>NC_057866.1:97057898-98309565 GCF_019393635.1 Dromiciops gliroides
GGGGCAGCTAGGTGACGCAGTGGATAAAGCACCGGCCCTGGATTCAGGAGGACCTGAGTTCAAATTCGGCCTCAGACACTTGACACTTACTAACTGTGTGACCCTGGGCAAGTCACTTAACCCCCATTGCCCCACCAAACAAACAAACAAACAAAAAGAATGTTAAAATTTTTTACATGGATTTGGGAAAAAATAAAATATTTGTAAAAACAATGTTAACATTCTTTACCAAAAAAAAAATCTGGGAGGTAGGTAGGCGTCACAGTGGATAAAGCACGGGCCCTGGATTTCAGGAGGACCTGAGTTAAAGTCTGGCCTCGGACAATTAACAGTTACTAGCTGTGCGACCCTGGGCAAGCCACTTGACCCTCATTGACGACCCGCCCCCCCCCCCATGAATTCCCAAATCTCTCTCTTCCTCCCTCCCTTCCCCTGGGGAAAATTTTTAGAAAAAGTGACGAAAAGTTTCAATCTGACGTCATTGTCACTTCCCCGCAACCGGAAGTGACGCCCTTGTCTTAAATTGGTTCTCCCTTCTTTCAGTCCGTAGCAGGAGCAGCGGCGGGGGCGGGCGCACAGGCGCAGTTTGTGTCAACTCAAATGGGTAATAAAAAGGATTCTTGGAGAGTGAAAACTTTAGATGAAATTCTTCAGGAGAAGAAGCGAAGGAGGCAACGGGAAGAGATTGCAGAGGGAAAACGCTTTAAGCATTGCGCTGATCAGGATTCCCTGGAAGAAGGGAGGCCGATCATTGTATACAGTAAGAACAATATTGTAATAATGATCGACTATGAAAGACTTAGCTACTCTGATCAACACAATGATCCAAGATAATTTCAAAGAACTCATGATGAAAAATGTTGCCCATCTCTAGAGAGAGAACTGATGAATTCTGTGTGCAAACTGAAGTATATATTTTAAACTTTCTGGATTTTTCTTGCTTTTTTTGTGACATGGATACTATGGAAATGTTTTGCTTTATTTCACATGTATAAATGATATCATATCACCTGCTTTCTCAATAAGTGGGGGAGGGGAAAGGGATCACACTCCGAACTTGAAACAACAAAAAAAAAGAATGCTAAAATAAACGATAATTTAAAATAAAGTCTATTTGGAGAAAAGGGGGGGGAAGGAGGGGGGCCGAGAGAGCCCGGCTGGAAGACCAGGATTAGGAATTCCCCTCCCGGGAGGGAAGAGCCCCCGAAATACAGCGGGGGAGAAGATGCCTCAGTGGCAGTCAAAATCCTCCCGCACAAGGACAGAGCTCTGCACAGGAAAGTCGAGAAAAGGACAGGGGAACATCGGCATTGCAGTCCTTCGGCGGACGGCGACAAGCATGCCAGGGTGGAAGAGAAGGAGCGAGCGCATGAGCACCAGAGGAGGATCAAGCTCTGTGGCAATGCCTGAGGCAGAGAAAGAGGAGGCTGGCTCGAGAACATTCCCGGAGGGAAAGAGATCATCTGGAACCTCTGCAGCAAAAGAGAGAGCGAGGGGGGCAGCTAGGTGGCGCAGTGGATAAAGCACCGGCCCTGGATTCAGGAGGATCTGAGTTCAAATCCTACCTCAGACACTTGACGCTTACTAGCTGTGTGACCCTGGGCAAGTCACTTAACCCTCATTGCCCCAGAGAGAGAGAGAGAGAGAGAGAGAGAGAGAGAGAGAGAGAGAGAGAGAGAGAGAGAGAGAGAGAGGAAGATGAGGGAAAAGCAGAAGGAGCGAAGGGGACAGGAATGGGAGACAGGGGAGGAGGAGAGGCGAGAGAGCGGGAGTCTAGAAGATCCTGTACATCACGGAACAGTGGGAGAAGTAACAAGCAGTCAGTGGAGTCCGAGCCCATTATGCCAGCAGCCAGGGAGGTTTGAGCAAGGGGATGGCAGGAAGGCAGGCAAAGAGGAGGGAATGGAAGAGAGGGATCGATCGCCTTTCTGTTTTACAAGATATTGGTGACAAGGAGAGGAAGCCCAGCTCAGCTGAGTCCTCAGCAGCAGAGTCAGGATCTGTCTTTGTGGAGGAAGAAGAGAGCAGCAGTGAGCAATCAGAAGAGGAGGAGGAGGAGAGTGAGCATTTCGGAGGAAGTATCAGAGCAGTCTGTGGATGGAGTGAGTGAAGAAGAAATGAATGAAGAGGAAAAACGAGACAATGGAAGCCAGATCTTAGTTGTCAGAGAGTCATGTTTTCACTATGATTTGATAAAGATTGAAGAAGGTGAAGAAGTGGGAGAGGGAACGCCACAATCCAGTGCCATGATGGAAGGAGATTACGTCCCAGACTCTCCTGCCTAGGCTCCCGCGGAGCTGAAACAGGGGCTCCCCAAATAGCTCCCCGCCCTCCGGAGTTGTCAGAGTATGCAAGAATGTCAGTATCTGAACAGGATCGGAGAAAGGCACATACAGAGTTGTTTGTTTTGTTTTTTTTTAAAGTGAGGCAATTGGAGTTAAGTGACTTGCCCAGGGTCACACAGCTAGTAAGTGTTAAGTTGTCTGAGGTCGGATTTGAACTCAGGTACTCCTGACTCCAGGACCAGTACTCTATCCACTGCGCCACCTAGCTTCCCCGAAAGGCACATACAGTGTGGTACAGAGAGCAAAGGACAAAAAGACCAACGAAACTGTATCTCGGGAACAGTTTAAAATGGAAAAGGAGAAAGAAGGCTTCCCGATTAACCCCCTCAGGGAAATCAGTAGCACCCAGAAACATTGTCACTGTCTGGGAGATTGTGGTGGGCAGCAACTTGAACTAGATCTACATGGTAATGAATTATGTGGAGCAAGACCTCAAGAGCCTTATTGGAGACCATGAAGCGTCCCTTCCTGCCGGGGGAAGTGAAGACACTAATAATTCAGGTTCTTCGGGGTGTGAGGCATCTGCATGACAACTGGATCCTTGCCGGGACCTCAAGACTTCCAACTTGCTCCTCAGTCACACAGGTATTTGAAAAGTTGGTGATTTGGGGCTGGCCAGAGAATATGGCTCCCCATTATAAACTTACACTTCTGACCTGGTGACCCTGTGGTACTGGGCCCCAGAGTTGTTACTAGGAGCCAAAAATATTCCAGTGAGATAGACATGTGGTCAGTGGGCTGTATGTTCGAGAGCTGGTCACTCAGAAGCCTCTATTTCCAGGGAAATCAGAGATGGACCAGATCAACACACTTTTTAAGGACCTGGGAACTCCAAGTGAAAAGATTTGGCCTGGTTACAGTGACCTTCCAATAGTGAAGAAAATGACTCTTGTAGACTGTCCCTGTAATTACTTGAGGAAAAGATTTGGGGCCCTCCTCTTCTTCCAGGGCTTCAAGCTGATGAATAAGTTCTAGGCCTACGATCCCAGCTGGACGATCAATGCAGAAGACAACCTGAAGCATGAGTACTTCAGAGAATCTCCCTCTTCCCATCGACCCTTCCATGTTTCCCACGTGGCCAGCCAAGAGTGAGCCGCAGAGGGTTTTAAGCATGGCACTGGATGCACGGGCTCACGCGCTCCAAAAGGAGGACTTGATTATAGCAGGGTTGGGGGACTATGACCTCAAAGATCCAGGTTGCTATCACACACCACTAATCAAGAAACATCTGCGGGGCTTCGGCCTCAGATTATAAACCCACATCAGGCCACAGAACAAAGCAAACCCTGAAAGAGCTGCAGCCGTACCTTGGCTGTGAGCACGTGTAAATTCGCAGGGGTGCAGGAGCCCGGAGGGCGTGCCTCTGCCGGCCTGCCCGCTACTCCAAGGAGGGCAGAGGACGGGGACGTGCAAAAGAACTGGGAACTTGTGTATTTCATTCTGGAAACTTGTGTTAGGCGATTATTATATGCTTTGTTATTCTTCATTACGTGATTAAATCAACTGGAGCTTCTCTGTTGACCCTTTCCTTCTGGGCTCCGCTGTGCTGGGGGTGGGGGTAGGGGATAAGGGGGTGGGTAAAGTCTTTGGGCGGGGCTGGAGCTGAGATGGAACCCGAGCCCCCGTCCGCCAGTCCCTGCGGTCACCCCTGAGCGCGGGCCGCTCCCTCCCGCGATCGGACAGACTGCTTACAAAGGCCCAAGTGTTGCGAATCAAGTCCATTTTGTCTTCGCAGTAAAATTGAAGTCAAGGAAGGATTTTTCCCCTTTCCTGGAGACTTCGTGCCCCGTTTCTAGCCCCTCAGGGACCGCGCGCAATCCCCTGGCCCGTTTGGTGGGAAGCCAAAATAAAAGCGACTTTATTGTCCCAGGAGTCAAGCGTGAAGAGCGCCGCGGCGCTGGGGGCAGCCGACCCCAGCCCTTATTAGCCCGGTGCAGGGAGGGTGGGCATGGGCGTGGGTATCGGGTGGCGAGGGGTTGCAAGGGAACGGAGACTTCGAGGCCAGTGCCATCGCTTGTTGCAGAAGCTCCTGCAGCCCTTTTCTCACTTAGATTTGTGCCCCCGCCCCTTCCCACACCCCCAGTCCTAACCTCTCCAGGACACTCCGGCCCCACCCCGCTCCCCACCCCTTTTTTCTCCCCCATGCTCAGCTCTCACCTCTCCTGGGCCCCATCTTAAAAGACAGGAAACTTCAGATAGGCTCACGCTCAGGAAAGGAATGAGCTCTTCTCATCTTCCCTTTATCGTTTTAAAAAAGGTGATACTTTTTGGGGGGGAGGGGTGTGTGTGATACTTTTTTAAATAGTATTTTATTTTATTTCCCAATTACATACAATGATCGTTTTCAACATGCATTTCTGTAAGATTTTGAGTTCCAAATTTTTCTCCCTCCCTCCTTTCCCTTCTCCTTCCCCAAGAAGGCAAACAGATATGTTTTATGTGTATGTATGTATGCATGTATACACACACAATTATGTTATACTTATTTCCGTATTAGTTATGTTGTAAAAGAAGAATCAGAACAAAAGGGAAAATCACCAGAAAGAAAACAACAACAACAACAGATAAAGTGAAAATAGTATACTTTGATCTACATTCAGACCCCATAAGTTCTTTTTCTGGATGTGGAGAGCATTTTCCATCATAAGTCTTTTGGAATCGCCATGGATCATTATATTCCTGAGAAGAGCTAAGTCTTTCACAGCTGAACATCACATAATGTTTTTGTTATTGTGTACAATGTTCTCTTGGTTCTGCTTATTTCACTCAGCATCAGTTCATGTAAGTATTTCCAAGTTTTCGGATTTTTTTCGAAATCTGCCTGCTCATCATTCTTATAGCACAACAGTTAGTGTTCCATCACATTCATATACCACAACTTGTTCAGCCATTCCCCAATTGATGGGCATCCCCTCAATTTCCAAGTCTTTACCAGAGAGAGTGATACTTCTTCATTGGGTCTGTTCATTCATTGATTCACATCATCATTCCTTTAGAGCAAGAGGGGGAGGTAGCATGTGGTACAGAATAACATGTAGTGAAAGAAGCTGGGTTTAAATACCCTTCTCTTCTGTTGCTTGGGACTGGTATGATCCTCGACAAGTCACATAACATCTCTGGGCCTCAGTTTCCTCATCTGTAAAATGAGGTGAATGGACTTGATGACTCTAAATCTATTATCTTATGATACGATGACTTTTATGCCTCCCACCAGCTCTGGATCCTATGAGAACTCTTTTTCTCAACTGAATGTAAAGGCCTTGGCTGATAGGGACTGTTTCTGTGTTTGTATGCCCCAGTGCCTGGAGTGTAGCAGTTACTTAACAAAGGATTGGTTTTTTATTGGTTTGACCTGTTTTTTGTTTGCGATGTTACTAATATAGAGAACTCCCAGGGAGGAAACTCCGTCCACTGGTGCAGATCATCACCTTCTCCACAACTCACAGCTTTATTTATGTATTTTACTGCAGTCACATTTCAAAATTTTATTTATTTATTTTTGCATTCATTATTTAGTATTTTATTTTCCCCCAATTACACGTAAAAACAAGTTTAACATGTTTTTTTAAACTTTGAGTTAATTCTCTCCCTTCCTCCCTCCCCACTCCCCCTCATTGAGAAGGCAATAGAGATGTGTAGTCATGCAAAACATTTCCGAATCAGTCATGTACCACATAATTTTAGAGAATTTCCTGGGACACTGAGTCAAAGTGACTTGACCAGAATCACACAGCCGGTATGTGTCAGTCAGGACAGGCTCTATGGCTGGTTTTCTCTACACAGTGACACACTGCTTCTCTTGATTGATTTTTCAGACGCTCTTAATGTAAATGCCTTCTCTCAGTCGATTATCTCTGATCAATCCTATTTACATCCCGTTCTCAAGTTATCTCCCCTATCAGACTGTAGTCTCCTAGAGAGCAGGGGCTGTGTTTTTACTTCCCTTCTCTTCCGTTCTTCCCCCACCCCTCAGTTCCCCAAATGAGGACTTAGAGCTAGATATCTCTAAAATCACTTCCACCTCTAAATTGCTTCCTAGCTTCTGAAATGCATGTCTAATGGCCAGAGGTGTAACTATGATGGAATGACTGGAGCTTTGACTCGGCTATTTCAGTAGAACAGAAAGAACAGCTTAGCACCAAATTTGCCAAAAATCGTTAGTTCAAAAAGGGAGCTATCCAAGTGAGCTCTCTCCATCTTCTCCAAAGGATCTTTGTCTCTCCTTCCACCTACCCCAACAATTGTCTTAAAAAGTTGATTTGGGGGCACATTTCATACTGCTGGTCCTAGTCAAATTTTAGACTAGTTAGAGTTTTGCTGATGGTGAAAAAATTGCCTGTGGAGGAGGAATTTTAGGAGGGAAGGGGAGTAGAGGGGGTCTATTCAAATATCCAAATCACATTTTTGGTAAAGTAGGGCCTGGTTCACTTGATTCCCAGGGCTCAGAGATAGACTGCCTCCTGGTCCCTAATGAATTCCCTCTCTTTCTGTCTTGTTACTAAATCCAGATGCAGGACCTCAGCCCTCTGTACCCTTCTTACCTCCCTCACCCTTCTTACCTCCACACCCTCCAAGCTACGTGAGTCCTTCTCCCCCCACCCCTCCCAGGGTTTATTCCCAAAGGACAAGAGAATGTACACATTCAGATATAACACACCAGAAGAAGGTCATTAGCTGAACTTACCAAAGAAAGTTCCCGAGTTTCAGACTGAGGGGCCCCTTAGCCTTCTATCCAAATCCATAACAAAATCTTCTCCAGGACGAGCCTTGCTTGTGAGCTTTTCCAGGACGAGACCTTCTACACCACGTCCAGCTGGAGACCAGGTTGCTGAATGTGGTGTAGAAGGTCCCGTCCTGGAAAAGTTCACAAGCAAGGCTCGTCCTGGAGAAGAGTTTGGTTCAGGCTCCAGAACTGCTTCTTTTCCCCCACTCTTAGTGAATTCAGAAACCTTCCAATGGCTTGGTGGGTTTTTTGGGTTATCTTTTCTTTCATACTCCATGATCCTTTTTTTTTTTTTTTAGTGAGGCAATTGGGGTTAAGTGACTTGCCCAGGGTCACACAGCTAGTAAGTGTTAAGTGTCTGAGGTCGGATTTGAACTCAGGTCTTCCTGAATCCAGGGCCAGTGCTCTATCCACTGTGCCATCTAGCTGCCCTTCCATGATCCTTTTGCCCAAGGTTGGGGAGCAGATAGAATCATCTCTGAACTGTTTTCTCAGTGCCTTGAATATCATAGTAACTCTGCCTACCACTACTCAGCATATTACCTGAAAAATGGAGTATAGCCCCCAGTCAGCCAGTAAAGAAGTAATCATTAAGGGTTTACTATATGCCTGGCCTTGTTCTGGGAACACAAAGAAAGGCAAATACACAGTCTGTGCCTTCAGTGAGCTCACAGTCTAATTGGGGAGACAATATGAAAACAACTGTGTGCATACATGATGTATGCAGAGTTGTCGGGAGTTAACCTCAGAGAGAAGGCACTAGCAATGGGTGAGACTAAGATGGTTGTCCTTTGAACTGAGTCTTGTAGGAAGTCAGAGAAGTTAAGAATTGGAGATGAGGAGGGAGAATGTTCTAGGCAAAGGGGAGAGCTGGGATAAGGCATAGACCTTGTTTTGTTGTGTGGGAGGAATAGCTAGGAAGGAAGTTTAGCTGGATCTAGACATTGGGATGGGGAGTAAAGAAAGGGTAAGAATACTGGGATGGTAGGAAGGGGCTAGGTTGTGAAGGGCTTTAAATGCTGAACAGATAATTTAATATTTGATCCTTTTTTGTTTGTTCTTTGTTTTTTGTCTGTGTGTGTGTTGGGGGGGGGTGGCAATGAGGGTTAAGTGACTTGCCCAGGATCACACAGCTAGTAAATGTCAAGTGTCTGAGGCCAGATTTGAACTCAGGTCCTCCTGAATCCAGGGCTGGTGCTTTATCCACTGAGCCACCTAGTTGCCCCGACCACCAACTCTCTCTAAAATAGAGGCTATTCATTTAGAGCACTCTCTTCTCCTTTCCATCTCAAAACCCCTTCACATGGCCCCAATCCTCTCCCCTTTTTACCCCAGACTCTGATAAGGAGGAGGCCTTTATCCCTGCCAGAGCCAACCTCTCTCCATGTACCCCTGAACCCATCCCCTTCTGTCTTCTCCAACAGGTCCCCCCATGATCATGCCCCCTTTTCTCTCTCTCTACTCTTCCATCTCTCTCTATCGATTCCCCCCTTCTCTGCTGTCTACAAACACACTCAAGTTTCTTCAATCGTTAAAACCCCTTCAGTGGAGCCTGCCTTCCCTCAAGCTGCCATCCTCTCTCCCTCTCCTCCCGTTCCCAGCCAAGCTCCTAGAACAACCCATGTCTCCTCTGCTGCTTCCACTCCTTCCTCCCTCACTCTGCAGTCTGCTTTCTGATCTCACCGCTCAACCGGAATGGCTCTCTTCAAAGTTCCCTGGGACGCCTTCAGGAGGACCTTGTCTCAGTCTTCCTCCTTCCCAACCAGTTTGGACCCCACTGACCACCCTCTTCTCCTGGATCCCCCGTCTCTCTTCTTCCCATTCTACCTTGAATCTCCTCCTTCCTATCTCAATACACTTTTTTTTTTTTTGCAGGGCAATGGGGGTTAAGTGACTTGCCCAGGGTCACACAGCTAGTAAATGTCAAGTGTCTGAGGCCGGATTTGAACTCAGGAACTCCTGAATCCAGGGCCGGTGCTTTATCCACTGCGCCACCTAGCTGCCCTCTCCCCCCCCCTCCCCCCCCCCCCCCCCCCCCCGTCCTCCTTCCTATCTCAATCTGCTTTGCTGGTTCATCTGGGAACTCCCTCCCACCACCAACTTGAACTCTGACTACTTTTGTGTCCCCAGTAGTTAGCACATGATCGATACTTTTGAATGGAATGAAAATGGTGCCCCATTGTCTTACAAGGACATCCCTTAACACAAAGAAGGAACAACCCAGATGTGTGTGGGGTTGATGAGGAGGCCAAACTACTGTGCAGAGGATAAGGGAAGTCAGGTATACGTATTTTGTTGTTCGCTTATTTGTTGTGTCCAACTCTTTGTGACTACATTTGTAGCTTTCCTGGCAAAAATACTAGAGTGGTTTACTACTTCTTTCTCTATCTCATTTTACAGTTGAGGAAACTGAGGCAAACAGGATGAAGTGACTTGCCCAAGGTCACACAGCTAGTAAGTGTCTGAGGCTAAATTTGAACACAGGTACTTCTGACTGCAGACCTGATACATTAAACACTGTGCCACCTAACTGTCCCATGTTCATATTTATGTATTAGATAGATAGATAGATAGATAGATAGATAGATAGATAGATAGATAGATAGATAGATAGATAGATTAGATAGATAGATAGATAGATAGATAGATAGGTAGATTAGATAGATAGATAGATAGATAGATAGATAGATAGATAGATAGATAGATAGATAGATAGATAGATAGATTAGATAGATAGATAGATAGATAGATAGGTAGGTAGATTAGATTAGATAGATAGATAGATTAGATAGATAGATAGATAGATAGATTAGATAGATAGATAGATAGATAGATAGATAGATAGATAGATAGATAGATAGATAGATAGATAGATAGATAGATAGATAGATAGATAGATAGAAGGTGATTGAGCCTGAGTAGCTGGGGACCCAGGAAGGCATCTTTTAAAAGGTGAAGTTTAAGCTTGAGGGAAGTTAGAGGATTCTGAGGGACAGAAGTGAGGCAAGCATGCACTCAAGGCTTGGGGGACAGGCAGTGACCAGACATGGAGGCCAGACATGGAATGTTGTAGATGAGGAACAACAAGACGGCTGGTTTGATGGTTGATTTGCATGGAAGGAAGGAATATGGGACAGCTCACAGATATGAGTTAAGCTCAGGTAGTTGAAGGGATTTAAGTGCCAAACAGAAGAGCCTTCAGGTAATAGGGAGCCACCAGAGTTTATTGAGTAGTGGAGTGATAGATTTATGTGTTTGTAGGGGGAGGAGCCCTTTTAGATCTGTCCTTTGTTCCAATGACTGGGGCGTTTGTAAATTTCCTGGTCCAGAGGTTACAAGCAAATGATTAGGGGAGATAGTGTCTGGGCCAGTGGAATTTCTGCCCTTCTCTTTGTCTCTACAATCCTGGCTCTGTCACGGACTCCTGTGATTTTGAGTAAGTCTTTTTCCATGCAGGTCTCAGTTTCTTCCTTGGTAAAATAAGCTCAGACCAAACAGGCCCCTCCCAGGTCTCTGTTTTTTGCTATAAGAGGAAGATGCTGAACTTGGAATGAGCGTGCAGCCAATGGGCTTTGGGGCATGGATACCCGAGGGGAGGGGATATGTGCTTTTGACCCTCATTGCTTCTCTCCCTCAGGCTACTGTCCCAGGGCCTACCTTCCCTTTGGGGCTAAGAGGATTTTTGTGGGGAGGAGGGTACTTACCCCTCTTTCCTGGGGGTGATCATAGCCATGGCCTGACTATCCTCTGCACAGTCACCAAAGCTGCCGTCGCCTTTCAAACTGAATTTACCCCCATCCCAGTTATGGTTAGTTACCATGCCGTTCCTGGGACCTGGGTTCAAATCCTGATGTAGTGCTTGAGCTTTTTTAGTCTCTGCTTCCTCGTCTATAAAATGAAGAGGCTGGACTAGATGACTTTCCCACTCCCTTTCAGGTATGACATTCTAAAGTAAGCGTTCTAAGCTCCCTCCCAGCCCAGACTATCTGTAATTCTCTTATTCCCAAGAGGGAACTTCCCAGCACAATAGAGGCATGAGGGAAATGGGGTATGTGGACAATGGCCCCCAGAGAAAGACTACACCGAGGTGGGAAAAGCAGATTGGACAGGAGGCTCCACACTGTTATCAGTATCAGGGGAAAATGAGACACAAGTTAGATTTCACAGCTCTAGAAACCTGAGCCACACCGAGGATCTGTGTTCCCAGACACGAATCAATGCTGTCGTCCCAAGTGTCCAGAGTCCCGAGGGCCTCACCAATGCCCCCTCCCCCAGGCCTGTAATGTTTCTCCTTTTTTGACACTGGGCACTACCTGATGCCAGTCTGAGCCCCTGGGCAGGATGCCAGAGAAAGGATTACACTGAGCAGAGATGAGGCCTCAGCCCGATGTGGGGAGACATCGATAGCTGTCATCGTCCCCCAGCCCGGCCCCTGGACAATAGGCCAGGCAAGCCTGGGGCTTGTTGGCTGTCCCCAGCAGTAAGCAAACACTCCTGGCTTCGCTATGCATTGTTCTTGGGCTCCCTGTCCTGGACACCTGACCCAAATCACAGCTGTCATCTGAGCAGGAGTGGGGGAAGTGACTGAACGCTGGGTATGACACTGTGCCCTCCTGTTGGCTCCCTAAGCCCAGTGTGCAAAGCCCCTGTCTCCCTCAAATCCTGGGACCAGAATCCCAGAATTCTGGATTGAGAAGGGGCAACAGAGGGCAGTCGGTCCAACCCATCCATGAGCAGCAATGCCTAGTGTAACATCTCTAACTGGCCCCAATTCATTCTCTGCTAGTAGACCTCCACGTTATGGGGGAAACTCACCACCCACCAAAGCATTCCCTCTCACTTTGGGATGGAGTTCTTCATTAGTTTGTTCAACCTCTCTGTAACTCCCCTGGCTCCTTCCTAGGTCCCTCATCCACCAGGCAACCTTTTAGATCTTAAAGACAATGACTATGCTCTCCCTAAATCTTCTCTTCATTAGGTCAAATATTCTCAGTTCCAAGATGAGCCCATTTTCACTGAAAAGATCCAAGGTCTTAGGTGTTATCTAAGCCCCTTGCATTGCCTGGGTCAGTGACAATGGCTGTCCATACCTTTATTTCTGTGTCTCATCCCCTTCCTAACTGGGAGCATGTGGCCTAGTGAGGTGCGGTCTCTGAACTGTCCTACCTCTGAGCTCTGGTGATGGTTTAGCTGTTGACTCCTCTGCCTGAGGTGGGAGTCAGAGGGATCAGCAGCTTAGCTAGTACCACCTGTTTCCCCATCCCAGGCCAAACCAGGTCCATGGCTTTAGGATCAGAAGGCTTTGTCTCCCTCCTTCTGTAGCTCACCATGGCCCAACCTTGGAGCTTAGCCATGAACCTCCTTTCTTCCCACGCCGTCTTAGAGGCAGCGATGAGAGGCAATCATACATATAGTATTTTCTCTATTCCAGGCCAGAGGCTGAAAGCAGGCTCCTGAGGCAGGGGCTGGGGGTAAAGCCTGATGAAAAAGCCCTCAAAGTGGGCAGCTAGATGGCGCAGTGGATAGAGCATCGGCCCTGGAGTCAGGAGTACCTGAGTTCAAATCCGGCCTCAGACACTTAACACTTACTAGCTGTGTGACCCTGGGCAAGTCGCTTAACCCCAATTGCCTCACTAAAAAAAAAAAAAGAAAAAGAAAAAGCCTCAAAGTTACAATGAGAAAAGGGTCCGACGGTTTCAGTACTGCTGGGTACAGTGGATCAAGTGACAAGTCATTCACTTCCTTTGATCTCTGCCTTAACCAGTTAAAGTGCAATAAGGTAGCCTTAGAAATAGATACTTGCCTGCTCATCCAGAAGAATAATTTACAATCAGGATAATAGAATATCACACTTGAAAGGAACCATCTAAGGGGACACAGACGATCACAGCTAGACGGGGTCTCTGGACAGGATCTCAGACCCGGGAAAAACCTCACAGGTCATTTAGTTCAAACCCCTCATTTTACAGATGAAGAAATAGGCCCAAAGAAGTTAAATGACTTAGGGAAGGTCACATAAGTGTTTTCAGTAGAACCAGAATCCAAGCCCAGATCCATTGACACTAACATTCAATAGTCTTTCCACTGAACTACAAACACAGAAGAATCGAGCCAGGGAGATCCCTTTGAAGAGAGAGCATTAGAGCTTGAGCCTTCTGCTTTCTGAGCTGCAGAAACACAAATCTTTCCCTACTGTGCTTACTGCCTGGGACTGTGAGGGCGATCATTTGTGAGTCATAAAATGCTACCAAAGTGGCAGCCATTAGCCTTCCAACTAAGATGCCAGGGGAGGTTGGGATGACTGCCCCTGATGTCACATCACGAGACAAGATTGTTCCCAAATGTCCTGGCTCCTCCTCATCTCTTTAATTTAATTTACTTCATGCACATTAGAGATGTTTTAAGCTATTAAAGCTTACACTGGGACTTTTGCAAGTCTGTTGTGTGGAGATGGCTCTCCACCCGCCACTGAACTCCACTATCCTCTCTCTCTCTCTCTCTCTCTCTCTCTCTCTCTCTCTCTCTCTCTCTCTCTCTCTCTCTCTCTCTCTTTCTCTCCAGCCACTGGGCTCCTCACATGGACCCCCATAACATGCCTCTCTCAGGCTTCCAGCCCATAGTGGGACTTTCCCTCCCCGATAAGCATGAGTTTTGTAGTTGAGATCTGTACTACCCACGTGGCCTGGTAGTCATCCATGTCATCTCTGCCTGCAGAATGTAGGCTCCTTAAATGTTTCTGTCCTTTTGTTTCCCCAGTGTCCAGCCCTCGATGGTGAGAGTTTTGTCCCTCCAGACAAACTGTGAATCTCCTGAGGACAGAGCTTGGATCTGTTCCTTCCAAGGGTCTCCCTGACTATCCAAGTTACTCAAAGTCAAAGCCTTCCTCTTACTCTGTTTGCCCCAGAGTCAGAGTTTCCTGAAGGTAGGACCTGGTTCTACTCTTTCTTTGTCTCTTTTAGAGCACAAACTCCCTGCAGGTAAGATCTGGGCCTTCTCTTCCTCTGTCTCTTCCAGGGACTGAGTCTCAGCAACTCAGAATCTTCCAATGTTCCTTCTAAAATTCTGAAGTTACTGCAAGTAACAAAAAGAAATGAACTTGGTTGTGTTTCCTATTTCCCAAGAAGACTTTTGTCAGTGTCAACCAAGACATTGGGGTGCTGGTAAATGTTTAACAACAAGCTCCTTTAAATTTAATCTGCATCATGAACTTTTTTCTTTGTGAGTTTGAGGCAATTGGGGTCAAGTGACTTGCTCAGAGTCACACAGTCTAAAGTGGATTTGAACTCAAGTCTTCCATCCACTGTGCCATCTAGCTTCCCTAATTTTGTTTAGATCAGATATGTCAAACACAGAGCTGACAGTAACACTCCTGAGTATAACCTAAACCAGGTTAAAGTGTAAATAGGAATTATTTAACAAAATAAATAAAAATATAACAGAATATAGATAACATTACATTTTAAAACTAAGTCAATATGTGGTCCACAGTGATTCTTACATATGGAGTAGTGGTCTTCATTTCTATTTGAGTTTGATACTATTCCTCTAGACAACAAATAAAACAATAAATCAGGCGACGATTTGTAGTATTTGCTAATTTCCAATTTGGAAATGCTTACCCTGAAAATTTAGTGATCAGCTCTTGTGAGCTAATTGGAGCTGGTCCTAGCACCCTCCTGAACCATAATCATATTTTCTCTTTTTTTGGTACATATTTTCTTTATATCTCTTTCATGGGCAGTGGGCCCTGGAGGAGCCACTGAATTGTGCCATAATTTAGAATTAGAGAACTCTGAAGTTCCATTTCACAAATCCGACAGATTAGTAAAGAAAATACTAACAGGATATGACAATTGTTGGAGGGGCTGTGGGAGGACAGGCATATCAGTACACTGTTGGTAGAGCTATCTTACTGTCCATGGGGTTTTCTTGGTGATCTTAGAGTAGTTTGCTATTTCTCCAGTGGACTAAGGCAACAAAGGTTAAGTGACTTGCCCAGGGTCACACAGCTAGTAATCATTGGAGACTGGATTTGAAATCAGGTCTTCCTGACTCCAGGCGTAGCACTCTATCCACTGAGTCATCTAGCTGCCTTTGGTCTAATGATCCTGGAAAGCAATTTTCATTTATGTCCAAAGAGTAATAAAACTGTGATTTTGACTCATTGCCACTACTAGGCATACACCAAAGATATCAAATGCAAGGGATAGGATCCTTGCATGCAAAAATATCCACAGCCACACTTTTATTGCAATAAAGAACTGGAAATAGAGTGGATACCAATTGGGGAATGGCTGGACCAATTATGGTATATGAATACGAAGGGATATTATTGTTCTGCAAGAAATTACAAAAGGGATGGATTCAGAGAAACCTTGGAAGACTTGTATGAACTGATGCAGAGTGAAGTGAACAAAACCAGGAGAACAATTTATATAATAACATAAAAATTATTAGGGAAAATGACTTTGAAAGACTTAGGAACTCTGATCAATTCAGGAGCCTATCATGACTCTGGAAGACTAATGATGACGCATGCCTCACACCCCCAGATATTGAGGCTGTAGGAACAAAACGAAGCATACCTTTTTATATATGACAAATAAAACAACAAATTTGTTTTGCTTGACTATTCTAATTGTTACAAGGGTGGGTTTTTATTTGGGGAGGGGAGAAGAAGAGGTTAGTGATTGTAATGCAGAAAAGAAGGAAAAGAATGTCAAGAAACTTTTATAAAAATATATACAGAAGAAAGCAGGAAGGGGACCCAGACAGGCAGGGCATTGTTGATACAACCTCCTTAAATTTAATACCTATTAGAAAAATAAACCATATGCAACAAATTCATGATTTCATATACAATTCCCCTTTTCCGAATTCTTTAAATGTAGAAATATTCATTTTTGTTGATGATTTTCTAGTTAATACCAAAAAGTAAAAATAATAGAATTTATTGGTTTCATTTTAGAGAGAGGGAAACTGAGGGTCAGTCAACCAACCAATCAAAAAGTTCTATTAAGCACCAGTGTGTTGGGCACAAAAAAGAGGGAAATAAAATAGTCCCTGCCCTCAAGGAACTTATGCTCTGTCGGCAGAGTCAACATGTAGATTTATTAATATATACAAAACATTAAAAATGAAAATGAAGGTTTTCTTTTTCTGGAGGGACACTAGCAGCTGGAGGGATCAGAAAACTTCATTTATTTTATTTAATTTTGTATTTTAAATTTTTTAAAAATTCCAAATTCTCTTCCATCCTCTACCCTCTCCCCCACCCACTGAGAAGGCAAGAAATATGATACCTATTATACAGATGAAGTCATGTAAAACATTTCCATATTAGCCAAATTGTGGGAGGAGAGATAAAAGAAAGAAAGGAAGGAAGGAAGGAAGGAAGGAAGAAAGAAAGAAAGAAAGAAAGAAAGAAAGAAAGAAAGAAAGAAAGAAAGAAAGAAAGAAAGAAAGAAAGAAAGAAGGAAGGAAGGAAGGAAGGAAGGAAGGAAGGAAAAGAAGGAAGAAAGGAAGACAGGGAAAGGAAAGGAAAGAAAGGGAAGGGAAAGGAAAGGAAGGAAAGGACAGGAAAGGAAGGAAAGGCTTCATTCTGCATCCAGAGTCCAACAGTTCTCTCTCTGGATACCATTTTTTCACTATGAGTCTGCAATCGTTGTGAATCATTGTATCCATTAGAGCAGCTAAGACTTTCACAGTTAATCATTGTTAAAACGTTGCTGTTACTGTGTACAATGTTCTCCTGGTTCTGACAAGTCTTCCCAGGTTTCTCTGAAGCCATCCCTCTCATGGTTTCCTATAGCACAATAGTATTCTATTACATTCATATACCACCACGTGTTTGCTCGCTCCCCAGTTAATGAGCATCTCCTCAGTTTCCAGTTCTTTGCCACCACAAAAAGAGCTATTATAAATATTATTGTACACATGGGTCCTAGAAAAGGCTTCATTTGGAGGGCAGCAATTGAACTGAGCTTTGAATGAAGCTAGGGATGCTGTGAGGTGGAGTTAAGGAGAAGCTACAGAGGGGGCAGCTAGGTGGCGCAGTGGATAAAGCACCAGCCCTGGATTCAGGAGGACCTGAGTTCAAATCCAGCCTCAGACGCTTGACACTTACTAGCTGTGACCCTGGGCAAGTCACTTAACCCTCATTGCTCCACCAAAAAAAAAAAAAAAAGGAGAAGCTGCAGAGATGGGAGGTGAGCACAAAGAGACAGTGATGGGAGGAGGAATGTTACAGAGAGAAGGCCCACGTGAGTGGTCTGAAGAGTTCGGGAAAGGAAGCAACTGTAAAATAAGGCTGGACAGGTAGGCCCAGGGAAGGGGAATGGAATTGCTCCCGATCCCTCCACAGTGAGGAGGGGCAGAAAGGTCAGGCATGGGGCATGTGGGATGCCTGCCTGCCTCGCTGACTTCTCTCCCATGTTCTGCCCTTGCTGGGCCATTTAATTAGCTCACCCCCTCAATTAAGAGGAATTTCCCATTTCCTACGTATAATCAGAGGCCTTGTTAAGTCGGGGCCTTGTGTACTTCTCCTTTCTCCTCCTCCTCCTCAGGATGCTTCTCTCTAACTGGGCCCATCTAAGAGGAAAGAGGCTTTGGCTGGGTGAGCTTCACTGAAGGCAACTGATGAAGGAAGGAAATGGAGGGTCATCTGCTGTCCGAGCTGGAAGGAAGCTTAGGAATCACTGGGGCCAAGCACTTTCTTTTATAGTGGGAGAAACTGAGACCCAATGAGAGCAAGTGCCCCTCTCATACTCTGTTTCCTCTGCTCTAAAACAGAAAAAAATATCTCTAGACCCTCATTTGGTGCTCTTTTACTGATACTGTGAGAATGTAAAGAGATCTTAACATTGAATACAACATCTTTATTTTATATTAAATAGGGAAACTGAGAGCAAAGCATGGACAAATGGTCATTCATATTCTACTTGGACAACTCCAATCATGGGGAACTCACTCCTGATTGAAATAGCCTCTTCCACTTTGAATCGACTGCCATCATCAACTTCCCCTCAAAGTTAGGTCAACCTGCCCCTCAAATAAGATAGCTGATATATCCTGCTACATAGGTGTTAGAGCTTATCAACCACTCTTTGTGGAAGCAGGGCAGGGGTCATTCTTTCTATTTGACAAATGAGTGAACTAAGACCTAGAGAGGGAAGATGTCTTGCTCAGTGTCACACCATAAATTAGTAGTGAAACAAAGACGTAAGCCCAGGCTGACGTTTCCCAGTCCTGGGCTGTTTTCACCCTCCCCATACTATCTAGCTCTGTGTGAGAACCAGTGCCAAATCTGAGGCTCTTTTTAGGCCTCTGTTGGTAGCTCTAAAGGACAGCAGAAAGAACGAGAGGTGGGTAACATCCTTTTCTCCTCCCTCCAGCCTGCGCTCCTGTCCAGAGGGCCTTCTGTTGTCCCAACTGAGGTGGTGCTATCTGGGACTAGATCAGGTCTGAGAGGCAGAAAGAACACTGGGGGTGTTAAGATCCTCAGAGTCTCCAATAGCTTCTCCTCCCTGGCTTTCCCCACAGGATGACAGAGTGTGCCAAAGAGGATGGAGATTGGGTTACTGGCTCCCAGGCCAAAGCATTCCCTGGAGACAGGAGCGGACACCTGCTTTGGCCTGGAACAAGCCCTATTCAATGGGTTCTCAACAATAGCCCATCAGAATCCCGCTCACAAGCTGTCTGGGGTAAGAGAACAAAGGTTGGCCCTGAGCTCTGGGGAGGCCACAACTGACTCATTGGGGCCAGATTGGGGGAGGGGGCATCAGAAAGGCTCAGGATAGTCCCATATTTCCCATCAGCCAGTCCCTCACAGGATATATGGACATTCCCCCATTAGAGCTTCAGTCCTTGATATTGAACATTGCCTCTCCTTAGATTCTTTGCTTAGAATGGACAGAAATCCAATCATCAGAACCACAAAATCACAGAAGTACAGAGCTGCAAGGGGCTGTCTACTTCAGCTCATAACTGACTAGGCCTCCCTGTCAAGGGGTCAGCCAGCCTTTGTTGGAAGACTTCTAGAGAGAGGGAAACCACTGAGGTAGCCCGAGGGCCTGATCTGACTGGTGCCCACACCTCCTTCCTGCAACACAGTGCCCTTGACTTAGTATCATGTCCAAATGTGACACTTAGCCTCTTACTGAGCAAGCTTGTTAGACTGTTCTGCTTCTGATAGGAGGGACCCCAGATAGCATGAGGGTTCTGAATACCTGGTAGAAATAGACATTGTGGAGAAGGAACTTGAATGGGGCAAATGAAGTCACAGTCTAAGGGTTGCCTGGCCACATTTTATTCTTGTTTTTTCTTCCCAGGGATGAATCCAAACATTATGAGCAGCCCAATATTGCACCCTTGCAGTTATGGTTAGGATCACCATGGGCCTGTGGACATAGGAAGGTGTCTTAGAAGCTACCTAGTCCAGAGGGGTCAACCATGCCTGCCTTAGGCCTTGTGTGGCCCAGCCCACTCCCAAGTCTAGCCCAAATCAGAGTCAAGTGGAATTGGGAAATATTTAACAAAATACATAAAAATAAAATAACATAGCTAACATTGCATTTTTAAATCATAGAAGTGTTTTATTATTTTCTAGTTACATGTAGAGAAAGTTTTCAACATTTGTTTTTACAAGATTTCTGCTTTCAAATTTTTCTCCTTCCTTTCCTTCCCTCCCCCCTCCTCAAGACAGCAGGCAATCTAATATAGGTTATATATGTACAATCACATTAAACATATTTTTGCATTAGTCATGTTATAAAAGACAAATCAGAATAAAAGGGGGGAAACCTCAAAAAAGAAAAAAAACAAAGCAAAACAAAAGTAGAAACAGTATAGTTCAATCTGCATTCAGATTCCACAGTTCTTTTTTCTGCATGTGGAGAGAATTTTCCATCATGAATCTTTTGGAATTATCTTGGATCATTGTATTGCCGAGAAGAGTTAAATCTATCACAGTTGATCATAACACAATGTTGTTGATACTGTGTACAGTGTTCTCCAGGTTCTGCTCATTTCACTCAGCATCAGTTCATGTAAGTCCTTCCAGGTTTTTCTGAAATCTGCCTGCTCATCGTTTCTTACAGCACAGTAGAATTCCATTACATTCATATACCACAACTTGTTTAGCCATTCCCCAGTTGATGGGCATCCCCTCAATTTCCAGTTCTTTGCCACCACAAAAAGAGCAGCTATAAATATTTTTGTACATGAGGGTCCTTTTCCCTTTTTTATGATCTTTTGGGGATAAAGACCTAATAGTGGTATTGTTGGGCCAAAGGGTATGCATAGTTTTATAGCCCCTTGGGCATAGTTTCAAATTGCTCTCCAGAATGGTTGGATCAGTTCACAGCAGTAGTGTTCCAGTTTTTCCACAGCTTCCCCAATATTTATTATTTTCCTTTTTCATCATATTAGCCAATCTGATAGGTGTGAGGTGGTACCTCAGAGTTGTTTTCATTTGTATTTCTCTAATCAGTACTGATTTAGGGCATTTTTTCATAGACAACATTACATTTTAAAACAAAGTCAATATGCAGCTCCCAGAGATCCTTATGTACAGGTTATTGGCCCTGTTTCAGTGTGAGTTGATTGTTGTTGTTCAGTCATTTTCAGTCATGTCCTATTCTCTGTGACCCCATTTGGGGTTTTCTTGGCAAAGATACTGGAGTAGTTTGTCATTTCCTGCTTCAGCTCATTTTAAAAGTGAAGACCTGAGGCAAAAATGTTATGTGACTTGCCAAGGGTCACACAGCTAGTAAGCTTCTGAGACCTAGTTTGAACTCAGGTTTTCCTGACTCTAGGCCCAGAGTTTTATACACTGCACCACCTAGCCTCCATAGTGAATTGTCCTTTGAGCTGATGCCACTGATCTAATTCAATGATCTTATTTTAGTGATGGGGAAACTGAAGCCCACTAAGGAGAAAAAAATTATCTGAGGTCACACAAATTATATAATGAATGGTAGAGCTGAGATTTTAATACAAGTGATAGGATCCAAGCAGCATGGATATAAAGCTGCAAGGGACCAAGGTCATATAATCCAACCCACACGTTTTACAGATAAGGAAACTGAGACCCAGGGAGGCTGAGTGACTTGCCTAACATTGAACAGTATCAGAAGTAATATTTGAATCTGGATCCTCTGGATCTAAATCTAGTTTTTGCTTTTTTGTTTGTTTGTTTGTTTGCAGGGCAATGAGGGTTAAGTGATTTGCCCAAGGGCACACAGCTAGTAAGTGTCAAGTGTCTGGATTTGAACTCAGGTCCTTCTGAATCCAGGGCCAGTGCTTTATCCACTGAGCCACCTAGCTGCCCCCTGCCCCTGGATCTAAATCTAGTATTCTTTCCCCTTGCCACACTGCTTCCAGGTAATCACCAGTCTCCAAATTAATACTGATTTGCACCACCAAGACCACACTCTTGCTCTTCTAGCCATTCACACTTGCCCCCAAAAGGTTATGTAACTAGCTAGAACAACAGACTTAGAATCTAGACTTTTACAAGAAGACAGTTAACAGGGATAAATGTAAAGTCTATACTTGGGCTCAAAAAATCAACTACATTACAAGATGGGAGCCATAACCAGGAATCATTTGGTTGACCTGGGGCTTTTAGTTAGTGGAATTCAAGCCCCATGTGGTTCAACATAAAAGTTTATGAGATCTTAGGTGTATTGATAGAGACATGGTATTCAGAATTGGCAGAAGAAAAAGTTTGAGTCCCAGCACTGGCCTATGGAGAACTGTGTTCCTTTTAGGAAGAACATTAATAGGCTGGATTGGGTCCATAGGAGGGTGACCACAGTGTTAAGAGGAGTGAAAAATGTGCCATCTGAGGTTTGAGCTGAAAGAACTTGGTATGTTTTGCCTGGAAAAGAAGAGACTTAGGGGAGACATGATAGCTGCTTTCAAATATTTGAAGGGCTTTCACGAGAAAGACAAATTATACTGCTCTGCTTGGCCCTGGAGGGCAGAATTAAGAGCAATGGAGGAAAGGTATAAGAAAGCACAGGTTAGCTTGCTATTTGGAAAAACACCCTGCCCATCAAAACTGTCTCTAAGTGGAATGGATTGCATTATAAGGTAGTAAGCTTCTGGGTGGGAAACATTCTCAAGCTGGAGCTGAATGACTTTGGGTTTGGGTAGAGATGGGACCAGAGTGCCCCCCACCCCTTCCCAAGGTGCCTTCCACCTCTGAGACTCTAGGATTATAGGATTTGTGCCGTCTGGCAGCTCCCAGGGGCCTTGTTTCCTTAGGAGGCACCCAAATCTCTATAGTTCACTTGTGTCCCAGAGACATTTTGGGAGAGTGAAGCAAAAACCCTTCATTTTCTTAGAAGGCCCATTCCTTTGCTGTGTTAGGTACTTAAAGGTAACATGCTATAGTGGATAGAGTCAGGTTTTGTAGTCAAAAAGACCTGGATTCAAATCCTGCCCTAGATACTTACTAGCTTGTGTGACCCTGGGCAGGCCATTGAGCTTCTTTGCATCTCAGTAAAATCAGGGGGTTGGATTGCATGGTCTCCAGGGTCTCTCAGCTCGAACCAATTCTATGGCTGTTGAGAATATATTTGGGGATCTTAATCTTCTCTTTTTTGTGGAGAGGGAGCTGATGCTTCCTTGAAAACAGATTTTTCCCAACAAAAGCTCCCATAGGCAGGGCAGAGGAATGGGCTGGGGTGGGGTGAAGAGTGAATATACTTCTTGTCCAGGAATGATTGATGCGTTCCCCATTTTCTCAATTTTTTAAAAGGACAAAACCCAACTCTTTTAATGAACCGGGCTCAATAATTCCTAATCCCAAAGTTAAACACTAACAGAGGACTCAATAGTTGCCCTCCCAAGTCTCCAGACACAAGTCACGACCAGAAACCATTTGTAAACATTCCTGAAAATAAAGTGCTTTCTTTCTTTCTCATGCCCCTTTCCCCCCACCTCCAATCCCTGCAGACATCCACTCTCTCATAATCTTCAGCCTCAAATCATAAGCTCATCGGACCCCTTCCCACCCAGAACAATGTCTTTCAAACTGGGTGTTGAGATGGCTGCAGCTCAGGGAAGAGTTTCTCTTCTTGGGAAAGACTTGGGTCAATTCTTTTTTAAGCTCTCAAGACAGCAAGATACTTGAAAGGCTTCTGTTCTCCCTCCCCACCCCCATCTCTTCCCTCCTCACCATTCCTTTCTGGAGTAATTAGAATCGGAGAAAACAGCAGTCGAATTGACTACTTCTCTTGTCTCAACACCTGCTCTCATCTTCCTCATTGTCTCTGTCATCTGATGTCCTTGTTTCTCTGTCCCTCGGTGTCCTTCCCTCCTTCCTCCCCCTCTTTCTCTGTCCCTTTCTCTCCCCCTCTCTCTTTCCTCCTTTCCCCCCCTCTCCCTCCCTCTCTCTTCTTTCCCTTCCCCCACTCCCTTCATCTTACCCTCTGCCTCTTTCCATCTCTGCCTGTATTTCCTGTCTTGCCTGTCTTGGTCTGGGATGGAAAGAGTCCTGAATTTGGAGGCAAAAGAAGTAGAGTTGAATCTGAGCTTTCGCACTTAATGCTGGGTTACCTTGGATCTGCTTTATATGTGTTTTGTACATAAGCAGGGCATGTACTTCACTTGGGAGAATAATAACACTCCAGAGGAGAGAGCTTCCATATACACTAGAGAGACACGCATATAAGGAGATACCAGGATGGAGGTGTAGGTAGGACAGTAGGGACTGAGGGGAGTCCTTCACTCCTTACCTATCAGGAAGCTGCTAAAGGGAAAAAAGGTATAAAGAAGCAGCAATGGATTCAATGACAAAGGAATTCAAAGTAGAATTCATGTGGTATACCCTGAGAACTAACATTTATATACCATGTTATAAATATTTTCTCATTTTAGCCGCATTACAGCCCCAGGAGCTAGGTATTATTATTTTTTGCGGGGCAATGAGGGTTAGGTGACTTGCCCAGGGTCACACAACTTGTAAGTGTCAAGTGTCTGAGGTCAGATTTGAACTCAGGTCCTCCTGTATCCAGGGCCAGTGCTTTATCCACTGCACCACCTAGCTTTCCTATTCTTATCCCATTTTACAGACGAGGAATCTGAGGCAGACAGGTTAAGTGACTTATCCAGGATCATATAGCAAACAAGTAACAGAGGAAGGATTAAAATCAAGTCTTTCTAACTGCAGGGTCAGAACTCTATTCACTGCGCCTCCTGGCTAGCTATCTTCTTACTTGAAAAGGCAATCTCTTCGTTCCCCTTCATTCCAAGCTGACAAGCAGCGTCCACGTAAGTTTCATTTCCCCCAGTCTAGGGAATTTTTTATTTGCTTTAAATTACTAATTTATTTTGAACTAGCTAATGAATATGACTAGAGAATGACCAAAAGCATTTGTGATCTCTGGGAAGAAATCACAATATTGCCATCTCCCTGCACGCCTCTGCTCAAGGCTGGATGCATCTCCCATTTTTCCCAGACTGACTAGTTTCCCTCATCTCTATCTGCAATGCTAACATTAGCATTGATTACACAGCAAGGATTAGTGGGCCTCAGTTTTCTCATCTGTAAAATGGGAAGGGAGTAAACTACAGGACCTTTAAAATCTCTGCCAGTTCTACATCTATGTCTATAATCTCTCTTTCTGAGAGACTAAGTCTTTCTGTCTCAGTTTCTCTCTGCTTTCCTCCCTTCCTCTTTTTCTGTTTTCTGCCTCTCTCTGAATATTTCCTTCCCTCTTTTTGCTCTCTCTGTATCTTGAGCTCATTCGGGATGGTGGTGGTTAGGTACATCACTACACTTTGGAGTTTAGGGGGTCTTCTCTCCTAGCTCCCCCTGCTGAACCACTGCCCATATGGAGAAGTAAGAGTAAACAGAGAAAGTGAGAATGTCAACAGAGGAGTTAACATAAGCAGAAGAGGTGATGATGTTTCAACAAAAGTTGAAAGCGAAGTATGACAAGAAGCAGCTGCAGCATTAATAATCTGGCAGCCGGCACTTGGGCTGCCCCTTCCTCACCAAGCCTTTGGGGTAGGGGGTGGGGAGTGGGGGCTGAGGGCAGCCCTGAGTAGTCAAGATCCAGGTACCCAGGGAAAGGAGGAGGTCCCAGAGAGGAAGAGGCTCTGAAAGGCACAATCTCAGGATCCTGGAGGGAAAGGAGACCCCAGTGGAAAAAGCTCAAGATCGGAAATCAGACAGGCCACATCCAAAGACTTGCCTTTGTTACCCTGGACCAGTCACTCACACCCCTGGTTCTCCATCTCCTTTTCTTGTCCCACTCCCCCATTTTGAAGATGAGACTCATGGGAGGATGGGAAATATGGTGCGTGCCCGATGGTGTGTGGGAGCCAATTTGGAACAACTCTCTGGCATCTACAGTTATACTTTCTGTGGGGGCATTTACACCTTGGGAAGTAGCAAAGGCCACATCTATGGGCTTTATTCCTTGTTTTGTTGATTTCTGTTAAAATGTGTTAAAAGTGTGTGGCGAGTGCATCTTCCCTTCCCTCCTCCCCAGAGAGCCAACTGATCTCAGATCACAGGGTCATGGAGCCAGAGCTAGAAGGGACAATTTAGTCTCAAGCCTTCATTGTAGATACTCTGGCCTCAATCTTCCAGAGTGAATGAAACACTAGTTCCATCTAAGCAATTAAAATCCATTAGCTTTTACAAAGGGATATTCACTGAGATTTGTCAAGGATGGAAGTACAAACATTTCCCCGTGGTACCTCAGGGTACCTCCTTCCTTAGATCATTTTGGTCCCTTGGGAGGGCGGGATCAAACGATGCAGGTGCTGTGCAAGTTGCTTCCCAGTGTGATGGATGATGAATCTGCATCTCTGGTGCCACTGGGCTGCCTTTGATCTATGCTGGGTCAAACTCTGGGGGTGGGGGTAGGTGGGAAGGGAGCACTCATTTATTAACACCTACTAGGCGTCAGGGACAATATTAAGCATTTTATCCTCACAATAATCCTAGAATTCAAGAACTATTATTATTCTTATTTTACAGATGAAGAAACCAAGGCAGACACAGGTTGAGTGACTTGCCCCCAGGGTCACACAGCTTGTAAGTGTCTGAGGCCATATTTAAACTCAGGTCTTGCAAGTCTATTCGTTGTTCCACCTAGGTCTTTCAAGACTTTATTCTTCATGGTCTGGCTTCTAGAAAATCTCAACATGAATTCCAACTCTTGGACTTCTGGTGTCTCACTCTCAGGACATTTTGAAGCTCACAAGGTCATGGCCATATCCAATATTCCTTCATTTAAAAGCAGGACAGATCAGCTCTTTTTTTTGGCGGGGAAATGAGGGTTAAGTGACTTGCTCAGGGTCACACCGCTAGTAAGTGTCGTGTATGAGGCCAAATTTGAACTCAGGTCCTCCTGAATCCAGGGCCGGTGCTTTATCCACTATGCCACCTAGCTGCCCCCCCCCCCCCGCCCCAGATTAGCTTTTAGTTAATTAATAAACAAGTAATATCACCACTACCATAAATCATCATCATCATCTAATGATAAAGACAGGAGCAACACCAGAGTGATATACTTCCAGGCCATGTGGCAATGGCGCAAGCAGGGAAATAAGGACCTGAGGCCTCTCTTGCCAACCAAAGGCCTACAGCAGTCTTTAACTCCTTGCCCTAACACAGCTATCCAAGGATGAGGAAGAGCAGAAACAAAAAGACTTGATTCGGCTGGCCAGTGCTTTTTGAAAGCACCTCAGTTCTGTCTCTTCAGCCAGTTTTCAGGTTTTTCCCCCACCAAATGATTAGCTGGTCAGATCCAGTAATAGGATGTATGTCTGTGTGCCAAATCCATTATGCTTTTCAGGGAGCAGGCTCCCCAGCCTCCTTCATGTACATATGTAGCACTTGTCAGAGGGGGCATTCAAACCCAGATTCTCTAATTCCAGATCCAGCTATGTGTTTGTAGTGGATAAGACCTGAGCTCATATCTAGCCTCAGCACTCACTAGCTGTGGGACCCTGAGCAAGCCACTTAACCCTGTTTGCCTCAGTTTTCTCATGTGTAGAATAAGAATAATAATAGCACCTGCATTCTAGGGTTCTTCTGAAGGCCAAATGAGATGTTTGGACAATGCTGTTCAAACTTAAAGCTTTATATACACGCTTATTTATTATCACTATCACCACCACCATCGATAGATCTTTGAAACCGTCTAGTAACTCCTTATGATTGACTGATTGATTGATTGATTTGTTGAGGTAAACTTGGAGTCAGGACACCTGAGTTATAATCTGTCTGCCACAAACTCATTGTGTGACCTTGGGCAAGTTACTTTCTTCCTTGGGGACTCAGTTTCGCCATCTGTAAAATGAAGGAGTTGGCCTTCAAGGATCCTTTCAGCCTCAATGGTCCATGTTTCTGTAATGAGGGACTGTGACGAGGTACTTCAAGATGTTGAGAGCCAAGAGATGACACGAGAGCCCAACCTGGCTCTCTTCTGGGGGTTTTGGGGGCTTCAGTACTATGCTCCTTCCTGAGATCTGCCACAGCCTTCCAGCAAGAGGAGTTGGAGGCCGTGGGTTTAGGCACGTCGGCTGGACTGGGCTGGGCCTCAGCCACCCAGCTGTGGTGGGAGGGAGGGGGTGGCTGGGGGCCCTGGAGCGTCACTGCAAAGGAGAACACAAAGGGAGGCTTGTTTATCTCATGGGTGGTGGAAGTTCTCAAGAAAACCAAACACAGGCTCAAAGCCCAGCACTGCAGAACGGGTGGGCAGTAGCCCTTCCATGAGCCTCCCTCTGGAACTCAGGGTTCTGACAGCTGAAAATCTGGGGAAAAGCCCAAGAGCAAGGGATGGTGTGCCAGCATAAAGGCACCTTCGAGGCCAACTAGCCTGATGCTCCCATTTAACAGAAAGGGAAACTGAGGCTCAGAGAGGAGGAAATCATTGGCTTACTTAAGGTCATGCAATTAATGTTATAGATCACGTTATTTTACAGAAGAGGAAACAAGCTCAAAGATCTGAATATGGTTTGTTCAAGGCTACACAGTTATCTTAGAGGGGCAGCTGGTGGCTCAACTGAATTTAGAACCTGGGATGATTATGCCCTAAATTAGGGTTCATGCCACCTGTTTTACCATGAATGGTCAAAAAGAGAATTGGATTTAGGATCACAGAGCTAGAGTTCAAATCCTGACTGGAATACCCACTATCCAAATATGACCTTGGACAAGTCACTTGAGGATTGGGTGTGATACAAAGACAACAATTAGGAACTATTCCTGTCCTCAGGGAGCTTCCATCAGGGGAAACAATGCACAAATACAGGTGTAAAAAGGGTCCTGATTTGAGCACTTCCCCTGGAGCTCCTTGGACAGTATTCCCACTGAAGCATACCTCCCTGGGTTTCACTACAGAAAGATACACATTCTTGCAGCCATAAAGCATCACTGTAAGAAAACTGGTGTTAAGGAGATGGTCTGTTGTGTCAAGGAGAAGTCCAGGGTGTTGTAAGCACTGCACATTTTCCCAAAGGCGATCCAGGCAGCTGCCAATGTGACATGATGGCCATGTGCCTGAAATACCACCATTCAAGCATCATTCCTGTAGGGCAGGAGTACTTAATCTCGGGAGTGAGTGAGTGTGTGTGTATGTGTGTGTGGGGACCCCTCTGGTAGTCTGAGGCAGCTTTTGGACTGATTCTCAGAATCATGTTTTTAAATGCATAAAATAAAATACATGACATTGCAAAGGAAACTCAGTATATTGACACAAAGATACAATTTATTTATCCAAGTTGATGGACCCCCCCTCCATCAAAATATTCTTTTTTGTGTTGTTTAGTATTTCATTTCCCCCCAATTGCATGTAAAAACAATTTTTAACATTCCTTTTTCAAACTTTGAGCTCCAAATTCTCTCCCTTCCTCTCTCCCCACCCCCCTCATTGAGAAGACAAGCAATTCAATAGAGGTTATACATGTGTGGTCATGCAAAACATATTTCCATATTAGTCATGTTGTGAACAAATAAAAATATTCCTTAAAAATTCATGGACCCCAGGTTCTTAACCGGTAAAGTAAGACTTTATTCCTCTTTAAGATGTATAGGTAGAGGAGGCATCTAGGTGTCGCAGTGGATAAAGTACCAGCCCTGGATTCAAGAGGACCTGAGTTCAAATCTGGTCTCAGATACTTGACACTTCCTAGCTGTGTGACCCTGGGCAAGTCACTTAAACCTCATTGCCCCCCCCCCCCAAAGATGTTTAGGCAGACCTAGCACTGTGCCTGGTATGGAATGGGTGCTAAGGAATGCTTTCTGATTGATTACCTAGGTGTGAACCAAAGAAAAAAGAACATTCTTTGTGAAGAGTTCTTTATTATGTGCTTTAGCAGAGTAAGAAGATGGAACAGATTCAGGTCTTTCCCTGAGGGAGCTCTCAGTCTAGTGAGGGCCAAGACAGGTAGAACAAAGAAGTGCTGGAGTTGGGGTGAGGGGGTGGGGCATAAGGTGGCAGGAAAGTCATTTCATGCCATGCAGATCAGAGGACAAGGAGCTTTTAATGACCCGAGGTAACCAAAGATTTCTCACCTCCTTTCCATCAAGGCAGATGGAGGGGAGTAGTTTTGTTAACGGGAGGGAGAGCCAGAGTTTAAAGTCATGCCTGCTATGTGACCCTGGGCAAGTCACTTAATCCTCATTACCCTGCAAAAAACCAAATAAAGAAAAAAATAAAGTCATGCCTGGGCAGGGTTGTTCTTCAAGGTTCTCCTGAGAAGCCTAGGCAGTGTGAAAGCTCTGAGTCCCTGCTCCTGGTGAGGAATATGGAGCAAAAGGCCACAGAAGGAAGGGGGTGGGTTGGGGAGGGAGATGCCAAAGATAAAGTTCGCTGGCTTACATGTTTTTCCTAGAGGCTGGTATCAGGCTGAGACAGTCATAAAATAAGACAGTTAAATGAAGGAACTGGGAAAGTTTAGCCTGGAGAGGAGACAATTTGAGGGGGTGGTAGTGGAGGAGGATCAGAGACCTACCTGTGGTGGAGATGACTGGGACTTTGCCCTAGGGAACTGCAAATTAGAGGGTGCTCATAGCACTTTCACTCCAGCTACAGGTAGAAACAACTGAGCTTAGCAACTAGTTAGCATAAGTAATTAGATAAAATGGAAAGCAGGAAGACGATTGCTCTCTCTTTCCCTTTCCATCCCCCAGAACTCTTTCTCATTTCAGCCTTGAGTTAGTCCCTCTCCCAGAGGACTCCCCAGAGGCAGCCTCACACCGTCCCTGAGGTCTTCATCCATAAGGCAATGCCTGGGATTCTCTGTGTCCAGAAGACAAAGATCTCTCCGCACTTCAGGGGAGGAGATAACGTCTCCAGAAGTCGATTTGAGGAAGACTTTTACGCCCTGCCTCAGACCCCAGGGCTGTTAGTTCCGTGGATGACCCAGAATCCTCGGAGATGGAAGGGGCCTGGAGGTTATCAAGTCCTTCCCCTGCCTGAACAATATCTCTTCATCTATAGCTCTGACATGTCCCTGTCCAACTTTGCTGAGCCAGAAGGCTCCTAATGACAGCATCCTGTAGCCCATTCCATGACTGGAGGGCTCTCATTGGTGGGGGGTGGGGGGAGTCTTCCTTTGTATCCTGTTGGCATTTGCTTCCACAACCTCCACCCATCAATGGCTCCTGGTTTTATTCTCTGGAGCCAAGCAGAACATGCCTCATTCTTCCTTCATCCAATGCTTTTTTTTTTTTTCTAACACTTAGAGGAAGCCAACACTTCTCAATGAAGAATTTTCTTCTCCAGGTGTTGTTCAGTCACTTCAGTCTTGTCTGACTCTTCGTAACCCCATTTGGGGTTTTCTTGGCAAAGATACTGGAGCGCTTTGGCATTTCTTTCTCCAGCTCATTTGACAGATGAGGAAACTGAGGTAAACAGTTTTATGTGACTTGCCCAGAGTCACACAGCTAAGAAGTGTCTAAGGTCACATTTGAACTCGTCTTTCTGACTCCACTCTAACCATTCTGCCACCTAGCTGCCCCTCTTTTCCAGATGTAACACCCCTAGTTCCTTCAATTGATGTCATGACAAGGAAAACTCACCCCTACAACTGCCCTGCCAAGCAATCATCCAGCCTCAGCTTGGAAGTCTTCTCTACAAGAGGGCATTCCTTCCTGAAAGACTGTCACAGGGAAAGAGATGAGGTTTGTTTTGATTGATCCAGAGGACTGGACCAATGGAGGGAAGGAGAAAAGGGTAGGCTTCAGCTGAATGTGAGAAAAACGTAGCCCAGTCAGAGCTGCCATACATGGAAAAGACTGCCTTTGGAGGGAGGGAGCTCCTGGTCACTGGAGGTTTCCAAGTAGAGACTGGAAGACTTTACCATCTGGAAAATCCCTGAACTGGAAGGCATGTTGTGATAGATGGCCTCTGGCTATTGAGTGGGATGACCTCTGAGATTCTGTGACTTTGTTCAAGAGCATTTGGGCCTTCGAGGGGGGCTAAGCAGGGAACCTGAAGGCTCTAGATTCAGTTCAGAGAACAGAGATCTGGCCTGTGGGCAGGCCAGTTACCAGCATGTGTGTGCTGGGAGACGCTACAGGTGCCAGAGAAGACATCGGACAAGCTCATTTCCCTCAAGGGGCCTCCATTCTGTTCTCTGCAAAATGAAGGTCTTGGGGAAGCCAGCCCAAAGCCCCTGCTGATGCATCAGCCTGAACTGACCCGACATTATATACACGTAACTCCGGCTGCCTTGGTGAGGTTGGGGATTAGTGAATCAGGCAAGAATTTGGTTTCTGGGTCTTGTAAGTTCTTGCTTCACGCCACTGGATTCCACATAATCCCCCATGTGGTGTAACCAGAGCCGCTCCTGCCTCGGCCAGGGCCATGATACAGTGCCCGAGTCATCGAGGAGGACGGGTGGGGGGAGAATGGTTTTTGGCTGGGAAGCTGCATTCCAATTAGTCCCGGAGAAGGCTTTGCACGTACTCATTGACCTGGGAGCCAACTGGATACTCTGATAGAAAATGGATCTTACTGAGGCAGGATGAAAACAGGGAAGCAGAAAGCTCAATGTGAAAAAGAACATTGTAATGATTAGAGGTTACAGGGTGGCAGATCTCTGGCTCAATAAAGGGAAGAGTTTCCTAAGGATGAGAGCTATGTCAAAATGGAAGAGACAGTGTCTAAAGGTGGTAAGATCCCCATCAGTATTGGTATTCAAGCAGAGGCTGTCAAGGAGGCTGAAGATGGGATTTTCAGACTGGGAAGGGGCTTGGACTGGATTCTTTCTGAGGCCCCTCTCTGCCATTTTAACTCTGAGAACTTCCACATGAGATCCCTGAGAGTTGCTAGACATGGGAATTCAAGTCCCAGGGGGTAAAGTCCAGAATTTGAAAACTAGATTTGTAATCAGAAGTCCTGGGTTTGAATCCAGCTCCCCACCCTCTCACCTCATTTCTGCCAAGTCTGTGGCCCTGGTCAAATCCCTTTCCCTTTCCAGAATTTTAGCTTCATCATCTCTCAAACATTGATGATTCCTCCTCCACCAGGTTCCAGGATTGTGGTGAGGATGCAGTATCACCTTTTCTAAGAAGTCTTCCCTGTTGTTTTCTTTGCCTCTTCAGGTTACCTTGCATTCCTCCCCTTGAGGTCAGGCGCTGCAGGATTTTTGTCTGGGTAGCCCCCTTGTCTTACGGGCACATGGCACTTTGCAAATATTGGATTTGATTGAACCACAGAATGCCAGAAGGGCCTTTGGAACACATAATGTCAGAGCTGGAAAGGGATCGAGAGAAAGTTAACCTGGGGTTCAGGTACCTCCTTTTGCAGGTGTGAACATTGGGGCCCAAATAAAAGATACTTTTCCAGGTCACAGTGAATTAGTGGAAGAGTTGGGGAGGGAATTTATTGGGTGGCTCCTATGAATTATTTCAAGTATATTCCACCTTTTAGATATTCCTCATTCTTTTGGGGAGGGAGGGCAATGAGGGTTAAGTGACTTGCCCAGGGTCACACAGCTAGTAAGTGTCAAGTGTCTGAGGTCAGATTTGAACTCAGGTCCTCCTGAATCCAGGGCCACTGTGCCACCTAGCTGCCCCGATATTCCTCATTCTTGCAGGACCCCGAACCAATGGACCACAAGCAACATGCATTAGTAATTGATAAGTAACCTTTAACAGTTGATGATAGACCAAAGTCTGCCCTGTCCCTCATTTAAGGAGAGACTGGAAAGACCAACAATTGCAAAATTTCAGGTTTTTTGACAGAGTGGTAGAGATATTCTGAAGCAAATCTGACAGGGGATTCACGTCCACAGGGCTTGCTCTAAGGCAGTTGTCAACTAATTGTTAGAGGTGTGGTCCAACTCTGGGATTGGAGATTCTGTAATTCCTACTCAAATTGACTAACAACTGAAGTCTTGGCCCTTCCCAAGTGGGGGTGGTGGTGATAGTGGTAGGTGGGTGGGGGTGGATTAGATTTGCCACCAAAAGCACAACGAGGAACATTGGGTGCAAATTGAAGGGAGACTTACATGAATGTAAGGCAACTCTCTTAATGTTAGAGCTGTCCAGTGAGGAAATGGGCTGTTTCTAAAGGTAGAGAGCAGCCCATTGCTGAGAGTGTTACAGTGAAGGACATTCATCTGTCCCTAGGATCTAGAGCAAAGAGAAACTTGAAAGGCCGTGTAACTCAACCTCTTCCATTTACAGATGATGAATCAGAAGCCCAGAGATGTTGAATGATCTGTCCTAAGTCGCAAAGAAGGTAAGAAGCCCTTCTCTGAAGGCTCCTCTCTCTCAGGCTCCTTCCAACTGAGAAGCATCAAGACAATGCACTGAACTTACTTAGGGCAGGAAGATCTAGGTTCAAATTCCACCCCAGATACAAACTGTGTGAGTCTCGGAAAGCTGCTTAATGTTCTGTGTGCCTCAGTTTCCTCTTCTGTAAAAGATGAGGCTCTCGAGGGTCACTCCCAGCTCCACATTTATGACCTTTAAGCCTATGAACTGAGAGTCTATGATTCTAACCTGATGTATGATTTCTTGAGCTGGTGACCTCTCCCCTCTGAGTATGAGGCTCTTCATCTCCCAAATGGTAAAATGTAGAGGTTGAGTCAAAACAGGAGTTCTTAACTTGGGGAGTCTGTGAAGAAGTTATAAATATATATATTTATGACTATATCCCAATCTAATTGGTGTCCTTCATCCCATGTATTTAAAAACACGATTATGAGAAGGGCTTCAGCATTGGATTCACCAGGTTACCAAAGGGCTCCATGATACAGAACAGGTTCAGAACTACCTGAGTTAAAGGATTCCTTCGACCCCTTCAAGAACAAATGTTATAGGTTCTAAGGAAGCTTCAAACACTGATGTTCTAGATTCTGAGGCCCCCTTCAAGCACAGATGTTCTAGGTCTTAAGGAAGTTTCAAGCACCAATGTTCTAGGTTCTAAGGTCCCATCGAGCACATATGTTCTAGGTTTTAAGGAAGTTTCAAGTGCTGATGTTCTAGGTTCTGAGGCCCCTTCAAGCACTGACATTCTCTGTTCTAAGTTCTAAGGCCCCTTCAAGTGCTGATGTTCTCTAGCATCTCCTATTCCACATTCTACAGCCCCCTTTGGTCCTGGAATGCGGTGAAACATTAGTCTTTCTCCCTGTGATCTTCAGCCTGACCCCGAAACTTGGGGAACAGCCCCAAATCTGGCTACTGTTTTCTGCTGGGACTGCTTGGTGGGCTCTGGGTCTCCTGCCTCTGGGATCAGCACAACTGCCAACACTACACATTCAGCAGGAGATAAAAGCTGAGTTAAAACAAAAACCATGAAAATTTTAAGCTGTGAATGATTCATTCTCCTTTGCAATTTTTCTACTGCTGGTCCAAGCTAAGGGGCTTGGGGAGTTAGATCAGACTCCTGTTTACAAATAGATACAATGAGGCATCCTTCTGGGTCCAGCTGGGAAGGATTTCCTATCCTTCAAGGCCTAACTACTTCTTCCAGGAAGCTTTTCCTGGTCTTCCCCCAACTCTTCATCTCTTGGCCAGTCCCCTTCTCCAGTGTGATACCTCCACTGATGGGGAGCTCACTACTTTAGAAGCAATCCATCCTTTTGTTGGATGATTCAGATATTTCCTATCAGAGTATTTTGTATTGTGACTAAACTTTGATTTCATATAATAACCATAAAAGGCTATGTGAAAACAGTTTTTTAATGGTTTTGAGGGCTTTAAAGTGTGAACATGACTTTATTGAGGGCTTAACAGTTTGTAAAGCTTTTTCATTTACAAAGCTCGCAAAGCACTTTATAGGTAATGAAGCTCTTTGAAGTTTACAAAGTATTTTCCCATCCGTTACCTCATGTAATCCTCACAAGAACCCAGTGAGTAAGCCAGAGAAGGAATTACTACTTGTCTTTGTGCAGTGTGGGCCAGTAAGCAGTAATTTGGCCTGGCAATAGCAAAATTTGGAGAAGTGATCCTTAAGACAGAGGAATGAAGTCACAGAGCATAGGAAAGGACCTTGGAGGGCACATCCAAACTGTACCCGACAGGAATTAGCCCATACAGCATTGTCATACTGCTTGGATACCTTTTGTTACAGGGAGCCTGTTAGGTCTCCAGGCAATCCATTCTACCTTGTGACAGTTCTTACTATTAAGAAGTTATTTCTTGCCCTAAAGTGAAATCTGCCTCTCTTCAATTTCTACCTGTTGTTTCTTCCTAGCCCTCTTTCAGGTAAACAGATGGTCCTTCAATTACTTGATGATGTAGGTGGCAGTTAGTTAGTGCAATGGCTAGAGAACAAGACTTGGAATCAGGAAGACCTGAGTTCAAATTCACACACACACACACACACACACACACACACACACACACACACACACACGAGCTGTGTGGCCCTGGCAAGTGATTAACTTTCATCTACCTCAGTTTCTTCAAATCTGCAAAGTAGAGATAATAATAGCACCTACCTGCCAGGTTGTTGTGAGGATAAAATGAGATAATATTTCTAAAGTGCTTTGCAAAGCTTACGGTGCTAAATAAATGTTGGCTATTTTATGTGTGTGTGTGTTTACAAAATGTTTTCTTCACAACAACTCTGCAAGATAGGAAGTAAAAGTGTTATTATTCCTACTTTACAGATAAGGAAATTGAGGCCCAGAGAGGGGTGATAATGTCTATGAATCAGTAGCAGTGCGGGAATAAATGCTCCAGTCTCCTGACTCCCCCACCCAGGATGCTTTTGTCACTATAAAGCTGTTAATTATTGTACCTCTCTTCTTTCCTTATCTCCCTGAAGAAAAGAAATTCAGAGGGATACGAGCTGGGAGATAGAGGCAGTGGGACATCTTAGCCTCACAACAACCCATTGTCCAGATGAGGAAACTGAGGTAGGCAACAGTTAAATAACTTGGCTGGGGTCTCGTAGCTAGTAAGTGTCTGGGACAGGGGTCAGGCTGCTGATTATTTTTAATGGGATCATCACATTCCAGCTGTGCACCAATGAGCTTGCCTAGATCACTCCAGCTGCCCACATTCTGGGGGAAGGGGAGCCAGTATAGCTTGCTTCCCCAGTTGAAGCCCCCACAGGTTTATCGTGCTTTCATCTTCTTCTTGGGGGTCCCAGTCACAGCTCATCAGTCCAGCACACCCGCCATCAGCATCAGTCCCCCGACCTCTTTGTTAAGGGGACAAAGTACAGTACATGTGGGGGCAGGCGGTCAGTTACAGGAACCCAGCCTCCCATTTCTCAATGGGCTTGGCACCGCTTGAAAGTATGAGACCGCTTCTTCCAGCTGCTGGGTATCAGGGCCCGTCCAGCCTCCCATCCCTTCTTCTGACCCCAGCCTTGGGGGTCAGGCAGCACTTCCTTGCTCATTCACCCTTACTTGCCTGGCCCCGGAAGGCTTGGCTATGTGTTTCTCCGATCTCCGTTGGCCCTTAGCTATAATAACGACAGGAGGAGCTGTCCCAGGACAATTTAAGACTTGCAGAGCATGGTACACGTTACTTCATCTCTGGGGAGTAGGAAGGGACCTCGGGAACCATCTTATCCAACCTCTTCATTTTCCAGATGAGGACGCTGACGTCCAGGGGGTTGCTCAGGGTCACCTAATGAGTGGGATGTGAACCCCAATCCTCAGACTCTGTAACTACCAGACTTCCATCCTACCATGCTTCAGGTGCCTCCCCAATGGTGACCCCAAGAGGGGGCCAGCACAACGGTGATTTATACCCATTTTTTAGATGAGAAACTGAGGCTCAGGGCAGGTCAGTGACTGAGTCAGGGTCACAAGGGTCACACAGCAAGCAAATGAAAGGGTTGGGATTTGAAACTCAGATCCCTTGGCTCCAAGGCCAGGACTCGTTCGTGTGGTTTCTTTATCAGTCACATGCTGAGTTTCACCTCTTCTCTCAGTGAACCCAAGGGTCTTGTGAAAGTTCCCTAATTTCCTCACAATCCATCCTCCCCGAATTCCCCAGCACATTAAACACCTTCATCCTGACCCCATATCCTGTTGTACGATTGACCTATCCCTTGCACTATTAAAAGCCTTTTTTTTTTTTTGAATCACAGACTCTCAGGTTTGGAAGGTGCCCCAGAGGACATCTAGTCCAACCTCTGCCTGAAGCACAAATTCCCTCTAAAACTTAGTGAGCGATTCAGCTGCTTCTTGGATTCCTCTAGTAATGGGGAGCTCACCACCTATGGAAGTTACCAGACAGCTCTGACAATTTAGGAAGTCCTTCCTCTCACTGAGCTGAAAGTCTGCCTCTTTGCAGCTCCCTGCCCTGCCTTCCCCTTTCTAGGGTTGAAAAAGAATGCATCAAATCCCTTTTCCCCACCAAAGTTACTCCAGTAATTAAAGATGGCCACCCCAGGTTAAACATCCCTAACTGACCCTATTACAGCACAGTCTTCAAGCACCTCCCGCTCTCCGGCCTTCTTCCTCTAGACACTCTGACTTGTCATTGCTCTTTCTAAGGTACAAGTGCAAAGAGCCCTGGGTTTGTTCTAAGACCCTTTCCAGGCATTCTGACGTTCTATTATTTTAAGTCCTAAGGCTTAGTATGGAGCTCTGACATTCTCTAAGCTCATGAAAAATCCTACAAGATGAAAATGGAAGAAGTTTTCAGTCCATCATCCAGATGTTTTGGCTTCAGTCCATCATCCAGATGTTTTGGCTATGTAATTCATCATTCAGGTCCCTCTGCCAAAGGTTCTGTATATGTGGAAACATCTGGGGGATGGACAGAATTTTCCAATGCATATCCAGATGGGAGGCTGCTTATAGACACAGACAATTCATTTCTGGTGAATTTTACTCTTTACCTTCAACCCTTTCAGTCTATTCCACCACAGGGTAGCACTGATCTAGAGAGTTTTTCCTTATTTGGCTTTGAACTATGTATGTCCCCTAGCAACTTCCTCCCAATGCTCCTACTTCTGCCCTCAGGAGCCAAGCAGAGAAAGTGCATTCCTTCTTCAAAATGGCAGCCTTTCAGATATTGGCTTGAGGTCAGTGGATTTGGGGGCAGGAGATGTGGGTTTAACGACAACAACAACAACAGACTAATATTTATATAGCTCTATAGGTTTTTCAAAAGGTTTCACATATATTATCTCAGCCATTTACCTGTTGTGTGACCTCCAAAAAGTCATTTTCCTCTCTCTGGACCTCAGTTTCTTCTCTGTAAAATGTAATAAACATATCTCATAGGTTTGTTAAGAGGAAAGCATTTCTGAAATGCTATGGAAATGTGAGCTCTTAGTATTCATATTTAAAAATGGCTCTTACCTCACATGAAGTCTTTTCTTTGTCAGGCTAAGACACCTCCATTTCCTTCCACCCAATCTCATCTGGAATGGTCTCTATGCTCCCACTGTGCCAGATCACCTTCCACTGAGGATGCTCTAGCTGGGCACTCGACTAAGCCCAGAACTCCAGATTTGATGTGACAAGGGCAGAGCAGAGCTAGACTGTCAACCCCTCACTAACTTCTCCTAGTTTCTAGGATCTCTTCTATCTTTACTTTCCTCGAGATTCTCATTACCCTATCTTATTCTCATCTATGCACAAAGTAATATCTCAATTAACCAGAGCTCATTTATCCAGTTGCCTTATCTACAAGGACTGGGCTCTAAAGGGGGAAGGAAACAGGTTCAAAAAGCTTCTATTACAGGATCCAAAGGAAATGTTGGGGAGTAACATGTGAGATGGCTGGAAAGGTAGGAAGGGGTAAGTTCAGAAGGGCTTTGAATGCCAAACAGAACATGTTATGTCTGATCCTAAAGGCAATAGGGAGCCACTGGAGTTTATTGAGGGGGAGGGGTGTAGGTGTGTGTATGATATATGACATGATTGGATCTGCACTGCAGGAAACTGTTTCGTTGGCTAAAGGGGAAATATGTTATAAGTATCAAGCTTCAGGTTCAAGAGTGACATCCAGCTGCCACACTTCCCAGGGAACCTCCTCCCCTTTCGGAAGGGGTAGCCCCTCCTAGAAAGTCAATGATTCCCCAAATGAAAATAATCCTGGTGTTCTTGAAGCCAAACAGCTGGTTCTGGCTGGCTGGGCTCAGGGTGTGAAGAGGTGAGCACAATGTGACTCTCCTATAGGGATGGTTTTTTAACCATCCCATGGGAGATAGCCTCAGATTTCTTCCCTAGAGTCACACACAGATCAGCTGCTCTGCTCCCCGGCCTCTTAGAGCTCATACTAATCCACCACGTGTGCAAAGAGCTTTTCTGTTCACATTCTGTAAATGGCTCACAGTGCTAACTGCACTTTCAAGGCTACACTCCTGCGAGGCAGGATAGTATCAGTGGTAATTGTACCCACTTTACAAGATAGGAAACTGAGGCTTAAGATCTGAAGTGACTGTTGTGGGACATATACAGATAGCAAGAGGCAGAACAGGACTCAAGTCCCAAGTCTCCCTGGCCTCAAATCTGGTACTTTCCCCATCTCCCTTCTTGGTCTTTGATCCTTGAAGGAGGATATTTTCTTTGGATCTTTCTATGATCTGCTCTAAAAAAAAAAAAAATGGGAACCAAAAAGGCTCTTCCAATAACCGACTCTTATCTCCTCATAATCTAATTCTGACTTTGAGTCAGTTGTGAAGGCATTTCCAACACCTCTTCCAGTGCAAGAATCACCTCTATGGATGGCAAAGGATCAGCCAGATTTTGCTTGAACACCTCTAGTTACAGGAAGCTCATTACCTATCAGGGCAGTCACTTCCATTGTGGGACAACTCTCTGAAGTTCTTCTTTGAAGGTTCTTCTTTATAGTGAACTGAAATCAGCCTCTCTGTATGATTCCACCCACCCATTCCATCCCCAGTTGCAACTAGATCTGCCTCCTGGGTCCAAGCCAAACAAATCTAGTCCCTCTTCACCAGGAGGCAGCTAAATGGTGAAATGGATAGAGCACGGGGCCTGGAGACAGGAAGACCAGTTCAAATTTGGCCTCATGTGACCCTGGACAAGTCACTTATTCCCTCTTCCTCAGTTTTCTCAATGAGAATAATAATAGCACCTACTTTAGAGGGTTGTTATCTCAAATGAGATAATATTTATAAAGTTCTTAGTATAGAAGCTGGCCCAGAGTAGGTACTTAATAAATGCTTATTTCCTCCCTCCCTTCCTTCCCTTCTTCTCTCCTTCTCTCCCTTCTTCCCTTCCTTCCTTCCCTTCTTCCATTCTTCCCTCCCTCTCTCCCTCCTTCCCTTCCTTGCTTCCTTGCTTACTTCCTTCCTTGACAACCTTTCAGATACTTGAAGACAGTTCCTTATGTAAGACTTCTCTTCTCCAGGCTAAACACTCTTATTTCATTCAACTCTTTCTCATATGACATGATCTCAAGTTCCCTACCCACACTGGTAACCCTCCTCAGGACATGCTGCTTCTTAAAATGTGGTGTTTGGAACTGAGCATAATACTCAGGTGTTGTCTGACCAGGGCAGGGGACAGCAGGATTGAAATCTCCCTTATTTTAGATACCATGCCTTTATTTTTTAAATAAAATTTTATTGTTATCTTTTATTTTTATATTATCTACATTTCCCCACATATTTCTCCCCTCGCCCCCTCCCAGAGAGGTATCTCTTATAATAAAGAATAAAAGAGGGGCAGCTAGGTGGTGCAATGGATAGAGCACCAGCCTTGGAGTCAGGAGGACCTGAATTCAAATCCGGCCTCAGACACTTGACACTTACTAGCTGTGTAACCCTGGGCAAGTCACTTAACCCCAATTGCCTCACCCCCCAACCTCCCCCCCCCAAAAGAAAGAAAATAATAAAAGAAAGAAAAAAACCCTAACCAACCTATCAAAAAAGACTGATGTTACATACAGTGTTACACATTAATGATGCCCCATATCTTTAAAGAAAGGTGTAGATAGAGATTCATATCTCTTCTTTGGGACCAAGTCTGGTCACTAAAATTTGGACAGCATTCAGTTTCTGTTGTTTTGCTGCTGCTGTTTTTTTTTCTTCCATTGGCATTGTTGTAGTCACTGTGCATATTATTTTCCTGGTTCTACTCACTTCATGTTGCATCACTTCATATAAGTCTTTCCAAGCTTCTTTGTAGTAATTGTTTTCTTAAGAGAATTCTATTATATTCATGCATCACAACATGCTTAGCCAGTCCCCAGCTGATGGACATCTACTTTGTCTCCAATCCTTTGCTACCACAAAGTTACATTTACTATTTTGGTATATATGAAGACTTTCTTTTTTGTCAATGATACTTTGAGCTTTAATGCCCTACCAGTGGGAATCTCTGGGAAAAGTGTAGTGGAAATGTTAGTCACTCCCTTCCTGTATCTCTAAACTGCATTTCAGAATGGTTGGATCAATTCACAGCTTAACACGATGATGTATTAGTGTGCCTGTCTTTCCACAGCCCCTCCAACATTGACTATTTCTATTTTTTGTTATCTTTGCCTAATTGTTGGGTGTGAGATGAAATCTGAGAGGTTTTGGTTTGCCTTTCTCTCATTATTAATAATTTGGGACATTTTCTCAAATGGTCATTATTAGTTTATGATTGCTTTTGTGAACTGTTGACATTATTTTACACCATGCCTTTATTAATACAGCTTAAAATACCACCATTAGTATAAATTGATGTTGATTAAATTAATAAGATTAGTCCTATTAATTGTGCAATAAATCAAGGTGAAGAGTGCTTGTTGAAATTATTTGCTGTTATCATAGAGGAGGTCTAGCTCGTAGTCCAAGTGGAAAAGGGATTCCTAAAAGGGATAGAGATTTTAAATGTTCCTGATCCTGGATTATATGGTGTTAGTTGCAGCACACCCTGGACCACTAGAATACTTTCTAAATGAGATCCATAATGACTCAAAAGAGTTCCATCTAACAACCCTTGAGAAAAACAAAGTGGATGAAAAATGCTTGTTTTTTCAGATATGAAGCAAAATGGACTCGTCCATAGCACTTGCCCATCAGTACTTATATATCTTAGATACTGTATGTGAACAATAAGTTGTGGGGGTCCATAGTTTAATAGAAGAACAGCAGTCTGGATGGTCTTTGGTAAGCTATATAGTTATTTTAATGCACTGACTTCAAATCCAATGTTTTGGAGCCTGTAAATATTTGTAAATTTGTGAACATTAGTAAGTAGCACTCAACACAGTATGTAGCACATATTAGGTGCTATATAAATGCTTATTTCCTTCCCCTTTGGGCAATTGCTAAATTCTCTTAATAACTCTCAACCCCTCCTCCCCCGCCCCCATATCCCCCACCCACCCACTGTAGTATAGCTATGAATCATGTTTGGAGTGAAGGCTCTCCCAAAAGGGAAGAGAGGTGGTATGCCAAGAAATGGATCATCAAAAAAAAAAAAAAAAGATAGCCACATTGAAAACCAAAGGATGACCAATGGACAGGCTGCATGCTCTATTCATACCCTTGCAAAATGATGAGGTCTTGTTGGGTGGTCCTACTGGGATATGTGAAGTTTATTGGAAGCTCTAAATAAGGAGGCAGCTAAATGGTGCTAGTGACAGACTTGGAGTCAGGAAGACCTGAGTTCTAATTTTGCTTCAGACTCTCAATAGCTGTGTGACCCTGGGCAAGTCACTCTTTCGGCTTCAGTTTCCTCGTTTGTAAAATGGAAATAATAAAGCGACCTACATTCCATGGTTGTTGTCTCAAATGAGATAATATTTGTGAAGTATTTTGCAAATCTTAGAGGGCTATATAAACATTCACTATGATGGTGATTATTTTCCCTAACCCCCTATGTGGCCCTGAGTAAGTGACGCATGCTTTCTCGCTCTCTCTCCATCCTTTCTTCCTTTATAAGTTGAGGGAGTTCAAATCAGCTCATTTCTAAGATTCTCGCCGGTGACAGCATTGTATATTCCCAGTTCTGTGCTACTTCCGGCATTTGGGGCTCCATGAGCCCATATTCAGGCGGCTCTGTGTTTCTGTGATTATGATGTTCTAGCTCTATGTATATGCATGTGTGTGTTTCAGGGATGCTCTTTTGTTTGCCACCGAGGTCATCATCTCCTGCTAAACATTCCTTCTTCTATAGGACCCTCCTCCATGACCCAGAAGTACAAGTCAGCAAAACAAACTGAACCATTGACCATGTCTAATGCAGCACATGCTGTATTTTGCTCCGCAGCCCACCACATCTCTACCAAAAGGAGTGAGGCATGTTTTATCATTCGTTTTGGTTCTAGGTTTTGGCGGTTCTACAGTTCCATCATTCTGTAGTTCCGTGATTCTCAGAGATCCCCTCCCCAAAGCTACTTTTCTCTTCCAGCACCCAGGACAGGCCACGAATAATTAGCTGAAATTGGGAGAGACGTGCCTCATAAAGAGGGGTGGGTGGTGCCACTGCCAATCCCTAACCATGTGCCAGACCCAGAGGCAACAGCAAAACCACGAGCACGAACTAGGCAACCCCCCCCAGGGGGTGGGGGACAAGACTGAAGATTCTGGAGAAGCCACATGGCCAGGCGACGGACTGTCCTTCTCCAGCGCCTTGCTCACATCTGGGAGCCACCCCCGTGGGCAGAGCAAGAATGAAGTCTGGATCCAATCATGGCCAGAAGGAGGGGGAGGAGGGCCGCTCCTGCTTCTGAGGAGTGGGAGGGAAGGAAGCCTACCCAGAACAGCTATTTTTGGCTCCTAGTAATATGAAGTCACAAAATGTCAGAGCTGGAAGGGATGTTAACTATGAGTAAATCTAACCCCCCCTTCCCATTTTAGAGAGGAGGAAACTGAGGCTCTTAGGTGGGCTATGACTTATAGAATCAGTACATTTCTAAGCTAGAAGACATCTTAGTCCAGTTTATATGAGCAGAGATTTTCTCTGTAGCATCCTTAATGAGTTATCCTCCAGGCTCTCCATTAAGAACTCAAATAATGGGGGACTCATTACCTCCTGAGGAGGCTATAATTTTGGACAACTCTTGCCCAAAGTTGCAAGTCAGTGACAGAACTGTGACTTGAACCCAGGTCTCCTGCCTCCCTATCCCTGGGATTTTCCCCTTTTTGTGTATCATGGACCCCTATGACAGTCTGCTGAAGCCTATGGACCCCCTTTCCCACAATAGTGCTTTTAAATGCATAAAATAAAACCCATAGGAGTACAAAGGAAACTATTTAAATATAATTATAAAATAGAAATTTAAAATCCAATCCACAGACCCCAGGTTAAAAACTCCTGCCTCGCCTGTCTTCATGCCAGTACTTTAAGAGCAGATGACACTTGGAGCCAAGATCTTGGAGTCACGAGACCCTGAGAATCCAAGGAAGGAGTCATGAGCCAGTGACCAGGTAGGGACCTGTCCTTATTAGACACTTAAATACTTCAGTATGTCAAGGGCTGGCTTGGAATATATGGATTATTATTATTTTTATCCTATTAACTGTGATTTCACCTGGCAGCTTCTGGGTAGGGAAACTTACAAAGCCTTCAAGAAGTCATAGTTTGGGTCCAACAACCTTATCCAATCTAATAAGCATTTATTAAACACCAACTATATTCAGGACACTGTGCTAGGTACTTCAGATAGACAAAAAAAGAAAAAAAAGAAATGAACCCTTCCCTCAGGGGCCTTTGATTTTGTCCAGTAGAATACAACACACTAACAGAAGGAGGGGTCCCACCCCCCTGTCTCTTTGCGTTCTCCTTGGAATTTCCCTTTGAACGGAACCCCCTGCCCTATCCGCCGTCCCCATCTCCTCCAGCTGACAATGACCCACGGGAAAACACCTCTTTTTGGAGAATTGCAGGTCAAATCCTGGGGCACCAAACCACAGGCCAGCTCGAGGCTTTCACCTCCCTTCCCTCCCCATCCCCAGAACCATAAATCAGCTGGGGTGGCTTTTTTTTACTCTCAGCCCAACTCTCTGCAAAACTGGTGGTCACAAGGAGGTTTGCAATCTTTGGCCAAACAGACTCTAGAGTCGGTGCCCAGCCCCAGCAACGCCTGGGCATCAAAGCAGACCCTCAATCTGCTTCCCTTTCCACCCCGCCATACCTTAGATGTTTCTGGCAATCACACCCACCCACATGGGGACTGGGCAGTGAAGAGACCAGACATTTTCCTCCCCGTTCCAACCCTGACTTTCTGGGTGGTCTCCTTGGACAGTTAAGGTAAGTCGAGGGTCAACAAATATTTCTTTGATGTAGCAGGAAAAGCACCTGGATTTGGGGGCTGGATGGCCCTGATTTCAGAGGATCCATTTCTGTTTCTTGCTACCTATGTGACCTTGAATGTATCCTTTGCCCTCTCCAGGACTCACTTTGCATCTCTAAATGGAGCATACCTGGATTAATGCCCCCATCTTCGTTTATATGCTCGAAATTGTCCTGTCCCACCTGTCCCATGAACAGTTGGGTGCATCAGTCACCAAAGAAAGACAGAACCAGGTGTCACTCCAAGGGAGATAGAGAAGGACCTAGGCCCAAAGCTGGAAGTAAGTTCTTACAGGCCTCTGAATCGCCAAGTAGACACCCTAAAGTCCACGCCCTGCTATTCTGAAGAGATCTCAAATCCTCTCTCAGAACCTCTCAGCATTATAGGCACAGTCTAAACAAGCATGCTGATGGGGGCTGGGGGTAGGGAACGGTTAAATGACATATGAGGGACTGCTTAAGAAGACAAGAAGCGGGTGAATAGCTGCTATTGTGGTAGAAAGAACATTGGGCTTGTATTCAGAGACAGAGATAGAGAACCTCAGGGAGCTTCCCAATCTGTTTCGAGAGACCAGGAATACCAGAGTGTGTAATAAAGAGCTGCACTTACATTCAAGGGCCAGGACCCTAATATGGTGAATGCAATTGGTTTTGGGGAGATCGGTGTCATATAGAGTTATCATGGCACTTTTCATAGACTTTGGCCTTGAAATGTCCAAACCTAACTAGCCCAAAGGGCTATGGGCCTGTGAAAACCCTTTGACCCAGTAATACCACGTACTAAGTCTGTATCCAAAGAGATCATAGAAAAGGGAAAAGGGACCACATGTACAAAAATATTATAACAGCTTTCTTTGTGGTGGCAAATAACTGTAAATCTAGGGAATGCCATTCAGCTGGGGAATGGCAGAACAAGTTTTGGTATATGAACGTAATGGAATAATATTGTGCTGTGAGAAACGATGAGCAGGAGGATTTCAGAGAAACCTGGAAGGACTTGCACGAACTGATGATGAGCGAGATGAGCAGAACCAGAACATTGTACACAGTAACAGCAACATTGTGTGATGATCAACTGGGATAGACTTGGCTCTTCTCAGCAATGCAATGATCCAAGACAATTCCAAAGAACTCATGATAGAAAATGTTCTCCACATCCAGAAAAAAGAATTGTAGATTCTGGATGCAGATTGAACCGTACCGTTTCTGCTTTTTGGCTGTTTTTTTCTTTTTGAGGTTTTTCCCTGTGTTCTGATTCCTTCCTTCACAATATGACTAATGCAGAAGGATATGTTTGATGTGATCGTACATATATAACCTATATTAGATTGCTTTCTGTCTTGGGGAGGAAGGAGGGAAGGGAGGGAGGGAGAAAGATTTGGAACTAAAAATCTTATGAAAACAAATGTTGAAAACTATCTTTACATGTAACTGGAAAAAATTTTAATCCCCACCCCCCCCCCAAAGAAAAAAGAAAAAAAAAGTCGAAACCTGGCAACCTCAGGGAGCATTAGCATAGAGCCATAGGAAAGGCCAGGAGAGGCCTAAAGCTGTCAACCTGGCCAGCCTTTTGCCTTTGGGAATGAGTAGCCAAACCAATCAAGACAGATGACACCTCTCTCTCTCTCTCTCTCTCTCTCTCTCTCTCTCTCTCTCTCTCTCTCTCTCTCTCTCTTTCTCTCTGGAGGGCAGAGACGGTCTAGGACTTTCACACCATGCTCTTCCTCCATATTGTTGTTCAGTCTTTTCGGTTGTGACCCTATTTGGTGTTTTCTTGGCAAGCTATTGGAATGGTTTGCCATTTCCTTCTCCAGCTCATTTTAAACATGAGGAAACTGAGGCAAGCAGGGTGAAGTGACTTGCCCAGGGTAACATAGCTAGTACGAATCTGAGGCCAGGTTTAAACTAATCTTCCTGACTTCAGGCCCCAAGTTCTATCCACTTCACTGCCTGGCTTCTCTCTTCCTCCATACTTCATTGCTAAGCCTGGAGGTGAATCACATAGTAATTACATCATGAAAGTTTTGAGGTAGAAGGGACCTTTTGAGATCCGATCGTTTTTTGTGTTATTTGGCAGTGAAGACCCTTTCTTAGAATCGTGTTGTTAAACGTATGGAATAAAATACATAGGTTTACAAATAAAATGAATTATATTGCAATAAAGTTTTTTTTTCCTCATCCAAGTTCACACCGCACTCCCTCCTTGAAATCGAAAGGGATGCTAGCCCCTGTTCTAATTCAACCCCCTCATTTTAGAGAAGAGGGGCTCAAGGCTCAGAGAAAAGCACCTATCCAAGCTCAGTCAGCTAATTAGCAGCAAAGCCAAGATTCCTCCCCAGGGCCCCCCGATTCCCCAACAGGTGCGTCATCTCCCACAACCCACTGCTTCCTGCTGAAAGCCGGCTTCTGGCTCCCAGTACAATTCTCTTCTCGCTTGCCTGCCTCCCTTGGGCCAGGACCTCTGCAGAAGCTCTTTGGAGCCATTGAGATTCCCCCTCCCCATGGGGCTGTCCCACCCCCACAGCCCTTGTTTACCCCACATCCCATCAGGCTCGTCTAAGTGCATCACAGACATCATTCTCTGGTTGGGAAATGTTTTCTCTGCTCCCTCTCCTCCACACCATCCAGACTTCGGGGCCTTCTTGTGTCCTGGTCTTTCTCTTTCTTTCCCCCTCTCCTCACTCCCTGCCCCCTCCCCATCTTTTTTCTCCCCTTTCCTGGGGACTCCACAAGTGAGTTCTAATTACCCACAGGCCAAAGGACCCTAAAGAGCCTCCTGGTCTATTCTTTGGGGACATTTTATGAACTGTTCAGTCCCCAGCTCCCCTGAGGGAGTCTGATTAAACTAATTACCCTGATTGGCTTGTTTAATCAATTGCTTGCTTTAATTGGGCCCCGCTGCCAGGGACTGGGAGAGTTCACAGTCCGTAATGTGAGAACCAGGAGACCCGGGGCAGGCTGGTGACACAAGCAGAGAATGAGGCCCAGGGTTCCCAAGCTCCGGGTGTGTCTGTGTGTGTGTCTGTGAGGGGGGAGAGTTTAATCAACGCCCGGCGGGCCTGAGGATCGAGGAGGGGGATTAGGCCGGGCTTTGAATGGGCCCAAGGTTTTAGTGATAATTAAAATTGTCAGCCTTCTCCCCTTCTAAATACACCACCCCGCCCGGCCTGTCCCTCTCCCCCCTCATTAAAGATGCTTCCCCAGTCAGGAATCTGGTGCCCATAGCTTAAGTAAACACTCCATCTGCCTGGGATGCCTGACCGGAGAATTCAAAGGGGAAGGAGCCCCGGCCTTGGAATGGTCAGAGGCCTGCTTCACTTATCCCTACACCGCCACTGTGCAATGGGGGCAAATCACTTTACTTTATGGGCCTCAGTTTCCTTCTTTGGAAAATGAAGACCACTTAAAATCCCCAACCTTAGAAACAGAAGACTGGGTGTCAAATCTCTGCTCTGACACCAACTGGGCAACTTTGGGCAAGCTAATTTCCCTTTCGCAGCCTCAGTTCCCCATCCTGAAAATGGTACAATCTCTACCTAATCGTCTCACTTTCTACCTGTGTGACCTTGGAAGTTACCTCTCTTCTGAGCCTTGTTTTTCCTCATCTCTAAATTGAGAGCATTGGACTGAATTATATTCGTGGTCCCTTTCCTCTCCTAAACTATGATTCTAGGATAAGTGGCATTAGAGAGGGGATGAACGAGGAGAGAAGGGAAAGGACACTTACTAGCTGGGAAGCAGAGAATACTTCAAGGTGAGCTTTATAGATGGGAAAAATTACACCGGGTGGATCTGGAGGAAGTTCCAGGGAAATAGTTCAGAGGTAGGAAACTGACCATTATTTGGAGGATGGCTCGTTATCTGGTCAACCTTTCTTGAGATGCGGTATAAAGAACTCTGGGCTTGGGGTCAGTCATTCTGGGTTCTGGTCCTCAATCAGATTCCCCATCTGTCAAACGGGTGTGAGAGCTACTTCACAGGACTGCTTCTGTACACTTAATGATGTTACAGATACGGAAATTATGGTTTTGAGTCATTAGCGTGGGCTCGAGAAAAAGCTATGAACCAAGAATATTCCCTGTATCCAGAGGAGCTGAAACGAATAGTCTCTCCCACAGTGAATTGCTAAAAGTTGTGGTATCATAGGTTTTAAGTTGGAAGGGGATTTAGAAGCGGTTTAGTCCAAAATCCTTCATTTCTACAGATGAGGAAACTGAGGCCCAGAGCGATTTAAAAGTCTCACCCAAAGTCACATAGGAAATAGTACAGTCAGGATTGGAACCCAGGCCCTCAAACTCCCAATCCAGCACTTTTTCCATGGTGCCATTTGCCTCCAGGATTCAGGCCTCCTCCTATGCCTGTGTTGTGTCTCCATGAAAGAAAATGACATGTTTTGGAAAAGTTGAAAGCAACCTAAGAATGTAAGCATCACCTGTTATAAACAGCAGCCCAGATGTGTGCCTTTCCATGAAATCTGGAAAGTGAGAAAACCAGTCTTTTTGATCCCAGAAGCTGGAATGCCTCCCTGCCCCTCCCCATGACCATTCATGCCGTCCCCAGGAACTTCACAACTGTTCTGAGAATCGCACAATGGACAACTCACCCCATGAAGGAAAGGAGGAAGCTGATGGGGAAACCGAGACCCAGAGAGGGAAAGGAACTTGTCTGAAATCACAAGTAATAGAACTGAAACTCCAGGCAATGTCGTCTGCCTTGAAATCCAGTGCTCCCAGTGTCCAGCTAGCACAGTGCCGGGCCGTAATATGTGCTTTAATGAACGTATGTTGAGTTGAGTTTCCTAAACATACTTTGATCATTCCCACCTCCAGGCCTTTGTAAACATTGGTGTGAGCCCCCTTCTCACCCTCCCTCCCTGTGCCCTTCCTACTTCCCTATAGGATGTTGGAGTTTGGAACTAAAAGGGATGATTTAGACCAAGCCTCTCATTTTCTTTCCTTTTTTTTTCCATGTTAGCCCCTCATTTTCTGGATGAATTGCAGGACCTCAGAGCTGCAAAAGATCTGAGAAGCCGTTGCGTTCTCTTCACGACATCCCTGAAAGGGACTCTCCACTCTTGGCTTCAGGACCTCTAGTAAAGGAGGGCCACTCCACTGCCTCCTGAAGAATCCATCCTACTTTTAGACGGCTGTAATTGCCGGGAGATTTTCCCTGACATCGAGTCTATTTCTCTTAGTTTGATTCTCCGGGGCCAAGTAGAACAGTCATCTCTCTTCCACATGACAGATAATTACAACAGCTGTTATGACTCCTCTGAATGGCAGGCACCGCGCTTGTAAGAAGCGCTTATAGCGTGCCAGGCGTTGTGCTCAGTGCCGGCGCTATAAATGTAAGAAAAAGTCTTGTCCTCAGGGAACTTCCTTTCTAATGGGGGAGCTGAAAAGCTGGGGCTAGAGAAGGTGCTCAAGATGGGCCATAGTGGTGCACTTTCGAAGTTCAGAAAGTCCTAAGCCATGCTGGCAAGGGGAGGAAGTGTGTCCCCAAAATGGAGGCTCCCAAAAGGAATTAATCCATGAAAGAAGGGGACTGGCATGTGTAAGGATCTTCAAGAGTGAAAAGACATGGGGACAGCTAGGTGGCGCAGTGGATAAAGCACTGGCCCTGGATTCAGGAGGACCTGAGTTCAAATCTATGCTCAGGCACTTGACACTTACTAGCTGTGTGACCTTGGGCAAGTCAATTAACCCTCATTGGCCTTCCCCCCCCCCCAAAAGAGTGAAAAGGCAGCTGACCTGTGAAAACCCAGAGAGTCAGAAACCAAGAAGGGAAATAAAATATTCTTTCCCTTAGGCTGTTGTTGTTTGTCCTTCATTCTCAAAGAGGACCCTGACATTGGGGTGATAGCATGACTTGCAGTGAATTGAATCTAAGGGAGGGAGGACTCACTCTCTCCTCCAGAGCCATCTGGGTCCAGTGGCCAGATATAAATCAGGATGACTGGAGGTGGCCTCAATGTTTAAGGCCATTGGGGTTCAGTGATTTGCTAGGGTCATACAGTTTACTAGCTGTGTAAGTAAGTGCCTGAGGTGCGATTTGAGCTCAGGTCCTCTCAACTTCCCAACCAGTGCTATGTCCCTAGCTGCCTTTTCCTTTAGGCTAAACATAGCCAGTTCCTCCCATCAATTTTTTTTTCAGGTCACTGAGGGTTAAGTGACTTGCCCAAGGTCACACAGCTAGTGTCAAGTGTCTGACGTCTGATTTGAACTCAGGTCCTCCTGAATCCAGGGCCAGTGCTTTATCCACTGTGTCACCTAGCTGCCCCCCTCCAATCAATTCTGATCTTCTTTCTTTGACACACCTTAGTTTTCAATGTCCTTAGCATGCGGTACCCTTTATGGATGAATTTGATCTAATCAATTCATCCAAGGTCACACAGGAAGTAAATGAGCATCATTGACATTTTAACTCAGGACCTCTGATTCTAAATCCAACACCCTCGCTACTCCTGCTGCCTTGATGATGAGTTTACTTGAGCTGGGCCTTGAAGGATGGTCATTTGAAAAGCACAGGGACAGGGGCTCTTCCTTCACTCGGGAATCTGTAGACCACAGGGCAGCAATTGCAAGCTCCTGTGGTCCTGGGGATAAAGAATCATAACACAGAGAGATAGATGGGCCTTGAAGATCACCCAATCCAGTAACCCACATTTCGGCAAAGGAAATAAACTGAGGCATAGAGAAAGAAAGGCCCAAAGTAACACAGCAAGTCAGAAAGACCAGGATTTGAACTCGGGTCTTTTGACTTTAAATATTTCAACCATACTACATGTAAAGCATTCCTCCTTCTTACTCAAGTTCAGGACTCAGTTGGGTAAGTAAGGTAGCCCCAAAGTTACAAAAAAAACAAAGACCTCCCCTCCTGCCTAGGTGTGTCTAGATAAGAGCAGAACATTGCTAAACACTTTAACGCTGCAGATCCCTGACCCCAGTAGCATGTTTTGCAATTGTCCCTCAGGACCACTACAAAGGCACTCCTCACCCCCTGCTCTGTGGTTGTGGCCATCTATGTTGCTCATCGGTTTCGGGAAGACCCAGGAACCCAAGGTTGATGTTGGCTGAGGTTTAATAACTGTGGGTCTCTTAAAAGGGCCTGATGATAGTTCATTGTGGGTTCCTGGCCTCCTCACTTGGCCAAAGTTGGTCTCATCTGGTTTTTAATGTTCTCACCCACCAATCCCTCCTGTTGACCAGTGCACTTGGGGGCGGCCACAGTCACCCGTGATATTTGTTCCCTCGGGGGGAAGAGGAGTTATCATCTATCCAAGAACCAATCCTGTCAAATGTGTTGGGTCTTGGGTGCCACTTCACCAAACAAAATTCCTGTGTTATTTCAGCTGGAAAATCTCAGCAGGGTCTTAGAACTTAGGATGTCACAGCTGGAAGGAGCCTTGAAAAAGAGAATGTTAGAAATGGAGAGACTTTAGAACACAGGATGCAGAAGAGCCCTCACAACATACAGCTTCAGAGCCTTTATGCTGGGGTCTGTGAACTTGCTTGGAAAAATAATTTGATGGCTGTATTTCAGTGTAATTGGGTTCCTTCGAAATCCTCTGTATTTTAGTTTAGAGATTTAAATCATTATCCTGAGAAGAGGTCCACAGGCTTAACCAGACTGCCACAGGGGTCCATAATACCAAAAAGGTGAGGAAATTTTGCGTAAGAACAGAGAACCAGGAAGACATTTTAGAATGCAGAATATTAAGCATGGAAGATAGACATAGAGTCTCAGAAGTGAAGAGACTTTAAAGCATAGAATGTCAGAGATGCTAGAACAGCAAGTCAGAGTCCGAGGGACCTCAAGGCAAAGGCCGGAGAATATTAGAGCTTGGGAGAACCTTGGATCCCATATCTTTCACCCTCCTCATTTAGCAGAAGTGGAAACTGAGTCCCTGAGAAAGGAAAACTTGTTCGAGGCGCGGTTAGTGGATGTCAGGGACAGAATGATGTCCTTCTTAAACAAGCAGGGAGCTTTCCTAATATAAAAACCAAACAGCATCCCTTCCCTGCTGGCTCAGGAAAGCCCAGATTCAACGCACAAGCCAGAAAAGAACAGGGCGTTCGTTCGTTTGTTAGGCAGTCTTGAAATAGTAACTTGTTCAAGGCTCCCTTGGCATTGAAAGGCTCAGGGAAAATTGGTGGATAGGGATGAAGGTTTGGTATCGGTTCAAATTGCATCAGGCGAAGTCTCAGCTCTACAAAAACACAGAAGCCCGGGACTGGAAGGGGGTTAAGAGGCATTCAGTTTAGCCTGTCCGTGGATGTGAATCCATCCTTTTTCTCTCTAAAAAAAAAAAAATCTAAGTGGTCAATAAAACGGTAAAAACTAAAGGAGCCATTTATTCCCCAGATACCTGTCGCTATCAGCTCCCCAGTGGGGACTGAACCATTGATTACTGTCTTTAGAACTCTCTTTGATCCCATTAGGGGAGCGTGTGTGCATTTATGTATGTGATGTGACTGTGTGGCTGTGTCTCACTCACCTGGATGTACTACTTCGTATACTGATTTCTCCAACATGCCCGCATAAGGGGTACCTTTTCCTCCTTGGAGGGTGGAGACTTTCTTTCTTCTTCCTGAGCTCTTAGCTGAGTACCTATGTACTCTGCACAGTACATAGTAGGTGCTTAATAAATGTTGACTGATTGTTGTTGATTTCTAGAACGTCAGCGTTGGAAGGTTTTAGAGACCATCTTAGGTCATCTCCCTCTCTTTACAGACAAGGAAACTGGGGGCAGAGAGGGATGTGGATTTTTCAGTTATGCATCAACTTATGGTGGAATTGGAACTAGGACCCAGATCTCCTGACTCCACCTCTGCATCTGGTCAATTCATCATCCTATGGGAGAAAGAGAGAAGGAATAGGCCCCTTGGGACCTGCCCTCAGAGAATTCATCTTAAGAGGAAGACAGAGGCAAGGTCCATCTGGATTCTGCCTTTGGGAGCTTGACAATGTGGGGGCGATGGGGCTCAGTCACTGGAAAGTGTGATGAGAAGCACCTAGTTGTTCTTTCTTAACTACTGTCTCATGGTTTCACAACAACCTGGGAAAGAGAAGATTATTATCCCCATTTTAGAGAGGAGAAACTTGAGGCTTAGAAAAGTCCAAAGTCACATAGCTAATAAACGTCAGGGGATGAACTGGATCTTCATGATCCCCTGGCTGTAGGATGGACAATAAATGTTCTTGAAGTTAAGAATAATGACCTGGGGCCTCTAGCTGAGACAGCCATGGGCATGATGGTACTTGGGCTGGATTTTGAAGGATGACAGGACTTGGAGAGGAGGTTGTCCCCATCTGGGGCTGGTGAGGGAAAGGGACATTTGTGATCGTCTTGTCCCTTGATCTGAAGTCTGGGGACCTGGGATCTAGTTGAATCTCCACCACTTCCTCGATATGTGACCTTCAGTAAGTTTCTTCCCCTCTCTGGGACTGTTTTCTCTCCTGTAATGTGAAATCAGGAAGACTCACCATGGTGAACTCAAATCTGGCCTCAGATACTTACTGGCTGTGTGACCCTGAGCAAGTCACTTCACCCTGTTTACCTCAGTTTCCTCGTCTGAAAAATGAACTGGAGAAGAAAATGACAAACCACTCCAGTGTCTTTGCCAAGAAAACCCCAAATGGGGTCACAGAGAGTCAGTCACGACTGAAAATGGCTAAACAACAACAACAATGTGAGAGGGTAGCACTCTCTAAGGTTACTGCTAGCTCTTAGACTCTAGGTTCTACAAACTTTCCAGACATAATGTTCCATGAGGCTCTTCCCAAGCCTGATCAGGGCTCTCTTGACTCCTGTATTCCGTGGGTAGCAGAGGGGTTGGGCTGTCAGAGAAGTATATCTCTGTACAATCCAATGATTCCACGCTGATCGTTACAGCCAAGCATTGACCCCTGGAGAGGGAGTTATGGTTCCCATGGCAACCTCCAATGGATCACCCATTGTGAATGCACACCTAGAGGGTTCTTCCTTACCTGAGCTCACGCTAATGTTTCATGGACCTTAAAAATCCCTCCATGGTCCACTGTTATTTCTAACTTCCTATATCTAAGCATAACCCCTGGTTTTCTCAGCAGCTGGAACACTATTCCCCACATCTGTGGATTCTCCAAACAGTTGGACTGAGCCTAACTGGGATAATGAAGCCCCAAGTTTATGGGGAATAAGAACTAGGAGGATATTCAAATAATGACCAACGAATACTAGAAGGGAAATGGACCTTAGAACAAAGAATACAGAATGTTAGTGCTGGGAGAGAACTTAGAATATAAAACAATGTCTGTTATGGTTGGAAGGGTCCTTAGATGATCTGGAATATAGAATGTTAACACTGAAAGAGACCTTAGAACAAAGAACATAGAGTAATGGAGCTCATAGAACGTTAGGGTGCTGAAGTGTCTTAGATCATGGAAAATGGAACAAAAGCTGGAAGGGCCCTTAGAACCCAGAACACAGAAGGTTAGAGCTCTAAGGACCCTGAGAACATGGAACGTAGAACGTCTGAGCTAGAAAGTCTCATGCAGATGTGTTGATAGTAGAAGCACCAAATCAAAGAGCCTGCCCAGGCCAGGTTGGTCCCATCACACGTTCTAGATGGAGAAGCAGTAAGTGAATAGTAATGCAGCTAAGAGTCCTCCTATGTACAAGGTCTTGTGTAGTGGGCAGACAAAATGGGGGAGAAACATGTAAGGCACATACCTGTTACCAAGGAGCTCACGGTTTAGCAGGGGGACCCAAAACATGAGTGTGGGGAAACTGTAATGCACGAGAAGTCATTCCCTACTGCAGGGGGCAGGGAGAGGCTGGAGATGGGCCTTGATGGATGGTGAGATTTCAAAAGGTGAATGTGGGGGCAGCTAGGTGGCGCAGTGGATAAAGCACTGGCCTTGGATTCAGGAGGACCTGAGTTCAAATCCAGCCTCAGACACTTGACACTTACTGGCTGTGTGACCCTGGGCAAGTCACTTAACCCTCATTGCCCTGAGCAAAAAAAAAAAGGGTGAATGTAAAAATTGGAGTCAGGCTTAAGGTGAGGCTAAGGGAGGTGTGTGTGCAGATTTGGGTAAGGATTAAGTAGGGGTAGGGTAAGGAATAGAGCTGAATTGAATGGAATGGGAGAGGGAAAGCAAGGGAAAAGAAGGTGAGGCAACCCTTAAAGGTCTCCAGGGCAGAAAATCTGGACACCACGTAACTGAAGACAGGAATTTTTTTGTTTTGTTTCAGGGATATATAACAGCTCCTTCCTAGAAGGTAGTGAAGTTTGTTTTCGGGGTCCCCTTCTAGAATTCTGCTTCATTACTAGTGCTTCCCCACCGCTGCCCCCAAGAATCTCTCTTGTCTCTGAGCCCCCTAGTACTTGTCTGGCTCTCAGCTGCTTGTGAACTACTCCCCTAAGAATTTAGTGGCTTAATGTGAATCCTTCCAGTTAGGGGCAAGGGGATTTAATACATTTTTAGGTATTCTTGGTGGTGCAGTGGATAAAGTACTTGGCATGGAGTTAGTAAGACCTGAGTTAAAATCCAGTCTCATACACTTACTGGATGTGTGACCCTGTACAAGTCATTTAACTTCTGTTTGCTTCAGTTTCCTCATCTTTGAAATGGAAATAATAATAGTATCTACCTCACAGAGTTGTTGTGAGGATCAAATGAGATTATATTTGTAAAGAATTTAGTACAGTGCCAGGCACTATAGTAAGCACTATATAAATGTTAGCAATTATTATTAATATTAGTTGCATGACCCTGGGCAAGTCACTTAACTTCTGTCTGCCTCAGTTTGCTCATCTATAAAATGTAGATAATAATAGCGCCCGCCTCTCAGGACTGCTGTGAGGATAAAATGAGATAATAATGATAAAGTGCTTTGCAAACCCTAACACTAGCTATTTTTATGGGATATTCTTTCTGGTGAACCTTCAAGATACAAATGAATGAATCTCTAATGGTGAGATTCCAGGCACTATAACCAATTGGTGGGAGGGGTTTGTTCCCATATATCACCCAACCTAGGCTGCTGACACCACCTGTACTTGTGGGAGAAGTAAAGGCATAGTTATAAGGGATGGGTTAGGGAGTCAAGACACTTGGGTTAGGGGTCTTTGGTCAACACCTGTTATGCTGGAAGATCTTAGTAGGCAGTAGGTCTTTGGAGTCAAACATCTGGTTCGAGTCCCACCCTCTGCCACTTAGAGCAACTTGTTTATCCTCAGTAGGCTTCAGTTTCCAGATCTGTAAAATGAAGGAATTGGACTCGGTGGTTTCTTTCTTTCTTTTTTCTTTCTTTTTTTTTTTTGCAGGGTAATGAGGGTCAAGTGACTTGCCCAGGGTCACACAGCTAGCAAGTGTCAAGTGTCTGAGGCTGGATTTGAACTCGGGTACTTCTGAATCCAAGGCCAGTGCTTTATCCACTGCGCCACCTAGCTGCCCCTTGGTGGTTTATTTCTAAGGTCCTTTCCAACTCTAAGATCCTGAGTCCTGGTTTTTTAACTGAACTGCTATATGATTTTCATTTCTCTTTCCGCACCTCAGTTTCCCCCTCTATAAAATGAAAGAGTTGCACTAACTTTCAGCCTAATGTTTTGTGCTTCTTAAATCCATATGGTCCCCTTCAGCCTCTGACGGGTAAAGAGCCCTTTATTTCATCTTTTAAAATCTCTGGCACGATCTCTTTCAGGATGGCAGTTTGCTTAATGTGGGGCTGGACACGGGACTTCCCAAATAACCCCCTCAGGTTTTCTCTCACTAGCTGCTCAGTCCTCGCCTGCCCGCCTGCCATCCCTCCATACAGAAAGAGCCGTTCAGGCCTCGCCGTGCATCTGATAAATGCCTTATTGGCTCTGACCTCCCCTACTTGCCCTCCTAAATCAAACATTTTCCCAGCTCTGAATAGCGAGTCTGTGCTGACAGACCCTGGCAGGGCAGGAGGGCTGTGCTGGGTACTCAGTGAGACTGAGAGGACATGAGTGATGGAGTGTGGAGCAGCTGGGCCACCCGGGCTTCTCTGGTGAAGGAGAAGGTGGAGGAAGAAGAGGGAGCAGGAAGAAAAAGGGAGGAGGAGGGAAGAGAAGGGAGGAAAAAAGGAAGAGGGAGAGGAGGAAAGGAGGAAGAGGAGGAGGGAAAGAAGAGGAGGAGGAGGAAAAAAGAAGGTGGAGGGAGAGGAGGAGGAAGAAGGGGAGGAGGTAAGGAGGAGGAAGAGGATGAGAGGAGGAAGAAGAGGAGGAAAAAAGGGAGGAGGAGGGAAGGAAGAGGAATCTGTTGGGGCAGCTAATTAAGGCTTGCTGCCCATGGCACAGAGGGAAGAAAGAATCATGGTATCTGCCTAACCTCTATTCAACTTCAATTTCTCCAGTCAACCTTAAACATTCAGAGGAACACATTTCATCCATCCATTTGTCCATCCATCCATTCATCCATCCATCCATCCATCCATCCATCCATCCATCCATCCATCCATCCATCCATCCATCCATCCATCCATCCATTCAGCCTTCAACAAACACAATGCCTACTATATCATTCAATTTAATTTAATTCAACAAACATTGATTAAGAAACTACTTCCTGTGTACGCTGGGCACTGGGAGAGATAACAGAGTTTAGATAAATCTCCCTCCTTGTCCTCACACAGTGGTTGGTCTAGCAGGGGAACAGGACAAAAGCTTAGTTCTGACCCATGCAATTACATAGCAAGTACAATGGTGGGAATCGGGAGAACGGAATTATCCCCACTCTGCTGCTTACTTATTGTACGCCCTTGGGCAAGTCAGCACTCTGAGCCTCAGTTTACCCCCTCTGTAAAACCAGGGGCTTAGGTCCTCAGGCCCCTTTCAGCTCCAATTTTCTGTGCTTCGAGGAGTCATACAATTTCTTTCAGCCTTGAAGGTCTGATGAAAAATGCCCTTACTTCCAGAGAACTGATGAACTCTGAGGGTAGATGGAAGCAGACTTTTAAAAAAAACTTTCTTTATTTTTCTTGGGGTTTTTTTGGTGTGTTTTCCTTTGCATCATGGCTAATATGGAAATATGTTTTGCATGACTTCACATGTGTAATTGATATCCTATTGCCTACCTTCTCAAAGAGTGGGAGAGGAGCGGGAGGGAGGGAGAGAATTTGGAACTCAACGTTTAAAAAATGAATGTTAAAATGTTTTTTACATGTAATTGGGAAATATTTAATTTTTAAAATGATTTTAAAAACCCACATCCTGGTATAGCTCTTTTCAGGATCACTGTTCCTTAAAGCCTCTTCAGACCCTAAATCTCTGCTCCTCTGCACTTCTAGACAGCCATGAGCTCCCGTGATTCCGATAGCTCCCCTCTTCCTGCTGTGTGTGCTTGGTCCTCTATAAAATGGGGATGTTAAGCCCTGGCTTGCCTACAGTGTTCTCGGGGCTGTCCTGAGGGGAGAATGAATATGAAAGTACTTTATAACGTGCTCTGGAAATAGGAGGGATTATGAAATGTTTATTTAGCGATTATTACTATATACTAATCCCTTAAATCACATTAGCACTTCAGGCTTTCGGCCCATCAGTTACTTCACTAGATCTTCCCAGCAGCGCCCCCCACCCCACCCGTGTTGATACAAGCAGGGCAAGGAAAGTGTGAGCAGCTCCGTTTTACAGATGGGGAAACTGAGGTGGAGTGGACAAGTGGCAAAGGGAGGGCTGGCCAGAGCTGGAGGTCTTCTGCCTCCCCCACTAAAGGCTTTTTCCTTCCCAGCCCCAAACCTTCTCTTGTGAGTTCTTCCTCAGTCACGAGAGAGAAGCCCCTGTTTTCACTGAAATATACTTTTGTGCTCCCACAAGATTCACAGGACTTTCTAAATTTAGAGCCAACCACCGTCAGGGCTTGACAAAGGTTGTTATTGCTTCCTGTCCTGCTTCCCAGCACACCCCTCACTCACGCCATGTTCCGCCCCAATTTACTGTGCATCCTCCGTCTGTAAAATGGGTGTGTTGGACTAATGACTTCTCTCTCATCTATAGGCTCCCCCCTCTCAAATCTGACATTTTAAATCCTATATTCTAAAGCCCTTCCTGGCTCTGGCATTCTGTGTTTTAAGGTCCCTCTTAGCTCTGGTATTTTCTCTTTCTTTCTTTCTTTCTTTCTTTCTTTCTTTCTTTCTTTCTTTCTTTCTTTCTTTCTTTCTTTCTTTCTTTCTTTCTTTCCTTTCCTTTCCTTTTTTTTTTTTTTTGTAGCTCTGGTATTTTCTAATGCTTTGCTTCCTTAACCCCACTTGGGGGATGAGACATAGACTATATAGTCTGTGCTGAACTATATTCTGAACATACACATAATTGGGCCTTTGTGGTCAAGAACATGATCTCTGTGGTGTCAGTCTTGGTATATCCATAGCTCTGAGCAAATGGCCTCGTACTTAGGACATGCTACATATGCGTTTGTTTAATTGAATGAATGAATGAGTGAGCGAGTGAGTGAGTGAATGAATGAATGAATGAATGGAGTGAAGACAGTTACTTGCCAATTCAACACATGTTAAAGCACCAACTGTGTTCCAGGAGTGTCCCCGGCACAAACTGGATCTTGCCAATTTCCCCATCAATCCAGATGAGGAAGATTTCCCCTTTCCCCCTTTTCAAACACCTTCCTGGTGGCTTTAATCCTGATTTCCTCCCCCACCCCCAGCTCATCCGTGTCAGCGGTTCTGAGGGCAGCGATCCTGGCCCGATCAAAGGTCTTCCCTCAGTGGGACCCAGGAGAACATTCCTGACGTGTGGCTGTTGGCAGAGGTTTCAATAAGAGCTTTTTTAGAGGAGCTAAATTTGATGTCAGACCAAGCCCACATTAAACGGCTCCTTGAAATGCATCCCCCTCCCCCCTCCTCCCACCCAGCCGCGTCTCTGCTTCTGCCTGTTTGCAGAGTAGCCCCTCATTCCCCATGGGCCCAGCCTGGTCCCACCTCAGCTGCCCCAAAACCAGGCACTGAGGAGGGAGGAGCTGGCCTGGCTAGGCTCATCCAGGAGCAAGGATGAGGAGGCAGCAGGATGTGGTGGGAAGAGAGAGCCCTGGGCAGCCAGAAGGCCCAAGCTTGAGGCCCAAGCTTGAGCCCCGGTTCCTACTTGCTGTGTGACAGTGGGCAAGTCCCTTCCTCTCTCTGGGCCTTGGTAAAACATCTGAAAAATCTCCAAAGGTCCTTTGGGATGCAAGATCCTAAAATAAATAGATGATCTGCCCCCTGACCTCTAGGGCCAGGGAGAGCTGCCCAATCCACACCCGAGGGTCTGGAACAAGTTTCACTCTTTAGTCAATCTGTGATTTATTTAGCTGCAGGGTTTTTTTGTTTGTTTGTTTTCAGATCCTCTTTAAGGGAAAGGAAGACGCTGTTTTGAAAAATGCTGGTGTTACTTGATGCTCAATGGGAGTTTATTGACTATTGACCTCAGGGTATCTTTGACGGCCCTCTCCTCCCCATTCCACACCCAGCGCCTCCCCGCCTGGGTCAGGACCTTTACCTCTCTCCCGGGACTCCTCCATGATCTCCCAGCCTCCAGACTCTAGCCTCTCTTTGCTGCTCTTTGCTCAGGTCTGGGCTCTAAACTCCTCACCAGGGCTTTCCATGCCCTTGTTAACAACACTCCAGCTGCCTTTTCTAGTCTTGTCTGGATGCTCTATTTTCTCTGCTCTGTATTGCAAACAAAAGGAATTACTTACTCTCTGTCCCCCTTCTCACCTTGTCCAGGTGAGACCCCAGCTCTCTCCCTTTCAGCTTGCCCTCCCCTGTGCCTGAGATGGAGTCTGCCCACCCCTACCACTAATACGTACTACCCACCATGCTTGGAAAGGACTCATCCACCCTACTTCTGAGCTCCGTGGGGTGAAGTCCTTCCTTCTCTCTAGGCCTATCTCAGGAGGCTCCTCCCTCTGGGGAGCCTTCCCGACCCCACCCCTCGCATTCCTTATCAAACTTGCAGGGTGAATGCCATTTATCTCTCTGTACCCATAGCACCTGCACCAAGTCACTGCTTGATGGATGTTTGTTGTTTTTGTTAAGTCTGGATGGAGCAAGATCAGTGTGTCCAGAAGGTGATGGGGCTTGGGGGGCAATGGGGGTCTGAAGAGACACTGTCCCACCACTAATCCTTCTGGAAGACTTCTGCTCCCTAACTCTACTCCCCCTCCCCAGCACTAACTTCCCTTATGTATTTGTTCAAGCACCCCCAAGGAGACGGAATTATGAGGCAACTAGGTGGTATAGTGTACTTGGGGTCGGGAAGACCCGAGTTTAAGTCCTACCAAAGACATTTCCTATATAAATGTGACCCTGCACAAATCACTTCTCCTCTGTCTGCCTCAGTTTCCTGATCTCTAAAATGGGAATACTAACAGCACCTACTTCACAGCATTGTTCTTCATCTCCTCCTCCTCCTTAATGAAGCCTAAAGTCATGTTAGTCTTTTTGGCTCCCATAGAAGGCCTTTGAACAGCAGCAGCCCAGCATAAAGGGGAGCATTTGGGGCCTAGTCGTCAGGAAAACCTAAGATCAAATCCCAGCTCTAGCACGATTTAGCTGTGTGATAGATAACAGGCAAGTCATTTTACCACTCTGAGCATTAGGAAACTCTTTAAGACTTACCCACTGAGTTTTACATAATTGCACATGTATAACCTATACTGATTGCTTGTGACCTTGGGGAGGGGGGAGGGGAGGGAGGGAATGAGAGAGGGATAGAATTTGGAACTGAAAACTTTAAATAAATAAATAAGACTTACCCACTGATATATAATGGTGATGTAATATTATTGTGCTATAAGAAATGACAAGCAGGATGATTTCATAAAGTCCTGGAAAGACTTGTATGAACTGATGGATAGTGAAGTGAGCAGAACCAAGAGAACATTGTGCACAGAGACAGCAATATTGTTTGATGAAGAACTGTGAGAGACTTAACTATTCTCAATAATACAATTATCCAAGACAATTCCAAAGGACTATTATTAATTAATTAATTTATTTTTAGTGAGGCAATTGAGGTTAAGTGACTCGCCCAGGGTCACACAGCTAGTAAGTTTCAAATGTCTGAGGCTGGATTTGAACTCAGATCCTTCTGAATCCAGGGCCGGTGCTTTATCCACTGTGCCATCTAGCTGCCCCCCCCAAAGAAAGAACTGATATTGACTGAACACAGACCGAAGCACGATGTTTTCACTTTCTTTTATTTATTTTTTTGTCTTTTATTCAAGTGTTCTTATACAAAATGACCAATGGTAATGTTTTACGTAACAGAACATGTATAACTTCGATCTGATTGCTTACCGTTTCAGGGAGGGGGGAGGGATGAAATTTGGAACTCTAAACTATAAATAAAAAGGTTTATTATTTAAAAAATTAAAATGCCTATATCAATCCTAAAAAAAAAGACTTACCCACTGAGCTGTGAATAGCTCACAGTTTGGCCGGTAGAGCCCTTTCTCTGGCCAGAGGTCTCCCCTACTGTTCTCCTGCAGACCAGGAGCTGCTTACTTTGCTTTGCTTGGTTTCCACAGCTTGGTGCAAAGCAGGGCCCCCCTCTCCACCTTCTCTGTTCTCCTCTTGGCACAGGGTCCAGCATAAAGTGGGTGCTCAATAAATACATGATCACTGATTGACCTTATGGAGGAAAGAGTAGAAGTGGGTGGGGGAATCTGAAGATGAGGTTTCTAGCCATCTTGGCAAAGTGGAAAGAGCACTGATCTGGGAGTCCGTCCGAAGACCTGGGTTCAAGTGTGTGTCTCCAATATAAACCGGCTGTAAGACCTCAGACCTGTCTGACCCTCAATTTTCCTCCTCAGTCGAGAAACACGTCCTCACCTCTAGAAACACATGAGTTACCAAGAAGGTCATTGGGATGGACCTCCCCAGCTTGGGCCTGGTCTATAAGCATGTAAACATGCAGTCCAGATGCATGGGCAGGGGGGCCAAGCACGGAGGGGGTGCCCTGCATCAGAGCTCCTCAATGTCAGCTCTGTATTTGAAACTTTCTTGTCCCTGATCTCAGGCTGAGAGCCAGCAAGACATGGGGCAGGGGATGGAGAGAGTGCAGAGGGATCTGGCTTCTTGCTGGAGGGGGCTGAAATCCAATTAGCCCAGCAACATACGGCTTGTGTGCACGTGTGTATTTATAGATACTCATACATTACAAGCTCCAAAGTTAATTCCTGGCAGACTGGAGTTTACCAGATTGTTTTAAGAAGATGAGTATCTTTGTAAGGGGCCCAGGGCAGCTACAGGCCATGGTGGTGGCATCGGCAGAAGTGGTGTTGGCTTTGGTGGTGGTGACCGTGGCAGTGGCAATCATGTGGTGGTTGTGTCAGAGGTACTAGTAGCGGCAATCCCTCCTGGCTATGAGGTTGATTACTCTTCCCTAATTTTCCAACCCATTTCATCGGTGGCTCATAGTATTCAGATCAAGAAGGGATCTTTGTACATTGGAATTATTAGTACTTAAAGAGGTTTTAGCACATACCATCCAACTCTCCCATTTACAGAGATCATTGAGGCCTGAAAATGACAGAGCCTGGATTTGGTCCCGGGCTTCCCAGCTCTTATTCATAAACTAGCTCTCTGAGGGTTAAGGGAGAGAGGTCTAGACTGGGCCTAGAATTCCCCCTTTTTTTAAAAAGGAGGAAATTGAGATTAAGAAAAGGAAATGACTTATTTAAGGTCACTCAGCAAGTGAATGGCAGAGCTGGGGATTCGAAGAAAATTATTATTCTAATGATAATAACTACCACAATGAGCATTTATAGAGTTTTAAGGTTTGGAAAGTGCTTTTGGAGGTAGGTATTTCCATTTTACAGATGAGGAAACTGAGGGAGATAATGGTTAAGGCACCTATGCAGAGTCACACACTCAGATCCAGAATCCCAGTATATACCAATCAATCAAAAATGATTTTTGGAACCTCAAGAACTGTGTGCCTGGCTGTGCTGTGGGGGAACAAGATAAAAAATGAGAACATCTAACCTTGGATCAGGGCGGGACAGAGGAAAAGCTGAACTGGGACCTTTCCTTGGGAAACTCATAATCTGGGGGTAGGAGGAGACAGAGGACAAACTCAGCTTTTCTACTAATGAGTTGTGTGACCTTGGGCCAGTCATTTCTCCCTTCCAAGTCTTGGTTCTCTTCATATCTTTGAAATGGCAAGGTTGGTTTATGTAGATTTTAAGGTCCCTTTCAGATCTGATACTCTTGTGTTCCACATTGTTTCCTATGGTGCTTAATAAATTCAAACATAGCCAACAGGCATTTATTAAATGCTTACTGTGTGCCCAGCACTGTGATGACTAAGTGCTGAGGATAAAAAGACAAACAAAAGAAAGACAGGTCCTACTCTCAAAGAACTTACATTCTAATGGGGAAGACAACACATAAAAGTCCAGAGGCAGGGTGGTGGATTCTCAACAATGAAATTCTTCTGGGAAGAACTAACCAAAGAGAAAAGGAGGCTTCCGGGGTGGAGGGAGAAAATTGTTTATTGAATGATTCTAAGCTTCCTTCCAACTCAGAAACCCCATGATTCCATTTTCAGCCTTGCCAATCCAGACCTTTCTACTGGACATCTCTGCCTTGGTGTGCCTCGGTTTTCTCATCTGTCCAATGGGGGTAATTGGCCTTCCCTCACAGGGTAGTTTGGAGGATGAGCTAGGAAGGCTTTTTATAAAGTGGTAGCGTGAGGGAGCTTTACCCACAATGTGGGGCTCTTGCTGGTTCAGCTCTGGGTTAGGCACACACTCAGTCACTCACACACACATACCATGTGTGATGGTGTGGGGGGTGCTATAAATATTTTATTGCTGAATTTAAAATGCTGGCATGAGTCATGAGTGGCTTAAAAGCAGAGTGAGTGACTTAAAGACGGGCTTCCTGAACAAGAGGCTGTAAAATCTTTATGGCGGCGCCCGCCCGATATTTTTACACGACTTATTTGAGTTTTCTAACTTGGTGGGTTTTTTCCCCCATCCTACAAATAAAGCTTATTACTTTTCTTCCAGGGTTCATTTTCCTGGGCTTCTGCTTGTTAGTGTCCTCAAGAGGCTGGGTGTTAGGCTGTACCCAGGGACAGGAGGCATTTTATAAAGTACAGTCAGCCTGCGACCCAGGGAGAGGGGAGATGGGAGCTTAGAGGTCATCTCTTCCAGTGCCCTCACATTTTATAGCTAACAAACTCAGGGACAGAGGAAGGGAAATTACTTGTCCAAGGAAACACACCTGGGATGAGGCAGAACTCAAAACTCAGACCTTTTCTATTGTATCTTGGTGCTCAGAATGGTCTTAGAGCCTAGCTTCTTAAACTGTGGGTCATGAAAATGTTGGCAACAGCAAAAGGTTATGTATACCTGTTTTATATACATGTATATTCAGGGTCACGTAAAAATTTCTCAGGAGAAAAGGGGTTGCGAGTAGAAAAATTTTAGAAGCCCTGTTCTATAGCAAAGGGGTCAAAGCATGGGCATCCGAAGTCATGATGCTGCCAGCAATACTCCTGAGTAAAGCTGAGCCAGATTAAAGTATAATTGGGAAACATTTAACAAAATAAATACAAATACAATAGAACATAGATAATGTTAATTTTTATTTTCTAAATCAATATGCTACCTGGAGGGACCCTTATGAATGACTTGGTGCCCCCCATTTCTATTTGAGTTTGATATCACTGGTCTATGGCTACAGAATGTCAGACCCAGGAGGAACATATATATATATATATACCTACTTCAAAAGCTTGTCTGACCAAGGGCCAGAGAGAAGTTACTGTTTTCCCCTAAAGGCCCACATTGATTTAGTTGCAAAGCCAGGACTCAAACATATTGTTGTTTAATTTTTTTAATGAACAAAAATTGTCTTGTCTCTCTTTCATTTCCTCCCTTTCTTCCCTACTCCTTCTTCCTATTCCCCACCCACAGTCTTTCATAGTAAGAGTTCACATTCCAACCAGTCTCTTCCTCTTTGCACAGTGAGAATTCACACTTAGACCAGTCTCCTCCACCTTCTCTACCCATAGTCATGGGCGTTGAAAGTAGACCTTCAGGGCAGCTAGGTGGCGCAGTGGATAGAGCACCGGCCCTGGAGTCAGGAGTACCTGAGTTCAAATCCGACCTCAGACACTTAACACTTACTAGCTGTGTAACCCTGGGCAAGTCACTTAACCCCAATTGCCTCACTTAAAACAAAACAAAACAAACAAACAAAAGAAAGTGGACCTTCAAAAATTGACTTTTAGGTCTTTTTTTTTTTTTTAATAAAAGAAAGGTCCAGTCCAGGACCCAAGACCCTATTGAAGAAGACAGAGAAGGAGGTCCCAAACAATACAAAGTAGTTGAGGGCTCAGACTACCTGTTTCTAAGAAAAACTCATTTACCAAAAAGCCCTAATGGACCTAGCAACCTTATTAATTGAGGTTAATCAAAAAAGAAAGGAAGGAAGGAAGGAAGGAAGGAAGGAAGGAAGGAAGGAAGGAAGGAAGGAAGGAAGGAAGGAAGGAAGGAAGGAAGGAAGGAAGGAAGGAAGGAAGGAAAATAAGACTTCTGTAACAAATACATAGTCAAGCAAAATTAATTTCCGAATTGGCCATTTCCAAAAATGTGTCTCACAGTGCATCTTCACTCTCTCAACCCTCTATCAGGAAGAGGGCAGCATGCTTCATCATAGGTCCTCTGGAATTCTGGCTGGTCATTGTGCTGATTGGAATTCTTAAGTCTTTTAAAGTTATTTGTCCTTACAACACTGTTGCTACTATATTGTTTATTCTAGTTCTGCTCACTGCACTCGGCATCTGTTTATATTAAGTCTTCCCAGATTTCTTTCAATATGTCCCTTTTGTCATTTTTATGACACAATAGTATTCTACCCATACTTTGTTCAACCATTCCTTAATTGGGAGACACCTCCTTAGTTTTAAGTTCTTTGCCACCAAAAAAAACAAAACACAAAAAAGTTGTTGTACATATGGGTCCTTTTCCTCCTTCCTTGATATCTTTGAGGAAGTCTATTGTTCTTCCCACTGTACCTTACAGCCTGGATACCAAATCCCCCCTCTATCCCAGGCTCAAACTAGGAACAGAAATAATGTTTATTATTATTTATTATTATTAACAAGCATAAATAGACCTTAACAAGGCTACTGGGGCAATTAGGGTTTCTGGCAAATGAATTTTTCTCAGTCATTTTGTATGGTAGCTCTCAAAGTCACCTTCTATGTCTTAGTCAACACCATCTTTCAATTCTCTCCTCTCTTCCCTCCCCCAATTGGGAGGGACTGTCTCATTTGTCACCCATCTCCCCATGGGTACCTAGTGGGGGATGCCAGAAGCTTCTGTCCACCACTGGGCATTTTTTCCAGAGTCTAGTTACATTAAGAAGAGTATTGTTTAACTGGTGCATGATCAGAGAAGGGTGACCAGTTTGGGCACAGGACTAAAGAATATTCTACATGAGGATCTAGTGAAAGAAATGGGGTATGTACCTTGGCAAAGAGAAAACTAAGGGAGCACTATGGCTGCCTTCAGGTATCTGAATGGATGTCATGAATGAAGTGGAAGTGGAATGACACTTGTACTGTCTGGCCACAGAGGAGCCAGAACTAGGCACAACTAGAAATAAGGGGTAGAATTAAAGAGGAGATTTTGGATCCATGTTAGGACAAACTTCCCAACAAGTATTGCTGTCCAAAAGAGAATCAGTCCTCTTCTGGAGATAGGGGCCCATAATGGGCTAGAATTGACACTCAGACCAATCCCCTCCACCTTCTACATTCCCATATGCAGGCCTTGGCAGTGAGAGAGTTCACTCTCTAGCCAGTCTCTTCCTCCTTCTTCATCCCTATTCATAGGCTTACACAGTGAGAATTCACAATTAGAACACTCTCCTCCACCTTCTCCATCTCTTAACCTTCACTAAGCCAGAAAATGTCATGCCCTGATCCCAAGATGGTGTCTCTTACCCCACTATGGCTCTAACAGGCTAAGCCTATACCCCATTTCTCATTTCCTTAAGAGTCTGCTCACTTTATAATTTTGTTATGTGTTCTCAAAAGAAACGGGGTTTTCTAAGATATTTTTCATCGTGGTATCATTGGACACTTAATAGCATCTGAGGCAGGGTATGGTCACTCAAGGGGAGAAGGGAAAAGAGTGAAGGGGAGGAGGAGGAAGGAAGGGGGAAGAAGGGAAAGTAGATGAAGGACGTAGGGAGAGGGAAAGAAGGGGAGAGAGAGACTTTTTTCTTCTCTTTCCTTTCAACTGGGATTGTCGGCTGCAGATTTGAGACAAACCAGAGACTTTATTGATAACTACCCTTATAGTTTCCCCAAAGCAGGGAAAAAGACTGAATAAATCCAGACCATGCTGCATTCCCAGGGACACAGAATGATTCTAAAGTGTTCTGGGGGAAGAAGCTTGGTGAGAATAATCAGGAGAAAACCCCCTTGAAAGTTTTTTTTGTTTTGTTTTGGGTTTTTTGGGGGGAGGGTATGTTTTTTTGCCACCAGAAAAGTTATCTATTGCACGAATACTTACTTAACTGGGGTCCATGGAACCACATGGAATCACTGGGTAGATTTCAGGGGGACCGTGAACTTTAGATGGGAAAATTGCACTTTTGTTATATTCCCTAACCTCTAACTGAAATTTAGCATTTCCTTCAGTTATTTGCAATAATTCTAAGAAGGGGTCCAGCTAGGTGGCACAGTGGATAGAGCACCGGCCCTGGAGTCAGGAGTACCTGAGTTAAATCTGACCTCAGACACTTAACACTTACTAGCTGTGTGACCCTGGGCAAGTCACTTAACCCCAATTGCCTCACTAAAAAAACAAAAACAAAAACAAAAAAAGAAGGGGTCCACAGGTTCCCCAGGTTGCCAAAGGGGTTTGCATAACAAAAATGTTAAGAACCTCTGTTCTTTCATCTTCCCCCCTTCAATAAACTAAAGATTCCCCCTCCCCTGAAGGCTGGAGATGGGGCATTGACTGGAGGGCAAGTCAGGCTCCAGGAGATGCCTGAAGGGAGGAGCTTGGAAAGAGGGGTTCTATTCACACTAGGTTAGGGTCCAGAAAGAGGGTGGGATAGTGCTCCTCTTTAATTAAACTGCACCCCCCCCCAACTATTTTAGACTAAAAAAGTTCCCAGAACTAGATTCAATGTTTCAGATGGGGTGTAACCAGGACAGAGAACAGCTGGACTATCACCTCCTCATTCTGGGCACTGTGTCTCTCTTCAAACAGCTTAGGAATATGCTGAATTGTTCTGGCCATTTTGTGATGCTATTAGCTCATATTGAGCTTGTGATCCACTAGAACCCCCTGGTCTTTTTCACAAAGAGACTGTCTAGATACACCTTCCCATCCCATATTAGTGACTTTGATCTTCAGAACCCAAGTGTAGGACTTTAAGGGTATTCCTATTTCATCTTACTACATTAGATCCACTCTGTTGTTCTAGTCAGCCAGCCAGTCAGAATCAGTCCATTGTTTTGTTTTTGTTTTTAGCCTTTCAATATCGTTTTGGATTCCAACTCTTTCATCCCATATATTAATTAGCCTTTATCTAATAAAAGATGCCTGAGGGCAGCTCCCCAGGGACTTCTCCCCAAGAGCATCTCAATCCAACAATCCCTGGTCTTTAAGTCTTATTCTGATTTTACCTAAGTGGCTCGCCATCTAGCCCCCATCTCTCTATCTTGTGCACTAGGATGGCCTGACAGACTTTGTCACATGCTTCGTGAAAACCTAGCTGGACCAAGCCCATGACATTTCCCTGAATACCGGTCCAGTTACCTTGTCAAAGGAGGAAATGAGTTTAGTCTGGCATGACCTGTTTTGGTGAAGCCGTTCGTTCTCTCAGGGATCACTGCTTTCCTTTCTGCACGCTCACAAATAACGGCTTAGAATTTTGCCAGAAATCAGAGTGGAGCTCGTTGGCATAGAATTTGTGCTGCTTCTTCTTTTCATGGACCAGATCGAGACTTGCCTCTTTCTCTAGTCCTGCCGCCCCTCTCCAAACCTAGTTAACTTTTCAAAGATCACCCAGCAACGAATTCAGCAATTATTTGCTGGTGATTCTCTGCCTCTTCTAAGCCTGTGAGCTCCTGCAGGGCAAAGCCCCGACTGTGCGATCCCTCAGGGATCTAGGTTTGTTCTGATTCTGTCTGCCCTTGAAGGCAGGGCTCTGGTGTGCTCTTCCTCGATCTCCCCCGGACTGTAAGTGGCCTGCGGGCAGCCCTGGCGGGTGTCTCTTCAACCCCCACCCCCATTGTGAGATTCTTCTTGTCTTCCACAGCTTGTGAGTCTTGTGAGGGCATGTTCTGAGGTCTCTCTCCCTTCTTCTCTTCTCTCCCCCTTAGGGTAGCCAAGCAGAGCATCAAAAAATTCTTATGAACCCGCTGGGAAGGCCAAGTTCTTTCTCAATTAGGTTAGCCTGGAGGAGACGTTCAATGGAGACATTGTGCTCTAGGTAGGTCTCTCCCCTACAAGCTACATGCGGGGCTGAAAGTATTTGGATATAGAGGGAGGACAAGATGAGAGAGATGGAAGGGGAATTCGAACCCAGGTCATTTTCCTGCAGATACAGAGCTCTTTCCAATGTCGTGTGCTGTCTCTCCTGTGTGACCTTGGGCAGGTCAGCTCACTCCTCTCTCTCGGCCTCAGTTTCCTCATCTGTAAAGTGTCCACTCCAGCCCTGGGTGGCCTCTGAGACTCCTTCCAGCTCTAGACCATCAGGCCTTCCCCTTAGGTCAGTCATCCTTTTATAGACTCCTAGAATTTCAGAGCTGAAAGGGCCCTCCAAAGGCATCTGGTTCAATCCATCTCTTGAGCAGGAAATCACATGACATGAGGAAGGGGAAGAAAATCATCATCTACCTGCTACTTGCACACTTTCAGCCATGGGGAGCTCATCACCTTATTCGGACCACCATTTTTGTCAATGGCACCCAGTCTCCCATGTCTGAAGTCTTGGGATTTCACTCTTCCCTTATGTCACAGTCAATTGTCCTGCCTTTTCTACTTTCCTTGTGGCTTTCAAATCAGTCTCTTCATCTCTACTCTCCCAACCGTCACCAGAGCTTGACTCCCTCATCACCACCCACTTGGCCTTCTTATCCTACCACATCCTTCTTTTCACGATATCCTTCACATGACTTCTGGAAAAGTTTTTCCAACTATATCACTTTTCTGCCTGGCATTCAAAGCCCCTGTACAGCCTGTCGTCATTGTAGTCCCCTCAGCCTTCCTCGTCACTTCTTGATAGTGCCTCCTTCTACCCTCATGGTGCTCATTAATAAGGGCCCAATTTGCCCCGGACAAAGTTAAGAAGTAAGAAACTGGAAACCTGGGTTTGAATTCTGACTCTTTCACAGACTCATTGTGTGACCTTGGGCCAATCCCTTTCCCTCTCTGGGCTCCATTTCTCCCTTCTGTATAATGAGGGCTTGAAACTAGTTGGCCTTTGGGATCCCTCCTAGTTCTAGCATTCTAGGCTCTCTGATCTGTAGTGATGACTTCTTTAGGGGGAGGAAAAGGTAGAGAACAGGGGAGAAACTAAGAGTACCCAGGGAAATTCCTGAGGACTATGTGTATGTGTGTGTGTGTGTGTGTGTGTGTGTGTGTGTGTGTGTGTGTGTGTGTGTGTGTGTGAGAGAGAGAGAGAGAGAGAGAGAGAGAGAGAGAGAGAGAGAGAGGTGGGGGGGACTTTCCTATGTCATTGCCTCCAATTACTCTTGGAAAAGGGGTCTGTCAGTCACCTTTTCCAGACAGGCAGATGAGTAAGATGGGAGCAGGGACTCCCAGCAGGTTCAGGATCTCCCAGAAGCAGCAGCAACAATAACTCACATTGTTATGGTATTTAAAGTTTCACAAAATGCTTTCCTCAGCTCCACATGGCCCTGGATGGGACGTGCTATCCAGGTGTGAGCTCCATGTGTGGGTCTGTCCCCCCGGGGTCCTCCATCAGAAAATGGGGTTTATGGAGGGCCTAACCAAACACCAGCAGGGCCTTTGACCCACAAGTGCCACTGCTTCTGAGCTTGCTTCCGTGGAACTAGACCCTGGAGGCAAATGAAGAAGGCAGGGGCTAGGGACGTCCTGGCAGGTCTGGCGTCACAATGTCACTCACTCACTCATTCACTCACTCACTCACTCACTCACTCCTGGATTCCTAACGGCAGGCACCTTAGAGTGGCCCGGCCTTCCTCATTTTTACAGCTCCTGGGATACCCTGGAAGGGAGGCTGATCACAGAGCCCCAAATCCCTGGGCTCAGTCCTATACTCCGGATTTTATTCGATGCATGATTTTGGATTTTGAGTCAGGAGACATAATTTTTTTTAATTGCCCCCTTCCCCATTGGACAATTTTTTAAATGAAAGAAAACTCTCATAACAAATACACAGCCCAGAAAAACAAATCCCCACATTGGCCACGCCCAAAATTCTGCATCTTGAGTCCATGCCCTGTCTGTCAGGAAGCAGGCCAAGCTTCTGGTCACTGCCGCCATCAGGGTTCTAAAGTCTTTCAAAATTGCTTTTTCGTCACAGTGTTATAAAAATTGTTATCCTGCTTCTTCTCACTTCATTGTGAAGCACTTGGCGGGGGGGGGGGGGGAAGCTGTCTTTGCCTTTTTCTTTGAAATTGTTCATTTTGTCCTTTCTTATGGTCTAGGGTCAGGTAGGTAGCGTCATAGTGCACAGAGTGCCAGGCCTGGAGTCAGGGAGACCTGAGTTCAAATCCTTCCTCAGACACTTACTAGTTGTGTGCTGATGGGAGAGCCACTTAACTCTGTTTGCCTCAGTTTCCTCATTTGTCAAATGAGATGGCGAAGGAAATAGCAAACCACTCCAGTCCCAAATGGGGATCATGAAGAGTTGGACATGACTGAAAATGCCTGAACAACAACACATGGTTGAGTGAAATAACCCTGGAGACCTGGGTTCAAGTTCTACATTCTTCTGTTGCTACATTCTGTGAGCCCCTTCCCAGAGCCTTCATTTCTTTATCTGTTAATAAAAGGGGCTGAATTAGATGAACTCTAAACTCCCTTTATCCTGCATCCCAGGGGCTTGAGAAGGACTCAGGTTTCTATAGAACTTTAAGGCTTACCAAGCATATTCCTCACAAGAATGCTGGTTACAAGTCCAATCATACCCACTACATATTGGGAGAATTGAGTCTCAGAGACAGCTAACTAGGAAAAAATATTCACTGCAAGTTTCTGTAATAAAGGTCTGATATCCCATATATATAAGGAACTGATAAATAGTCAAAGGATAGGAAGAGGTAGTTTTCAAAGGAAGAAATCCAAGATATCAGTAACTATATAAAATGTTCCAAATCATGAATAATTATAGAAATGCAAGTTAAAGAGACTCTGAGGTCCTACCTCACACCCACCTGATTGACAAAGATGACAAAGGAGGAAAATGATGAATGTTGGCAAGATCGCAGACACATGAATACGTTGTTGGTGGAACTGTGAATTGGTGCAGCCATTCTTGGAAAACATTTGGAGCTCTGTTCCCAAGGTCACTTAGTTTGCATAGCCTTTGACCCAGAGAGAGCACCACTAGGTCTATACCCCCCAGAGATCAAAGCCAAAGGACCCTTATGTACAAAATTATTTATAGCAGCTCTTTTCACAGTAGATATAAATTGGAAAGTAAGGAGATGTCCTATTGAGGAATAGCTAAATAAATCGTGGTCTATGAACGGAATGGAATAATATTGTGCCACTTGTATTTGTTCTTGTTCATTAGTAGCCAATTCTTCATGACCCCATTTGGGGTTTGCTTGGCAAAGATACTGGAGTGGTTTGCCACTTCCTTCTCCAGCTCATTTTACAGATGAAGAAACTAAGGCCAATAGGGTGACTTGACTTGTCCAGGATCACACAACTAGTAAGTATCTGAGGTCAGATTTGAACTCAGGAAGATGAGAATTCCTCATTCCAGGCCTCTATGCACTATGGTGTCCCCAAGCTGTCCCCATGTCCTGACCATGCGGCCTCCTTTCAATTAACTTATATTTATTGAGTACCAAGTATGTGTTGTGTCCAGTGCTGGGCCTTGTAGAAGAGATAATACCACAGAGGGAGTCTGTGGCCTGAGTTCAAATCCTGATTTTGTAACCTAGTCTCTGTGTAACCTCAGGTGAGTCATTTCGTTTGTTTTTTTGTTTTGTTTTGTTTTGTTTTTAGCGAGGCAATTGGGGTTAAGTGACTTGCCCAGGGTCACACAGCTAGTAAGTGTTAAGTGTCTGAGGTCGGATTTGAACTCAGGTACTCCTGACTCCAGGGCTGGTGCTCTATCCACTGCACCACCTAGCTGCCCCTCAGGTGAGTCATTTCAATTCTCTGAGCCTCAGTTTTCTCATCTTTAAAATGAGGGTGTTGTATCCCTAAGTGTGGAGGCTTGGTGTGTGTGTGTGTGTGTGTGTGTATACATGTGTACGCCCATAAGTGTGATAAATCTGGGGCTATAAGGGTTCATAAGATTCTGGTTTAGTTCTGGAAGGGACCTCAGAAGCTTCCTGTAGCAACTCTCATTTTACATGACCTGCCCAGGTGGTCAAATGACTTGCCCAAGGTCATCAGCTCACAAGCAGCAGAGATGCTATTTGAACCTACATCCTTTAAGTCCAAAGCTAGTGCTTTTTCCACTGGCTCCTTACATGTTTATGATATAGGTATGAGTATACATGGGAGCAGGCATATGGCCTACAGATGAGCCTTGAGGACATAAGACATTGGATCCTGCGTTCCAAAATATCACCTTCCCAAGTACAAGGTGGGAGAGCTGTGGCTAAACAGTCTTTCGTCTGAAAATATCCCTTGAAGGCGTCCAAAGTACTTTCCTTAGAACAATTTTGTGAGTTATGCAGTGTAAAGGCTGTTGTCCCCACTTTGCAGAGGAGGAAACTGAGGCTCAGAAAGGGGAAGTGAGTTGCCTAAGGTTGCACAGTGGGTATCAGAGCCGAGGTCTTTTGACACCAGGCTTCACTCCCATGATGTTCCCACCCTGTGACAGAGCCAGAGAAGATGGAGGAGGAACAGAACAAGGGACAAACAGCTCAATTCTGACTTCCGTGCTATTTGAAAGTTTCCAGATGTCAAACAAAGCTGTGAGGGTGACAGTGAGGTGATGACTGTCCCCATTTTCAGAGAAGGGGAGGGGGCCAGGTGAGGCCACATGGGGCTACCTGGGCCCTGGGCTGGAGTGCCAGGCCAAGCCAGAGGCAAACTCAGGGACCCTTGGGGGAGTTTTCAGTGCTTCCCACGCTCCTGACACCTTGGGAACAAGAAAGCACTGTTCTCCATTCAAAGGGACAGACCCTATCTCCCAGGATGGTGTGGGTGAAGGCAGGAGCTCACCACAAAGGCGCAGGATTGTCTTTCACACAAAGGCCACTTGTTTGTGTCTCTAGGGTCCGTCCTTCAGCCTGAGGACACCCTGGGAAAGCAGAATATACACTCATCTCTGGAAGCAGCTCCCAGTGGCATCTCTGCATGGGGAGGGGGGAGGAGAGGAGATCTTGGGGTCCCAGATTTGGAATTCAAAGAGAACTCAGGGACCATGTTACAAGGGAGGAAGCTGAAGACCAGAGAAGGAAGGTTCTTGGCCAAAGACACAGCGATGACAAGTGGAAACGCCAGGCTATGAGAGAGATAGGGTGGCAGGGGTAGAGGGGGGAGCAGTCCTGGATTTGGAGCTGGGGGGTCTGGGTTCACTTGGTTCTGCCACTTACTGAGGGACCTTAGTCAAGTCCTTTTCTGTCTTTGATCTTGAGTTTCCTGATGTGAGAAATGAAGAGGGCGGGCTTGCTAACTGAACCTCCTCTGCTCTTCTTCTAACTAGAAATCATTGGATTCAGGTTCTTGAACGCCTAGTTCAGCGCTCTGTTCTACTTCACTCCTGAAGGCATGAGGCAATAACTGCGAGAATCCTTGTAAGGAAGTATGGAAGAATCCAGCCCTTCTCACCCGTCTATCCCACCAAAGAAGACTACAGCTTATTCATCTGTAGAATAAGACGAATCAGGTGGACAAATGATCCAGGCTGCTCTCAGCACAGATTTGTTGCTTGCCATTGGATCTCATCCTGCCTGTGCAAACGAAATCCCCAAACTTTGAGATTATTTTAGTAGAATTCAATAGAGGAAGTCACTCTCTCCATCTCTGAGTCTCAGTTTCCCCATCTGTAAAATAGGAGTACTCCTATTTGCTCTCCCTCGCTGGGCGATTGTTGTGAAGAGATCACAAGATAAAGCATAGAACATTAGAGATGTGACTCATGAGTGGAATGGAGGTATTAAGGAGTTCCCCGAACTTGTCTTTTTTTGAGGCAATTGGGGTTAAGTGACTTGCCCAGGGTCACACAGCTAGTAAGTGTTAAGTGTCTGAGGTCAGATTTGAACTCAGGTCCTCCTGAATCCAGGACCGGTGCTCTATCCACTGCACCACCCAAACTTGTCTTTTTGATGTTATATTGTTTTGGGTCAGCAGAAGTGACCCTGGGCTCTCAAAGGCTATATCTGCTGAGCACAGTTCTGGAACATTAGTCTGGATCCAGATTTGGCTGTGTTTGCTCTTTGAGGTCTGACCCGCAGAAGGACAGATGGGCTCATCATCTAAGGATTGGTCAAGAGGACCATTTATTCATTTGCATTAACTCATAGGAATGGATAGAGTCTTCTCTCTGCTGATTTAGAATTTGGAAGATCATAGTTCAAATACTGCCTCAGAACTTGCTGGCTATGTGATCCTGGGTAAGTTATTTAATATCTCCTAGCCTCAGTTTCCTCTTCTGTCAAATGGGTATCATAATGGTACCTATCCCCACAGAGACGTGAGGCTTGAAAAAGACATAGGAAACATTTTGCCAACCTTTAAAGTGCCCTCTATTCTTTTTGGGGGGGGCAATTAGGGTAAAGTGACTTGCTAGTAAGTGTCAAGTGTCTGAGGTCGGATTTGAACTCAGGTCCTCCTGAATCCAGGACCAGCGCTTTATCCACTGCACCACATAACTGCCCCCTAAAGTGCCCTCTAAACGTTAGCTATTAATTATAATGATCTGGGTTCTTAGAGAGACTCACAGTGATAAAATCATAGTTTTGAAGAATATTAATAATTTATATGATATGGTTCCTTAAGGTTTCAAGCATGCTTTTCCCACCAAGATCACTAGCACCACCACCACTTGCATGTGCCCCTTCAAGCCCTGAAAGTTACTTTGCCTCAAAATTATCATCTCCACTTTATAGGGAAGGCAACGAGGGTCAGAAGAGGAAGGTCATCTGTCTACAGTGAATGTTAGAGCCAGGATACAAACCCACCCCTCGCGACTGGAAGCCCAGTAATTTTTCCTTTATACCCTGGATCCTTAGGAAAGAGGAAGCCCACTGAGATTCAAGAGTGTACACCAGGACCTGAAGAAAGGGAAGAGCAGGCAGGCCCCTGTGAAGGAGGCATTGATTTTTGGGAGGAGGAGAGGTGAGGGGATGAGTGACTTCCAGTGATAAGGGCTTGGAATTCAGCACTGGACGAACGGACCATGACTGGGTTGGTTGTGGGTGGTGTTTTTTCCCCATGAGACCATTTCCTCACTTTGATACATCAGTAAGAACATAATCTCTCCCCTCAAGAAGCTCACCATCTAATAAATGTGGATGAGTGCTTGAAACCTTTGACACTCGGACACTTTGGGATCTCTCTCCTCTCCCTCTCAGCCCCTCCATCTCTCCTTCCTCCGTGACTCCAGTCCATATTTTCTCTGTGTCCTTCTGTAAATCATTCATACAAGGTCCACCCCAAGTGCCAAAGGCCTTCCTCTGGTTCTAATATTTCCTGGATACCAGGGCAGCACCTAACTATCCATATGTCACCCTTCCTATTCCTACCTGACCAGCTCATATCTTTGTAAGGGCCTACCTTGATGCTGTCACTTTTCGCAGGTAAGTCTGAATCACACAAACATATCACAGAGCAAATGAAAAGGACCTTAGACTTCATCTACTCTAACCCCTTTCAATTTGCAGGAGGAGAAACTGAAGTGAAGTGAGAGAGACTCTCCCAAAGTCATAATTCAATTATAATTTTAAAAACTTATTAAGGGCCTACTAGATGTAAGGAACCAAGCTAGATCTGAGGAATTCGAGAACAAAACCCAGTCCTTGCTCTGGTATGGAGCTTATTCTCTGTGAGAGGGCACTAACCAGAGAGAGGAGATGTCACCTGAGCTGGAACATGAAGGAAGCTGGGAATGGCTTTTCAGAGGCACATGTGAGGATGGAACAGGGGATGGCTTGTGCTAAACCTCAAAAGTAGGGGATGGGATGCCCAGTTTGAGCAAGTAAATAGGCCATCTTGCTTGGAACCCAGAGTGGTGTGAAATAAGTCTGGAAAAGAAGAATGGAGCCTGGTGGGGAAGGGCTTCAGACGCCTACCCTATGATGTACAATAGGGCAATAGGGAATTTTTAAAGATTCTTGAGTCGAAAAGTGATGGGGTCAGAGCTGAGCTTTATGGTTATTTTGGGAGCTGTGTGGAGGATAGGATGAAGAGGATAGAAACCAGAGACAGGGGAATGATTGGGAGGCTATTACAATAGTCCTAGGCAGAGGTAATAAGGGCCTGAGTTCAAGTAGAGAGAGGGAACAGAAGTGACAGAAATAGCTATTGTTGTTCATCCTTCATTCTCAAAGAGGACCAAAGACTTCATGATTTTTAGGATCAAGGTATGGTGTGTTCAACTCCAGCCTATCAGTCCAATACAATCTTGGAAGGCTCTATCATAGATAGAACACTGAACTGAGAGACACAAGGCCAGTGTTTTAATCCTGATTCTGACACTTATTTCCAATGAGTCCTTGGTTAATTCACTTCTCTTTGGGTCTCTGTTTCCTCATTGATAAAATGATAGGTTTGGACTAGAGGATCTCTAACGGGGCTCTTGGCTCGAACTCTATACTATGATCTGTGATGCTTTGGGATAGAATCAATGAGAGATTTGGAAGCTGATTGGACACATGGGACTGGGGAAGAGAAAACAAAGACAAGGACGAGTACAAGGCTGGAAATCAGAGGGACCGAGAAGATAATGGTGCTTTGGAAAGAGATAAGAAACTTTAGAGAAGGGCCTGGCTTACTGGGGAAGAGGATGGGATTTTAGATGCGTTGAGTATGAGGTGCCTAAGGGACATTGAGGTGGAGCTGTGCGAGAGCAGCTGGGGATTCAGAAATGGCATGCAGAAGAGAGATTAGGGCTGTGGATGTAGCTTTGGGAGCCTTCTGGGTAGAGAAAGAACTGAATCACTAGGAGGACATTAGATCACCAGGAGAGATAGTGTGGAGAAGAGGACCTAGGATGGAGCCTTGTAGGGGGCAGAATGCAAATGATGATCTGGAAGAGGCTGAGGGGGAACAGTAAGGCTTGTAGAACCAGAAGAGAGCCCTGGAAGCCAAGGAAGGGGGAGTGGTCAACACTGCTAAAGCCTGTAGAACTTAAAAAGAATGAGAACTGAGAAAGGGTCATTAGATTTAACCATTGAGAGATTCTTGGACACCCTGGAAAAATGTTTCAATTGATTCCTGGGGTCAGAATCCAGACTGCAAGTATCTGAGAAGGGAATGGATGGGGAGGAAACGGGGGCAACCAAACGGGACTTCTTTATAGGAATTTACCTGGGAAAGAGAGAGGGAATCTAGGATGATTACTTCTTGAGGGGATTGCAGATTCAAGTGAAGATTGTATAATATTGAGGAAATTACAGTACCATAGATTTAGAGGTGGAAGAGACTTCAAAGGCCATCTAGTTCACACACACACACATTTTACAGATGAGGAAATTGAGGTCCAGAGAAATTAAATGACTTGCCCAATATCACACGTATCATGCATGTTAGAGGTTGAATTTGAATCCAGGTCCCCTGATTCTAAAGCCCAAGTGGTCTTAGCTTACACAGCCAGTGAATGACACAGCCACACCCCACCCCGAGATGTTTCTAACCTAAGTACAAGGCTCACTGGCCATATGCTGTAATTGACTTACAGCTTCCATGGTGCCTTCTGTGGCCTTGGGGTCACCAGGACTTATTGTACTCCTGGGGCCCTGGGCTTCCTTGATTTGCTACCTAGGCACCACAGAGAGAATGTTGCTGTTAACAAAGATGGGCTTTCACAGCAGAGAAATAAATACTTGTAGAATGGATGGAAAGTCTGCCTGGGCTGGGGGCTAGTCAAGGAAGGCTTCCTTAGGCATCATCATAGCCCGCACTCGTATGACACTTTGAATTTGCAAAGTACTTTTCATATTAACTCAATTGATCCTCACAACGTTCCTGGGCTATTATGATGTCCATTTTATAGACAAGGGAACTGAGGCTAAGGGAGGTTTAAGTGACTTGCCTAGTGTCACATTAGTTACTAATTTTCAAAGGCAGGATTTGAACTCAGAACTTCCTGGCTAGAAGTCCTGCCTGCACTCTATTCACTGTACCACCTAAGAGATGGAGGCCTTAAGCTGGGCCTTGGGAGTTAATGAAGCAATGACTCAGGAGGAGTTCCAGCCTTGTGGTAGGCTTCATTGGACGGGAGGCCTGGCTGATGTTGTCTTCTGAACATTGTCTTTCAGACACCTTGGGGACCTGGAAAAGAGCTTGTGTGAAGTGCAAGTCTGTTAGTCCTCTGATGGCTGAAAGAATCCCAAACATGCCTTTGGTCCCCATCTGCAAAAATGGGCTCACTTTAGGATCAAGAAATCTTGGGCCCTTGGAACAAAGAAAGCAGAGTGCTCGAGTTAGGAAAGATTTCAGAACATGGATGTCACAGGTATAAGGAAATCTAGAATGTAGAATAAAAAAGCTAGGAGTTTTGGAGAATTTAACTGTGTTAACTCAGAGGGACCTTAGAACACAGAGCGTAAGTAATGGAATTAAGGAAAATCTTAGAACTTGGAACATAGAGTGTCATAGTTGGGAGGAACCTTAGAACAGAGAACAGAGAATGCCAGAATTGGTTTAGACCTTTGAGACCAACCCCTTCATTCTACAGATAAGGAAACTGAGGCCTATAGGGAGGAAATGACCTGCCCAAGGTCATATAGCAGATCATCCACAAAGCTTTGACAACCCCATGTTGTTACAGGAGTGGAGGTAAGATAGCCTGTGAGAAGAGAGATGGACAATTTTAAAGTCTCTTGACAAAGAGGCTTTCCAGAAAGGTTTGGAAAGATGGGGCAGATCCTCTTGGTGCACATACCTAGGGCCAAGTCACCCAGAAGGAAGAGGGAGATGGTTAACATCACAGGCTTGCTCCAGGTCCTGTTTCTCTAGCCACTGACTAGAGAAGCTGAGACATGTCCAGGCCAAACAGGGGCCCTGGTTTGCTTGTCTTGGATGCTAGGAAGGGGAGTGAAAGGTGTGAGCCAGCTGGTTGGGCGGTTTCGGAAGTTGTCTTTCACCCATATGACAACTTGGGAACCCAACTGGGAGCACCACTTGGAGGGCAACAGGTGTAAGCTGTACATAATCCAAGGAACAGCTTCTTCACAACTGGGAACTGTCCAAAAAAAAAGGGGACGATCTGCCAGAAAGGTAGTGAGCTCCCCGTCTCCAGAGGTATCCAAGCAAAATCTGGATAGGTACTTGTTGAAGATGTTGTCACTGCTCACTTATGGATCTAATTAGATGTCCTCTTTGTTCCATTCCCGCTCTGAGATTATAGGATTCTGATTCAAAGGTCTGGCCAAAGCATTTCCAGCCAGCCTTTGAGATGGTAAGTCCCGGACCTGGGTTTAACTTTGGCCAAGATGGTGTAAATTTGAAACTAATCTTTGGAGAGTTGATGGTGTGCCCAGGACTGTATTCTCTGTATTGTGGGGAAGACAGAGGAGCCAGCCTGGGTCCTGCCCTTGGGGAGCTCAGTCTAGGGGAGATAAGATTCATATATGGAAATGTTAGACCTTAGAATGCAGAAAGCCCCCAAAGGGTCGATGCTGAATGTCAGAGCTGAGTGGGGTCTTCAAACACAGAACATGGAAGGGATCCCAGAGACCATCCCATCCAATCTCTTGATTCTATAGAGGAGAAAACTGATGCTCAGAAGGGTTCCCTGACCCCTGGAAGCGTCCCAAGAGAGGCTGGGCACCCTTTCATTTGGGATATTGTGGAGAGAATTCGTACTCAGGTAGGAATTCATCTACACATTCTCCAACGTCCCTACCCACTGGAATAGTCTGTGATTCTGTCCAAGGTGACCTATCCAAGGTCACTCAGCTAATGAAGTAGCGGGCCTGACTTTACTTTAGTCCATTGCAGTGATGCAGGTCCTGATGACACGTAGATTCGGGGAAGGTAAAAGAGACTCGGCCTGACTTCCCTCTGCAAAGCATCTCACCAGCCGGGCCAGCTCTCTCCTCCACTGTCTCCCCCACAGTGCTCCTCTCCTAAGGTTCCTGACAAATCAAGCAGTTAAAGGGTTATTCTGGCCTTCACCCCAGGGCCTAATTTGTCGATTATCTGAGTCACAGAATGAAGGAAAAAAAGGGAAGGGGGGAGCCCATTGGCAGCCAGGCCCAGCGAATTGCCTGGAAGAGAGTCATGCGGGCGTCCACTTCTAGAAAGGATTTATTTTAAAGCACGTTGCTTGTTCAGAGCCCTTTTCATGGAAATGGACCGTTTTACTTTTCAGAGTTAATTTCTGGCCTTGCTCCAGACGGCCGATGCACAGTGGCTCCTCAGTCCTCCCCGACAAGCCGAGCTGTGTTTGCCGGTGAGGGTAGCCCGGGCGCTGCCTGGAGGGAGGCCGATGTTTGCAAAGAGCTGGCCTTTGGGAGCGTCAGGCCGCGGGGCAGGGGGCCAGGGGCTCCTATTTCCAGACTCCAAGCCCTGCCTGTCCACAGCTCCCACCGATTCCAGAGGCCCCGGGAGATGAGAGTAAAGACCTTTGAAATCCATGGTCAATGCTTAATCTCCACTGGGCTAGGAGCAGGCTGGCCCTGCCTGTGGGTGGTGTGAAGCATCCCTTCTTCCCAAGGGTCCAACGTGACCGTTCGCACGGTCTGAAATCCCAGCGTTAGACTCTTCTCAGCTATCTGAATATGAAGTGAATCTGAAGATGTCCCTGGGAAAGAGGGGATGTTTCAACCCCTATTTCAAAGTCTCCCCGGGGCGGGGGCAGCTAGGTGGCGCAGTGGATAAAGCACTGGCCTTGGATTCAGGAGGACCTGAATTCAAATCCAGCCTCAGACACTTGACAGTGACTAGCTGTGTGACCCTGGGCAAGTCACTTAACCCTCATTGCCCCCTCCAAAAAAATAAAACAAAACAAAGGCCAAATCAAAGTCTCCCCCCAATGTTACATCTCTTTGCGGCCCAGAGAGATGAAGTGATTCCCTCCAAAGTAACACAGCTAATAAATGCCAGGGAGGTCCTAGGCTAGGGTGCTTTCCTGGACAGTACGGACTGCTATGGACACTATGGAGCTCTGTTAACCTAAGGAAGTAGTGAGATCTCCATCACTGGAGATATTCAAGTGATGGCCACATGACTATGTGTTAAAGGAGTTACAGACAGGATTGCTGTCCGTATCCAAATCGGACCAGATGACCTTCAAGATCCTTTCTTGTGCTAAGATTCTGGTACTTTAGACTTTGGCAATGTAGCGATTGAAAAAGCATGTATTTAGTGCCTACTGTGTACAAAAACACTCTGCTAGGTACTGCGTAAGCTGGAAAGCCAGTGTCAATCAAGATGCATTTATTAAGTATTCCCATATGTCAGGTGCTGTATTAAGAACTAGAGATGCAAAGAAAGGCTAAAATATAGTCTTTATCCTCAAGGAGGTTACGTTCCAATGGGAGAAACAGGCAACATTCAACTATACAAGACATATACTGTGTAAGTGGGAGGCAGCCTCAGAGGAAGGCACTAGTAGTGAAGGTATCTGGGAGCTGAGTCTGGAAAGAAGTCAGTAGGAGGAGATGAGAATGGAGAGGGCAGACATGGAAGGCAGCCAGTGAAGTCATTTGGAATTAGGAGATGGCATGTCCTATGGAGGAATCATGTCACAGGAGGGGAGAAATGTGTAAGAAGGTTGGAAACATAGAACACAGGGTCTTAAAGCCAAACAGAGAGGCAGCTAGGTGGCACAGTGGATAGAACCCCGGGTCTGGAGTCAGGAGGACCTGAGTTCAAATTTGAACTCAGACACTTACTAGCTGTGTGACCCTGGCCAAGTCACTTAATTCCTTTTGTCTCAAAAAAAGAAATAAAGGAAGGAAGAAGAGAAAAGAAAAGAGAGTCGTTTCAGTCCAAAGATGAGGTCAGAAGTCAGATTTCAGAGAGTTAAAAATAAAGTGAGAGGAAAGGAAGTGGAGGCACCTATGGTAGATGCCTTTCTCAAGGAATATGACTGAGAAGGAGAGAAATACTATATCTTAATGGCTGGTGGGGACGATGGAATCAAGTGAGCGTTTTTTAAGGATGAAGGAGATGTGGTGGGAATATAGTAGTCTGCAAAGAAGAGTTTGTAGGTAGCAAGGAAGCATTGAAGATTAGTGAGAAAATGAGGATGGTGCAGTCTACTGGAGAAGATGGGTTGGAAGAGGAAGGTATAGAAAGTGGAGATAAAGACCTTGATGGAGCTCAGGGTCTAGGAAGAAGATAGTATGTCCCCAGAGAAGTGTGATCTAATTAATTTCATTTCAACAAACTTTCCTTTAGCACCTACATGAGCAAAGCACCATGATAGGTGTGGGAAGACAAAGACAAAAAAAGAGGCCGTCCCTGCCCTCAGGGAACTTACATTCTATTGAGGGAGATACAGAATGAATGAGGAGAAGAGATCATGCTGACGGTGGGAATCTGACAAATCTTCTGGAAAGAGGCACCTGAACTGGGCCTTGGAGAAGATGGCTCTTGAATGGTGAAGAGAAGGAGAGCAGATTCTAGGAATATGGATCCTAAAAGGGTTGTATAAAGGTGGACGATGGAATGTTGAATCCAGGGAACAGCTGGTGCTTCAGCTGGGCACGAAAGGGGAGATATTGTATAATCAGACTGGGAAGGAAGAGTGGAGCCTTAAAAGACAGGTGAGGGAGATTTGTATTTTGTCCTAGAGACAATAGGGAAGGGTTTTTGATAGGATGATGACAGAAGGGGGACATACTGTCCAGAGGGCAAAATGAATGAATGAATTAATTAATTAATTATCATGAATTAAGTGATCACTGTGTGACAGACACAGTGCTAAGCCCTGGGAACACAGAACCAAGCTATGGAGGAGGAGGGAAGAATTAGAAGGAGGATTGGGGACTCGGGAACTTTGAATCTCCTGGCATAGGGGGGCTGCAAGGAAAACCTTTCCTGCTTTGGGATAGAGGGAGCTCGAACCATTCAGAGCCCCTAGTTGATCAGAACCTGGGACAGAGCGGGTAATGATCTTTGGGAAAGTTTTGTGGTAAAGAAACCATGAACACTGGGTGGTATTTTATTAATGACTGACATTTGCATTCAATCTATCATTTCAATCATGTCCGACTCTTCGTGACTCCCTCTGAGAATTTCTTAGCTAAGATGCTTATATTTACATGCATCCTCACAAAAACTCAGGGAGGTGCCTTATTATTCCCATTTTACAGACAAGGAAACTGAGACAGGGAGAAGTTAAGCGATTTTGCCCTGGGATCTCACCGCTGCTAACCGCTGGAGGCAGAATTTGAACCCCAGTTTTTCCTGACTTTCCAGGGCTTTCCCCACCAGGCAATACTGACTCTCTCTTCTACCTCACCATCATAGTTCAAAAGAAGGCCTGGCTAGTACCAGGATCTAGAAGGTCAGAGGTAAGGGGGATTTCTTGAGGGGCCAAATGCCAGTGGAAACAACGTGGTGGCCTCTCCACCTATCCGGTCACTTGATAATGACTGAAAGCAGAGAGACCTGCATATCATAGTGGGAGCCTTCTAGGGGGACTTTAGGGCTCCCTGAAGATCTGAAGATGCCACATACAGTTAGGCAGCTAAAGTGCCCCTGAAGTAGGCACTGGCTTTCAAGAGAGCATCAAAGTCCTTTTCTTCCAAGGCAGGGCACAGTGGGAAAAGATGAAATTTGGAGTCAGAGGTCTTGGGTTCAAAGCCAATTTTTGCCACTTACTAGCTGTGTGACTTTGGGTAAGTCACTTAAATAAACTCTCTACAACTTGGCTTCTTCATCATCTGTGTGATCTGACCCTGAAAGGAGCTGGACTCCCCAACGTCCTGGCTCTTAAGATATTGGGGACAGCGTAGTTTAGTGGGCAACAGGCAAACGCAGTGTTACACGTGGTCTGGGGGAAAGTTATTAATGACTGGGGGTGGAGCATAGGGAGTGGTGCGTTGGAGTCAGTTCAAACCAATTAGAGCCGATTGTTAAATTTTCAGTGCAAGCATTTTTACACCTTGGAAATTGGCAAACCCTACAAATCAGGACTTGATTTATTGTTTTGTTGATTGTGTAGGCTTCAGAAAGTGGTGGAGAAAATGCAGATTAAATTTAAGACTGACTCCTGCTTACATTCCCCATCCCACCCCCCACCCCAGGGGATTGTTAAACATTTACTGGTGCACACAAGCACTAGGTCAGGAAACTCTTCCTGGAGAAGGTGGCATTTAAACTGGGCTTTAAAGGCCAGACAGGAATTTAGGCTGAGAAGACGGCCGGACGCAGATGCCCCCCAATTCTCGGCTCACATTCTCCGACCTCCCAACTCTGTTGATTTCATCCAGATGATCAATGAGGTGAAGAGTTCCAAATACCCTGTGCCCACCCACCCCTCCACAGGCACGCAGGCACGCACACACCCCCTCAGGGCCATCTTTCCTCTGTTAAGTCTGTTTAGACTGTTTATCCTCAACTGTCTCAGGGCTCCCTGAAGATCTGAAGATGCCACATACAGTTAGGCAGCCTTTGAGCAGGGTTTCCCCTGGGCCACCCATTGTAGGGAGGTTGGGGGAGGAGGATTGAGATCGTGTCTGGACACTGAGTTGGTGGGGGGAGGTTGGGGATCCTGGATGCCCTGCCTTGTACTTCCCATGCTGTGGCATCCCCGACCACCTCCCTGTTCAGCCATATTCATTGTGGGCCGAAGTTGGTGGTTGGGCAGGGGTAGAAGAGCGGCAGAGGCACTCACGGCACCATCCCAGGGAGTGGGGAGGAGCCCCCATGAGGGATGGAGAGACAGACACAGCAGAACAGCAGTTGGCAAAGCCCACAGCAAAGTGGCAGGGCTGATTAGCTGGGTTTTGTTTGTTATTTTCCCTTTGTTTGCTGGTCTGGCTTCATTCTCTGTCAGCAGAAACTCTGGGGAACTGATCCTGGAGCCAGGGGTGGGGTTGGTCACTCTAAAGTGGTGAGCCCCTGAAGTAGGCACTGGCTTTTAAGAGAGCATCAAAGTCCTTTTCTTCCAAGGAATTTTGCATATACGAGGCACTCACAAACCTTCTTTCCCTTCCCTCCTTCCTTTCTTCCTTTCCTCTTCCTTCCCTCCCTCCCTTCCTTCCTCTCTTCCTTCTCTTCTGCCTTTTTCTTCCTTCCTTCCTTCCTTTCCTCCCTCCCTCCTTTCCTCCCTTCCTTCCTTTTCTTTTGCCTTTTCTTCCTTTCCTCCCTCCCTTTCTTCTCTCCTTCCTTCCTTCCTTCCTCCCTCCCTTTTTTCCTCCCTTCCTTCCTTCCCTCCCTCCTGTGTTTACTGAACACTTACTATGTGCCCGGCCCTTTGCCAGGATGCATGGGCAAAAGAGAAGGAATAAGATGTAATCTCTCTACTAGAAAACTCACATTCTGGTTGAAGAGACAAGACATAGATTAACTCCTCAGAGAATCTGGAGTCACAGAACATTGGAGCAGGAAGGGAACACTCTGGGCCAACCCCAAACCAACAAACAAAGCCCCCTGAGTCCGTTATCTCCAGGAGGAGAAAGGATAGTGTGGGCCCCAGGCAGCAGGAGACGCTGGGGCACAGCCCAAGCCCAGTCCAAACCCATTGTGGCTTCTCTGTCTGCTGATCTTGATTCCAGTTTTCTCTTGTCCACTACCAACCACCTGCCATAGCTAGAAGAAAGAAATACTCCATGAGAAGAAGGCAGAGGGGAGAGCTGAGGCAGACATCAGGAGAACAAGGGGGGAGAGTGGGTGATGGGAAATACCTCAGGGCAGGCCCTGGGTCTCTAAAGGTTTTTGTCTAAAGAGTCTCCCACCTCCAGGCTTATGCACCTAAAATGGAAGAGGCAAATGCAGAGCATTTGAGCTCAAAGCGGGCCTTCGAGCATAGATTTGTCACTGTGGAAGGGGCCATAAATATGAATCGTTTTACAGATGAAGGAGGTTGGGTGACCACCTCCAGCAGCACAGCTGGGGCCAGACTCCCTGGGCTCCCAGGCCAGGACTCTGCTCCACAAAATGACAGCCATCCCCTTGCCTTGGTGTCTCCCTGCTCTTTCTGAGTCCCTTCCCCTGTCTCCCACCCAGAGGGACACAAGTTGGCCAGCTCCAGCCAGGCCTGTGGAAATCAGACATTTCTCTGCCCGTCCTCTCTCCAGTCCCCTCCTGTATCCTGCTCTTTCAGAGGCCACCATTTCCCAGCTGACAGATGACTAATTATTAGTGTCTCAAGAGAAGAAAGGTGTCTTCAGACAGTACCTGGAACCTACAGTTCAGGGCTCAGGGTCACATTTTAGGAAGGATATTGATAAACTGGAAAGTGCCCTGATAAAGACAACCAGGGAAGTGAGGGTTCTTGAGAACATGACAGCTTAGCTATTTATAATAATAATGATGAGAGTTGGCGTTAACATAGTACTTTAAGGCTTGCAGAGTACTTCACAGATATTATTTCATTCTATTCACACAAGAATCCTTATAGGAAGTAGATGGTATTCATTTCTCCATTTTACAGTTGAGGAAACTGAGGCAGGCTCACAAACCAGTAAGTCTTTGAGGCTGGATTTGAACTCAGGTTATGCTGACTCCATGTCGAGAATACTCTCCATTTGGGGTATTTGGGGTGTTTAGCCTGTAGAAAAGAAGATTTAGGGGCACAGATATTTCCAGGGCTATCTGAGAGAAAAGGATGGGACTTACTCTGCTTGACCCAGAATTAGAGCAGAACTAGGAAGAACAGATGGAAGGTTCAGGAAGGTAGACTCCATATAGTCTGAGGTGTCTTTTCAAAGGCAAGTGTTCCTGGGAAGGGTACCACAATAACCTAGGAGCAGCCATTGACAATTTAGGGGGAATTCGCTTATCAGAATAGTTAGTTGTCACTGGCAGATTGCCTGATTGGTACTGGAAGGTAGGGTACAGTCAGTGAATGGTTGGGGAATTCCCAGGGGGCAGAGATCAGTGGGAGCTGGAGTGCCCATCCTGAAAAAGGTGGGATCAGGTAAACTTGAAAAGATGGAGGGGGTTTTGAGGTGGGGTGGAGGCAGAGGTGAATCCAAGCTGGGCAAAGGCATAGAAATGTGCTTATCGTGTCTGAGAGACAGGGAGGAGGTTGATTTGCCTTAGTAGAGAGGGATATGCGGGGTTCTCTCTAGATAGGGTACAGTTTATGGTGGGGTCTTGCATGGCCAACAGAGTCATTGGGAAAGGCAACATAGCACAGTGGAAAGACAATGGGCTTTGGAGTTCAAAAGACTTGGGTTCCAATCCCTGCCCAAGTTCTTGATTGATATCAGTTTGACACTGGACAAGTTGATTCTCTTAGTTTCATTTTCCTTCTCTGTAAAACGACCAAGTTGATAAACCTCATTTCTGCCCTAAGGCAGCTCAGTGGCATAGTGGGTACAGCTCTAGGCTATGGGTCAGGAAGACCTGAGTTCAAATTTTATCTCAGACACACCAGCTATGTGACCGGGACTCCCCCCTGACTTGGTTTGTTGTTCACTCAGTTTTCTTGGCAAAGATACTGAAGTGGTTTGCCATTTCCTTCTCCAGCTCATTTTACAGATGAGGGAACTGAAGCAAACCGGGTGAAGTGACCTGCCCAGGGTCACACAGCTAGTAAGTGTCTGAAGTCAGATTTGAACTAATGAAGCAGAATCTTCCTTATTTCAAGCCCCTTGCTCTACCCACTGAGACATCTCGCTTCCTCTGGCCACGTTCATTCAACTGTAAAATGGAGATAAGAGCACCTATCTCTCAGAGCTGTAGTGAGGATCAAATGAGGTCATATTTTTTAAGTGTCTGGCACACAGTAGGCACTTAAATGCTAGTTCCGCTCTCCCCCCCCCCCTTAAGGTTCCTTCCTGTTCAGCCATTCTGCATTCCAAGGACTCGTTCCTGCTCCAAACCCCATCTTCCTATGAGCCCCTAACTTTAGTAAGGGGCAGTGGAAGCTGTCGACAATTTCTGTAGGGCTACAGGACAAGGAAAAGAAAAGAAAAGAGAATCTAAGTCTTCCCAGTCCACGCTGCTCGAAGCTGTCCTCCCCTCCTTGGGTCGCAGCTGGAGGCGCGTGACCACATCTCTGTTTCAGAGGATTGATCCTCGGGACTGGCCGCCGCCTCCCGCAGCTACTTGCTCTGGGCACACGGCCCTGCTGAGGCTGCGGAGCCTGCTCAGCCACCGCCACTGGCGAGCCAGCTCTCAGATGCTCGCATTCAGGGAAATGCTCCACACTCCTCTGCGGGGCTTTCGCCACTCAGATGGCTTTCCAGGCAAACAGGAGCCATCTGGTTTTGATTCATTTACACTCTGAGCTCCCCAGGATGGCTTTTCAAGAGTTATTTCATATCTGAGAAGCCGCCGCCGCCGCCGGAGCCTTCCTGATCGGGGGTTTTTCAATCTCTCTCTCTCTTTTTTTTCCTTGGTCTGAGTAGTCACTTCGGGGCCAGGGGTAAACACTCACACACCGAGCCCTTCATGGCTAAGTGGAGTGCGGGGCACCTTCAAATTAAAGGCCTTAAAATAAGAGCACCTTGTCTCCTCTGCCCCACTCCTTCCTCCCCAGTCCCGGGTCCTCTCTCTCGCTTCCCTATGGGACCCTTGGCAAATTGTAATGAACATCTGAGTAATGATCTTTGCAGCCTTTGGAGGAGATCCGTTGCGGAGAATGACGATTTGGAACCGGAGGACCTGGGTGCGAATGTCGCCTCAGCAATAGCTTGTAAGCTGTGTGATTCGGGCAAGTGGCGGCCTGTCTCTGGCCTCAGTTTCCCCCTCTGGAAAATGCTCTCTAAGGTCCTTTCCAATTCCAAATCCCAGGAAACCTCCAAGCTGTCCTTTAATAAATAGTTCTGTTGAATTCTTGGATTCTTCACTGAGCTCTGTCGAGTCAGTGGATTCTGCCTCCTACCGCCCTGAGCTCTTCTGGCTTCTTGTGGGTAAATACTCTCGAAATCAAAGCTTCTTAAACTGTGGGTCCCGGCCCAATACGGGGTCGCGTAACTGAATGTGGGGGTCACGAAAAATTTGGCAACAGTAAAAGGTTATGTATACCTATTTTATACACCTATATACCCGGGATCCCATGAATATTTCTCGGTGAAAAGGAGGGGCTAGGGGCAGCTAGGTGGCGCAGTGGATAGAGCACGGGCCTTGGATTCAGGAGGACCTGAGTTCAAATGCGACCTCAGACACTTAACACTAGCTGTGTGACCCTGGGCAAGTCACTTAACCCCAATTGCCTCACCAAAAAATAAAAAGAAAAGAAAAGAAAAGGAGTGGCTAGTGGAAAAAGTTTAAGAAGCCCTGCTCTAAGTTATGAATCCCATATGAGAGAGGACTAGTTTTGAAGTCAGGAAGACTCAGATTCAAGTGCTGCCTCTGATACTTACCTACCTGTCACAATCTTTCTAAGCCTCTGCAGCCTCATCTGTAAAATGGGTTGATAACACCAGCAGCACTTAGATCCCAGGCTTGTTATGAGAATCACATGAGAAAATATTTGGAAAGTGTTTAGCACGGCGCCATGCACATAGTAAATGCTTAATAAATGCCCGTTTCCTTCCTTCCTCTGAGCCCATGTCCTGATAACTTGACCCTAAGGGGTTAATCTCTTTTCCTTTGGCTCTTTTTCCCTCTCTTTTTTTGGACTAGTTCAGGAAAGCCTCAAAAATAAAATTGGGGTCTACCTAGTGCTTAGAGCCTAGTGCCTCCCAAACGTGGGAGTCCTCAAATTCTCCCCAGGCACTTAACATACAATATGGTTACTGGCTATGGAGCAGCCTTTATTTCTTTTATCTTTTTCTTTCTTTCTTTCTTTTTCTTTTCTTTCTTTTTTTTTTTTTTTGGTGAGGCAACTGGGGTTAAGTGACTTGCCCAGGGTCACACAGCTAGTAAGTGTTAAGTGTCTGAGGCTGGATTTGAACTCAGGTACTCCTGACTCCAGGGTCGGTGCTCTATCCACTGTGCCACCTAGCTGCCCCTGAACAGCCTTTATTTCACCGCACAACAACACATAAGAGGGTAAGGAGGCACAGGAACACACAGGACTTAGGCCAACGAGAGCTTCACTTGGTTGTTGTTGGGAGGTTTTGCCTTGTTTGTTGCTGGAAAAGAGTCTTCTCTCCTGATTGGGGATTGAGACCCACTTTAATGGGGACATTGACAGCCTGCAGTGTGTCCAAGGGAGAGTGATCAGGATGTGGAAAGGACCAGAACCTGTGGTAGGAAAGAATTGGTGAAAGAAAGGAGGGATGTTTCCTCTGCAGGAGACTCAGAGAGGGCAAGACAACCAGCTTCAAGCATTTCAAGAGTTTTCCTGGGGAAGAGCCAGACTTTCTTGGTCCCAGAGGGCAAAACATGGAGTGGCTGGGTTTGGGGGAGGTCCAAGGAACTGAGATATCACTACAAAGAAGGACTACTTAACGATTAGTGAGCTGCCCTTCACTGGAGATGTCCAGACAGAAGCTGGATGACACTGGGATTCTGGGGATTCTGAAGACTCTTTCCTTCCTCTGACCTTAGAGACCACTTTGTCCCCTTTCTCTACACTGGCTAAGCTCTGTGTTGCTTTAGAGTTCGCTCCTATTTAAAGCATGAAGGGGGTGAACAAGATGATCCCTTAGGTTCATCTCCACTCTAGAGCATATGAAATCACACTGTTTTGTGCAGCAGACAACTCACTCTTGTTTTTATTTTCTCGTGTCTGGAAAAAAAATGCCTTTTTTGCTGCCCCCCTCCCTCCCCAGAGCCTGCCCGCATCCCGGGCGTGTTCCTGCTGAGACATTTTCCTCTGTGCTGTTGATGGATTCAATTAACTGCTTTGCTTTTCCAGCCTCACCGACTGCCTTGATTGCCCCCAGCCCCAGTAAACATCCCAGAATAAGTCCAGGCAGGGCACTCCATGTTCCATCCTGGTCTGGCCTATGCAACTGCTTGTCACCAGGTAGGGAGATACTGTGAAAGCTCAGCACATCAAAGGGCATAGTCCGTGCTCATGCAAAACAACTTTATTTTCCTTGGCCCTGGGACTGCCCCACTCGGACAAGCTGCCCTTACAGGAAGGGCAGGGCTCAGCTCTGCTCTGCCAGAAAGTCGGGGCTCCTAGAGCCATAGAACAGGGAACATCAAAGCAGGGAAAGAATTTAGAGCACAGAGCATTGGATGTTCGATTTGGGAAGGACATTAGGACGTGGAAAGTCAGGGTTAGGGGGAATCTTAGACTGTACAGCATTGAATGTCTGAGCTGGAGGGAACCCTGGAACATAGGATGTCAGTTCTGGAAGGGACCTTAGAATGTGGAATGGCAGAGCATCAAGAGCCCTTAAAACATAGAAAGTCATAGCAGAAAGGGACTTTAGAATGTAGAACCTAGGAGATCAAAGCTAGAGGGAACCTTAGCATCTAGAACACTGTGGAAACTTGGAGGGAACTCTAGAACATGGGATGTCAGTTCTGGAAGGGACTTTAGAACATGGAATGTCAGAGCATTCAAACATAGAAAATCAGAGTCAGAAGGGACTTTGGATTGTAGAACATAATAGGTCAGAGCTGGAAGGATTCTTAGAACACAGTCTATGATGATCTTTCCGGAATGCCATAGAGGGAGGACTCTTGTTTAGGATCTCTACTCTTGAGGTCCCTTCTAATGGTGAGAACCTGTGATTCTTGGATATCAGAACACAAAGGACCTCAGAACCTGGAAGTTTTGTGCTGTCAGTGACTTTAGAACAGAATATCTTTTGTGAGATGGGGGTGGGTTTGTCATCTCTCCATTTTTCCAAGAGAGGTAGCTACTCATGGTGGAGGGTCAGCATCAAAAGTCAGGAGGACCCAGGTTCAGGTGACACCTCCAACACATAATGACTGTGTGACCCTAGGAAAGTCACTTGACCTCTTAGAGCTCTAGGCAACTTTAAGAAGAGAAGGTGCTCACTGGCAGTAATAGAGATCTTCCTTACGTGGGAGTTGTTTATACGAATGAAATAAAGGTCCTCTCCCTAGCCTCATTTTACCTATAAGTATATTGAGATGTATCAAGTTCATCAAATGCTTGTGGCAAACAGCTTTAACTTCCGGGGCCCTGAAACTGCCCTCCGTGAACAAAGATTGTCAGATTGGAGAGACCGTTGACCATGAAATTTGTCAAGGGTTCTTGTGGGGTTGGATTGACATCCAATTCGATATTTCTGAACTTCCTATTATGGGCAAAGGACTGGACCAAATGCTAGAAGCTTGGCAGTTCCTTCTAATTCTGAGAATCCGATTTTGGAATCTCAGAGCTTTGAGGGACCATAAAACACAGAATATCAGCACTGGAAGGATTTTTAGAGCCTAGAATGGAGATTGCCTTTTGAGAGGTGTGTGTGTCTACCAGGGCCCATTGTATCCAGAAGGAAATTAAGCCTCGGGGAGATTAATTGGCCTACCCATGGTTGTAGGATAAGATTGTTGGGTCTCCTGCCCCCAAGTCTGATGGACTTTCTACTCCCTCTCCAGGAAAAAAAAATCTCTCTGATTCCTAGGGCACAAGGGCAGAAGCCTTGAGGAAGGACAGAGAAGACAGAGGGATAGTCATGTTTCCTCTTTTCTTCTCTTCTGCTACAATGCGAGAGGATCACAGAATTATTTATAGACCTGAAGCTGGAAAGGACGTTGGAAACATAATAAACATTTATGAAGTACCTGCTATGTGTCAGGCACCGAGCTAAGTGCCGGGGTTACAAAAAGAGGCAACAGGTAGTCCCTGCCCTAAGGAAGCTTACAATCTAATGGGGGAGAAAACAAGCAAATAAATATATACAAACAAGCTATTTATTGTTTGAACATACTTATTTAGACAGGATAAATAGGAGGGAGGCACTAGAACTAAGAGATAGTCCAGTCCAACTCTCATTCTGCTTATGTCTTGGTGAAGTAGTCAGTGATCAGGCAGGAGACTTGGGTTCAAGTCCCAGCCCAAGTTTAGGAAAGTCACTTTGTCTTCCATGCCATGGTTTCTCTATCTGTAAGATGGGGATTGTAAAGTGTGTCCATGTTGCAGAGCTGTTGGGAGGCTCCAATGAGGGTCAATGACCTCCTGGGCTAGAAGAGCAGGTCAGTTCCTTATAGATTATTCTGTTTCTTTGTTTCCTTGTTTCTTTCTTTCTTTCTTTCTTTCTTTCTTTCTTTCTTTCTTTCTTTCTTTCCTTCTTTCCTTCTTTCTTTCTTTCTTTCTTTCTTTCTTTCTTTCTTTCTTTCTTTCTTTCTTTCTTTCTTTCTTTCTTTCTTTCTTTCTTTCTTTCTTTCTTTCTTTCTTTCTTTCCTTCTTTCCTTCTTTCCTTCTTTCCTTCTTTCCTTCTTTCCTTCTTTCCTTCTTTCTTTCTTTCTTTCTTTCTTTCTTTCTTTCTTTCTTTCTTTCTTTCTTTCTTTCTTTCTTTCTTTCTTTCCTTCTTTCCTTCTTTCCTTCTTTCTTTCTTTCTTTCTTTCTTTCTTTCTTTCTTTCTTTCTTTCTTTCTTTCTTTCTTTCTTTCTTTCTTTCTTTCTTTCTTTTGTGGGGCAATTGGGGTTAAGTGACTTGTCCAGGGTCACACAGCTAGTAAGTGGTAAGTGTCTGAGGTCAGATTTGAACTCAGGTCCTCCTGATTCCAAGGCCGGTACTTTATCACTGCACAACCTAGCTGCCCAATAGATTTTTTTCTTTTCTTTTTTTTTTTTTAGTGAGGCAATTGGGGTTAAGCGACTTGCCCAGGGTCACACAGCTAGTAAGTGTTAAGTGTCTGAGGCCGGATTTGAAGTCAGGTACTCCTGATTCCAGGGCCGGTGCTCTATCCACTGTGCCACCTAGCTGCCCCTTTGCCCAATAGATTATTATTTCTTCTTTTTTACATATTGAAATATTTGGGTTTGCTGATGAGAGTTAAATTCGTAATTAGAAAGTTTTTAAAAATATTTTATCATTGGACTTCTTGTCTTGCACTGTCTTCCCAGCTCAGGAATCTCTTCTACAGCATCCCTAACAGTCTGCTTTTTTCATCTTGAAGCGCTCCAGTAAGGGGGAGCTCCTTACTCCTCTGTAGGCATTCCATTTCACCTTGGGACAGGTCTGATTACTGGGAAGTCCATGCCTCGGGCCAGCTGAGATCTTCCTGAAATATCCGATGTGGCACACTGGCTTTCCAGTCAAGTGACCTGGGTTGTACTCCCACCCCTGCCACTTACTACCCATGTGACCCTGGGCATTCCACCTAATCCTTCTGGGCCTCAGTGTCCTCACTTGTAAAAATGAAGGGCTTGAACTCTAGGGTCCCTTCCAGCTTTAGCTCTCAGTCTGTGATTCCCACTCCTCCAGGGAGATATTGGTTGACCTCCCTGGGTGTCCTTCCATTCTTCTTTGGGATCCTCTCTGGCTCCTCTGTCCCCTGACTCTGAATGACCTGGACCCCCTCCACTGGGGAGAGAATGCCCCCTCCTCCCAGGCCATGTTCTAAGATATCCAAGGAGTCATCCCTCCCTTCCCTCCCCCAGACTCCTCAGCATCTTCCACCTCTTTAGAGCTCTCTCCTCCATCCCTTCTTCCTCAGTTTAAATCTCTTCTCAGGACCTTGTCATCTTGGAAATGTTCTGAGGAATAAATCCCTCAGCAGAGGGCTGAGGTCTGCTTCGGAAAGGTGTGTACCTCTTAAGGGAGAACAAGAAGACTGAAGGGGAAACTAACAGCTGACTTAAATATGTGAAGGGCTGAACCTGCGAAAGGGGGTTAGATTTATTCGGCTTGGCTCCAGAGGACAAGTAGACTAGGAGCAAAAAGGTGGAGTTCTTTAAAGTAAATTATTTTAAATTACAAAAAAGATCAACAAACACAAACATTCCAAAATACAAAGAACAAATTTTAAAAAGAGAACTGTTTATGAAATAGTGTCTATAAACTTCTGTTTCTCCAGGTTTTTTTTGTTTTAGTAATTGCACATTAAATTTTTTTAAGTAGTAATGAAATTACCCTGTTGGCCTCCCCTTCAGAATTTACCTCTGTTTTTTTTATCTGTGTCCCTTTTGTTTCATTGATGCTTCTTTGTTTCCTTTCTCCCTCCTTTCCCTCCCTTCCTCCCTCCCTCCCTCCCTTCCTTCCTTCCTTCCTTCCTTCCTTCCTTCCTTCCTTCCTTCCTTCCTTCCTTCCTTCCCACCTCCCTCCCTCTCTCCTATTTTCTTCCTTCCTACCTTTCTTCCTTTCTTCCTCTCTCCCTTCTTCCCTCCATCTTTCCTGCCCTCCATCCCTCCTTCCATTCCTTCCTTCTTTCCTCCCCCATTTAGAAACTCTCTCTTTGGACTAGTAAATACAGGATCTCCCAAAAGTCTCAGTGCCATTTTAAGTTATTTTGAGCTAAGGACACCCCACAGAGTCAAGCAAAGGGAAACATCACATCAGCCATGACTGAGAACACACATCTCCATTCTGCACCTCTTTCTCCCTCTAGAACATCCTACGAAATGACAGAGTGACCAGAAATGACTTGTCCACGGCCACCCAGCCAGGCCATTCCAGAGATAGGAACGGAACCCAGGTTTTGGATCCATGTGAGAGGAAAACCTCCTAACAGTGAAGGCTGATCTGCAACATAATGGACCAATCAGGGAGGCAGTGATCATCCCATCCCTTGAGGAACCAAGAAGGAGGCAATATCCGGTCATCTCCTGAGGGTCCTTCCAGCTCCGAAATCTCAGGATTCGTACTGAACAATAACTGACATTGTTATCCTTTTCATTATCATTATAATTGACAATAGTAGCTTTCACTCCTGTCACTTTGAGAATTACAAATAATTTTCCCCACAATAATATGATGGGGGGAATGTCATGCAAGAATCTTTATCCCCATCTACACAGGAGGAAATGATCCTCAGAATGTGCCTTGCCTGTGGTCACTGAGCTAGTAAATGTCAGAACTGGGGCACAAACCCCTGTTGTCTGATGGGTACAACTGAATTTCAAGCATGAAGGCTGATGGAAAGTATACAAACACGCATGCACGCACACATGTAATGTGTGTGCATATATGTACATGTGCATTACACATGTGTGGGTATACTATATATCAGGGGAAGAGACTTACCGATTCTACCTCCAAGGCCCCCAGGGAGCTCTCTGGGGCTGGGCACCATAGTCCATAGGCCCCCACTGTCAGGGTCCTGCCTGAGCTCTCAACCTCAAAACTGACTTGGGTAAATATCACTGGGGTTGAGGCCCATCACAGAGGGCTTTCACCAGCCGCCTGCCCCAGTAACAAAGAGGCCTCACAGAGTGGGTTCGAGGCTCAATGCCCAGCTAATATTCCCTAATCCCAGAAGGCTTGGCAGATAAACACAGCCCCGCAGAGGTCTGTTGACTCAACAATTGGCATTTAAAAAAAAAGAAGAAAAGAAAAGAAAAGGAGGAGGAGGAATATTTCTCAGATCAGACTATTTGAAGCCTCTGTTTGTAGTCTGAAAAAAAAATCAATCTCAGGGAGCAGGGAGGGGTGGGGAGTGCTCTTAGAGACTTTTACCCTGCCTGTGATTTCACAAGGCAAAGCCTCAGCCCCCTGACGGCTTAATCTTTCCCAGGACGTGTGCCGGGAACAAGGAGGCCTGAGCTAACCTTTGGAGGGGAGCCTGGAGGGCAGGTTTACTGGGCCTTGTGGGAACAGCTGACATCTACCTACCAGGTTACCAGAGAAAATGTGATGGGGTCTTTGTGAGATGAGGAGCCTGGGGAGGTAGAAGGAAAGGGCCCTGGCCTTGGAGTCAGGAGACCTGGTCAGCCACATAAGACCTTAGCCAAATCACTTCACTGCCAAAGACTCATCTTTCAAATTGAGGGGGTTGGACCAGATGCCTACTGAGGTCTCTTTCAGCTCAGGGTCTAGGATCTGAATTCTCTGAATCTCAGTTTCTTTACATACAAAATTGGATTGATAATTCCTACAAGGCCCATTCTCATTTCTAAAGTGTTTTAAGATTCATACAGCATTTATAAACCTAAATGTTATAAATCCTATTTTTCAGAGGGAGAAACTGAGGCTCTGACAAGTTAGCTTGTTTATTCAAGGTCATCAAACTAGTGACCTTCAGAGTGGAGATCTGAATGTTGTCATTTCTAATTTTTACAGATGAGGAAACCAAAGATGATAAAGATGACATGACTCACCCAGACTCCTATGCCTAGGAAATGTTCGAGGAGGGATTTGAACTTGGGTCCCCTTGATTCCAGGTTCAGCAACCCATTGCACTGTCTAGCTGCCTATAGACAAACAAAGAACATTGCAAAACTTGAAATGCTAGATGAAGGTGACCCTTAATAAGAGATCGGATTTAATAGCTTCTTAAAGGATCAATAGAAAATAATTTTTAGATGTCTTCTCTCAACCTTGTTTCATGGAAAAAGCCAGTTAAAAGCTGTGTTGATCAGGAAGGCAAATCCATCGTAAAACTGCTTTCCCATCCCTTATTTGGAATCAAACATTTGAATAATTCAAGAAGCCTTTCTTCTATGCACTTTGTGCCCAGCCCTGTGTTATGGGAGAGAATTCAAAGAAGACATAGGTTCCAATCCCAGACAACTCTTAGTCAGCTTGGAAAAAGGATGCTAAAGCCCAGAACGGAAGAAAAAACAGCAAGGTCAATGTGTCATGGGAACAAAAATAATTCAATGGATTTGGAATCAGGGGACCTGGGTTTGAATCTCAACTCCACTCATTGTTACTTATGTACATTTTAGACCTTTAGACCTTAGTCATCTTTGAGTTTGTTTTCCTATCTGTAAAATGGGCTTCTCAGCTTCAAAGCCTGTGATCCTAGCAGCAGACCCTCCAGCTCTCATTCTGTTTATCTCTTCCCTTTGATGCTGAACTTTTAGAAAGTCATCTATACTAATCAGAGCTATAACTAGGATGGGGCTATAAGGGCTTTTCCTCAGGGTGCCGATTTTGGGGGAAAGTGCTTTCTCTCCAATTTCCTCCTCAAAGCGATGTAGAGATGACTGTGTCCATGACCTCAAGGTCCTCTGCTACCTTGAGCCTTTTATGGCAAAACAGCCCCCTCACCTGGCCCCACCCCTACGGTCCCTTTGACATGGCAGTCACTACCTGGTCTACCTGCTCCCCTCCCTAGTGCCACTGCATCCAAGATTGTGATGAGTGATAACCATTGCTCCTCTGCTACTGCTGGCTCTGTCACACCATGTCCTTCTCCCTTGACCCAAGTGAATTTCTGGTTAAAGTTCTAGCATTCAATGCCTCCACTTCACCAACCACCTCAAACCTCTGAACATGACATTTGCCCTCTGCAACATCACTGCAACCTCCTGCTCACCAATATTTTCTCTGTCCTTATCCTCCCTGAACTTTCTTAGATGTTTGACACTGAGGGCTACTCTCTCCTCCTTACCTACCTACTGTCTGACCCTCCCTCAGTTTCCTTTGAAAGCTCATCCTCTTCCTCTTCCCTCCTCTTCAACTTGGGTGTCCCCAAAGGTTCTCCTCCATTTCTTTGAAACCTGCCTCAAAATCCACCATCTTCAGGAAGCAGGCCCTGATTGAACCCTCCTGATTCCAAAGACCCCTTCAGGGGGCTCAGGCTGAGGGATGCTGTATAACTGTTGGGCTTCAGAATTGGAAAGGGCCTTAGAAGGAATCAGGTCCAAAAACCTCACTTTACACTGGTGGAACCTGAGGCCTAAAGGGGAAAATGGCTTGCCCAAGGTTGGGGAAGGTGAATGAATGGCAGAGCCAGGATTTGAACTCAGGGCTTCTCACTGCAATCCCAAATCTCTTCTGTTCTGTTCTGTTCTGAGGATCTTTCTCCGGTCCTTTCCTAAGAGTGAGTCTTTTCTCCCACCCAGACTGTGAGTTCCCTAAAGGCAAAGCCTGGATCTAATCTCCTTCACCTCTTCCTCCTCCTCTACCTCCTTCTTTCTTCCCCTCTTCCTCCTCCACCTCTTCCTCTTTCTCCTCCTCCTTCTCTTCCTCTTGCAGTGCTGGATGAGTTTATTTAATCAACATGTGTTCACTGGATGAATGACTCTGAAGATCTCTTCTCCAACACCTGCCTTTCCGGACCCAACAGGATCTTTCTGCAGGGCCTGGTGACTTCCATCATCTGGGATGTCTCTTGGGGCTGAGGAAGCGTTGCTTGGAATGGCCTCTGGCCAAGGTGTTTGTGTAATGATATTTCCATTTTGCCGGCTTCTGCCCCAGCCACCTGTCAGAAAAGCCAAAGAGGGAGCTTCAGAGAAAAAAGGAGGAAGGGAGGAAGGGAGGAAGGGAGGAAGAAAGGAATAACATCTCACATTTCTATAGAGTGGGGGTTCTTAACCTTTTTGTGTATCCTGGGACCCTCTGGCAGTCTAGTGAAACCTGTGGACCCCTTCTCAGAATTATGTTTTTAAATGAATAAAATAAAACCTATAGGATTTCACAGGAAACCAATTGTATTGAAATATACTTATCAAAAACCGTTTTTTAAGTTTATGGACCCTAGGGTAAGAATTCCTGCATAGAGCTTTGTGTCTAACACAGCAGGTTGTTTTTCCTTTCACAAATAGTCCTGGGAATATTAGGAAGGGCAAGTATTATTCTATTCATTTTAGAGGGAAGAAAATGGAGGTTCGGAGAAGTGACTTGACTTATCAGAGATCACACAGGTAGTGAACAGCAAAGCAAAGACTCTGAAGCAGGTCTTATGAGTCAAGATCTAGTGCTTTGTCCAAGGAGACTTCATAAAAAGAGGAAGAAAAGGAAGAAAGAATAAAGGAAGAAAAGAAGGAAAGAAGGGAGGGAGGAAGGAAGGGAGGGAGGGAGGAAGAGAAAGAAATAAAGGAAGGAAGGAAGGTAGGAAGAATGAAAGAGGGGACAGCTAGGTGGCATAGTGGATAAAGCACTGGTCCTGGATTCAGGAGGACTTGAATTCAAATCTGGACTCAGACATTTGACACATACTAGCTATGTGACCCTGGGCAAGTCACTTAACCCTCATTGCCTTGAGGTGGGGGGGGGAGGAAGAAAAGAGAAAAGAAAGAAGAAAGGAAGGAGGAAGGAAAAAAAGAGGTGGAAGGAAAGGGAAAGAGAAAGAGATACATATCCATTTGTCTATCGTTCAAATTTGGGACCCCTGCATTTTTTGTTTTTATTTTTAATTACTCTTACTCTAATATTTACATGATATTTTGATATTGACCCCACCAGCAGGTAATAAAAGGAATCAAAAATTGTCAGAGTTGTAAAGGACCTTAGAGCTAAAGAAACTGAGGGTCAGAGGAAAGCTGACTTATCCAGAGTCACAAAGCCAGTCACAGGCAGAGCTGGGACTCAGTCCAGTTCATAGGGGAAGCACAGAGATGCCTCTTCATGATGGGGGCGGGGCATGAGGATAAGAAAGAAGCCACAAGAGTTCTTCCATTTTGGATGGAAGTAGCTATACACCCTCCCCTCCATTTATCTCAAATATACCCCATCTGTATATTGTTGGTACATAGTTGTTTTCATGTTGTCTAGCCTGCTGAACCATGAGCTCCTTGAGAGTGGGGACTGTTGTTTGCCTTTTCTTTATCCCCAGTGTTTAGCACAGTGCTCAGCACATAGTAGGTGCTTTATAAATGTTTATTGACTATTACTTCTGAGCAGGGGAAGTGACTTGATTCTCCAAGCACTTAACACTGCAGTGATATTTTGATGAAGAAATGAGCAGGCAGGCAGACAAAGAGGCCGATAGAATGAGGTATCTCTACAGTGAAGCCTCTTTCCTTTGCCTGGTAGCTGCTGTTTAAAGGAAGTACTAAAGGAATGGATCTCTGGGGGCTTGATGCTGAACAGAATGGAAAATGCAATAGGACTTTGTCCAATTTAGACCTTTCTTTCTTGAGGGGGTGTGTGTGTGTGTGTGTGTGTGTGTGTGTGTGTGTGTGTGTATGCATGAACGCATGTGCAAAATGCAGTTCCACCCATAGGATGCATATTAGACACACAATTTCTCCAAGACTCCAGAGAGAAGCTCAACTTTCCCCTAGACTTCTCTAGGAGAAGAAGCCTGGAGCCCCTAATCCGGAGCTAAAAGCATCTCCTTTTATGAGCAGCCCCAGGACTGGTCTACTTTTGCTCAATATCCTCATTTCTCATGGGACCTTTCCCAAACAGCAGCAGCACAGGAGGAGTGCATGCAAAGAAACTTACACACACACACACACACACACACACACACAAGCACACAATGCTATAACCATACTCATATTATATATTTCATGGACACACACACATGTATAGACACACACACTGCAGACACATATAAATTCACTCCTATACTTCTCTCTTCTGGCCCTTTCTTTCTTAATCCCAAAAGGAAAGACATTATTTTAATTGGGAAATAAAGGAAGCTATTCCACTCCCTTGTGATTATGCAAATCTCTTGGGGTCTTTTTTTTTTCCGGTTCTATCTTCACCAGGCAGTACCAGGACTTAGTTTGCCAAGCCCTTCCAGGAGGAGAGATAGGGCCTGAAAGGGGGGCGGCTCCCCTTTTTGAGCTATAAGCCAACGGCTTTGTGTCTCCTTTGCACCCCAGACCATCCCCAGGCTGGCATTGGGGGTGGGTTAGACCAGGCAGGTTCCCTTGAAATATCAGGCAGCTGTTTACAGAGAACAACTCTTCCCCTAAAGAGGAGCCAGAGGCCTGGGAATCATTGTGACTTAATCCCTCCTTTGGCCAGAGATGAAACCCGGATTTTCCCCTGTCCTGTCATTTCTTCCACTGACCTGGAAAGAGACATTACTGCTTATGGCTCTGTGAATTTTGTCTTTGCTGGGGAATGGACCAGGGCCTAATCCCCAGTAGAAAAAGCCCACCAGGGCCCTAAGCTCAGGAAGTCTCTGGGTCTCTGTTGGAAAAAGACTCCTTGAAATGGAGCTGAATGGGAGCTGGGAAAAAGCAGCTGGATTGAGCCCCAAGCATGGGAGTCACAAGACCGAGATTGCAGTCTTGCTGTGCCTCCTTGGGTGCTTATTTAACCTCTCTGGGCTTCAGTTTCCTTAGCTGTAAAAGGAAGGGCTTGGACTCAATGACTTCCAATGGCATTCACATATAGGTTCAACTGAATAGAGCTCGTATTAAATTCAATCTAGCAAACATAGGAAGGAAGGGAACAAGTATTGATGCTAGGCAGTGCACTAAATACTTTACACATTATTATTATTATTATTAGGTGAGGCAATTGGGGTTAAATGACTTGCCCAGGGTCACACAGCTAGTAATTGTTAAGTGTCTGAGGCTGGATTTGAACTCAGGTCCTCCTGAATCCAGGGCTGGTGCTCTATCCACTATGCCACCTAGCTGCCCCTACACATATTATTTAATTTGATACAACAACCCTGGGAGGAGTATTTTTTTAGAGGGGGGGGGTAAGCACTATTATTATCCCCATTTTACAGCTGAGGAAACTGAGGCAGACAAAGGTTAAAGGGACTTGTCCAGGATCAGATAGCTAATAAGTATCTAAGACTGGATTTGAATTTAGGTTTTTCTGATTCCAGGCCCAGAAAGCTATCCACTTCCTCACCCAACTATCACCACATACTATCCAGTACATTGAGGGGCAGCTAGGTGGCACAGTGGTTAGAGTGCTGGCCCTGGAGTCAAAAGGACCTGAGTTCAAATCTCACCTCAGACACTCACTAGCTGTGTGACACTGGACAAGTCCCCTAACCCCAATGGCCTTAAACATCTGGGGCCATCTCCAGTCATCCCAGTGTATATCTTTCCCAATGGACCCAGATGGAGGAGAGAATGAGGTTGGTGACCTTGCACAGCTCTCCCTCACTTAAATCCAACTTCACAGTCCTCTTTGAGAAAGAAGGACAAACAACAATCAAGCATATATTATGTACCAGAGGTAGGAAATGGGGCCAGGGCCCAAGTGCAGACAGAAAAAACTCATTTATTAAATTCCTGCTATGGGCCAGGCCCTGTGCTAAGCACCAGGGATACATACAAAAAGAGGTAAAAAGGTCCCTACCCTCAAGGAGCTTACAGTCTAATGGGGAAAACAAGATGCTAACAGGTACAAATCAAGCTTATAATGGATAAACAGGAAATAATGAACAAAGGGAAGGCACTGGTATTAAGAGGGGGTGGGGAAGGCTTCCTGGAGAAGGTGGGATTTTAGTTGGGACTTAAAGGAAGTCAGGGAGGTCAGTAGTCTGAGTGGAAGAAGGAAAGAGTTCCAAGCACGAGGATAGCCAGAGAGAATCCCCGGAACTGAGAAATGGGGCATCCTGTTCAGAAAGATGGCAGAGCCCTAGGGAAGATGTAAAGTTTAAAGAAGATGATGCCCATGGTCCTATCACTCATAGTCTGGTGAAAAACAAGGCACATATCCATAAAATAATAATAATAATAATAATAATAATAATGCCTCAGGTTTATCTCTCCTCAAAACAATCTGTGGAACAAACATTATCACCCTGTTTTACAGAGTATAAAACTGAGGTGTTGTGAAAAAGTTAAATGATTTGTCCATGATCTCATAGTAAATATTGGAGGCAGGATTCAAACCTAGGTCTCATGACTTCTAGCCCAGCACTCATTACTGTCTGTCATCTCTCTCCTCTTTCTTCTTTCTCTCTCTCTCTCTCTCTCTCTCTCTCTCTCTCTCTCTCTCTCTCTCTCTCTCTCTCTCTCTCTCTCTCCCTCTCTCTCTCTCTCTGTGTCTCTGTGTCTCTCTCTCTCTCTCTGTCTGTCTCTCTCTTCCAGCTCTAATGATCACCAATAGATATTTCTATAATGTGTAATAATACATAATTACATGAGAGGAGGAAAATGAGATGCCACATAAAGCCTCAGGGGGGAAAGTTGCTTCCAACAGAATCAAGCGGACCAGATAGAAGAAAGCTTTCTGAAGGTCATAACTGAGTTGGGAGTAAGATCATAGGATCATAGATTTTGAGGTAGAAGAGACCTCGGTGGAAAACACATCTAACATCTCATTTTACATAGGTAGGTGACTTGTTCAGGGTCACACAATTAGTAACTGTCATGTTCAGGATTTGAACTCATGTCTTCCTAATGCTAAGTCCATTGCCCTGTTCACTATGCATGCTATCTCTTGCAACAATTCAACAATTTTTTTAAAAAATGGGCTACATAGAAAGGTCTTCCCCAATCCAAAGACAATTGGGGAGGGGGAGGGAAGGAAAAGGAAGAATGACCTTCCTGTTTCTGAATGAACATCTGGTCCCAGATGTGTTCCTGGAGCAGGTGGGGCTCTTCCAACAAAATGTGGGGAGGCTGGGGTTAATACCGTATGCACCACAAAACCGGCCACAAGGTTTTAAAGGAAGTGTTTTTTAAACCTTAAAGAACTGCAAAAATGCATATGATGATCCTTTGTGGCCAATTCTCATCTCCCTCCACTGATTTCCCAGCCTTAACCTAGCAAGAATATGGGTAGGGGCTTGTGAGCTATAGTTTTCATGGGGCAGGTATTCCCAGGGGACCCCACCTGTGGGTTTGAGTTGGGAGAAGGAATTAGCCCAAAGGGATGCTCCTGGGAAAATCCAGTCAGTGGAAGGGGAAAGCCTGATGGAAGAGGAAATAGACTCAATATTGTCATTGGAGTATCTTATGGGTAGTTAGAGGACTTAGTGGATAGAGGCCTGAGCTTGGCATCAGGAAGACCTGAGTTCAAATCCAGCCTTGGACACTTCCTAGCTGTGTGACCCTAAGCAAGTTATTTTCATCTTTGTCTGCCTCAGTTTCCTAAACTGTAAAATGGGGATAATTATACCACCTGCTTCCCAGCAGAGCCCTGTGTTTGTGAGGATCAAATAAATTGCCTGGCCATTTTTCAGTCATGTCTGACTCTCTGTGACTCCGTTTTGGGGTTTTCTTGGCAAAGATATTGGAGTGGTTTGCCATTTCCTTCTCCAGCTCATTTGATGAATGAGGAAACTGAGGCAAACAGGGTGAAGTGACTTGCCCAGGGTCACACAGTAAGTGTCTGAGGCCAGATTTGAACTCACAAAGAGGAGTTTTCCTGGCTCCAGGCCCAGCCCTCTATTGTGCTACTAAGCTGCCTCTCAAGTAAGATAATATTTGTAAAAAGTACTTAGCACACTGCCTGGCATGTAGTAGGTACTTAATAAAAGTTTGTTTCCTTCCTTCCTTTCCATTATATGCTGCTGATTAATTAGGAACTTCAGGAAGGGATTTAAAAAAAAATGATTAAGCTTAATTTCAAATATAAATGCAACCAATTAAATTTGCCTGCAACTATTTACATTTAAATGAATGAATTTCAATGCATACCATGTTACCCCTTTTGAGCCACTCCTAAATTTCCCCCAGGTTTCCTTGTTTGTTTATTCTTATTTGGTTTTCTTGTTAGATACCCATACCCAGGGTATGAACTCTCTTCTAATTTTTTTCCAGTTGCATTATTTAATAAAATTTCTTCTTTATTTCTTCATGTACTTCATAGTTGTGTGTTTTAATTGCTTTATGCTACTCCATTATACTAATATACTTCAATTTATTTAACTCTTCTCCAGTTGCTGGAGATTGAGACTGCTTCCAGGTTGTTGTTGTTTTTTCCAATTACCAACAATGTTGCCTATAAAAATCTTTGAAGAGTTAACAATTTTTTTCCCTTTTTGATTAATACTCTCAGGGTATATTCCCAACAATGGATTTATTGATTGAGTCAGGAGGGTTCAAGCATTTTTACAACTTTTACTACACATTGCCAAATTGCTTTCCAAAGAGATTCTGCCATTTTGCAATTCTACTGACAATGTTTAGACTTGTTTTTCCAAAAGCCCACCAGTACTGAATTTCATTACTTTAAGAACAAATGTTTATTGCAAACTTAATAACCAACAATGGACAAATAACAAAACGAGCACCTGAAATGCAGAATAGAGTTTTACATAAAATTCTCATCATCAGACAGCAGAGAAACAAACAAATGAATGGAAAACAAATAAACAAAAAATGCATTTTCTTGGTGTCTCTCTCCCAGAGCATGGCTTCATTTTCCATTCTTAATGGATGGTTGTAGGCAATATTTGGCCACTTTGGGTAATATTTGCTCAGCTCCCTTGGCATAATTTCATCTAAATCTTTCCATATTTTCTTGCATTTACATGAGTGGTTTTCATGGCATATCATGCCATTACATTAATAAACCATAATTTAATCAGTTATTCTCCAATAATTGGACAATAGACTGTTTTCAGTTTTTGTTGTTATTTGGTCGTTTCAGTCGTGTCTAAGTCTTGGTGACCCCATTTGGGATTTTCTTAGCAAAGCTACTGGAGTGATTTGCTATTTCCTTCTCTAGCTCATTTAACAGATGAGGAAACTGAGGCAAATAGGGTTAAGTGACTTGTCCAGGATCACACAGCTAGTATCTGAAGCTAGATTTGAACTCAGGAAGGTGGGTCTTCCTGAATCCAGGGCTGTCACTCTATCCACTGCACTGCCTAGCTGCCTTTCAGTTTTTGCTATTGGAAATAAATGCAACTGAGTATTTTTATACCAACCCCCCTCCCCTTTTGTGATATAGGCCCAGCTCTATCTACTGTGCCTGCATCTAGCTAGCTAGCTGCAAGAGGCATCTGCAAAGAAATGACAACCGAACCCATAGTAACTGACGAGATAATTGAAAAAGAGCAGAATGAGGGAGAAAAGAGGAGAGGAAGGGAAGTGAGGAGAGGAGGGTAGGATATTGATGGTAAAGTTCTAGAGTGAATTTCTGGTAAAGAAATTATTGTGTCAAAAGATATGGGTCTCATGATTCTTACTATATATTGCTGGATTGCTCTCCAAAGTATCTGTAGCATTTTATAGTCCCACTGACAATGTACCTATTTCCCTGGAGTCTTAAAATTTTTTTTTTCATTTTTCTTTTATTTTTCTCTTTTAGTGGATATCTTGAGGTTGTCTTGATGTACATTTCTCTGGTTATTAGGGAATTTGTGTATCTTTTCATGTGGCATAATAGATAAAGAATTTTCCTTGGAGTTAGAAAGACCCAGATTCAAATCCCTTTAACATAAAATAATTGGTGTGTAACCAAGAATAAACCAGCTAATTTCTCAGAAACCCCCTTCCTCAATTGTCTAAGACTGTTTTTTAGACATATAGCCTATTGGGATCAATGGAGGTAATTTACAAACCCTTGAAATTCTTTAAACTGAACTACTTCTTTCCTTCTCCCCAAAAGGGAAAAATTAGCACCTCATATTTTCTTCTTCCAAAATTATCTGTTCATGTCCTTTGATCATTTTTCCACTTGGAAATGTGCATTATATGTGTGTTAGTCTTGTAGATATATATCAGTTCTTTATAGATTCTTGGTGTCAGACCTTTATCTGGTATATATATATTCCTCTCTAAACTGTTTTTTCTTTTAATTCTAGAGATAGTACTTTTGACTCTATGAAATCTTTTTGTCTGTGTATAATCAATTCCACTGATTTTTGTCTCTGGCAATGTTTTCCATTTGTTTGACTGATAGATCATTTTCTCCACTCCAGAATGGGGACAAATAAAATTATTCTGTTCTTTTCTAGGTTTTTTAATTTTTATTTGATTTTCATTTAGCTTTATAATTGTTAGTTTTTCTTCAAGTTATCCTATCATGAGAAAATATACACTTTTTTAGGCTTATGAATTCTGTTACTAACTCGGATTTAACATAGCACTCTCATCCATGTTCCTCTATTTCATATTCATAATTATGTAGGGATGTTTAATTTGAGCATCCCCTTTATCAACTTTACAAGATTTTCTTTAGGATTACCTTGTTTCCATTTCCTTCCATCACCAACCTCACCCCTCTACACTTGGATTTTTTTTCTTTTTTTATTTCTCGGAAATACTTGTCCGAAACATTAAGTGATAGAACCAATACAAAACTGTGAGAGGTCTGACACTGTAAGAAAGTGATTTGTCTCCATTTTAGCCATGTGAATTACTTTGAGTGCTTACCTTTGGGGTTGAAGTCTGAACTTGACTGTTATTGGGAGACTTCCTTGTAATATATAGATCTTTCTATAAATTTTTCAGAGTCAATTTTTTAAAAAACCTTTATCTCTTGCCTAGAGATAGCAATCTGAGTTTTGCTGGGCTGATAATTCTGGGTTCCTGGCCCATGTTTCTTAATTTTATATACGTTGCAAAATGTGAAATTAAAATGAAGTAGATATTTTCTCCATAGTCTCTTGTCCTCATTCAAAAATAGGATCAATGTCCTTTGGTAGAAGTTTGCATTTTTCTTTTGACAACCTGAAATATGTTTTCCTTATTGATATGTTACGGTTTAACTATAATGTGTCTAGGAGAATTAATTCTTGAGTTCTTCCTTGTTGTGGTTTATTTTTAGCTGTTTGGCATTTTCCTGGAATAATGTATTCCAATTTTTTTAGTTTTCTAAATTTTCATGTAATGTCATAATATATACCCCCAGGGCAATCCTTAATTTTGTATGTTTTTCCATTTATTTAGACTAGGTAATTCATTGATTTTTTGCACCTGTATTTTCTCCAGTAGATCTTGATTAGCTTGACTTTTTTTTGTCTGTTTTTGGTGGTCTGTTTATTCTTTCAAGTTTTGTAGCGTACTCTCCACATTGATCATTGCTTTATCAGTTGTTTCCAAACTTTTAAAATGTGTCTGAATTCTAACTTGATTTTTCTCCCCTATTTATCCCCCTTTCTTCAAGCTCTTCTTTGACCGTGTCATTTAGCTATTTCTGGATGTCTCTCAACACAACGGTGGCATTCTCTTTTAAGTGTATGTATGTGTGTGTATGTGGTTTCTTTTATTTACTTCTGTTTGTGACCAAGGTTTCCTTTTCTGCCTCTGCTGCTTGGGTACATTAGCTGGGTCATTTCTCTAAAGTTTTTCTCCTGTCACATTTTGCTTTGCTCATTTTTAATTTTGGTTGGTTTTTCTTTTTCTGTGCTGTTTCAGAAACATGCTGGTGTGATGAGTACAGTGCTGAACTTAACAGTCAGAAAGAGAGACCCAAGTGCAATTCCTGATTCTGACACTCATTAGTTTTATGACCCAAGGCAGATTACCTCACCTCCCAGGGCCTCAGACAATTCTCCAAGACTCAGAGAATAGACCAAGGTGAGAGTCTAAATCAAGATTATAGACTGGGGATTTTCCATACACATGAAATGATGGAATAAAACTGAGCTGTTTCCTCCTCGTTGGTGTGTTTGAATGGCATATAAGGATCCTGGCTGCCTTCTTCTCTTCATCCTTGGAAAACTTGAATCCTTTGCTTTTAATTATTAATTAAGGGGAAAGAGAGGGGCAGGAGGAGGGGGAGGGGAGGGGGGAGGGAAGGAATACAGGGAACTTAACATTCTGCCAGGGCAGGTTTGGGATACAACATATAAACAAATAAGTACTGAGTGTAAACAAAGTCTTTTCAAGATGGAGAGAGTGGAAGACTGGGGAAGGCCCCCTGGGAAGGAGGTAGCACCCTGGCTGTGCTTTGAAAGAAGCTGATCGTAGGAGGCGAAGATGAGGAAGGAGAGCATTGCAGACGTAGGGGAGAACAATATAAATGGGTGGAGGTGGGAAATAGAATGTTGTGTATGTAAGAGGAACAGCTAATTAATTGATTAGACTGGAAAGGGGAGTGAGTTAAAGGAATAGGTGAAGTAACCGCTTTCAAACGATGAAGCTCGTAAGAGGAGAAGATGTTATGATTTGAGAATCTCAGGGGTCTTCTCAGGACTCCTGCCCTCGTGTCAGCTACACAAGCTCTGCTGGGACCCGGGTTGCCCTGTTCCCAGCTACTTAGAGGGCATGTTGCCCTCTGATTTCTCTGGATAATGCCTCTGCTTGTCTTTATTCCCTCAACTGAGCAAAGGCTGGGGAGCTGCTGAATCAGCTGTGGGAAGCCCTTTGTGAAAGTCTGGAGGAGTCTTTCTCAACTGAGATAGCAAACTATCCAGGAAGAGATAAGACAAGTAATGTCACTTTCCCTGCAGGCCAAATCTCTCCCCCCCATCTCCTCTGTAGCCAGCTGGCCTCTTTTCATGCCTCATCCCACAAAAATCTGAATCACAGAAGAGCCTGGACATCCTAGAATCAGAGCAGGAAGAAATCTTAGAGGTCTTTTAGTCCAAAGTCCTCCTCTATGATGGGGAAATTGAGTCCCATAGAGGTTATATGACTTACCCAAGGTCACACAGCTGGGCAAATATTAGAAACAAGATTTCAGCTTTGCCAGGTTCCAAATCCCATTCTTTATCCATTGGACCACATGCCACTCAAGGCAGCAGACACATCACCTTTGAGGCCCAGGTTCTAGTCCTGACCATGCCATTAACTTACTGTGTGACCTTGGGCAAGTCACTTAACCTAAATGAACCTCAGTTTCCTCATCTGTAAAATGAGGGGATTGGATTCGATGTCCCTTGAGGTCCTTCCCAGCTTTTCATTCATGATCCTATGCTCTGGGTTTAACCCTGACAACTTCATACACACTCTCCTATTTACACACATCTCCATTCACATCTCTGCAGAAGGAATCCCCTTCTACCTTTAGAGTTCCAATGAAGACCTGGATTTCAGTCCTTCTCTGTGTCTCGTGAAAAATGAATGGAATGGTGATGCCTAGTGTCTGAGGTCCTGCTGGAGCCCACAGACTTTATCCTGTGACCTCTGCGAGCTCTCTACTTGCTCTCCTTCTAGATGAGAAGGGGAGGAGACCAGTGGGACAAGGATTCAGTCCTACTGTCTCTATTTGCTTCTTTCTTCTCTACCTTCTGTCACCTCCAGGGTTGTCCAGTCCCAGGTCCCAAAAGCTCAGAGATCTCTAAGTCCCACCTTGGGAGAGCAGGGCTAGTGTAGACCTTCCTCACCCTGACCTGACTGAGGCTTTGCTGACCTTTGATAAATGACAGTCTCCCACTGTGGAAAAGCAAAGGAATTTGGAACCATATTTACCTTGTAATTCATCATTCCTCCATGCTTTCCAGCCTCCTCCTGGGGGTCCTTACCAAGGACCAAGGACAGAGATTAATGAATCTTCAGAGTAGCCCTGGGAAGGGAACCAGAGCTGGAAGGGATCTTGTAAGAGGAGGAAGAGGAGAGGGAGGAAGAGAAGGAGGAGGAGGAGAGGAAGAAGAAGAGGAAGAAAAGGAAGAAGAAGAGGATGAAGAGGAAGAAGAGGAAGCAGAAGAGGAAGACGAGGAAGAAAAAGAGGAAGAAGAGGAAGAAGAAGAGGAAGAGGAAGAAGAGAAGGAAGAAAAGCAAGAAGAAGAGCAAGAAGAGGAAGAAATAAGGTGGGGAAATTGGGAGAAGAGTTCTATGCCAAAACCTCTTCAAGGAAAATTGACTCTTCCTTCTTCCTCAGAAGGGGATTGAAACCCATTGGTCTCAGAAGGGCACCAGTTTGGATTGAATGACTAAAATATTTTGAAATGAAAGTCAGATGACTTTAGAGCTGGAAGCTATTTTAGAGATCATCTACATTGGATATGTCATATATCCCTTTGGCTGTCTAGTGAAGCCAATGGACTCTTTCTCAGAAGAATGGGTTTCTTTTTAAAATTCTTAATTGGAGAATATGCTGAATTTCAGTTAGAGGTTGGTGAAAATATGCAAATTTTCCCACATCCAAGTTCACAGACCCCCTGAAATCTATGCATGGACTCTTTCTGTGGATCCCAGGTTATTAAGAAGCCCTAATCTAGACTAATCCTTTCACTTGACTAAGGAGAAAATCAATGTCTCAAGGAAAGGGGGGGATCTGCCTCAGGTAACCAAGTCAACAGGGTGAGACTCAAAGTCTGACCTCCTGACTCCTGGCCTCTCACTCTGCCTATTGCACCTGGCCCCTTCTCCCATGATTGTCCTATTGCTGACAAGGATTCTACTCTTCTTCTAGGCACTGAGGTCTGGGTGATATAGGAGCTACAAAAAGCATTGTGCCTGGATTCACAAAGACCTGAGTTCAAATTCTGCCTGAGATATACCTATGAGCTAGGTACCTTGAGCAACTCACTTAGCCTCAGTTACCCCATCAATAAAATGGGAATAATGGGTAGATGGCTTCACAAACCTTAAAGTGCTATATAAATGTTAACTAAGTAAATATTATTATTATTATTATTACTATGTATTATTATATTACATATAGGGACCTTTCCAATTCTGACCTATCGTGCCCACTGTGATTATGAGTTAATTAATTGGATAATTAATCTTTCTAATGCACAGATCTGACCATGATCCACTATCTCCCTCCACTGCTTAAAGTCCAAATTCCTAAGTTGTTCAAGGCCATCCTGCCTTTCCAACCTTACCCCATACTCCTCTCCCTTTACATGTGGTTGCAGCCAGTCCAGTCTTCACATTGCTCCCCCTGCCTAGAAAACCCCATCTTTCTTCTCTGTAAATTCTGCCTAACTGAAGGGGATCATAGGATCCATTCAATCCAAGAGAATTGAGCCTTAGACAGGGTGTACTGCCCAAAGTCACACAAGACAGGACACAGAGTAAGGTCTTCCAAGTCGAGTACTCTTTCTACCCTCCCATGCTTCTCCTCCTCCTCTTCTTTCTTCTTTTCCTTCTTCCTCTTCTTTGTCTTCTCCTTCTCCTTCTTCATCCTCTTCTTCCTCTTCTCCTTCTTCTACTTCTCCTTCTCCTTCTTCCCCTCCTCCAAAAAGCCTTTCCCTGTTCACTCAAACCCGCATTCATCTGCTCCCTCTCTGAGAGAAACTCAATTCAGCTTATGGAGTCTCTAGACATGGTTTTGTTACTTTCTAGTTATGTGACTGTGGCTAAATCTCTTCCCCTTCCCAGTTTTCTACTTTCTAAGATAAAGGAGCTAAACTTGATGCAAGATAGTGTGCACTCATGCTCCCTTATTGGGCCTCAATCCCTTGGCCCCCACCCTTCTCCTAGTGGGTGCTGCCACCACCGCTTACCCCTTTCCTTACCACCTGACTTCCCTCCACCCCTTCTGGGTGTTGGAAGTTGAGGACTAGCATCATTAGCCATGCCCGGGGTGAGGGCCAGACTCTAGGATTGAACCTAACCAGTAACTCATTTCCCCACTTCTGGACTTCAAGACCTGTGACATGCCTTTCACCTAGAAGCTGAGGATCATCAGTGACCTGGGAGCCAAAGGCCAAGATATGATTCCTAGGGCCTTTCCTTCCTTATCTCAGGAAACTTCCTTGCCCACCTGCCCCCGATGAAATGTGTCCAAGTACCAAAATTCCTAGTTATAGCTCTGATGGTTTTAGGCTTAAAGATATTGGAGTTAGGGTCAATTTGGTGTTTTAGATTTGGAATTAGGGTTCATGTTGGAGTTTTCAACAACAGTAACAGCTAAAATTTATACAGTGCTTCAAGGTTTGCAAAGCACTTCACATATATTATATTGCTTGATTTGATCACTATAATAACCCCAAGGGCTATGGAGGTGCTATGATCACCCGCATTTTGGGTTGTTTATTGTTCAATCTTGCAGTTGAGTCCAGCTTTTGTGACTCCATGAACCATAGCACATCAATACTAGTCCATGGGGTTTTCAAGGCAAAGATACTGGAGTGGTTTGCCACTTCCTTCTCCAGTGGATTGATGCAAACACAGGTTAATTAGCTTGCTCCAGCTCACACAGCTAGTAAGTGTCTGAGGCTGGATTTGAATTCAGGTCTTCCTGACTCCAGGCCATCTAGCTGCCCCTAACCCCATTTTACAGACAAGGAAAAAGAAGTTAAGAGATTTGCCTGGTCCCACAGCTACAAAGTATCTGAGGCAGGATTTAAACACAGATTTTCTTTGACTGAATCCAGACCAATGCAGGCAATGTAGAGTACTGCATAGCTGCATGAAGACGTTGGTGCCAAACACAGAATCAGAGAGCACAGGGTATTAGAAATAGGAGCACCCTTAGAATAGGGAGTGCTAGAACCTGAAGGATCTTAGAACACAGAACACAGAACATTAGATCAAGAAAGAGCCTTAGGGATCATTTAATCCAATCCCTTCATTTGACAAATGGGGAAACCTAGAAAAGAAAAGCCTTGACCAAAGCTTCACAGGGCGAGGATCTAGGGCCCAGATCCCCGACCCCTTAGTGAAGTCCCATTTCCCTTCCCTTTCTTTGTATGTTTGAAGTAGTTCTGAGTCCATGCTCTTGCTTCTCTCTGTCCTGCTCTCCCAGGGTCTGCCTTGGATCCAGACAAGGGTTGTATAGTATTCTTTGAGCTGCCCAGTCAGTCCTCAGTCACCCAGATTGACTCGCTGATGATGGGATAAAAAGAACATCTGCCTAGGTAGGACCAGAGGAACTCTGAGCATCCCTGACCCTCAGCTGGCTGCCCAGACTCTGGATATGGCCTGGAGAAACAATAATAATAATAACAACAGTGACATCACCCAACAGTTTGGTTGCTTCCACGAAGCCACCACAGATGACTAACAGGGCCAGGCTGGCTTGGGAAATTTCAGGCACCAGAAGGTGGTGAGATATTTTGGGCCTCTTTGGGGTGGGGTGTTGTTTGAGTTTCCAGAGGGTAGAGAGAGCCCCTTGAGGCCACAGTGAGCCAGGCTTTGCAAATGCAGGCCTGGCTGAGAGGGCAGCTCTCACTCAGGGAGGCATGTCCTCTGGAGGGAACCCTCTTTGGCAGCCTGGCCTCGGGGCAGTAATAAAGGCTCTGCCGGGGTGAGGGCACCGGCTATGGGAAGGGGAGGGCCCAGTCCTCTTTCCACAATGCTGCCTCTTGGCTGACTTCGCAGAGGCATGGAGAGCCAGGTCTGGTGTCTCCTTGGTATTGGGGGAAGAAGAGAGTGGCAAAATAGCCAGAGCTGGAGAGGTTTCCAGTTGATGAGTTAGCAGCCTGGTCAAACCAGCAAACATGGCCTTCAGAGACGAGTCCAAATGCAAGCTGATCAAAGGGGCAGTGTGGGGTGGAGGAAAGAGTCAAGATTTGGAATCAGAAGATAGAGTGGGGCCACTAGAGAAGGTGCCCACCCTCAGGGGTAGAGGGAACTCCCAAGTCTGGAAAATCAACAATCAAGTGCCTCTTTCTACTATCATGTGCCAAGCATTGTGCTAAGTGCTGGGGATACAGGGAAAAAGCAAAATTCTCCCTCCCTCAAGGAGCTTACAATGAGCACGCAATTAGATGCATAGAGAATAGATGAATGGTAGTGGGGGAAAGGCACAGACGGCCAGGGGGCATCAGGAAAAGAACTTCCAAAGGCAGATGATGGTAGGAATAGCATTCTAGGCATCCGGCATAGCCAATGCAAAGACCTAGAGAGGGGAAACAGAGCTCATGTTTGAATAACAGCAGGTGTCAAGTGTAAGAATACTGGAGAGATAGGAAATGACCACACTGTGGAGAGCTTTAAATTCTTTCTAGAGATACTAGGGAACCATTGGAGGTCACTGAGTAGGGGAAGATGAGAGGCAACATGGTCAGACCTGGTCTTGGGCATTGGGCTTAGAGATAATTTCTTTTTCTTTTTTTTTCTTTTCTTTTTTTGGGGCAATGAGGGTTAAGTGACTTGCCCAGGGTCACACAGCTAGTAATTATCAAGTGTTTAGGTCAGATTTGAACTCAGGTCTTCCTGAATCCAGGGCCAGTACTATATCCACTGAACCACCTAGCTGCCCCCTAGAAATCATTTCTAACGTTATTCCCAAAGCTAAATTTTATATTTCACTTATTACGTTCTTTAAGTGTAACAGACCTGACTCCATCCAGAGAATTAACTGACCAGGAATGCAAGGTTGTGAATGGGAGGGCATAAAGTTTGGGGAAATATTCAATATCATCTCAATTATCTGCTTGAGAAAGGGCTTAGTATACTTATCAGAAGGTTAGATTGGTGGGCCTGAAAGCTTGTCCAGGTAGGTGATTGAAGAGGGAACCCTCCCCAAAGTGCAGGACCCAGGGTGGGGCTGTTTTCTACACTCTCAGGCCAGACACTGCCCATTACAGCTGGATTATGGGAGGAACTATGAGTGGTGTCAAATCAGAGACCTAGGCACCAACCCTAAACCTAACCCTAAAAGCTAATCCTTATCTGAGGAAACATCCATATAGGTCTTTTTTTGTTGTTGTTTTGTTTTTGAATAGAATTTTATTTTCCAAAATATATGTAAAAACAAAATTTTAACATCAATTTTTTAAAAACTTTGTGTTCCAACTTCTCTTCCCCCCCTCCATTTGCACCCCCCACCCACAAGAACTCAAGCAATTCAAAATAAGTTATACATGAATAGTCATGGAATATAGTCTTAACACTGAAAATGAACCTAACACTCCAAAAATAACCCTTATCCTAACCCAAATCCTAACCACAATTCCAATATAATAATAATAATAGCATTTATATAGCACTTTAACATTTGCAAAGTACCTTATCAATATTATCTCATCTGATCCTCACAACAACCTTGGTAGGTAAGTGTTATTATTCCCATTTCACATATGAAGAAACTGAAACAAACAGTGGTTAAATGATTTTCCCAGGGTCATGCAGCTAGCAAGTATCTGAGAGTAGATTTGAACTCAGGTCTTCCTGATTTTAGGTTCAGCGTTTTATGTACTTCACCATCTAGCTGCCTCTACAGTGACTTAAAACTGCCCCCCACACCCCCAAAAGAAGATTCCCTAGAACCGCTTCAGGAATTGAATGAGCCATTTCACATGTCTAGATTTTCTCTCTTCAACTCTTTGAGGATAGGGTCCTTGGTTATGGTAGAAAACATTCACCATCTTCTCCCTCCCCATCCCTGCACGGCACGAAGAATGGTGAATGGTACCTAGTAGTTCCTAGAGAATGAATGGATAGAGTGCTGGAACTGAAGTCAGGAAAACCTGGGTTCTAATCCCACCTCTGACACTTAACTACCCATCTGACCTTGGGTAAGTCACTCAAATTCCCCGAGACTCAGTTTCCTCAGCTGTCAAATGAAGGAGTTGGGGGCAGCTAGATGGCGCAGTGGATAAAGCACCGGCCCTGGATTCAGGAGTACCTGAGTTCAAATCTGGCCTCAGACACTTAACACTTATTAGCTGTGTGACCCTGGGCAAGTCACTTAACCCCAATTGCCTCACAAAAAACAAACAAAAAATGAAGGAGTTGGACCTCTAGGGTCCCTTCCCACTCTAAATCTATGATCCTATGATCTTAGAAATAATATAGAGATTCCATTCCTGGGTTTATACCCCAAGGAGGTGAATGACAAGAAGAAAGTCCCCATATACACCAAAGTATTCATACAGTACTTTTTGTGATAGCGAAGAGCTAGCAACAGTCGATGCCCATCGACTGGGGAATAGCTAAACAACTGTGGTACATGCATATAATGGACTATTACTGTGCTGTAAGAAATGAAGGCTTTGATGAGTCCAGAGAGGCAGGGAAAATTTATATGAACTGATGAAGAGTGAAGTAATCAGAGCCAGGAAGACAATATGCACAGCAACTATAACGAGGTGAAAGAAGAGAACAGCCATCCCCAGACAGTCACAAGGGAATCTAGCAAAAGTACAAAAAACAAACAGACTCAGAGATGGGCTATGAGAAGACCCCTCCCCGAAACTTAATCCCTTTTCAGAGGTGGGAGGTCTGTCAGTGGGGTACAGTGCACCTATTTTCAGACTTTTTTTCAATGTATTGGTCAGTTACACTGATTTTATCCGTTTTCTTTTTGTTTTAAAAAAATTATTATTTGTATTGTACAATAATCAGCTGTGAATGAGGTAGCTCTTCTCAGCAATACAATGATCCCAGACAATTCCAAAGGACTCATGATGGGAAAGGACTTATGGTGGATAGCATCCACCTCTGGAGAAAGAATCAATGGAGTCTGAATGCAGATTGAAGCATATACTTTTTAAACTTTATATTTATTGGGTTTGTGTTCTTTTCACAACATGGTTAATGTGGAAATGTTTTGCATGACTGAATGTGTATAATCTATATAAAACTGTTTACCATCTAAGGAGGTGGGAGAGGAGGAGTAAGAGAATTTGGAACTCGAATTTTTTTAAATGAATGTTAAAATTTGTTTTTACATGTAATTGAGAAACATAAAATAGAAAAATGTTTAAAATATTATTTGTTCTAATGGGATGACTCTTTGGGAGGGGAAAGAGAACAGATACTGGGTAATGTTTTTGGTAATAAAAAAAAAACAAGTGACATTAATAAAAATTTATTTGAGAAAGAAATGAAAATGACTCCCATTCCTGGTGCACTTCAGTTTAATTCAATGAAATTCAAAAACCCATTTATTAAGTGGCTGCTCTGTTCAAGCAATCGATATAACCAGGGAACATTTATTTGGAGAGAGCAGTTTCCCCAGGGTTTGGGAAGCCAGATTACAAAGGGATGAGAAATAAGTGTGAGATGGGGAAGAAGACAGAGCAAGTGTAGACAACAGTTATAGAAACTTGTTTGTGAAAGGAAGAAGGGATGTAGGATGAGATCATGAGGGGTTTCCAAACTGTTCATCTTTTGCCCTATTTTACTGAAGGGGAAGCCACACCAAAGAGGAAAGCAGGGGAAGGAAGGGCAGAGAACAAACTTTTATTAAGTACCTACTATGTGTCGCACACTATACCAAGTGTTTTACAAATATTACCTCATTGTATCCTCACAACAACCCTGAGAGGTAGGTGCTATTATGATCCCTGGTTTTTTGCATTCTAGGAAACTGAGGCAAACAGGTTAAGTGACTTGCCCAGTGTCACATAGTTAGTAAATGTCTGAAACTGAATTTGAACTCGGGCCCAGAACTCAATCCACTGTACCAGCTGGTGAAGCCAGCATTTGAGCCCAAGCCTTTGGATTCCAGGAACCCAACTGCCTCTTGACTGCCCTATGTGTTACCACCCAATCACTGTGGCAATTTAGGACCCCCAGGCTTCTTAGCCTCTCCAAGGTTGTGACCACGACACCCATAAAAATGTGGGAAGTCCCGATCGATAAATGTACTCATCCTTCCTTGGGGAGACTGGTGAGTCTGGGACAGCAAAGAGGGAGCCTTCCAGTGACCTAGTTGGCAGGCGGATGGAAATCGGAACTAGTATCTTGGAGGGAGACTTCCCTAAACATCTGTGTGCTCTCTAAATATTAGCTTGGGATTAGGCAACATTTCATCGAGTCCCTGATATAAGAGGAGTTAACAAGAATACCCGGGTTCAGATGAGGGACTATTTGCCATGAAATTAGGAAACTTTTAAGGAAAGTTGATTTTTCTGGCCTGATTAGCTCTGGATATAGCATAGTGATCAAGCAAGCAAGCAAGCAAGCATTTATTAAGCGCCTGCTGAGTGTCAGCCACCCGGTGCTAGGGGCTGGAGATTCAAAGAAAAAAAAAGCCCTCAGGGAGCTTATGTTCTAATAGGAGAGACAAAAGGAGTATTATTAAGTATATGCAAAATACATACAAGGTAATTGGGGGAGGGGAAGCATTAGGACCTGGGGCGGGGGCAGATCAGTCAGTCACTGAGCACTTAGGTGCCTACTATGTGCCAGGCCCTGTGCTAAGTGATTTGGATACACAAAAAGGTAAAAGACAGTCCCTGACCTCTAGGGGCTGACAATCTAATGGTGAAGACAACGCAAAAACAATTGCGTATAAATCTACAGACAGGATAAATCACCAGGCACTAGCATTAAGGAGAGAGATCTCTTGTCAGGGGGGACTTTAGCTGGGATTGGAAGGAAGTCAGGAGGCAGAAATGAGGGCGGAGAGAAATCCAGGCATGGGGGGGACAGCCAGTGAAAATGCCCAGAGCTGGCGGACGGTGGGTCCTGTGCCAGGAACAGCAAGGAGGATCAGGTCACCAGATCAAAGGGCTTTAAATGCCCAAGAGATGAGCTTTTACTTTATACCCCAGGAAATGGGTTGAGCACTAGAGCTGGTGAACTAGGGTGGGGATTTGGTCACACCTGTGCTTTAGAAAAATCACTTTGGGGGGATAGAACACCGGCCCTGGAGTCAGGAGGAGCTGAGTTCAAATGCGACCTCAGACACCTGACACTTACTAGCTGTGTGACCCTGGACAAGGAACTTAACCCTCATTGCTCTGCAAAAAAAAAAAAAAAAAAAAAAAAAAAAAGGAAGGAAGGAAGGAAGGAAGAAAGAAAGAAAGGAAGAAAGAAGGAAGGAAGGAAGGAAGGAAAGAAAGAAAGAAAGAAAGAAAGAAAGAAAGAAAGAAAGAAGGAAGGAAGGAAGGAAGGAAGGAAGGAAGGAAGGAAGGAAGGAAGGAAGGAAGGAAGGAAGGAAAGAAAGAAGGAAGGAAGAAAAGGAAAGGAAAAAAGCAAAGTAGAGAAAAGAAACGAAAAGAAAAATCACTTTGGCAATTGTGTGGAGGATGGGAAGACACTTCAAGAGTATATTTCAAGAGTCTGGGTGAGAGATGATGAGATCTTGATGTAGGGAGTGGCCTGTGAACAGGGAGAAGGGGCTGGATAGGAGAGATGTTGTAGAGGTAGAAACAATAAAATCTGGCAACCGAATGGGTAGATGAGGTGAAGGAAGGTGGGGAGCCAAGGATAACACTGGATGACTGGAAGCACAGGGGTGTCCTCAACAGAAACAGGAATGTCTGAAAGGGTGAATATAGCGGGAGAGAGAATGAGTCGATTTTGGACATGTTGAGTGGCATGGAGTGATTTTGAGCCACAGAATTTGATTTTAAATTCTGGCTCTGCTACACTCTCATTGTGACCTTGACCCTTCTCTGCCTCAGTTTCCTAATCTGTAAAATGAGAGTTAGACTAGATGATCTCTGAAGTCCCTTTAACTGGAAATGCAAGAATTCCAGGCACCAGCGGTGTCCCTAGCAATGTCCCATTGCCAGAGAGCCTCTATTTAGTGGGATAGTTGGGCTTAGCTCTAGATGGTATAGCTCTGAACTTCTCAGTGTCCTCTCTGACAGAACACATTTTTGTATTTCTCAGTAAATCCATAATCATTCTTTCTTAGGTCAATCCACTCAGGCTGCTGGGGATAGAGAAAATGCTGGAAAGGGGAAATTTTTCTTCTGTTTTTATACTGTTCTTTCTTCCTTTAAATAAATTAAGCTAATAAGAAACATCATTGGATCATGGGATCATAGACTAAGAGCTAGAAGGGGTCCCAGGGCCATCTATTCCAATTCTTTCTTTTTACAAATGAGGAAAATGAGGGAGTAACAGAGGTACTGCACACAGGTAGTTAACAGAGCCAAGATTTGAACCCAAGTCCTCTGACATCAAGAAGTGTATCCTTTGGCAGTCAGAGGACCTGGGTTAGAATCTTGACTTTATCTTTCTACTTGAAGTATCAGGCAGCTAGGTGGTGCTATGGTGTATAGAGCACCAGGCCTGGAGTCAGGAAGACTCATCTCCCTGAGTTCAAATCTGGCCTCAGACACTTACTAATTGTATGACCCTGGTCAAGTCACTTCACATTGTTTGCCTCAGTTCCTCATTTGTAAAATGAGCTGGAGAAGGACATGGAAAACCACTCCAGTATCTTTGCCACAAACTGAAGAGTTGTCCATAACCGGAAATGACTGAACAACAACAACAACCTCAAGAATCGAGGAAGACCAGAAATCAAATCCTGCTTCATACAGTAGCTTCGTGACCCTGGTCAAGTCATTTAACCTTAACAATCCTCAGTCTCTTTCTTTGTAAAATAAGGATAATAAAACATGTAAAGTACTTTGCAAACCTTAAAACATTGTATACATGTTAGTTGTTCTTATTATTATCATTCTCATCCTATATTTGATTGAGTTCAGACAGAAACACTTATGAGAATTTTGTGACCTTTAGCAAGCCACGGTAGGTATGAACTTTCTGGACCTCCATTTCCTCTTTACCAAAATGTGGGGGTTGGACTATATCTCTAAGGGCTCTTATGTTTCGAAATCCCATGATCCTACAATGTGTCTGTGGGTGTATTTCAGGGTGTTATGCCAAAGTGTTTGAACGTGAAACTCAAATGAAAAATGAGCACACTTCAAGAAAGCTCTAAGCTCCTCTACGAGGAGGATTGGACAAATTCCCAAGAGGAAACAGATACTATTAAGAGGTAATAGAGGGGGGCAGCTAGATGGTGAAGTGGATAGAGCACTGGCCCTGGAGTCAGGAGTACCCGAGTTCAAATCTGGCCTCAGACACTTGACACTTACTAGCTGTGTAACCCTGGGCAAGTCACTTAACCCCAATTGCCTCACTTAAAAAAAAAAAAGAGGTAATAGAGGGGCAGCTAGATGGCAAAGTGGATAGAGAACCGGCCCTGGAGTCAGGAGTGCCTGAGTTCAAGTCTGGCCTCAGACACTTAACACTTACTAGCTGTGTGACCCTGGGCAAGTCACTTAACCCCAATCGCCTCACTTTAAAAAAAAAAAAAGAGGTAATAGAAGGGGCAGCTAGGTGGTGCAGTGGATAAAGCACCAGCCTTGGATTCAGGAGGACCTGAGTTCAAATGTGACCTCAGACACTTAGCACTTACTAGCTGTGTGACCCTGGGCAAGTCACTTAACCCCAATTGCCTCACCAAAAAAACCAAAAAACAACAAACAAACAAATTTTTTTTTAAAAAAGAGGTAATAGAAGCCCAGGATAGCAAGGGGACAGAGAGAGCACCTCGTCTATCTAGATGAGCTCAGGTCCACAGCTCCAGGCTAATTGCATCCGAGGATGTCAAAAGACCTCTAAGATGTCACTGAAGAGCCATTTAGAGTAACCTCTGAGGATGCAAGGAGGACTTCCAGGAGACCAGAGATTGGCTAAATGCTGTCCTGATTCTCAAAGAGAAGGATGCCAGAGACAGACTGATTTCCCTTTCCCAGGAATCTTATGATGGAGGATTGTTTGGTGTCGGGCATCAGAGGCAGCTAGGCGGTACAGTGGAAAATCTGAGTGGGAATCCAGCCTCAGACGTTTATTTGCTGAGTGACCCTGGACAAATCACAGTCTCAATTTTGTCATCTGTGTGGAAATAGGAAGAATAATAACACCTACTTCCTAGAGTTGTTGTGAGGAGAAAAGTAGATAAATACAGTTATCCCTTCTGCATTGCAGGGGTTAAGGGCATGAAAATCCAAGTGAAAATTTTTGGCTCTCCCTTTGTACCAGAGAAGAAGTCAGAATTATTATGGTATCAAAAGGTAAAATATGTTAGTATACAATGCTGTGCATATATTTTATGCATTTCTGAGTTTCTAAACTTTTTCCGTGTCATCTGCTGGCCTTCACTTGTCATCTGTAGCTTCTACAAAACTCCCCCAAAATTCTCACGTAATTTCTTATGCCGACCCATGATATATCAAAACCATGTTGGGGAAAGTTGTAATGTGGAAGGGATAACTGTATTTCTAAAACACTTTGCAAAGCTTCAAGGGCTATGTAAATGACAACTATTATTATTATATATCATGGAAGTTACTTTAGAGTCCACCTAATATGATACTTTTGGGGGGTTTTTGGTGGTTTTTTTGAGGGGCAATGGGGATTAAGTGATTTGCCCAAGGTCACACAGCTAGTAAGTCTCAAGTGTCTGAGTCTGAATTTGAACTCAGGTCATCCTGAATCCAGGGCCAATGTTTTATCCACTGTGCCACCTAGCTGCCCCAATACTTTTGCTTTCCAACAGCAAATTAAGGCCCAGAAACTTTTCTGAAGTCACACAGAGAGCTGGTAGCATAGATAAGCCTAGAACCCTATTGTCTGGAACCCAGTTCTCTTGACATCTAGTCCAAGTTCTATCATATGCTTTGTGATTACTTAAAAAGGGAAGTGACCGTCACTAGCAGGCAGCATTGGTTTACCAAGAACAGGTCACAATAGACTAAGGTTCTCTCCTTTTTGGACAGGGCTACTAGATAGATAAAGGGAATGGTATCCATGGAAGATGACTGAATTTCAGCAAAGCGATTGACAGAACCTCAGGTGATGCCCTTGTGGATCACCTTCAGTAGCAGAGGCTCTGGTCTGTTTATTAGAAAATCTACCTCATTACTTTATAGTCATATCTTGGGTCAGTATAGACAGACTCAAAATCAATGAGCCCATCGATGCTGGTCCCTTCTTGTCACCCTTCCAGCAAAATGTAGCAAGCTCAACGACAATCATTAGATTGTGAGCTTCTCAACTGAAAGAGATTATCTTTTGGATGGTTCTGTATCGTCAGTGCTTAGCACACTGCCCGGCATATAGGAGGCTCTTAACAAATGCTTATTGACATAGAGAAAGAGAGAGAGAGAGAGAGAGAGAGAGAGAGAGAGATTGACCCCATGGAACATATATGAAAGAAATATGAGAGCAAATAGGTGATTCACTGAGATTTTGTGGAAGGGGTAAATTTTTGCTTGAGAAGGAAGTTTGGAATACTGATCTGAGGTAGGATCCCATCACTGCAGAGCTTAGATGTTCCTGTCTGTGTGTATGGTGTTGGTTCCTCATGTTGTGTGTTCCCTGGGGATGTGGCAAGGATGAGAAAGGATCTTATATACCAGATTATGCTGCAAGCTACATAAAATCAGTCAGTCAACCAGTCAATAAATATTTATTAATCACCTACTATGTACCTAGCAAAAGTGCTAAACAGGCAAAAGGTAGTCCCTGCTCTCAAGGAGCTCACAGTCTCATGGGGGAGACAACATGAAAATAACTATGTATAAATAAGAGATAGATAGATAGACAGAGAAAGAGGTAGATTATATGGATGGATGGATGGATAGATGGATAGACACATAGATGCATACCTACATAAATAAGTATACATATATGTAGGATAATTAGAGATAATAGAGGGAAGTACCAGGATTAAGGGGGAATCAAGAAAGACTTTTCATAGAAGATGAAATTTCAACTGGTACCTGAAGGAATCCAGGGAAACCAGGAGGCAGGAATGGGAAAGAAGAGTATTCTGGATGTTGGGCACAGTGGTTTTGGCAATGACGACTCTGTGCCATGAAATCTGTCCCAAATACATCCTTAGTAACACCCTTTGATCCATTTCCTAATCCTTTGGGCAGGAGGGCAGAAGAACAGGGACCCTGATACCACCCAAACCCCAAATAGTGAATATTAATGAAACATGTCATCTTGGAGAAAGGTCTCTAATGGAGTGCCCTGGGATTCTGTCCTTAACCCCATACTTGGATGAAGGTATACTTATCAGGCTTGTAGATGACCCAAAGCTGGAGAGTTAGCTAATAAACAAGATGACAGAGACATTCCGCCCCCCCCACCCCCGACAAAGAAAAATCTGTAGAGTAGAACAACAGGATGAATCTAAGAAGGTGAAATTGAATAGAAATAAGTCTCACTTAGCTCAAAAAAACCCACCTAATTTTTTTTGCAGAGCAATTGGGGTTGTGACTTGCCCAGGTTCACACAGCTAGTAAGTGTCAAGTGTCTGAGGCCAGATTTGAACTCAAGTACTCCTGAATCCAGGGCTGGTGCTTTATCCACTGCACCACCTGGCTGCCCCAACCCCCACCTAATTTTAATTGAATTTGGATTGGCTCATAAATTTCATTATTGAGCACTATCAATCAATTAACAAGTGAGTCTCTCTGTTTACTCAGCCCTGTTCTGGGCCACATTGTGGGAGAAACACACCCTGTCAATGGCCCTGTCCACAAGAAGCTTACCACCTGGGAGAGACTCAGCTTTGGAGGGGAACTCAGAGGTCATTCATTCTATCCTGAACCAGAATACCCTCTACAACATACTAGACAAGTGTTCATCGAGTCTTTCCTTGAAGACTTCCAATGTGGGAAAACCTGCTTCCTGAGTCAGCCCATGACATTCTGGATAGTGTTACTATAACTCAGGAAGCTTTTCCTAATAGTGTCAGAGAGATGGGGGAAGGACAGACCCAGGTCCTGACCTTAGTGAGTTGGTGGTCTGATGGAACTGACAAGACTTTCACATATGAACAGTTAAAGCATGAGACAGGAGCTAGGTATGGGATGCTCAGGTGTCATGAAGTAGGGGGATTATACTTGGGATGGTTGGGTCTGAAAGGGTTGAATTAGGAGCAATGGAAGAGGGAGGGGAGAATGGAGGGGATGCAGCTACAAGGAGGGGCATTTCAACTTAATATAAGGAAGGACTTTCTAACTGTCCAACCATGGTTACCTTGTGAGACAGTAAGATCCCTGACCCTGTAGGTATTCAAACAAAGGTCAACTGAACTCCCATCAGGGGAGACTGGAGAGGGTATTGTTTCACTGGCAAAGGGCTTGGACTAGAGGTCTTCTAGATTAAACCAGATCTCCCTTCTGGCTCTAAGACTATGACCCTGGCTTTAGCATCCATATGATTGATGCCTTAACCCAGGCAAAAGGATAAAGGATGTCCTTATCTCTAGCAAAATCCTTGAAAGGAGAACAGATGTTGGGAGCTGTAAATAGGCTTCCTTGGGACATAACTAATAACAATAACTCACATTTCTCAAATGCTTACAAAGTGCTTTGCTCATCACAATCCTGTGGGACAGGTAGTGGAAGGGTTATTATCACCGCTTAACAGATAAGGGAAGTTGGTGTAGACCATTTGCTCCCGGCCATAGATGAGACACTGTCTAAAATCTTCAGATGTGTCCCATCCCTTTGGGCTGCAATTAAAGGCACCTATGACTCCCTGCTTCCTTCCTCCTTTTCAAAGGCTTCGTGCGGATCAGACCTCATGATTCAGAGGAGCCAGCGGTCCCAGTTCTCACCTAGGGAGTGGGTCAGCTTCCATCTCTCCCCCATACTTCCAACGGCTGAGATTGAGAATGTCTGTGATTCATAGCAGACTAGTTCATTCCCAAGATAGCACTCTTGTTTTCTCTGCCCCATACTCCTTTGAGGTGGGTAGGTGCCATTATTACCCTCCCTTTCATAAATGTGGGCACAGTGAGAGAAAGGGACTGTCCCCAAGGGTGTGGGAGAACCAGGGAAATCAAATGTAACCTCCACCCCAACCTGGTCCTAATCTTGCCAGTTTGCTGGGCTCTCCAAACTGGTCTCCTCAATTCAATCCAGTTCATTTCCATTCAATTTAACAAATGCTTATTAAATGCAGTACTTTGTAGTACTTCAATAATGCCTCACATCTGCTCAGCACTTCAAAAGGCTCATTCCTATCCACCATCTTGTTTGATTCCTTAAAACTCTCCCTTTTGGGGGAGGGGGACAGGAAGTAGGCCCTGACTTAGGCACTTGAGATTCAAAGGTTACAGATCCTGCCCTTAAGAAATGTCCACTTTAGTGGAATTCTAGTCAGTCAGTAAGCATTTATTAAACACCTATTATGTGCCAGGCACTGTGCTAAGTCCTGGGGAGACCAAGAAAGACAAAGACAGAACCCATTCTCAAGGAGTTTCTATTCCAATGGGAGAGACGTGATATAAATTACCATAAAACAAACCTACAAAGCAAATGGAAGATTGTTTGATGACGCTGACAAAGTAAAAAGTACGATTGCTATTTATTCTTTCAACACTGAGCATAGCATAATGGATGGTGAACTGGTCTCCAAGAAAGGAAGACCTGGGTTCAAATCTAACCTCTGGCACATACCAGCTCTGTGACCACAGGCAAATTACTTAACCTTTTGGTGCTCTCGTCCGGGCACCTCTTTGAGGCTCTAAATTCCAGAAAGGATGCTGACCTGCTGCTGGAAGAGGGAGTTTCCATATATGGAAGTTACCTCTATCAGTGAAATCTTTCTCCCTCTCATTCCTAAGACTAGTTGTGGGCTTTGAAATCAGGAAGAGTTCCTCCTTATCTCAAGACGAAATTTGCCAGCCTATAAATCCCCTCCTTGGTCCTTCTTCTGTTTTCTGGGGCTAAGCAGGGCAAATTGGATTCGTCAAAAGAAGTCATTGTTATAAAGTGCTCAGCACGGTCCCTGGCACTAAGTAGTTTTATTTTTATTCAGTCTTTTCAGTCATGTCTGACCCCTTTTGGGGTTTTCTTGGCAGAGATACTGGAATGGTTTGCCATTTCCTTCTCCAGCTTATTTTACAGAAGAGCAAACTGAGGCAAACAGGCTAAAGTGACTTAACCAGGGTCACACAACTAGTAAGTGTCTGAGGCCAGATTTGAATTCAGGGAGATGAGTCTTCCTGCCTCTAGGCCTCTGCTAAACCACCTAGCTGCCCATAAGTAGGTATTTAATAAATATTTCTTCTCTTTCCTTCCCTCCTTCCTTATAAAATGCTTTCATACTTGAAGACAGCTAGCATATCTTCCCACATCCCTACTTTTCTCCAGACTAAGCAGCCCCATCTTCTTTCTCATATGGCTTGGATACTAGTCCCCTTCCCAGCTGGATTTCCCTCCTCTGAACATTATTGAACAATTTTTCTTAAAATGCGGGGCCCCGCAGTGGACCCAATTGAGCAGCACGCTTCAGATGGGCTAGGCCGGGCAGAGGACAGAATCCTCGCTCCTCTCATTCTCTACCAGACAAGACTCTGACTCTCCAGACGCTGCTTAAGATCCCAGGAGCTCTTTTGGCCTAAACCCAGACCCCTGGTGTGACCTGGCAGTGGTACTAATGAGCATCACAGACCCCCAAGGCCCCAGGGCTCTGGGGCTCCAGCGGAGGGTCCTGGAAGCCATTTGGGCTTTGAAGGGGATCCTGCCAAGCTCCCCACAAGGTAAATGCATATACCTCTGTTTGTTTACTAATAGGATGGATGATGGAGGGGGCTCCCCCTATAGCCACAGATGTTAGGAATAATGAAAGAAAACACCCATTTGTCAAAGTTTCTGAGAGAATAAACAACTGTTTCCCAGGGCCACAATCAGAAGGTAGCATCCTGGATCCCCTCCACCTGTTTTCCCATGTCATAGGGTGGGGGTGGGCGGTAGGGGGTGAGGGTGGAGGGTTGAGAAAAGAGATGTGGTAGAGGAGGGTATAAAGTCCTTTGAGGAAAGAGAACCCTCCTGACTGGGAATATCAGGGAAGACTTCCTGGAGGAGAAATCATCTGAGCTGTGCTTGAAAGGCTAGGGGAGAACTAGGCAAGCAGGACTGGCCAAAAGAGGGAGGCTGGGAGATGGGAAGGCAGGGAGAACAGTAGGGAGAAAGTGGGGGGGGGATGAGTTTATTCATTTGGTTGAAGCTCTTGGGTGGAGGAAAGAAGGAAGAGAGCCAAATCCTACAGATTTGGGGCTTTTCTATGAAACAAAGAGGGTCTGGTGTAGGAAAGAGCACTGGCCTGAGTATCTGGGGACTCATTTTGAGCCCTAGCTCCATCACTAACCACCCATGTAACTTTAGACAAGACCCATCTCTTCTCTGGGACTCAGTTTCTTCGTCTCTAAATAGAGGTAACTATAGTAGAGGGTCTTTTAGGTCCCTTTCAACCTTGACATTTAATGGGCATCTGTCAAACATCTATGGGAAATCTCACATCCACTCAACACTTTAAAAGGTTCATTCACATCCGCCATTCTGTTGGATTCTTTAAAACATTCTTGGGGGAATGGGACCAGGAGGAAGAGGAATACAAGGGGAAATCACTGGGATGTAAAAACAAAAGGTATCAATAAAAATCAATTTAGAAACCCACTCCCTGCGAGGTGGGGATGGGGTGGGGAGGAGGTGCCTAGAAGTGCTACCTCCATCTCAGAGCTGAAAACCCAGGCTCTCTCAAGTTCATCTATTTGCCCAACCAAAGTCAAAGTTGGAACTAGAACCCAGGTCTCCTACCTGCCAGGCTAGGGTTCTTTCTGATCCAGGGGCTATCTCTAGTAGCTATGCCTGTCTCAACAAAGTAAGCTGAGGGGCACAAGTTGGATCAGGAGAGTTGGAAAAGAGGCCTGACGGGAACTGGGCAACCAGGATGGAAAGGGCACTAACATACCAAGACTGACTGAAGGAATTCAGGATATTTTTATATATATGTGTGTGTGTGTGTGTGTGTCTGTGTCTGTGTGTGTATACATATATGCATATATACAGACAAACACATATATCTGTATATATGCATATATGTATATATGTATGGATATGTATATATATTGCATCAAAGTTAATACTATGAAATATGACTAGAAAGAAACTTGGAGCCATATTATAGAAAACTATAAAGCTAAAGTATTTATATTTTAACCCTAGAAAATGTAGAGAAACACTGAAGGTTTTTGAGAAGTTGGTCAATCTTTAAGCATTTTTTGTTTGCAGGGCAATGAGGGTTAAGTGACTTGCCCAGGGTCACACAGCTAGTAAGCATCAAGTGTCTGAGGTCAGATTTGAACTCAGTTCCTCCTGAATCCAGGGCCAGTGCTTTATTCACTGTGCCACCTATTTGCCCCTTCACTAAGCATTTATTAAATGCCTGCTATGTGCCAGGCATCACACTAAGTGCCAGGGCTACAAAGAGAGGCAAAAGACAGTCCCTGCCCTCAAGGAGCTCACAATCTAATACAGGAGACAGAAAACAAGTAAATATGTACAAATAAATTGTATACAGGATAAACAGGAAAGAATTAACAAAGGGAAGGCACTAGAATTAAGAAGGTTTGAGAAAGACTTCCCACAGAATGACCCATTCAGACCCAGCTTTCTGAAGATTATTTTGACAGCTATGTTGAAGATGGATTGACGGGGAGACACTGGAAGCAGGAATAATAATAATAATAATAACAGTTAACATTTATATCATGCCTAGTAAGTACCAGGCACAATGCTTTACAAATAGTATCTCATTTGGTCCTCACCGTCCTCACCTTGAAATGTAGATGCTATTATTATTATTACCATTTTACTGATGAGGAAACTGAGTCATAGAGAGGTTAACTGACTCAGCCAAGGTCACCTGGCTTGTGAGCATCTGTCTGATGCTGTATCTTAACTTAGGTCTTCCTGAGTCCAGGTCCAGAATTCTACCCACTAGTCCACCTAGCTGCCCATTGTGGTCACACCAATAGTACTTACCTTATAGGGTGGTTGTAAAGATGAAGAATGATAATGTACATGAAGGCTAACCTTAGGGCAGCTATAGAACCATCCGCTATTATTGTGTACCTACACTAAGGCCTTCCTCCATCATCTTCCTAGGAAGGTCCCGCCATTTTAGAAAGGTTTCCGATAGAGGCCTGACGAAGGACTGCATGTGTCTTGTCAAAGGCCAGAGACCTCGCCTGGCTTAGAGCAGTGATCGTTACCAGACTGTTGGACACCAGGGGATGGATTTATTTTTTTCTGCCATAAACAACTCACAGAGACTTTCTACTGCGGTGTGGAGGGCTGGCACATGTGTTGGTGGAAGGAGCTCCCACACTCGGGAAATCACAGATCTTTTGATGGGTTGAAGTGTGCGAGGGTTTGAATTCTCTTCAGTGGAACAGCTGAGGTTCCCCTGTTCTTGGAAAGACACTTCAACAATGGATCTTGGCTTGTGACACACCATTCTTTAGCAATCTTCTGCAATCTGAGGCTCGGGAAGTCCCATCTCCCCATCCTCCCTCCTCCTGCCCCCCACCCAGAGGAACCATTCAGGTCTCCTGCCATTCTTGTGTCAGGAAGGACATTGAGCATCTGGACCTCGTCCAGAGGAGGATAACTAGGATGGCAAGGGGACTAGAGGACAGGATCGATGAGCTTATATACATCAAAGGAATTGGGGGTATGCAGCTGGGAGAATGGTCTAGCTTTGAAAGGTTGTCATGGGAAGGAAGGGGCTGGCCCCATTCCGGTTGGCCCCAGAGGACAGAACCCTGCCCTAGAGAGGACGGTTAGAGAGAAGTTGATTTCAGCTCATTATAAGAATTAACAGATAAAAAGAACACTCCAAAAGTTGCCTGGGAAAGTCAACAAGAATGAAAACAACCCACAAGGTAGAAAGTAAGATGTTGTTCTTCCCATTTTATAGATGAGGAAAGAGAAGTTTGGGGAGGTTATGACCTGTCCATGATCACATAGAGTCAAAGTTGAGATTTGAACCCAGACCCTGCTGAGTCCCAGGTCCAGTGTCCTTTTGCGTGGTACACTGCCTCTCCATCAGCAGCAAGCACTTGCATTCTGTAAGCCCCCTGCTTTGGCGGAGGTGGGGTGTGTTGGGGCAGCCCTCCCTTGTCACAGCCTAAATGATTCCCAAAAGCCGGCAGCTGACAAAGAGGGGGATTGACAAGCTCTTCTGGCTCTAGGACTCCAGAGAGGCCTCTCACCCTTGGACACCACCCAGGACCCTGGAGCCAGCTCTCTTAGCGTCAGACCTCGGGTCCTGTCTTTACATGAGGGAGTCAGTGTCTCATAAACCGAGCCCTCCTGCCCTTTTAACCAGCTTCCCTCATTTGTCTCCATTTGTTGGTAATGAACTCTCCAAAGCTAAAAAATTCCAGATGTGAAGCCGCTGGAGGAAAGGGGAGAAGCTTCCCCTGAAGTACCACGGACTCTGATGAGTGCGTCAGTTCCCAGCCCAGAGAGGCCCCGTTTGGTAGCAGAAGCAGCTCTGGCTCTGAGACCCAGCCCTCACACTCACTAGCTGCGTGACCCTGGACAGGTTGTTGACTTCCTCTCAGACTCAGTTTTCTCTTCTGTACAATGGGGACAATAAGCCCCAGTCTCCACCACACAAGGTTGTTATAAGAAAAGCATTTTGTAAAACTTTGAAAACAACAGCAGTGCGAATTATAACCAGATCAACATTTTCTCCACCTCCTCACCAAATCAATTAAAGTCCTTTGGGGAAGGCCATGCCCAGCACTCAGTAGGTTTAAGAAACTTAAAAAACAAACAAACAAACCCCAACTTGTTATCAAGTAGTAATAAGGTAGTAAGAAGAACACAGGTTTCGAATTCAGAAAATGTGGCATCTTGTGGCTAGAGTGCTAGATTTGTAATGACAAATAACTGGTTTTAATCCTGCCTCAGACAGTTGCTAATTGTATAACCCTGGACAAGTCGCTTAAGATAAATCAGTGCCTGGCATGTAGTATGTACTATACAAATGTTAGCTATTGTTGTTAATGTTTGTATTTACTACTACTACTACTACCACACCTCTCTGGGCCTGGTCTCTTCATCTGAAAAATGAAGAGGTTGGATCTGATGACCCCTCAGGTCCTTTCTAGCTTTAAATCTATGATCTCTTGACTAGGATCCTATCATCTTGAATCTTGGCTTGGGCACTAACCTCTATGAGTCTCAGTTTTTCTCCTCTGTTAAAAGGGGACATGATATCTACATTACCTGCAGAAGAGAATTGTGGTAAGGAGAGTGTTTTGCAAATGTTAAAGTGAAGCAGAAACCATGGTGAGGATGACAAAGGAGACCAGGGTGTCCTCCGAAGAGTTCAGTCTAGTTGGAGAGTCAGGGCTTACCCAGTTAAAATAACTGCAGAGCCATCAGAATAGAGCACGCCAACGAGAACAAAGGAACCAGAGCCTGACTAAATCTTCAAGTGTGGAAGGAGTGCAGAGACTAAATGGCTGCCCTTGGTGAAAAATGGGACCAATCAGAAAGGGCATCCTGGAGGATGTGATGGATTCTAGGTCTCATACCCATTGGTGGACCTAGATCCTGTAACGATTAGAATGACTAGCTAGAATTTTAGCCCTTAACAATCCCAAGGTCCCAATCTTCACTCTCCTATTTGATTCCATGTTTCACATCAATCAGGCAACAGGTCTTTGCTTTGTTCCTCTCTTGGTGCTGGGCACTGAGAAATTTTTACAAAGGCATCAAATTATAGCAGGAAAAACCTTGGGTTGTCTGCCCCTTACAAGCTGGGATGATCCTGGGAAAGCCCCTCTCTGGTCCTTATTTTTCTGTAAAAATTGAGAGCTAGTCTTTAAGGTCCCTTTTATCTCTAAAGGCAACAACTTTGTGAGCTGGGTTTTAATGATTGGGTAAGAGCAAACAAACTAGATAAATCTCCAAAATAAATCCAGGCTTTCCACATCAGAATGACCCCTATGGTTATATTTTGGAAACGTCTCACTTATCTGACTCATTTTTCCCCATTGAAGTGAAACACGGCAACTTAGCATTTGGTCCTTTCCTAGAGTGGCCATCAGTTCCCCCTTATAAGCCCTCAGATTCACAAGACTCAAAAACGTTTAAAAAAAAAAAACACGCCTAGTTGGTGCAGTGGATAAAGCACTGGCCCTGGATTCAGGAGTACCTGAGTTCAAATCCGGCCTCAGACACTTGACACATACTAGCTGTGTGACCCTGGGCAAGTCACTTAACCCCCATTGCCCAGCCCCCCCAAAACAAAACAAAACAAAAAAACACGACATTTTTATTTACAAAACAATAGGCACCGAAATAACAGACTCTTGATCCCTTAGAGAATAAAGCATCTTTCTCCTGGGCAGGACCACCCTCCTGCCTCAAAATCTGTACAATTTCTATGACTTGATATAGTGCTCTGGGTGGGTATCCAGGGAGGAAGAAAGATCAGGCTTTCTGCTTTCTCTTCAATCATTGCTGTTGCTGCTCCTCTCATTGCTTTAAGTCTATTCCTGGCAGTCATACACTGTCCCATTGTTGTTGTCCTCCATTCCCGAGAAATGTCATAGGCCTTTTTTGTTGGGGTCACTGTCCTCCACTCCTATCAGTTGACATTAGTCACTTCTAGGGTAGGGTTTCTTCACTTGGGATGGGCAAGCTTTAAAAAAAGTGATAACTATCATTTACTGTAATTAGTTTCCTTTGTAATCCTATATATTTTATTTGTTACATTTAAAAACCTGATTCTGAGGAGATGTCTATGGACCTCAACAGGCTACTGGAGGGGTTCATGATGTAAAATAGGTCAAGAAATCCTGTGCTAGCTAGGGTCTAGTTCCCTCAAGTCCAGTGGAATGATTAAGTTAGTGTCTTGAGTTAAACTTGCAAAAATACTAGAATGTCTCCAAGCTATTTGAAACAATCTGATCCTTCATGCCCAATCCCCACAGCCCCAACACTCATACGAAGGATCTCTTCAAGTGACCTTTGTGTCTCCTCTTCACTCCCCAAGATTCCTTCACCCCTGAATTTCTAGTTGGAGTTCTTTAATTGCTAGAGAGGGGAAGTGGTTGCAATATCTTCCCTAAATGGTCACAGAATCACAGGATTTTGTGCTGAAAGGGACCTCAGAACATACAGTCTGTGGAATGTTAGAGGTCAAATGGACCTCTGAGAACATCAAGTCCAACCCCTTCTTTTTACAAATTGGGAAAATGAGGCCCAGAGCAGAGAAACAGCTTCCTCAAAGTCATTTAGTGAATTAATGAGTAAGGCAGGAATAGGATGCAAGTTCAGGATTTTTTCTTGGTCCAGTACTATCATAGGGCTTTACAATATTTATTTATGGTCAGTTTGATGAAGAGGATGTGGTATATGAAATATAAACAGGGGTCAGCTCTCACTGGTCCATGAGAGCCAAATGTTAAGTTTTCCATCTCCAAAGTCAGCAAATGCTACAATTTAGGGCTTGATTTATTGTTTTGTTGATTGTTTAGACTTAAGAAAATGATGGAGAAAATGTTTGTAATACAGATGAAATTTAAAAGTGTGTCCTACAGGACATTTCCTCCTCCTCCCCCCTCAGCCCCCACCCTGAGATCTGGGTTGTTAAACACATTCCAGCAAGCCACAGACTATAAAACCTTGCTAAATGGATATGGTCGTATAAGGACCATCCTCCCCAATATACAGAAACAGAAACTGGGACTCGGAGACAAGAAGGCCCAAGGTCAAATAGCCAGTGAGTGGAAGAGTTTGGATTTTGACTCTGGTTACTGTATAGTTGAGAGTCCCGGGGATTGGGAGTCAGAGGATGTAGGTTTGGAAGCCAGCTTTGGTAAGTGGCTGATCTTGGGCAGTTCTCTTCTTTCCTCTAGCCCCCAGTTTATTGATTCTCTAAGATGGAGAGGACTGTGCTGGCCAATCTCTACGTTTCTAGCCCCAGAGCTTAGGATGCTATCTGTCACTCTAAATTCAATGCAGAAAGCCTTTCCCTTGGCATCAAGGATGCTTCTGTGGTCCTTTCCTTTGTCTCTCTTGTCACTGGAAGCCCAGCTCCTCTCACAAACTTTTATCAACCCCAGAAGACAGACTCACACACAGTGAAGAAAGGCTAAGGAGAAGATGGTCATTGATCTGCATTCCCTGCCAGGCCTGGGGCTGGGCTTGGGGTTCCCTCATCATATATCATTTCTCTTGTTGAATTAAGGGCTTTTTCTGTCGGCCTGAGGACCGGAGGCTCTATCACGGCCAGGAAGAACCCTGAGTTCCATCAGGGAGTCTTTGTAGCTACTTTGCCTCTATTTCCTGTCCTCTCCTTCCACTCCATTACCCCTATTCTCAGCCTTTTCTGCCTCTGCACATCCTTTCTCTCCTCTCCGGAGGCTTCTCCTCCCCCCATGCTGAGGGGGTCCAGGATCCGCTCTTACCTCAATGGGCTGGTTGATTCAGGATCCTTTCCTCCTGTATCGAGCCTGCCGGGCCCTCTGCCACTTCTGTCTGCCTCGATATTCTCTCAAGGTAGGCTCTACCTGACTGTGACTGGGGGCTTTGCCTCTAGGGATGAATTTCCCAATAGTCAGAACTATGTGATGATGGAATGGGGCTGCCTCTCTCTCACTCATCCCTCATATCCAAACAGTTACTGAGTTTTGCTGAATTCTTCTTCTTCTAATCTTTCAATCCTGGATCCAAATCTTTTACCCCTCTGCTACATATCAGGGATGGAGAATGTCCTCTGAGCAGAGACTGAAGTGAGTTTCCCTTCTTCAGGGGCATGGAGGGGGCCGGCCTGGCTGGTACTCGCTGAGGGAGCAGGAGAAAGTCACCAAGTCCACCCCCTTGCCTCCAGTGAGCACTGAACCTCAATCACACCAAGGAGACAGGATGGAGAACAGGTCAGGCCCCGTGTCAGCTGCCAAAGGAAGCAGATGGAAGTTCCAGCTCATTTCTGGGATCACTGTCCCATCACGGGAGATTTCGGCCTTGAAACAGGGTCTCTTGCAACTCTGCAAGTCTATGGACCATGTAGCTCCTTAGCTCCTATCCTGTTGCTCAGGGCCCACCCAGAAATGTGCTATTGGCACAGAAATACTCACTCCACCCCCACCCCCCCAGTTTTCCTTTCTCTGGGCCAACAATCCCCAGTTTTATCAACAACCCAGAATGTTTCTCTTTACCAATAATGTTCCAGGTCAATCTCAAGCCAGTCTAATCTGCCCTAATCTTCAAACAGAGGACCACAAGGGAAGATGGGGCAGCCATGCCTCTCTCGTCCTCCTTGCCTCTCTGCAGATCTCGTAGGGCTCATTACAGTCCCTTTAGTCTTTGGAGATGCTTAGAATCGTAGAACCTAACCCTGACAATTGTCAAATCTTGGACTCAGAATCATTGACTCCCAGATCCTCAGAAAGATGGAATCATAGACTCCTAGAATCTCAGAAATATAGAACCACAGGATTAGAGACCCATGGAAACTCAGAAAGATCGAATCTTAGAATCAGTGGATTATAGAATCACAGAAAAAGAGAATCATCGACTCATAGAATCTCAGAGTCACAGAATCATAGACTCACTGAATCTCAGAAAGAATTATACGCTCATGATATCTCAGAAAGACAGACTTAGAATCATAGACTTTTAGAACAGTAGACTATGAATTCTTAGAATTATAGAATAGTAGAATCAAAACAATAGAATCTTAAAATCTCAGAGCTAGAAAAGGCCTTAGAGATGACCTAACCAACCCCCCTACTGAAACAAGACTATTCCCTCTTTCCACTTCAATCCTTTAATGGTACCCCATGTGACAGTGATGTGGGTGAGTCCTCCATCAGTCCTCATCTCGTCATATCCACACCTTCTCATCTTGTTCAATTCCTGTCCAGGTCCTCCCATAAATCCTTCATAAAGAATCTACCCAAAGTCAGGCCCCTTCTATTTGTCACCAACAAATTAAGATTGGGAACAGATGTTGGGCAGCCTCGGGGGGGGGGGGAGCCTGCTAATGGTATTCATGTTTGAAATGTACCCCAAGCCAATTCTTCTAGTGAAGCAAAAGGTCATCTGCATTCAACAATTCAATTCAACAAGGATTTAAGCAGGGAGACCCAATAGAAGGTGTTTTAAAATAATCTAGGTGAGAGGCAATGAGGGCCTGGACTAAGATGTTTGTGATGTGATTGAAGAAAAGCAGGTAGATGTGAAAATTGGGGAGGAAGATTGACAAGACAGGGCAACTAACCGAATATTGGAGGTGAAAGAGAGCAAAGAGATGAAAGTGACTATAAGTTTTGAACCTGAAAGACTTAGAAGGATCTTCTAGGTAGATCCATGGATAATCCATAGTCCAAATTCAACCCTAGATGCCTTTATGGTCATTTCCTCCCTCACAGACCACTTTGTCCTTCTGTTGACCCATATCCTCGAAGGGAAACCCATTGAAAATGTTCTCACTATGAGAAACCATGTTGCTAGTAGTCTAGCCTTAGGATCAGGAAGTTCTGTTCCCCTTGGCAAAAGAAACATCTGAAATTTCAGTGCCTCAGATAGAGCACTCCAGTGTCATTTACTTATATTCTTTTCCACTTTTATTGGTTCCAGGAATAGTTGATCTGAGTATCTAGAGCTGTAGCATCCATAAAACTTACCCTCACAGTCAGGGCATGAGGTCCATAGGCTGTGTTCTTCATTCATGAAAGCAGGCTAAGGATCTATAGAGAAAAGTGAGACGGCTGATCTACTATCAGCAGGGGCTGCATGTGTACTTGGGTACATAGCAGGGATGTGGACTGCAAAAATCATCACACCCCTCACCCTTTAGGACTCAGCCTGGGGCAGGGGGAAGGTCTTCCATCCCACAGTCAAGACAGATGTAGTCATTCACTGAATCATAGAAAATTTTTTAATTAATTAATTTAATTTGGGGGGGCCGGGGCAATGAGGGTTTAGTGACTTGCCCAGGGTCAAAAAGCTAGTAAGTGTCAAGTGTCTGAGGCTGGATTTAAACTCAGGTCCTCCTGGATTCAGGGCCGGTGCTTTATCCATTGTGCCACCTAGGTATCCCGAGTCACTGAATACTATAACTGAGAGGAACTGTGAAAATCCACTTATATATCTGTACACATATACATAGATGTAGAGATATGCATATATATGTTATACTATGGTTATTCTCATATTGTCCCTCCCATTAGAATTCAAGCTCCCTGAGGGCAGGGACCATATTTCTTGTCCTTTATTTCCCCATCAATTTATACAGTGCCTCCACATGCACACATGCAGTTAGTACTTAGTAAATGTTTTTGACTGTAGACTGACTTCCTGAATTATCTGATTCAGTAGCTTATTTAAGAGATGAGTAAACTGAGTGAGGAAAAGGTTGGTATAAGGGCACTGGCCTGGGAGACCTGGCTTCACATCTTGTCTCTACCACTGACTTCTGTGACCTCATTCAGGGCTTATTCCCTCTTTAGATCGGAGGGGTTTTTTTTTCCTTCTTTTCAAATTATTTATTTACTTATCTTTTTTTTAATTTACTTATCTTTAACATTCTTTTCTATAAATTTTTGAGTTCCAGATTTTCTGTCTGCCTTCCACACTTACCACACCCTCTGAGAAGGCAAACAATATGATATCAATTATACATGTGAAATCATGTGAAACATATTTCCATATTAGCCATATCACAAAACAAAGCCCCAAAATAATAAAGCAAAAAAATTATACTTCAATTTGCACTTGGAGTTCATCAGTTCTCTCTCTGGGGGGTGGATACTATTTTTCATCAAGAGTTTTTTGGAATTGTCTTGTATTGAACAGAGTAGCCAAGTCTTTTGAAGTTGATCATCATTACAATATTGCTGTTACTCCCAGTTCTTCTTACTTCACTTTGCATCAGTTCATATAGTTCTTGTCATAACTTGTTCAGCCATTCCTGAACTGATGAGCATCCCCTCAATTTCCAATTCTTTGCCACCACAAAAAGAGCTACTATAGGTCCTTTTCCTTTTGTTTGATCCCTTTGGGGTACAGATCTAGTCATGATTATCCTGACTATGGTTCCATGATATTTAAATTGATTTTTTTGTTTTGTTTTTGGTGGGGCAATGAGGGTTAAGTGACTTGCCCAGGGTCACACAGCTAGTGAGTGTCAAGTGTCTGAGGCCAGATTTGAACTCAGATCCAGGGCCAGTGCTTTATCCACTGTGCCACCTAGCTGCCCCTAAATTGCTTCTTTCTGGTTGCTTTCAATATTTTCTCTTTGACCTTGGAGCTCTGGAATTTGGCTATAATATTCCTGGGATCACTTTCAGGAGATGATCAATGGATTGTTTTAATTTCTATTTTATTTTCTATATCAAAGATATTGGGACAGTTTTCTTTTAATTTCTTGAAATATGATGTCTAGGCTCTTTTTTTTTATCATGGCTTTTGGGTAGTCCAGTGATTCTCAAATGATCTCTCCTTGATCTATTTACCATGACATTTGTTTTTCCAATGAGATATTTCACATTTTCCTGTGGTTTTTTCCATTCTTTTGACTTTGGTTTATTGTTTCTTGAAGTCTCATAGAATCATTAGTTTCTACTTGCTTGATTCTAATTTTTTTTAATTCAATAAATCATCTGCACTCATTTCATTTATCAGTGCCCTTCCTGAACTATGGCTCTAGGACTCAACCCATACTCCAGAGATGAGGACAGTGGCAATGATGCCTCTTTCACCCTGGTCACTAGACTTCTTTTAGTGCACCTAAAAACTCAGTTGACCGGGGGCAGCTAGGTGGCGCAGTGGATAAAGCACCAGCCTTGGATTCAGGAATACCTTAGTTCAAATCTGGCCTCAGACACTTGACATTTACTAGCTGTGTGACCCTGGGCAAGTCACTTAACCCCCATTGCCCTGAAAAAAAAACTCAGTTGACCTTTTTACCCACCTTGTCACACATCTTAAGAACTTTGTCACTTTCAAGGGTGTTCTTTACTTCTTGTAGGACTAACAGATGTCAGGGAGCAGGATCATTGTAATTTGGAACCAGCTCCTTTGTCCCAACCGAAGCATTTGAGTACTTGGGAATCAGGTTGAGCTTACTTCCCTTAGGACTGGAATTTGAAGAGACCTTAAAATATAGACACTCAGGGGCAGCTAGGTGGCGCAGTGGATAAAACACTAACCCTGGATTCAGGAGGACCTGAGTTCAAATTTGAACTCAGACAGTTGACACTTACTAGCTGTGTGACTCTAGGCAAGTCACTTAACCCTCATTGCCCCCGCAAGAAGAAAAAGAAGAAGAAAAAAGGAAGAAGAAGAAGAAGAAGAAGAAGAAGAAGAAGAAGAAGAAGAAGAAGAAGAAGAAGAAGAAGAATATATAGACACTCAAAGCTAGAAGGTGCAACATAGACTAGCATAGCTGGAAGGGGCCTGAGAACATGGACTATAAAAGGTAAGATTTGAAATGAACCTTGGAGACCATCTAATTAACTGTCCCTGGGGCAGCTATGTGTATAAGGCACTGGCCCTGAAGTCATGAGGGCCTGAGTTCAAATCTCACCTCAAACCCTAGCTGTGTAACCCTGGGCAAGTCACTTAACCCCAATTGCCTTAAACATCTGAGGCCATCTCCAGTCTTTCTGATCTATTCACTGGACCCAGATGGCTCTGGAGGAGATTGTGAGGTTGGTGACCTTGCATAGCCCTCCCTCACTTAAATCCAATTCACTGTAAATCATGACAACTGTCACAGTCCTCTTCAATAACGATGGACAAACAACAACAACAATTCACTGTCCCCAGGATCAGAACAGTCTCTAATTCTCTCTTCCCTCTGCCCCCCTACCCCCCAGCTCCTCCCCATTGTGGTCTATCGTCCAGGCTCCTCCCCTTTGGTCCATCTATCTGCTACAGGGCACAAGTTCCCTCAGGGCATCATGAGCTTTAAAGGCAGAGCACTGACCTCCCTGGAAGTCCCCAGACACAGGGAGCAGTTTATAAAAATGGCACAAGTGGTTTTTTCATGGGCTCATTCGCTGCCCGCCCCCTCTACCCCCTACCCCACAACCATCTGGTCTCTCCACTCATGCTGGAGTCAGGCCATCAAAGTGCCTTTGTGCCCAAGTTCAAAAACTGTTTATTCTTCCCGGGCAAACAGCATCTCTGTGAGGAGGCTGGAGGGGCTCCGTGCACCCAAACTCTGAGAACCAGATGTCTCTGAAGGCTCTGTCAGAATCCAAGACCGGCACTTGATATAGAGTGGGGTCACGATCGAGATTTCTCATGGACTGATAGAACACAGTCTCAGGGGAGCCTGCCACATGTCACGAGTGTGCTGATGTTGGCAGGCTTCCGCCATTGGCGTGCCCCACAGAGGGTGACCAAATAGAGTGCACTAGCACTTCAAAAGAGGGGGAGGTCACTGCAATATTCATTCATTTACTCATTCTTTCGCTCCTCAATCCACCCATTAGATTGATCCCTATGCCAGAAATGTTTTCCTCTCTCGAAGGTCCTTATTACCATCTACAGCAGCCTTCTACCAAGGTTTCCCACCTCCAAACCACCCTTCCTAACTAACCCTGTCAGAATAATATTCATTATGCATAAATCTCATCACATCACCTCTCTGCTCAAAAATCCTCAGTGGCTCCCTACTGCTGATGGAATAACATTCTATCTTGAATGCCTGGCTTTCAAAACCCTTCCCAATTTGGTGCCACTCTACATTTTTTGTTTGCATTTGTCACATATTTTCAGGTATGACATAATCCTTGCTTGTGAAGTCTCCCCTAATTAAACTATAAGCTCCCTGAGAGCAAGGATTGGGGTTTTTTCTAAAATTTTGTACCACCCCCAATATTGAATACAATGCTCCACAAATGATTGATTAGTCATGGTTCCAGGAGACTGTAGTATACTCAGAGACCAGACCTTAGTATAACCATCTTGGCATTTGGGCTAAGGGTTGAGGGTAACTGACAAGCTTCAAACCCATCTATGAAGATGTCCCCCTGCAAAATGGACAGAGGAGAACAATTTGATCCCATGGCCATAAAGGCGGCTGAGGTGGACGCTGTGGAGCGCTTCCAGCTTGGTCAGACTTTGAAGACACCAAGGTCACCAGCTGCATCCTGGGCTATCACTAGACTTTTGTCTTATCACTGGACTTTGATGACTCTGGAAGTCAGAGTGAGGCCAACACATTGTGTAGCTCTGCCTCACTTAAATCCAAGTCACGTGCAAATCAAGACATCACTTTGGTCTTCTTAGAAGACTGTTAATCAAACGACTTCTCTACAAGTGGCCCAGTGCTCTGTGTTTGACAAGGTGCTCATCCACCCCTCTGCTCAGATAATGCTGGGGGAGGTTAGAGGTGAAAGAATTTACATGGGAGGTAATCAGAGAAGACTTCCTGGATGAGGTGGTGTCTGAATTAAGCCTTAGAGGAGGTTGGATATCAGCAGATAGCAATTGCAGCATAGACTTAGAGCTGAAAGAATTTTTAAAAGTCATCTACTCGAATTCCCTCACTTTAGAAATGAGGAAACTGAGGCCTAGAAAGGTGACTTATCCAAGGTAAAACGGTGACAGCACCATCATTTGAACCCAGGTTTTCTGACTGTAGATCCAGCACACCAATTGGATGGGTGGAAGTAGAATCAGTTGCGATGAGGAGCTTGGCATAAGCAAAGACAAGGAAATATGTGGCACATGTTGGAGAAATGACAGGCCATGGGTATCACTCAGAGAAGGCTCTTGGCTTTGAGTTGAGGGGTCACTCTGCTGTCTGGCTGCTTTGGACTTCTGGGGTGTTCTTTAATGTGTTAGATTTCTGTCATTTTTTAAATGGGAACAATGCCTCTCTCCTCAAAGTGGCAACTCAGCCAACGTAAGATGCATTTAATTATGAATCATGGGCCAGCTGGGCCTTGAGGTGTAGGGGAGTGGGGTTCCCCTCTGCCCCAGAGCTTCTCCACCCATGATAGGTTCAAAACCTCTATCTGACCTCTCCCAAGCCCTCCCTCAGCAGCTTCCTCATGAATTTTCAAAGCCATGTAGATTTTAATAAAAACTTAATCCATGTGTTTTTTATTCATTTCCACTTAAATTGTCCAAATATTATTCTAAAACACACCCAGAGCCACTCAAATAACCTCTTGCCGCCTCATTCTTATCCTTTAAAAGCCCAAGAGTTTAAAAGACAGACAGATAGAAGAAACCTGCCGAGCCAGGGCCATAGAGCTCAGCTGGACATTTCAGTTGCTGGACTCTGAGGAGGTTTGGCGTGTGAGGTCTCCTCAGCATAAATATTATACTTTGAATCTGGCTTTCCCTAATCTGCAGGCAAAGCATTCCCTCCCACGCTGGCTTGGACAGTAATCTTGAGATATATCTGCAGCCATTGGAAATTGCTGGACATGATCTTAGATTGGGTGTATTTGAATCTTCTCTCCTCTGCTCCTTGAGGGCAAGAGAGAATGCAGTTCATTTTCTGTCTCCCTCAAATTGGGAACTTCTTTGGGGCAGGGCCTAGGTATGTCTTGCTTCTGTCTCCCACAGACCGAGCTCCCCAACAACAGGCCCCAATTTTACTTCTCTTTGTCTTCCAGACTGTGAACTCCCTGGGGACAGGGCTGAGGTCTATAATGTTTCTATTTCTGCGCCCCCTCCCAGACTATAAGCTCCCTGAGAACAGGGCAAAAGTCTGTTCTTCTATCTCCTTGAGCTTGTCAGTGTATTGAGGATAGGGCTAGACTGCCTCTTCCTCTGTCTCCTCTACACCATAAGCTGGTCTGGGTCTGATCCTCCCACCCCTTCTTCAGTGGAGATGGGACCAGGTCCTGGTGTAAAGGAAGGCTTGGCAATCCTGACCCAGCTGGGAATGCTGACACCCCCTACACACACATCGTCTAAAGATTCTGGGGTCCCCGATGGGGGACCACCCCCTAGTTGGCCCTCTTTTGTTTTATATCACCTTTATTTCTTTGTTTTGGTGAGGCAATTGGGGTTAAGTGACTTGTCCAGGGTCACACAGCCAGTAAGTGTTAAGTGTCCAAGGCTGGATTTGAACTCAGGTCCTCCTGATTCCAGGGCCGGTGCTCTATCCACTGCGCCACCTAGCTGTCCCTTCACCTTTATTTCTGAATATATCCCCCCACCTCCCCTAATTCAGGGTCATCTCTTGTGATGAAGATGAAAAGATAAAAGGGAAAAACATTCAGCAAGACCAAGTGTCTGTCATGATGTTCCATCTTTCATCTCCGTGCCTAGAATGAGCTCCCTCCTCACTTGTTGGGATTCTTGGATTCCTTTGGGAATCAGCCCAGGCTCCTTCTCCATGACATCTGTCCTGATCCACCAGCTCCACGTGCCTTCCAGTCCCAGGATTATTTTGGGTCCACTTTGTGTGTGTGTGTGTGTGTGTGTGTGCGCGCGTGTTTCTGTGTCTGTATCTGTGTGTCTGTATGTATATGGACAGATGGATGGATATGGATGCATGGAAATGTGTATATGTTATGCATGTACACACACACACATATATCTATATACATATATATATGGGCATGTAGAGTGCATAGATGGATTTGCTTTACTTAAAAATATAAACACTTTATATTCCCACTTTATGCCCTGCAAAGTGCTTTCCTCATATTCTCTTCACTGTCACTCAATCAACAAGCATTAACTGAAAGCCTATGATGTGCAGAGCATCCCCCTCCCCATCTTTGGTGGTCCCTTAATAAATGCTGATTGATTCATTGACAGCATAGACAATAAGAGAAAAGTGCTTTGCAAACTGTGAAGTCCCATGGAAGTGCTGGGTTATCATTATTGTTCATTTCTTGGACAGAGGTTAACAGGTCACAAAATGTAGACTAGGAGGGGACCTTTAGAGATTATCTAATACTCAATGGGAGGGGCAGTAAAGTGGAGCAGTAGAGAGTGCTAGGCCTGGATTTAGGAAGGCCTGAGTTCAAATCCAGTCTCCAACTAGCTGTGTGACCCTGGTCTGTCTGCCTTGGTTTCCTCAAATGTAAAATGGGATAACAGTAGCACCTACCTCCCAGGGCTGACGTGAGGATCTAATGAGATGATATTTGTAAAGTGCAGTGCTAGGCACACAGTAGGCATTATATAAATGCTAGCTATTATGATGATTTTTGTTACTTTACAGATAAAGAAGCCCCAGAGGGGAGGTGACCCCATGGTCTACTTTAGAAAACAATGTGGAATAACACCCTGGACCAGAGCCATAAATCAGCTCACATGAGCCATCTTGTTCCTTCCTTCCTAGGCATCCAGAGCCCCCCCCTCCCCGCCCCCCCCCGCCCACCCTTGTTCCAGAGGACACCCTAGTTCTCTGTCACGGCCACGGCTGCTGCTGAGCCTCCTGGTTTTCAGTACCACCCCCAGGATTGCTCTTTCTAAAATCAGTGGAGGAAAGGCCCTGTGAAAGGCAGCATTTAGCAGGCGAGGGCCTCCCCCACCCCGGGCCGGCTGCCTGGCCGCCCCTTGCCCTGTTACCTGTGGTTGGGTAATTTATAGCCCCAAAGACGCATCCTGGCGGGAGGCCTGGTCCAGCTATATGACTGAAGGCATTGATGAAGCTGTCTCTGCTTTCAATCTCCCTGCCCAGGGCCTGCCTGCCAGGCCACACTCTCCCAGCTCTGGGGGTCTCAGGCAAGATGCTCCCATCAAGAGAGGGGGGCGAGCCCTGGATCCCGGGCATGGAAAACTCTCCTTTATGTATACACTTACAGTCGCCTATTCATAACAGGGACGACGCCCCAGCCCTCAGCCCTGGCTGAGGCTTTACAGGAAAAATTCCTTATTAAGCCATTTGGAAACCCCATGTAACCCCCATGAAGGAGAACGGAGAAAAAACTCCTCATTGTGTCACTGTTCCTGCTACGTGCGTAATAGACCGGCTCATAAACAACAGTGTTGGGAGGCCGGCTCTTCCAAATTTGGGCCACTTCTCATGCCACGGCTTATACCCCCGACACCCACTGGCTGACCCTAGAGGCCTCTAACTACGCATGTACAAATGATCACAGAAGCTGGAAGAGGCTTTATAAACCTTCCAACAATCCCAATATTTTACAGGAAAGGAAACTGAGTCCCAGACAGGAGAAGTCATTTACCCAAAGTCACACGGGACTCAAACCCAAGGAGGTGTTGTATTTGGAGTCAGAAGACCTGGATTTGAATCCTGCCTCTTCACTTGCTGTTAGGATAACACTGAGCAAGACACTTCCCATCTCGGGAGCATCATCTGTAATGCGGCTGAGACTCAGTTATCTGTGTGAGCCCCACAGTGGGTGTCTGAATCCAGCGCTTTTTGCAATGGGCCAGGCTACAATTCAATTCTGTTCATGTCGGAAAAGGGCCCTGGATTTCCATCTCTCGTGTCTCAGTACCTGACGCCCTAATAGGTATCCTTTTCCTACACAAATCGCTCTGACTCTTCCAGGGAGAAGTGAAAGGCATCTTCGAGGTCATCTAATCCAACAACGATCACCATCCCATAGACAGAGACAGGAACTTAAAGCGATGCCCTCCGACTCACAGCCAAGGAGAAAGAACAGGTCAAAAGACCTTACTCTCTTTACTCTCTGTTTGCACTTGAGCAAGTCACTTCTCCCTGGGCCTATTGGGCTTACTGATCTCTAAGGCTCTTTCCAACCTGAGATGCTACAATCCAGTGATTCTGAATGCAATAGCGTGACTTCTGGCCTGACAATCAGGATGTCTCGGTCCGGCCCCAGGCAGCTCTGCCATTGACTCACTGTGTGACATCTCACTCCCCCTCCCTGGGTGTTCATTTTATCCTCTATAATATCAGGATAATAATGTTTGAGAGGTATGGCAATAATGAAATGGGAAGAGAGCTAGATCGGGGGACCAGAAACCTGAGTCCTGGTGTTAACCGTGTGACCTTGGGCTCATCACGTCCCTTCTCTAAACCCATCAAGAACAACATAAACCAGCTATGGCTCTGTAGTCTGCTAGGTCATGAGGGCAGGAAAGAGGGCTTTAATCCCTCCACCGGTGCACATCTCTACCAGTCCCCACCCCAGCATTCTTCATGGTTCTCATCCCCCTAAACCCCATAAAGAGGCCCTCCCCACAACTCCGAAGGCCTCCCTCCTGTTCTTTATCTATTTCCTGGCTCCCGGTGCACTGGCCCATCTGCTGTTCCTCTCTCCCTATTCTACCTTCAGGACCATTTCCCCCCCTCCAAAAGATCATAGGAGAATCAGCATGGCAAGGAGGGAGCTGAGGAAATCCCAGATCCTTGATATATTTGTGTAGTCACATGGCATCACAGAATCTCAGGCCTTGAAGGGAATGCAGAACACAGGATGCCAGAGCCAGGAAGGAGCTGTGAGAGGCCACCCAGATTTTACACAGAGAGGAGAAGAGACTTGCCTAATGCAACAAAGCAAGTTGATGGCCAAGCCAGAATTTGAACCCAGGTCTGTCTTCTGGCTTGCTCAAAAAACTAGCAGTGGGGACAAGGGTCTTACCCTTAGGAGGCCATCAATGAGGGCATTTTCTCCCACAGCACAGGGCATAGAATCTGTGACTTGGGACCTCCCAGGACATCTAGTACAACCCAAACCTGAGCAAGAATCCCTTCCTCAACTCACCCAACACGGGGTCATCTAGCCTTGGAAGACCTCCAGTGACAGGGATGCAACCCTTTCCCACAGTATAACTTTCCAGTAGGAAGTTTTTCCTTATATCAAAACTAAATCTGGGGGGCAACTAGGTGGCGCAGTGGGTAGAGCACTGGCCCTGGGATTCAGGAGGACCTGAGTTCAAATCCGACCTTAGACACTTGACACTTACTAGCTGTGTGACCCTTGGCAAGTCACTTAACCCCAATTGCCTAAAAAAAAAAAACTAAGTCTGTTCCTTCACAACTTTTACCCATGGCTCTAATTCTGTTCTCCAAGATGGAGTGGCCACTTCCCCCACGATGATCCCACCAATGAATCCTTGTTGGTGAGAATAGATTCTGAATAGAAAACCCCATCATTGAACCTGATATCTTTTAAAAGATGCCATTATCATTAAGGCAAGTGCAAATTATTATCTTCTCTGCTTTGGGCAAAGAGAAAGCTTCATCAGATGTCTAGATAATTAAAGTTCCCTATCCCTTCTTGAAGGCGGTTAGATGTATGGTGGAGAAAGTGCTGGACCCGGAGTCGGGAAGACCTGATTTCAAGTCCATATTCAGACACTTACAAGCTGTGTGACCCTGGAGAAGTCCTTAACCTCTCTAAGCTTCTATTTCTTCATCTGTACAATGGGAAGGTTGAAGATCAAATAAGATAATGTATGTAAAGTGCCTTGCAAACCTTAACACACCGTATGAATCATCACACCTCTATGCCAGGCTTTGTGATCTGCTTCCCAGATCTCTCATCTACTTCCTCTTTCTGTCCACACAGTCTGTAGAATACTCTGATGACAACACAGCTTCTTTCCCTGCCTCTGTTGATCTTCCCACAAAGAGAGGACTTCACCGTGTTTCCTAGTCTGGTTCCTCAATTTGCCTACATAAATGTATTTTCTTCATATACAATCCTACTTTCCCTTCCTTCCACCTTACATAGACAATTCCTTTTGAGTTGTTATTGAGTTGTTTCAGTCACATCCGACTCTCCAGTGACCCCATTTGGGGTTTTCTTGGCAAAGATACTAGGGTGATTTGCCATTTCCTTCTCCAGGTCATTTCATAAATGAGGAAACTGAGGCAAACAGGGTGAAGTGACTTGCCCAGGGTAACATAGCTAGTGAGTGTCTGAGGCCAGATTTGATCTCAGAAAGAGTTTTCCTGATTCCAATCCAAGTGCTCTATCCACTTTGCCATCTAGCTGCTCATTCATTTTGAATTAGATCTTTCTGGAGCCGTAATGGGTCTTATCAAAAGAATCTCAAAACTCGTGAAGTCAATTTTTCTTCTTTGAATGAAAATCTATAGATCACCTTGCCAGTTATTCATGTTTTATGTATTTTTGTAAAGACATCTGAGGCAATGGGCTTTATTGCTGGTTCTTTTCTTGGTGTGGTAGGAACGATGTCCCAACTCCCATGTAAGTTAGCCTACTTTTCCCTTTAATAGGTATTGAGATCATCCTAGAAATTTGGTTGACCCAGGAGACTAGACTCAGGCCATTGGCATCACTTTGCAGTCACCTAAGAGCAAAGCAACCACAAGAAGATCCAGGTGGGCTTGGATACTTGACTGTTGATTACTATACACAACTCAAGCAAGAGGATTTTGCTCCGATGAACCAATCCACGGTGTCCTCAATGTCTATCCCAGTTGAATATCCTTTTCCTGCTGTCACTAAGTAAATATATCTAATTTTGTCCATTTTGTTAAACGACCTGAGAGTGTTTCCTTTTGTTCTAATACTGAACTAAACAGTCGCTTGGATTTTGTCTCCTGTGAATTTGGGGGCATTTCTACTGCTATTCATCTTCCTTCTTTGTAGCTGTTCTCCATGCTACTGAGCCAGTAGATGGATTTGCAGAGTCAGTTTTCTCCATCTTCCTCCCTTTCTTAGTTTAAAGCCCTTCTAATTAAACTTTCAAGACTCCAGACAAATACATCCCTACAGGTCTTTTTGGAAGCACTTCATCCACGACCATGAGCCTATTGTTCTATATTTTAAGCAGAAGTCTAAAAATCCTGATTCCCTTCTTAGATACCATCCTCAACCAACTGTTCACTCACTAAATCTCTTTTGAAGTCTGCATCCCACAAGCAACAGAAATTGAAACACCACCTATGCCCCTAAAGTCTTCATTTTCTCTCTCAGGTCTTCAAAATCTTCAATGATGCTTTCTAGAGTCCTTCTGGCGATATCGTTGGCACCACGTGAATCACCAGAAGTGAGTCGTCATCACTGGGTTTGACAAGTCTTGGGAGGGAGGTTCTCTGACACGTCTTGGCTGCATGCCCCAGGACAGCAGCAGATCTTGTTATTGTTGTTATCAGGTCGACAAATAGCTGCCTTGGTATCCCGCAGTAGGGGGTCATAATCAACCATTATTTGGCTCTTATTAACCCTTATTAGATGATGTCTCAACTGATGGAATCTGTGGAGACGTGTCATCACTCCTTGGAAGACAAGCAGCTGCTTTGTTCTTCGGAGGGTGAAGGCTACTTCAGGAATAGTCTCATATCCTTCCTTCATCCTCTTTTCTATGTCCCTTCAGCCTCCCCTTCTCGAGATTTTTAAAATATTCCTTGGAGACTAGTGTAGAATTTGGAGTATCTATTATTATCCTTCACATTTGCTTCATTGCTAGTCCATATCTTTTTCTAATCATACATTTCCTTGATGATCTACCTTGTGCTACCCCCTTGCCTAGGGTCAGCATTGGAAATACATTGTGATCTAATCACGTCAACTGTTGTGTTTCTCCAGTTTTTTAGGATCACCCAAAGCTTGGGTTCTTCAAAATGTGTGTTTACCAGGGACAGGTAGGTGGCACAGTGGATAGAGCACTAGTCCTGAAGTTGGGATGACCTGAGTTCAAATTTCACCTCAGATATTTACTAGCTGTGTGACTCTGAGCAAGTCACTTAACCCCAATTGCCTTTAGCATCCAGGGCAATCTCCAGTCATCCTGATGTATATCTTGCCACTGGACCCAGATGGGTCTGGAGGAGAGAGTGAGGTTGGTGACTGCATGGCCCTTCCTCACTTAAATTCAATTCACTGAAATCATGACATCACCCCAATGTCACGGTCCTCTTTTAGAATGAAGGACAAAAAACAAAACAAGAACAACAATGTTTACCAACCTAGAAGTGTTTCGCACATATTAAGCACTTCACAATATTTGTCGGCTTGAATGTGAGCTTCAAAACAGGCCCTGTGATATAGAGTGATGAAGTAGGATTACAACCATTTTGCATATTAGGAAACTGAGATACACAGAAGTTAAGTGACTTACCTAGGTTCTTTTACATTTGAGAATGTAAATAGATCTGGGACAAGAACTCAGGTGTCCCATTTCCTCCTATCCAGAGTACTTTTCATTGCACCACACTCCCTCTCTTTCATAACAGGAGGGACCCTCCTTCCTCTGAAAAGGCTTTATTCTCTGTATCGCTCACTAAGAGACTAATTCATCCCCAAAGCAGTTAAGGATAAAACTGTAAGGAAGGGCAGACACAGAAGATGGAAACAATCTGTCCAAAGGTTTCTATGTTAAACTACTTTCAATATCAGTGATGATAGAGACACTACATTCAGATTAACATTATAGTGACTGATACAGTAAACATTCTTATAAAATAGGGATAATAACACCCATTCCCCAGGGATACTGTAAGGATATGATTAGTTAAAATTTGGATATTAATTTTGCAAACTTTTGGGTGCCATATAAATGAAGCTAGCTAACACTACTAGTACCACTAGTATACTAGTATAAAATCATAGATTTAGAGTTGGAAGGGGCCTTGGAGGCTATTACACCTAGCCCCTTCATTTTTCTAGATCAGGAAACTGAGGCTGAGAAAAGTTAAGTGATTTGACCAGGGTCACACAGCTTGTAGGTATCTGAAGGAAGATTTGAACTCAGGTCTCCCAAATCCAGCACTCCACCCAGCTAACTTCCTATAGGGGGAAGTAGAGATGGAACCAATCTTAGACCTAATCTTAACATCTTAGAAAGAAAACAAAGAAGTGACTGGTAGCTGGGGCCAACCAAGTTTACAAAACAGATGTCCAAGCTGGAGGTGAAAGTTTTAAGGGGATCAGAGAATCAACTCTTAAGATATCTAAAGGGGGAGAAGAGACCAAACAACTGGGAAAAATGCAAAAACAAAAAAGCTTACAGATGGTACCATTCCAGAAAAGAGGCAATTAGGAAGATCTGTTCAAAAACCCTACCAGCCCATATGCTTGCTTGCTCATCCCAACAAAATCTTTATGAGAGTAATTTACACACGTATCCGGGCCATCCTTGATGAAAATATGAGAAGGGAACAAACGGCTGGGCTTTCGTAACTGAGTGTCTACAGCAGACCACATCCTTCCTTTCCATCACACAGTTGACTGAAAGTTGTGGAAAATCTGAGATCCCGCAGGGCTTACTGTTTGTCGACTGTAACAAATAATTGGATTTGGTAGCAAAAAATGCAGCTGGAGAGCCTTTCTTCTAATATCGTCTCCCATTCTAGCTGGGGGTTTGGGGGATGGAGGGTGGGCGTTGTCTGCAGCTTGGTCCAGGCCTTGGATTTCAACAATCTCGGTAATTCCTAGAATGCACATTCCCTCTGCTGAAATAGCCTGGCAGCTCTTCGGTAACTCATCATCATTGAGAGCTTTGCCCCTGGCGCTGAGTACGTGACTCGCCTATGGACCCAAGGCCTTCCTGCATCCATGACTCATTCTTTATTCTGATGCAAGGTTATCTCCCTATGTATGGGTCTGGTCCAAATGGGTGATTTCATTGGAACTCCCTGGGAGGAAAATTCCTCTACCAACATGTGCAACTGTCCCACTTCACATCATGGAGAGCTGTCTGTGACATGGAGAAGTTAAATTGACTTGCTCAGGGCCATAAGGCAAGGCAGGACTAGAAGCCTTGTCTATAGCCTGTTGCAGAGGCTAGCTCTCTACTACACCAAGACAGCCTCTTCTCTCGTGACAGATGTGACAATAAAGGTCACTTTATTTGATGTCTCTGGAGGCTTTAAGTTTCACCAAGACTTTCTTTACAAGACTTCTGTGATGAAGGTAGAACAAATGAGGAAACTGAGTATCTGAGAGGAAATGTGACCTGTTGAAGGACACAAACTACTGTCAAAGTCAGGATTGGGACCTATAGATTTCAAGTCTGGAACTCTTACAATAATAACATACTGTATATTACATATAGCATACTATATAATGATAGTATACTATAGAATGATATACAATGTAATAATAACAATACACAATATTATAATGGCAATATATTGTATTATTACAATATACTATGTAATAGTAACAATATATGATCTTATAATGGCAATATACTATGTTATTATAATATGCTATGTAATCCTTTTGTTTGTTTGTTTTGGTGAAGCAATTGGGGTTAAGTGATTTGCCCAAGGTCACACAGCTAGTATGGGCTAACTGTCTAAGGCCGGATTTGAACTCAGGTCCTCCTGAATCCAGGGCCAGTGCTCTATCCACTACGCCACCTAGCTGCCCCATACTATGTAATATTAACAATATATGATATTATAATAATAATATGCTGTGCTGCCTCCCTCCAATAAAAATGTATTAAGCACCTACCATATGCAGATGCTGGACATAGAGAGGCACTCAAAAGTTGTTGGTTTTTTTAAGGCACAGTTCCTGTTCTGATGGAGCTCACAGTCTAAGATGGGGATGAAACGCTCAGAGAAGAATGCATTAGTAAGGCATAAGAGATTGTAAGAGTAATGCACAATATTACAAGATGAGTGCATGCATACTGTGGTCAGGTTTCTCTCTCACTGGTTGTTTATACTTTCACATATCCATGTCTTGAATCCTACATCGCTGGGGGCTTCTGGAGGTCGAGGGCTCCCGTATCTACCACTTAATCCCATTGTGACTTTGTGCAAGTCCCTTGGCCTTCCTGGGCCCCAGTTTCCTTATCTGTAAAATGAAGGGGTTCAATGACAGAGCCTTTAAGGTCCTTTCTCCCCCCACCCATGGGGCAATGAGGGTTAAGTGACTTGTCCAGGGTCACACAGCTAGTAAGCGTCAAGTGTCTGAGGCCGGATTTGAACTCAGGTCCTCCTGAATCCAGGGTCAGTACTTTATCCACTGTGCCACCTAGCTGCCCCCTTAAGGTCCCTTCTAACACTATGCTCTTGGGATGCAATATCTGAAGGGTCATGATGGGGAAGAGGAATTCCATTAGACTTTTTCTACTTGACCCCTTGTCAAGTACTAGGCGAGTTACAGATGACAGCTGGTCCCCAACAGGAGAAAGAGGTTTATCACCAAATGAACCATTCAACAGCAGAATGGGTCATATATCACTCATAGCCTTTAAGCAGAAATCAGATGATCCTTTGTCAGGGAGGCCATAGAAGAGATAATTGCAAAGGGAGGTGACCTCTGAAGTCCAGGGTAGGTCTGAGAAGCTGAGGTTCCATAACTGATGACAGTTAAATAGACAGCAAGAGAGGCCAAGGGCCTCGGTGGAAGAACCTCCTCCTGGGGATGACCCAAGGGTAAGCACAGGCTACCAAGGCCAGGAGCTCACCAGAATCCTAGAGAGTGCCAACCTTGGATTACTACTGATGATAGAGTGACACGACTCTGGCTTGAAACAAAGCTGAGTCAACTTGGCGACACGGAAAGATCACTCAGTTTAGAATCAAATGACCTGGGTTCAAATCTTATCTCTGCCACTGGCTATGGAGCCTTGGGTAAGTCATGGCACCTCTTTCATTCTCAGTTTCCTCATCTGTAAAATGGAAGGCTGGACTAGATCAAGGTTCTTAATCTTTTTCTGTGTCATGGACTCCTTTGGAAGGCTCATAAAGCTTGGGAACCCTTCTAAAAATAATATTGTTTTATATTTAAATAATTCGTATTTACATTTAAATATATTTGTATATTGTATTTAACATATTATATAATTATATTGATATGTTAATATATTGTATTAAATATACAGATTCTATTTAAGATGATATATTAACTATATCTAAATATTTAGATACAGTTAAATACATTATATAAATATATTTAAATATTTTATATTTAAAATTAAATATGTAGAATCACAAAGGACTCCAAATATAATAAGATATAGTTATAAAATAATTTTTAAGTCCTTGGACCCCAGGTAAGAAACTCTGCATTAGATTCTCTTGAAAGTTCCTTCTAGCTTTAAATCCAAGATCCCATGATCACTAAGGTCTATTCCAATTTTGACATTCTGGGTTCTAAGATCCCTCCCAGCCTTAATTTTTTCAAGTTCTACAGAACAGATCTGGTTCCTGTCCTGAAATCTTGAGCTGAAATCCATTGATGTGGCCCTATCCAAGGATCTCCTAGCTCTGGCATTCTCCATTGTAAGCCTCCTCCGACATTAAATCAGCTCTCCTCCAGGAAAGACAGACAGGTTTAGCTGTAGAGCAAAGTAAACCTGTGTAGTTAGATGCTTGCCTGTATTTCGTTAACAATGGCTCAAATTGGAGGCGTTTGAAGTAAACACAGCTGTCTCTGTTGGAATTACTGCACTTTGAAGTAAATGGATGAATATTTGAAATAATGCATGTCTCCATATGAATATGAAAATATTCAAATAAACACACTTGGAGTTTTGGGTTCATGCCAACTTTGGATCCTGGGATTTGAATTTCAAGTCACGTACCCATCTAATCACGGCAGACAGCAACGCACACTCACGCGCTCGCGCGCGCGCACACACACACACACATATACACGCACACACACACATTCCTGCCCAGGTGCATTCAGAGACCCAAATACTTTGTTTTCCCTTGAAAGAATTAAAACTTTATGACTAGGAGCAGACTGAGCGTGGTGGATGGTGTTAGGAATTGAGGCTGTAGGTGACCACAGAAATTGGCAAAAGGATTGTTCCGCATGATCAGCCCCACCACGCAGTCCGGGAGAGCTCATCCATCCCACACAGCCAGGACTTGCCTGGTGATGGTCCCTGCCCCGGCCTCCTGAGCCAGAAATATATTGCTGTGGCACAGCCTAAATTGTTCTGGTTTCGCCAGAACTAAACCTGTCATGATCATCAGCGTCAGGCCCCGCTTCACTGCTGGTTAAAACAGCCCTGTTTCTAATGAGTAACACTGGGAAGGGACTGAACACAGCTCCCCCATCCCACCTGCTGGGTTCAACCCTTCTTCCAGTGTGAGTCTCCATTTATAGAAATACACGTCGACCTTCCTCCGGTGCTACCTTGCTCCTTTTCCTTTACGCCTCTGTGGAGGAAAATGGCTCCCAGAGACACATTTCTCCCCATCTTCTTGCTGCTGCTAGGGTTTTACTCCTTTCCCCCAAGAACAAAAGGGAACCCTTTCCTCTCTCCTGTCATCCCAGACACTTACCTTCTTCCTCTGCCTTTATAAACTTTTCCCCACCTTTGCCTTCTTTTTGTACACACAGAGCCCCCAGACTGTTTTTACCTCGTTGGGGTTGTCAACAGAATATTTTCCAGACCAGCCCATGGACAAAGACCAATTGATAGAGCTCCGCCGCTCAAAAAGGGAGCTTGCGTGCTTTGAGTCGCCATCCTAAATTTGCAGCTAATAAGAAGGCGTGTATGGGTCTGTGCAGAGATTCAATCTCTGACCAACAGGTGTGTGGGTAGAGGTCCGGAACGTGGGGGTGGGACACGTATACACAAGTACATTAATAGAAGTAAAAGCAAAGCAGAGGCTTTGTACAGGCCACCCCACACACACCCGGGATGCCGTCCCTCCACTACCTGGAATGCACCTCCGCCTCTCAGACTCCTCAGCTGCTTTCAAAGCTCAATTCTAGGGCCACCCTCAATGACCTGAATTCAAATGCAGCCTCTGATATTTAATAGTTGTGTGACCCCACCAAGCAAGTTACTTTACCTCTGTTTCCTTATGTGTAAAATTGGCATAATAACAAGCACCTACCTTTCCGAGTTGTTGTGAGGATCAACTGAGAAATATTTGTAAAGGGCTTAGCACAGAGCCTGGCACATAGTAGGTGTTTAATAAGTCCTTCATATCTATCTATCCATGTATGTGAATGTATATTTATATTTATGTATATATATATACATGTGTGTGTTTGTGTGTGTCTATATATGTCTATACACATACACATATTTCATGTGTGGGGGTTCGTGTAAATAAACTGATATTCACATGTATATTCATATACATATGTTGTCTTCCCTGAAAAATGTAAGATCCTTGAAGTCAGGGACTATTTTTTTTTCTTTGTATCCCCAGAACAATGCATGCCACAAAGAAGGTACTTAATAAACGTTTAGGATCATAGATCGAAATCTTTGAGGGACCTCAGAGGGCATAGTTCAAACCCTTCATTTTATAGATAAGGAAACTGAGGGCCAAGGAGGTTGAGTGACTTGTTCCAGGTCACACAGATAGTAAGCAATACGAGGCAGAATTTGAACCCAAGTCTTTAGATTCCAGAGCTAGTACTCTTTGCCCTGTACCTTGATGATTGATTGATTAAGCTCACAGGCAGTCAAGGGTCAAGAAACCTAGGTTAACCTCCCGGTTTTGACATCTGCTAAGTCCTTGACCTTGTACAAGGTCACTTCCTTGGATAAATCATTTCCCTTCTTGGTCCTCGGTTTCCTTTTCAATAAAATGAATTACTCTAAAATGGAAAAAAGAAAACAAAATTGTGGATCTATAAAATGAATAAATTGTACTGGAAGAGTCCAAAGGTCTTTCCCAGCTCTAAAAATCCTTTGCTTCTAAGACTACCTTGGAGAACAGAGGAGGTGATAATTCTACCATCCCGTGCCCTAGTATGACCACATCTTGAGCATTGTGTTCAGTTCTGGGCTCCACATTTTAGGGTGGACTTTTTTCGAGGTAGAGTGCATATAGAGCAGAAAGAATAGGACAGACTGAAGACCATGCTATCCAAGGACCAGTTGTTGGAACAAGGGAGATTTAACTTGAAGGAAAGAAGACATGAGGGGAAAATATGGCCACCATCCTCAAATATCTGAAGAGTTCTTGTGGGAAAGAAAGAGCAAGGAGAGGCTACTAGGCCTAGTGGAAAGAGCATAGGACTTTAAAGGCCGGAGTTCATGTGTCATCCCTGACTCTTGCAAACTGAGAGACATGACCCAAATCACTTAACCTCTGAGCCTCAGTTTTCTTATTTATGCTGTTTATTCTATATGTGTGGCACCAGTGGGCAAAACTATCAGCAAATGGGAATTCCAAGTAGTCCAATCTCAACTTGATGTAAGGAAAAGCTTCCTCACAGTCAAAATTTTCCACAATAAAAAAGGCTGATTTTGACATGCTGAGCTCCCTGTCACTGGTGGTATTCCAACAGATGATGCATTTTCCCCTTCAGTTCTCCTACCCCTCACTTTCTTCAAGAAAAGTCTCAAGAAGAATCCTGCCCTGGGAAGAAGGTTGGACCATCTAGATGCCCTGTAAGATCTATTCTAACACAAAGATTCTAAAATAAAGTGGCTGGCATCTTGTGGGCTTTATCAGGAAAGACTTCCTTGAGGAAATGACATTTGAAAAAGAAGACAGCGGGGCAGCTAGATGGCGCAGTGGTAAAGCACCAGCCCTGGATTCAGGAGGACCTGAGTTCAAATCTGGCCTCAGACACTTGACACTTACTAGCTGTGTGACCCTGGGCAAGTCACTTAACCCTCATTGTCCTGCAAAAAAAAAGAAAAAGAAAAAGAAGACAGCGAGAGACTGGCAGGGAGGTGGGTCTTGTGTGCCCTCTGGGGAGAATGGCATACAGCCCTGTTGTAGAAGCAAAAACTATAGTGGGGGACCTGGGTTAGCTAACGAAGGTCTGGGAGCAAATTTTTAATCTGTCTGCAAGTCTGGGATTGGGGGTGGGGGAGCCAGGATGAAACCCCATTTATTTTGTCGTTTAAAGCCATTAGATACCTTGACTCTGAGGCAGGAATTCTGATCACGAGGAGCGCAGGAAATACAAAGTTAGCAACCTCGGCATGTGTCATTAAGGGCTCCCAGGGTTGGGGGAAACAGGCAGTGGGAAGTGTGTGCAGAAGCTGTGATCTCTCCGTTGCTATGGGGACAGGCACCATCATTTTGAATTTCCTGACATGTAATTTAAGCCACAACTTAATTTGACATGAACGAAAGGATCCCCCCTCACTCCTCCCTCTTCCTCCCCCAACCTTCCCTGTTCCCCAGATGCTGGTGTTGAGCATACACAGCATTCTTGGATCTAAAAATTATTCCACCCACTGGGAAAACCCTCCTGAAGGGATGAGTTAGAACACAGCGCATGGCATGTCAGAATTGTAAGGAACCAAAGAACTTAGAACACAGACTGTTGAAACAGAAGGGCTTCGAACATAGAACACAGCAGGTCCCAGCTGGAAGGGCACTTAGAACACAGAATGTTAGAGAAGAAGGAAACAAGAACTTATTCAGACCATACTAGGTGTCAGGCACTGTGCTGAGCACCTTACATTCAATATTTCCTCATGGGACCCTCACAACAAACCTGGGAGATGGGTGCTATTATTATTATCTTCATTTTATAGTTGAGGAAACTGAGGCAGACAGTGTCCTGGGTCACACAGAGACCAAGCTAATGTTACAGCTCAGATAACAGTATCTAGGGTTGAAAGATATGTCAGAAATCACCTATGCCAGGGGTTCTTCATATACATACACATATACATAGACACATGCACATAGACACATACACATACACATACACATACATATACACATGCACATGCACATAGACACATACACATACATATATATACACATATCTAAAACGATTTCAATGCTTTCCTCTGTAATTCCATGTATCTTATTTTATGCATTTAAAAATACTGTTCCGCAGAGTCCAGAGACCCTACCAAAGGCATGCAATGATATCCAAAAACACCAAAAAAAGGTTGAGTCCCTGAATCTTAGAGATGGGGAAACTAAGGTCCAATGACTTGCCAAAGTCACAAAGCTGGTAATTACCAAGATTCAGACAGAGAGCCTCTGACCCCACAACCAGCTCCCTTTCCATTGCACTAGCAGAAATATTTGTGATTTCTGAGCTATCTCAGAGGGAGGATCTGGGCATTTGTAATGCAGATTCCTTGCAACTGTGCAAACACCAGCAATTTAAACCATGTTTTTCGGAAATTTGTTGGACTCAAACAAAAGAAAAATGCTTTCAAAGACAAGCTCATTCCCATTTGCTGATTTGAAGTTTCCCTTTGAAGACCCTGAAATGCTGAGACTCAAATCCCAGCCTTACTTCCCTGAAAACACAAGAGAGAGACAGATAAAGACAGAGACAGAAGATGGAGACAGAGGGGAGAGGGGAAAAGAGAGAGAGAAACAGTGCAAGAGCAAGAAGGAAGGAGAGAATAGGGAGGAGAGGGAGAACGAATAAGGAAAGACAGAAAGAAGGGGAAGAGGGAGGGAGGGGAGAGAGAGAGAGAGAGAGAGAGAGAGAGAGAGAGAGAGAGAGAGAGAGAGAGAGAGAGAGAGAGAGAGAGAGAATGGAGGGAGGGAGACACAGAGGGAGGGAAAGACACAGAGAGATAGAGGGAGGGAAACAGAGACAGAAGAGGGGGAAGAGAAAGTTGAGGACAAAGGGAGACGGTAGGAAGAGATAACATAGCCAGAGACTTTTCTTCTAAAACTCTATCACCCACAAACCTCAAGCTCCCACCATTCTGTGTTCCTCTCACAGCAGAATGGGGTGGATGAATGGGGGTAGGATAAGTGGCTCAGTGTGGTGGAGGAAGCCCTGGGTTCGAGGTTTGTCCTGGTGTGTGAACTTGGACAAGTCATTTCCTCAGTTTTCTCATCTATAAGATGGGAGGGGGGCGGAGAGGGAGTTAGCATTTTATAAATCTTAAGGGCTAAGTGAAAGAGATTGCTCAGTTTTTTGTTTTGATTTTTTTAAAGCAGCACCATTTCAGTATTTTGTCAGGGCCAACCTTGGGTTCATTTCCCACTGGCAATAAATACAATGTTCAGAGGGACAGAGTCCATTAAGGGAGAGGGTTGGGTCAGTCACAGGAGTAAGGAGGGGCCTGGATATTGATGGGGAGTGATGGATGGGGAGAATTCCAATGGCCTTGGGGACCTCATGCTGTCCTATAGTTCAGCCCTGCTGACCAACTTCCCTCACAGGCTGTTGCCTAGAGCTCCCAGCACCCACCAGAGCAATGCTGCCCCCTAATGACTCCCTAACCCAGAGCTGCTCCCTCCCCTTTTCCTCCCACCGCCATATTGTGTCCAGTTCTGGCTGCCCCATTTTAGGAAGCACTCTGACAAACTGGAGCATCCAGAGGAGGTGCCTGGGATGAGAAGGGAACTGGATACCTTGCTTGGCACATGAGTACCACTTAAAAGAACTGGGGATGTTTGGCCTGGAGGGAAAAAAAAACAAGATTAGAAGGAAAAGACTTGATCAACACCTTCCAGAGATGTCATGAAGAAGAAGGCTCAGGCTCATTTTACTTGGCTCCAGAGAGCAGAACTAATGGCAACAGGAGGAAGTTATAAGAAGGTAGATTTCCGCACAGAAAAACTTCTAATAACCAGTATTATAGATCTTAGATTGAGGACTGAAAAGAGCCTCAGAGGTCATCCTGTCCAACCCCTCATTTTACAGATGAGGCCCAGTGACTTGTCAGAGGTCACACAGAATTAGACACCACCACCCTCCCCCAAGTGGAATGAGCAGCATTGGGAGGTAGTGAGCTCCCTGTCACTCTAGGCTTGTATGTGGAGCCTGCTTGTCTACACGTCAGGGATGCTAAAGAGGCAGATCCTGCTCAGCGGTGGGTTGGATTGTTGTTGTTGGTGGTGGTGTTTTTTGTTTGTTTGGTTTTTTTGTCAAAGAGGATCGATGTGACCATAGCTTGACTTGTGAGTGAATCAGATTTAAGTGAAGCAGAGTTGCCCAAAGTCATCAGCCTCACTCTCTCTTCCTCAGTCACTGAAAGCCAGTAGCAGGACAAAAGTCAAGACGGCTGGCAATGGGGGGCAGCTAGGTGGCACAGTGGATAGAGCACTGGCCCTGGAGTCAGGAGGACCTGAGTTCAAAGCCAGCCTCAGACACTTAACACTTACTAGCTGTGTGACCTTGGGCAAGTCACTTAACCCCAATTGCCTCACCAAAAAAAAAAAAAAAAAAAAAAGATGGCTGGCAATGGCTTGGGATGCAGGGAATGACCTTGGCATCTTCAATGTCTGACCAAGCTCTAAGTGTTCCAGAGTGCCTGCTTTGGCCGCCTTCACAGTCATTGGAACAAATTGTTCTCACTCACCCATTCTATAACTTTATAACATTCTATAACAGCTAGGTGGTACAGTCTGGAAGACTCCTCTTTGCAAGTTAAAATCCAGCCTCAGACACTTCCTAGCTATGTGACCCTGGGCAAGTCACATAACCTCTGTCCACCTCGGTTTCCTCATCTGTAAAATGAGGATAATCATAACAACTACCTCCCAGGGTTCTTTGTGATGATCAAATGAGATAACAACTGAAAAGCACATAACACAATGCCCACACACATCAAGCACTATCTGAATGTTAGCCCCTTTTTATTATTTTTTGCCCAGAGTTGGTACACTAAGTGTTCTGTTCCATCCCCTGGCCATCTCCAGGTGCTTGAACCTGCAATCAAACCTTTCATTTTGGAATCTCTTCCCAAGCCCCCTCTCTAAGCAAATCAGATTAGGTGCCCTCTAAGAGTCAAACTCTGGGCAAAACAGGTGCAGAGAGGCCCAGGGAAGGGCCAGGTTTATTCTATTTTTCTGAGCAAGTATTGTGTTTGCACAGTCAAGCAAACCACTGAAGGGAAGGGAGCACTGGAAATCTTGACTTCTCCTCAGCTGAGAAAGGTAAAGGAGAGATTTCAGTCAAATGAAGGAAGAAGGAAAACAAGGGCTGTGAAGTGACTAGCTATGACTGGAGCAGACCACGGTGCATGGGAGAGAGCCTGGGCTGGGAAGCAAGAAGCCTGGGTTCTAATATCACTGGCTGACCTTGGGCAACTAACTCTGACATTCTCTGCTCTGAGGTCCCCCCACCCCGTCCTGACTTTTCATGTTCTAAAGTCCCTCCCAGCTCTGAAATTCTGTGTTCTGTGCTCCAAGATCCCTCCAAGCCCTGACATCCTACACTTCCACGATTTCAGTATCTACACCAAACTCTGAAAGGTGAGCATTCTAAACACCAGTCACAAATAAAGATACTTCCCTTAGAGCCCTGGAATGAGAGCTGTCCATCCCAGCCCCTCCCTCATTCTTTCACCTTGAGCTGCTGACCTCTGCCCCTCTCTTGGCCTGAATTCTCCCATCAATTAAAAGAGGGAGATGAACTGGATCTCCCTGAGGTATCTTCTGGCTCTGACACCATGTTCATTTTGTAGGTTCCCTCCCTGGCCTCAGTATCTCTGTTTATAAAAAGAGGCAGTTTCATTTAATGATCTCAAAGGGGCTTTCCATCCCAAACATTCTAAGAGATCATGAAAACTTCTTTTCTTTGTTTTTATTCAGTCACTTCCGAGCTGTGTACAACCTTTTTTTTTTTTTTTTTTTTTTTTTTTTAGTGAGGCAATTGGGGTTAAGTGACCTGCCCAGGGTCACACAGCTAGTAAGTGTTATGTGTCTGAGGCCGGATTTGAACTCAGGCACTCCTGACTCCAGGGCCGGTGCTCTATCCACTGCGCCACCTAGCTGCCCCCGTGTACAACCCTTTTTGATCACATTTGGGATTTTCTTGGCAGAGATACTGAAGTCATTTGCCATTTCCTGCTCCAGCTCATTTTTATTGATGAAGAAACTGAGGCAAACAGGGTCAAGTGACTTGCCCAGTCCACCACAATCCCACATGTACCCGAGACCAATGGGTCCCTACCTCTTGGTTAAGATTGGAGTGCTAAGGATGGTGTAGTAGAAAAATCTCTGGATTTGGACTCAAGAGCCCAGGGTTCATCTCCTAGCCCTGCTACATACTACCTGTGTGACCTTGGGGAAATTACCTTACCTCCTTTGGCCTCTAGTTTCCTCATCTGCAAAATAGGGAAGTAGGACTTGATGTCCTTTAAGATTCCATCTATGGGCATGGAGGTGGCACAGTGGATAAAGCACCCGCCCTGGATTCAGGAGGACCTGAGTTCAAATCCAGTCTCAGACACTTGACACTTACTAGCCGTGTGACCCTGGGCAAGTCACTTAACCCTCATTGCCCCTCCACCCCCCCAAAAAAAGATTCCATCTACCCATGACATTTCAAACTTTGAAGTCACTCCTGGTGTGGCATTCTATGTTCTAAAGCCCTCCCTGCTTTCTACACATGTGCAGGTGCACACACTCGCACATGCGCGTGCACACACACATATCAATCTCATAATGACAGTCCATTCTTGAGGGTTTAAATATAAGGTTCAAAAGAATGTATAAATTCAGAAATAGACTATCAGGGGAAGGTCATGAGATGTGCCAATGAAAGAAGTTTACCCAAGAGGCAGGTTCCTTTGATGCTAAGCCTGGCTGGTATTGCCAACGGGAGTCCATGGCTCATTAGTCTCAGCTCCAGGAGAAAGTTCTCAGGGTAAGTATGTGGTGCGTGGTGGGGAGGAGTGAAAGCTTCCTCCTCCTAAGTCATGTTGACCGTAGGTTTCTATGGCACTTCCAATACTATCTCCCCAAGGCAGCAGAGGGTGTTGGAAGGGAAAATTGAAGGACAAGGGTTCCTTTACCTTCCTCCCAAGATGAGGCTCACACTTGCCCTGCCAGACTTGAGAGATTGTGTGAGCTTCTGCAGACTATCTAAGCCCCTATCCCAGAGAGAGGACCTTGGGATTGAGAGTAGAAAAGAACCCCTTCATTTTGCAGATGAGAATACTTAGTCACCAAGAAGCCAAGTGATTTGCCCAAGGCTGCGTAAGCTGCAGAACAAGAATTTGAACCCAGAACCTTTGAGTCTAAAACCGGGGCTCTTTCTTTAATATCAGATCTAATTTGTGTTCTGGAGAGGTCACTGGGCCAGACTACAAGAAGCAAGAATTGTGATTCTGTGTCTGTGACTCCCATTTTGATAGCATGTTGGTGTTTACAAAGCACTTTCCTCACCATAGTCCTGAAAGGTAAGTTGTGCGAGTCTTATTGTCCCCATTACACAGATCAGAAGACCAAGGCTTGGGAAAGTGAAAGGCCTTACTCAAAATAATATAATGTGAGTCAGAGCCAGGCCAAGCTCAGTCCAGAAAGCTCCACAGTCCCTCATTCTGGAACTAGAGAGTTTTCTTTCACTAGAACATTGTAGTTTCCCCTGATCCGTTATTTCCAAATGTGTCCATTTTCTGGTCTTCCATAATAAACCCTAGAGAATGAACTCCCAGGGTCTAGAGATATAGTTCTTTTTTTTTGGCAGGGCAATAAGGGTTAAGTGACTTGCCCAGGGTCACACAGCTAGTTAGTGTCAAGTATCTGAGGCTGGATTTGAACTCAGGTCCTCCTGACTCCAGGGTCGGTGCTTTATCCACTGTGCCACCTAACTGCCTCTCAGAATCCTATTTCTAAGTACTTGAAGGAAATGCTAAATCTCAGTAAGAAGTTAGTTAAAATTTAGATGTAAAATGTATTCCATCCAAGTTCAAGGATTCCATGAAATCTATCCATGAACCCCTAACCCCCAGTTTAAGACCACCTGGTTTAGAGGATGTAGAAAAGGTAGGGGAAAGCGTAACGAGAACCAGCATGACAGAATATATAGGGTGCTATAGACTTGGAAGCCAAGAAGACCTGGGTTCAAATCCTTCATGTAACACTTATTGGCTGTTTAACCATGGAAGAATAACTGAATCTCTGAGCCTCAGTCTCCTGATCTGTGAAATAAAGGCAATACCTGTACTCCCTACCTTATTGTGAGATTCAAATGAGATCATGCAAAAGTGTTTTGCAAACCGCTGTTTCAAGTGCTATACAAAAATCACCTACTAAAGCAGGGAAATGGGATCGGAGACTAGAACACTTAGAATCAGCCAATAAGCATTTATTAAACACTTACTGTGTGCCAGGCACTGTGTAAATGCTGGGAATACAAAAGCAAGTAAAAAACAAAAAAGTAAGACCAGTCCCTGCCCTCAATGGGCTTACATTCTAATAGGACAAAGACACATGAAAGGGAAGCTGAAGCTGAAGTAGTAGCCAGGAAAGAGGACTGAGAAATTAGGTATTATGAGCAATGGATCTCCAATCCCAAAGATATAGATAGGAATTGATTCAACCAAGAAGCTTGAGTTAAATCCCTGCCACGTACAGAGCTCTGTCCTGCATTTGGCTCTTCTGTGTGGAAGACGAGAAAAGGCACCATCTAGGGGCTGAGAGGGAGGGTTCCCAGCAAATCAGGCTCACAGTTCCATTATCACCCTTGCCAGAACCCCTGAAAAAGGAGGGATTCGTCACAGTTCTCTCGAGATGTCCCAGCACCCAAAGTCAGAATGACGAGATAATATATACAAAGTACTTTGTACGACTTAAAGTGCTCCAGAAATATGAGCTATTCCTGTTCTGTCTTATTCTGTCTCCCATTTGTCAGCATCAACAATAGCAACCTGAATAGGTCACGTTGGAGCTTTCATAATTGCTTATTATAATTGTCACTTATGACTCCCCCGTCTTCTGCCAGACAATTGACTAGTTATGGCAAAAGTCAAAACCAGTGGCAAACTTTAAGGAGAAAGATAAGAAGAAAATATGGCCGTGCTATTACCAGTATTACTACATAATCATATACAAACCAGAGTCATTATTTTGATATAAATGTGAATTATTGTTATTGTTATTAGCCCTGCCCCTAATACTGGTGTCATGAAGAACTCCATCAGCATCTATAGCTGCTAGGGGCAGCTAGGTGGCGCAGTGTATAAAGCACCAGCCCTGGATTCAGGAGGGCCTGAGTTCAAATCTGACCTCAGACACTTGACACTTACTAGCTGTGTGACCCTGGGCAAGTCACTTAACCCTCATTGCCCTGCAAAAAACAAATAAACAAACAAAAACAGCATCTAATTGACTCCCTACCTGCTAAATCAGAAACAGCTGAGCCCCCATGCTCTGACTCCAGACCTGATTGTCCTATAGCTGGCATTACAGTCATTGGTGTTCCCATTCTCTACCAGTTCTGGTACTGGGACTTATACAGCACAGGACCTGGCCTGGAGTAAGTGTAGCATGGTGGAAAGAGCATGAGATGTCTTGTCAGATGATCTGGTTTCAAATCCTGCTTCTTACACTTACAACCTGTGTGACCAAGGGTGAATTGCTTTGACCACTCTAAGCCTCAGTTTCCTCAACTGTAAAATGAAGATAATGGTATTTGTGCAATCTGCCTCACAGGGTTTGGACTGATAATGTACTAAGCTACCTCACAGGGTAGTGAGGTCTTTGTCATTGGACTTGTTCACACAAGACAAATGACCACCTGTTATAGTGGGAATTCCTATTTCAGGCAGAGGATTGATATAGATGATTTCTAAGGTCATTTGTCAGGTGACAAGACTAAGTTTCTCTTACTTTGATTCTAATATTATGTTACTCCATGACTCAAAGATGCTTTAAATCTATCAGTCTGTGATTCTACAATTACAAGATGCTATGATTCTGGGTCTGCAGTGAATTCTAAGCTCCTTGATGGCAAGGGATTGTCTTTTGCCTCTTTTTGCAACTTCAGTGCTTACCACAGTGCCTGGCACATAGTAGGCACTTAATGAATATGGACTGACTCTCTAACTCCATATGCCAGAGCACTAAAAGTAAAGCTCTGCATTCCCAGAGGCCCCAGTCTGGATAGTGGAGGCTTCTCAGTAATTCACATTCTCCACAACTCCCATTTGTCCCCATCTAGAGGTTGTTCTGAGAACATCTCAATGTGGCCCGTTACCGCAAGCATCCCGCTTCCTCATTGTTCTAGCATAAAGCAAATCCAGGCCTGTTTACCTGACCACCATCCTCTAGCTTCTGACCCAAGACTTGATGGAACAGTCCAGTAACATGCCACCCAAGCTGATGCTCCGACAGACGGAGTCTGTTGTGGAAAAGCTCCTCACAAATTGGATGTCTGTTTGGCTTTCCGGCTTATGTAAATTTAAAAGAAAAGGTGTGGGGCAGCTAGGTGGCGCAGTGGATAGAGCACCGGCCCTGGACTCAGGAGTACCTGAGTTCAAATCCAGCCTCAGACACTTAACACTTACCAGCTGTATGACCCTGGGCAAGTCACTTAACCCCAATTGCCTCACTAAAAAAAAAAAAAAGAAAAGAAAAGAAAAGGTGTGAAGCCCGTCTCCACAAGCATTATTTCTTATTTCCCCTTTCCCCTCGAATGATTTGGTCTCACGCTCCCCCAGTACCTACAACAACAATAAGACAAGCTTCAGGAGCCTGACTGCATGGCTGGATGGGTCCCATGGAGAGTACAGGTTCTGTGTTCCCATCTTCCACTTTCCGCTTTCCCTCTGGGATCTGTTCCCATGGACTTGCCACGATTCCCATCTCCAATGCAGATCTCAAGCACCATCCTAGGGAGATCCCAACCATGTCCATGGCTTTACCACCCCTGTAGCAGTGGTTGCCTTGGCCATCGTCATCTGGAAGCTTTTCCAACCTTTCCTCAACAATCCCACTTTAGTCCTTCCTTCTATTCTGAATGTGCCTCCAGCAGGCAGCATTATGGGAAATCACCCTTCTTAATCCTCACCCTACCCTTTACCAAGCCCAGCTGATTTCCACTTGTTGTGGCCCATGTTTGTGTACCTCAAAGATTCTGTGGAGCTCAGAGCCAAGAATTCTTCTCGAATTCTATGATGCCATGACCTCTCCTTCCAAGTGGTCTTGGAGCTTATGGGCTGGTTCATTCCTTTCCTGTCTGTGACCTCGGTCCAGTTGAGGGAAGAGGATTGTTGTCAGAACTGTCATCCAAGGTCGCAGGGGTTGACAAGATCATCAGGAAGGGGTCAAAGAGAGAAGACCCCGGGATAAGGTCACTAGTTATGAATGAGAAGGGGCTGGTTCAGGAGCAGAGGTCAGTCAGCAATGATGGAGGAAGTCATGTGTTTAGGGATGCTATGGATTCATGCTATCTAGCCCTCACCACAGAAGAGGAATCTTTTAACTTGTCCCTAATTGACTCCCTACCACAACCCCTCACAGTAGCAGCCTTTTCTCTCTTCAGTCTCTGTCACTCCTCCCTCCCTCCAGCAAGCAGTCTCCCATTCTTTTTCAAAGCGATTAAAGACATGCAACAGTACTTATTTCCTCTCCCTTCCTCCATCCCTCAAAACCACTTCTAGGGACAGCTAGGTGGCTCAGTGGATAAAGCACTGGCCCTGGATTCAGGAGGACCTGAGTTCAAATCCAACCTCAGACACTTGACACTTACTAGCTGTGTGACCCTGTGCAAGTCACTTAACCCTCATTGCCCTGAAAAAAAAAACACCACTTCTGTCTTCTGCTACCCTTTCCTCTTTTCCTCCATCCCAGTGGAGAGGCATCCCTTCTCTTGTCCAAAGCCAATGGCTTTCCTGGTGCCCTTCACTGGGTCCCCTTGCTCACTCTCACAGGGCTTTGTTCTGTCAGTCACTCTGCCCATGTGGTCACCCCAGCTCAGCCCCCTCTCACCTTTTACCTGGCCTGTTATGAGAGCCTCCTAACTCTCCAGTCTTCACTGAGGTGCCAGAGTCTTCTTCCTGACATATAGACCTGGCCACTCAGGAAGCTTCAGTGACACTCCGATCACTATAGGATAGAAAACCAAAGCCCTAGCCTGGCATTCAAGACCTTCTACAATCCGGCTCCCACCAGCCTTTCCCATCATATTTCCCATTACTTCCCCTCATGCGGTCAAAATGGGCTAGATATGCCAAATTCCCTCATTTCAGCCACCCCTCTTCTACTTCCAGGTCTTCACACATTTGGAATGAATGCACTCCACCCGACTGGGATCTTTCTCTTCCTTCAAGTCCCTATGCAAGTGTCACCTCCTCCATGGGACCTTTGATGAATCCTTCCCTTCATGCTTCCCATCTTTACCCTCCCTCAAGGCTCAAATTTTCCAGCATCATTTTATGTCTCTCCTTTGTCCACCTGGTATCATGCTTAGGTATCATGACCTATTATCCCCCACTAGATTAATTAACTCTTTGAGAGAAGAATCTTTTCTGACTATCTTTGCATGCAAGCACCAGGTGCAGCGCCCTGTATATAGTAAGCATTTAATAAGTGTTTGTTAACTTGATTCGGGCAGCTAGGTGGTTCAGTGGATAGAGTACTGGACCTTAATTCAGGAAAACTCCTCTTCCTGAGTTCAAATCTGGCCTCAGACCCTTATTAACTGTGTGACCCTAGGCAAAGTCCTTTAACCCTCGTTGCTCAGTTTCCTCATCTGTAAAATGGGCTGGAGAGGGAAATGGCAAAACACTTCATATCTTTACCAAGAAGACCCCAAATGGGGTGACAAAGAGTCAGACATGACTGAAAAGATGGCAGAACTTGACGATAAGATATTTGTTCTGGGATTCTACATGGAGAAACAATGCAGTAAGGAAAGAGTATTGCACCTAAAGTCAGAAGACCTAGGTCTCCCAGCTCTTGACCCTATGTGTTCATATACAGTAAGCTACTGGGCAGACCCCAAGGAACCTGGGAGAGGAATGCCAAGGTAGCAGAATATGGAAGAGTCAGCACTGACCAACCCATCTTCCTTCTCTTTTCTTGAAGGTTCATTTCTTTACCCTCTGACTGTCTGACTGAAATCAGTGTTGACCTTGGGAGGAGAGAGAAGGGTGCCTAGGAAATGGTCCCCATGGTGGATCTAGAAAGGGGTTAGATTTCAAAAATCTCTCTGGACCCCAACTAATTCAATTCAGATGCATGCAGATGTTTTCCCATGTTTATTACGAGTGATCTTGTAGAATAATAACACCTAGCATTTCTACTAATAATCATAGCTCACATTCATGTAGTCCTTTAAGGCTTGTAAAGCATTTTTACATAGAGTATCTCATCGGATCCTCATAATAACTCTGATTTTACAGATGAGGAAACTGAGGCAAACAGAGGCCATATGACTTGGCCAAAGATTCAGGGGAAAGTGACTTGCCCAAGGTCACAAAGCCAAGAAGAGTCAAAACTGGGCTTCAGACCAAAGTCTTCTGATATACAGTGCCATTTCTCTTAAAAATAAATATTTTTCGGGGGCAGCTAGGTGGCACAGTGGATAAAACACCAGCCCTGGATTCAGGAGGACCTGAGTTCAAATCCGGCCTCAGACACTTGACACTAGCTGTGTGACCCTGGGCAAGTCACTTAACCCTCATTGCCCCGCAAAAAAAAAAAAAAAAGAAATATTTTCAATAAACAAAAATCTATTTTCTCTTCTACTCACTTCTCCCTCAGTGGGGAAAAAATAGGAACACAAAATTCTTGCAACAAATCTGCATAGTCAGACAAAGCAGATTCCCTCATTCTAAACTTTAGATCTCCTCTCGAGGCATAGCTCACATCCCACTCTCTTCCAGGAACCTTCCTTGGCCTGAATGGCACTGACTGTCTGCACCAGATGCACCAGCACATAGCATGGATGCTCTGCTCTTGCATGGGGAAGTTCCCTCACCCTCAGAGTTCTGCTTAACCAGATTGGGAGCTCCCAGAGAGCAAAGAGAGGGCCTCTTTCTGCCAGATTCCCTCATTGTGAGGCCCGGCACAAGACTGGTCACATCGAGAGGCTCAGTAAACAGGCAACAATTGATCCAGAGCCCAATGTAGTGGTAAAGCCCAGAGTGGGAGAACCTTTGAATGATAGTCGTAACCATCTAGCACTGACATCTGTTTTCTAGTGTTATCCATGGTATCTTGAGCCTTAACTCCCAAATACGGGGGCATTCCAGGGGGCAGGGCATGGCCCAAGAATGCTTCTCCTTTGCTGCCTTATCCTTCAACTGCCTTCTTCACCTTCTTTTATTCTCTCATTGGTCTGTGAAATCATGGGTCTCACTTTGTCTAAACTATTAGTCCATGGTACACAATAATAATAATCGACATTTATCCAGTGTTATAAACCTTGTAAAACAGTTTATGTACATTCTCATTCAAGCCTCTCAACAACCCTGTGATATGGGTGCTTGAGTGTTATTGCCTCCATTTTACAGATAAGGAAACTGAGTCCCACAACTAGTAAGTGTCAAAGGCAAGATGGGAAACCAGATCTTGACTCTGAGCCAAGCTCTCGGCAGTGATGGAGTGTATTAGGTCACACTGGGTCCCTCTCAATCAGATATAGATTATACATGTGCAATTATGTAAAACATTTCCATATGTATCAATTTTTCTTAACTGTATTTGGTCTCCTTTATGATCCTTATGATATATTGATATATATGATTATATTTATAAATGATCCTATGATATATATTTTAAAACATTATCCTGAAAAGGGGTTCATAGGTAATACCAGTTATGCCAAAAAGAGTCTATGACCCAGAAAAAGTTAAGAACCCTTGCTGGTGGGGCAGCTAGGTGGCACAGTGGATAAAGCACAGGCCCTGGATTCAGGAGGACCTGAGTTCAAATCTGGCCTCAGACACTTAACACTTACTAGCTGTGTGACCCTGGGCAAGTCACTTAACCCCAATTGCCACACACACACACACACACACACACACACACACACACAAAGACAAAGAATGAGCTTATCCTGGATTAACTAGGAAGATGTGGCACCAAAGGTGCCCGCCTTTGGGTAATTTTCAGCATTTCCAATGATTGCAGGATCACACATTTAGAGCTGGAAGAAACCACTGGAGCCATTGAGTCCAACCATCTCAATTTACAGATAAAGAAACTGAGTCACAAAGAGGTCAAGTGACTTGCCCAGGGTCACCTAACTAGCAAAAGTCTGAGGGAGAATCTGAACTCAGTTCTTACCGACACTATTCTTCCATGCCATGCCACTACTGAACAAGGGCTCCTCTTATACCAGTATCGTCCAGGGGATGGCAATGAAAAGACAGGCGATGAATGTAAGCAGACATAGGAGGTTACCAATGATTACTTGCCCATAACAAAGAATTTCAGAGACCTGTTTAACTAGCAAAGGAGATAGCCCAATTGTGTAGGAAGAAAGAGGGTTACCATGTGGACTGTACGTGGACATCCACTCTGCCTTTTTGGGTAGACCATCTTTGGAGGGCTTCTGGAAAAGTGCAGAAAAAAGATGCATAAGGAGGAGAAGGTGGAGATGGGTAGCAATCTGTGCCAATGGAGGGACTTTTCACGCTGATGAAATGAAGACATTTTTGAAGTAGATTCTTTAATCATTCTTGCCCAGGAGACATGTCTCTCCGTTGCCTGCCTTGCAAGCTCCCTGAGGTTGGAGCTACTCTTGTCCCCACCTGGCTACCTTCGAAGCACATTCCAGAACATGGCTGGGCATCACTGGATACAAAACCAGAAGATCTGGGTTGAATACCAGCTCCACCATTTATTAGCTGTGTGACTTTGGGGAAGTCACTTACCCACTCTGGGCCTCTGCCCCTTGTAAAATGAGCTAGTTGAGAAGGATGATCTCTAAATCCCCCCACCCCCAACTCAAAACGCTCTGATTCTTTGGGTCCATCCCACATCCTCAATACCAACTCTGGTGTCATGGCATCCCTTGCCCAAACTCGAGCTTTGCAGCATAAAGTCTCACTTTCCAGGGGACCCAGAGGAAGGCCCTGTCCCCTAAAGGGACCACTTGGTTTACTTTCTGCTGGTTTTATGGGCCTCTTTTTTTCTAAGATGAAAACTGCTCTGTTCATGAAGGGGGGGAGTTTGTGGCCCCCAAAAGACCAGCTAAGGGAGGGGGGAGGCCAGGACGCTAGCTGGCGCCCCTGGGGTCTCCGCTGATCCGTCTCCAAATCAGAGCGGGACAAAGGGAGTTAACAAAATCCCCCCATAAGCCTGATACCATGAAAAACCTCTCGGTCATTAAAAATCCATCTCCTGCCTCTTTGAATGGCTGCTCAGGCAGCGGTCATCCCGGCCTATTGTTTCTCTTTCTAAGGCTCTGTCATAGAGCTGGGGGCAGAAAAGGGGAGGGGGGTGGAGCTGGGATGTGTTGAGGGGGTGGATGTAAGGAGGAGATATAGGGTGGGAGGGGGAGACAAATATTCCACAATGCCAACATCCTCCCCCCCCCCGCCCCGAAAAAAAATATATATATAATTTGATATTTGATATATATATATATAAAACAGCTCTCCCTACTCTCTCAGGTCTAGAAAGTGGGTTTTTTCTCCTTTTTTTCTTTTTTTACCCACAGCACTCGACACCCAGCCCCAGCTGCCTTCAGTGGGGGCTGCTATTTCAACACAGCCGGCCAGTTCATTATCGTCTGTGTTTCTCTGTCTTCCTTTGTAAACCCACTTCAGGCCGGGATGGAGACATTCACAGACCTGCCAGGTCATTCCAGCTCATCTTTCCCATGACATTCGGGCTCCTTACCAGCCCTGGGCCCCCCTGCCCGGTTCCCCTGGTTGAATGGAAGCATTACCCTCTCCTCCACCCCCACCCCCCCCCCTTTTTTTTTTATTTGGCGCTAAGAGCGCAGTTTAAATACAGACAGTATGACAGATGCGAGGTGGCGTTCTCAACTAGAATAATGCCTGGGACCGTGGGCGGAATGTTCAATGTACCATACGCCGGCCCTTGGAAAGGTTGGGGGGGGGGGTGAGAGAGAACAGCCCCAACATGCTTGGGGGAGTTAGACCCATGATTAATTTCTCCCGCTGGTCAAAGGTTCGGACCCTTATAATAGTTTCCCAAGGCGCGTTGACTGTGACAGATTTTTAAGAAACAACTCCAGAGGAAGAAGGAATTGGAAGCCTAAACTGAATTATCCTATGCTTGGCCGGCAGTTGCTAGGGAACCCCTGAAGTCGAGGAGAAAGTTCCTGGTGCCTTCTGAGGGTTTATTTGAAGAGACTGAGAAACTCCAGGCCCGGTGGAATGCAATTGAGTGGGGAGATGGGGACAGGGATGGGGAGGGGGTGGTGGTGACGGGAGGAGAGGGGGCAGAGACGCATGGAGCAGATATGACAAAGCAAGTTGTTTGATTAAGTCATCCATCCTCTATGGCCGGATCCTTCTTGGAAGAACCCGGTAGATCTCGGGGCGTGCTTTTTGTCTCGGAGCAACTGCAGCCCCTGCCGCTCTGCCCTAGTTTCTGAGCCAAAGGGAAGCTTGATTTCTGAACAGAGCGAACACCAGAGGTGTCCTGTTGAATCCGTGTCAGGAACGGGCCCCGGCCGAGCTGGCTTCTAGTGAGGAAGGACTCAATTACTGTGGAGACGGCCCAGTGCGAAAGCCCGTCTGAGAAACACTCGGGGAGTTGTACCCGGCCAAGGCACGGATGGGCTGCCTTTTCTAGCTGCACCTGAAATTCAACATGTCATCTCACAGCTAACATTTACATAGAGCTTATTATATGCCACGCCCTATGCTAATCTCTTTAGAATGATTATCTTATTGGAAACTCACCACCACCCTGGCAAGTGTGAATCATTTTTATCCCCATTTTACAGATGAGGAAACTGAGGCAAACAGAGATCAAGTGACTTGCCCAGAGTCGCACAATTAGTAAGTGTCTGAGACTGGATTTGAACTCAGGTCTTCCTGACTCCAGGTTTGGCTCTCTATCCACAATGACACCTGAGGCAGCTAGGTAGCACAGCCGATAGAGCACTGGCCCGAAAGTTGGGAGTTCTAGATTTGGGGTTAGAGGATTCCGTACTGGCTGTGTGACCCTGGACAAGGAACTTCACCTCTCTGGGTCTCTGCATTCTTATTTGAAACCTACAATCCCTGAGTGTATCATCTGGCTTCGGGCTTTATCCCCCTGCTCTGAAGCAAATTCCATCCCAGTAAAGGCCAGGAGTGTTTTATCTGAACTTTGTTTATTTTTTTTTTTATTATTTATTTATTTATTTATTTATTTATTTATTTATTTATTTATTTATTTATTTATTTATTTATTTATTTTAAGTGAGGCAATTGGGGTTAAGTGACTTGCCCAGGGTCACACAACTAGTAAGTGTTAAGTGTCTGAGGCCGGATTTGAACTCAGGTACTCCTGACTCCAGGGCCGGTGTTCTATCGCCACCTAGCTGCCCCTTATCTGAACTTTGTATCTCCCCCAACCAACCCTAGGGCTCTGCACGAAGGGAGTAATCAAATTGGACTGAGTGGAATGGAAGGAATTAAATGAATTGAATAGAATTAGTGGAGACCTTTTTGTATTTCTTTTTGGTGTCTATGTTGGAGTGGGAAGCCTTATAACTAGATCCTTTAAAGGCCTCATTTCTAAAATATATAGGGAACTAAATCAAATTTATAAGAATGCAAGTCATTCCCCAATTGAGAAATGGTTAAAGGATACAGTTTTCAGACGAAGAAATCAAAGCTATCTATTGCCATATGAAAAAAATGCTCTAAATCACTACTAATTAGAGAAATGCAAATTAAAACAACTCTGAGGTACCACTTCACACCTACTTATCAGATTGGCTAATATGATAAAAAAGGAAAATAATAAATGTTGGAGAAGCTGTGGAAAAATTGGAACACTAATGCATTGTTGGTGCAGCTGTGAATTGATCCAACCATACTGAAGAGCAATTTGGAACTATGCCCAGAGGACTATAAAGCTGTACATACCCTTTGGCTCTGCAATACCACTATTAGGTCTTTATCCCAAAAAGATCATAAAAAGGGGAAAGGACCCACATGTACAAAAATATTTATAGTTATTCTTTTTGTGGTGGCAAAGAACTGGAAATTGAGGGGATGCCCATCAATTGGGGAATGGCTAAACAAGTTGTGGTATATGAATGTAATGGAATACTATTGTGCTGTAAGAAATGATGAGCAGGCAGATTTCAGAAAAACCTGGAAAGACCTACATGAACTGATGCTGAGTGAGGTGAGCAGAACCAGGAGAACATTGTACACAGTATCAACAACATTGTGTGGTGATCAATTGTGATAGACTTTTCTCAGCAATACAAAGTTCCAAGATAATTCCAAAGGACTCATGATGGAAAATGCTCTCCACATCCAGAAAAAAGAACTGCAGAATCTGGGTGCAGATTGAACCATACTGTTTATACTTTTTTGTTTTTGTTTTTTGGAACTAGAAATAGTATAAAAACAAATGTTGAAAACTATCTCTACATGTAACTAGAAAATGATAAAATACTTTTACGATGAAAAAAAAATACACACATACACACACACACACACACACACCCCTCTAGATCCTTTGTGGTTGTTGGTCAGTCCTGTCTGACTCTTCATGACCCCATTTGGGGTTTTCTTGGCAGAGATGCGGGAGTGGTTTGTCATTTCCTTCTCCAGCTCATTTTACAGATGAGGAAACTGAGGCAAACAGGGTGAAGTGACTTACCCAGGGTCACAGGCTAGTAAGTATCTGAGGCCACATTTGAACTCAGAAAGATGAGTCTTCCTGACTTTACATCCAGCACTCTATCCGCTGTGCCATCTAGCTGCCCAAACTAGATTCTAGGAACCCCTAAAGTCATAGGTGCCACAGCTAGGAGGCCTAGTGGATAGAACCCTGAATTGTAGTCAGGAAGACCTGAGTTCAAATCCAGCCTCAGATACTTACTAGCACTATGAACCTGGGCAAGTTAATTAACTCCTATTTGCCTCAGTTTCTTCATCAATAAAACAGGGATGATAAAAGCACCTGCCTCCCAAATGAGATCATATTTACAAAGTACTTTGCCAGCCTTGAAGTGCTAGAGAAATGTTATTTATTATGATAGGATAGAATGTAAATCAATATGACCTAGGTTTTCATCCCAGTTCAAACACCCTCCACCCTCCATCTCACCAAGACACTGTTGGTGTCTTGCTCACAGTCACACAAGTCATAAGTAGAAGGGCCAAGATTAGAACCCAGGCCCTCTGACCCAATGCTCTGCTCCTCTGGACATCCTCTTAACTTGTACCACATCATCCTGAGCTTGGGCTAGGGTGGGGGTGGTTCCAATTCCATCACACTTACATCAGGCCAAGCAGCTCTGAACAGAGAGGTGGGAGGAGAAGCAAAGAGAACCCCCAGCTTTGTTCCCTCCCCATCGACCGGGAATCATAACCCCTGCCTCCTCCTGAGATGCTGTGAAAAGCAGGCAAGGAAGAAGGAAGGGATGGAAAGAAAGGTAGCGTGCCGCCACAGAATGATGGAGTCAGAGCCCAAGCTGCTCCTAATGTTTCTTGACCTTCTTGACCCTGGGCAAGTCCATTAATTTCTCTGGGTCTTAATTTCCTGGATAAAGTGAAGGAGTTGGACTAGGTGACATCTGGGTCCAGCTCTGGATTTGTGATCAATGAGGTAGGGTCTATAGGTGAAGTACTATGGGAATGGGAGGGAGGGAGGGAGGGAGTCCTCCTGGCAGGGAGGCCCGGCTGCTGAAGCCCTAAAACACACACACACACACACACACACACACACACACACACCTCCCCCAACCACTGAAATGCAAATTATGGTCACGATCCTGGGAAGGGAATCTCTGGAACTTATGGGCCTGGAGCCTTCTCCCTTTCGCAGGAACACTTAGAAAATGTTCCAGGGCCTTGATGTGTCCCAGAGCTCGCTCTTTAAGTGAGGACTCCGGTGACCAAAAAGCCACATGAGTCGCCTTCCCAATGCTTAAGCTCTGGAGGTCCCCTTTGCCAGAGCTCAAGACCAATTGAAAGCAGGAGGTCTGGAGGCTGGGGAGGCAGAGCGTGGGTTGGAAAGAGAACAAGGAGACCTAGGCTTCCAGTCCACACTCAGTGACTAATGCACCGAGACCCCAGCAAGTCACTCAGTCTTGGTGCCCTTCTCTGTACAAAGAAGGGCCTGATCGGAAGAGTTTCTCAGGATTGGAAGCCTCTCCCTAAAATCCTTCCCAACTTTGACATTAGGACACAGCAGATGAGGATGGGAGCCCTGGCCTCGGAGCATAAATTCACAAACAAGGCCCAGCCCTGCAGTGTGCCATTTAGCAAGCTGCTCAGGGTTAGAAACCCAAATTCGAATCCAAATTCGACTCTCAGGAGCTCTACTTCCTCGTGTGCAACACGAATGCAGTGATACTTAGGATCACAGAATCATAGAGCGAGAACCAGAAGGAACCTCACGAGCCAGTTAGTCCAACTCATTCATTTTACAGATAAAGAAACTGAGTCCCAGGGAGGTTAGATATCAATAGCTCAAATTTCTATCAGGCACTGAGCTAAGCACTTGACCATTATCATCTCATTTGATCCTCACAACAACCCTAGGAGTTAGGTGCTGGTTATTATCCCCATCTTACAAATGAGGAAGTTCAGAGACAAGAAGTCAAGGTCCTTTCCCATCCCTCCTCTGGATGGTGCCCAGCTGGGTTGTTTGTTTGGTTGATTTTTTGGAGGTAGGGGGGATCAAGCCAAAATAGATCAAAATAAACTAAAGATTTAAATGTAACCCTGGGTGTCCAGGACAGTCAGTGGCTGACACCTGTAATCCCAGCTGGGGGAGGCTGAGGCTGGTGGCTCTCTGAGCTGCAGTGGGCTAAGACCAAATGACTTGTAGACACTAATTTCGGCATTGATATATGTTAAGGCGTTCAATGGGCTCGCTGTCCCTCCTAGTTCTGCATCAACAAATATTTGATGAAGACATCCTCTCCCTCTTTATCGGAGCCATGAATAAAAATGCTAAATAGCTCAAGGCTAAGTCCTTGTGGATCTGTGGAACTAACTGTGGTCATTCAGTCATTTCAGCCAATGACCCCTTTGGAGTTTTCTTGGCTGAGATACTGGAGTAGTTTGCCATTTCCTTCTCTAGCTCATTTGACAGCTGAAGAACTCAGGCAAACAGGGTTAAGTGACTTGCCCAGGGTCACACAGCTAGTAAGTGCCTGAGGCTGAATTTGAACTCACGAAGATGAGTCTTCCTGACTCCAGGCCCAGAGCTGGATCCACTGTGCCACCTAGCTGCCTGCCTAACTCTTTACAGCAGCTCAAAGTCAGAGTGCCTCCCTTTATTTGAAAATCTTTTGCATGCTTGAGTCCAATGGCCTTTTCAGAAAAGCTGTACAATTCTCTTCTTGCACAAATAATTCTCTATCTCAAAAGAACTCAGGGTTGTGGTTCGTCAGTGGTGTCAGTTGCATTTTCTCCCAGTGCTCAGGCAAAGTGTCTCATATCACCATCAGCACCTCTTGCCGAGGTTTATGGTTTGGAGGGACAAACCTGCTTCAGCCCCTCTTGTCTTTCTGTTGCAGCAAAGATTCCCCAAAATGAGTAGGGCAGGAAAGGGGCAGAATAATCTACTTTCAACCTCGATGCCAACCAAGGATGAAGGGATCTGACATCCTACTTGTAAACAGGTTGCACCAGATGTCCTCAGAAGTCTTTTCAAGCTTTGAGATTGCATGAATCTATGATCCTGAAGTTGATGTAAAGCAATTTATAAGCTATATTGAAATGAGAAGGTTCATTATTCTAGGTAGGACTGAGATACCCAAATTCCCAGTGTGAACATCTGCTCCTTGTATCTGATGGAATCTGGGGCCAACCTGCCCATCGGTCCATTTAACAGCTCGTCCTTTCTCAGACACGGGGGAATTGCCCTGTCTAGCTGCATGGGGGAGTAGAGTGGGGAAGGGGCCTGGTTTGTGTTTGAAAAAAGCCTCATTCTCCAGTCTTAAATAGAACTCAGCTTTATTTCATGTGACTTGATGGGAGTTCAAACCCAGAGCAAGGGTTCCCTGTGGCTCATATTGGAGAGAAAGGGATGGAAAAGTACCTGCCAGTGAGTCCACCCACCTACCCCAGGGCCCTGCCTCAATCTGGGGGCTATAGAAGCCACTCCCCAGCTGTGTAACTTGATCCAGCACCTTCTGACCAGCGAGATTGGCAGCCACCCCACCCACCCCTCCCAGCCTGGCCCTGCCACCAGGAAACAATTTTGAACATCAAACTAGCATCATTAGTTTATTTTTTTCCTCTTGACTAAAAAAAATGAAAATAAAAACAGATCTTGCTATTTATTGCCCTGGTTAATTAAGGCAAGGCTTACAGAGCAAAGAAAGAGATGATGGAGAGACAGGGGTAACTTTGGGTTCAGGCCCAGATACAGAATTGCTGTTACCCTCTTACGAAGTTTAGCAGTGACCCAGTCATTTCAGGGCTTTTGGGGACCTCCCCACAACTCTTATTTACTTACAGATTCACTAAATGTTCCCCCTGGAAGGACCCTTAGAACTTTGATTTTTTTCTTATTTTGTTGATTTTTTTCTTTTACATTACTAACATTTCCTGCTGTATTTCTTCCCTCCTTCTCTCCCCCAGAGCCATTCCTTATAACAAAGAAAAAAATGGGGGGGGGGGGGAATTTTATCCAAACTAATCTACTGAAACAGTCTGATGTGATATGTAGTGTTCTATACCTATAGCCCCTACCTTGCAATAGTTTTTTTCCTATCTCTTCATTGGGCTGTCTGGTCATTATAATTTCTTGGCATTCTGTTTTTTGTTGTTTTGTTGTTGTTTTCCCAGTTTTGCACCAATTCATATGTCTTCCCTTGCTTCTCTGTATTCAACATATTCGTCATTTTTAGGGCACCATTATATCTATATACCACAGTTTGTCTCACCACTCCCCAATAGATGGACATCTACTTTATTTCCAATTCTTTGCTATCACAAAAAAGTGCTGTTATAACCATTTTTGTCTACATGGCCTTTCCATAAGTCATTGACTTCCTTGGGGTATATCCTTAACAATCTCATCTCAGAGACAAAAGGTAAGAGCATTTTCTTCACATCATTCCACATTGCTTTCCAGAATCGTTGGTCTGGTTCACATAATACCCATGACAAATATTAAAATAAATGGACACTAAAACAATCCTGTAGTTTCAACTCACACTCAGCAAAGATGACAAAAGATGGGACAAGTCAGTGTTGGAAGAGTTGTGGAAAGATTGGCACACTAATGCATTGTTGGTGGAGCTGTGAACTAGGTTACACCCCAGTCAGTATATGCTTGTATAAATCAGAGGCAGGACTTGAAGTAGGCCTTCCTGACTCCAAATACCAGCCCCCTCTCCACTATACCCTGCTGCTTATACACTGACACATTGAAACACTAAGTTAAGAGTTAAGAGAACTGGATTCTAGTCCTAGCTTTCCCATGAATTTTCTCTGGAGTATGTTCCCTGGACTTTTCCCACTGTAACACATGGTCCACAGTCTCAAAGGTTTAGGGTCCTTAGACTATTGTCAGTAACCAAAGGTGACAGTGCCAACTGTTGTTACAACACTCCTGGAAGGGTCTGGGGTGAGGCATTAATTCCAGTCAGAGGGAAGTCATTGAGTGCTTCAGAAAAAGCCCAGAAAGCCAGCACTGGTCCTTTTTGTGAGAGACTTATGAGAATTAAGCAAGATACCCAGAACAGTTTGATTGTCTTATTTTTTTAAATGGCTGATGAAGGAGAAAAAACAACATTGGCCAAATGGAAGGAACAGGTCCAGGGGATTTCTGCATGCTCTCCAAGGTGCCAGAACTGTCCTGGTCTCTGTCTCTCGGAACCTGTTAACAACAGGATACCAGATGTGGACATGCAAGCCTGGCTAGCCTTGGGCAACGTGGAAGGGTTTATAGTAGTCTTAGCATCTCTCTTTCACTTTTATAAAGGTGACAAAACATAAGATTTTCAGGATGACCCTGGAGGAAAGACTCAACAGAGTCTGACACACAGAGCCAGGAGTCTTGATATTCTATCCAGGAACTGTCACTTACTATTCAGGGAAACTATAACTCTTCCAACCTTGATACACACCTTTGTTAAAAGGGGGTTAGAGGAGCAGCTAGGTGGCGCAGTGGATAGAGCACCAGCCCTGGAGTCAGGAGGACCTGAGTTCAAATCCGGCCTCAGACACTTAATACTTACTAGCTGTGTGACCCTGGGCAAGTCACTTAACCCCAATTGCCTCACTAAAAAAAAAAGGGGGGGGGTTAGAAAAGGAATCTCTAACAACTCCCTCATGTCCTAAATCTTAGAAGCCTATGATCGGGGCAACTAGGTGGCGCAGTGGATAAAGCATCGGCCCTGGATTCAGGAGTACCTGAGTTCAAATCCGGCCTCAGACACTTGACACTTACTAGATGTGTGACTCTGGGCAAGTCACTTAACCCCCACTGCCCCATTTAAAAAAAAAAAAAAGAAGCCTATGATCTTCTGACACATGCTACCTTTGTGACCCTGATACAATAGAAAGAGCCCTGGATTGGAAGTCAATGGACCTGGGTTCAAATTCTGGCTCTGCCATTTACTACCCAAGTGGTGAGAGCATTGGATGTGAAGTCAAATGATCTGGGTTCAAATCCTGCCTATGATGTTCTGATGCCTCTTTGACCTTGGACAAGTCTCATTACTCTGTGCTTCATTTTCACCACCTGTAAAATCAGAATTTTGGATTAGATGGCTTCTAAGGTCCCCTGACAGATCTCAATCTCTGATCCGAAGATCTTGGGCAAGTCATTTACCCGCCCTGTGCCTCTATTTCCTCCTCTTTAAAATGAGGGCAAAAAGCCCCTCCCTGCTTCCCTTCGGGGGTTGTTGTAGGGATGAAATGAGATGCTAGATAAAGTTAAATGCTCTGTGAACAGATGCGAAGAGCTATTCTTTTCACTATTGTTGCTGTTCTTAGAGAAAGCTTGTTTCCTTTATCTAAATGTGGTTGCATTATTGGTGGAGTTGGGGCCGAGGACAAGGGACTAAAGTACTTTCCAAACAATGGACAATTTCATCTTTCCCAGGCTGTAACATGGATTGGGGCACAGGGGAAGGGGATAAAGATGGAGTTTCAGGATTAGGCCTGAGCTTCCTGGGGCTTGTCAGTTAAGCCGGCACTTAATGTTATCCTGTCTATTCTGGCCTTTGTTTTAATTTCCTGTTACACATACTCATTCACCCTACCTCTCTCCCTCCCTCCCACTTTTACTTGCTGATATCACAAGCACTCCCTCTGGACTTTCTCCTTGTCCAGCCTGACCTCCAGGCCGATCTCAGAACCTTCCCAAAATGGAACTCAGTCTCTGCAGGTAGAACCAGTGTGTTCTGGGAATATTGGCCCCAACTGATCCTAGCAGAGACAGAGACAGAACTAGGCTGGTACAATACTGAGAACTTGGCACCAGCAATCAGGAAGCTTGAGATGTGGTCCTAACCCTTCCTCTAATTCACTGTGACCCCAACCAAGTCTTTCACCTTGCCATCTGGGACCTCAGTTTTCTGATCTGTGAAATGAGGGGACTGGATGAGGTGAGCTTTAAAGTCCCTCCCTTCCAGCCCTTTTTGCACTGGGCATGGGTGTCTTATGCTCAGTTGGTGTTTAATAAAGGTTGAATTGAATTGGGTTCTAAAAGTCATCAGCTACAGTTCTGAGGCTTACAGAGTATATAAGGTTCTAGAATTCTGCAACTCTGAGATTCCAGGAGTCTGTGATTCTCGGGACCATCCAACATTGGCTCTTGTGAAGTCTCAGGGAATGAGTCAGCCCGACAGACAAGTTTTCTGGGGATTGGAAAGTTTTCCCAATTCCCAGATCATAGAATGTTAGAATCAAAAGAGACCTTGGAGGTCATCGGGTCTAATTTCCCACCACTCCCCTCGGATCCCCTCGCCCCATTTCCAGATGGCAAAATTGAGGCCCTGAATGGAAGGCATTCATCCAAGTTCAAACATGAAGCAACATGGCATACACAGAACTAGGAAACTCAGAAGTTTAAATGTTACCTATGACACTGTGTAACTGTGGGCAAATCACTTAATAAATCAATCAACAAAATACTTTTTCTTTCTTTTTTTTTTCTTAGTGAGGCAATTGGGGTTAAGTGACTTGCCCAGGGTCACACAGCTAGTAAGTGTTAAGTGCCGGATTTGAACTCAGGTCCTCCTGACTCCAGGGCCAGTGCTCTATCCACTGCACCACCTTAGCTGCCCTATCAAAACACCTTTTAATCATCATCACCTAATACCACTACTACTACTACTACCACCACCACCACCACTACTACTACTACTCCTAGACAGGTATTATGCCAGTCAAGTGATGGAGATACAAAGATGAAACAGTCCCTACCCTCTGGGAGCTTACATTCCACCGAGGAGACAATGCATACATATATAGGTATATATAATATACATAAAACAAATACAAGGTGAGTTGTGGTAGGAGGTACTAGTAGTTAGGGCCACAAAGGAGCAGGAAAGGACCAAAGTAAAAAGGAGGTAGACATCTCAGGAAGTTAGGAATCCTAAGTGAGGAAGGAGGATTGCATCTTAGACTATCTTAGTCTGTGCAAAGACTCTGAGCCTCAGTTTCCTCCTCTGTAAAAATGGAGGTAATGACAACAGTTATAACCTTATGGGGAGGGGCATCAAATGAAATTACATGTGTAAAGTGCTTTGCAGACCTCTGGGCACTATGGGAATCTTAGCATTTCACACGCGCACTTTGGTCCAGATCAGTGATTCCATCCTCGTAAGGGTCTATTGGAAAAGGAAACACCCTCTGCCAAAACAGATTGCCAAATGTTTGGTGTGTGTATGCATGTATGGGTATATGTATGTATATGTGTGTATACATATGTGCGTATATATGCACATGCATGGTATATATCTGATATATATCTGGCAAATATATGTATATATGCATATATGGCATATATCTGGCTATCTGGTATATAAATGTGTATATATGTGTGTGTGTGTACTTGTATGTGTACATGTACATGTATGGGTATATGTATTTATCCCAGAGGAGTTGTCTGGGACACTGATGGGTTCCAAAGTACCACAGCCAATAAGTGTCAGGGCTGGGCTTTGAAACCAAGTTGTCCAGGGCAGCTAGGTGGCACAGTGGATAAAGCACCAGTCCTGGATTCAGGAGTACCTGAGTTCAAATCCGGCCTCAGACACTTGACACTTACTAGCTGTGTGACCCTGGGCAAGTCACTTAACCCCCATTGCCCCAGAAAAAAAAAGAAAGAAACCAAGTTATCCTAATTCCTAAGTCAGCTACTACAGAAGACTGCCTATCTAATACCATCTATTAATAACTAGGGACTAAATCAGACTTGAACCCAGATCTCTTAATTCCCAGTTTGGAGCTTTCTCCACAATCTTTGAATTAATTTCTCAGAAGACCTTTAGCTGTCGGGCAGGACCCAGAGAGGGAGGGCATTGGGATGCCTTAGTTCTGATGGGGGTAGGAGAATAGGTCTTGCCCTTAACCTGAGGTCTGTAAACTTGTTTGTTAAAAAACAAAAAACTAAAAAAGCCTGAAGTCCCAGCATCCCTGTGCCAACAGGCTGGAGATCTCCCTCCAGGGAGTCATTCATCAGGATTAGGTAATTCCTTGAGGGTGAGGGGCTCAGCAGGCCCATTTCTCAGACATCTAGGAAGAGCCAGAAGATTTGGAGCCAGCCTCCTTCCCCTGGTTCAATTCAACAAACATTTATTATTTCTCTGCACCCATAAAATCGGACCTAGCCTCCCCTCGTTAAACCTCTCTTGATTGGGTAAGAGCAAGGGAACATCCAAGAGCTCCTCTCCAGGGCCCCTGAGGTCTTTTTCCTAATACCCAACACATGAAATGTTTTCTTCTCCAGGAAAACAGCTGTCCTGTGGGCTCTGTGTGGACAGTGTTTTTCCCCAGGAACAATGAGGTTGGGCTCAATTATCCAATATTGCCAGCATTACCACCATTGTCGTGCCACCATGTGAATGCTCTATATTGAGGACAGAGGGTTAGAAGGAGATCACAGGATGTGGGGAGTGGGAGAAGGTGGGAATCTGGAAGAGTTAGAAGAGCAACTTAGGTGAGGCAAGGGAGCCTAGGGGTCACATGAAGCCACTGTGGGAAATGCCCCTTCACAAGTCTCGATGGCCACCCCCTCCTCTGAACCTCTAGAGTATTTAATGCCTGGCACTGACCTACCGAAATGATGAAGGCAAGTCAATGAGTATTTGTTAAGCTCCCACTGCACTCAGGGAGCTGTGCTGGGAGCTAGGGAGAAAAATGAAAAATGAAGCAGTCCCTGCTCTTCGGAAGCTTATCGTCTCATAAACTCATATCAAGAGGGATATAGTGTGTCTACAAATAAATTTCCCACAGGGGGTGTGGGGAGTTCTGTGCCCAGTCGGGTTCCCATTTTGTGTCCCACTTTGAGGACACTGACAAACTACAGCACAACCAGATGGTTGTCACTGGGATGGTGAGGAGACCAAAGACCAGAGGCCCCATCTCTGGAGGTCTTCACACAGAAGGAACTTTATCCATGGCTCACATATATCTTGAACTAAATGGCCTCCAAGACCCCTTCCAGTCTGGAGGTTCCGTGATCCCCCAAAGTGAAGAATTTAGCCTGAATTCCTCTTTTCCTTCCTAAGACCCTAACCAAAATGGCGGCCCTGCCCTGTTCCCTGTCTATTCTAGCTAAGGACATAAAGGGTAGGGAGTGGGGGAAGGGCACTCATCCCTGAAGACACATGGGGCTTGGCTGGTGTAGGGGACAGGGAGATTCAGAGACTTTGGAAAAGCAATAGCATCATTTCATAGGAAGGAAAAGCACACTAACAAGCTAGAATACAGCCTGTCTGGAGAAGGGTGACCAGAGTGATGAGGAAACTAAAGACTATGTCATAGAAGGGCTACTGGAAGGACCTGGAAATGTTTAGCCTGGAGAAGAAAAGATTTAGAAGGACTGATATGGCTGTCCTCAATTATTTGAAAGGTCATTATAGGAAAAGAGGAATTGGATGGTTATGTTTGGCCCCAAAGACCAGAACTAGGAGCAGAGGTAGTGTGGGATAGGGGGCAAAGCCCCAGATTTGGAATCAAGAGATCAGGTTCCAGTTTCTGGCTCTCCTACTTACTACCTGTGTGCCCCTTGGACAAGACATTTCCCATTTGGGGGCCTCATTTTCCTACTCTGGAAAAGGGGTTCATTAGCACTAACAAGACCCATTTCACAGGATTCTTTGTGTTCCCAGGAATTAGCGCAGAGGCTGGTATGTAGTAAACACTTAATAAACGATTGTTGATTGATCATAAACTTTAAAAGTGCTAGAGAAACATCAGCCCTGGCGGTTAGCGATCTGTGTGGAGGTGTGTGAGAGTGAGCACGGTTGTGGATATTGTAAGACGCTTTTGTGCCTAGGCTCCTGCACAAAATGTTCTTTCATGAAGTTAAATGCCCAGTGTCCGGCAGGCCACTGAACGTGCCTTTCATAAAGGCTCCACCTTGGCCCAGGACGACTTCTTCACTTAGGGTGCCTGAGCCGGCCACAGGAAGCCACTCCCTCTCCCAGTGAGTGCCCTTGGGGTCTGTCCATTCAGTCGTGCCCTGTTTTCTGCCTCACCCTCCATGAGTTACACGTGTGTTTCTGCCCAGGGCCTCTGTACCACCACAGGGGCATAAAGGTTCTCTGTTCATGGCGTCCCTGGAATGCCAAAAAAGTCACAGCTGACGTGGGTATGGAGCTCTCCAGCCCAAGAACTGCCCCTTGGGTACCTCAGGCCCCTCAACTCCTGAACGGGTCATTCTTGTTCTCCCCTGAGGTGGGGTAAGAGTTAGTGTTCAATGCCTGCCCTTTACAGGGACCAGAGAATATGCTTAGAGGGCCAGCAGTCCAAGCCCTTCCTCTGCCAGGCGACAGGCTCTTGAGAGCATGAGAGCATCTTTGAAAAGACCCAAGCCCAGAACACCCCTTGAAGCAGAAGACACGACTCTGACTCCTGGAACTCAGTCTGGGGAGAGAGGGGTAGAGCAGAGCCTGGCCCACTGTCTGATGGGGGAGGTAAGATTTGCACATGGAAACTTGGATAACAGTATCAGGCAGCTCACATTAATGAAGCCTTTTGTTTGTTGGTGGTGGTGAGTCATGACCCCACGGACCACCGCATGCCAGGCCCTTCTGTCCTCCACTCTCTCTCGAAGTCTGTCCAAAATCACATTCATCGCTTCCATAACACTGTCTATCCATCTCTTCCTCTGCCATCCCCTTTTCCTTTTGCTTTCAAGCTTTCCCAATATCAGGGCTTTTCCAATGGGTTCTGTCTTCTTCCTATGAGGCCAAAGTATCTAAGCTTCAGCTTCCGTATGTGTCCTTCTGATGAATGGTGAGAGTTCATTTCTTTAAGTATTGACTTATTTGATCTTAAAGTTTTCAAAGCACTTAATTATCTCCAGTTATCCTCATGAGAGCCCTGTGAGGTAAGTAGTATAGCTTGAATTATTCCCATTTGACAGATCAGAATCCTGAGGGTCACAAAATATAAACAGATTTTGTCCAAAGTCTCAAAGTCAGTAAGTGGCTGAAGGAAACTCAAGTCCTCTTACTCTAATCCCTAAGTTCTTTCTGCTCCATCGGTGTGTTACTGTGGGTGATAAGCACCCAATGAGTATCCAAGGGCTCTAGGAGTTCAGAGAAGGAAATATTCAATTGGGGTTTCTCTTCTAAGGAAAGGTTTCTGAAGCAGCTTGGCCTTGAAAGCTAGGTAGAGTTGGAAAGGACAAAGAGGGAAGGGGAGGGGCAGCTAGGTGGCACAGTGGATAAAGCACTGGCCCTGGATTCAGGAGGACCTGAGTTCAAATCCAGCCTCAGACACTTGACACTTACTAGCTGTGTGACCCTGGGCAAGTCACTTAACCCTCATTGCCCCACCCCACCCCAAAAAAAGATGAGAGGGGAGCAGCTACAAGGAGTGAGGGGTAGATGCCATCTAGACAATAGTAAGAATGAGCAATGGATGGAAAGACACTACCAGTCACATAGGTCAGAGCCCAGACATCCACACTCTCATTGCTAAGAAAAACTGTTTGGGGTGTTTGTGGACATAGCTAACCTTTGAGGTAAGATGGATGGTTAAGATGGTTCCAGGAAAGGTCATGGAAGATCCCAGTTCTCACCACATGTACTCTAGCAAAGATCTAAAAATAGCACCAGACCAAATAATGATCAAGAAACCCAAAGAGAAACTATAGTAAGTGCCTTTATGTAGTCTAATACTGCATAAAAATGAAAGCCAGAAGTTTTCAAGACCCTTCCAAGAGGGAAGCCAGCCAACACTTACTTGTACTAGAGACACTTTAGGAGCATCTGAAGCATCTGGTGCTCTATACCAAAGGAAAAGAAGCCTGGAGTGAGCTCTGAAGGAAAGAATTGAAAGAAGAGAAAAGAGCTTTGAACAGAAGTTAGAAAATCTCTATGAAAATTAGAATGGAGTAAACAGAATTTAATGACTCCATGAGGCAACAAGAAATACTAAAACAAACCCAAAAGATTAGAAAAAGGAAAGGTTAGGCATCCTCTATCAAAAAACAACTTTCCTGAAAGGAAGTCCAGGAGATATCATTTAAGAATCAATGGCTCAAATAAAAAGTGCTGCAAGTAGGGAGCAGCTAGGTGGCACAGTGGATAAAGCACCCGCCCTGGATTCAGGGAGACCTGAGTTCAAATCTGATTTCAGACACTTGACTAGTTGTATGACCTTGGGCAAGTCACTTAACCCTCATTGCTCCACCGCCAAAAAAAAGTATTGCAAGTAGCCGAAATTCAACTACCAGGTAACCACATTTAGGATCACACAAGACTTGACAGGTTCTACAATTTATGAAGAAAAAATCTTGGAATACAGTATTTCAAAAAGCAAAAGATAAAGGCTTACAACCTAGAATAATTTGCTCTTCAGGACTAAGTGTAATCCTATAGAAGGAAAATGAGTTTTTATATGAAATAGACTTTCAAGAATTTCTGGCAAAAAGACCAGATCTAGGTAGATATTTTGAAATGCAAACACAGGAGAAAGGTAAATACAGCTGAGCAATTGGAAGATACTAAACAATGATGAAGTATTTACATTCTAATGGGAAATGAGATTCAAGTATCCCTTCAGAATTTCAGTGTTTTCAAGAGTCTCAGAGGAAGTAAAATGAAACTGAGAAGTTGGGGTAGTTTTGTTCTATTTTGATGGTCTTAAGAAAAGAAAGAAAAGGGTGAGGAAAAGAAACACGCTAAAAAGAAAAATGAGAAAGAAGGTGGTGGAACTTAGGACTTCTCATAATAGGGGTGCTTGAGAAGAAGAATATACAAACAGGGATAAGGGGAAGAGGCATCCCATGAACCTCACTCTGAACCAGACAAAGGAGTATTGAATATATACATCCACACACATTATGCATGTGAATGTGTGTGTGTGTGTGTGTACACACGCAAGCGTGCTGAAGTATATGGTGTAAAAATGCATTAAAATCGGGGCAGCTAGATGGTGCAGTGGATAGAGCACTGGCCCTGGATTCAGGAGGACCTGAGTTCAAATCTGACCTCAGACACTTAACACTAGCTGTGTGACCCTGGGCAAGTCACTTAACCCCAATTGCCCCATAAAAATTAAATTAAATTAAATTTTAAAAAAAAGAAAAGAAAAAATGCATTAAAATCAACAGGGAAGAGGTGGGTAAAGAGAGAGGTACTTCAGGGTAATGGTAGCATTGAGGAGGGAGTAGTAACAAGCAAAATAAACCACCTTCAAGAGGTAGATTATAAAGGGAGAATTAAAAGGAAAGAAAAGTTAGGAACCAGTGACTGGGGTCTGGACAACAGGAAGAGAGGTAGAACACTGGTATTGAAGAGATCATTTCAATTAGACATCCCTGGTATTGATCACATTCCTTCTCCTTCATCATCCTTTTTCTGTAAAGATGGATTGGGGAAGGTCAAAGAGAAGAAAACATATAAGAATATATGATGGGGGTAGCTAGGTGTGATGCAGTGGATAAAGCACTGGCTCTGGATTCAGGAGGACCTAAGTTCAAATCCAGCCTCAAACACTTGACACTTACTAGCTGTGTGACCCTGGGCAAGTCACTTAACCCTCATTGCCCCCCCCCAAAAAAGAATATGTGATGGAAGACAATACAGAATTAACAATAATATCCATGAATGTAAATGGAATGAACTCACCCATAAAATGTCAGAGGATAACAGAAAATGTTAGAAAACAAAATCCAACAATATGTGGTTTATAATAAACACAGTTAAAACATGAAGATTCACACAGTTATAATAAATGAGAATAAGAAAAACAATTTATACAATGACTATACCTATGTAAAGAAAAACATTTTTGAAAAACTTAAGAACTATGATCAATGAAAACTTAAAAGATCTGATGATGATCCATGCTACCCATCTTCTGAAAGAGGTGATGGACTAAATAAATAAATATTTTAAAAAGTGGTGATGGACTAGAGATGAAAACTGAGACATACCTTTTCAAATATATATAATCCCAACAACTCTCTGCACCTTTCATATATCAAAGGCTTTCCTGTCTCCATGCCTTTGCTCACACCATTTCCCAGGCCTGAATGCCTTTCCTCCTCCTCTTCACACGTCAAATTCCTACCCATCTTTTATAGTAATTGCCCTCCCCTTTTAATACTTCTGATACTCTTATCATACAATAAGGTGGGATACAATGATGTAGGCTACAATAATGTGTGTGAGTTCCCTCCAGTCTTTTCTAACATTAATTAATATTAACAAGCTACCAATATCAAAACTATTAATTGCCTATTAATGTTAATTAATAATCCCTTTTTATAGATGAGGAAACTAAGATTCAGACAAATTAATTTCCTTGCTTATAGTCACACACAACTAGAAAGTACAGAAGCCAGGCTTTGAACTTGAATTTTCTGAATTTGAATAGATTGCTTTTTCTATTAAAACACAATGTTTCTCTGAATGAATGAACAAATGAATGAATGAATGAATGAATGAGGCAAACCTCTTTCTGTGTACTCTTCTCCCTAAAAAACAGGGTAAAGCCTTACCCTTGTATGAACAGATGCATCAATCAGCCTGTTGTAAAGGCAGAATGAAGAGAAAGAAAACTAGAGAGGCTCTGGATTCTAATCCTGACCCTGACACTTATTACCTATGTATCCCTGGGGAACTTACTTAACAATCAGGGGAGCTCAGTTCCTTCTTCCACCAAATGAGAGGGTTGGTCTATTGAGGAAGAGTGAACGTAACACCAGTCTTGGAATCGGGCAGAAATGAGCTCGATGTTCCACCTCAGACATATTCTAGCATAACCCTAGACAAGTCATTCCATTGCTCTGTGCTTCCATTTCCCCATACATAAAATGTTGGCCTGTATTCTACAGTTCCTTCCCAGCTCCATGTCCATGATACTGTGATTCAATAAACTTCTCTGTTGCCCTCCATTCCCCTACCTGCAAAATAAATGAGGAAGTTGAACTGGAGGATCTCTAAGAGCCCTCCCAATGCTCAATCCTGTGACAATCTTGGTATTTGGTTCTAATTAGATGAAAACCAAGGTGAGCTTTAATTGCTAAGAGAAGGACTTGTTGGGCCCACTTAGACTCATCATGGGTCTGTTTGGAACAAGATAGCTCTTGTTTGCCCAGTGCAGAACGTGCTTGAGGCCTGGAAGCAGGAAGCACTCAATAGCTTTTTGAAAGCCTAGAGTATTGAATCATCCCTGACGAACATTTGAGGGTTTATGTCAGGACGAGAGAGCCAAAACATGTTGATTCAATTTCCATCAGGTTACACCCACTTTCAAAACTGGCTGTGTGAAGTTCATGGTGAAATATATTTGGGGGATTTGGTTGCACCAACACTATCACTATAATGAATTGAGGGGGATGGGGGAAGGGGGATGAGTCATTAGGCTGCTGCTTAGCCAACCCTGGCTCTAATTAGCCTGTCTAATTAGCCCACGGAAGTGGGTCAACCAAGGTGGGTTCCCCTAGCTGAAGAGCACAGGTACCTGCTACTGATGGAACATGCCTGTTGGAACTAGAGGCAGAGAGGGAGAACGTGGTAGGTCTCTCTAGATTTCTCAACCTGTCTGCTTCAAGAACATAGTTTTCAGATAATAGTTTGTCTCCCCATGTGATACAACAGAGTAAGGTCCATATGAGAAATTAGTTCTTGGTCACCAAACAGAAAGGTCAGAATCTCCTGGTGTAGTGGATAGAGCAATGGAGTTGAGTCAAAGGATCTGGGTTTGAATCCTGCCTCTACTCTTTATGACCTATGTGACTTTGAGCAAGTCATTTCCATTCTCTGAACCTGTTTCCTCCTCTGTAAAGTGGGGGCATTTGAACTAGATGATCACCAAGATTCCTCCAAGTAAAATTCTAACATCCAGTAATTCTGTGATGCTGTGATCTCATCTTAGAAGCTGACAATGCTTGCTTTGGCAGCACATATGCTAACATTGGAATGCCCTGGAGAAGATTAGCATGGCTCCTGCAGGACAATGACACACAAACTTGTGAAGTGTTCCATATTTTTATATCTCAAAGAAGCCATAAATAAGAAAATCCAAAATATACTCCAAAATATTTATAGCAGCACCTTTTATGATAGCTAAGAATTGGAAACAAAGGAGATGTCCCTCAACTGGGGAATGGCTAAAAAAATTGTGGTACATGAATATAATAGAACATTATTGTTCTGTAAGAAGTAATGTGTATACATTGTGCAATGATCAATCATGATAGACTTAGCTCTTCTCAGCAATACAATGATCCAAGACAATTCCAAAGGACTCATAATGGGAAATGCTCTCCACATCCAGAAAGAGGAACTGTGGAATCTGAATGCAGATTGAATCACCCCATTTCTACTTTTTGTGGTGTTTTTTTTCTTTGTTGAGGTTTTCCCCTTTTATTCTGATTCTTCTTTCACAACATGACTAATGTGGAAATATGTTTAATGTGATTGTACATTTATAACCTATATCAGATTGCTCTCTGTCTTGGGGAGGCAGGGAGGGGAGGGAGGAAGGAAGGAAGAAAAATTTGGAACTAAAAACTATCTTTACGTGTAACTAGAAAATCATAAAATACTTTTATGACTGAAAAGAGAAGTAACGTGTATGATGAATATGGAGAAGCATAGAAAGATCTATTTGAATTGATGCACAGCAAAGTAAGCAGAACTAAGAGAATAATACACACAGTAACTTCAGCAATGTAAATAGAAAGAACAATGGTACACCCAAAATTCAAAAATGAATTTTAAAAATTTACAGCGAGGGGCAGCTAGGTGGCGCAGTGGATAGAGCACCGGCCCTGAAGTCAGGAGTACCTGAGTTCAAATCCGACCTCAGACACTTAACACTTACTAGCTGTGTGACCTTGAGCAAGTCACTTAGCCCCAATTGCCTCACTAAAAAAAAAAAATTACAGTGGCCAAGCAAGGCTCAAATGAAGAGATATGAGAAGACACCCCACAACTCACCCCTTCATGGAGGGCCACAGATGTCACATATTGTGTGTGTTTCCAGACTTTTTTCAATGTATCAATCGGTTGTGCTAACTTTTTTTTCCTCCCTAAAAGTATTATTGATTATATGGGATGACTCTCTGGGAGAGGGGTGGAATACATGGGATAACTATGGTGATGTAAGAAACAAAAAATATCAATAACAATGAAGGAAGAGGAGGAGAAAGAAAAGAAGAAAAAGAAGGAGGATGAGGAGAAGGAGGAGAAAGAGAAGGAAAAGAAGAAGGAGGAGAAGAAGAGGGAGGAGGAGGAGAAGAGGAAGAAGGAGAAGGAGAAGAAGGAGGAGAAGGAAGAGAAGAAGGCGGAGAAGGAGAAGGAGGAGGAGGAGGAGAAGGAGAAGAAGAAGGAGAAGAAGAAGAAGAAGAAGAAGAAGAAGAAGAAGAAGAAGAAGAAGAAGAAGAAGAAGAAGAAGGAGAAGAAGGAGAAGGAGAAGAAGGAGAAGAAGGAGAAGAAGGAGAAGAAGGAGAAGGAGGAGAAGGAGAAGGAGGAGAAGGAGAAGAAGGAGAAGAAGAAGAAGGAGAAGAAGAAGAAGAAGAAGGAGAAGAAGAAGAAGAAGAAGGAAAGAAGAAGGAGAAGAAGAAGGAGAAGAAGAAGGAGAAGAAGAAGAAGAAGAAGAAGAAGAAGAAGAAGAAGAAGAAGAAGAAGAAGAAGAAGAAGAAGAAGAAGAAGAAGAAGAAGAAGAAGAAGACCATTAGAGACGAATGAGAGGCTCTGGAGAAACATACAACAACTATATCCTTGAGGCCATATTTCCGTATTTTCAACATTTCTCTCCTGGGTCATACATAGAGCGCCCTTCAAAAGTCCCTAATGGTCTTCACCATTCTCTTCCCTAACCCCACCTCACCCTTTTTTTTTAGTTCTCCTTCTCACTCCTGAGCTCCTAACAGTCACATATCTACTCAAAACCCTTCATTAGGTTCCCATTACCTATTGAATAAAATAACACACTCCTTACACTGCCCTGCAGAAATTTGGCTCCAACCTGCCTTTTCAACCTTATTTCCCATTACTCCCCTTCATGCATTTTACAATGTGGCCAAAACTTCTCCTGATTCCCTGAGCTCACCCTATCTTTTCTCACCTCTGTGCATTCATGTAGGTCATTCCCTGTGCCTGGAGCCCATTCCTTCTTTATCTCAGACTGATGAAATTCTCCAAGGATGCCTGCCACCTCTATTATGGGGCCTCTCCTGATGCCTGAAGCTGAAAGTGGTCTCTTCCCTGTTGTTTTCCAGCACTTGTCTGCGTCTCCCTTTTGCCCCACTTACATGCCCCCTTGTGTCATAGTTATTTGTGCACGCGTCATACTCCACCGTGGTAGTCAGAAAGTCTTGAAAAAGAAAGTTCTTGTCACCAAGGTCCTTGGCACTGTCAGATGGTTCAACATCAGAAATGGATATGGTTTTACCCATGGAAATAGCATTAAAGAAGATGCCCTCTCATCTGCTTTGCTGCAGAAGCCCAAGGGCCATGGGGGCTTTTCTTCAGATTCACAACTGAAGCCCCTTATATGTGTTGTATTCAGTTCCATTCATATACCATAATTTGTTCAGCCATTCCCCAAATCATGAGCATTCCTTTAATCTCCAGTTCATTGTCACCAGAAAAGAGCTTCTAGAAATGTTTTTGTACATATGGGTCCTGACCTCTTCCTTTGATCTCTTTAGGGTATAAGACCTAGTGTTGACAGCAGCGTGTCAAAGAGTACGAGCAGTTTAGTAACTCTAAGGACAAAGTTGCAATTTGCTTTCCAGAATGGCCAGACCAATTCACAGATCAATCGACAGTGCATCATTATGCTTATTCTCCCACAGCTCCTCCAACATTTGTCATTTTCCTTTTTTTGGTCAGTTTTGCCAATCTGATGGACAAGAAGTAGAACCTCAGAATTTCCTTAATTTATATTTTCCTAATTATTAGTGATGTAAAGCATTGTTAATGGCTCAGGTTTTTTCCCTTAAAAACTACCTATTCATATCCTTAGCACTATTTTTTAATATATCCTTTTCTCTTCTACCCCTAGAACCACCCCAACAAAAAAGAAAAACTAAAGAGAGTAAAAGCAGTTCAGCAAAGCTAACCAACTCAACAAAGAAGTCTAATGGTTTATGGAACATACCATATCCATAGTGTCTTACCTCTGCAAAGGACAAAAGGAAAGCAGGGCATGTAAGTTTTATAACATCTAGAAGGGAATTACTGAGAAGACATAGCAAGGACAGAAATCCAAAAACATCCCCCAAAACTGGGATATACTGTCTTGATCACTGTGGAGAACGGACTCAAACTTAAAGTGACTGCTTATTATTCCTTCTACCAAGTTCATTTCTGAACAAGTCTTCCCCTTGTACAATACGTGTCATTAATCCCATTATGCAGATGATAAAACTGAGGCTCAGAGAAGTAAAGTGATTTACCTCAGAACACACACTCATCTGAACTTAGGTAGGAATCAGGGTAGAAGAATGATGGGTGGGGAAGAGTGGAGGGAAGAAATGAAAGAACAAAATATTAAGCAATTGGGGTCATTTTTGTCACTTGTAAGGACACACTGGACAAATCCAAGGTTTCCTTGTGGTATGATTCTTTTGTAGAAAAGATGGAATTAACTAGGATTTAGCACTGGGGGAGTTAGTACTGATAGGATTTAGATTTCTTGAACGATAAGGAAAAGGAACCCTTTGAGGAATTGGGATTTCATCTTTAGGTGTACTCCCCTCAACACATTAGGAGGATGTCTTTAGGAGTTGCTCCAAAGACTCAATACCAATATGGTAGGCTAATAATAACAGTAACAATAATAATAATAACCTTTGGAACAGAACACTGGACTAGAGCAAGACCAGCCTTCACCGAACCAATCCCCTCCCTCCTCCACCCCCCCCTACTCCCCTATCATCTATCTGGCCCTGGAGGGGAAGACAAGAGACCCCCAGCTCCACTCCCAGCCCCATTCCCTGAAGTTCCAACCAACAGCCTTGGCTTGAAGGGATCTGCCTTTGTCAAAAAGCAGATGAAAAATGGTGGGAAGGTGGCGAGACAATAGAATGGGGAATGTGGATGAAGCCATCCATCTTCTTTGTCTGGTGCATTTTAATTAAAATACAGGGGAGAGGGAAGGGTGGAGGGGACCCTATCCGAGTGATTAGTCATGAGCTTGGGAGAACCTGAACTGACCTGGAGATAGGAAGGAAAAGCCTCTGGGAGAAGAAGAATGAAGAGGATTGTGTGCAGCCAGGCACGGTGCAAGGTGCCAAATGTGTGGTTTTAAGGTAAATGCCAGTTTCTGAGGGCTTCATGCCAACCCCTTACGTAGCTGTGGTTTCTCCCTTGCTTTCTCCCCTCACCTTCTCTTCACATCTGGACCAGCTTCCTGTCTGATGGCTCCATCTCCTTCCCGGGGTCACAAGGCTCCCTTGCCCTCTCTGAGCCTGGAACACTCACACCATGACTTCTTCTAGAGGCACCTTCTAGAGGTGTCATTGTGGCTATAGCGCTGAATCTGGAGTAGGGAAGACCTGAGTTCAAATCTGACCTCAGACACTTCCTAGCTGTGTGACCCCAGGCAAGTCACTTCATTCTGTTTGCCTCATTTTCCTCATCTGTAAAATAAGCAGAAGAAATGGCAAACCCCTCCAGTATCTTTGCTAAGAAAACCCCAAATAGGGTCACCAAGAATAGGACACAACTGAAGTGATCAAACGATGGAGAGAGCCATTCCTGAGCCTCCAGGGATGTTGTGAGAAATGAGTTTTGTAAACCTTATAGAAATGGGAGCTAGTAACTATGTCGATTTGGACAAGTCACTGAACTTACCCGAGCCTCAGTTTCTTCCTCTATAAAACGAGCATAACAATATTTTCAAAGCTTACCTCACAAGGTTGTTGTAAGGAAAATGCTTTGTAAACTGTAAAGCTTAGAGATATTCGGGTTTCACTTTCCCTTATCAATGTAGAGATAAAACAGAATTAGTGTCCTAAGGAGAAGAGAGAGATAGACAGACAGACAGACAGAGACAGAGAGAGAAACAGGAGCTGATATTGCTATTGTTGTTATTTTTTTTTTACTAATTGTCTCTTCTGCACCAAACTGTGACATGGAGGAGATGCAGGTTCCAGAAGTACCAGATAACCCTAGCTCTAAAGCTTAGAAAGAACCTCAGAGACCAGCTCATCCAACCTCACTCATTTTGTAGATAGACAGTAAGTTCCTTGAGGGCAGGAGTTGGGCCTTAGTCATCTTTGACTCTGTCTCCAGAAGATACTCAGGAGATATTTGATGAATGAATGAACCAGGAGATGAGTGAACACCAATGAGAGAAGATCAAAAGCGCACCCCCCCCACCCCCACAAAAAGAGCCTGTGAACACCAGCAGGAGTGAGGTCAGTCTAGTACAGGCTGCAAGCCCACGGAGAGTTTCCTCCATCCCTGGATAAATACCAGGGAGATCCAGAGGCTGGGGGATATCCAGGTTGACTCTGACCAGCTGATCCTCAAACAAGGCCTTGGGAATAAGTTGCTGATCCCTATGGGAGAATCACCCCACCTAAATAGAGTCTCTTGCATCCGGTGCCATGGCTAAAAAGATGTGCTCATCCTTCTTACCGCATTAACTTGAGAAATATCGGTGGGTTCCAAAGCAGTCCTGACCAGTCCCAGTACAGGTCCTAGAACTGAAGCCCTACAAGACAAAGGCAGGAAATGTGGCCTGTTTCCACCAGAGAGTTTACTGCAGGGCCTGGAAGTGGGAAAGAACTGGGAGTCAGGAAGCCTGAGGTTTGATGCTGATGTCACTTTGCTGCGTGATTTTGGATAAGTCACCTCCCTTCCCTGTACTTTTATGTCCTTATCTGTAAAGTGGCAACAGTGGCACCTATTTTACCAATCACCAAAGGACATTCTGAGGCTCAGACAAAAACTGTAGAATGTCAGAACTGAAAGGGACCCATAGAACAAAGTTGCCACGGCTGGGTGGGAACTTGGCATGCAAAACGTCAGAACTAAAAGGGGTCTTCCAGCTGTCTCTTTTTATTCATTGTATCCTCAGTGCTTAGCACGGTGCCTGGCCCATAGTAGGTGCTTAATCAATGCCTATTGGGTGACTGGATTGGATTGGATCTGAGAACATGGACTGTAGGGGATGGAATGGGCCTTAGATCATAAAAGGTCAGAGCTGGAAAGATCTTAGAATAAAGAAGGTGAGAACATGGGAGCTAAGACCTAGATCAGGGAAGAATCTTGTCCAGTCACAAGGCATGTTAGCAGCAGACTTCTTTTCTAGAATAGATGTGAACCCTGGGCAAGTCACTTCACCCTCATGGCCCCACAAAAAAAAAAAAATAGAATAGACATGAAGGCTTCCTGAGAAGTGTGATGTTTAAAATCTAAATTGTGGTCGCCTTAAATTAGAAGCTTCAGTACCAGTCTTTGGGCATTAAACATTTATTAAAGCATACAGGTATTCACAAGGAGTTCAGAAAGTTAAGAAAAGGCCTATCTCGAAAAGAGTTCCAGCCTGGTTGGGCTCTTCCTCAAGTCCTCCTCCACGAGCCTGCTTTAATCAGGAACTCCCTAGCAAGCTGATTATGGAAGCTTTTTATAGGTCTGGGACAGAGGCGGTCCTTACACACTGCTTCAAGCTGATTGGTTGGTGTCATCCAAATCCATTGGTTTTGAAGGTGTTCTCAAGTTGACTTCACAGTCTAGCTTCTGAGAACAACACCTTCTTAAGGGCTAGCCAGGTGTGATTACAATCCAATTAACTTGAAGTAGGCTTAATCAGCAGTCAATCACTCTCACTTGATTCAATCAGTATAGATTAATCTCCAGGTGGGTCTTTGAGTATCTGCTAAATCCCATTATTTCATCACCGAAGTTAAAAGGGCTTTACACAAAGGTATCCTGACGTCATTTTTTGAAAGCACTAGGTTTAGAGCTGAGGTAGCTACATGGTTCAATGCTAGAGCACCAGGCCTGAGGTTAGGAAGACATCTTGAAGAGTTCCAATGTGGCCTCAGATACTCACTAGCTGTGTGATCCTGGGCAAGTCACTTGAGTTTTTAAGATACTTTGAGTTTTTAAGATACTTTGAAGATGTAACAAGAACAAAACTACAAATATTTCCCCTGATACTTTAGGAACAACTCTTAGTTCAGTTTCCAGGTAGCACCCATCCTGCCAAGTTCATGTCCAAAGGTGGTATAACTGTCAGACCAGCCTTCATCTTAGTTATCATTGGTCCAGAAGGTCACCTTAAAGGCTGTCCCTCGTTCCTCAGGACATCAAAGCTGGGATAGTTACAAAATTCAGAATCTAGGATGCCCGGGCACCCAGGGTGTCCTCCTGACCTTTCAAAACTCACAAGATCAGAAGCTCCTATCCCTTCACCCAAGCCAGAAAAAGACAAATGCAAAATCCAAAGACCTGTGTCCTTTCATGAAGGCCTCATGGCCTCAGAGGGGTCCCATACAGCTCTGTCTTTAATCAGATGCTATGAGCAAAGGAGCCACAGAGAGTCCCCAAAGCTGTTGAAACCAAGAAGACTAGGCAAGCTGACTCCAAGCATTTTAAAACCATCCTCAGAAATCATGGAAGGGGGAAAGGGACCCACATGTACAAAAATATTTATAGCTGCTCTTTACGTGGTAGCAAGGAATTGGAAGTTGAGGGGGTGCCCATCAATTGGGGAATGGCTGGACAAGTTGTGGTATATGAATACAATGGAATACTATTGTGCTGTAAGAAATGATGAGCAGGAAGAGTTCAGAGAAACCTGGAGGGTCTTACGTGAGCTGATGATGAGTGAGATGAGCAGAACCAGAAGAACATTGTACACAGTATCATCAACATTGAGTGTTGACCTACTGTGACGGACTATATTCTTTTCACCAATGCAATGGTACAGAAGAGTTCCAGGGAACTCATGATAGAAGAGGATCTCCAAATCCAAGAAAAAAAAAAAGAAAGAACGAACTGTGGAGTATAGATGCTGATTGAACCATATTATTTCTTTTGTTTTGGGTGCTGTTGTTTTTTTTTTCTATTTTGAGGTTTTGCATCACTGCTCTGATTCTTTCTCTTGTAACAGGATTAATGCAGAAATAGGATTAATGTTATTATGTGTATATATATATGTGTGTGTGTGTGTATATATATATATGTATATGTATAGAGATATATAGATATAACCTATATCAGATTACCTGCTGTCTAGGGGAGGGGGGAGCGAGGGGAGGGAGGGAGAAAAATCTGAAATTGTAAAGCATGTATAAACAAAAGTTGAGAACTATCTTTACATGTAACGGAAAAAATAAAATACCTCATACATTAAAAAAAAACCAACCATCCTCACTTCTAGCTACAAAACCAATTGGAAAAAGCTCCTACTAATCCGGTGGTTATAGACCAGAACCAGCTGCAGGATGTCTGCACATGCTCCACATTCTCCAGTGTGGGTCCTTGTAACCCCATGCAACCCCAAATCCAAATATTCCCTCTATCATTTGGGAATCCATAGCTTGTCCCTGTGTGAACAGCCCTAGCCCCACTACATGGCTTCAGCCTTTAACTGATGGCTGCTGTCCTCTTGGTGACCCATTTTTCAAATCCAAAGCCACACGGTTTGGGGGGGGGGTCCCTCCTCCCTAAGAGAACACATCGCCTCCACATCATTGTGAGCCACTGCAGACAAAAGAGATGGACTCTTCATGGAAGAAGACAGATACACATTTTACTTTTTTAAGGCTACTTCCTCGTCTGCAAAATGGGAACAAATATTTGTGCACCGCCCAATTCTCAGGACTATTATGGTAATAAAATGAAGTGTGGATGTGACTTTTCACCACATAAGGGCTCCATGGTTTCTTTAGTTCAGTCCTTCAATTTCTTCAGTCACTGCTGCTGAGAGACCCTGAATGTCAGGCCATCTCTTTAGTTACACCCTCTGCTGCCTAGAACTCTACCCATGAGGCTAATGCTGCCCTCTAAGGAGTCCTTAGCCCAGAGCTGCTCTCCCATGCCCTCTCCCACCCAGCCAGACACACAGTCCATATTCAGCTGCCCCATTTTAGGAAGGACACCAACAACTTAGAGTGTCCAGAAGAAGAGACCCAGGTCAGTGAAAGCTCTAAAACTCATGTTATATCACAGTTGATGTAAGAGACTTTTTGTTGTTGTTCAGTCATTTTCAGTTGCTCCTGACTCTTCATGACCTCATATGGGGTTTTCTTGACAAAGATGTTGGAGGGGTTTGCCATTTCCTTCTCCAGTTCATTTTACAGATGACAAAACTGAGGCAAAGAGAGTTAAGTGACTTGCCCAGGGTCACGCAGCTAGTGAGTGTCTGAGGCCAGATTTGAATTTAGGAAGTTGAGTCTTCCTGACTCCAGGACCAGTGCTCTAGCCACTGTGCCACCTTACTGCATATGCCAATATCTGCCCCTTTTTTCCTCTGCCCTTAAGGAACTAAAATTGTATCAGGGAAAATGACCTATACATAGATATGTAGAGACCAAATCTCACTTTTTGTTTTTTCACCCCAGTCTGTGATTGCATCAGCACAGGGAGTTCCCAGAGAGGAGCTTTCTCTAATAATACAGGTGAGTGACTTTTCTGTCTTAGATTAGGGGTCGAGGTCCCAGAAATAGATTTCGGATACTCCATGCACTTGGATAGGCTAAAAAAAACCCAACATCTTAGTTTCAATATGACTGGTTTGCTTGTATCCTGTGCATTTTACTTTATGCATTTAAAACCAGGATACTGAGAAGGGATCCTTAGGCTTAACCAGACTGCCAAAGGGGTCCTTGATTGAAAAAATAGTTTTAAGAGCCCCCAATCTAGATTGTTGCCTGGGCCCCTAAGGTGTTAAGTGGCTTAGGGTCGTATAACTAATAGGTGTGATATGCAGATAGAAGCCAGCTAGCTCTCTAACCAGTATGCCATACTGCCTTTCAGTGTGCAGCGTACACTCAAAAGAATTACTAGGGGGCAGTTAGGTGGCACAGTGGATAAAGCACCAGCCCTGGATTCTGGAGGACCTGTGTTCAAATCCAGCCTTAGACACTTGACACTTACTAGCTGTGTGACCCTGGGCAAGTCACTTAATCCTCATTGCCCAGCAAAAAACAAAACAACAACAACAACAAAATTAGGTAATTTGGAGCAGGGGGAGGCACCAGCTGTCACTCTTGTAGAAGCTGGTGCTTGAAGGAGTCTCGACGGAAGCCAGAGATTCTAAGAGGCGAGAAGGGAATGTATTCCAGGCATGGGAATGGCCAGTACAAAGTCTTAGGACTAAAGATGGAGAGCAATGTTGGAGGAACAACCAAAGGCCTGTTTGCCCAGTGAGCGAAGGAAAATGATGTGCATACATTAAGTTGGAAAGGGGAGTTGGAGCCCGGTTGTGAGGGGCTTTGAATGCCAATCACAGGAGTGCAAATTTCATCCTGGAGGTAATAAGGGGCTACTGTACTCGACTGAGTAGAGGAGTCATGTACTCAGCCAGTGATTTAGGAAAATCACTGGCATCTGTTAGGGTAGAAAGGGGACGGGCCAAGGCAGGGCACCCAGTTAGGAATGACACGCACTTAAGAAGCCATCTAAGCCAAGCCCTGTCTGAGCAGGACTCTGCTCCACAGCATCTCCCACTTAAACACCTCCAGGAATCGGGGCTCTGCCCCTCTGTCATTCCTTCTGGGCCCATCGGTCTAGCTCTGTACAGCTCTCTCTGTCTTCTTTTCTCACTATAGCTCTTTTGCTGCCTCTGTGTTCGTGTATGTGTTTGTGTGTGTGTGTGTTTGTGTGTGTGTTTGTGTGTGTGTGTGTGTGTGTGTGTGTGTGTGTGTGTGTGTGTGTGTGTGAGAGAGAGAGAGACAGAGAGAGACAGAGAGAGGCAGAGAGAGACAGAGACACAGACACAGACAGAGACCACTCTCTGGCACATGTGAGTCATTTCCTTTTCCAAGTCTCTTCCCAATGCCCTTCTTCTCTCTAATCTTTCTTTCTTCCTCTCCCCTTCCCCCTCTCCTTTCTCCCCCTCCTCTCCTCCCCCCTTTCCCTTCCCCCTCTCCTTTCTCCCCCTCCTCTCCTTCCCCCTTTCTCTTCTTCTTCTTCTTCTTCTTCTTCTTCTTCTTCTTCTTCTTCCTCTTCTTCTTCTTCCTCCTCCTCCTCCTCCTCTCTGCTTCTCTCCCTCCCTTCTTATTCCATCTCTCCTCTCCTTGTCTCTCCTTGTCTCTCTCTCTCTCTCTCCCTCCCTCCACCCCCTCTCTCTGTGTCTGTCTCTCCATCTCTGTCCGTCTGTCTCTCCTTCTCCCTCCTGTTTCTTTCTCTTTGTCTCTGAATCTTTATGTCTGGGTCTCTGGTTCTCTTTCCTCTCTCTCTCTCCCTCTCATTTCTGGGCCTGCTCTCATGATTCCAATTTCTCATGTGGATAAAGTCTCCCTGGCCTACAATGAACCCTCCCACCATAAATTTGAAAAAAAAAGTTGCCCGAAGGTAGCTTCTCCTAATCTCTCCCCACAATTCTTAGGACTTTCTCTGAGGCAACAATTTATTCCAATGTCGTCATTCATTTCCCTCCTTAAACATGCATAAACACCCTGGCCACATAGGGCTAGAAATTCAAACCACTGGGTTTTCCAATTAAACTCATGCCATTAAATTCAGGTGGGTGACAATATATGGCCACCTGATGACAGATGAAATAGTCCTAAACATAGAAGGGGGTTTCCTGGTTCTTTCTCATACCAGCAAGGAATCAGTCAGTCAGGGAAGAGAAATTTTAATTTCAGGAGAAACTGAAGCTGCTACCACAAGGACAAACTAACTGTCCGGTGACTACAGGCAACCAGGGTAGAGTTGATGCAAACGGACAATTATTCATCACTGGTCAGCCCAACAAGACACATGCAGGAGAATTATAAGGTGAAAAGCAGCATACTTTGGGGGCAGAGCAGGGCAGCAGCAGCTGGTTGGGGGAGGGGACATCAGGAGATGCTGCTGCCCATCTTAGGTGATAGTTGAGTGTTAAAGGAAACTTGGGACTCTAAGAGGCAGAGGTGAAGAAGAAAGCATTCCAAGCACGGAGACCAGGGCAAGGACAAAGCATGGAGGGTGACCAGGACAAAGACTTGGGAAAAGAAGACAGAATAGAGGGAATGAGAAACAGAAAGAAAGGCCGGTATGGCTGGGCTGTAGGATGTGGGGCATAATGTAGAGAGTCTGAAAAGTTAAGCTGGAGCCATGTTGTGAAGAGCTTTGAATGCCCAAAAGAAGAGTTTGCGGTTGTTCCTAGAGGTGATGGGGAGCCACAGAAGTATAGTGAGTAATGGGGTGAGGGTCCAAAGTGTGCTTGAGGAAAATCACTTTGGCAGTTCCCTGGAGGATGGATTAGAAAAGAGAGAAGAAGCCAATTAGGAGGCGATTACAGTCCAGGAGAGAGGTGATAGATAAAGGACTGAAGCAAGTGGAGACAAGGGAACGACTGTGAGAAATGTGCAGAGGCAGAGACAGCACTATTTGGAAACTCGTTGGTTGTGGGTTGAGAGTGAGAAGTCAAGGGTAACACCAAAAATTTGAACCTGGTTGACTGGGATGATGGTAGTGCCCTGGACCAATAAAGAAATTTGGAAGCAGGAGGGTTTGGGGCAGATGGTGAGCTCTCTTTGGGACTTGGTGAATTTGAGATGCCTACAGAATGAAAATAATGAGAGGATTACACTCGTTGTCCTCCAAGCCATCATTTCAGGGCTAAATTCTGCAAATATTTGCACTCTCTTCCCTTGACATCAGGAATAAAGGGGTTTGAGAAGTGTTGAAGAGCTGGGAGCACTTCTTATGGTTGGTATCTATCTCTCCAGTCTCAGATTCCCTTTGGAGCCTGTGAAGGGACCAAACCAGAGATCCGCAGTAATGGATTTCAAAATGCTGAGCTCAAGGTTTGAAACCCATTTGTCAGAGACCCCCCTCCTAGGGACTAAGAGGAGGAACTGGAGCCTCTGCCCACCACTTAAGTCCTTCTCAGACCAGCTGGTAATTATCATTAGGAAACGTTGTCTTCATTACAAATGACTTCAGGAAATAGCTTGCACGGATCTCTGCCTGTCTCCCAGCCAGCCGGGAATGAGGCGGTGGGGGCTTCTGTTCCCAGATCCCTCGGGATTAAGGAAGACTGATTCCCCACTACCAACACACACACACACACACACACACACACACACACACACACACACACACACCGGAGTGGGAGGGGGTGTTTCACGGGCTTTGATTCAAGCTAACCCCATCTAGACTCTTCAAGGCTGATCTCTTTCATTCCTTCCTTCTTCTCTGCTCCTCACCTACTTCAGAAGGAACCGCCCCCCCATGCCTGTTGAAATAGGGCTCTATTGAGGGGTTGTCTCAAGGCAATACTAACAGGAAAGCCCGACTGGAATCAGAAGACCTGGGGACTGAATCTAACTAATACCAGCCGTGCAGCTTTGGGTATATCATGCCTCTCTCTTGTCCTCAATTTCCCCGTCTATAAGATGAAGATAACATATACACAAAGTTGTAACCCCTTTTGTTGGGAGGACCCTTCACAGTGAGGGAAGTTGGATTAGATGCCCCCCCCCATTCTGAGGGTCCCTCCAGCCCAGAAAATCTCAGATTCTATAACTTTAAATGTAATAATAATCATAATAATAGTTAATATTTACACAGCTCTTATTACATGCCAGGCACTGGGCTAAGCAATTTATAATTATTATTATCTCATTTGATCCTCACAACAACCCAGAGAGGTAGGTTCTATTATTATACTCATTTTATAGATGAGAAAAGTGAGATTAAACAGAGGTTAAGTGACTTGCCCAGGGTCACACAGCTAGTAAGTGTCTGAGGCCAGGTTTGAAGGTCTTCCTGACTTAGGCCCAGCATGCTGTCCACTGTATACTTCTCTCAAGCTCCAAGTAAGGCTTGACCTTGATGCCTGCCATAGGAGCTCATACACTTAAACACTTTAAGATATTATTTTTAAGTGATATAATCGAGGCAAAGTCCTGGGATGAAATTATAACACTTGAGTTCTAGTACTGGCTCTTACACTAGACTGCTGAATGACTTTGGGCAAGTCCTTTTCCTTTTCTGGTTTCCTCATCTCTAGCATGAGAAGACTCAGTCCATTGGTTCTCAAAGCTCTCTTCCAGCTCTGACATTCTGTGTTCTATGTTCTAAGGCCCCTCCCAGTTCTAGATCCTTTTTTTTTTTTAACAGTGACTATTATTTGTAGTAATCCCAGGTGCTTCATCATCACTGCCTCATGATTGGATGATTAGGCCTGACAGGCTACAGTTTGGGTCTGACAGGTCACAGGTGCTGAGGCTGAATCTTGGGCAGGACCACTGGGCACTCCCCACCCCCATAATCACATGCTGACAATAACCCACAATTACCTTTCCTCACCAGGCTCATCCGACAGCCTAATGATGCCTGAGGGACTTATAAAATTATTTGCTGCATATATTGCAATAAGGAGGCCCCGGGATTCATTTCCTCTGGCCTGTAACCTTTGATTTTCTCTCTAATGAATCAGGATTAAGGCTTCAGGCAAAAAGGAAGGCAGAGTGGGAGAAATCTGCTGTTCCCTCCCTCATCCTTCCTAACCAGAGAGACAATAGCTTTATATTGAGAATTATGGACTCGTTTGAAAAGATTCATTCATCTTTCTTGGTTTTTTTACCTTCTTGGGGTTCCCTCAACCCCTTCTGCCCAGAAGGCATCTCTGAAGGGGACATAGAGAGGTGCTTTGGGGGAAGGTAATTGTGGAATACATAATAAGATGAACACGATGCTGTAGCAGGAGAATGACTGTGGATGTGGTTAACCTCACTTAGCCTCAGCTGCCTTGTCTGTAAAATGGAGGATAATAATTGCACCTGCGTCCCAGGGTTGTTGTGAGAATTAAATAAAATAATGCATGTAAAGCACTTTGCAAACCTTAAACACTATGTGGATTGTTCATTATTGTCCCAGAACTGCCACTAAGTATTTGAGGACTTCCTTCCCCTGACCAGGTGAAAAGAGTCCCTCAAAAAGCACTTACTTATTTAAAGCCCTGCTATGCGTCAAGAACTGTACTTGGTAAGGAGACCCCATGTCAGGTGCCAAAAATGGTCTCTCCCCACCTACAATACCTCCCTTGAGTCATAGTTGTGTATCCATGTGTGTGTGCACACATGTATGCATGCACATGAGTTTCTGACTTTTCTCTATCAGATTTTAGGCTTCCTGAAGGCAAGGCCAGTCAATGAGTAATTTTTAAGGGCTCCCCATGTGCCAGGCACTGTGCTGAGTGCTGGCTAATGTTGACTCTATCCTTGTATCCCCAGCACTGGTGATGGATCCCTTTATTCCAAGCATGGCCTCATGGGCAGAGAGCATCAGGACCACAGCACCTCCCCCCCATTCTTTTTTTTTTTGCAAGGCAATGAGGGTTAAGTGACTTGCCTAGGGTCACACAGCTAGTAAGTATCAAGTGTCTGAGGCCGAATTTGAACTCAGGTCCTCCTAAATCCAGGGCCAGTGCTCTATCCACTGCCCCACCTAGTGGCTCCCGCCCCCATTCTTAGTACAAGAAAAGACCGCATACCTCTCTTGGCTGTCCATTACACTTCATTGAACCCCTCAGATCATTTTTTCTCCCACAAAAACTATTGTCCAGCAGTGCCTCCCCTATCTTTTACCTGAGAAGGTGATATTTTTGTACTTGAACATAAGACCTTATATTTTTCCCTATCGAATTTCACCTTGGTGGTTTCAAATCATCATTCTAGCCTTCAGTTGCATCCTTCCTAATCCCGGGTCACTTATAAACTTGATGAGCATACCACGTGGGCCCAGGGTCACACAGCTGGTAAGTATCTGAGGTGGGATTTGAACTCAGGCCTTCCTGACTCCAGGTCTGGTGTTCAATCCATTGCACCACCCAGCTGCCACTTCTCCTTGTTGTTCATCCTTCATTTCTGAAGAGGACCGATGACGTCACAAGTGATGTCTTGACTTGCCATTGGACTTAAGGGAAGTAGAGCTGCACAAAGTTGTCAGCCTCACTCTCTTCCGGAGTCGTCAAAGTCCAGCGGCAGTACAAAAGTCAGGGTGACTGGGGATGACCCGGTGGATGACTTTGGCACCTTCAAGCTCTAAGCGCCCCATAGCTGTCTTCATGGCCATTAGAACCAATTGTTCTCATCTGACCATTCCACCAGAGGAAGTCTTCACATGCTTGGGGTAGATGTCCCCCTAACTCACTGATGGTTTTGAGGCCTGTTGGTTACCCTCAACCTGGTTTAACCCTGTCTCAGAGTATGGCCTCTGCACACCATAGCTTCTTAGAGCCATGGGGAGAGCTGGGTGAATCAGGTGAACACCCAAGGCTCAGCCCTAAATAGAGCTTGTTAAGCCCTCACACCAGAGGAACTAGCGCTCCTTTTACACCGCATACACCTCTACTAGTAACTGCTACTAGTGGTAGCATCAACCACCACCAGTACATTACTAATAATAACTAGCATTTATATATTTCAAGATTTGAAAATACTTTATAAATATTATCTCATTTCACCCTCATGACAACTTTCAGAGGTAGGGTCTATTATTATCCCCAGTTTTCAAATGAGGAAAATGAGGCAAATAGAGTTTAAATGCCTTGCTGAGGAGGTCACACAGCTAGGAATTATCTGTGGCTAGATTTGAGCTCAGGCCTCCCTCATTCTAGGCCCAGCACTCTACCCACTGTGGTACCTCGTGGTAGTGTATTATTGTCTAGCCTGAATCTTACAATTTTGCCCATCTCATTATTTAGATAGGGAAACTGAGCCCCAGAGAGGGAAAGTGACGACCTCATTCTCACAACATCTGGTTGGTTTCAGAGTTGGGACCACGGCACAAAGCTACCAACTCTCTGTCAATGGCCTTTCTACTCTACCAAATCAATTAGTTATTTCTCATAGACTGCCTTGTACAGTGGGTTATAACTGTAATAAGAGCTAATATTGTGGAACATGTAAAGATGAATATGATGCTGTAACAGGAGCAGATTTACCCTAGGTGTGGTTGAACTCTCTTTTAAGGCCCTCTCTCATCCACAAAGATGGGGATAATAAAGGTATTTACACCCTATGGTTATTGTGAGAACCATTGAGAAGAGGTATATAAAGGGTTGCACAAACGCCAACGTGTATGGTATTGTTATTGTTATTATCATTAGTCATTACTACGTTCTGTGGTTTACAAAATACCTCATATACACTATTTCATTTGACCCCTACACAATTCTTGTAAGGAAGGTGATACAGGTGGTTTTGCCCTGCTTTACAAAGAAGGAAGGAGCAGCTAGGTGGCACCATAGTGCACAGAGCACTGGGCCTGGGGTCAGGAAGACTCATCTTCCTGAGTTCAAATTCGGCCTCAGACATGACCCTGGGCAAGTCACTTAACCTTGATGCCTCAGTTTCCTCATCTGTAAAACAAGCAGGAGAAGGAAATAGCAATGTACAATATAAATTGGGTATGAAACAGGCAATTAACTTCATATAAAAAGGATTGTTACACATAAGGAAATACAGTGTTCATTAATAGAATTATCAGAATTAACAGAATGGAGTAACTTAATTTATAACTACAGATATAAACTGCTAGGATGCTAATATTGAATACCCATCAGAACACAGAGCAGTGTGTAGAACTGCTAATTAGGCATCTAGCCTTATGTGAACATTGTCCAAACGACTTGGTATATATATGTATGCTGGTAAAAAAACAAAACTGGCCAAGCTTGGGCCACCTTTCTTTCTTTCTAGTGGCCATCCTCAATGATTCAAAAGCTACTCCTGCTGCCTAGAACCCAGGAACTCCAGATCTTTCAAACTCTCAAAGTCATTTCCAATTCACTGCAAGGTACTTGTCTGCCTGAGATCAGGAAAGAACAGGTGGCCAGGAGACCCAGTGCAAACCCGTCTGCTTAAGTCCACTGTCCACATAAGGAGTGGTGGTGGGGTCACCATGGTACCCCTCACCAGTGTCACATCCTGACACCTGTAAGGTCACAGCCAAGAGGAAGACTAGAAAGGAAAGTGGAGGAGGGGGAAGAAGTCACCAACCCTTCCAGAGCCACAGGACATTAAAGGACTCGGTCATCTCAGAGTGCCAGCCCTTAAGCTCTGAGTCATACCTGGCCAGATTTAGCACACCTCCCCACCCCACCTCAAGCTTCCACATGGTCACCTGGACCAGAAATAGTGATTGAGTATGCCCCACAGACACTGAAGATAGAGCACTGAGCTGGGAATCAGCAAGACTCATCTTTCTAAGTTCAAATCTGGCCTCAGACGCTTACTAGCTGTGTGACTCTGGGCGAGTCACTTAACCCAGTTTGCCTCAGTTTACTCATCTATAAAATGAGCTGGAGAAGGAAGTAGCAAACCACTCTAGTATCTTGCCAAGAAAACTTCAAACTGGGGTTATGAAAACTAGGGCACGACTGAAATAACTCAACAAGCTACTCAATCATTATAGGAAATCAAGGAATCATGGAACCTCAGAATTGGAAGGGTCCTTAGAGGTCATCATCTCTCCTAAAATATCCCTTCTAAGCGGTTAGCTTGGCAGGAGTTGTTTTGAGCTATTCCCAAGCCTCTTCCTAATCATTCCATGAACCATCTATTCAATTCTCTGCTCCAGAATCTTGCTGAGGAAAGACAACAAGCTCACCATCGCATGACTTAAGGTATTTCTTCCTCTCCCTCTCTTTTTTTTTTAATTTTTTGATGGGGCAATGAGGGTTAAGTGACTTGCCCAGGGTCACACAGCTAGAAAGTGTCCCTCTCTTTATGAAAATCAGGATATTGTCACTTAACTAGTTCCCATGCCCGAGTCCAGCCCCCTACCCAGACCTTGAATTCTTTAGGGGAAGCACCAATCTTTGCTTCTCTTCGGCTTCCCCCAGACTTTGAGCTCCAGAGGACAAAACCCAGAATGCTCTTCTGACTCCTTCAAACTGTGAGTAAGCTCCCTGAGACCAGTGATTAGCTCTTTTCCCTCTCAGTTGTTCCCTTTTAAAATTCTGAGTGAAGACTCTGGGTGAAAGATTCTTCAAGGGTTTTCAGGCCCTATGAAGACCCTCAAAGCCAACCTGGAAATGTCACGAACCACAGGGTGAGTCAAGACTCCCTGCCCTGAATTGAAAACTCCCAATAACCATCTTCAGAATAGATTGCAGGAGGCCCCATGCACAGCCAACCTTTGATGTCCAAAACCTCTGCATCTCCCCCAAGTCTTGGGCCCAGCCACACGAGGGGCTTGTTGGCTCTCCATGGAAGAATGGTTGCCAAGGGCTGTGGGTTTGCTCTGCCTTCTGTTGTTGGCTGGGGAGCTGAGAACTGAGGGCAGGAGAGGGGTTCTGGCCCTTCCCCAAGAGGCCACCACATGAAGGGCAGCCACAGAGGGCCATGCTCAGGCTGCACGCCATGATTGGGGCTGATGCTGTAGGACATGAGCCAAGTAATACTTTTGCAATGAGTATTCTGGAAGAGGTCTCCATTCTCTGATTTCTGCGCTTTACCCCCAACTTAGGTGAGATGGAGCCTCTCAGTACAATTCATAAGATCAGAGCTCTAGAACTAAAAGGGCCCAACTAGATCCACCCTCATATTTTACAGTTGGGGAAACCAAGACTCAGTGAAGTTAAGTAATTTGCCTAAATTCATACAGTGAGTAAGTGACAAAGCCAGGATTCAGACCCAGGTCCTTTCGAGAAATATGTGTTAAAGGGCTTTATGAAAAGTCCTATGCCCCAACCTGTCCTTTCTCCTCTGATGGTCTTTGTTGAGGCCTATCATCTGAGGTTGGAAGGGTAGGATGGTACCGGATTTGGGGGGGGGTGCTTTGAATGCCAGGTGAAGGAGAAAAGGAGAGTCGCTGATGGTTTCATCCTTTCTCCCCTTTCCTCCCCTCTTTTCTCCTGTCGTCTTCCTTCTCATCCTTTCTCCCTGGTTAGGCCACACAAAGCAACAAAAAGAACCCTTGTCCAGAGCCTGCTGAAGAAAAGGGAGGAGGTCTGCAGGGAGGAGACTTAAGAACCCCAAGTCCCAGTTCCCCCCACACAAGTTATATTGCCTCTGCCCAAAGAGATGTCCCCTCTTCAACCTCCGGGAGTGCCCACGGAGTTGGATTCACCCCCTAGCATACTTCCTTCTTGATGAGGGAGGTGCCTGATAGAGAACCTCATGTTCCCAGTACCTTTGAGGATGCTGGAGGTTCAGCTGGAGCTGAGGGCTCTTTGTAAAAATAATAACTCTAACAATGTCCATTTTCGTAGTACTTGAAGGTTTGCAACTCAATTCCCTCATAACAAGCCCATGAGATTGGTATTGGAAGTATTATTATCCCCATTTTAGAGATGAGGAAACTGAGGCTTACAGAGATTAATTGGCCTCCTCACACAGTTTGGGTGAACATCTCAGACAAATTCTAAGCAAGTGATGGATGAAGAGGTGGCCCATCTGGCCAAGACCAGACCCTCTGGTTATGCTCTTTTTTTTTTTTTTGTAGGGCAATTAGGGCTAAGTGACTTGCCCAGGGTCACACAGCTAGTAAGTGTCAAGTGTCTGAGGCCAGATTTGAACTCAGGTCCTCCTGAATCCAGGGCTGGTGCATTATCTACTGCACACCTAGCTGCCCCTCTGGTTATACTCTTTTTTTTTTTTTTTTTAGTAGTTGGCTATACTCTTGATTCCATCCCCTTCTGTCTTTTCAAACAGTTTGTCCCCCATTATCATTTGCTCTTTGCCTCTGTTCTTCTATCTCTTGCTGGTTACTACCTCCTTCTCTGCTACCTACAAACATATCCAGGTTTCTACCATTCTTAAAATGAACTTCCTGACTATCCCTGATGGCTATTGTCTCTCTCTCTTTGAGTGAAGGCTGGATGATCACTTTTAAGTAATGCCATAGGAGTCGGACAGCCTGGCCTCTGAGGTCCTTCCCTGCTCTGAGATTTCAGGACTCTATGACAACATTCCCATCGATCATAAATTGACTGGTGTACTCATTAGCCTGCTAAGGAAGTAGGACCCTGATTCTGCCTCTAGGGAGAAAGAAAATTATTTGTTTATTGAAAACTCTATCAGTAGGATAAGAAAGGAAGTGGTCAAATGGGGGGAAATCTCTATATCAAATTTCTTTGATGATGGCTCGCTATCTAAGATATATAAACTATATATACATGTATATATATATATGTATGTATACATATATATGACTAATAGCCAATTTCTAATAGATAAACAGTAAAAGGATATGAACAAACATTTCTCTAAAGAATAACTGCAAAGTATTCACAACCACATGGGAAAAAATTCTCTAAATCACTAATAAGAGAAATGCAAATCAAAACAATCCACAGGCTTCACCTTACACACTAAAAATTGGCAAAGATGACCAAAAAATGTCAATACCTAATGCTGGAGGGCTTGTAGAAAGATAGACACACTAAGACATTGTTAGTGGAGCTGTGAAATGGTATAACCATTTTGGAAAGCAATTTGGAATGACACAAATAAAGTGACTACAATGTAAACTCTTTGAACCAGAGACCCTATTGCTGAGTTTATACACCAATAAAGTGATTGATATGAACAACATTCCCATGTACTCCAAAACATTTATAGCAGCACTTTTTGTGATAGATAAAAATTGGAAACAAAGTAAATGCTTATCAATTGGGGACTGACCCCACGAATGATGGTATCATTGTAATAGAATATCACTGTGTGTAAGAAAAGATGTGTGTGTGTGATGAATGCAGAGAAGCATAGAAACATCTATCTGAACTGATGCAGAGGGAGAAAGCATTTCCTTGATGATGAGGTCAGATGACAAACTAAAGAGAGTGAAGTAAGCAGAGGCAAGAAACAAATATGCACAATAACTACAACAATGAAAATGGAAAGAACAGCACACCAAGAAATCAATAGTAAATGTAACAGAATTATAAAGGTGAAGTGGGACTCAAATGAAGAGATATGAGAAGACACTCCCGGACCTACCCCCTTGTGGAAGTGGGAAGTCCACAAGTATTACACACTGGACATATTCTCATATTTTTTTTCAATGTACTACTCAGTTGTGCTGACTTTTTTTTTCTTTTTCCTCTTTAAAAAATACAATTTGTCGTTTGGGATAGCCCTCTGGGTGGAGAAAGGGGAAGGCTATGCAGGATAATGCTAGTGACGTAAGAAACAGAAAATATCAATAAAAACTCACTGCTACCAAGGAAGGCTGAGAATGGTGGACTGTTTTTGCTTTCGGGTTCTACAGTAGACTAAGCCACTCAGGTGTCTGCACTAAGGCTGGAACCAATATGGTGACCCCCAGGAGAAGGGGACCACTAGCCTAAGTGGGTAGGTGAGAGTTGGGGAGCAAACAGGGACAAACTGGCCCAGGTTGGAAACAGAGCCTGTCAAAGCTTCCAAGCTGATCAGCTTGGGGAAGATAGGGAAACTGAGTCAGAAAGAGAACTCAGCTCTTCTCAACTCCAAGTTCAGTGCCTTATCATGCTCCGTAGATAAGAGATTCACATTCAAGACCCTGCTCGGCTTTGACTGGACACATTCTTTCTCTACTCCAGCCTCAGTTTCTCCAGTTATAAAGTAAAGGGGTTGGACCGGCTGGTCTCCAGCATCCCTCCCAGCTATGACATTGTGTCCTCAGTTCTCCCTCAGCCCTAATGTCCTCTAGTTTTAACGAGGTTGGTAACTTGAAGATGACCTTGAAGGACATCACACACATGATCCCCTAGCTTGGATTGCTTGGGTCTGAGCTTTGTGGGACACAAGTCTATATGTCAGCAGGGACAAAGGAAGCTGGAATTGGAATGTAGGGCAGCTGTAAACAGCCAGCCTCACGCCCAGAGCCAGGGGCCACAGGAGCTATAATAAGCCAGAGGGAGGCCACATTGGCAGCTTCCAGCAAAGTGAGGGTTTGGGGATTGGCTTTCGCTCCGTCTCAGATTGACTTACCGGGGCCAGCTCTACTAGCGCTAAGTAGGGCTGAGATGGAAATGATTCATGGCTAAAGAGAGACAGAGGGGCACTCCCTTCATCCCACAGAGCAAGGCCACTCGGGATGGTAGGAAGAAGGGGTACTTTAAACTTCTCTCCTTGGCATTCAAGGCTCTCAACTATCCCCCAGATCCCAGATCCCCAACTCGAACCCTCTACTTCAGACAACCCTGTCTCTTCTCTGCCCCTAGCATGTGAGATCTCCCAGAAGCCTTCCCCCATTTCCCTAGTTAGTAGTGACAGCCCCCCAGGGCCTCACCTGAGACTTGTTTCGCATGTTTATGATACACTTGATAAAAAGCTCTGTCCTTGGCATCAGGAGAACCCTGGGTTCAGATCCTGCCTCTGACACAAAGTGGTTCTGTGACCCTAAGCAAGTCATTGAGCCTCAGATTGCCCCAGGCAACTTTCTAAGACTATCAATTGCCGGCCAGTATCTATCTGCATCCAAGGAGGGAATTTCCTCCTCTGGGAGTTCTCTGAGCCAATGAAATAATAAGACCCAGCCCAGCCCAGAATTCACTTTTCATGTCATATTCTGTGTTGGCACTCATAGGATCACAGACTTGGAGCCGGAAGGCTCATTAGAGGTCATCTAATTCAATCCCCCTCATTCTCCAGATGGGGAAAGAGGGGAAGTAAATTAGCCCACATCCCGTAAGGCCCCAGAATCCAAACCCAAGTCTGTCGATTCCTGATCCAGTGCTCCTTCTGTTAGGTAGGCTACTTCCCGCCTACTTGGGTCCCATCCTGCCCCTAATGTGTGGCCTCCATGAGCACAGGGGGCCCCACTTTAGCTCAAAGACCTCTGTCCCCCAGAACCAGGTGCTTAATATGTTTTCATTAAATGAATGACTATGTCTGACTCGGCACCATGCCTCCCCTTTGGTCCTGCTGATGGCAGACATGGGGCTGCTGCAACTGACAACAAACCATCCTGGGGTGGCCTGAGGGTGGGGGGCAGGGAGGGGAGCCACAGAGGGAAGGCAGTAGGGAATCTCACTCACCCAGTACATTGGCAAGAACTATTTCCTACTCACGTTGGTTAAGAGGCTGGGATATTAGCTCTTTCTCTCTCCATTACTCTCTTGAATAAATACACTGGGGCTGCCTGAATGCAGGACTAGGGGTTACTCCTTTTCTGTCTCTGTCTTAGCAAAGCTAAATAAGGATCTGGGTACACAGTGGGGGGAGTGGGACCCTCAGGAAAGACCAGCTGGACTGAATGGAATGCCTGGAAAGGCCTGGTATAAGAATAGCTCCCCTAAACTGTTGTTATAAATGCTATTATTCTAGAGTCAACATGCATTAGTAAGTGCCTGCTATTTGCCAGGTGTCATGCTATAGCTCCATTTTACAGAGAGGGAAACTGAGGCTCAGAAAGATAAAGTGACTTACCAAACATCACATAGCCAAAGTCAAGGCTTGGCCCAGAGCCTGGGTCTTTTGACAGTAATTTCTGTTTTCTTTCCATTATATCTCTATCTCTAATAGGAAGGAATGAAATGAGCATTAATTAAGTGCCTACTGTGTGCCAGGAGCAGTGTTAGCTGGGTTCTTTACAAGTATCAGAGGTTAAGCAACTTGCACAGGATAGCACAGCTAAGTAAGTTTGTAAAGCTGCATTTGAAATCAGATCTCCCTGATTCCAGGCCCAGTGTTCTATCCACCACACTGCACCACCAGCTGAGCATCTGGGTCGAGTGTGGAGAGGAGAAAGCAGAAGTCCAGTTGCAGCTACATCCTGGGCCCCAGTCTCCCCAGAAGGGAGAAGAGAAGGGCTCCTTTAACTGAGGTCCCCTGGTGCCAGGTCTACCCCTTTACCCAAATGTCCGAGGCCACCAATAGGGAAAGCCAGAGCGGGAGATGGAAAGGGGGAACGTCTGGGTGCTGGCTAGATTTGTTTGTTGGCTAAGACCTGTTTTCTCCGACTCTGCTTAAGAGATAGGAGGGGATTTGTTAAAAGTGGTTAAGAGCTCAGAGAGGCAACAATGGTGTATTTGAATTCCTTAGAACTTGCCTCCCAGAAGGGGTGATCAAAATGAATTGTCAGGGCAGCTAGGTGGCAAAGCGGATTCAGAGGACCTGAGTTCAAATCTGGCCTCAGACACTTGATACTTACTAGCTGTGTGACCCTGGGCAGGTCACTTAACCTTCATTGCCTCACAAAAACAAAACAAAATAAAAGATGCTCCTGGTTCCTCCCCACTCCTAGAGGTCAGGAGAGATGTACCAGACTGTCCCCATCAGAGAAGCCTTGTTCATGCTCTCAGCTTGGGGCTTAGGGTAGGGGTGGAGGAGAAGATTCTAGATCCTAGATGCTAAAGAACCCAGATTTAGGGCTAGAAGAAATCTTTGGGGTCATTGAGTCCAACTTTTCCATTATTTTTACCCATGAGGAGTCTGTGACCCCAAATGGTCAAGCACTTGGCCCAAGTTCACATAGAGAATAAGTAATCAAGCCCGGTTCACACCTGATGCCAAATCCAGGGATCTTTGCACTATGCTTTCGGTCCCAGTCCCCTAACCAACCACCGATGTGCCAGTGTCCATGAATGACCCACATCCTAACCCTCCCATTCCTGCCCCCTGGACTGTCTGCTCTTGATTGTGTCAAAGCTGAGGCCAGCAAGGTCTGTCAAGCCCCCAGGCCTCCACCCTGAGTGAGCTCTAAACTTCCCCAAAGGGTCTACTGGCTCTTTTTGCTACTACACTGAACCAATTGGGTGCCAGTTCCTAAAACAGGGTTTACCATCCCATCGATACCACTGAAATAGCAATGACGCTCAGAGCCAATTTTCTGGGCTTGGGGGATTTGGTAATACAGCCCAGTGGAAAGCACCCAGGACCGGGAACTAGGAATCGGGAACCCAGCACTCTCAGCTATTGGGACATCCTGCCTCACTGGTTGACCTTGGGCAAATCCCCTCCTCTCAGATTCCTCTTATACAAAATAAAAATAATAACTCACATGTCTGTGCTGCTTTGGCTCTGAGAGAGGAAAGGAATTCCCCAGGATCACAAAGGGAATGAATGTTTAGAGCCAGGATTGGAATTCAGCTCTCCAGACAAATGACAATGCCTCCCACATCTAACGTTTGGGTGTTTTTTGAGATGGGATCTTACCCAGGCTGGAAGTACAAGCTACCACTCACAGACCCAATCCCACTACTCATCAACCCGGCAGTTCTGATCTATCCAGTTTTCAACCAGAGGTGGTTTACCCTTCCTGGACAACCCGATGGCCCTCCACCTATACAGAAGTATTTACCATATTGGTCCTAGATTAGTGGCAGCACCCAAACTTTAGCTTGGGCTCAGAACTGCCCAGCTCAAGAGATTCATTCACCAGCCTCCGCCTCTTCCAAAGAAGGCGTTTAAGGTGTTCCTTCATGCCCATTTCTATCTCCTCATGCCTCACCATAATCCTTGTGAGGCAGGTACTACAAGGATTATTATCATCCCAATTTTACAGAGAAGGAAACTGAGGCACAAAGCTATCCAGTGACATCCAAGGACAGTGTTCTTTCCGCTTCTCCTCCACCCCTATATCTTCCAATTTACTATTCTGATTTCTGGGGTAATTCACCAAAACACAGTCTAGTTTCAGGTACACAGTCAGGTACTAGAAACAGCTGAATTAAGATCTTTCTGTGCCTTAACTTCCTCACCCATGAAATGGGGATAATGGTCATCCTTGCACTATCTACCTCACATGACTATTTTTTTTGTTTTTGTTTTTGTTTTTGTTTTTTTTAATTTTTGCAGGGCAATGGGGGTTAAGTGACTTGCCCAGGGTCACACAGCTAGTTAAGTGTCAAGTGTCTGAGGCTGGATTTGAACTCAGGTACTCCTGAATCCAAGGCCAGTGCTTTATCCACTGCGCCACCTAGCTGCCCCCACATGACTATTTTGAGAAAAGAACTTTGTTGTCCTAAAGGACTATCGAAATCAGGGCAATAATTCCTAGTCAAAAGATCTGGATTCCAATCCTGACTCCAACACCTACTACATGTGAGAACCTGGGTAAGTCCCTTCCCTCTCTGATCCAGAGCCCATGGAAATGTGAGTCATTTTCATATTTTACAGAGAAGGAAACTGAGACCCACAGAAGAGAAGCCTCAGAGCTTTCAATTTTAGCCTTAGTGTATTTCTGAGAGGCAATCTAGGAGCTGGAGCTGAGCCTCCAAGCCTGGGGCCAGGGAGAGGGGAAGGAGCTATTGTTTACTACCGTCATTTAGCTTTCTTTGCCTCAAAATGCCATGCTCTGAGCTGCCCTGGATCCGGTTCTTGGGAATTCAAACCCCAGAGCCTTACTGAGGAGCAAAGCACAATCTGGACATGCTATTGGCTTCTCCAAGCCATTGGATGGTGGGGGGTGATCCAAGAGTTCCAGGAAGACCCCCCCTGCCCCTCCAATCATTCCACCACCATCCCCTGCTGCCCAGGGCTGGGAATCTTCTCCATAGTCCTCGAAAGGACAGGCCTGCTCTTTTAGAGCTGAAGTCAGAAGATTGGGGTAGTAATCCCAATTTAGCAATTTATTATCTCGGTGACCTTGTTCAAATTACTTCCACTTTCTGGGTCTCAGTTTACTCATCTATGAAACTGGGGCAATGGGACTAAAATCAAGGGTTCTTAATCCAAGATCTGTAAACCTATTTTTAAAAATTATTTTGCTCTTTTTATCACCGCATTTCACTATAATCGTTTTCTTTGTAACTCTTTGTATTTTGTTTTTGTGCATTTAAAAACGTGATTCTGAGCATGTATTCATATTCTTCCCAGACTGCTGAGCAACAAGGACACAGGCAAGCACACATGTGCTCACACACACAAGATTAAGAACCCTTCATAGACATGCTCTCCAAATCAATTCCCTTCCACCTCTAAATACTGATGCTTATAATGAGCTCCTCCCTAAGGGGCTCAGTATGAGCTCCCACAAAGCTTCAGAGAAAGAAAGCAGGTGTACTGGAAAGCACAAAGGCAGGGAGTCAGGAGCCCTCAATTCAAGACCCGATCCTTCCATGAACTAGCTGGGTGACCTTGACAAGCTGATTTATCACCTTGAGCCTCAGTATCCTCATCTCTAAAATGGGCCTAGTGTTGCCCATCTCAATGTTCATGAAATTGCTTTGTGAGAATAAAAGCATTAACTATTTTGTAAGGCTCTGGGGTCTCTTCTGGCTACTCAACCCACAGATGCTGATGGAGGCACCTTATTCTCCCCCACCCCAGGTTTTAGTAGATGGTTTAAAATGTTGTTGTTTGTCCTTCATCCTCAAAGAGGACTGTGACATCAGGGTGATGTCATGACTTTTCATTGAATTGGATTTAAGTGAGGGTCACCAGCTTCACTCTCTCCTCCAGAGCCATCTGGGTCCAGCGGCAAGGTATATATGAGGATGACTGGAGATGGCATGTTTAAGGCAATTGGGGTTGTGACTTGCCCAGGGTCGCAGAGCTAGTAAGTGTCTGAAGTGAGATTTGAACTCAGATCCTCCCAGCTTCAGGGCCTGTGCTCTATCCACTGAGCCACCTAGATGCCCCTAATTTAAAAGGTAAGCACAAGAGTAGGGTCTATATTGCTTTTGCTTTTTCATCCCTTATGAAGGTGTGAGTTCTAAAGAAGGAGCTTAATAAATGCTTTTCATTCATTTATTTGTTCATTCATTCCTTTTTTTCATTTCTAGTCCTTCATGAACTCTCATGACCAGAGAGAGCGCTGGACCTAGCATCAGGAAGACTTGACTTTGAATCCAGCCTCTGCTACCCCACTGGGCAAGTTACTTAACATCTGCCTTAGTTTCCTCATCAGTAAATGAGAGAGAATAATAGTCCTTACTTCATAGGGTTGTTGTGAAGCTCAAAGGAGATAATCATTTTAGAGTACTTAGCACAGTGCCCGGCACATAAAATGTGCTATATTAAAGCTTGCTCCCCTTTCTTCCCTCTTCTCTTTCTTCCCTTCTTACACTATGTCTCAGCTTCAAGACATTTCAGCAGTGATCCTCTGCACATTGTCCCCACCCCACTCCAAACCCCCAACCCTCCCCCTATATATAATATATATAGACATACATACACGCACACACACACAAATACACACACAAACACATACACAATACCCTTTTCCAAATCTTTACTGGAAGATTCTGATCTTATCTCCCTCTCAGGCACCATTTCCTTCTAATTAGTGGGTGGCTGGGGTTTTCATTCCCTCAGATGCAAAAAGGAAAAGAAAAATCTCCATTGCTGAGGACTCTGAACCATATGGAAGTGATTTTGCTTTATGGCCATCAAAGTTATAATTAAAATATATTGGTTTTTATACTGATCATTGACCAAAGCTGAATCCAGACTGGTTATGGAATGAGACGATTTGATTCTGTATGCTGCTGGGGGGCTGGCTGGGGCCAGGCTGGGAGGGCTGGGGATGGGGGTTAGGCGGGGGTTGGGGAGGATTGAGGGTGACTAACCCTGAGAGGCAGAAGCTGATCTGGATGGGATCTTCCTGGAGTCAGCTCCTCCCCATTAGAACCCAGAAACCCCATTCAGATTTCCAGCACTGAGAGGGGGACCTTAGGACATAGCATATCAAAGCAGAAATGGGGAGCAGGGGGGAGAGGAGGGAATAAGGCATTCGTATGGTGCCAACTATGTGCCAGACATTGTGCCAAGTGCTTTTTATAAATATCATCTCATTTTATCCTCACAACAGCCTTGAGAAGTAGGTGCTATTATAATCTAAATTTTACAACTGAGGAAATTGAGGAAAACAGAAGTTAAGTGATGTGTGTGGTGGGCAGGATTAATAGATAAATGTGTCAGCTCCGTCTTATTAGAACTCATTGTAAAGTCCCTTTCAGAATCTTCCACTCACCCCCCACCAACCCTCTTCAAAAGACGGTATTGTAATTTTTCATCCAAATATGCTGATGTCCCATAGCCACTGCCCAAGTGAACTGGAGAAATCATTTGCTGACTCAGTCACTCAGCAAATATTTATTAAGCCTATGCTATGCTGCACCCTGCCCTGTGCCAGGTTCTGCGGGGAATAATACAGAGATGTATAAGACATCCACGACTTTAACCTGGGATTCTAGAGAGAACCTTGAATTAAAAAAGGGAACTCCAGGTTCTCTTCTTGAGTTTGCCACTCACCATGTGACCTTGGGCAACTACCTTCCCTACTGAGTTCACTACCTTTTTCCCAGATATGAAGTATCCTTTGTTCTCCATTCTAAGGTCCTTCCTGACATTGACATTAGGTTCTTAAGTTAAAACCTTTCCTCCTCTGGTATTCTATGACCTAAGATCTTCCTGCTCTGTTATCCTATATTCTTTCATTTTTTTAAATTAATAAACATTTTCTGTTCCTCCCACATTCTTTCCTTTTGGGGGAAAAGAAGAATTTTTTTAAAAACAGTAACAAATATGCATAGTCAAGCAAAACAAATTTCAACATCAATGTGCAGAAATGTATGTTTCATTCCACCCCCTGGGTCTGCCACCCTTCTGTCAGGGTAGCAGGATTCATCATCAGTCCTCTGAAATCATGGCTGGTCATAGCAGCGGATAGCTTATGCTCCAAAGTCCCTTCCAGCTCCAGAATTCTATGCTTTGAGGTCCTTTTTCCAGCTGTGACCCTCCGTGCTTTAAGTCCCTCCCAGATCTAACTTTCTGTGTTTTATAGTGTGAGGTCTGAATAGTCTGTGTTCTATGTTCTAAAGGCTTCTCTAAGCTCTGACTTTCTATGCACTATATTCTAAGATCCCTCCTGGCCATAATACTCTAGTTCATGACCCTGCATTTTCCTCCCTCCAAACCTTTGTTTACCTTTCTCTGTGCTTGTGGAATTCCTTCCAGCATCTCCACCCATTCAGGTCCTACCTGTTCAGGTCCTACCCACCCTAACAGGCTCAAGCCAAATGCAGCCCACCTCTTCCTGGAAGCCTTTCCTGTCCCATCTATGAAGAGGGGATTGGATCAGATGAATTCCAAGGTTCACTTTAAAGAAGCTACATTAGCTCTGAATTCTATGATTCTCCCAGAGGGGGTGATCTATTTCAATACTTCTCTTATGATAATCCAACTGCATTCGAGTTTTTTTGTCCATATCTTAATGACCCCCACCTGAACACTGTGAGCTATGTGGGAAAATATTTTCACCTTATTAATTTCTAAATACTCCTAAGAGCCCAGGATAAAGTAGATGCAGTTGGGCAGATAAATGGATGGATGGATGGATGGATGGATGGATGGATGGATGGATGGATGGATGGATGGATGGATGGCCACTAATTCTCAAAAGCTTAGTGTAGAATGAATAAAATTAATATAAGAAAAACATTTATTAAGACGTGTTAAGCATTGCCCTAAGTTCTGGGGATACTAATTCAAAAGTGAGATAGTTCCCATCTTCAACGAATTGGGGGAGACAACCTATAACGGGGGAATGGTGTCCAGGATGGTTTTTTTTGGTCTGGAAAGTCACAGAAATGCTGGAGTGAAGCCACAGGGGAATTGAGAGGGAATGGTAGAGTTGATTTGTTTGTATTTGGGGGAGGAAGGGAAGGAGGGTGAGAAGGTAGAGAGGTGAAGTATATGCAGCAGCAGGGTGGATGGCAAGGCATGCCTTGGTGTGGAGTGGAGTGGGAAGGTTTGAATGGTTCTATAGTCTGGTGGCCCAAGGATGGGCAGATAAGATGGGCAATTAATTTGTTCTCATTCACTTACAATTGGGACAGTGTGGCCCGCCCTAGGGCCAAGATATTCAAAAGACAATATAAAAGAAGATAAACACAGTGCCTGGCACATTGTAGGCACTTAATGGATGCTTTTTTATCCATTCATTCAAGATATTCTTCCACTGAAGCAATGCCCACCTAGAAAGCGGGAGCTTAGCCCTGAAATTCTTCCCAAAACATTTTTCTTCAATACATCCAAGGTTTGGTATTTTTATTATTCTAAGTATTTGGGGATTTTTTTTCTTTTGGTTCATTTTTCAAACTGATTCTGAGTTTAATCCAAACAGAAAGAAGTCTCTTAGTTCCTGGAATAATCCATTAAGTTCTAAAATTCCCCCGTCTCCATGAACCCTTCCAGGACCAACTATAAGAAAAGATAAGAGGCATGCAAAGGGACTCACAAATATAAGGTGCTATAAAAATGACAACCCTTCTTATTCTCTTCTTTAAGACTTTTGGGCTCCAGTTTCACCAACGCAGATTTGAGCTCCACTGACATATATGGCAACTTGTCCATGTGTTATTCATTTGTCTTCATGAGCTACTATGGCCAAAAGAATGGCAATGGCCAGCCAGCCCTCAGGTGGTGAGTTTCTCTGGATTTGCCTGGGCTTGTTCTCTGCCAAAAGGCATGTGATCCATCTCTGGGCATGGCAAGACCTTCCAGTACTTCTACTCTGGTGGAGTCGTCTCCACACCACGGAGAGACACACCAGCAGAGGACTTGGGCAGAAGGTTAGAATATTGTTTCCATTACCCACACCCCAAACCACTTCTCCCCCAGCAACACCTTGTCCCATCATGGAAGTCCTAGCCTCCCACACCCTCCTCTGTCCTCATCCCTCCCCACTAAGATCTTTGGCTTAGCTCCTAATGCAATACCTCTCTAGTATTTTGTTTCAGCATGTGGTTAATGTTTGTTCATTTATCCGCCTGTCCGTCTTTAATCTCTGTTCTGAGACCTAGGTGAGTCCAAATTAGCCCATTGAAAACACAGGGAGCATCCCCCCTTTCTTTGCAAAAGTGGGGGTCTATGATTGTGGGGCAATAATGTCAAGGATTGGGCATCTGGATGATTAGATGGACGTCAAACGTGGATTATGTCAGACTTTTTCCTTTCAGTTAGTTTTGCTAAATTTGTTTCTCCCTCTTTTTTATTCTTTGCTACAAATGATGTCTCCCCGGGAGGGGGAAAGAGAAGAAGTGCATAGGGAAATATAAGTCATGTGAAAATATATCAATGGGCAACTCATTACAACTCAAGGTAATGCACTCCATTGTAAAACAGATTGTTGTTGTTGCTTTGTCCTTCATTTTCAAAGAGGACCATGATGTCCAGGTGATGTCATGACTTGCACTGAATTGGATTTAAATGAGGAAGGGCTGTGCGAGGTCACATATCATTTGAAGGAAGGTCTTTTTGTTGAACTAAAATCTGCATCTCTACAACTTCCACCCATCGTTCCTAGTTCTGCCCTCCAGGGCCAAGCTGAATAATGTTAACCCCTCTCCCCCATAGCAGCTGTTCAAATTCTCAAAGGCAACTATAACTTCCCCTTGAAGTTTTCTCCAGGCTAAAACATCCAGAGTCCCTTTACCTTGTCTTCATACAGCATGATGTCCAGTCCCCTTCATATGTTGGTCACTTCCCTTTCGATATAGTTCATCTTGCTAACATCCCTTTGAAAATATGATGCCCAGAAGCGAACACAATAATCCAGGGCAAAGATCATACTGTACCCATCACTTTTCTCATTCTTGACCCTTGGGGCAGCTGGGTGGCACCTCAGAGTGCTGGGCCTGAAATCAGGAAGATCTGAGTTCAAATCTGACCTTGGACACTTAACTAGCTGTATGACCCTGGGCAAGTCATTTAACTTCTGCTCACCTCAGTTTCCTCAACTGTAGAATGGAGACAACAATAACACAGACTCTGCAAGTTGTTTGGAAGAGCCTGGCACATCGCAGGGGCTATCTAAAGGCTCGTTCCCTTTCATTCTCCTAGTGGATAAAGCCTGGGGTCAATCATTCATTTTTCTGGGAAATCTTTGGACTAGACATGCATGCATGTATGCAGAGATTTCTAAGTATGCTCTGATGAGCTTTATAGTACTTTAATATACCCTGACATGTTCAGGGATCCACAGGAATGGCTGCCGATAGGCGTTCAAGTCCTTCTCAGGCCACCCTGGGTCCACACGTCCATCCCCTGCCTTAGAGCAGACTGGCTTCTGAAATCAACTCAGGTGGATGAATGCCGGGCAGAGTCTTCTGGAACTCCATAAGAAAAAGGGACTTGTCAAAAGCCTCCTCTTCCTCCTCCTCTTCCTCCTCCTCCTCCACGCCACAAAGAAGCCAGGCTTTACAGGAACAATATTTCTTGGATACTTTGGACCTGCCAGAACTCAGCATTCCACCAGGCCTCGGGGGTCCGCCAGACCTCAGCCTTCTTGGGAGCTGTTGGATGGAGCCTCCCCTGGGAAGGGTAAGAAGATGAACCATCGTGAGTATTTCCTTGAATTACTTTGTTTGTCTTGGAGGTGCTGACTGTCAGTACTCATTTTACTAGAATGGGGCCTGGTCTTGTAGTACAGAGGGAATGTTCCTCTCCAAGGCTGGCAGAGCAGACCAATACCTTTATGAGAAGCAGATGGATGGGGAACAATATTAATGGGAAGGTAGGGTGGTTAATTCAAACATTTGCATTTACCAAACTTAGCAATTCTTTTTGTATATACACACATACGCACACCCTAATGGACACACTTTCTCTCTCTCTCTCTCTCTCTCTCTCTCTCTCTCTCTCTCTCTCTCTCTCTCTCTCTCTCTCACACACACACACACACACACACACACACACACCATCTTCCCCAAGTAAGGAAGTCTACTAGATTCTGAGCTCCAACTCTGCCATTATCTTGCCTGAAAGCTATAATTTCCCCCAATTTAGTCCACTGTTTTCTGACTTGTAAAATAATAGAGTTCATCTAAAATGCCTTCCACCTCTAAAATCTTATGATTCCAAGATTCTAATATCTTATGAATTTGTGTTAGAATTCATATCCAACGTCTCCTCTCCCCCAGCATTTAACAAAGTTGCCCACAGTAGGCAACCAATAAATGTTTGTTAAAAGCCACAACCCACAGTATTAGGATCATTCCCAGTAGAAAACTTGACTTGGAATGTCAGGGCCCAAAGGGACCTTGGAAGTCATCAAATCCAATACTGTCATTTTACAGACAAGACCTATGATGGAAAGTGACTAACCCAAGGTCACAGAGCTAGCTGGGATTCATACCCTAGCTTTCTGACTGTCAGTCCAATGCTATTTCCATTCCTCTATCCTGTATGGTATCCCCCGCTATTTAATAAAAGACACACCACACACACACACACACACACACACACACACACACACATACACACATGCATGCTAAAAGGAGGCCAGACACAATCCAATTACATTTCCCAACCATATCCTGTTTATCTTTTCATTTCACAGTTATTTGATTTATTTTTCTTAATTATTATTTTAAGGAAGAACCAGAAGGTCTCCAAGATACTTGGGAAGTTAATGGGAAAGCACAAATCAAGGGAAGTTTAGCCTTATTTCTGAAGCCTTTATTCAGGCCAGAGAGCCAGACTCGGCTGGATCTGTTGCCAGTGACCCCAGGGGCTCCTTCAGGCCTGTGCTCCCTTCTTCCCAGGCTTCCCCACCATCCAAAGCCCAGGTATCCCGCAGGAGCCCAAGAAAGCCTGGATTAAAGGAGAATCTTGGGGAAATCATCCCCCACCCCCTACCTTGCTCTCAGTTTCCTGGGCCCTGCTCTTGTGGAACTTTACCTCATCCAATTTCAACCACTCAAATAGGAAGCAACAGGGCATCGTGGGTGAAAGCATTGCCATGGGAAGGAGAATGGTAGAGCTATCTGGAAGACACCTCAGAGGGCTTCCAACCCAACCCCTTTATTTTATAGATGATGAAACTGAGCCCAGGAGTTAGAGTTCCCAGATTCACAGCAAGATACCCAGGCTTCATGGAGAGGGTTGGTAGAGAGAGGAGGGCAGACCCAGAAGGGCTCCCAAACTGCTGTGTGACTGTGGACATGTCACTTCCCCTCTAGGGGACTCAGTTTCTTCCTCTGTAAAATGAAGAGGAGCTGATGAGTCTCAACAAGCCAAGCATCCTGCCTCCAATCCACTCTGATGTGTGTGTCTTAATTAAGTGCTTCATGCCAGATATGAAGACAGCCTCTGCAGAGAGGCAGCTGCTGCCACCAGAGAAGGAGGTGAAGGCATAATTCTCTGTCTTCTAAAAAAAAATCATAAAAATTAATCACAGTATTTGAGAGCTGGGAAGGGGCCTCAGTTGCACAGAATCCAAATTCTGGATATTACAGGGGCAGAAATGGAAGCCCAGAGCAAAACAGGAGTTTGCACAAGTATCATGACTCCCATTTTACAGATGAAGAAACTGAGGCACAACGAGGCTGAGGGATTTGCTCAAGATTGCAGAGCTCTCTATTAAATGATCAAGTCAGAACTAGAACTCAGGCCTTCTGATTCCTAGTCCGCGGTTCTTTCTACTAAAACTTACTGAATCCCAGGCCTAGAGCTTCAAACAGCTCATTTGGAGGGAAAGTGCCAAAAAATAAGATGTAGAAAAAAAGGTAGAATGTTCAATGGAGAAAGTGCTGACTTTGGATCTGGGTTTAGGGGCAGCTAGGTGGCGCAGTGGATAGAGCACCAGCCTTGGATTCAGGAGGACCCGAGTTCAAATCCGACCCCAGACACTTTATACTTACTAGCTGTGTGACCCTGGGCAAGTCACTTAACCCCAATTGCCTCACCAAAAACCAAAAAACCAGCAAACAAAGGATCTGGGTTCTAATTCTGCCTCTGACACCTACTGTCTGTATGACTTTGGGCGAGCCACTCAACTTCCCCAGACCTCAGTTTCCTTATCTGTAAATTGAGGTCAATGAACCAAAAATGGCTTCCAAGCTTCCTTCCAGCTCTAGGTCTATGATTCTATTATATTAGTATCAAGTTAAATCAGTGCCCTGACAGCTTCATGTCTCTTCCAGAAACCGTGGTCGGTTTATTACAAATATTCAGTCAGCTTGTTCTATTAAGAGACGGTCTATTTGTATTTGGGGACACAGTAGAGGAAACTGCTATGATTTGGGGGGGTGGTTTTTATAATCACCTCGGGAAGTGTCCTTCCTCTTTCTAATCCTCAACTTCCTGTTTGGTAAATGAAGAGATCAGACCAGATGTCTCCTTCGCACCCATAAGTCAGAGAGAGAGACAGAGACAGAGACAGAGAGAGAAACAGAGACAGAGAGAGAGAGAGACAGAGACAGAGAGAGAGAGACAGAGAGAGAAACAGAGACAGAGACACAGAGACACAGAGAGAGAGACACAGAGAGAGAAACAGAGACAGAGAGAGAGACAGAGAGACAGAGAGAGAGGGAGGGAGGGAGGGAGGGAGAGAGAGAGAGAGAGAGAGAGAGAGACAGAGAGACAGAGAGACAGAGAGACAGAGAGAGAGGGAGGGAGGGAGGGAGGGAGGGAGAGAGAGAGAGAGAGAGAGAGAGAGAGAGAGAGAGAGAGAGAGAGAAACAGAGACAGAGAGAGAGACAGAGAGAGAGAAACAGAGACAGAGAGACAGAGAGAAATACAGAGAGAAAGAGAGGGAGGGAGGGAGGGAGGGAGGGAGGGAGACAGAGAGAGAGAGAAAGAGAGAGACAGAGAGGGAGGGAGGGAGGGAGAGAGAGAGACAGAGAGACAGAGAGACAGAGAGAGGGAGGGAGAGAGGGAGGGAGGGAGGGAGGGAGAGAGAGAGAGACAGACAGAGACAGAGACAGAGAGAGAGAAACAGAGACAGAGAGAGAGATCTGGATGGTTGTTGTTTGCCTTTCATTCTCAAAGAAAACCATGACATCAGGGTGATGTCATGACTTGCAGTAAATTAGATTTAAGTGAGGCAGGGCTGTGCAAAGTCACCAGCCTTACTCTCTTCTCCAGAGCCATGTGGGTCCAGTGGCAAGATATACATCAGGACGATGAGAGATGGCCCAGGATGTTTAAGACAATTGGGGTTAAATGACTTGCCCAGGGTCACACAGCTAGTAAGTGTCTGAGATGAGATTTGAACTCAGGTCCTCCCAACTTCCGGGCCAGTGCTCTACCCACTGAGCCACCCAGCTGCCCCATGGATATGGATAGAGATAGAGACAGATGTATAGATATGGATATTATAGAGAAAAGACATACTATTCCTCCATTCCTACCTATAGTAAGCTCCCCTACCCCTCTTCCTGGCTCTGAAGTAAAACATAAGAGATGGAGAATTCCAGGAGGGTGCCGTGTACTCTCTGGAGGCCCTCTTTGAACACAGGGCTTCCTGTGTAGCGACTGGCTAACCAAGAAACAGTATGTGCGGATATATGTATGTTTGTACCCATACAGATGTGTGGACACGTGTGTATTGCGTATACATACATATTTACACATGCCATGAACCTCTATAGACTCATGTGTATGCAGAAAGACCTGTATATATGCACAGGCATATTTAAATTATGTTTATGGATACATGTATGGGATGTGTATACACATATGCTTAGATGTATGTAGACTCTGTGTGTACATACACATACACATACACATACACATACACATACACATACACATACACATACACATACACATACACATACACATACACATACACATACACATACACATACACATACACATACACATACACATACACATACACATACACATACACATACACATACACAGCTATGGTAGGCAGCTAGTGGCACAACGGATAGAGCACCAGGCTTGGAGTCAGGAAGATCTGAGTTCAAATATGGTTTCAAACATTTACCGGCTCTGTGACCCTGGACAAGTCACTTAACCCTTATTTGACTCACAGTTCTTTATCTGTAAAATTGGGGACACACTGGAAAAGGAAATGGCAAACCACTCTGGTATTTCTACCAAGAAAATCCCATGACTCTATGGGGTCACGTAGAGTCAGATGTGACTGGATGACCAGACAACATATACACATATATGGATATACACATGTATGTGTATGTGTGTGTGTATATATATATATATGGGTCTCTGATTTCATTATCATGCTCTATCTCTTATCGAATAGTAGATCTAGAGTAGGAAATCTCAGAGGCATCTGGTCCAACCTCTCCATTTTGCAGAAGTGGAAATGGAGGTCCAGGAAGTTTAGCTGGCTTGCTAGGTAATATGCCTCAGAGGTGGGATTTGAATCAGGTTCCTCTGATTCCAGAGACAGTAAGTGTTCTTTCCATTCTACCACCCTGCCTAAGACACCGGGAGGTTAGGTACCAAAGGAAGGAAGGAGAAAGCAAGCATTTATTAAATGCCTACTGTATGCAAGTCACTGAATTCAGTGTTTTACATATATCTAGTTTGATCTTCACAACACTGTGAGATAGCTGTTAATATCCCCATTTTACAGTCGAGGAAACTGAGGCAGACAGCGGTTAAGTGACTTGTCCAGGGTGACGCAGCTAGTAAGTTTCTGAGGTTGGATGTGAACTCGAGTTTACACAGTATGTGTTAGAGATAACATGTCTTCCTGACACTGAGGTCAATTCTCTATCAACTATGGCAGGTCCCCTCAACCAATAGTTATGAAGCATTGTAAAAGGTCTCAAAGCAATTATGAACCTAGTAGAAAAAGTCTTGGCCCAGGAGTCAGAAGACCTGGTTCTGCTGCCCACTTGATCTTGACCTTGGAAAACCTCTCTTTCCCTCCATCCCCTCTGTGCCTCAGTTTCCTCATCCACAAAATGGGAAGACATCCCTGCCCAGTGTCTCAGAAGCCCAGAGGAGACCCAGCCAGCGGGAGCTGGATGTCAGAGAATAAAAGCCCTCCCCCCCGGGCTTTAAGGGAATACAATCACTTGTACGGAAGGGGTCCCCCTTCCTGCACAGGCAGCCGGCCTCTTTTATGAGCTTATAGTTCTAGTTATTAATCAAAGCACTAACATTTGGAATGTGGCTGTTGACCTCCCCTGGCCCCATTCTATGGAAACAATTTCCCCAGCGAACCATAAATCCCTCAGACTCCCCAGGTCGCTTTATAGACTCCCATTTTGAGCCTCGCACCTTGATCTCTGACTTGGGCCTTTCACTTGGAGGCTCTGATTAAAGCGAGGAGAGTTGCTGATAAAGCCACTCGCTCTAAAGCGGAGAGAAGAGGGATACATTCCGAGGTCTTGGGGCCAGGGCAAAGCTTGGAGGGCACCATTGGCGACTTGATGAAATGCACACAGTAGAGAAGGGGTATTTTGTGGAGGCAGAAAGGCAGGCGCAGCTGAGGACAGAACCAACGGCCTAGAAGCAGAAGATAAGAGCCAGGAAGACCTGGAGCCTTGGGGTTTAATGTTCTAGGTCAGCGCTTGTCTTGGGTGGGAGATGGGGGAGGAGGCGCCGCGTGGAACTGTGATGAGAGAGGGAGAGCAGGGAATCAGGGCTGAACCTGGGAAAGTCACGTTCCGCTGGGGAACCTGTTCTCCTGCGGGGCTTTCCCCGTGGGCTCATCTGTGTCCTCGTGAGATGTGCGTGTGGCCACGGAGAAGCCTTGCACATCGGCACTGTCCTCTGCGAGCCCGAGAGAACTACGTGTCCCTTCGTCACAAAGTCAGTGCCAGCTGCATTCTTGACCAGCCCTTCTGTAAAGGAGTTCCCGCGCTGGAGTCCGTTGGAGTCCCAGGGCCTGAGTTCTAATCTCCGCTCTACTACGTACTATTTAACCCTCGACAAGTCCCTTCCCTTTTCAAGACCTCGATTCCCTCCCCCTGCCCCCTCTCCTCGCTCCAGAATATGACGGGATGGGACCAGGTGACTTTTAAGAGGCTCTTCCCTAGTTTCTCAGGCATTGCTGTGTCAGGGGTTGAAACCCCACTGCTGACCAGCATGTCCTGGCCAGCCTACTACACAGAAAGCCTTTCTCAGAGAGTGCCTCCGGCCTTGAAGCCTCCCAGCTTAGCTAGGGCTACCGGGCACCCTGGATCTGTTCTGTTTTACTGAAGGGCCAAAATGAGGCCCATAGGAGCTTAGTACAGGGCCTGGCATATAGTAGGGGCTTAATAAATGTTTATTGATTGACTGAGATCCATGGTGGGCAAGTTGGTTAGCCTCTCAGAGCCTCCCTTCCCTCAACTTCAACATGGAAAGGATAATAACAACTAGCATCTGTCTAGTGCTTTGAGGTTTGTACAGAACTTTACAAACATTATCTCATTTGGTCCTCACTACAATCTTGAGAGGTGGGTGCTATTGTTATCTCCATTTCACAGGTGAAGAAACTGAGGCAGACAGAGGTTAAGTAACCTGCCCAAAGTAGAACAGCTAGTGTCTGAAGCTAGATTTGAACTCAGGTCTGGCAGTCTCTACACTGCACCACCTATTATTTGGGGGATGTGAATGGAAAAACTCTGACAATGTCAAAGTGCTATATATAAGAACAAGTTTTTATTATTATGGTCAGGAAGACTTCTGGGAGGAGATGGGCCTTTCAATGCTCTAAAATGGTAGTACTGGAACAAATGTTCTAGTATTTAAAGATAGCTGATTCATAGCCAGTGCAATGAATAGAGCACCAGTCCTGCAGTCAGGAAGACCTGAGTTCAAATCCAGCCTCGCACACTTACTATCTGTCACTTAACTCTGTTTACCTCAGTTTCCTCATCTGTAAAATGGGCTGGAGAAGGAAAAGGCAAACCACTCCAGTATCTTTGCCAAGAAAACCCAAAATGGGGTCTCAGAGAGTGGGAAACGACTGAATGACAACAAACAAGAAAACCATTTAAAAGTTTCCCTAATCATAGCACTCCACAATGAGCTTTGATTAAATAAGTCTATTTAATTGGGAAAGACCGAGTCTGACTGCAATGGAACACATCCTGCTGAATGAAGCCCATGAAGCCCTTATGGCACTTTCTTCTGTGTATGGCTCTTTACAGCTGAGGTTGTAGTAGGGATGGAGAAGGTAGAAGAGATTAGAGGGAGCATGAATTGTACCCATTTGTGCCCTGCCCTAGAGAGCTCAACAGTCTGGTGCCATTGCACCAGAGTTCTGATGTGGGCTCAGAGGGCCAGGATTCAAATTCTGCTTTTGCAACTCACTATCTGTGTGACTTTAGGCAAGTCATTTCATCTCTTTCATCTGTGAAATGAGGAACAGCTGGGCTAGCTGGCCTCAAAGATCCTTGCAACTCTAAATCTATGGTCCTCAGATCCTACAAACCTGGGGAGGTAAAAGTGAATGAAGTCAGAATTCTTTCACCCGGGATTTAAGACTCCTTGACCCCTACCTACCTTACCTCTCATCTCCCACTACCTCTAGACCTAGAGATTTAGGCTAATCTCCATTCCCCAAGTGTGCCCATCATTTTCTTACCTCTTTCCCTTTGCCTATGCCGTGTACTCTGCCTGGAGTGCCTTGCCTTTCCATCTGTTCATTTTGAAATACTGCCTACACTCAGAACCAGGAGAACATTGTACACAGTATCATCAACATTACGTGTTGATCAACTGTGATAGACTAGATTCTTCTCACCAATCCAACGGTACAAGTAAGTTCCAAAGGACGCATGATGGAAAAGGCTCTCCAAATCCAGGGGGGAAAAAACAACTGTGGAATATGAATGCTGATTGAACCATACTATTTCTTTTGGTTTTGGTGCTGTTGTTTTTCTTTTTTGAGGTTTTTCCTTATTGCTCTGATTCTTCTCTTATAACATGACTAATGCAGAAATATGTTTAATGTTATTTTATATATACATATATATATAAACCTATATTAGATTACTTGCTGTCTAGGGGAGGGGGAGGAAGGAGGGGAGGGAGGGAGAAAAATTTGAAATTGTAAATCTTATTTTTAAAATGTTGAAAACTATCTCTACATGTAACTGAAAAATAATAAAATACTTTTATTAAAAAAAATACTGCCTATACTTCAGGGATTACTTCTTCCAATAAGACTTCCTTACGATTTCTTCAGGCCCCCAGTCAAAGGTGATGTCTGCTTTTTCTGGATTCTCTTAGGCTTCTTTTCTCCTCCTCCTCATTCTTCTTCTTCTTCTTTTCTTGCTCTCTCCCTCCCTCTCTCTCTTCCTCTCTCTCTCCCTCTCTTTCTCTCTTTTCCCCTCTCTCTCCCTCTCTCTCTCCCTTTCTTTCCCTCTCTCCTCCTCCTCCTCTCTCTCTGTCTCTATTCTTATCACATCAAAACTTACAATGTAGTTGTTTCTGCACCTCCTATTTCCCTTATAATAATGTAAATTGCCTTCCTTCAAGGCAGAGACTATATAGAATTATCCCCATTTTATAGATGAGGAAGCTCAGACTCAAGAGATAGGAGTAATTTCCTCCAGGTCATATAGCTGAGAACTCAAATCCAAGGCTCTTAATTCCAAATCCAGTATTTTTTTACTCACCCACTGTTGCTATCATAAAGAAAAGCCCTACGCGTTTTTCTATAGATACATGGACTTGGAAATAAATAGAGCCCATGTACCATTCAATTCTAAACCCCATAGAGACTTTCAGCCCAGCCCATGCTCCCAAAAGCCTCTGATTACATAAATAAATGGTATATTTGGAAAACAGCAGATGGGGTTCAATAAACAATCAAGCTAATAAATGTTCGTTTTCAGAGGCACCATTGACGTGACTAAATCCCAAGATTTTGATTTTATTGTTATTACTGTGGTGGATGGACCCAGGCATTGCCCAGGTACTAAATTCTTTTTTTTCTGGACCTATTGTTTAATTTGTGTTCTTTAGTTAACTTAGCCTTAGAGAATTTGTCTAGGATCTTGAGAAATGAAGTGAATTGCCCATGGTCACAGAGCTAATATGTATTTGAGTCAGGACCTGAATCCAGACCCCAAAAGCCAGCCCACTAACTGCCATGTCACATTACCTTGAGTACAATGCTCTCTTCCCTATGCAAGATAGAGGGGATCTTTGGAGCCAAAGGACCCGAGTTCAAATCCCAGGTCCAGCGATTCTTATTTGAGTAACCTCAAACGCGAGGACTAGACGTCTTCGGCCTCTTTTTCTTTCTCTTTATGATTTGGAGATGGAGAAAGCCGATCGCTCAGGTCCCATCTGGCTATAAATTCTATGCTCCTTGTTGAGAGGTTTTTGTTTTTTTTTTTTAAACAAGGAAACACGAGCCCCGGGCATCAGCATTTCTCTTAAAAAGTATCCGATTTAGGGACTGACATGAACCTGAGGACACAAACATGTGCTCTGGGTTGCTGAGTGGAAACTCTATCCGGTGTCAATCCTGGGTGATCAGGGAGTCTGCCAGCCCCAGAACCTGAGCTCGTAAAAGTGCCCATCGATTCTGGCCCTCCAAACCTCGGAGGCAACGTGGACAGGAGTACCATGATTCCAACACTAGTGAGTATTCAGTCAGTCCCCACTCAAGAGGAGAGGGTTGCGTGGTGGAAGGGCTGGGCCCAGAGTCAGGAGTCTTGGGTTCAAGTCCCAGGGGGGCACACTTACCAGTTGTGTGACTTCAAGAAATTCACTTTTTTCCTGAGTTTAGTTTCAGCTTCTGTAAAGTGGGAATGTGATATGGGCACAATTCCCTGCCCCCAATTGCTTTGTTAATAGAGAAATTTTGAGTAGCTTAAAATCCAAATTAGAAGTGGTCTGGACGGGGGCAGCTAGATGGTGAAGTGGATAGAGCACCGGCCCTGGATTCAGGAGGATCAGTTCAAATCCAGCCTTGGACACTTGACACTTGCTAGCTGTGTGACCCTGGGCAAGTCACTTAACCCCCGTTGCCCCACCAAAGAAGGAGAAGGAGAAGGAGGAGAAGGAGAAGAAGTCTGGACCAGAGAGGAACCCGGATTAGGAAGGAGCCTGGGAATGGCAAGAAGGGGGTCATTGAGGCAGGAGGGACAGAATGTGTCAGTGTACTCACCCACTGTTGCTATCATAAAGAAAAACTCTAAGGGTTTTTTTATAGATACATGGAGTAGAATGTAGCATGGAGTAGAATGGACAGAGAACTGGGTTTGGAATCAGGAGACTTCAGGCCAAGTCCTGACCAGGACATGTATTGTCTATGTATAAGACTTTCTCTGATGTCTTGTCATGATGTGGAGGGTGATCCTGGCTTTCAAAGGCTCTGCAAGTAGTGGCAAGGTCCAACCATGGGCTATAATGACTTTGAGGACAAGCCTAGTAACAGAGGATATTTGTTGTCCACGGACCAGCCTGGCTAACTGGATAAGACTGTGGGATTGTTGCTTGGAGTCCCTTAGAACCTTCTTCCTTTCTTCATGCAACCTGAGATCCTGTGAGGTGTTTTGGTCACTGGGTAACACTGTGGACTCGAGTAGGGCTTTTGTACCCCAAAACAACCCCAGAAGCCCATTGTGAGAAAAATGTTCTTCTGTATTCTTTTAAATGCTAAGGAGATGGGAGTGATGATGACTACTCACGGAATGGGGTCACCTAACTCTCAACTGCTCCTGCCCCCACTTTGAAGTTTCCCCAGAGAGGTAGCCCCAAGCCCTCAATCCTAGACTACTTCAATAGCCTGCTGCTGGGTCTGCCTGCCTCAAGTTTCTCCCCACTCCAATTCATCCTCCATCTAAATCTAAATTGATTTTCCTAAAGTATACGCCTGACCACGGCACCCCCTGCTCAGTAAATTCCAGTCACTCCCCATCATCACCTCCAGAATCAAATACAAAACCCTCTGTCTGGCATTGAAAGTCTCCTCTTATCATTCCAGGCTTATCCCTCTCTCCTCCTCAGGAATCCTTCAGTTTAGTGATCACCGGCCTCAGACACTCCATCTCAGCTCTAGGCCCTTGTGCCCTCCCTGGCTTCCTTTCAGTCCCAACCAAAACCCCACCTTCTACAGGAAGCCTTTCTTAACCTCAGTTTAATTCTAGTTCCTTCTCTCTTCTTTATTTCCAATTTTTCCTGTATAAAACTTGTTAGTTCTTATATGTTTGCTTATTGTCTCTTCCATTAGATTGTGATCCTTGAGGTCAGGGACTGTCTTTTTTTGCGGGGCAATGAGGGTTAAGTGACTTGCCCAGGGTCACACAGCTAGTAAGTGTCAAGTGTCTGAGGTCAGATTTTAACTCAGGTCCTCATGAATCCAAGGCCAGTGCTTTATCCACTGCATCACCTATCTGCTAGTAGGTATTTAATAATTTTTGACTATTATCATATGGTTACAAACCTAAAATTGGAGGGGACGTCAGGGGCCATCTATTCCAACACCTTCCCCTGCCCCCAATTTACAAAATAAAGAAACTGAGCTCCAGAGAGGTTTAAGGAGAGGAGAACTTATTGAAGGTAACATGAGTAATAAGTATCAGAGGTGGGAGTTGAACTCAGACCCTCTGACTCCAGGACCAGGGCTCTTTCCACTCTTCATCAACAAATAATTCAAGTCCTCTTGTGATTAATAACTCTTTTTCACCCAGCACTTTACAAACTGGTTCTTCAGCCTTAGAAAACCAGGGAAAGTAGGCAGCTTTTGTCCATAGTTCTCATTGTCCTACTGGATTTAAGGTTTTCAAGATACTTTCGTTATCCTAGTCTAAAGGTACAGACAGAGACAGAGAAACAGAGACAAAGAGAGATGGAGAGAGACAGAGATACAGAGAGAGAGAGAGAGAGAGAGAGAGAGAGAGAGAGAGAGAGAGAGAGAGAGAGAGAGAGAGAGAGAGAAGCAAGGAGACAGCCACAGAGACAGAGAGAAGGGCACCTTTCCTCCATCGAGCAGCAAGTCAGAGGCAGGCCTTGGACTAGAACCCAGGTCTCCTGATCCCCAGCCTTAGGCCCTTTCCACTTGCATCATTACAACCCAGGTGCTTCTGTGTCTCCAGGGAGGGCAGCTGGCAGGAAACTGGGCATCAGAGTTCCCTGGCATCCCACTGACAGAATCACCTCAGTCCTGGGGCCTTGTTCTGAGGATGCACAAGTGGAGGCCTCTGATGACTCTTTTGCTTAAGGCGTGTTGAACTCCCTTTGCCTCCCTCCTTGGCCGTGCCTTGGGAGGAGCTGGGGCAGGGAGCTTGTGCAAGGTTCCAGTGAACTCAGGGTCAGGGATGAGAAGACAGGCCCAGGATCCAGCCTCAGGATAAAGGCCCAGACTGGCAGACAAGGAGGACAGGCTGAAGCAGGGCTCTCCATTGCAGCCTGGCAGGAGTACATGAACCACAGCACTCAAGCCAGAACCCCAGGGCCGTTGGGCAGTTAATTGGAAAGTCAGGGTCTGCTGAAACCACACCAGAAACAATCCATCAAAATCAGGTGTCTTCCCCACACCTCTGTGCTTTCAGGAGTCCTTTTGTACCATGATGTTATTGGATCCTTACATCAATCTTTGGAGGGAATTGAGGGTCCTTATCCCCATTTGACAGATGAGAAAATTGAGGCTGATGGAGTCTTCTCCTTTACATGTATGTGTGAATGCTGATCCTCCTGATAGAATGTAAGCTCCTTAAGGGCAGAGCCCATTTTGCATTTGTCTTTGTACCCTTGGCACATAGCACAGCACTTGGCGCATAGTAGGCTCTTAATAAGTGTTGGTTGAATAGTTGTTGAGAAAAGAGAATTAACACACCCAGAGCTGCCAGTGGCAGAACTCAAGCCTCCTGACTCTCAAGGCGGAGATTCTTTGACCGCACTCTGAGAGTAGTAATGAAAAGAATTGGGACTCGAGCCCCCATCTCCCAGAAGGTTGGCCCTTCATCCAAGTCACAGGAACCAAGGACATATACTTGGGGCACACCACTATGAACTTCCATCCAAGTTTATATGGTGCCATTAACTTACTCAACCAGCTTGGAATCAGCCTCATTGTACTATCATCTAATCAACAAGGACGAGAGATTGTCAAATGCTTAGATGAAATTCCAGATACATGGTATCTGCAGCATTTCCTTTATCTATCCTAGAACTCTGTCCCAAAAAGGGGGGGGGGAGGAGAATTAGGGGGCAGCTAGGTGGCGCAATAGATAAAGCACTGGCCTTGGATTCAGGAAGACCTGAGTTAAAATCTGATCTCAGACACTTGACACTTACTAGCTGTGTGACCCTGGGCAAGTCACTTAACCTTCATTGCCCTGCCCCCAAAAAAAGGAATGAGGTTATTCTGTTAGATCAAATCCTTGATAACTGTTGTGTTCCTTTCTAAAGGTTTACAAGCTACCCTCTAATAATATGGTCTAGAATCTCTTCCAAAATTGAAATCAGGTTGACTGGCCTCCAAAAGAAAATCTACCTTTCTGGCCCCCACACAAACACCCCCCACCTCCTTTTTTGTGTGTGAAAAGCTGCTGGTCCCCAGTGCTGGGTTGATCTCTATCTGACTCTCAGCCTGGAAAGTTCTGACTCATTGGAAGTTCACAAAGCAGCAGGTCCCTCCCCAACCCCAGGGCAAACCTGGTCTAGGAAGCAGAGAACTAGGGTCAGGTTCAGTTTTCACTTATCTTGCTGGGTGACCTTGGGCCAATCCCTTCTCCTTGGCCTTTGGACTCCATGGTCTATTGGAGCATTGAGGAAAGAGAGCTGTACTTGGCATCAGGTGGCCTGACTTTGAATCCTGGTCCCAACACTTTGGAGCCTCACCCCTCTGAGACTCAGTTTCCTCATCTGTGATGTGGGAGTAATAACTAGACCCCTTAGCTCACAGGGTCCTTTGCTGGGAGAGCACTCTGTAAACTCTAAAGCCCTATAGAAACACAAGCTCTCGCTGTGGGATAACAGAGCCAATAAACAGAGAAAATCATTTGCAGTTTCTCAACTTCATCATTTCCCACATTTAATGAGGAGACACTGTAGTGTTGGCGGTAAGAGGCATTTCCGGACAAGCACCGAGCAACAGCTGGATCGTTGGAAAAGTCTGGGGCCCCCAGAGGCTGGGACACAGCTTGTCCTGCTCTCCCTGCCCCCTCTCTCCAGGCCCCATTCTTGAACGGGGACAGAATCAGAAGCTTGCTGCCCTCTTATCTTCCAGTTACACACACACACACACACTTACATTTACACACTCACACTTACTCATACACACATTCACACACTCATTTGTACATCCACTTACGCATTCATACACTCACACACACATTTACACATTCACACACATATTCATGACTGCACCCACTTACACACATTCACATACACATATACTCATATAGACATGTACACAAATATACACATTCACACAACTCATACACATTCATACACTCACATTTGCACACACACATTAATGAATACGCCCACATATACACATTTACACGCTCACATATTCACATCCATAAACTCACATATACACACGCTCACTCACATAGTCATACACACACACTAGACACGATTCTGGTAGAAGATGTGGTGCAAGTGACTACCAACCCTAATGGCCATTCCCTATGATGCCCCCCTTGTAACTTCAGAGACTTAGAGCTTCACACAATAACAGAAATGAGAGGGCCCTTAAAAGACAGAGCACACAATATCAGAGCTTTAAAGGACCCTAAAATGTAAAATCTGAAACATTTTGGTAGGGAGGGGCAGTGAGGGGAGACCGACTTCATTTTCAAATGTAACATTACCTATATTTTATTTTGTTCAATATTTCCCAACTACACTTTAATGTACCTGAGAGTGTTGTGAGCTACCACTTAGTTGATACCTCTGGCGTAGTAGACAGAGATTGCTGGATTTGAATTCAAATCCTCCCTCCAATACTAAGGTGCTGTGTAACCCTGAGCAAGTCACTTAACCTCCTCTCTCTTCCTCTGTTTCCTCATCTGTAAAATAAGAGTCTTGGGGGGAGGGGAGCAGTTAGGTGGCTCAGTGGATAAAACATTGGTGCTGGATTCAGGAGGACCTGAGTTCAAATATGGCCTCAGATACTTGACACTTACTAGCTGTGCGACCCTGGGCAAGTCACTTAACCCTCATTGCCTTACAAAAACAAACAAACAAAAAAGAGTTGGGGTGGGGCGCAGTTAGGTGACACAGTGGATAAAGCACCGGCCCAGGATTCAGGAGGACCTGAGTTCAAATCCAGCCTCAGACACTTGACACTTACTAACTGTGTGACCCTGGGCAAATCACTTAACCCTCATCGCCTCACCAAAAAAAAAAAAAAAAGACTCCATGCCAGCTCTGATACTCTAATTCTAACGTGGGGGTGTGTTCAAACAAGGCTCCTCTTCATTTCAATTTAGAATGAATAAATATAGAATTAAAAAGAAGCCTTTAATAAGCTTCTTTAATGTGCTAGGACTGACAGGCTATACTTAAGAAATAATTGCATCCAAGCTCTCAATAAATCCTTGCTAACTTGCCAAATTGAGCAGGCTGAGAGCCCGAGGGAACCAGGCTGGACCCAAGCCCCGGTTCTGGCAGGTGCCTCGGGGTGGGGGCAGGAGTAGCTCATTAGACACCATCCCTGCCAGGCACTACCTGTGGTCACCTTGTATCTGCCCCAGCACACAGGAAGCATTTAATAAGTGCTTGTTGTTGCTGTCGCTTCCCCTGAGGTCAAACCGGGGCCTAATGGTTATGCTGGGCAAATCCTCACCTCGGCTTTGAGGGACCGTCCTTGGCCCTGTCCTGCTCCCTAGTGGAATAAGAGTCTTTCTCGTGTCACACATTCCATCAGCCTCCTCGGCTGCCACAGCCTCCATCTCTCCTCTGCCTCATACATCCAGCAGGGAGGTCAACGTTGCCTCAAACATCACCCTGCCGCATCTTAGCACCATGGAAAGAGTTCTAGAGACTAAGAACTTAGGATCTTCTCCCACAAATGGGACTCACACGCAACATGATCTCAAATCCTCTGTCCCCCCAGTACCTCCACATCCTCATTTGAGCTCAAATGAGGGGGTCAGAGTGAATGGTTCTTTCAGCTCCAGAGCATGGATCCAATCATCTTCTTATACATAAGTCTGCCGCGTGTCGGGCATACAAAGGGTGCTTGGAAGAGACATTCTACTACACTAACTCCCTAGGGTATTATTAGTGAGAGGCTGGGGCTTGGATCTGCCCCATTCCCTTTGGAGTCTGAATGGATTCAAAAACAAAAGTGAAACCGTTCCTGCCTTCAGGGGACTTCAGGAGGTTCTTGAGCTGAGCTTTAAGGGAAGAGGGCGCGGAGAGGAGCCAGAGTACACCAGGCGTCGAGGGGAAGAGCCAGAGTATACGAGGCATTGAGGGGGGCAGCCAGTACAAAGGTGCAGACGCGGGAGATGGAAGATCACGTGTCAGGAAGTGGAGATCTAGTGTAGCCAGGCCAGAGAGTATAAGTCCAGAAAGGTCAAGCTGGTTTGTTTTTCGGTTGTGTCTGAAGCTCTGTGATCCCATCTGGGGTTTTCTTGGCAGAGATACTGAAATGGTTTACCATTTCTTTCTACAGCTGATTTTACAGATGAAGACTGAAGCAAAGGGGCTAAGTGACTTGCCCAGGGTCACACAGCTAGTAAGTGTCAGAGGCCAGATTTGAACTCAGGAAGATGAGTCTTCCTAACTCCAGGTCCCCGGCACTGTAACCTCTGCACTTCCTAGTTGCCCCTGGAGTCGGGTTGTAAAAATCTTTAAATACCAAACAGAGGAGCTTACATTTGGTCCTAGAGGCAAGTATCAAGATGACCGTGTGCCCTTGCCTGGCATTTAAGAATCTCCACAATCTGCCTCCAGTCTCATTTCCAGCTTTATTTCACATCATTCCCCTTCACAAAGGTTCAGTTCCATCAGGAAGGGACTATTGAACTTAACATGCCATTTCCAACCTCCTGGCATTTACCTAGGTCACTCCACAATAACTGGAATGCACTCCCTCCTATTGACCTTGCAGAGTTCTTATATCCCATCAAGACTCAGTTCCACGTTCCCTGATTTCCCCCCCCCCCCAGTTAAAGGTTCACTCTTCTGCCTTGGACATTGCTAGAACACCTTTGTCTGCCTCTCTACGTTGTCCCATCATTCTCTGCCTTTTCTTAAACTGACCTCCTTGACATTTCTTGTATACTCTCCGACACTGCTAATCACCCAGGAGCAGACCCTCGTCACCCCACATCTGGACTAAAGCATTAGCCTGCTGGTTGGTCTCCTTGCTTCAAATCTGTCCCCACACCAGCCTATCCTCCACTCAGCTGTCAGATTGATCTTACCATTTCACATCACCACCCCAATTCCATAAACCCCAGTGGTACCCCATCACTGCCAGGATCAAATATAAAGTCCTCTGTTTGCCATTCAAAGCAATTCATGACCTGGTTCTTGGTAGTTTTCCAGTTTTCTTACATCTGTCTCTGAAAAAAAGATAATATCATTCTCTTCTCTTTCAATGTTCTCTCCCTCAATGATTTCATCCACTCCTAAGGGCTCAACTCTTATTTCCATGCAGATGACTCTCAAATCTATCTCCCTAGCCCTGACTCATCTCCAACTGCCTATAGGACACCTCCTGAATGTTTCATGGACAGCTCAAACCAATGTGTGCTCAACCAAGCCAATCACTGTCTCTTTCCCAACTTGCCCCTTTCTGTTCATGTCACTGTGGTGCTTCCAGCCACCCAGGCTCCAAATGTCAGAATCAACTCTGACTCTTTCTAGGGTGGAATGGGATGGTGCCCACCTCCAGAGGGAGTAAGCTCTCTGGCGCAAACTCTATGTCTCCAAGAGAAGGCGGGATATTTACTTTTTGTGGAGATTCCAGTTGAGGGACAGGTTGGAAAAGATGCCCTCTGAGGTCTCCTCAAACTCCAAGATTCTGTGATTTTGTGGATAGAATTCCCAGGGAAAAAGGGTAAGAAAATCTAGGCCCTGGGGAGAAGCCCACAGCCTGCCCCAAATGCTGAAATCATTGCAGGATCCATTTCGTGGTTTGAATGAACTGCACCAGGGGCCGTGTGGAAGGGGGCCGGGGGAAGAACATGGTTTTCCAGTGTCATAGGGAGATCTTTTTCTTTTAATAACAATGTTTGCATAAGGAGTTTATTCCCCTTCCCACTCACTCTCTCTCCCACTCTCCAAAGTGAACCCTTCATTAGGAATTTTTCCTCCAGTGTTCAGAAGTTTCTGTTCTTTGTGGCCTGGGTCTGTCTGCTGCCCTCATTCTGTGGAGAGAATGCTGGCTCCAAGCTGTGTCATTTTGATAATTACCACTTTCATTGAAATAGTTCTGGGTAATCCGCAAATACCTTCAAGTATTCAGTCATATGCCCTGAACTTTAGAGTAATGGCTGGAACTTGAGGGGAGGCAAAGGAGGGTGGGACTGACATGGAGCCAAGATATTTTTTAAAATCTCTGTCCCCAGCTTTAATTTGCTTCCTCCCCCTTACTGCACCCCCTTCCCCAGCTCGCCGGCCCATCACAGCTGTCAAGGAGCAACAGTGATTACTGGGGCCACCAAGGAAGCACCTCCTGCCCTGGGAGACTCAAAAACCCCCCCCTCCCTCCAAAGAGGACCAGGAGGTCAGCTAGTCTAAAAGAACACAGGTTCAAATCCCAGCTCCAATACTAGCCTTGTGACCTTGGTTCAGTCCCTTCCCCAAAGCCTGCCTAGGTCCCCCTCACTGCTCCATAAACTCCCACAGCTCTCTATAACCTCTAGGATCAAATACAAAACCCTCCATTTGTTGTTGGTTTTGGTTTTTTTGTTTTGTTTTGTTATGTTTTTTGGGCTTTTTTGTGGGGCAATAAGGGTTAAGTGACATGCCCAGGGTCACACAGCTAGTAAGTGTCAAGTCTATGAGGCTGGATTTGAACTCAGGTCTTTCTGAATACAGGGCCAGTGCTTTATCCATTGCACCACCTAGCTGCCCCCTCCATTTGGTTTTTAAAGCCCTTCTTATGTTTGAGAAAGTTTTCTTATACTTTTAGTCCCCTCCACAAGGCAGCACTGGCCAGCTTGTGCTCCTCAATAGCCATCTCTTGTCTCTGTAACCCTGTCTGGGCTGTCTCCCATTCCTGCCCTCCCCACCTCCCCACTGCTCATCTCTACCCTCGGGGGTGACTGACCTCCCATTTACACTCTGTATCTTCTCTTCAAGTAGCTCTTCCCCTTCCCTTTTCAAGGGCTTATGTGGTCAGTGTTTTTGCCTTTTTTTGTATCCTCAACATAGAAGGCACTTAATAAATGTTTGTTCACTGATGACTTTTCTGTAAAATGAGGCATTGGGGATGGAGGTGGGGAACTACATGATCTATCTCTAGGGTCTGATTTAGCTAAAAATCCTACAATGGTCTTCCTGTGAACCCCCTCATTCGACAAAAAAATGAATTTAGACCCCCAGTAGTAGAGAGTCTTGTCCAAGGTCACACAGCAAATCTGTGATAGAGCCAAGACTCTATCGATAGTGCTCCATCATCTTCACCACATTCTTATAGCTCTAGGTTGACACACTCTATCTCCTTTTAGCCTCACAACTCTGAGCAACTTGGATGCTACAAGTACCCCATTTTACAGAGCAGGAAACTGAGGAGTAGAGAACTTAAATTACTATTTTTCTATGGTCACATATGGGGCAGCTAGGTGGAGCGGTGGATAGAGCACTGGGCCTGGAGTGGGGAAAGTCTGAGTTCAAATTTGGCCTCATTTACTAGCTGTGTGACCCTGGACAAGTCACTTAATCCCTATATGCCTCGGTTCCTCTTCAGTAAAATGGGGACACACAGGAGAAAGAAATGGCAAGCCATTCCATAGTATCTTTGCCAAGGAAACCACAAAAGGGGAGTTGCACAGAGTAAGCTATGCAATGACAATGATGGTCACTCAGCTAGTAAATGTCCAAAGCAGGACTGGAACCTGCATCTCCTGTCTCAGTCTAACACCTTTTCACTGTTCCTAAACAATTTCTGTAAGGCAAGACACACCTTTATGACTGAATCTGTGAACCTGTGAACCATGATGAGTTACAAATAAAAGAGCTGCAGAAATTGAAGGCCGGGCGATGAGGTGGTACAGTGGATAGAGGACCAGCCCTGGAGTCAGGAGGACCTGAGTTCAAATCCAGCCTCAAATACTTGGCACTTACTAGTTTTGTGACCCTGGACAGATCACTTTACCCTAATTGTCTTGCAAAAAAAAAAACAACTGCACTAAAAAAAAAAGACTCAGAAGCAGTGAGAAGTCAATTATCATAAAGACGATTTAGATTCCTCAGTGCCTAGGACAGTCCCTTTCATGGAGTAGGCACTTAATGAATGCTTGTTGAATTAATGAATGATTCAGTGCTTAATGGGAAAAGCACAAGACTGGAATCAAGGAGATCTGAGTTTGAGTCCTGGCTCTGACCTTAACTTCCTACATGACCATTTCCTAGAAAGTTATAAAGTCCAGTACAAATAATGTTAAATTGCATGGGCCCTGAATTTGAATCCTAGTCTATCACACTACCCGTGTGACCTTGAATAAGTCATTTGATCTCAATGGACCTTAGTGTCCTTATCTATAAAATATGGTGGAGTTGTAGTGGATAAGTTCCACAGTCTCTTCCAACTCTAGAACTATGATTTTTTTTTTCTTTCTCTGGGTCTCAGTTTCCTTATCAGTAAAATGAGAAGTGTGGGTCTAGGTGATTTTTTGAGGCAATTGAGGTTAAGTGACTTGCCCAGGGTCACACAGCTAGTAAGTGTATGAGGCAAGATTTGAACTCAGGTCCTCCTGACTCTAGGGTCAGTGCTCCATCCACTATGCCACCTTACTGTCCCTCTAGATGATTTTTTTTGAAGGGCAATGAGAGTTAAGTGACTTGCCCAGGGTCACACAGCTAGTAAGTGTCAAGGGTCTGAGGCCAAATTTGAACTCAGGTCCTCCCAGCTCCAGGGCCAGTGCTTTATCCACTGTGCCACCTAGCTGCCCTCTCTAGATGAATTTTAAGATCTACTTTAACTCTAACAAAATTCCAGGATTCTCTTCCTTATGAGTCCTTCAGATAAATACTTGAAAATCCCTCTCATATCCCCACCCCCAAGTCTTCTCTAATCCAGACTAAACCTCCTTGTTTCTTTTCACTGGTCTTTTTATGATGTTCCTTTGAGTACCTCACTCAGCATCCATGGTCTCCAAATTCTGCTAAAAAAAAAAGACACAAATATGTTGATGTCATGGAGAAATCGACAACCTATGCCTGACTAGTTTAGCAGAATCAGTAGATGCAGGGTCTTGTCCCAGCTCAGCCATTAATTGGCAACATAAAGCCAGAGCCCTCCTATAAGCCTCAGTCTTCCTCTAAAGTGAAAGGGTTAGACTAGGTGATCTCTAATCACTCTTTCCAGTACTGGGGTCTCGTGATCAAAAGAGATTATATCCATGAGTCACTTTGCAAAACTTGTCAGCTATTATTATCATGAGATCTTATCCAGTTCTGATGTTCTATGTTCTAAGGTCTCTCCATATCTGACCTTCTATGTTCTAAGGTCCAGGCTAGCTCTGATATGCTATATTCTAAGGTCTCTCCAGATCTGACCTTCTATGTTCTAAAATCCAGGCTAGCTATGATGTTCTGTGTTCTAAGGTCCTGCCCAGATCTGATGTTCTATTTTCTAAGGTCTCTCCATGTCTGATATTCTATGTTCTAAGGTTCAGGCTAGCTCTGATGTTCTATTTTCTAAGGTCTCTCCCACTTCTAAACTTGTAAACTGCACATCTTTTCCAGATCTAACATTCTATGTTCCTAGCTCTGGCATTCCATGTTCTAAGGTTCCGTCCAGCTCTTTTTTTCTAAGGGCTAAAACACAGAGTCGGGAGGGGTTCCCTGTCAGTTCCCCAATCCCCAGGTCCTCCCAGGTGATTAGGTCCCTCAGGCCTGGCCACAGGATAGACAGAATTCCAGGAGAAATTCTGTATGTCAGCCTGTCCTAGGGAGTGGAAGCTGGGTCACCTCTGGATGACCCCAGGGCTATCTGAGAAGCCCAGAAAGTCCCTGCGCCGCCAGGTCTGTATTCAATCACTCCATCATTTATTACCGCCAACAAAACAGCCCAACCATAAACTGGGGGTGAACAAATGTGGCTTCTGTTGAGCGTCAGCTAATCCTTCACGTAAACCCAGCCTGGCTGTGCCAGGGAAAACTTGGCTTGCTCCACCCTCAGCCTCTGCTCTCCTTCTGTGCTGGGATCTGCCCATAACACTCCCAGATCCCTGTTTGAGCTGCTCTTCAAAAAGGGAACGTCCAGAGGATGGTGACAAAGGCCTTGCCCTAGAAGCTCCCCTGGGGTCCCACTGGGGCATTAGGGTACTGAAATAAGGGCTCCTTCAAGAGCAGAGCAGTAACTAGGGTGGGGTGAAAAGGACATGGACTCAGGGTGCTAACATTGAGGGGATTCTGGCAGCCCTTGTACTTCTTCAACAAGTACAAACAATTGAGTTTTTAGCATCTAGTTAGTGAGCTCCCAGGTGGCACTCTTCTTCCAGCTTCCTCCCTTCCTGAGACTATATCCTATGTTAGTCCACTGTTCCCAGCAATGGCCTCTCCTGTCCTAAGGTTTCTGTCTCTCTTCCATGTCCCAAGGGCCAGGGTCTCTCCCCCAAGGCCCCTTCTCCCCAGTTGAATTTGTCTCCAAAAGTCGATTTGAAAACACCTTTCATGCTGCTTGTCTAAGGGTGTGATTCATAGTGTTTGCCCCAGGTACCAGAATAGCTCCACTCGAGGACTTTAAGCAAGTAATCACCCCCCCAACCCCACCCCCTGGGTATAACAGAAAGAATCCTGGCCTAGAAATGCAGAGACCTAGTCTGAGGCCACTGACCAACTGTGTGACTTTAGATAAGTCACTTCCTCTCTCTAGGGCAGTTTCTTGCTCTGAAAAATAAGGGGGTTGGACCAAATGTTCACTAAAATGCCTCCTAATTCTGAGTTGCATGTTCTAAGTTCCTATGTTCAATATTCTAAGGTCCTAGCACTAACTCACTAATTTTGTGTTCCATGTTCTAAGTTCTCTCCCAACTCTGACATTCCATGTTCGGTGTTCTAAGGTCCCTCACAGGTCTGACAGTCTACGGTCTATGTTGTATGTTCTAAGACTTCTTCCAGCTTTAATATTCTGCATTCTAAGGTCCCCTCCAACTCTGGCATTTTCTGTTCTCAAGTCCCTCCCAGTTCTAACATTCTATGTTCTAAGGTTCCTTTCATCTCTGACATCTAGAGTCTATATTCCAAAGTCCTTCTTATCTCTAATGGTTCTATGGTTCTATGAAAGTGCCTAAAGGATCTCTCTGCTGTCCAGACCTAAAGAGAATCCAGGAGAAACTCTAGCCAGTTACATTCCTGTTCCTGTGGAGCAAACTAGTGCTAATGTTCCAATCATTCCTTTACCCTAGCTCCAAATGCCCACTTGATAGGTTTTGTTCCTGATGTAACACTCTCCCTGGGCGCATTCCTCCCATCTGCACTGGTATCAGGTTCACACAGGAGAAGCTGCTATCCTTTAGCTTCTAGGGGTAAATCTGTAGGTTCCAGTTCTAAGTCTAGATACACAGTTCTTTCCTCTCTGCCCCACTTCAAAGCCTTCATGGACCATCACCACCTCCCTTCCCACAAGGATCCCCTTCATCAGCCCTCCTCTACTTACTGAGTCTCTTCTTCTCTTGGCCATTAATACACATAGCCTACCATCATCAAATGGTCTCTGTTCTGATCTCTATAGAAATCTTGCCCCCAGCTCCACCCCTAAATTGGAAGCTCCCTGAGGGCAGGCCCTGGTCTTCTCCCCTTCTTGAGTTCCCCAAGCACAGAGATCAGGTCTGCCCCTCCTTTGTCTCCTCAACACAGGATTGGACACTCTTAATGAATGGTTCAGGAAAGACTCTGCTGAATTGAATTGTTGGAAGCCTTATTAAATATCTTATTTTTACTATTAATGATACTTCCATGGGAGGGAGTGTGGTGTAATGACTGGTCAGCTGGCAATAGAGTCAAGAAGAATTGGGTTGAGTCCTGCCTTTCACACATACTGAGTATGTGACCCAGAGCAGTTACAAAACCCAATGTCTAAGACTATAAAGAAGGTGCCATTTTCAGACAAGGAAGTCAAAGCTGTTTATAATCATATGAAAAAATGCTCTAGATCATTATTGATCAGAGAAATGCAAATTAAAACAACTCTGAGGTATCACCTCACACCTATCAGAATGGCAAATATAACAAAAATGGGAAATATTGGATGTTGGAAGGAATGTGGAAAAGCTGGGACACTAATCCACTGTTGGTGGAGTTGTAAAAAGATCCAACTATTCTGGAAAGCGATTTGGAACTATGCCCAAAGGGCTATAGAACTGTGCATACTCTTTGATCCAGCAATAGCACTACTAGGTTTATATCCCAAAAACATCCCAAAAAAGAGAAAAAGACCTATTTGTACAAAAATATTTATAGCAGCTCTTTTTGTGGTGGCTAAGAATTGGAAATCAAAGGAAGGCCCATCAGTTGGGGAATGGCTAAACAAGTTGTGGTGATGGTGATGGAATATTATTGTGCTATAAGAAATGACAAGCAGGATGACTTCTGAAAGGCCTGGAAAGACATGTATGAAATAATGTATTGTGAAGTGAGCAGAACCAAGAGAACATTGTACACAGAGACAGCAATATTGTTTGATGAAGAACTGTGAATGACTTAACTATTCACAACATTACAATGATCCAAGATAATCCCAAAAGACTATTGATGAAATACACTATCTACCTCCAAGGAAAGAACTGATATTGATGGAACAGACTAAAAGCACGCTAGTTTTCATTTTCTTTCATTTTTTTCTCTTAATCAAATTTCCTTGTACAAAATGACAAATATTGTAATGCTTTGCATAATCATATATATAACCTATATCTAATTGTTTGCCGCCTCAGGAAGGGGGGAGGGGAAGGAGGGAAAGGATAAAAATTGGAACCCAAAACTATAAATAAAAAAAGTTTAAATTTTTAAAAAGAAGGTGCCTGGGGCAGCTAGGTGGTGCAGTGGATAGAGCACCAACCCTGGAGTCAGAAGTACCTGAGTTCAAATCCGGCCTCAGACACTTAACACTTACTAGCTGTGTGACCCTGGGCAAGTCACTTAACCCCAATTGCCTCACTAAAAAAAAAAAAAAAAAAGAAGGTGCCGATCTACATTGTAGAGGAGACTTCTCACTGCGGGACCTCTCTATGCTAATAAAATCACAAATCCAATCATTTTTTTTAAAAGCCTTCCCTAATATTACCTTGTATTATGTAGCATCTTTTCTCCTCAAGTTCCAAGGGTCTTCCCATCTGTTGGCTTCTTTGTTTTCCTATGAACTATTGGAACTCTCAGAAAAGGAAAATGATTTCATTAAGGTTCCAGGACCCAAGAGTTTACAGTAACTAGTCAGAAGACCTGGGTTCAAACTCGGTCCAGTCACTCACTGTGTAACCTTGGGTGAGCTACGTTATTTAACCTCTCTGGGCCTCAGTGTCCTCATCTCTAAAATGGGGAAGGTTGGAGGAGAGGACGTGTGAGGTCCCTCTAAGGTGTAAGTCTTTGATCCAGTGATTGCCTGAAAAACAAAACCCAGAAGCCAGTCTCTCCCACTGAGGGACGGCTCCCATGACCCAGGCACATTCCGACACATTCAAAGCTGGAGAAATCATTCCAAGGTCACATATCCCATTACCACCTACCCCCAGAGGCTCTCCCACAGGGGCTCTGTTTAGTCAACTCCAATAAGAGTCTCAGGGTTCCTGCAGGCACCCCTGACAGCCTAGGGCCTGTGTGGCCCACCAGCCAATCCCCAGCTTTCCCCCGCCTCCAGGGGCTGCGAAACGAAGACCATATGCAGCCTGAAAGGAAACACAACGGCATGGTTGTGCACACAGCATCCAGCTTCCCCAACTCGTCCCCACCCCCTTACTATCCCAACTCTGCCACTGTCAGCTCTGTGACCTTCAGCAAGCCTCTCAGCCTTAGTTTCCTCATCTATAAAATTAAGGGGTTGGAGTCGATCCCCTTCCCTCTCCACCCCCCACCCCACCCCCAGCTCTAAAAGGCTGCAATGCTAGGAATTCACTACTTGAGCCAGGTGGGCAAGGGGGCTGTCCACCTTGCAGCTACTCAATCCCAACCTGTACTAATAACATCAACAGAACCTTCTGGAAAAGACCTTCTGATGGGATGGATGGAAAGAACCCTAGACCGAGTCAAGAAGCCTTACTCCTTTCAAGCAGAGATTATTCGATTCTTTACATTGTACCCTGAGTGTTAGCAACTCTTAGAACAGAGTAGGGACCTAGTAAATGCTTGTAGAATGATTGACCAGATGAAAGCTTCTTAAACTATGGGATGAGACCCCATATGGAATCATGTAACGGAATGTGGGGGTCATGAAAAATTTGGCAACAGTAAGAAGTTAAGTACATCTATTTTATAAACCTATATACCTGGGGTTGCGTAAAAATTTCTCAGAGGGGGGGGGTGCTGTTAGGTGACACAGTGGATAGAGCACCAGCCCTGGATTCAGGAGGACCTGAGTTCAAATCTGGCCTCAGACACTTGATACTTACTAGCTGTGTGACCCTGGGCAAGTCATTTAACCCCAAATGCCTCACCAAAAATCTCAGGCGAAAAGGGGTTGAGAGTGGAAAAAGTTTCAGAAGCGCTGGGCTAAATAATGACCTGGATTCTAGTTCTTGCCCAGTCGCTATTTCTGTCTCACCTTCTTTCCAGTCTAATATTTGAACTTCCTTTCTGGTGCCCTGGGATCCAGCCGTGCCACCCTACTCATTGTTCCACAAACTCTTTGCCTTTACACCAGCTATCCCCTAAGCCCGGACTGCTAGCCCTCCTCACTTCTGGCTCTGGGAATTCCTAGTTTGCCTCAACACTCAGCTCAGACACCTTCTACATGAGGCTTTCCTACCTACTAGTGCCCAGCCTCCCAAAATGACCTATGCCATTTGTATATATTCTGCATATATTCATATGTGTACATATTCTCTTCCCTATTAGAATATAAGCTCCCTGAAGACAAAGACTACTTCATTTATCTTTGTATTCCCCTCTTCAAAAATGAAGGACAAATAACACAACAATAACCTAACATGGTGCCTGGCATACAGTAGTCACTGAATGAATTCTTTTTTTTTTTTTTTTGCAGGGCAATGGGGGTTAAGTGACTTGCCCAGGGTCACACAGCTAGTGTCAAGTGTCTGAGGCTGGATTTGAACTCAGGTACTCCTGAATCCAGGGCCGGTGCTTTATCCACTGAGCCACCTAGCCGCCCCCGACTGAATGAATTCTTATCGATTGATTGTCTATGGAATCATCATTCTTCCCCACTGTTCATCCAGACTTCCACATTTGAAACCTTGGGATTAACTTTGCCTCTTCTCTCTTCTTCACCTCTCACAGTCAATTTATTACCAAATCCTACAGGTTCCCCTTCTGCAGAATCTCTTCCATCCATCCATCCATCCATCCATACATACATACATACATACATTCCCTCATCTCCATTCCCATATCCACTACCCTGGTAGTATCCACTAGTCCTCAATACCACCCAGCTAGACAATGGCAACACCCTCCCTATAGGTCTGGGCCTCTCCACTCTCTTCCCGCTTCAGCCTAGACTTCATTCACCGTCAGCCCCATTACACATGTTGGGATGTGGTGTGTTGTGCTATGCTTTGCCCGTGTGGGTTGTGCTTGTCCACTTGGGTCTGTCTAGAGGTGTCTCTCAAAGGGAGACAAGATATTAGAGTCTCTTCACCGAAACCCTTCTCTAAGGGAGACTTTGATTCTTTCCAGGAGAGGAAAAAGGAGATTGGGGTCAGAGGCTAGCCACTCTGCTCTCCTCAGAGAGAGGGACTACCTTGATAGAATTATATCTATCAGGGCAGCTAGATGGTGCAGTGGATAGAGCACCGGCCCTGGAGTCAGAAGGACCTGAGTTCAAATCCAGTCTCAGACACTTAACACTTACTAGCTGTGTGACCCTGGGAAAGTCACTTAACCCCAATTGCCTCACTAAAAAAAAAAAAAAAAGAATTATATCTATCTACTTCCTTAAATATTCTGTCTAGGAGGAATAATTTTTAGATTCATGTTGTACTCATGAGCACTGTCCCTTAACAGGGAAGGAGTGCTCCAAGCTATAAATCCAAGGCTTGACTCCTTCGGACCAAATGCCAGCTCAATAATGAAAACACATAGCAAATTGCAAATAAATCCATTTGTCTAAACTGATAGCAAACAGAAATCAGAAAGAGCACCCACAGGAGAATATATACGAGACAATACACAGAGTAAATGAGGTCTCCCATTGGGAGTGAGAAAACTGAGCTCAACAAAGAGAGTCTCAGATCTCAGCCAAGGGGAAATTCCCTGAAGTCTCCAGTGTAGTAATCTGGCAATAGGGACATGCTGGAATGCCAACATCTCTACATGTCGGTTTCTTCCTAGTCTCTTTCTTTCCCTCTAGGGACCTGGGTCTCATCTCCTGAGGCTGCCAGCCAGAAAACTAGGATCTCATTCCTCATTAGCTCTCACCAAGGCCACCCCTCGTTCAAACATTGAGCACTGAATAATCAATCTTCACCAATAAGGAGAGTTTTATGCAAATGACCCCTTGAGCCAAGGGTTACACACACAACTCTGATCATGTTGTGAAGGCAGAAATGATGAAATGTGGTGATAGATTAGATATGTAGGGTGAGTGAGTGAGGAGCAGTGCATGATGCCAAGGTTACTAGGAGAATGGTGGTAGCCCTGAGAGTAATAGGGAAATCGGTAAGAAGGGACTGTTTGGGGGGCAAGATTACTATTATATAGCATTATACATAATGTCAAATAACCAAATGATTATATAGTGTTATGTATTTATATCTACTATGTTGTTGTTCACTCGTTTCGGTCATGTCCGATGCTTTGTGACTCCATTTAGGGTTTTCTTGGTGAAGGTACTTGTGTAGTTTGCCATTTCCTTCTGTAGCTCACTTTACAGATATACTATACATGCTATTATATACAGCATAATATAATTTAGTATTATAATGTATAATAATTATATTTTATATAATTGAATTTGTATTCTATTATTGTATACTATTCTATTCATAAACTCTGTTCTGTCCTGCTTCAGACATGTTGAGTTTCTGGAACTTCTAGTCCAAAAGGCAGCGGGTGATAGGCCTGGCGCTCAGGAGAGAGACTAGATCTGGATATATAGATTCTGGAATCATCTGCATAAAGATACTAACTGATCCCATAGAATCTGATGCCCCCACAAGTGATATTATAGAAAGGAAAAAAAGAGAAAAGGGACCAAGACAAAGCCTTGAGGGACATCTGTGTATCCATTTCTATACCTGTGGTCAAGCTGTTCCTTATGCCTGGAGTATCCTTTATTTCCTGTTTAGCTACTGAATTCCTACCCATCCTTTGAGATGTGATTTAAAGGCCACCCCTTCCAGGATGTGTTAATGACCTTGCCCCTTAGATTCAGATAGCATTATTTAGACCTCTCTAATTCACATATGAGAACAGCTAGGTGGCACCATAGTGCATAGAGTTCTGGGCCTGGAGTCAGGAAGACTCATCTTCCTGAGTTCAAATCTGACCTCAGACACTTACTAGATGTGCGAACCCGTGAAAGTCACTTAACTCTGTTTACCTCAGTTTTCTCATCTGTAAGATGAACTGGAAAAGGAAATGGCAAACCACTCCAGTAGCTTTGCCAAAGGAAACGCCAAATGGAATCACAAAAACTTGGGCATGACTAAAATAACTGAACAACAAAAGGACATATCATATAATATTGTCTATTATTTCTATGTACTTATATCTCTAGAAGCCAGTGTAGTACCTACCACATAGTATGGGCTTAATAATTCTATATTGATTGATTGATTGACACATCCCCCTTCCAGACTTTGAGTTCCATGAGGATAGGGACTGTGTCATCTACATCTTGTACATGCTCCAGTATCAGAATTGTCCTATATATGGTAGGTGCTTAAATCATGTGAACTGAATTGAATCATTTGTGTGACCTTGAGGAAGTCATTTTACCTTGGGCTTTGTGTCCTCTACAATAAAATTAGAAACTTCCCAGAATTATAGAATCACATAATCTCACAAACAAAAGAGACCTCGGACTGCCTAGTCCAACTGTATCTGATTGCTGTACCTTCTTGTTGTTGTTGTTGTTTTAAGTGAGGCAATTAGGGTTAAGTGACTTGCCCAGGGTCACACAGCTAGCAAGTGTTAAGTGTCTGAGGTCAGATTTGAACTTGGGTACTCCTGACTCCAGAGCCAGTGCTCTATCCACTGCACCATCTAGCTGCCCCTTGTTGTTTTTTAACAACATCCAGTCTTTGCTCAAAGATACTTCTTATCGGATGGTCATGGAACAGAGTCACTTCTGTCACATTTATAATGGAATCTCTTATGGTCTTAACATCTGCCCAAGAGATTCCTTGTAGAAGGAGAGTCTCCAAGGCCTTTTGTCTCTATCAAATCAAATGTTGTTGTTGTTGTTGTTGTTGTTGTGTTGGTGGTGGTGCTGGTGGTGTGAGGCAGGGGTAACAATGAACAAAAACCACAGAAGCCTCTTAAATTCTCTATACCTTTCAATCAATTGTGTGACTGTGAGATTATTATCTTGCTAAAGAAAGTTGGCTATCAAAGTCCACCAGGTCAAAAATAGGATGATTTTGTTACTACCTTGTTAAATTTTTTTTAATTCAGTTTGTGGGGGCAGCTAGGTGGTGCAGTGGATAGAGCACTGGCCCTGGATTCAGGAGTACCTGAGTTCAAATCCGGCCTCAGACACTTGACACTTACTAGCTGTGTGACCCTGGGCAAGTCACTTAATCCCCTTTGCCCTGCAAAAAAAAATTCAGTTTGTGGGGGACACTTAGGTAGTGCAGTGGATAAATCTCTGGGCCTGGATTCAGAAGGACTTGAGTTCAAATCCGGCCTCAGACACTTGACACTTACTAGCTTTGTGATCTTGGGCAAGTCACTTAACCCTCATTGCCCCACAAAAAGAAAAAGAAGAAGAAGAAGAAGGGGGGAAAAAAAGCTCAGTTTCTGATCTCGTTATTATAATGAGCTCCCAATGAGGAAGATCTTCTACCAGTGTAGAATTTACCCATGTACCTTGTCTGTAGCAGTATAGTCTTAGAAAGTTTCCTGGGACACCAAGGGGGTAAGTGACTCATTCAGGGTCACACATGCAGTATATGGCAAAGGCAGGACCAGAACTCAGGTCTTCCTGTCTCCAAAGCCAGGTCTTTACCCACTATGCAACAAAGTCTGCTTGTTTGCTTCTCATGTTTTCATCAAGGATGACCTTAATACATGTGTAGACCATTTTCATGAAGATTTTATGAAAATGAGAACATAAGCAAATGGGCTCAATATTTATGGAGGTCTTCCTCTCGATAATCTTTTTAGGGGCAGTGGGGGTGATTAAATTGTCTATGATTATTTATGACTAGAGGTCCTTTTTCAGCCCTAAAGTCTCACGAATTTATTAATAGGTAGGAAGGAAAGGGAAAGGGAGAGGAGAAGAGAGAATAATATGACCTTGGAAAAATTGCTTTCTCCTTAGAGCTATTTCCTGAACTTTAAACATATTTGGATATTTGGATAGCCCAAGATCTCATCCTTTTGCTGATGTCCATGAAGAGTGAAGATCACAACCATTCGCACTTTCTCCCATAGGATTCTTGCCCATATACTGCCATTTGTCCTCCTTGGAGAGTATGCCCAACTGTGGGTACTAGTCTGTGAAATGAGGATTAAAAAGGAGTCACCAAAAGATTCCTTCCCACTCTGACATTGTCTACATCTGAGGCAGTGTTAGGAGCCAAGGGGAGTCACAGATCAGAAATGAGAATTAAATCTCCTGTTATATTAGAAGGAGATTAATGACACAGGAGAAGGCTCTCTTCCCCTCATTTAATATAAACTCCTTAGAACAGGGACCAATTTGTTTTCCAATCTCTTCTTTCCTTCCTTTTTTCCTTCCTTCCTTTCTTTTTTTCTTCCTATCTATCCCTATCTCTATCTGTCTCTATCCCTATCTCTATCTGTCCATCTGTATATCTATGTATTCATCTCTCTATCTAGCTGTATATGTAGCTATCTCTCTGTATATCAATAGATAGATGCTTATCTATATACCTATATGTCTATTATATATATACCTATATGTCTATATATCCTAGGGTCCCCTGGGAAGGTAGAGCTCAACCTTGAGACCAGTGGTAATTTGCATACTGAAATGTCTGTCCCATAGGTGCAGTCATGCCAGAGAGATAGCCCCCCCCCCAAAAAAAAAGCACTATCCGGGCCACCATTGTACAGTGGGCAACCCCTATCCCACAATTTGCAGGAGGAAAAGGTAAAAAAAGGGGATCCAGTTAAGTGGGGGTAAAAGAGGAGAGGCAGTTTCCTTCATCTTTGGATGAGGCAAGAATACAGTATCCTTGGGCTAAGGTGGAAGGCAGGATAGAGTTGAGAGCCCAAGGTCCAGGTGAGGCAGTAGGTGTGGTCCCACCTATGGAAGGAGAGGACCTGGGTGCAATGGCACAAGACAAGTAGAGGACTCTGGGCTATCAAGGCTGTATACCAGAGGACCATATGCCTGGGTCACAGCTATCTAAGTTCCCCATCAGTTGTTTTGCTCTTCTCCAATCCCATTGTAGCTTTCAAGATCTTTCCAGTATCACTGATAATAAAGCCAGCCACCGATCATATCTGTCCGTTTATACCATAAGATTCAGAGCTACAAGAGACCTTAAAGACCACCCAATCCAATCTCCTCATTTTATATATGAGAAAACTGAGGGACCAGAATTCAAACTCGGACCTTTTGCTATGACTCCCAACCCAAAGCTCTTTCCACAGTGCCACGGGCATAATGCCCTGTCTGTCCTGGGCTCCCTATGACCAATCCAGTAGCCCCTTGTTTGATCCAAGGGAAAGGGGACTTCCCCTCATTAAAAAATCCCCAAGAAGTATGCCCAAAGGGCTATAGAACTGTGCATACCCTTTGATCCAGCAATAACACTGCTAGGTTTATATCCCAAATACATCCCAAAAAAGAGAAAAAGACCTACTTGTACAAAATATTTATAGCAGCTCTTTTTGTGGTGGTTAAGAATTGGAAATTAAAGGCATGTCTATCAATTGAGGAATGGCTAGATCAACTGTGGTATATTATGGTGATGGAATATTATTGTGCTATAAGAAATGACAAGCAGGATGATTTCAGAAAGACCTGTGAAGACTTGTATGAACTGATGTATAGTAAAGTGAGCAGAACCAGGAGAACGTTCTGTACAGTGACACCAATATTGTTTGTTGAAGAACTGTGAATGACTTAACTGTTCTCAGCAATACAATGTTCCAAAACAATCCCAAAGGATTAATGATGAAGCATACTATCCAACTCCAAAGAAAGAACTGATATTGATTGAACACAGACTGAAACATGCTGTTTTTCACTTTCTTTCATTTTTTTCTTTTATTCAAGTTTTCTTCTACAAAATGACTAGTATGGTAATGTTTTACATAATTACACATGTATAACCCATATCTGATTGGTTGCCGCCTCTAGGAGGGGGGAGGGAAGGGAGGAAAGGAGGGATAAAATTTGGAACTCAAAACTATAAATAAAAATATTTATTATCAAATATTCCTAGGAAAGAAAATCCCCAAAGCCCTGCCCCACGTGAGAAAACATTGAAAGAAAACCCATAAATATCAGGATTCATGCCGAATCTACCAACTCCAGAGTTTTTCTCTCCAGAGGATTCCAAAGATTCTTTCCCTTACAGAAATGGGCTTGATCCCAGAGGATTGTTTGTGATTCTGACAGAAGTTGGGGGCTGCCTGACAGCACCTTAGGTCCCCAAGTAGATTTCTCCTGTTTTAGGATGCAACAGGCAAACTTCTGTTTCATCGCTACCCCCTCCCAACTCCCTAACCCAAGGCAGGCTTCAAGAAAAATGTCACCTAAGGACAAAGGAATCTCTCAATAATTATAATAATAACAGCTCTTACTTCTAAAACATTTTAAGATTCATGATGACCACAAAAATATAAAGGAAAGCATTGGAAGGCCTCAGAATTCTGATCCATGTGGTGACCAGTGGTGACTTCAGAGGACTGGCAGAGAATTAAGTTCCTGACTCCAGGCAGAGAAGGGGTGGACTCTTGGGGGAAAATCCAAAATGGCCCATGTTGAGACCTGGCCTCTGCACTGACTCATTTTGCTGTACTGCACCAACTTGTCAAAAGGGAGGGTGCTATGGAGTTGGTTGATGGGAGTCACTGGGAAGAGATAGTACCTGAAATACTTCTTGGACTTCATGAATACTCTTGACTGACTGAGTGTAAAAAAGAAAAAGAAGAATGCATCAGTGGAATACAAAAAAAAAAAAAACACCTAAAAAAAAAGACATTATTAAAGAATTTTTAAAATGAAAAAACACCTGGGGGCAGCTAGGTGGCACAGTGGATAGAGCACCGGCCCTGGAGTCAGGAGTACCTGAGTTCAAATCCGGCCTCAGACACTTAACACTTACTAGCTGTGTGACCCTGGGCAAGTCACTTAACCCCAATTGCCTCACTAAAAGAAACAAAACAAAACAAAACAAAACAAAACAAAACAAAACAAAACAAAAAAACACCTGAAGGTTTATAATAGTCCTCTTTCATACCAGGTCTGTGAGGCAGGCTGGGCTAACCCTATTTTTTTTTTTGGTGGGGCAATGGGGGTTAAGTGACTTGCCCAGGGTCACACAGCTAGTAAGTGTCAAGTGTCTGAGGTCGGATTTGAACTCATGTACTCCTGAATCCAGGGCCAGTGCTTTATCCACTGTGCCACCTAGCTGCCCAGGGCGAATCCTATTTTATAGATGAGGAAAGTGAGTATCAGAGAGGGCAAATGACTTGTCCGTGGTTATCCAGTGAATGCCAGAGTCAGCTTCCAAACTAAGTCATAGATTTACATTTAGCTGGAAGGGACCTAAGACATCATAGAGTCCTCATTTTTCAGATAAAGAAACTGGGGTCACTTAGCCTCTTGGTTAAGTGACTTGCTCAAGGTCACACAGCTTCTGAGGCAGGCTTTGAACCCAGATCTTTCTGACTTCAAGGCCACTGCTCTACCTACAATATCACATTGTCTTCAGAGCCTTCAAGTCCAGGGCTATTTCAAGTGTATTGAATTATAAGGTCTTTGATCTGGTAGGGTGCTTAGGGGCCATGTTGTTCAAGTCCCTCATTTGGCAGATGCTGCTTGTGAATCCCTAGGACTAGCCTCTATGCTGGTCTTGCCATCCTCAAGTCTTCTGATATAGGAGGCAGAAAGATGCGTATACTAACATTGGCTTATAAAGTCATTATTACTGTCACTAAAATCATTCAATCATAGCTCCCATTTTTAAAGATCCTGAGCATTTACAAAGCATTTTCCTCCCAACAGCTGTGAGGTCAGCAAGGAGATTATTGTTATTCCCATTTCACAGGGCAAAAAAAAAACCTGAGTCTCAAAGAGGGAAGATGACCTTGCTGAAAGTCAAGTCAATGACAGAGCCCCCAGTGGAAACCGCATCTCCTGACTCTATCTGAGGTGTGCTGTTCACCACACCACACTTCGTTGAACAGACTCATTAATGCCACCGAGCATTTGCTCAGACTATTTCCCCTTCCTCCTCTTTCTACCTCTTCACATCTTCTCTATCATTCAAAGACCAGCAGCAACCCACCTCTTCCAGGAAATCTCCTTTAATCTCTTCCATTCAAACTGACCTCTCTGCACTCGAAGCTCCCAGAGGCCTCACAGGCTAAAGTCGGCATTTGGTCTTATACAGGCAACCCCACTGCTATAGTAAAAAATCCTGGACTTGGAGTCAACAGACCTGAGTTCAAATCCCAGCTGTCTCACTTACTTGGATGGGTGACCCTCAGCAAAGGACTCAGTTTTCTCCCTTGTAAAATGGGGAAGTTGGCCTAAAGGTTCTCTCACCCACCTTTTATTTTCTATGTTCCAATGTCCCATTCAGGTTTGACAAATGAGAAACTGTTTGTAACATACTTGGCACGGTGTTTAATATCACATATGTACATAGTAGGTGCTTAATAAATGCTTGGCCCCTTCTCATTCCCTATGTTCTAAGGACCCTTCTAGCTCTGACATTCTCTATATTTTAGGACCACTTCTAGGTCTGACATTCTATGTTCTGTATCCTAAGGTCCCTCCAGGCTCTGACACCCTTTAATCTATATTGTAAAGTCCCTTCTAGCTCTAAGTCCTATCATCCTGCTCGTAAATAGATCTGAGGAAGTGACAAGAGGCAGTATGTGGGGGCATTACATAACGTGTGATTTCCATTTTATTTACACTGGTGTGGTTGAAAGCTATCTCTGTGTGTGGAGTAGAACCTGTGCTGACATGACCTGACCCCACTTAAAGCCAGACAGGGGTGGAAAGTTAGGGGGTGGGTGGGATGAGGGGGATAATCTTAGACCTCTCTGAAATCAAGTTTGCTGGAATCTGAGCAAATTCCCCAGCATACATTGTGGTGAGTCAGTGTTTACTGAAAGCCAGCTTCTTATCACAACAGTCTGATGGGTTGAGGGCTAGAGGAATGGGGAAGAAGGGGACTGCTGAGGCTGAGATTTCAGGAAAGTATCTCTGGTAGGACCCAATCAGAAAGAAATCACAATCATATCCATGTCAAACAATGCCCCCCCTACCCCCCCCACAAAAGACTCCAGTGGATACCTCCCTCCCCCCACCTCCAATCAGCCAGACTGTATTCTGGGCATGAAGCAAGTGTAGAGAAGCAGCAATTAGAACTAAATGAGATTAAATGTATCATGTGGTCTTTTTTTTCCAACCTTTACAAACTAAGTCACGTCCGCATACACAGCTCCAGGAACCGGGGACTGGGGTGAAGTCCTTGGCCAAACCCTTTGATGAAATGGGTGGCATCGTGGCAGACACCACCACAAGGCATCTTTAGGATGCCTCGAGGCTTCTACCTCACTGTTCCAAGAACAACCCTGTGAGAGAGAAGATGAATGTTTGGCAAATGAGGAAACTGAGGCTTAAAAAAGCTAAACCACTTTTCCATGACCACTGAGCTGGTAAATGTCACTGCCAGGATTTGACTCCACCTCTCCAAACTCCAAATCCAACAGTTTTTTCCATCCTCTGGGTCCAAGCCATAAAACTAAAATTCTTCTCTCCATGAAAATTCTTCAAATACTTATGGTTGCTGTGATATCCCACCGGAGTCTTATCTTCTCTAAATAAGATATCCCTGATGCCTTCATCTGTTATTCCTATGGCCTGGTTTCTAATCCTCTCCCAAACCGGATCACCCTCTTCTAGAAACATTCTGGTTGGTCCATATCCTTCCTAACCCCTGGTTCTCAGCAATATTCCAGATGTGCTATGGGTAGACCAGAAGATGTTGAAACAAACCATCAGCCCCTCACTCTGGACATTAGGCCTCTCTTAATATACATCCTAAAATTACATTAACATTTTTGGCCATGTCCACCACATATGCCTATTGATAGTGTGGTCTCCTTAAATTCATCATAGTAACTGAAGTCTACCCATACCTCCCCCATTCCATACTTTTGTGGCTGATCCTTTGAACATAAGTACAAGACTTTATGGCATTCAGGTCCAATGTCCTAGCTTGTAAGATCTTTTTTGGTCTCAACTGTCCCTATAATCTCTTAGCTAACATTCCCAGCATCTTATGCCAATCGGCTGAATATGCTGTTGATACCTTCATCCAAGTCATTGATGAAAGTGGGCCGAAGGCCAAGGACCAAACCTTGAGACATTCCACTAGAGTAAACTAGATCCCACATCAACATCAAGATATTTCCAACAACTCTTTGGACACACTCCTTCATCATTCCTGAATCCACCTATTCACTTTATAACCTAACCTACAACTCTACATCTTGTCCCCAGTGATAATATTTTTTAAATTCTGTCAAATACTTGGCTGAAATCTAAGTAAATAACTTCTACAAAATTCTCCTGATTGGCATACCAGTCCAGGAACCCTGTCAGGTGGAGGTCAGTTGGATAAAATGTGTTCTTGGTGAACCCTTATTGGTTCATAATAATCACCGCTTTTTCACAAACCATTCACTTAATATGTTTTGGAATTTGGGGTGGGGGGCAGGGCAATGAGGGTTAAGTGACTTGCCCAGGGTCACACAGCTACTAAGTGTCAAGTGTCTGAGGTCAGATTTAAACTCAGGTCCTCCTGAATCCAGGGCCGGTGCTGTATCCACTGCACCACCTAGCTGCCCCATGTTTTAGAATTTTGCCAGAAAAGATAGGTCAAGCTCACTAGCCCATAGTCTGCAATTTATGCTCCCTTCCTTCTTTTGAAAACCAAGATAGTATTCACCATTTTCTAGTGCAATGACATCTTTTCCTTTCTCCACAATCACTAATCGTGTCTCAGCAGTCAAATCTGTGAGTGTCCTAGAATGTAGTTCAACTGAGATCATTGATTCAAACTCATCAAGATGGGGGGGGGTGTTCTCTTGACCGTTTCTTCACTTATCTGAAGTTACACAGAGTCAGCGCTCAAAAGCAGCTATCTTCAAGTTTTTACAGGATTATTATCTAGAAGAGGAATTAGACTTTTTTTTCTTTTTGGCCCCAGAGACAGGACTAGGAAGAATGAGTCCCAGTAGCAAAAAGGGGCAAATTTAGGCTGAATGTAAGAGAAACATTTCTAATTATTAGAGTTTTCCAAAAATAAAATGGGCCGCCTCCGAAGGTAGTGGGTTCTTTCTAATTAAAGGTCTTCAAGCAAAAGCTGAATGAATACTTCTTGGGGATATGGCAGAGGGGATTGATTTTCTGGCATGAGGTAGACTAGTTGGCCTCTGAGGTCTTCTTGTACTCTGATATCCCATGATTCTGTCTGTTGGCTTCATGTCCACATCAGTATCCCAATTCATCCTCATTTTCCAGAGGAAACTGACAGAGGGGAAATGATTTGTCCAAGGTCACAAAGTAATTCTCTGTCAGAACTCAAACTGGAACCCAGATCTTCTGACTCCCAGTCCAATGCTCATTCTACCATACCCCCATGGCCTCCAGAGAACTTGGGCTATACTTCCCTTCATGGTGTGACATGAGAATCCCTGGGAAGAGGCTCCTCGCTGCCTCAGATGATCTTCCCAGAGATCGTTGTGATGGTGACTGCCATTCCACTCTTAGAGAGAATCATATCTTTCTTATAAATGTCCTCCCTCTGTATTTTCCCAATAGGGACAGTAGAACCTATGCAGGTGTTTTTGTCCCCTGGGGATGCTGACATCAGAGCAGGTCTGAATCATCATCATTACAGAAGAGCTGGACCAAAGAGCCAGAAGAAGCACCTAGAAGGACTCGTGTATGGATCCAACTCTGCTACTCACTAGCCATGCGTTCCTGAACAAGGCAGTCAATCAATGAGCATTTATTAAGCCCCTGCTATAGACTGGACACTGTTCAACTGTAAAATGAAAATATTGAAAAACATGATCTCCAAGTTTACTTCCAGCTCCAAAGAACATAAATTCATTCCCAAAAAAAGTTCATGAAGGAGCATCTAGGTGGCGCAGTGAATAAAGCACCGGCCCTGGATTCAGGAGGACCTGAGTTCAAATTCGACCTCAAATACTTGACACTTACTAGCTGTGTGATCCTGGGCAAGTCACTTAACCCTCACTGCCCAGCCAAAAAAAAAAAGCTCATGAACTCCATTCAATTCAACAAGCATTTATTAAGCGTCGACTAGGTGACGGGTACAGTAGTAGGCACCAAAACTGCAAAGACAAAAACAAAACAGACTCTGACCACAAGAAATGTACATTCTACTTATGGGGTGGGGAGAGGGGAGAGGAGAGTGAGAAGACATGTAAATAGATACACAGATTCAAAGAATATTAAGTTCCCAATGTATACAAGGCCCTATATACAAGGTACCAGGAATCTGAGTATACTTGGGCAATAGACACATTAGGGATCATAGAAGAATGGAGATAGGGTTCCATACTGGGGAATAGGGAGATCTGGGTTCTGATTCCAGATCTGGACCCTCCCCGCCAAAAGCGACAACTTGACCGAGTCTAATTATCCCTCTCTGAGTTTCAGTGTCTTTATCTGTGAAATGAGGGCATTAGATTAAATTAGCCCCAAGGTAGAGGTCAACTCTCAAGGTCTCCGGGTCTAGGAGAGGGCCTGAAGCAGTTAGGTCTCTCACAAACACCTAAGGATGGATGAGTTTGCCAGCTCTCTACCCACGATGTTTTTCTCCACTGCCTCATGAGTCACTTTCGACGTTAATGCTTAGGAGATTTAAATATTCCAAGATTCACAACTAAACAGTTTCACTGGGAGAACATTTGTGTTTTCATGTATTTTTTAAAGGCAAGGGGTGTGTGGGGGGGAGGTAGGGGCAGTTAGGTGACACAATGGATAAAGCACCAACCCTGGATTCAGGAGGACCTGAGTTCAAATCCGGCTTCAGACACTTGACACTTACTAGCTGTGTGACCCTGGGCAAGTCACTTAGCCCTCATTGCCCCATAAAAAAAGGTTGGGTTTGTGTTGAGTAATAGATCCATGAAGACAGCTCCCTCTTTCCCCCTTCTCAAAATGCTTTAAAATAATCCCCACTTCTTTAATCCTGTCTCTGAAGAGGTGGTCCTTCTCCTTGCCAAGTTCAAGCTTTCTTCATCAACTCCTGATGCCATCCCTCCTCAATCCCAGCTCCTCTAGGAAGTTGCCCCATCAATGAATCGCTCTCTAATCTTCTGTTTCTATTGATATCTTCTCTGAGCTTTGATGATGGTGAAGTGGGGAAAGGGGTCCAGAATTTATGGCGGGACAAGATAGTCACAGAGGGAGAAGGGACCTCAGAGGCCACTTAGGGCAACCTCTATCTCAACAAAGATGTCTTCTACAACAAAACCAGCTAAATTGTCACCTTGGCTTTACTTAAAGAACTCCAGAAGAAGTTATGTGGTGCACTGGATAGAGCACCAGCCCTGGATTCAGGAAGACCTGAGTTCAAATCCGACCTCAGACACTTGACACTTACTAGCTGTGTGACCCTGGGCAAGTCACTAAACCCCATTTGCCTCACCAAAGAAAGAAAGAACTCCAGTGAAGAAGAAGAAGTCTTCTGAGGCAGTCTACCCCATTTTATCATAGTCCTAATCCACAATTTCTTACCTAGAACTAAAGTCTGCTTATCCTATCCATTCCTGTCCATTGTTCCTAGTACTGCTCTTTGGGGTCAGCCCAATCCCCTCTCCCAATGACAGACCTTTAAATAATGAGTCTACTATCATGCCCTCCTCAAATCTTCTCTTCTCTAGATTTTTTGTTATTCAGTCATGTCCAATTCTTTTTTTGTGTGATGCAATTTGGGTTAAGTGACACCCAGGGTCACACAGCTAGTAAGTGTCAAGTATCTGAGGCTGGATTTGAACTCAGGTCCTCCTGACTCCAGGACCTGTGCTCTATCCACCGCACCACTTAGCTGCCCCTTGTGTCCAATTCTTCATGACCTCATGGACCACCTAGCACACCAGGTATCCTCCACTATCACCTGAAGTCTGTCCAAGTTCCCATTCATTGTTTCCATGACACCATGTATGTATCTCATCCTCTGCCATCCCCTTTTCCTTTTGCCTTCAATCTTTCCCAACATCGGGGTCTTTTCCATTAAGTCCCATCTTCTCCTTATGTGGCCAAAGTATTTGAGCTTCAGCTTCAGTATTTGACCTGCCAGGGAATAGCCTGAATTAATCTTTTTAAGTATTGACTGATTGGATCTCCGAGCTGCCCAAGGGACTCTACAAAGTCTTCTCCAGCACCAGGACTATCCCTATTTCCTTCAGCTGATCTGCATATGACCTGCTCTCTCCTCTCCTCTCTTCCTCTCCTCTAGTCTTCTCTCTTCTCTTCTGTCCTCTTCTCTCTTCTTTTCTCCTCCCTTTTCTCTCTCCTCTCCAGTCTTTCTACAATCTTTCCAAGTCATTTCCATTGCAACATCACACCTCTCCAGGAGCAGGCTCCCTTATGATTCCCACTCCCCAACTCTTCCCCTTCCCCCATTGCACTGGCACTGTGCGAAAAGCGTCCTCTAAGGATCACAGGATTCTATAATCCGAAGCTGAAAGGAGCCTCACAAGCATCTAGTTCAAACCCTTCATTTTACAGGGGAGAAGGTTAAGAGGCTTGACCAAAGCTTCGGGGGAAGAAGTGGCAGAGTTGGTCCTCTGACTCCCAATCCCAGTGTACTTTTCAATGAATCAAAATGATCTAGGATAAATCTCTTTAGAGAACGCTGCCCTACATGGAATAGAAATATAGAAAAGGGGATCAAATCATCCTTGGCTTCATAATGATAGAAGTAAAACATTAATATTATCTACTAAAACAAGATGGGCAGGGATTTGGGGGTGAGTTTTTGTTGTTCTAACAGTGAGAACAAAACAACTTAATGAACCATAGATATGCCATGAATAGAGAAAAGAAGTATTTTCCCAGAATCAAGCTAGTTTTCCCCATCCCAGTTCCATTAAATTGCCATCGGCAACTTAGTTAAATACATATGTACATATACATATTCATATATGTGCGTATACATATGTACACATAAATCCACATGCACATATGCCTGTTATTTTATATACAACAAAGGAATTGGGGGGTAAAAGGACATAATCAAAGAAAAGAGAAAACTACTTTGGAAGTCGAGGTGTGGACAAACCAAATCTCCTTTTTCTCACTGTGAATATATTATTTGCCTTGGGAGCCCAGTTCTGGAGTCTCAGGGAAGGTTGTCTTTTTTAAGCAAACACCCCCCACTGGCCACTGGAACACATCAATTGCCTCTTCATTCTCTATATCCAACTGTGCGTGCGTCCATTGCATTGATCAGCTGCTCATCAAACTGGAATCAGGTCTGCCTCATTGACAGATCTAGTTGTTAGAGCAAGATGGCAGCTTAGCCACGTTCTCCAGAGGCCTTTAACTCTTCAACCCTCAATAAAAAAAAGGAGGAGGGGATTTATGTGCCAGATGTAGAGTGATTATAGCAGAGTTCACAAAGAAGCCAGAACCTAGGCAACTCTAAATCTGCAATTCTGTGATGCTGAGAAATGAGAGAGAGAGAGAGACAGAGAGGCAGACAGAGACAGAGAGACACAGAGAAACAAAGACAGAGAGACAGACAGAGAGAGGAAAAGAGCACATGGTGTGGTTTAAAGTAATGGATATAAAAAAAATAAATAAAGTAATGGATATGGAGTCTAGGGTGCAATGCAAAGAGAGTGAGGTCTGGAGAGAGGAAGACCTGAGTTCAAATCTAGCCTCAGATACTTACCAGCTGTGTGACGTTGGTTGAGTCATTTATTCTCTGCCTCGGGTTTTCTCAATTATAAAATGGGAATGACAATAACCTACCTTTTAGGGTTGTTGTGAGAATCAAATGAGGTAAGAATTGTAACATGCTCAACATAGTGCCTGGCACATAGTAAGCACTATATAAATATTACTTAATTGTTGTTGTTATTATTACTATTGCATGAGATAATATTTATAAAAAGTTCTTAACAGTGCCTGGCACATAGTAATTGCTATATTGTTGTTGTCGTTGTTGTTGTTGTTGTTCAGTTGTGTTAAGTTGTATCTGACTCTTTGTGACCCCATTTGGGGTTTTCTTAGCAAAGATACTGAAGTGGTTTACCATTTCCTTCTCCAATTCATTTTACACATGAGAAAACTGAGGCAAATGGGATTAAGTGACTTGTCCAGGATCACACAGCTGGTAAGTGTCTAAGACTGCATTTGAACTCAGGAAGATTTATCTTCCTGACTCTAGACCTACCCACTGCACCACCTAGCCTCCCTAAGTACTATATAAATGTTCCTTATTATTATTGTTATTATCATATGAAATCATATTTGTAAAAATTGTGTAGCATATAAATGCTTATTCTCTTCTATTCCATTCCATCTTTGTGATGCTATTTATCATGCATGTGACCTTGGGCAATTCACTTAACTTCCCTGGGAGCCTCAGTTTCCTCATCCATAAAATGAAGGGGTTGTGGTAGAAAGCCTCCCAGAACCTTGCATCTCTGGAACTATGAACCTATGAGAGAATAGGAGCCACATAGAGAAGAGGGACGTGGGCAGAAGCAGGGAGGAGGGCAGAGGAGAGTAGAGAAGAGAGGTGAGGAAAGAAAGGAAGGAGGAAAAAAAAGGGGGTGGGGGAGCAGAAGGGGGAAAGAAAAGTCAAAAAAGGAGAAGACAAAGTGACTGATGAGCCCTGAAAGTCTGAAAGGGTAGAGGGCCCTGTCCAGATGAGTGTAATGAGATAGAATGAATAATAGTAACAGCTAAGATTTCTAGAGCACCTACTAAGCACCAGGCACTGTGCAAAGACCTTTTCAGTGATCTCATTTGATCCCCAGCACCATCTCAGGAGGTGGGTTCTGTTATTATCCCCATTCCACAGGGGAAGAAACTGAGACAGATAAGAGGTTAACTAGCTCACTCAGTGTCATACAGCTAGTAAGTGTCTAAAGCCAGATTTGAATTCAAGGCTTCTTGTCTCCAGGCCGAGGGATCTATCCACTGTGCTTCCTAGCTGCTAAGAGAGAGACAGAGACAGAGAGAGAAAGAGAATGAGACAGAGAAAGACAGAGAATGAGACAGAGAGACGGAGACAGAGACAGAGACAGAGACATATAGCCGAGTTCTGTACTCAGAGCTGAGACCTCAGCTCACAGACTAGCTTTGTTATGTACTGGCTGTGTGATCTCTAGCTAGTCACTCCACTCTGGGTCTCCTTTTACTCTTCTGGAAAATGAAAACCACAGTCCCAGATGACCTACCACACACTTTATCATCCCCAGTGTGCTGTAGAAATGGGACTATTCTACTTGACACTTACTACCTGTGTGACCCTGGGCAAGTCACTTAATCCTCATAGCCCTGCCAAGAAAAAGAGAGAGAGAAGAAATGGGGCTATTCTTCTGTCTCCACAAACATAGAATCCAGCCCCTCTCTTGCATCCAGCATGGAAGGCAGAGACCTGAGGAGAGGAAGATAAACCCACACCCATCCAAGGATTGTAGGAGGCAGTGGAGAAACCTGATTGAAAACCCAGGGAGCAGGGCCAAATCTTTCTCCACCCACTCTGCCCAGAGCAGCCATTTTTCAGAGCACTGGATGATATCTACCTTGTAGGAAGAAAAACATCCCTTAGGGAAGGAATGTTGCTTAAGTCACCCAGGGTGAGCCACCTCCATCAGTCACTCCATAGGTGTTTACTAGTGAGGGTGATGGCAGGAACAGGCCTTGCCTTCAGGGAGTTTAGAGTCAGAGGGAAAGAGAGGTTGGGCCTCCTCCTTCTAAGTCACCCTCCCCAGACTGTGAGCTCCCTGAGGGCAAGACTCAGGTCTGTTACTTCTCTGTATTCCCTAGATTTTAAGCAATCTCAGGATGGGACTCAAGAACGTTGCCTTAATGTACTAAATTTGGTGTTGTTACAGAGTTGTTTCAGTCTTGTCTGACTCTCCGTGACCCCATTTGGGGTTTTCTTGGCAAAGATCCTGGAATGGTTTGGCATTTCCTTCTCCAGCTCATTTGACAGATGAGGAAACTGAGGTAAAGAGGGTTAAGGGACTTACCTAGTATCAGAAGCTGGATTTGAATTCAGGTCCTCCTGACTCCAGGCCAGTGCCACCCACATCTCCAGCATACTAAATTAGATGGGGATTAAATGGAATAGAGAGCAGCTGGTGGGGCAGCGAATAAAGCACTAGGTCTGGAGAAAGAAGAGCTAAGTTCAAATCCAATCTCAGATACTTCCTAGCTCTGTGACCCTAGACAAGTCATTTCACCCTGTTTGCCTCAATTTCCTCATCTGTCAAATGAGCTGAAGAAGGAAATCCCAAACCACTCCAGAATCTTTGCCAAGAAAACCTCAAATGAGGTCACAGAGAATCAGACACAACTGAAACTACTCGACACCAACAAGAAAATAAAAGACTTCAGATGTAGGGGCCCACTGCTGAAATCATCAGGTCATGCTAAGGAGAGACTTGAAAACAGCATAAAGTGTATAGAGGAAAGAGAAATCATCAAGCTTTGGGGGAATAATGTTGGCGGGGTAGAAATTCTCTCAGGGAGCAGTCAGGAAGGATGGGCACAGGCCATTGGCCTCTGGAGCAAATGGGGTACCCTTTCCCACCAGGTGAGGTCTGCTGGGGTTTTATTAAGTTATTATACGGATCTGGCAGAAGCAGGCTCTGGGGGAAAGGAGCAAGGAGCCCGGGCCTGGCCACTGGTGCCGATCTGCACGATTGTGGGGAGAGAAGACTCTTGGGCATTGGCAGCACAAGAGTCTATATTCAGACTCACCACCAGCCCCAGGAAAGGGAGCTTTGGGCTATTTCTGCTCCTCTTACTCTGACAGGGGTTTTGAGTTTCTCTGGGGCTACTACCGGGGTCACTACAGGTCATCTGGTCCAATCCTATCATTATACAGGTGAGGAAACTGAGGCTGAGGAAGGTGACCTGATTTAGCCAATGTTACTCGGGAAGTCTGACTGCAGAACCAGTCAGCTTCCTTTCCATTCTGTCCGTTGCCTTGCCACATCCTTTTGCTCCGGACCCCAGGTCCAGGGCCCACTCCCTCCCCTTCCTCCCCCTTGGTTCCCTGAATGCCTTTCACTGTAGTCAATGGGTGGGCTTGGGCTCTGGCCCAAGACCAACCCCTCACCCACATGCAGGTGGCTACCTTCTGCCTGGTTCAGCGCCCAGTGCCTCCCCGCTCCCAGACCCCACCAAGCCCCCAGATCCAACTCTTTCCTGTACAACATGGATTGTGACTCTATTCTCTGGAAGAGCTTTGGAGGAGGAAGAGAAGCATCTAAGGATGGCTGGGTCAAGGGTGGGGGGAACAGAGCTAAAGAGAAGAGGGTGAGAGAAAGGGATCTCTCCACTACTGAAAACCGTCAGCCATCAATTCCCTGCAGGCAATGGAAGCCCAGTTCTTTCCAGCTGGGCCCCCAAAGAACAGGATGACAAGAGCCTTTTATTAGAACTGCCCAAGTCTGGTGTTTCAGATCCGGACTTTGCCAACATTTGCTTACTCTCCAAGCCCCTCTTTGAACAGAGTCCAAACACTTTGGCCAGGCCTTATTTAGCCTTCATTGAAACTCGGCCTGCCTCTGGGTGCCAGCTCCCGTGTCCCCTTCCCCTGCAGGTGGTAGGTTAGCGGGAGGGGGAGGGAGTCCTGGGCAGAAAAGACCCAAGAGAAAAACAGGAGAAGTGAAGGAAACCAACGGCCACTGGACAGGGCATTTTCTCCCGGGGGGAACATGGGTCCCAGAGACCCATCTGGCACATGAGCTCAGAGGGGCTTCTGTGCCCTGGGCAGAACAGTTAAGGGTGGGCTGGAGAGTGGCCTAGGGGAGGCCATTTGAATGTGTGGCCAAACCCCACTTTGGAAAAGACACTCATTGTTCAGTCTTTTCACCAGGGTTTGTTCGCTTTCCCTCTTTAAACTGGAACATTTCTCTTCTTGGGGAGGGAGGGAGAAAGGATCAGTTGCTGCCTTGGCTTCCATCAGTCTGGAATGGCTACTCTGAGAGGGACCTCAGTAGAATGCCTCCTGACTGGTGCGGCCAACACACGCATCTCCTCATGCCAAACAGGCCCTACTGCATCCTCAGCAAGACTGGAGAATAACAATACACAGAGCCGACCAAACCCGATCATAACAACCAGCGATATATTTCTACTGAGCTTTAAGGTTTACCAAACACTTTCCTGAAGGTTTTTTTTTTTTTTTTTGGTGAGGCAATTGGGGTTAAGTGACTTGCCCAGGGTCACACAGCTAGTAAGTGTATTTGAACTCAGGTCCTCCTGACTCCAGGGCCAGTGCTCTATTCACTGCGCCACCTAGCTGCCCTTTCCTGAAGGTTTTAATTGGAAAAGAAAGACCACCAAGGAGATCTGGGTCATAATACCATAGAAAGTGAAGCTGGAAGGGACCCTATGGTCCAATCCCCTCATTTTACAGGTGAGGAAACCAAGACCCGAGGAAGTTAAGTGACTTGCCCAAGATGACAAATTGAGTTAGATACAGTAGAATTAGTAGCAGAACCACAATCGGAACTCAGCTGTCCTGATTCCCAGGCCAAGAGTACAAATGTTCTACACTAAACTGCCTTCTCTGGGAGCCTCTTCAGATCAGGACAACCCACAGAGAGCCCTCCTCATTGAACTTCCTGTATATACACAACTGAGCATTGGAAGCTTATCTGTTTCGGCTTTTTCCTAAATGTTTTCTGCAGGGATCTTGTCCCTTCCCAACCAGAATGTGAGCTTGCTGCAGGCATGGGCTGAGTCTTCTCTTCCTCAGTCTCCTTCATGCTCTGATCTCCTTGAGGACTTTCTTCTGTGTCCACCAGACTATAAACTCCCTGAGGGCAGGACTTTGGTCTCCTCTTCCTTTGCTCCTACCCCCAAGTAATAAATCTTCTCCACATCAGAACCCAGCACAAAGTTGGGCTCACAATAGGGGCATCCAGAGGGGCTAAGGAATTATTGATGTAGCCACTGACTGCTTGCTGTTTAGAATCTTACCATTTGGGAGAATCAGAGAAGAAACAAACTTAGGCTCTGTCCTCCGGAAGGGCAGTCTTATGGAAGGTGCATTACTTTTTGTCTCAGGAGGAGAACATTTCCACAGCTCCTGGCTAGAGAAGTACAATCACACACACACACACACACACACACACACACACACACACACACCTCCTTAATCCCACAATTCTGCTGCCCTGCCAGGACAACAGGTAAACTGGTCTCACTTACCCACAAGCTGGAAATGGATAAGCCCATCTCTGGAGTTCCCGTCCTTTGGCATCCAGGCCTGGGCTTCTCCTCCAGCCTCCTGGCTGATGAAGGATTTATGGGGTGAGGACAGAGGAGAGAAGGGGAGGTGAGGGTTTTGCAAGGGTGCTGTTTTGTTTGGCTCTACTTTATTTTCTTTTAATGACTTGGGTTGTACCTGCTTGAGGGAATAGAAGACCCGTAGAAGTCTGGGAACTAACTGCATAACATAACAATGAACAGTCTCCGTTTCTGTTACATTGTAGTTCACAAAAGAACTCTCTGGCCTGAGAGACAGCTGGTGCAAGAATTATTCTCCCCACTTTACAAAGGTCCCACAGGCAGTAACTAATGTAGCCAGAACTCCAAACTAGGAAGCATCTCCTCATTCTATTGCTTTCCCCTGCATCACCCTCTCCCTCTCCAGCTTAAAATTCACTTCTCTCTGTAACCTTCAACGGCTCACTGCTGCCTCTAAGAAAATAGACTTACCCCTTAGCCTAACACTAAATGTCCTTGACAATCCGGCTCCTACTCGTCTTTCTAGCTTCCATTATTCCCCTTAACCCACTTTATATGCCAGCCACACTGTGTAACTCTCATGCTGCTGGGCTCTGTAGTCCAGCTCCCTCTTCTGGGGTTTCTTACCAAGCATTTCCCTCCTTCCCTCCTTCCCTCCCTCCCTCCTCTCTCATCTCTGCCTCTAAGAATCTTTGTCTTCCTTCAAGGCTGGGCTCAATCGACACCTCCTCCAGGAAACCTGCCCTGATCACCCTTGTCGCTAGAGCTCTGTCTCCCTCCTCTGATGACCTTGCTTTATTTTTCTATGAATATGCTGTATGTTCCTAATTGACTATAGACTCCTGAAAGAAAGGACTTTTGCTTGTCTTCTTCTCCTTCCTTCTTCCTTCATCGTAGTCCTTGTCGTCGTCTTTATAAACATTCATTGAATTGAATTGGTGGAATTCACTTTAAAATACTCCATTTGCATTTGGGAGTTCTGTACTCCCAAGCCCAGATTTCTTTGGAGCATTTCTCCCAATGGGAAGGGAAGAAGAGAGGCAGAGAGGTACAAAAGGAGAGAGAGCTGAGCAATACTTGGTCCAGAATCAATTTCTATCCAGAATACATACATGCATACACATACACATACACACACACACACAGAACCACTCCATATAAAACCACTGTGTGTGTTTGTGTAAGTGTATCCACTTAACCACTCTAGCCTCAGTTTCTTCCTGTGTAAAATGGGAGGGAGAGGAGTGGACCTCCGAAGTCCCTACTGGCTCTTCATCTATGATCCTGGACCAACAAATGTTTGCTAAGCACTTCCAATGTGCCTAGACCTGGGGCTCTGGCCTGAAAATCCATCAGATAAATCTTACAGATAAATGATTGAAATGGTTCTTCCTCTGAGCAGGAACAGAAAAAAATTAATAAATAGATAGATAGATAGATAGATAGATAGATAGATAGATGGATGGATGGATGGATGGATGGATGGATGGATGGATGGATGGATGGATGGATGGATGGATGGATGGATGGACGAACAAACAGAGTAGCATGGCGGGGGGGGGGGGGCGGCAAAAAGGGGAAGTTGCTCCAGATCTTGGGATCTTGAGATTTAAGCATCTTGGGCAGGAGAAGGTAGCCTCCCAAGGTGGGGAGACTTTTTAAAGGGAGAGAGTTAGAGGGCCCTAAGTCTTCCCCCTTGGAAGCCTTTGTGGATTCCTAGCTCCCTTTGTCCCTCACTGTCTCCACTATATAATTAGCACCTCATTATAGTGCTAGTCTCTAATTGTCTGCACTGAACTCGTTAGTACTTCATTAAATCAGGGTATTATGTATTACATCGGCTGGCTGGCTGGCTGGCTGCTCCCTAATTCACTAACCGTCCATCTGGGTGTATGAGTCCCACCCGCCAACCTCCTGGGTGCTCCTTCTGCAGCTTAGATACAATGCCCTTTAGCACCTAACTAAATGAATTAAAACAGGAAGTTGCCAGATGGCTGTACCTTCCCTGTCTTCCTCCAAGACCTGCCTAGCCCCTCCTGCAGCAGGCTGGGGGGGGGGGTACCTTACCATCCCCCTCCCCCCAACTAAATTACCCTAGGTGCCAAAATTGCTAGGTCGTGGTGAGTTCTCTCTCTCTCTTTCTCTCTCTCTCCCTGACTGAATTCTCTGAGGTCTGGGCTATATCTCTATTCTTCCTGTCTCAGGTTGTGTGGCTGCTGGATGGCGGTGGGGGGTAGGAGGGTGGATGATGGAGAAATCTTAACTTTCTCCAATTCTCCTTCTCCAAAGCTTGGGGAAAGGGGAGGGGGTGTCTCCTCCTGTTTTTATTACTAGCTGCCGAGAGGCATCTTGACTCTGGGCTGGGCTCACAAGGACAGTCAATAAACAATTAAATTGAATAGAATTGGACGGTTCCAGCTAGTTAAACTGAGGCCCCATTTAAATAGCAACAACACCCTTTGGAAGGCTCCTACCTGGGGATTAGTCACCAACTAGTTATCACAGTAATTATCAATTAACTTCTTAGCATGAAATAGCTGACAGGCAGCTGAGATCCAAAATGGGATTCGGGATCAGCAGGTAGGGTAGGAAGGCCTAGGCTGGGCCTGGCAGTGCCAGGCTGGGCTGGGAAGCACCTGGAATGGATAGTGGAGGGAAGGGTGTGAAAGACAGGCTACACTTCCCTCATTCTGCAGTTTTGTGGTGGGCAGAGCATAGTTATGTTTTTAATCACTATATCACAGAATATCAAAGGGAGAGAGAGACCTTAGACATTCTTAACCATTTTTGTGCCCCAGAATCCTCTGGAAGTCTGATGAAGCCTACAGATTCCTTCTCAGAATTCTGCTTTTAAATGCATGAAACAAAATACATAGGATTGTAAATTAAACTAATTACATTGCTGGGGGGGGGGTGCAACTAGGTGGTGCAGTGCACAGAGGATAAGGCACCAGCCTTGGATTCAGGAGGACCTGAGTTCAAATCTGACCTCAGACACTTGACACTTACTAGCTGTGTGACCCTGGGCATGTCACTTAACCCTCATTGCCCCGCAAAAAACAAACAAAAAAACCCTAATTATATTGAAATACAATTATAAAATATATATATACATATATGTATATATATGAACAAGTTCATGGACCCCAGGTTAGGAAGCATATAATCTAACACCCTCAAGGGAGGTTTGAGTTGATTCTGGGCAAGGCAGCCTTGTCAGCACTCTCTGCTACCCTTGCAGATTAGAAGTGGTCAGCCTGCCTTGGGAGAGAGAGTATTTCCACCTGAGAGCTCCCTCTGCCAACCCCATCTCCTAGCACAGTGCCTGGCACATTAAAATGCTTGCTGATTGATTGATGCTCTTTCCTCTTCATCCCATGGATGCCAACTGGCAATAATGGATCATGGTCTGCAGGCCTCTCCTGGAGCAAGGGCAGAGGCCAAGTCTCGCTCTTGGCAACTCTAATATTTCTTCCTCTCTCCAAGATGCCTCCCACCCCTTCTCCCAGTGGGTTCCATCCTCTCTTCCTACAAGGTGAGCCTTCCTCTTTCCCAGGCTGGGATCATAGGATTTGAAGCTACAAGGACTTTAATGAGCACCTCTTCCAACCCTTTCACTTTATAAATAGGGAATCTGAGGCCCAAAGAGAGGGAGATACTTGTCTAAAGTGACAAAGCTTAAGAGAACCAGGATCTGCCATCACCAAGGACCTCTGGCTCCAAAGCCAATGAAGTAGACAGCATTTTGTCCAGATAAATGCTATTCAGATCAAATCTGTTCCAGCCACTTTTGTCTGTTTGTTGTTGTTGAGCCATTTCAGTAGCCTCTGACTCTTCATGACCTTATTTGGGGTTTTCTTGGCAAAGATACTGGAGTAGTTTGCCATTTCCTTCTCCAAATCATTTTACAGATGAGGAAACTGAAGCAAACAGGATGAAGTGACTTGCCCAGGGTCACACCTTTGTTTAGGACTACCTTTAATGTGAGGGTTCCTCTAAGAGGCTTCTCCCTTTTTTACAGATAGGAACATGGATTGCAGGCCCCCCGCTTCTTTTAAGTTTGGTTTGTTTTCCTTATGATGTATAAATCTATTTTTTTAAGGCCTCATCTTCTAAGACTTGAAGTCACAAACTCAAGGATGTTTCAAATGACAGCTTGAAACACAGTGACCAAATATGACAAGTAGCCCAGCTCTCTTAGACATTCATAGATTCATAGGTTATGTCAGAGGCCAAAGGGCATTAAAGATCATTCTAGGGGCACCTAGGTGGTGCAGTGGATAAAGCACCAGCCCTGGATTCAGGAGGACCTGAGTTCAAATCCAGCCTCAGACACTTGACACTTACTAGCTGTGTGACCCTGGGCAAGTCACTTAACCCTCATTACCCCACAAAAAAAATTTTTTTTAAAAGATCATTCTAGTCCAACCCTCTCATTCTACAGATGAGGAGATGGATGCCTAAAAGTGACTTGACCAAAGTAAATACTGAGGAGGAAAAGGAAGAGAGCCAGTTTATTGGAACAACCAGTGTGAAATCAGGAGATGCCCAAACAAGAAGGATAGCTTTATAATTTGGGGCTGGAAAGGAGCAGGAGTCCATGACAGAAGGCAGGTTCATGAGTCAGGAGACTGTGGGCATACACTGCTAAAAACACAATAAAAGGTAGCTCATTCTAAAATGGAAAGTTTGCCTCATAAAGCTTGAAGTCTAGAAAGGAGAATGTGACAATGAATCGACAAGCATTTAAGTGCTTGCTATGTGTCAAGTTCTCAGCTAAACACTGGGGTGAGTAGGAGGCAGAGGGAAAACTGAATTATATTAAAGCAATCAGAGCCCCTCTCTGCTACAAAAGATCATCTTTTCAATACTAATATTCTCCCCATGATTCTATAGGGCACAGCACAATCTCATGAGAATCACAATCGTGTATGAGTGAACAAAAGAAGAAAAAAAGTATCTCTTAAGCATTTACTGTGTGCCAGGCACTCTAAGCTCCAGAGATACAAATACAAAAGGAAATACAGTGTGCCAGCCCTCGGGTAGCTTACATTCTAATGAAAGAAATAATATATATATATATATATATATATATATAAAAGTGTTGCACAGCCAGGACAGTGAGAGGATACATTGTGAGTCTGAGTCAACAGCAGCATTGACCAGTAAAGACGCTTGTTCAATAAGTGACATCAAAGTAATTATCAGAGACACCAACAACCAGGAGAGGTTTACCACTATCATGGCTTCAATTATCATCTCTAAATAGACTCCCGGATCTTTCTGTCCAGCCCTGGACTTTTTCCTGAGCTCCAGTCCCACATCACCAGCTGCCCACTGGACATTTCAAACTAGATCACCCCACAGCTGGACAATTGCAATAGGCTCCTATTTGGTCTCCCAGCCCAAGTCTCTCCCTTCTCTAGTCCATCTTCCACATAGCCACCAGAGTGATTTTCCTAAAGTGCTGGTCTAACCATGTCACATGCCACCCCATTCAGTGGGTCCCTATTGCTTCTAGGCCCAAAGGTCACCACCTCCTCTATTTGGCATTTAAAGCTATTCACAACCTAGCCCCTTCCTGCCTCTCTGGTCCTCTCTTTACTCTCCCTCACACACTTTCAGATCTATTCCTACCAGACTACTGGCTATTCTATACACAAAAAGCTCAGTCTCCAGTATCCATGCCTTTGCATTCTCTCCTACCCTCTCCCCTTTGGAATCTCTGCTTTTCTTCACAATTCAGTTCAAGTGGCATCTTCTACATGGCATGTTTCTCCATCTTTCCCTACCCCCTTCAGATGTGGCATTCTACCTCTCAAAACTACCTTGTATTCATTTTGTGTATATTTTGTACATAGCTATATTAGGGTGTCCCAAAAGTCTTAATATGGTTTTAATTTTTAGTCACTTAAAGCTGCACCCTATATATTGGGACACCCTGTATATGTATGTATTGTCTCTTGCATTAGAATGTAAGATCCTTGAAGGCAGAGACTGTCTCACTTTTGTTTTTGTCTCCTAGGCATTTACTGAATACAGTAATACAGTACTGGGCCATCACCAGTCGTGTTAGCTTATGCCTTGCTGCTGGACTCCAATAACTCTGGAGGAGAGAGTGAGGCTGATGACTTTGCACAGCCCTGCCTCACTTAAATCCAATTCACTGGCAAGTCAAGGTATCATTCTCCTGATGTCATTGGTCCTCTTTGAAAACAAAAGATGAACAGCAACAACAAACAGTGGCTCACACATAGTAATAAGTGCTCATGGATGTATATGTGAATAGATGGAGGGATGGATGGGTGGGTCAAATGAGAGAAAACAGATGGACAACTAATAGGCTGTACCCACAAAATATTCAGGAAGGCCTTCAGACTTCCACAATGAGATCACAGACCCATCAAAAGAGGAAAGCAATTCTTCCTAGAATATATGTTGCTCTAATTGAATGAAGAGAATTCCTTTCTGCCCAGAAAATTTCTGATCCTCATTAGTGGCATATTAACTCTTTTTGAGGAGACTTCTAAACAACCCACTCACAGGCCTGGGCTTGTCCATGGGCAAAATATGTGTAATGGAAGGGACACTGAACAATAAAAGGGGGGCACTTCATATCCCTCAGATATCTTCCCCATGTACCACTACTAGGCTCATCCCTTTGAGTTAAAGACAGCAGGCCCAAAAGGAATAACTTCCTGACAATAAGAGATGGCCACTAACCAAGAAGAGAGAAATTCCTTCACTGGGTGGCAAATTAGGCTAAATGCCCCAGGAAAGCTCTTTCCATCCTTCAGATTCTAAGCATCCAAGCCTAGAGCTCTTAGAACACCTGGAACTCTTAAACATACCCTTAGAGCAATGGGGTGGAGTCTCAAATCACTTTTGAATATATGCAGCCTCATCACCTACTCACCTTTCCTCACTTGACCTCCTGCTCCAGATCAGATGCCACACACAGGAGAAATACATGAGATGGGACAGCTAGGTGATGCAATGAATAAAGCACTGGCCCTGGATTCAGGAGGACCTGAGTTCAAATCCAGCCTCATAGACTTGACACTTACTAGCTGTGTGACCTTGGGCTAGTCACTTAACCCTCATTGCCAAGAAAGAAAGAAAGACAGACAGACATTAGACACATGGAGATGCAAACAGACCATGACTGCCCCCTAGCAGTCTTCCCAGAGTATCACTGGCCATTATAAAAATACCAACAATAAAGAAGACTCCCTGTGTTTCTCACACAGGGCAAATGTCCCCTATCATGAGTGTTGTTACTGTTGTTCAGTTGTTCAGTCATGTCCAACTCTTCATGACCCTATGGAAAATAGCACACCAGACCCTTCTATCCTCCACTCTCAAAGTCTGTCCAAGTTCATGGTCATTGTTTCCATGACGCTATCTATCCATCTCATCCTCTGCCTTCCCCCTCTCCTTTTGCCCTCAATTTTTCCCAACATCAGAATCTTTTCCAGTGAGTCCTGTCTTTTCATTATGTGGCCAAAGTATTTAAGCTTCAGCGGCACTATTTGATCTTCCAGTGAATAGACCAAAATAATTTCTTTAAGTATTGAGCGATTTGATCTCCCTGCTGTCCAGGGGACTGTCCAAAGCCTTCTCCAGCACCACAATTTGAAAGTGTCAATTCTGCAGCAATCAGCTTTCCCTATCATCCAACCCTCACAGCCACACATTGCTACTGGAAAAACCATAGCTTTACCCATACCGACTTTCGTCAGCAAGGTGATGTCTCTGCTCTTCAGTCCGCTGACCAGATTCGCCAGAGCCTTCCTTCAAAGGAGCAAACTGTCTCTTAGTCTCCTGGCTGCAGTCACCGTGTGCAGTGATCTTTGAGCCCAAGGTTATAAAATCTGACACTTCTTCCATTCTTCCTCTGTTTGCCAGGAAGTGATGGCACCAGTTGCCAAGATGTTGTTTGGGGGGGCGGTGTTTAAGTTAAGTTTCAAGGCAGCTTTTACACTCTCCTCTTTCGACTTCCTCAAGAGGTTTCTTAATTCTTCATCACTTTCATGTATCCTGAATGTTTCCTGGGACCAGTTCTTCTCTCCCAAAATTCTTCCCCAAAGCAGTAGAATTAAGGCTACACCTATATCCATCCTCAACTGGCACCATTCTCTCCTTTCTTTCAATGTCCCAGCCAAACCCTGCCTCCACACCCGAAAGGGGACAAAATGACTCACAAGACATGTTAGCTGCTTCCTTTGCTTCCCCAAGTGACCACGCTAAGGTCAAGATACTCGTGTTACCTGGAAGAGGAAGTAGCACATGTTAACATGGTACAGGGATGGACCTCTGGATTTGGAGTCACGAAAAAATGAGTTCAAATCCTGCCTCAGATATTTACTAGCTTCGTGACTCTGGGTAAGTCATTTAACCTCTGTTTGCTTCAGTTTCCTCACCTGCAAAATGACAGAATTGTGCTTCATGATCTCCCAGGTCATCATTTATAAAATAAGGAAGGTGGGTGTGATGGCCTCACTCTGAGGTTCCTTCCAGCTCTTAATCTGTAACCCTATGAACATATCAGTGGATTCATTTATCTGCCTTGAATAACAAAAGGCAAGTCCAATGAGGGAGAAGGGTCCAGATCTGAAGGGGTTGTTTGACTCTGGTGCCACGAAGCAGGTTCTGGTCATGGTAGGAGGGACACCTCGTGTGGGAGCTCTTAGGAGTATGAGGACCAGGAAGGGGGGGTCAGGAGGGAAAAGAGGATCCCTAAAGGCATGAAGGGGTCCCTACAGACACATCTCCCCAAGTGAGCCTTGGGCCCCCTTTGCTAACAGTAAGAGAATCACCCCTGTAGGATCTTTTGATGAGCACACGCCCTCAGAGGAGCATCTGGAGGGATCCAGGGCCCCAACATGTCTGGGCACAGAGGAAAGGGTGCATTCCTCACAGGGCTGGGGCCCAGAAGAAACCTGTTCCCATGCTGTTCAGGATGTCCAGGCGGGGTTGGGGGTGGGGGGAAATCTCCCCATCTCCTCCTGAGGTAGGGCCATCAGTGGCGGGGAGCTGAGAGCATAGGCGATGGCAGGCAGAAGATAGATAGGTATTCAGATGACAACACCCTGTACTTTATATTCTCACAATCTCGTGTTTCATAGACATTGGCCCAAAACCAGGAAGGAAGAATGGATAGATCTGAGAATGACAAGGGGCTAAGAACCAAACAATCACCAAGAAGCCTCTGCTCCCTTGTCGAGATGGTGTTCTTGTCCTGACATCAGTGGGACATATGCATGAAGTTATATCCCCAGCAGTAAGAATGGACTACACCAAATAGTCCACACTCAATCATAGCCCTTCATAATCAAGAGAACTAGAAAAGAGTTAAATGATAATCCAAATTCAAATATTCCCAGAGAGACTTCTGGAAGGGAGCAAGCAAAAGCTATACTAAGTAGTATTTAGAAGATCTCACCAAGAATAAATCCAGCCAATCTGCCAAGAAACAGGGGATCTAGGAATCCCACTTGACAAATTGATTACATTCAGGGGCATGCCAGAGACAGCTCAAACATTTTAGGAGAACATTTATACCTGAAAATCAGCAAACCTCGGGGCTTGATTTATTTTTTTGTTTCTTGCATGGACTTAAGAGAGCAATGGAGAAAGGGTTTAAAAATGCAGATTAAACTTAAAATATATCATAGATATTCCTTCCCCCAGAGAGCCAGTTATCAGCAAATCTCTGGAATAATAATGACAGAAATCGTATTTATACAGAACTTTACATTTCTGTGAGGTAGGTACAGCAAGTTGGGAGGATTTTGTTTAAGGTTTGTACTTTAGATTTCCTTGGTATGGGGAACTCCCAATGAAGAAACATCTTTTACCAATGCAGATTACCACCTGCTGTGCCTCCTAAATCTTAGAAGTTGTCTAGGGCACTGAGAAGGTAGGTGACTTGCCCAGGGGTCACACAGTCAATATGTGTCAGAAGCAAGACTCCAAGCCATGTCTACCTGATTCTTTTTTTTTTTTTGGTGATGCAATTGGGGTTAAGTGACTTGCCCAGGGTCACACAGCTAATAAGTGTCAAGTGTCTGAGGCCAGATTTGAACTCAGGTCCTCCTGAATCCAGGGCCGCCGGTGCTCTATCCACTGCGCCACCTAGCTACCCCTGTCTGCCTGATTCTAAAGCCAGCTCCCTATCTATGAAGCCACAGTTGCCCAAATTATATTATATCCATTTTACAGATTGGGAAACTGAGGTTGAGAAAGTATTAATGTCTTACTCAGGGCCACCCAGAGACTAAGTGATAGGAATGGATTTTGAAAACAAGTCTCCTGACCACAACTTGGTGCCTCCATTAATATATTATAATATATGGTCAGTTCTTGGTGCCATCTTGATGGGTAGATTGAATGGTCAGTGATAATATAATCCAGCAGTTAAGCACAGTCAGCATTTGCTGTCCTAATCCCCAATCTGTCTATCATAATCATATGGTTTCCAGTATATACTTAAGCACTCTTCCCACAAAACTGTAAAGTCCTTTCATCTAATGTTTTCTTTTCATTTCTTTTCTTTCTTTTTCTTTTTCTTTTTTTCCCCCGGAAACAATGGACAATGTTTGGCAAACTCAGCCTTGCGTTAACAATCAAAGTTGCTCCTGGTACCTTGGGCAGCATGAGTGAGTCATAAGTCATCAGTGTAGGCTTCAGGAAGTCAAGGTGAGGTGAGCCCAAGATTCAATTCTAATTCCAAGAGCCTTCTGGTTGGATCAAACAATCAGGGAGAGGAAGAGCTGGTAGCCATGTTTTCACAGTTTGGTTTCATTTTAGAGAGGGAAAAGGAAATATTCATTGCTCCTCTTCCAGGTTGGATCAGACTAACCCAATTTGGAAAAGAAACACTACTTGGCTTCAGGAAAGACTTGGGGCCTCTGTCTTTTAGAACATACCTTCAGAGCCTAAGTCAACAGGGGCTACCATGCTTCTAACAGACAACAGGCATCAACAGGGCACCAGAGCTCACCTTTGGAGTTTAGATAAACTGGTGAGAATAGATTTGATTCAGCTCAACAAGCATGTATTCAGCATCTACATTCAAAGTCTTGTGCTCAGCCCTGGAGGGATATGGGACCTACTAAGGCATGGTGGATCAAACATGTACAAAGATAAATAAAACACAAGATTCATGTTTTAATGAATAATTGTTAAATAGGATCTGACCATGTCAGCCCTCCCCCAGCCCACACACCCATTCAATAAACTCCAGTGGCTCCCTATCATCTCTAGGATCAAATATAAAATCCTCCGTTTGATGTTCAAAGGCCTTCAGAACCTGCCCATCCATCCCCACCTTTCCCATCTTCTTATACTTTAGACTCCCCTCTCCCCCACCCATGTGTTCTTCCATCCAGTGACACTGGCTTCCTTGCTGTTCCCCCAACAAGACACCTCATCTTATGAATGCAGACGTTTCCACTGGCTGTCCCCTATGCCTGGAATGCTCTTCCTCCTCTTCTCCACTTCCTGGTCTCCCTGTCTTCCTTAGAGTCCCAAATAACAATCCCACCTTCTACAAGATGCCTTTCCCAATCCCCCTAATTCTAGTTCCTTCTTTCTAGTGGTTGTCTCCAGTTTACCTTATATAGAGCTTATTTATACATAGTTGTTTACCTGTTGTCTCCCCAATTAGACCATGAGCTCTTTGAAAGCAGGGACTGTCTTTTACCTCTCTTTGTATTCCTGAGACTTAACACAGTGCCTGACACATAGTAGGTGATTGTTTTTCAGTGATGTTTGACTCTTCATGACCCCATTTGGGGTTTTCTTGGCAAAGATACTGGAGTGGTTTGCCATTTCCTTCTCCTGCTCATTTGACAGATGTAGAAACTGAGGCAAATAGGGTTAAGTGACTTTCACAGGTTCACACATCTTGTAAGTATCTGAAGTCAGATTTGAACTCAGGAAGATAAGTCTTCCTGACTCCAGGCCCAGTACCACCTAGATGCCATAGTAGATAATTAATAAGTACTTATTGGCTGACTGTGATAATTCATATTTCTCTAGTACTTTAAGATTTACAAAACAACTTTCCTTATAAAACTCTCAAATGCAAGTATTACTCTCCTCATTTAATAGATGAGGAAACTGAGGCTCGGAGATGTTAAATGATTTTTCTAGGCACAGTTTAATGGAAAGAACACTGGATTTGGTATTTGCAGATCTGGCCTCAGTTCTTGGCTCTAAATGAGGAGAAAGGTTTCAATAGGCAGAGATCCACCATGGGAGAGAGACCAAAGGTGTCCTTTCCAAGCCTAGAGAACCAAGAGCATAAGCAAAGGTACCAAGATTGGAGGGGGGCAGGTTATCTAAGAAGCTCAGGAAAAAGAAAGTTATAGGTAGTTAAAAGAGTCGATTGAGCTGTAGGCTGTTATAGTCTTGTAAATCTGTTTCTCTGAAGAGTATTCTATAATTGTATTTATTAAGAACTGGTTACAAAATTACATGGTTCGTTTATAAAGAGCTTGAATGGCTGAGAATGTGAGTCTGAGTCTTTGAAGTATTTTTCAAACACAACCTCTTCGGAAGGGAACAAAGCTTCCTCAAATATGCTTTAGATGCAGATTTTGTCCATTCTATGCCCACATCTCTTGCCCCCATCTCCTCTCCCCTCACTCAGCCTCTACCCTGATGAGAATCTCATCACCTCTGACCTGAACTAATACAACATCCTTCTAAGTGGCTTTCCAGGCTCCAGACCCTTCCTTCTGCAATATATCCTTCACAAAGCTGCCAAACTGGTATTCCAGAAACCCAGATCCAACAATGTCACTCCCTTCCTCAAAAAATTTCAATGGCTCCCTATTGCCTCTACAGTAAAATACAAAATCTTCAGCCTAGCTTTTAATGTCCTCCACAATCTGACTCCCACTTACCCTTTCAGTAATATTCTGTATTCCTCCCCTTCACAAACTCTCTGTTCTGGCTAAACTAGACTATTCCCTGTTCCCTGTATATAGCATTTCATACATTGCCCATGGACAACTTATTTCCCATGTCTAGACTGTGTCCTCTCCTTACTTCAACTGCTTAGAATTCCTAGCTTCCTTAGAAACACAGCTCAGGTGAATCCTCTCCTGATCTCTCCAGGTATTAGTTCTCTCTCTTTCTCTCTAACTCTGTCTCACTCTTGCTCTGTCTCTCTCTCTCTCTCTCTCTCTCTCTCTCTCTCTCTCTCTCTCTCTATCTCTCTATCTCTCTTTGTCTCTCTCTGTCTCTCTCTCTGTCTCTCCTTCCACCCCCTCTCTTCTCTTCTATCTCTATCTCTTTCTCTCTCTTCTTCTCCTCCTCCTCCTCCTCCTTCTCCTTTTCTCTCTCAATTTACATGGTTTTGTACATTCTTTATAATTACTTATGTATGTGCTATTTCCCCTTAAGAAAATATAAGAGCCTCGAAGACAGGAATTTTTTCACTTTTTATGTCTTTATGTCCATAGAGTCTAATATAAGGACTCCCACATTTTTTAGTTTTGTTTAACTGGATCTGTGATTTCATTGGTAATGGGAATTCCCAATACAGAAACTCCCTTTTCCAATGCAAAAGCCAAAAACAACCTCCTCAGCAACTAAGCATCTTAAAGAATTGCCCAGGGCACTGAGAGTTCAGGTCACTTATCCAGGGTCCCATTGCCAGTATGTGTCAGAGATAGGACTTGAACCCAGAACTTCCTGCCATTGCATCTGGCCCTCTTTCCATTCTCCCATCACACCCCTACAACTACTTCTTATTCCTTGTTCACAGTAGGTACTTAATAAATTCTTGTTGAATTTAATTGAAAAGTGAAAAAGGCATCAGACTGGAAATCGTAAGCCCTGGCTAGAGTCTCAGATCTGGCCCTGACTCAATTCACTGTGCATGTGACCCTGGGCAAGTCACTTACCATTTTTCAGTCTTTTTCCTTATTTGTAAAATGAGGTCTGATTTTCTATTATTCTGTGACTGTTATAGTAGAGAGGCCATCTGAGAAGAAGGTAGCTTGGGGCACTTGGCTTGTGGGAACCGATGTACATCATCCTACCCCACAAAAACAAGAGAGGCCTTCAAGCTGCAACACCTATTGATGATTGCCATGAATAGTAGCCAAGAAATGTGTCCCTAGAGGGGAGGGAGGAAGGAGGGAAGGAAGGAGGGATGATGAAGAAGAAGAAGAAAGAGGAGGAGGGGAGGAGGAGGAGGAGGAGAAGGAGAAGGAGAAGGAGAAGGAGAAGGAGAAGGAGAAGGAGAAGGAGAAGGAGAAGGAGAAGGAGAAGGAGAAGGAGAAGGAGAAGGAGAAGGAGAAGGAGAAGGAGAAGAGGAGGAGAAGAAAGAGGAGGAGGAGGGAAGAGAAGAGTTAGCAAGGGAAAGGAAGAGAGAAAGAACATTTTCTATGTTTTCTGTCTAGGGATTATTAGCAGAACTTTTATTTCTGGACAAGTCCAAGTCGAACATTTCAGCCTCATTTGTCCTTCCAAAGTCTTTTAACTCCTTCTTAAAGTGTATCACTGCTTCCAGGACACACTGTTCATGCTACAGCATGGCCCAAGGGGTGATTGGGCTTCTTCTCAGCCTGCCTTACTTGTGAGTAATCACAGCAGCTTTCTCTTTGACCCGGAAACAGAAGTCTGATTGAACTCTGATTCTTTATGGTTGGAAGCTTGGCGTGCTTTTGTCCCTCCCCATTGGGCCACCACCACTTGATTCAGCCCAATGGTTCAGACCCAGGGTGCTTTGCCAGCAGATACTGCCTCCAATTCACCCTGGCCTATGGCAGAATCCCCTCACTAGTCTGTGATCAGAGCCTCAGAAGCTGCTGGTGCTGAAGACTCTGACAGGCGCTGGAAGCAAAGTCATAGGCCTGGTCTCTCTGTCCTCCACCTCAAGAGGGAAGGACTGACTAAGGCCCTGGAAGCCTCACAGTTAGGTCAACACCCATGGAGACAACCTATGTCCAGGTTTCTATCGTGGATTTCTATGACTCCTTGAACATGTCTGGGATCTCCCTCTATGGGCTCAACAAGATTGTAATCATGGGCATTTTTGAGGAAATCAGTGAAGTTTCTTTAAACAGTTTGATGAGGCAAATGCCAACAGAATCATGAGTGATATTCCAGCCACTTCATCAGGACAGACTCACAACTCTTCCCTCTGCGACACCCTCATTCCATCCCTTCCAACTATTGACTACCCCATCTTGCCTTCCTCTCTGAGTGTTCCTCACATGGGAGCCTTGTGGCCCTCCCAGACTGTAGACTCCCTGAGGACAGCCCTTCAGTCTGCTAGGGCAGAGCCTGGCCCTATTCCTTCTGACTCTCCCATGACAAAAGCAGCCACCTAGTTGGACCTGGAGGGAAAGACTTGTTGAATTGAAGAGGAAGCTAAAGATACCTAGAAAGTGATGGCATTCAGGGACCATGCTCAGGGGAGAGGCAGAGGCAGGGAAGGGGTTGGCTGGCAGCCAGACAACAGGAGGTGCCCCTGGGCACCCTTGGAACAAGCACTGTCCCCTTCTCCATCACCAGGTGTTCCGACCACCAAACACTTCCTCTGGCTAGTCCCCAGGAGCCCCTCTTCCTTGGCTCCTGGCACCATGGGGCTGGCTTACCAAAGTGGTCACGTGCCCAGCTGTTCTCAAGTACCTCCACTCCCTCCTGTCCCCAGAGGGCTTCATGGAAGACAGAAGCTACTGAATCCACAGCCAAAAGAGAGTTCAGGAGGGAGGATGGGATTAAACAAGCCTGGGCCAGATCACCACCGCTCAGAGACATGCAGGACCTCCCTTTCCTCATGGAGTGTATCTAGGAGCACTGGGGAAGTGATGAGGGACTGGAGAGGGATGGGACTGGGAGGCAGCTCCAAAAATCATGAGCTTTCATTTGGAACCGAGTGGGAGAAAACTGAAGGAAGACTCAGGATAGCTTCCTGAAATTCAGAAAAAGTCATTCCCAATTAGTGATGGGGGAAGGCAGAGGATGGCCAGAATCACAGAATGTCAGAGCCGGGAGGAACCTCAGGATAACATCAAGCCCAACCTCTTCATTTTATAAGGGAGGAAACTGAGACCCAAAGAGGAATGACCTATCCAAGGTCACACATCAAGTTATTGGCAAGAAAGAGCCTGGAAGTCAGATCTATTTTTTTTCCCATTGTACCAACCTACAGTCATGTTTCCTTAAGGAATAAGACTCCAAGAATGATGAATTTGTATTGATACAGTTTGAATCTCCCCATTGTGCTGTCCATCTGAAAAGAGTTCAGTAAGCAAGTGTACAGGACAGCTAAGATGGTTACAGTAGGGAGGCAGGTTTCAACTCAAGGTTAAGGCCATACATGGCAAGTTTAAGGGATAAAAAAGGTTAATAGCATCTTGTAGCCAACTCATCACCACACACATGCATTTCTCAAATGCTTTCTTCAAAAAGAGTAAGGAGATGAGCATCAAGCAACATTGGAAACTGGTAGTATTTTAACAGACAGAGAAGATGACTGGCTTACCAATGTGGGAGTAATTTCCCCATCAAAAGTCATGGGGCATTGGGCTGCTAGTTGGTGCAGCGGATAGAGCACTAGCCCTGGATTCAGGAGGACCTGAGCTCAAATCCAGCCTCAAACACTTGACACTTACTAGCTGTGTGACCCTGGGCAAGTCACTTAACCCCAACAGCCTCACAAAAAAAAAGTCATGGGGCAGTCAGATTAGATATTTTTAAGGCAAAATCAACACCAGATTAAAAGACTACGAAAAATAGAAGATAAATCAAAGTAAGGACATTCACTCTGGTTATCAATGTCTCTTAGAGAATTTTAACTAATGGGAAAAAATGGGGGGTCATCACAAAGAAACTGAATAATATTCTTTTGAGAGGGGGAGGGAACAAGGTGGTCTAACAGCTTAGGTCCTCTTTCCAGAGGTAACCCTTAAGCTAGACCCTGAAGGGAGCTAATGGTGAGAAGGTAGAGCATTCTAGTAATAGAGCACAGCCTATGCAAAAGCATGGAGGCTGGAGATGAACAAAAAGATATGTTTGGGCTGCAATCTGCAGTGGTGGAGGAATTACCTATATGAATGAAATAACACATCCAATGACATATCAACACATGTAGGAAAACTTCCTGACAATTTAAGCTGTCACAACAAGGAAGGAGTTCCTAAGAAGTACTAACAGTAGAGATTAACAAGATGAAATTTCATGACCCCATATCAGGAATGTTGTAGAGAAGATTCCCATTTGTGTGGGGATTAGACAAGAGGTGCTCTGAGATCTCTTCCAGCCTACCACCAGCAGCAGCAGCAGTGACAACCTCCAGCCCTTGTCACTCACCCTGACATTCAATACGCTTTAAACGTTTTGCTAAGAAAAAGCTAAAAACTGTGGCTTTATCTATTGCCCAGTCCTTTGGGGGTTGTTAGAGCCAAGTATCATCTATAAGATTCCCCCCACAAAATGAGAAATTGATTTGTATTGGAGTGAAACCTGCCATTAAACTATAAAATCCCATGCATTAAAGCAACCTCCAGGCAAAATCCCAAGATCAGAGAAATTTTTAATGGAGAATTAAGCCATGGAGTATCAGAGAATCATAGATTGTCAAAGATGAATGAAAACTGAAAGAACAGAGCAAAGGATGTTGGAGCTGGGAGGGACCTTAGAGTATAGACCAATAATCGTGTATAGAAAGCAATATATAAATGTCAGGTATCTTATCTGAGTCTCTCGACAACCCCATAAGATAGGCTCTACCAGTGTTAGCTCTATTTTATATCTGAGCAAAGTGACTTCAGTTCTCAACCTGGCCTCAGTTTTATCTCTCTAACCTTAATTCCAACCTTAACCTTGATCCTGACCACAATTTTAACCCTTACGCTAACCTCGGTTCCAACCTTGACCTTGACCCTGACCCTGACCCTGGCCTCAATTCCAATGTAATCTATAACTCTTGGGGCAGACTAAAGTCAGCTGGAGATGATCTAAGTGTATTAGCCTAACCTCCTTTGAGCCCCCACCAGCACTCCCACAGAAATCTATCCAGTAGGTGAACTGAGACTACTAAGATCCACCAATGAGGGTTTATACCTAAGTGCTTGAGATACATTTCAAGCACTGAGCTCTGTTTCTGACATCTCTATCTAGGTCAAGGAGCTATCAGCTACCACCAGCCTCACGACAAGTCCCAGCAGATTCTCGCGTAGCTTCCTGCTCTTGCTCTTCCCTCTTATCTCTTGTGAGAAGTTGCCTGCAAGGCCCAAATATGTTTTCATATATGTCTATATAGTGTGGGCGTGTAAAAACCATCATGTAACATGCACTGACAGCAGGTGTATACGTGTGCAGTTACGTGATCGGTGCTAGATGCTTCTCTCCAAAGAGCTGAGAACATTTAGTGTGAGTTTCTGTGTAGACTCATTGACAGTGAGTGCAGGCTGGTGCTTGCCCAGAATATGCAGCTAGGTCCATTATTCAAATTTGCGCTATTAGGAGTTGGGATTATATGTAAAAAAAATGGTCATTGGTTCATGCAAAAGGCACTAGAAATTCAAATAATGCTACTTACTACATGGTAGGATTCATTCTCTAAAATTCGGGGGATATTCTCTAAAGCATTTTGAGTGTCCTCAGAAACAGGCTGAAGAGGGAGGAATTGAAGCTACCAGAGGTGTGTAACCTGGAGAAGATGTAGGGGGAACATGATCCTGGTCTTCCAGTTTTGGAAAGGCTACCAAGGGGAGAAATAATTAGACTTGTTCTGTGTATGCTCAGGAAACAAAGTTAGGAGTGGGAGGTGGAATGGGAGAAGACAGGGGTATATTTGTCTCTCCAGAAGGAAAAATGTCCTAATGGTAAAAGGCAGCCAAAAGCAGAAGGGGCCATTTGAGGAAGTAATGGATTCTCCCTCAGCTGAGATCTCCAGGCAGTGGCCAGATGACCATTTGTCATTCTTTGTTGGGTGCAGGACGGCCCCTGAGTTTCCTTCCAGCCTGAGGCTCTGTGCCTCTCCACCTGGTTCACAAGTCAATCATATGGAGTGGTCCCTTATATATTTTCAAGGGACCTTAGATGGCAGGAAAGAAGAGCCCCCTCTGCAAAATCCCCAAGGGTAGTGATATAGCTTCTCCTGTGACATGGAGCTCACTACCTTTCTAGGAAATCCATTCAATTTTGGAGCAGCTCTACTCATTAGGAAGATTTCTATATTGGGCCAAAAAACTTTCCCCCCTTTGCTTCTAGATTTGCCCACTGGGGCTGAGAGGGATGATTTAATCCTTTCTTCTCAACAACAAACATATCCATGCTAAGCCAAGAGTTCTTTCAATCCTCATATAGCATGGTTTCTCATTTCCCATTCCATTCTAGTCACCTTCCTTTAACAGTTTGCTCATGTAGGTAGGGGCTCTTAACCTTTTTTGGTCTTGGCCCACCCTAGCAGTCTGGTGCAGCCCATGGACCCCTTCTAAGAATCCTGTTTTTAAATGCATGTAATAAAATGGATAGGATTACAAAAGAAACCAGTAAAGGTGAAATATAGTTATATTTTGTTTAAAGCAAGTCAGTGAACCCGAGGTGAGGAGCCCCCAAGGAGAGACATTTTGGTATAATGTACAGTGTGCTGGACTTGAAGAGAAGACCTGGGCTCAAGGCCTGCCTGCCATAGGAACACATTAGTTCTGAGAGGCTTAGTTTTGTCATCTGTGAAATGGAAATAATAGCGCCCATCTCGCAGTGAAGCGTTTAAGTGCTCTGTAAACATAAACTGCTATCATCCTTATTGTTACTGTTCACAGAGCCAGAAAATTTGAGCATTGGAAAGGACCTCAGCAGCCGTTTCATCCAACCCAGTCCTAAAAGAAAGCCCAACTTCCATGTATGCAGACTTCCAGGGAGAGGAAACTCACCACCTATCAAGGCAACTCATTCATTATTGAATGGTATCCTTGTCACTGTGGAGAGCCCTCTCCCCTTCACATCTTCGTCTCCAAATTCTACCCAGCCTGCCTCCTCCAGGGAGCCTCCCCAGATATATATACACATTTTCACTGACCTACCCCCACTGAATGTCTGGACCACCACACAGACTCTCTGGGTAATGGACATTTCCAGGTAAAATGTTAGCAGTGGATAAAAGTGTTTCTCCTCCCCAGAGCCTGCATGTGAACAGAGGACAAGGCCTCCACCCAAAGGATTCAGTGAAATAATGCAATGTCAGATTGGCAAGGAGAAAAATATTTAGGAGAAGCGGGGTGCCTCCTCACCTTGGGCCTTAAAATCCACACATACACACACCCCACCCTGAGATAGGAGGAGGGAGGAAACTCCTTCCTAGGCCTGCAGATCTGGCCCTAAGGGGGCCGCTCTCTGGCCTCCACCAAAGCTGGGCTGGACCAGAGCCAAGCCAGATGGTAGCAGGCCTGTTCCTACCTGCATACCTGCCTGTCCTCAACACAGGAATGAACAGGAGCTTGCACTTTCTCATCCTCAAAAGCCACCGCCCAAGGAATACCTTGCATCCCCCTGTTCCTGGGCTCTGGAAGCCCTAAACATGTGAGCCAGACCCCAGAGTGCCTATAGGCACCAAGTAGCTGCCCCACCTGCTTTCCTCTGGGGGTAGTGCTGGCTGCTAGAAGTCTCATATATAGCTCATGTCATTCATATTCATACAGTGCTTTAACATTACCAAAGTGTCTTCTGCACCATAATCTTTTGAGGCAGGAAATATAAGTATTGTTCCCCCCATTTTTTTTAGTGAGGCAATTGGGGTTAAGTGACTTGCCCAGGGTCACACAGCTAGTAAGTGTTAAGTGTCTGAGGTCGGATTTGAACTCAGGTACTCCTGACTCCAGGGCTGGTGCTCTATCCACTGCGCCATCTAGCTGCCCCTGTTCCCCCCATTTTATACAGGAAGAAACTGAGGCTCAGAGAGCTTGAACATCTGGTCCAAGATCACACAATAATTCATTCATAAATATAAGAATCCAAACTCTCCCCTCAACCATTCTTCCCCACTCCTCCCACCCCCACTTGAGGCCAAGCAAAGACCTTGAATATCTTATCTGCCTACTTTCTTCAGCAGAAATCCTCTCATCCACTGCTACTCTGCCTAATCTCATTTCCCAGTGGTTAGCAAACTCCCAAGCCTGCTCATTTTCCTGGTGATACTAAGTCCTTTACTGCCTAAGAGTAAATGTACACCGATTCCCACTGTTCACTCTCTTATCAATATCCACCTCAATTCTATCTCTCCTTGTCCCTCTCCAAATCTGACTGCCCCTTTCACTGTGCCCTCTGGGACTCCCATTCTATAATTAACAAATTACCCTTCATTGGGGAACCCTTTCTCTAATGTTCATTCTGTCTTCTGGCATTCATCATTACCTGGCTTGCCACAATGCTGATTATACTTTCTTTCATCCTCCCAACTCACTGATCCCAGAAGGGAAGCTGGAATGCTTTTTGCTCCCTGTTGCCATTTCTAAACTTTTTCTTCATCACCATCATTCATCAATATCTTGTCCTTCAAGGGTCACTCTATCCAAGTGGAACACCCAATCCAAATCTCATATACCAACACCTGAGATATTCCCCCTCCTTTTTCAATAAGTTTAGTGTCTGGTTCTACTTCCTCTCCACTCCAACAGTTCCTGAGCCTGTGACCAAGATTCTGATGAGGAATTCCCTTTGCACCAACAGTAGGGAGAGACTTGAGAATGCAAGACATGTTCATTGATGAAGAGGAGTCCAGGTTGGTTGGAGCATAGACTGAATGGAGAAGATTAATATGAGATAAGGTTGGGAATTTTACTTTACTCAATGTGCAATAGGATGCCACTGAAGAAACACCACACATCTCTCTCACACTCATAGATATAACTTGGATGTGGCAATCAGGGTTTTGCCCCATGGCATGGAATTTGGAGGGCACCAACAGAACTTTCAGTCCTTTGGCAGCTGTATAGTTCTGTATAGTTAAAATGTGAAGTGACCCAATATTGGACCCGTTTGAGATTCTCCCCTTTCTTGCTCTGCTTAAACAAAGGTAGCTTCAAGCCATTTAAACCAGCTGTAGTCTGTGATACTTGACCAAGACTCAAAATGTCCTAGTGACAGCTCTGTATATGCAGAATCACACAGAGTTAGAAAGGACCCCAGCAGTTGTCTAGTCCAACCTGTATCTGAACAGGAATCCCCTCTAGAATGTCCCTGACAATTGGTCAGCCTGCCTCCACCTGAAGACCTCTTGAGACAGCTCATTCTGCTCTTGGACAGCTCATTGTGAGAAAGCACTTCTTCATATTGAGCAAAAATCTACTTTACTGAAACTTTCCCCCATTGCTCTTAGTCTAGGGCCAAGAAGAACAAGTCAAATCTTTCATCTACTCAACAATCCTTGAAATACTTGGAAACAGTCATTGTTTTCCACCTAAGTCTTCTCTTCACTGACCCCCTCAGAGTTTCACCAGGGGGCCAGGCAGATGGAGTTCAGGTTTGCAAAGTGCTTTCCTCACAGCACCCCCACTGAGTTGCTCTGGGGAGCAACTGAGGGTCAGAACCAGTAGATGATTTTCCCAGAATCACAGAGTTAGTAAGAATCAGAGCTGGGATTCAGCTCCAGGTCTCCTGACTCCTGACATCCTCTTCCTCTATCCTATCGCAATGATTCTTCCCAAGGGTCTCTCCTCTGCGCTATCTAAGACCAAATGAGGTGATTCATGGAGAGCATTTTTCCAACCTTCAAGTGCTGTATAAATGCTGCTTCTAGTTATTATTATCCTTTTCCTTATCTATACTCTCCTCCATTTGTGACCTCATCCACTCCCATAGTTCCAACTTTCCTTCCAATGAATGAGTCCCCAACCTACCTCCACAGCCCTGACCTCTAGAATATCATCTAGAGACTGAGCTCCAGATGCATATCTCCAAGCCAAGTTGCCTTTAGGAGATGTCTTTTGGGATAACCCATAGCTCCATAACAGTCCAACTCTAATGATCCCATGTGTAATTTGTTCAGTTGTTTTCAGTCACGTCTGACTCTTCGTGAGTTTTCTTGGCAAAGATACTGAAGTGGTTTGCCATTTCCTCTCCAGCTCATTTTACAGATGGGGAAACTCTTCTGGGTTAAGTGACCTGCCCAGCGTCACACAGCTAGTAAGTGTATGAGGCCAGATTTGAACTCATGAAGATGAATCTTCCTGATTCCAAGTCCAGTACTCTATCCGCTGCACCAACTAGGTGCTCCTAAATTAGTTGCTAATAATAATAGCCAGTATTTATGTTGGCTTTGGCGTTTGCAAAGTGATATATATGTGTATGTCTGTGTCTGTGTCTGTGTCTGTGTCTGTGTCTGTGTCTGTGTCTGCGTCTGCGTCTGTGTCTGTGTATGTGTGTGTGTGTGTGTGTGTGTGTGTGTGTATATATATATATATATATATATATATATATATATATATATATATATATATATATATATATAAAATTTGGTCCTCACAACAACCCTGGGAGGCACATGATACTATTATTCCCATTTTACGGACAAGGAAACTGAGGCTTAGAGAAGTCAAATGATTTTTCTCAGGGTCACACAACCAGCAAATGACTGAGGCAGGATTCAAACTCAGCTCCCCATGACTCCAAGTATGACATCCTACCCACTGCATCACCAGCTGCCTAACATTTATATATAGAACTTTAAGCTTTCCAAAGTACTTTACAAACACTATCTCTGTCCAAAACAGAGCTTGTTATTTTCTCCTTTTGTATGCTCCCCCATTTGACTCTGGTATTTCTGTCAGGTACCTCTCCCATGTCTGAAACCCAGGACTGTCTTCAACTTTTGCTTCCCCCATCATTCATTCATCATATAATATTGTCTATGGTAATCACCTGCATTGCTGTGTGCCTTGCCTCCTCACTAAGTCATTCCTTAAACGTATTTTGTACCACCCCCCAGAGCCTAGCACAGGGGTCTGAATGGAGTCCTTAGAGAATATTTTTTCCAATGAACAAATGAAAGGGTATTCCATGTTGCCCCTCCCAGATGAGGAAAGGCCGCCCACTCACTGATTCCTTTCTGGTGCTCATCAAGGCTCCTCCCGGCAGCCCCCAGCCTCCTTGAAGCCTTTTTGAAAAGGTGGGATCCCCTACCCTGGTCTGAGATGGGAAGCACCAGCTGTGGGGTCCTACCGTTCAGCATTTCCTATAGGAACTTCCAAAAGATAACAAAAGACAAGCAGAAATAAGAAGCAAACAAAGCCGGGGCACCCTGCGCGAAGGATGCTGAGGAACAGCCACGGCAGGGCCCAGACAATAGAGAATTAGGGGGTTTGTCTGGAAGGAACAATGCCTATAATTGCAGATTAAGCCACAGAAAGGGTTGTCTCCATTCCAACATCATCAACAGTGCATGGGTCCCTTGGAAAAATGAGAGCCTCTCAGGATGTACTTGGCTTGTTGCACCAGACAAAAGGGTATGGAAATAATAATAAATAATAACAATGCAACAATTAAAAAAACCTCAGTACTTCGAGCATCTGGAATTTCATCAGCGCGGGTACTCCCTCCACTGACGCAGATCATGGCCCCTGGGGGCTTCTTCCATGGTCTTTGAGAGTTGCTGAGGTAGAAAACTCCATCGCCTCGTGGCCAACCCAGTGAAGAGCATCTCGAAAGTTAGTCTGGCTGGTCCTCAGACCATATGGTGTTTTACCGTGCCCATGCTCAAAGCCTTTCTGCCTTTCTAAGAACTAAGGATCGCAAATTTAGAGCTGGAAGGGACCTTAGAAGTCATCCAGTCCAGCCCTGTTATGTGGCATGTGAGGAAGAATGAAGCCCAGAGTCAGGAAGTAACTCTCCCGAGGTCACACAACATAAAGTGACTTGCTTAAGGTCACGAGTGGCATGGCTGGGAATCGAACCCTCCTCCTTTGACTTCAGATCTAGCATTCTTCCAGCTGTGCCACACCTACCTGCCAAAGCTTGAATTCCCCTGGCATTTCCTCCATGAACCCAGGACGACCTTCAGGAGATGAAGAAGCAAAGAGGTGGGACTTTAGCAGAGAAATAACAATAACTGCATAGCAGCTAGGTGGCGCCATAGTGCACAGAGCGTCGGGCCTGGAGTCAGAAAAACTCATCTTCTAAGGTTCAAATCTAGCTTCAGACACTTATTAGCTGTTTGACCCTGGGCAAGTCACTTAACCCTGTTTGCCTCAGTTTCTTCATCTGTAAAATGAGAAAGAGAAGGAAATGGCAAACCACTCTAGTATTTTTGCTGCCCCAAAAAATTCTCTATGGGGTCACAAAGAGTCAGACAGGACTGAAAACAACCAAACAACAACTACCTAGAGAGCAAATGTCAGAGCCAGGATCTGAAGCCAAGTTCCCTGACTCCAAATCCAGAACTTTCCCCCCACACTGCCCTCCCCAATAATCGGTCATCCAGCCTAAAGACCTCCATTACTTCATTGAGGCAGCCCGATTGGCTCTGAGACAGCTCAAATCATTACAACATTTTTCTTTCCATCAAGCCTAAATCTGCCTCCCTGTAACTTCTCTTCATTAACACTGGGTCTACCCTCTGGGGCCAAGCAGAACAAGCCTAATCCCTCTTCTACATGACAGCCCCTCGGCTTGTAACCTAGCTCTGGTCCCATGCAGCTTTGCTGTGCAGCTTTGGCCAAGTCTCTTTGCCTCTCTGTGTTTAGGTTCCTCATTTGTAAAATGAAGAGGCTGGAGCAGATACACCCTAAGATACGCTCTTGCTCCAGGTGGAGCTCCCACCAATGTTTGACGTTGTTTGTGTTTATGAAGAGTCTCCTCCATATGTTTCTCATTCTCAGCCAACTCGTGGAAACAGAGTTGCTTAAGGAGTCCTGCTGTCCAAAAAGCCTCCCACACTCTATGTTTAATGAGTCTTCTTCATGCCTTTATTTTGGGAGAAGGCCCAACCTCATCTGCCAAAAACGAGGGCATTCCCAGTGCCCAAGGCCACAGTGAAGATCGAAGCAAGGTTCCGTATGGCTCATTGTGGTCCAGTGGAAAGAACATTGGGTCCAGTTTCAGAAGATCTGAGTTCTAGTCTTATCTCTGCAACTAATTCACTGGGGGTTCTGGGAGGGAAATCCCTTCCCCTCTTTGAGCCTCACCTATAAAATGAAGGAGCTGAATTAGATTATCTCCAAAACCTCTCTTTGGATTTTATGTTACACGTGGGACTCCTTTAGTGTGTAGAGCCCTCCAGAAGAGCCATCCAACCCAGGCCCAGTGCATTCTGTAGGTCAGCCCTCCCTCAAAACTATTGAGCACTCACTAATGTGTTTACCTTTATTAAACAACCAGAGGACATTTAATCAAACAGCACAGCAAATAAAGTTACAAGAAAAGATGCACATACACTCTCCAGACATGCAGACATAAGGCATGTTCTCCTATGCGTTACCACACTACCAGTAGAAGATGACACACATATAGGAAACCTATGACCAAGAAACATGCATGAAGGGGCTCACACCTGGAGCCCATGTGGCCAGGGCCCATGTGGGACAAGCCCACTGGTCTTGTAATTTTTGAAATTCTCTCTGCTACCATCTGCTGAACTTTAGCTATTTAGCTTCTTCAGTACAATCTGCTGCTTTCTGATTCCATCTACTGAGATGCAGTGGTTAGAAAGCCTCTTTCTGCCAGGACAGCCTGACACTCTTTTGGTAAATAGCTGAAGATTATGAATCACCACTTCCACCCAAGCAATCAATACAAACTAGCAGAAGTCCCAAGCTAAAAATGCCTATTCTTTTTATTGCCTTTTCTTCTGACTCAAGGCCCTTGGTACCAGACAACTATTTGACTTAGGATTAGAAATTTTTTTACCTCCTCTTAAATCTCTAACTATGAATCTATATCCCCCAAAAATCCACACTGGAGCTGTAAAATTAGGGTCTCCTAAATCCTCAGATCATCCACAAGCAAATGACACGAGAGACAAGAACAAAAGCCTAGGTGAAGGATGGAGGCATAAGCTTTCACCCCTAGTCCATATTCCTGCCTTTATTATTCATACTACCAACAACAAAAACACCAACTTTTTGCTGCATTCTGATCAGCACATTGTATTGGTCCCTGTAATCTTATGATCTAAAGACAGTCTAGCTAACCAAAGGGGTTGGCCCTTGCCAGCTGGTAAAGTCAGCAAAGTACGTCTTCAGTGCCCCCAACTTCTCTTTCCTAGACCCTTTCCCATCTTGATGGTATACACACACACACACAGACACACACACACATTCAAATCTGTGGTCTGTGATTTCTATCAATCCTCCAGGACCTCCCCAGAACTTCTTTTTATACCTAATCTCAATTTAGTTCAAGTCATTCACCATAAATAATGTTCACCTATGATATAGTGGGAAGAATGCTGGACTTTGAGTCAGAAACTAGCCTTGAAACCCAACTCACACATTCACTAGCTCTGTGACCATGGACACATAAATATTCATACTCAAAGTACCGTTGAGAAAAAAGTGCTTTATAAACATTAATTATTATTTCCTCCCTTCAATTTTAGCAGCCTACAAAGCTTGGGTCCATCTTGGACAATATAACAAGAATTATAATAGCTCATACATACAATTCTTTAAGATTTTTAAAATTATCTTGACATGCATTTTTTAATTTTATTATTCATTTCTTTTTTAAGTATTTTATTTTTTTCCAGTTACATGTTTTGTTTGTTTGTTTGTTTTTTGCAGGGCAATGGGGGTTAAGTGACTTGCCCAGGGTCACACAGCTAGTAAGTGTCAAGTGTCTGAGGTCGGATTTGAACTCAGGTACTCCTGAATCCAGGGCCGGTGCTTTATCCACTGTGCCATCTAGCTGTCCCCTTCATTTCTCTTTTTTTTTTTTTTTTTTTTTTTTTTTTAGGCAATGGGGGTTAAGTGACTTGCCCATGCTCACACAGCTAGTAAGTGTCAAGTGTCTGAGGCCGGATTTGAACTCAGGTACTTCTGAATCCAGGGCCGGTGCTTTAACCACTGTGCCATCTAGCTGCCCCCCATTTCTTTTTAACATTCCTTTTTTTAAAAAAATTTTTGAGTTCTGAATTCTTTCCTTCCCTTCCACCCCTTCCCACAAGAAATGTGATAGTAATTATATATGTAAAATCATGAAAAAATATTTCCATGTAAGAATACTGTAAAACAAAATAAAGAAAGAAGAATAAAGTAAAAAAGTAAACTTTGATTTGCATTCAGATTTCATCAATTCTTTCTTTGAAGATGAACAGGATTTTTCATCATAAATCCTTCAGAATTGTCTTGGATCATTGTATTGCTGAGAATAGCTTCAGTTGATTCAGAGCTGATCATTGTACAGTACTGAGTTGATTCACAGTATTTCTGTTACTGTGTACATGTTCTCCTGGTTCTGCTCATTTCACTTTGCATCAGTTCATATAAGTGTTCCAAGTTTTTCTAAAGTATCCTGCTCATCATTTCTCATAGCACAATAGTATTCCATCACAATCATATACCACAACTTGTTCAACCAATTGATGGGCATCCTCCCCAATATGCAATTCTTTGCCGCCACTAAATAAGATGCTATAAATATTTTATGCATATAGGTCCTTTTCCTTTTATCTCTTTGGGATACAGACCTAGTAGTGGTTTTGCTGAGTCAAAAGTTATGCACAGGGGCAGCTAGATGGCTCAGTGGTTAAAGCACCGGCCCTAGATTCAGGAGTTCCTGATTTCAAATCCGGCCCCAGACACTTGACACTTACTAGCTGTGTGACCCTGGGCAAGTCACTTAACCCCCATTGCCTGCAAAAAAAAAAAAAAAAAAAGTTATGCACAGTTTGATAGCCCTTCTGGCATAGTTCCAAATTACTCTCCAGAATGATTAGATAAGTTCGCAACTCTACCACCCATGCATTAGTGTCCCATTTTTTCCACATTCCCTCCAACATTTGCTATTTGCTTTTTCTGTCATATTAGCCAATCTGATAGGTATGATGTGGTGCCTCAGAATTGTTTTAGTTCGCATTTCTCTAATTAATAGCTATGCATTCTTTTATTTGTTCCTCATAACAACCCTGCAAGGTAGATAGAGAGAATATTGTTATCTCACTTTTACAGATGAACTGACTAGGGTGCAAAAAAACTCTTAAGAAATTACTTTCCCCCCCAAAAAAAATTACTTTCCCAAGGTCATACTAGCATAGCTAGTACATTAACTGAGTGTGCAGTACCACTGACTATGCCATTTTGTCATCACTCAGGACTGTTCCACTCATAAGATTCTTAAATCCTCTTCTCTGAAGGGGATCTGAAATCCCAAAGCTCTATTCTACTTGTCCTGATTCCTCAATTCTCCTGAATCTGCTATCACCCTTCAACATGATCTATGATCCCTTGACTCCTCTCTGTTCTCCTTCAGTATCTGTCCACCCTTGAGTTCCTCTTCCTCCCAACCCAGTCCAGAACTAATAGTCAGCCATTTCAACCATGCTCTCACTAAGACATTATAATCCCATTCCCTCTTGTCCCCTCAACCCCAACCATCTATTCTCCTTACTCCTGTCACCAAGGTTGCTGCATTTTCACCGAAGTCATCAAGCCAGTCTGATGATCTCTGCTAAAAAAGTTAAATTCTCTCATCACAGAATCACAGACTTAAGAGAGAGCAAATCTAACCTCACCTCTCTCCCAGTGCAGGAATGCTGTCTACAACGTCCTGACAAGTGGCCATCCAGCCTCCCTGTGGCTTCCTGGTAACAAGGAGTTTCCTACCTCATGAAGAAGTCGGGTCCTAGCTTTCTCTGTTAAGAAAGTTTTCCCTGCCTCCTTGTAACTCTTACCCATTGGACCTAATTTCGTCTTCTTTCCTGCTTGCCAATCCATCCATAAATCTTTAGTAAATTGATGCACACTATTGCATTTCTCATAGTGGCCATTCCAAATGTCTTCCATTCTTCAAGTCCCCAACCCTAACCTCTTCTCACTTCCTTTTTACAAGCAACCACTAATACGCACTTATTAAGCATCTACTGTGTGCGAGAACATAATCTCCTTGAGAGCAGGAGCTGTTTCCAGCACCTTGACAGTGCTTGTGATTGACTTGTTGCAAGGTCTTGTATTCTGCACTGAGGATAAAGAAATGAATAGCATTGGGGTTCCTACCTTCAAGGAGATTGCAATCTAGGAGAAGAATTTGTATAGTCAGGGGCAGCTAGGTGGCGCAGTGGATAGAGCACTGGCCCTGGAGTCAGGAGTACCTGAGTTCAAATCCCGCTTCAGACACTTAACACTTACTAGCTGTGTGACCCTGGGCAAGTCACTTAACCCCAATTGCCTCACCAAAAAAAAAAGAAAAGAAAAGAAAAAAAAAAGAAAAAAGAATTTGTATAGTCATCATGTCATTTGAGCTGAGCCTTGTGAGGAAGAAGTCAGGCCAGCATTATTATCCCTATTTTAAATATGAGGAAACCTACAGAAAGGAAATCATTGGCCCACGGCCACAGCCTGTAGTGAGAAGTGAACTAGATCTGAGGTCAGAGCTAGCCCATAGGATGCATGAGGGTATCAGCTAGCCTGCATGGAAGGAAATAGTGCTAAAAGGAGCCGTGTGGACACAAAAGATGACATTTTGCCCAAATTTGAGCCATACGGCAATAGAAATGGGCTATAATGAGGGATGGAATGAGCTTCCCAGTCTCTGGAGGTTTCCAGTCAGAGATTCTTTTCAGGGAAGATGTGCCAGAGACCCACACACTTGGAGGAGACATTGGCCTTGATGCCCTCCCAAGGCCCTTCCAGCCCTGAGAGTTGAGATTCCTGTGATTTCATGGCTCTGCCTCTGGGCAGCCCAGCCAGAGATCTTCAGTGTTCTCATAGGCTCAAGGGAGAAGGGGGGGTGGGCAGGAAGGGAGCCTCCATCTCCTCCTCTGTAGCTGGAGTGTTCACCCATCCTTCACATCCAGAAATGAGCTGGGCCTGCCCAATTCCCCCACACAAACACCATCTATCACCCCCACCGGCTTTCCCCTGCGCCCCACCCAAGAGCCATGTTCAGACTCCCCCTCCTCCCACTGCATTTCTGCAGTCCTTTGGCAGGCTCTCAGTGACAGCCGACAGTTCTGGATGAGCCCAGCACGCTCCTCCCCCGGAGGGAGGCCCATCCCCCGTGTGGTTCCTGTTTGCCTTTCTAACTGGGGTCATGTTGGTCTCCACATCAGCTTTCTGGCTCTGATGCTCTGGGTCTCAGCTTCTCTGTTTGGAGAATAAATAAAACAAGAAGCAGTTCCTATTCGAGGTCCCAGGCTTAAGGACAGCATGGTTATCAGGGTCCCATGACCTCTGATGTCCAGGGACCCACAACCTGCTCCATGGGACCATTTGGGAAAAGAGAGGCAAAAGATGTTGTCAACAACGTACCTGCAACTGATGTCATGACTGCAGAGCCCTGTTCTCTGTAAGGTTCTCTGTACCTTGAACCTCTGACAGTTTAAAGCATAGCTCAATACGGTCAACTTTCTTTTTTAGGGACACACAGAACATACAAAAACAGAAATATGGACTCATAGAATAAGCCAGGTAGCAATGAGACTCTCTGCTACACAGAGGTCCTGCCAGTCCTCTCAGCTTCTTTCTTTCCTCCCTGCCCAACACAATCCACTTTGAAGAATGAAAATCATTCTGGGAAGTATCCACCAAACAAAACAGGCCCCTTCTGGTCTTATGAGGTATCTCTGAGTCACCTCAAAGTGGAAGAGAGGCTGGTACCCTCAACAGGGCCATTGGTTTCATCTGCAACCCTCTCTGGTCCCCTTCCTCAGTGTGGTCATCACAAACCCCACTGATTCTCACGACTCCTACCATCATAACTGCAGTGCTAAACCCAGGGTGTGGTTTTCAGGGTACACATTTTGTATGCTTATGCATGTGATACATATACATATCCTGTGAGACTCTATCCCATGATGCTCTGTGGTTTGCCTTGCATTGAGCCTGTGTTCTTGGTTGAATATGCACAAAGTTGCTGTTTATGCTATTGATTACATGCTATGTATCATGTTCAATTTAGACAAGGCATGGGCCATGCCCTCATGGAAAGAGCATACTGCCTTTGGAGTCAGCGGACCTGGGTTCAAATCCTGCTCCTGATGATCACTGTTTGTGAGTCATTGGACAAATCCCTAGGTTTTTTGCTCACCTGTAAAATGTGGAGGGCCTTTGGAACTTCTTCAAGCCCTAAAGTTATAATTCTATGATATGTGAATGTGTTAGAGAAGTACAACAGAAAGTATTCTATGAGGCCTGGAGCAGGGCTGGGGGTGGAGGAAGGTTGTCACCAATGGGCTGATCAAGGAAGACTCATCGAGAAGGTGTCATTGGAGTTGTATTTTTGACCTGCTGTGAACAAAAAAAACAAACTTACATCCTAGTGGCTGACCCTCTGGTATGAACCTCTCCACACTTAGCTAGTGGCAGCTAGCAGTGGTGCCACAATGCATAGAGCGCCAAGCCTGGAGGCAGGAAGATTCATCTTCCTGAGTTCAAATCTGGCCTCAGACACTTACTAGCTGTGTGACCTTCACTGAGTCACTTCACCCTGTTGACCTCAGTTTCCTCATCTATAAAATGATCTGGAGAAGGGAATGGCAAACCACTCCAGTATCTTTGTGGAGAAAATCCCAAATGTCCAGCAATAGCACTCCTAGGTTTATATACCAAAGTCAGCCCCAAAAAGAGAAAAAGACCTTTTTGTACAAAAATATTTATAGCCACTCTTTTTGTAGTGGCTAAGAATTGGAAATCAAATTGGGTGTCCATCAATTGGGGAATGGCTAAACAAGCTGTAGTATATGATAGTGATGGAATATTACTGTGCTATAAGAAAGGACAAGTACAGTGATTTCAGAAAGGCCAGGAAAGACTTGTATGAACTGATGTATAGTGAAGTGAACAGAACCAAGATAATGTTGGGCACAGTGACAGCAATATTGTTTGATGAAGAACTCTGAATGACTTAACTATTCTCAGCAATACAATGATACAAGACAATCCCAAAGGACTATCATTGAAACATATTATACACCTCCAAAGAAAGAACTGATATTGATGGAACACAGACTGAAGCATCCTGTTTTTCACTTTTTTCTTTTATTTGTCTTCTTATACAAAATTACTAATATGGTAATGTTTTACATAATTACACATGTATAACCAACCTAGATCTGATTGCTTACCGCCTGGGGGGGGTAGGGAAGGAACGAAAGGAGGGATAGAATTTGGAACTCAAAACTTTAACACGTTTATTGTAAGAGTTGGACACAATGGAACAGCAACAAACACTTTGCTAAGTTTGCTCTTGGTTGAGAGGTGCACAATCTGTCACCAGTCAGTCAACAAATATTTATTAAATACAAGGAGGAAGTCAAAACAGTCCCTAACCTTCAAGGAGCTTACATTCTGTCACATGAAATAACATTCATGTGTGTATACCAATATAATTATAACTATATATATAATTATATCTATGTATATGTACATATATAAACCAATATACCAATAACCAATGTATGAAATACATACCTATATATATTAAACATTGCAGTTTTATATGATATATACAGAGAAAATACAGATATGAAACAAATATAAGATGATCAGTGGAGAGAGGCACCAAAAGGAGTGGCAGTGTTGCATATTGGATAGATCACTAGACTTGGAATCAGGGAGTTCTGGATTTGAATTGCATCCCAAAGACTTACTGTGTGACCGTAGGCAAATCATTTGACCACTCTGAATCTCAGTTTCCTCATCTGTAAGTTGAGGGAGATGGGGAGAAACCCCAAAACCACACCATATAAGGATCAGTTAAATGAATTGAGATCATTTTGCCCAAAGGATAACCTTGGGGGGAATGTGATTATTGTATTTCAGTATTTGAAAGGTCATCATGTGGAAGATGGGTTTCAACTCAACTGGGAAAAACCTGATGACTGTAGCTGTCCAAAAGAAAAATGGCTCCCTCTGGATAGTAATAGAGTTCTCCAACAAGAGACATCTTTAAGCAAAGACTGAATGACTGTCCTCTTGTTGGGGGATTGTAGAGGAGTCTCCCTGCTCAAGCACAATTTAAAAGAAGACCCGCTAAGGCAGGAGTTCTTCACAGTTGTGTCCCAGAGACCCCCCTTCTTCCCTACATTGGCAATCAGTCTGCTGAAGCCTATGCAACCCCTTCTCAGAATCACATTTTTCAATAATTGAAGGAAAGGCTAAATTTGAGTTAGGCATTCATGAAAATGCAGATTTTTTTTCCTATCCAAGTTCATGGACCCTGTGAAATCTATGCACAGGCTCCCAGACCCCAGGTTCAGATACCCTGATCTACAGCCTCTTCCAGTTGTGAGATCTAGGCTTCTGTGCATGAATAACCCCTACCTCTAAGTCAAGAAAGGGCAATCAGCTCTTTCCTCTACTTAGAGCTGTCTTTCATGAAGGCACAGTCTTCATGTCCCATGTCACAGACCGATTCTCATGCGCTCTCGTCTCAGTCAATCATTCGCCAAGGTCTGCTTGTACTATTCCCCTAGCCCCTGCCCTGTCTAAGCCTTCTCTGCCCCCAGTCAGATATTATGTCCATCAGGACTTTGTTATCATGCTAGAATTATTCTAGAAGGATTAGAACTAAGCACCCAAAATGCACCCACTCGACCTCAGAACTAAAACACTGGTGGGGTGTGACAGCCTCCACCTAACCCTCCCTCTACATTCCCAAGCCCTGAAAAGGTCCACACCCAAGGGCCCCAAACTTTCAAATTACCCCCCCCAGGGATCCTCACGTTCCCTCATTAATTAATCACCCTCTCCCAAACTTAAGGCATGAATCACTTCAAGCCTGACACTCATGGTCCATCTCCACTTGACTATACTCTCAACATACTCCATCAACATACACCCAAGGGCAGATTTCCAGTACCACCAATTAATAACATTAGAAGAACATCCTGATGCTCTCTTACAGCGTCAGGAGTAATTAATTATTCTCTCTCTTGATGCATAACTGAAACTCCCTTAGCAAACATCATCAGGTATCCCAGGATCTGAGGGAAAAGGGCCCTCGAAGGATGCCCAGTCCACCTAGTCACCAATATACACCAGGCACAGAGTCTGGGTAGCAAAATGTTTTTGAGATTTAGACTATGGGAAGAAAAGGAAACTTGGTAGAAGTCACCTCTCAACTGGTCAGACCTTGAAGATATAGTCACTGGCCAGAAGCAAGGATGTCTGTAGAGAAGAAAAGAGCTCTGTATTTGGAGTTGGGAAACCTAGGTTGGAAATCCCAGCCTAATGGTCGATTTTCTGCGTAGCCTTGGATGACCTCCCCTCTTGGGGCCTTGGTTTCTTCATCTCTTAAGTAAAGGGTTTGAATTAGATGAACCTCGAAGCACCTTCCACCTCTGACATTCCATGAAAATAAACTTGGGATTTTTTAGTGTATTGTGGCAAAGCTGCCCAAAAATGGAACACAGATTTCCAGCTAAAATGGACCTAAGGGGGCAGCTAGGTGGCGCAGTGGATAAAGTACCAGCCCTGGATTCAGGAGGACCTGAGTTAAAATCTGGCCTCAGACACTTGACACTAGCTATGTGATCCTGGGCAAATCACTTAACCCTCACTGCACTGCAAAAAAATAATAAAAATAAAAATAATAAAATGGACCTGAGAGGTCACTGGTCCATCCCCCTTCTTTTCTAAATTAGGGAACCAAGGCTAAGAGAGATTAAGTGACTTGTTCAAATCATTAGAAGAAGAGCCAACCATCAAAATCCTGTACCCTTACTCCAAATCTTTCACTATGTGCTTAGCCCAATGTCTGACACATAGTAGGTGCTTAATAAATGCTTGTCAACTTGAAGTTATTTGTTATAGAAGGGATTCTTGTTCATATGTGGCTTGGACTATATGAGTCTATAATTTCCCTTCCAACTCTGAGATTTGGGGAAAGAAGGAAGGAAGAAAGGAGGGAAGGAGGATAGGAAGGAAAGAAGGAAGGAAGGAAGGAAGGAAGGAAGGAAGGAAGGAAGGAAGGAAGGAAGGAAGGAAGGAAGGAAGGAAGGAAGGAAGGAAGGAAGGAAGGGAGGGAGGGAGGGAGGGAGGGAGGGAGGGAGGGAGGGAGGGAGGATAGGAAGGAAAAGGAAACCATTATTAAGTGCTTACTAGGTGCCAGGAACTATGCTAAGTGCTGGAAATACAAATACGAGCAAAAATTTGGGCAATTCCTTTCCTCAAAGAGTTTACATTATAATGGGGATGACAATACTCCAAAGGGAATAAAATGTGTGATAGGGATGAGTGGGGAAATGAAAGTTCATTGTTCACTGTTGTTTGTCCTTCATTCTTTTTTTGTTGTTGTTGTTTTTTTGTTGTTGTTGTTTTTTGCGGGGCAATGCGGGTTAAGTGACTTGCCCAGGATCACACAGCTAGTGTCAGGTGTCTGATGCTGGATTTGAACTCAGGGCCTCCTGAATCCAAGGCCAGTGCTTTATCCACTGCGCCACCTAGCTGCCCCATGTTTGTCCTTCATTCTTGAAGAGGACCATGACATTAGGGTGATATCATGACTTGCAGTGAATTGGATTTAAATGAGGGAAGGCTGTGCCAGGTCACGAACCTCACTCTCTCCTCCAGAGCTATCTGGGTCCAATGGCAAGATTTATATCAGGTAAAAAGAGCACTTGTGGATTGTACATATATAAGCTGGTTGCTGTCTTGGGGGGGGGGAGAAAAGGAGGGAGGGAGGGAGAAAAATTTGGAACTCTAAATCTTATGAAAATGAATGTTGAAAACTACCTTTACATGTAACTGGAAAAAATAAAATAAATGTTTGTTGCAGGAAAAAAAAAAAGATTTATATCAGGGTGGCTAGAGATGGCCCTGGATGTTTAAGGCAATTGGGGTTAAGTGACTTGCCCAGAGTCACACAACTAGTCAGTGTATGAGGTGAGATTTGAACTCAGGTCCCACCAGCTTCAGTGCTCTATCCACTGCACCAGTAGTTGCCTCCTGGGGAGATGAAGGTACCCAATGAGGGAGCATGGTTTTGAAGTCCAGAATCCAGGAACAGAGTCAGCAGGAGAATTAAGGAGGTCTGGCCCACCCATAAAATGGAGATTCCAGGGGAAACTCACCCATCAGAGAAAGGGGCAGTCCCCACTGAGAGATATTCCAAGTTCCAGGGCACAAGTCTGTGGTCCTCTCCTGACTGTCACTGGCACTATCTGGGTCCCAGTGAAGCACCTTCCAGATCCTACCTCCCTAGGATCTCAGACCCAGAAGGGAGATCTGAGCTCAGCAGGATGTTTTCCCATACATTGAGCCAAAATCTGTCTCCTTGTGACTTCCACCTCTTAAAGATGAAGCTCTCACACACTTTGGGAGCCCAAGGAGGGTAAGGGAGTCTGAGAAAGAAGGCAAGGACTTGGCCCCTTTCAGAATGGATGGTGGCAGCTAGTTGGCACAGTGGATAAAGCACTGGCCTTGGATTCAGGAGGACCTAAGTTCAAATCCAGCCTCAGACACTTGACACTTAACTAGCTGTTTGACTCTGGGCAAGTTACTGAACCCTCACTGCCCTGCAAAAAACAAAACAAAACAAACAGAATGGATGGTAATGTCATCTGCTTAGAAGAGGTAGAGTTAGTCCCCAAACAGAGCCGGTAGGAAGGGTTTGCCCACTCAGATGGTGCTGGTTGCTTTTCTCTCCTATGATTTGTCTTGTGGGTTTGGGAGTTTTTGTTTATTTTCCTTTGTTTTTGGTTTTTGGTTTTTGGTTTTTGTTTTTTGTTTTTTGTTTGTTTGGTTGGTTTTTTTTGCAAGGAACAGCTCTAGCAAATGAGCTTGGGAAATCCAGCAGAGGCTGTTTGTGCCTGACCCAAAACCACTGTTTCTTTCCCTGTTCTTTAGCCAGGCCTGAAATCTGGGCTCCTTATTCTAGATCTGTCCCCAGATTTATTGTGTAACCTTAGCCAAACCTGTTGAACTCTCAAAGCCTCTATGTCCCCTTCGGTCCCATGGAGGAATTGGCCCAGATGATTTCTAAAGTCCCTTCTAACTTTTAAATTATATCTTGGGGGGGGTGGGAAGCTAGGTGGCACAGTGGGTAAAGCACCGGTCCTAGATTCAGGAGGACCTGAGTTCAAATACAGCCTCAGAGACTTGATACTTACTAGCTGTGTGACCCTGGGCAAGTCACTTAACCCTCAATGCCCCCACAAAAATAAATAAATGGATAGATAGATAGATAAATGAATAAATAAATATATCTTCAATGTCCTAAAAGTCTCTTCCAGTTTTGATATTCCATGTTCAATGTTCAAAGTTCCTTCCAAGCATTGACATTCTATGTTCCAAAGTCCCTTTTCAATGTTATAAGGCCCCTTCTAGCTCTGGGTACTTGTGCATTCTCTCTGTACTCCATCATCATTGCTGTCCACCTGACCGGCAGGCTTGTCCTTGCCTTGATCATCTTGTGCCCAATATAACTTTTTACAAGCACATTTTGTTGACATGAGCATTTATTGCCAAACCTCAGCTCATTCTGAGCTTTATATACTCTGACACTCTTCCTAGAGGATCCATTTTCTACTCATCTTTTTTGGGGTTTTTTTTGGGGTTTTTTTGCGGGGCAATGAGGGTTAAGTGACTTGCCCAGGGTCACACAGCTAGTAAGTGTCAAGTGTCTGAGGCCGGATTTGAACTCAGGTACTCCTGAATCCAGGGCCGGTGCTTTATCCACTGTGCCATCTAGCTGCCCCCTCTACTCATCTTTTAAAATAACAAGTCAGTAGACATGTTCTCTATACATATTAAATGATTTCTTTAGACACCTCCCCTTTTTCTCACCTTCTGGAATCATTTGCTTCTGCAAATCTTTAGAAAGTTTCTCATTTCCCTTGGGCCAACTTCCTCTGTAGAATTTTAGATTATAGATTCCACCTGTGAGTTGGTACAATGGATAGAGCTCTCTGGTTCAAGTCAGGAGGAACTGAGTTCCAATCCTGTCTCATACACTTGCTAGCTATGTGAGCCTGGGCAAGTCCCTGAACCCCTTTCTCAGTTTTCTTATCTGTAAAAGAAGAGGGTTTGACTGGTTGGCTTCTGAGGTCCCTTCCAGCTCTAACTCTATAATCCTCTTTGAAATCCACTCTCCAAAAATCCAAAGGCAGATCAGATACTGTCCTAGTTTCTACTCCTTTTCCAACACAAATTATAAGATGAAAGATTTACTTTTCCTGAGCTTCCTTCCATTTCCACTTCAGCAACCAACAACTCCTGGTAGGCCAGAATCAGACTCAGAGCAACGAGTCCCCTTGTCACTTCCTCCATCTTCGGAATTCTATCATTATCTTTAAGGCAAATCAAGAACTTGCCAGGTTCACTACTCTTGGCTGAAAGAGTTCCAGATAATGTCTGGATAATTAAAATCCCCCATTATTATTCTCTTGCCAAGTTTATGAACTGTATTCTGCACTTAATTATTTCTTCCTTCCATTCAGGTGGTCTCTAGCAAACTCAAACTCAAATGGAAATAAAACCCTCTAAGCTACAGAGAAGGATCCCTTGGAAGGTGCATGTTGACTTAGAAAACCATCTGTTAACATTATCTATGTTTTATTTTATTTTTATTTATTTTGTCAATTATTTCCCAATTACATTTCAATCCGGTTCAGCCTGCATAGGGGAGTATTAGGGGCCCAAGAGGCCAGTGGTCTTTGACACCTCTGCTCTATAACATGCTCCCATGACAATATTATTTCTATTCCTTTCTCCACTGATACTCATCCAAATGCTCTCCACCATTAATCCCTATCCTGCTATTCTGTTCATGATTTCTGTTTTTTAATTTGCTTTGAGTGTTTAATTCCTTAATATTGACATACAGAAGTTAAATTTCTTAAGTTCTTAAAGAAGTAGCCAACTTCTATAAATGGTATAGACAACTTACAACATATTTGGTTTCCTCTCATTGCTTGTCCCCCCCCCATAGGCATCCAATCACTAAATCCTTGATTTTTCTTTTGATAATGTTCATGATTTCTTTAAATGGATTTGTGGTCTTAATATACAGTGAAATTTCAGCATGCCCTTCTCCTGTTGCTTTTAAATATGGCAAGCGCCTTCATGATAGTATTCCAGTCACAGTTCTCTTGGTGGAGACCAAACCACAGTGATCCATATGAGGTCAGAGTTGAAGTAGGTTCTCTAGTTCATCTATTATATTCCTTACCCATATTTCGTGCCTCAGTGTATAGTCCTCTGAGGTCATGGCTTTTATTCCTGACTCTTTCATGTGAACTAATGATTTTTTCTATTAGCACCCTTTCTCCTAGCATGTCCTTATTTCTCTAATGTTTTCTCTCTCAACAAAATTAACAATTGGTAATATGACAAGGAGGGAGGAGATAGAAAATCTAAAAAGTCAACATAGACCTGTGTTCCATGATGCTGAATATCTTCTATTTAAGGAAACTGGCAGAGGGGGCAGGACAGGAGAAGGAGGGGAAGTGTATAATACCTTTCAGAGGGATTTCCTTCCAAAATTGTTTTTAAAGTTTTGCATTGGCCATTCTGGGTGACACAGTTGGTGAGGAAGGCTGTCTGGTAGTTCTCTCTCTGGGATAGTTTGAGATCTACTATTGATAGGTACCCGACCAAGATGGTGGAAGAAAGGCAGTGAGCCCCCCAAAACCTGCAAACAATGCCATAGGACAATTCCTGGAGCAGCAAAATCCACAGAAGAACATGCTGAGATCATTTTCCAACCAAAGACGGCTTAGAAGGTCGGAAGGAGGGAGCTGCTGTGCTGATACAGGAGTGGGGCCCAATCCCACAATCACGCTGACACAGATCCAGTCCCAGGAAGGCCTCGACAGAGAAAGGGACCCCCAGAGCCTCTGAATCAGCTGCAGCGCCAGTGTCGTCTGGAACTAAGCTCACGGTCTGGTGAGAAGGCTGAGCCCTTGGCAGGGGGGAGATTACAGGGGTTTATGCTGGTGCTGAGGGGGAACTTGGGTTTTTTACCCCTGCTGGGAATCAGGAAGTAGGCTTGAGTAGCAGTGGCCCAGGTAGGGGAAGGGCACAGGCTTGTCAGACCTAACAACCACAGCACACAAAGTTTTGCTGTCTGGCTAATTAGGAAGTTGGCCTAGGGTTAGCTACAGATCAGGGAATAGGCCAGGTGAGTGAAGAACCTGATTCTCTTTAAATCATACCACCTGGGACTTCTTAAGCTTGGGATACTGCAGCCTGGAAACAATGCCCCACTTTAAGGAGCTAAAAGTCAAGTAAAAGAAAGGCAAGATGAGCAGACAGAGAAAGGTGAAGACCATAGAAAGTTTCTTTAGTGACAAGGAAGATTGAGGTGCACCCTCAGAAGAGGATAGAAATGTCAGGGTCCCTATATCTAAAGCTTCCAAGAAAAATACAAATTGGTCTCACGCCATAGAAGTGCTCAAAAAGGACTTTGAAGATAAAGTTAGAGAGGTAGAGGAAAAAATGGAAAGAGAAATGAGGTGAGGCAGCTAGGTGGCACAGTGGATAGAGTACTGGTCCTGGATTCAGGAGGACATGAGTTCAAATCTGGCCTCAGACACTTGACACTTATTAGCTGTGTGATCCTGGGCAAGTCACTTAACCCCAATTGCCGAGAGAGAGAGAAAGAGAGAGAGAGAGAGAGAGAGAGAGAGAGAGAGAGAGAGAGAGAGAGAGAGAGAGAGAGAGAGAGAGATGAGGGTAATGCAGGAAAGACATAAGAAAAAAAGTCAACAGCTTAAAGCTTTCCACTTGAAAACTTGAAAAACTACACAGAACTTGCTGTGTGGAAATTTTACTTAGTAAAACAGGTTAAATTATATGGGGTCAAGTTGAAAGACAGACCTGACTGTTCTGAAAACTCTAGGATTCTTCTTGTTCAGTCACCCCCATTTCTGCTTGGGTTTGTCCATCCCAGGGAAGTCCCTCCCTTTCTGAAGAGGCGGAGGGGTAGAAAAGGCAGGTGGGTCTGGGACACTGCTGCTCCCAGAATATCCCCTTTTCCTACAGAACAGAGCACTCAGAGACAGAGACAGAGACCATGACAGAGAGACAAAGAGACAAAGACAGAGAAAAAGAAAGAGACAGAGAGAGAGAGAGCCTGTTCTTTAGATATCACCTACAACATGACCTGGGCTGCAGGAGGTATTAGGAGAGCAGTCAAGGAGAGGGCCAGAATGTCCTTGGGCTGGGATCCCTGTTCTCAGTAATAAGAGTTCCCCACTTCCAAAATGTCTCTCTGGCTATTTACTTTATAGATAAAAAAGCACAACAGTGTTCTTTCCTCATGCTTCAGTAGGTCTGCACTATTCCTTGAGGTTGGGCATGTTTCCTTATTCTCTAGCTTAAGAAAGTCATTTTACAGATGGGGATCAGAGGAAGGGGGGGAAGAGAAGGGGAGAGGTGGAAGAAGAGAGGAAAGGAGAGAGGAGAAATGGAAGGAAGGAGAGAGGGAAGGGTTAACGTGGGAAATCAAACTTCTTCCACTTGCCCTAGATTAGGCCAAAGTCAATAGTATAACTCTCCCATTGGAAGGAAGAAAGCTGAAGAGAACTTGGAGTATCTATACCTGACTTCTGGGAATTGTTCCTGCTAAGTATCTTTTGGGATCCTCATTCCTAACCAGAATTCTTCTCTATTCAAGCTTCAGCTTTATAGCCTCTGCCTCTTGAAGATTTAAAGAGATCATATTCCACAAAACTCATCAACTCAGATTGGGGGGGGTGGTATTAACATGTATTAAGTACCTACTATGTGCCAGGCACAGTGCTAAGTGCTTATAAATGTTATTTCATTTGATCCTCACAACAATCCTGGGATTAGATACTACGATTATATCTACTTTACAGAAGAAGATATGGAGGCAAGCAGAGGTTAAATGACTTGCCCAGGGGTCACACAGTAAGTGTCTGAGACTAGATTTTAACTCAGGTCTTTCTGACTCCAAGTCTGGCTCGCTATCTAAACTATCATTAGACACTAGGATTAGGTACAATTTATTTTGTTTGGTCATTTTTCAGTCACGTCCAACTCTTCATGATCCCATTTGGGGTTTTGTTGGCAAAGATCCTGGAGTGGTTTGCCATTTCCTTCTCCAGCTCATTTTACAGATGAGGCAATTGAGGCAAACTGGGTTAAGTGACTTGCCCAGAGTCATACAGCTAGGAAGTGTGTGAGGCCAGATTTGAACTCAGGAAGATGAATCTTCCTGACCCCAGGCTGGGAGCTCTATCCACTGTGCCTCCTAGCTGACCTTTAGTCCTTTAAAGAACCTCATTTTTTCTGGAAGGATTGTAAACTCCCAGACTGAGAGCAGAGTTCAGATCTGTTCCTTTTCCATCTCCCCCAGAGCATCGGTTCCAAGGACAGGGTCTAGCTCTCCAGAGGTGTGTTGGTAAACATTTAAACACTAGCTGTATGGGGGGAAATGTAACTACCATACACTTGCAAGTATAATCTGAAGCATTAATATTTTTCCATTACCTTCTTAAATAAAGAAAATCAACAAAACCATAAATCATGCACTGATTTGTAGCATTTCCTGTTCAAATTCAACCATCAGCTCTTGAGCTAAACCAAATCAACTCCAGCACAATACTGAGTGCCTTCCTGAATTTGTCTTGGCTTAGGTCTAGGGACATAGGAAAGACTTGCTAAGTGAGTGAATGAATGAATGAATGAATGAATGAATGAATCCTGAACTGAGGATCGAGATCAAAATTCCAGCCCCACTTCTGCCACTAACTCATTCAATGTGTTTTGAGCAAGTTATTTCCCCAATCACTTTGGCCACCTGTTAAATGAGACCATTGGACTAGTCCCAAAGACTGAAGGGCCTGGAGACCAAAAGGAATCTGTCAGACGAGCTAGTCAAACCTCATTATTTTACAGAGTAGGAAACTGAGGCCCCAGAAAGTTAGCCCAAAAGGTAGGCTCAGATCTTAGGTGCTCCCTACATATCCCAACGTGATACCCTCCTGTCTCTCGGTGCTACTGAGGTGGTGGAAGCTTTTCAAGTTTCTAAGTCAAGCCAATGGCAACAAAAAGCCCTCCGGAACAGATGAGTAAATACCAGCGACCCTCCCTCGGGTTCATACATGTAGTAAGATGAAACTCCGTAGGTTCTAGAGATGTCAGGCAGGAAAGCAAAAGATGCCTCGGGCTCCTTCCTCCCCACTCTGGCTGACGCCAGCAGCTGCAGAGCATCATGACACTTCTGGAAGGGGGCCGCCTCCCAGACCTGGCCCCCTAGAACATCCCCTTTCCTCAGTTCAGCTCAAGTATACCCAATGGCCAGAAATCACCACCTCTTGCTCCAGCCTCCTTATGTCTGGCCAAGACTGTCCAAGGAAGAGACAGTCGCTGGGACACTTGGGCAGGCCAACAACTGCACCAATCAGCCCCCGTGCCCAGCATAGAAAGGGGGCCCTGTTGGGGGCAGAAGAACTTCCCCCTTTCTGTTTCTTTGTCTAACTCCACTAGAGGACATTCCACATACGCTCCCTCTGCCCTCACTAGAAAAAGAGGAGAGGAAGGGAATAAGTATACAGCACCTTTGTGCTGGGCACTGTGTACTAAGCGTTTTACAAATATTATCACATTTAATCTCATTTATTTATTTATAATCTCATTTAATAGGAATCCAGGAACCCTGCCCAGAAGGAAGCTGGAAGCTGCACCCAGGGAAAGTCTGGAGGCCTGTACCCACCCTATCCTGTCCTATGAGGAGGCAGCTATGGAGAGACCCTTAAAGGACCTTGATTCATTTCCCAGCTGCTGTGTGACCTTGGACAAGTCATCTCCCTCTCTGGATTTCATTCTCTCAACAATGAGCTAGAGCCCCTTGCCCCACCTACTACACAGGACTTGCTGTGTGGAAAGTGTGCAGTAAACTATGAAGCTCTATAAAAATAGTAGTTTCATTATTAACCACCTAGGCAGGCCCTACAGGTGACTCCTCATTTGTCAAAGCCCAGAGGGGGAAAGTGGTTGCCATCTGGGGCTATTGTGACCACAGCACAGAGGAATGGACTTTTCTCCCAGCCAAACAGGGTCAAAGCTGAAGGAACTGGGCCAGAGCCATAGAATCATCCCCAGACCCCAAGGATTGTGGAGAGAATCACCTTGATCCATATCAGAGGATGATATCAGGTATTTTTGTTGTATTTATTACATATTATATATAGTTAACTATGTTTGTGTTGTTTGTACAAAAATGGGTGGCAATAACTAAAATACCCGATAAATGCACACACCATATACATATATACATACATACATATACATATATACACATATGGTATGTATATAAAATATATAATGTATTTATATCATATATATTATGGTACCTTATATATGTGGTACCATATATCACATATATGGGGTATGTGTATATATCAGGTATTTTCATTCTTACTGCCAATTTTTGCACAAACAACACATAGATTAGATAGATAGATGATAGATAGATAAGGTAAGTAGGTAGTAGGTAAATAATTAACAAAGATACCTAATATCATCCCCTGACAAGGATCAAGACAAGCCACTTCATGATCCTTTCCTTATGCCTTTGTATGTGTGTATATGTATATGATACAAAAATGCCACATATTATTTGTGTATGTAGCTATCTGTGTTTGTATTGTTTCCCTACCGGACTGTAAGCTTCATGAGGGCAGACCTCATTGTTATCTCCAATAGCACCCGGTTCAAGGCTTTGCACACATTAGTATTTGATGATACTTATTGCAGGATCAACAAAAGATAAATATTGGTTGAATGATTGAAGGAAGGAACTAAAAAAATGAATGAATGAATGAATGAATGAATGAATGAATGAATGGACGAGTGAGCAGAAAGACTTGGGTTCTTGTTCTTGCTTCAGTAACACATACTGAAATTGGGGTGACAAAGAGATTGCTTTGCTATGATAGGTGAAAGCAGGAACATTGGTGATGCTGATGGCAGGTCTGGACAGGGACCCAGAAACTAAGACACAGCTCCTTCCCACTCCCCCACCCCCAGGCCCAGCTACACTTTCCCATAGAAAGTCCAGGCCTTGCAGGGCCCCACCAGCCACCCTCCATCCCTGTCCACCAAGCTGCAGGTTTATAAATTCATAATGCCATTAAATGCTTTCCCATCAGTCAACGAGGGCATCAAGGCTGGAGGGAGGGAGGCCACGGTCCCTGTGACAACACTGCCACCTAGAGGGCATCCTGGCTCAGCTCCTTTCAAGTGTTCCCTTATTCCAAGAATCCCAGACTTTACAGAGTTGGGGGGAACCTTAAGGATCATCTATTCTAATACCTCCTCTTAACATATGAGGAAATTGATTACCAGAGAGGGAAATGAACTGGCCCAAGGTTGAACAGCATAGAGGCAGCGCGGCATAGTGGAAAGGGAGCTGAATCTGAAGTCAAAAGACCTAGATTCCGATCCTGGTTCTTTTATTGATGACTTTTAGCTGCTATATCTTGCTGCCCTCAAACTGGATTCATTCAGAGGATCATAGGAATTACTTTGGAAAAGAAACAAAAAAAAAGTAGAGAAACTGCCCATACTTGTCCAAAGTCACATAGGGAGCAATAGCAGAGCCAAGATTTGAACCCGGGTTTTCCTATTCCTAACCAGAATAGGATTTAGTTTCTTGACCAGAGGTTTTTTCTCCTCTTTTAATAAATAAACATACAAAAAGAAATGAAGGAAGGAAGAAATAGAACAGGCACCTAGTAATAAGCTAATTCTTATCAAGCTTTTTCATCTCAATAGCTTGAGTGTTATCATTTTCCCTTCTAAGAAAGGAAAGAAGGGCATGACAGAAGAAAGGAAGAGAAGGAGGAAGAAGAAACCCATATACTTATGGGGAGGGATGGTGAGTAACAACAACACCCTTGTTAAGGAACTAACTCTCCGCCTCTTCATTTTCTCTGACAAAAGTTGGAAGGACTTCTTGAGTAAAATTTAACAGGGAGACTGGATGTCCCCATTATTGAATATCTATAAACAACTACCCCGTTCATTTCTTCTTGCCACCCACCATCTTTCTCCTGGAATATCAGAGCTCAGTCAGAGTTATAGAGCATTTTTGCAGATGAGGAAAATGAGCCTCGAGTAACTCGCCCACAGTAAGAGAGGAAGCCTTTCGGGAGGGCTCCCCTTCTGTCGGCTGCCAATGCCTTCCCTCTGAGGTTACTCTCTACCTACCCTACACCTAGCTTGTACAAAAAAATTTTTCCAGGTTGTTTCTCTCATTAGCCTGTGAGCTTCTTGGGGGCAGGGACCATAGTTTTGCCTTTCTTTTACCCCCCCAGACCTTAGCCCGCCACATGGTAGGGATTTCACAAATGCTTCTTGATAGGTTTATTGACCAAGTGATAGAGCAAAGATTCAAATGCAGGTCCCCTCATTCCAAATCTAATGTTCTTTGAGATCATTTAGTCCAATCTCCATTATTCTCTATGAGAAAATTAAGACACAGAGAGAAGGAAATTGTCCAGACTCACATGGTGAGTCATTGACAAATGAATACATGTCTCCTGATTCACAGTCTAGTATTCTTTGTCTTTTACCAACTGACAAGAGCATAGAAATGACAGTTAGCAAAGGACTTTAGAACATCTAACCTCACTCCTTCATTTTATACAAAGAAGACTGAGACCCAAGGAGAGGAAGGGACTTACTTGTCCAAAGTCATGCTGACAATAGATGACAAAGTCAGAATTTGAACCCAGGTCCTTTGACTCCAAATCCAAATACCTTTCTTTTTATTTTTTTATTTTTTGGACAGAGCAATGGGGGTTAAGTGACTTGCCCAGGGTCACACAGCTAGTATCAAGTGTCTGAGGCTGGATTTGAACTCCGGTCCTCCTGAATCCAAAGCCAGTGCTTTATCCGCTGTGCCACCTAGCTGCCCCTTCAATTACACATTTCTAATGACCCACTAGGACTTGAACAAAAGTGAAATAATCCCTACCCTTTGTCTCTGCTTCTCCAGTACCTAACAGAGTGCCTTGCACATGGTAGGCATTTTAATAGGTGGTTGTTGAAAAATACAGATCTTTCATTCCTCTTTTTCTCTGCCCAGTGCAAGTGAATAAGATGAAGTTTAATAGAGATAAATGTAAAGTCCTATATCTGGGTTCCAAATGCCACCTTTTCCGATAAAAGGTTCATTGCCAAATCTAATGGCCTTTGCTCGGTCCTCGTCCTTCGCCTCTCTGCAGCCTTTGACACTGGGGAAAGGACTTCTGGGGAGGGTGTGATTTGAGCCATCGATGTGTATATGATTAAACGGCTAGCATAAATAGAAAGGATTGTTTGACCCCAGACAAGAGAAATAGGAGTAAAGTTACAGAGACAGGCTTGGGCATAAAGAAAATCCTTCTAGCACTTGGCACTGACTGACCCAAGCAGGTAGAGGTGTCCAAAGAGGGCTGGATGGCTATGTGCGGGGTCTGCTATAGAGGCAGTCCTGGAGAACTGAGAGGTCCCTCCCAACTCTAAGAGTCTGTAAATTCTCCTAATCCAGGGTTCTTTACCCTAGACCTCATTCCCGAGCGCCAAATTATTTTCCCCAATAGCCTGTCTGTCCCCACGGTTTTAATTCCACCAGTGAATCACTGAAGAGTTGAGAGCTCTCTATTGGTGGAAAGCTCCTAAAGAGACCAAAACCCATCTCTCCTTATGTCCCACACAGCATGGAGAACCAATTCTGGGTTTGAATCCTGACTCCACCACTTGCTACCTGTGTGACTTCAGACAGGTCATTAAACCTCTCTCTGCTTCAGTCTCCTTATCTGTAAATGAGGGATTTGAGGACCTGTGGCCAAGATGACTGCATGAACAGGAAAATAACATGTTCCCCATATCAATGCCAGCAAGTACATGAAATCTGCATCAAACTGAATAATGATCAAGAATCCAATAAGAAGCTTCAATAAGTGACTTCTTTCACCCCAGAATGTCCCAAAAAGTTGGCCAGCAGCCCAGAGGGTGGCCCATAGGAAAATGGGCTACCAGCAAAGCCAAGGCCAGTTTAGACAAGTAAGCCCAGCACCTTACCCGTATGGCTAAAGAAGGGTCCTCAGGGACATCTGATCTCAAAGGAGGAATTAAAAGGGGGAGGGGGGAGAGAAAGAACTAAAGCCTAAGGGACTTGCCTTTAATTGCAGAATGGTTAAATAAACAATGGTATGTGAATGGAATGCAATATTATTGCATAGTAAGAAATGATGAAAGAGACAATTTCAGAGAATCCTGGGGGGTGTGAACTGAGCAAAACTAGCACAATTTATTCAAAGATGATAATGTAACAAAACTATTTGAAAGGCAAAAGAACTTTGGTCCGTGAACTGAAAAGCTGCATAATGAAGCATGTTACCCATCTCCTGACAGAGAGGCAGGCGACAGACCAATGGTGCAAAGAGACGTACATTTTTGGCCATTGTGTGGGTTCATTTTGCTTTACTATTTGAGGAGGGGGGAGGTGTAAAAGGGATTTTTGTATTTCTTTTGGTTTTTAATTGGGGGAAAGGTTGGGAGGGAGCAAAGAGGCTTATCAATACTGAGGTCCAAAAAGAAAGAACCATTGAAACATTTTTTAACTTTTTCAATTCATTTATTTGATTAAAACTTTGTATTGTTCCATTTCTCATTATGCCTCACCCTCTAATCCTATTTGTTACCTTTAGTGACACTTATATTAAATCTGTTGTGATTATTTTACTTTCTTCCTTACTGAAACTTTTTTTTAAAAATGCAGCCACTCGGGAAGCATTTATTAAGTCCTTACTCTAATGCCAAGCAGGGCTGGGGAATTCGCTTGGATGGTAGAGCACTTGCTTGGCATGAGAGGTAATGGGATCAATGTCTGCATCCTTCACTTTGGGTGACACCATAATGCACTGAGTGCCAGGTGTGGAGTCAGGAAGACTCATCTTCCTGAATCCAAATCCATCCTCAGACACTTACTAGCTGTGTGACCTTGGGCAAGTCACTTCACCCTGTTTGCCTCCATTTCCTCATCTATAAAATGAACTGAAGAAGGAAATGGCAAGCCACTCCAGTATCTTTGCCAAGAAAATGCCAAATGGGGTCATAATTGGACATAATTGAAATGACTGAACAACAGCAACAACAACAATGCGCCAGCCCTGTATTAAGTGCTGGGGTACAAAGACAAAAGACAAGGTAAAAAGACAGCTCCCACCCTCAAGGAGCTCACAATCTAATGAGAGAGACAACATGCAAACTGTGTGCAAATACACTACATATAAGATCAATAGGAAATAATCAGCAGAGGGAAGGCGCTGGAATTAAGGTTGTTGTTGTTGCTGCTGCTGAGGGGTAGAATTTGGAATTTAAAACAAAACAAATAAACAAACAAACAAACCCAAGTTTACAAAAGCTTTAATATGTCATTGGAGTAGCAGCTAGGTGGTGCAGTGGATAAAGCACCAGCCCTGGATTCAGGAGGACCTGAGTTCAAATCTGACCTCAGATACTTGACACTTACTAGCTGTGTGACCCTGGACAAGTCACTTAACCCTCATTGCCCCACCCCAAAAAATGTAATTGGAGTAAGAAAATAAAATAATATAAAAATAAGTGAGGTACAGAAAAGGAGTCCACGGGGGTTCATAAGAGGTGAGGTCATTTCCCACTAGGGAAACCAAAGGAAGCCCCATGGAGGGGGTCTCAGTCGGACCTTGAAGAATGATGACTAAGAGCATCCCATAGAGTTGAGAAAAGCTCCCAAACCCAGAGAGTTTAAGGTCTTGGGTTAGGGAACCTTTGGCTGGGAAGTTGTGAAAGTCTTTCCTTTGAGAGGCACATTCTGTTCTGGAGAACTAGAGGGCATAGGCGGGGCAGGCTGAGAGGGTTGGAAGAACAGCAGCTGATCCAGTTAGTTCTTGGAGCACAGGGTACATGCCTCAGTCCTGCAGCAACTGAGTCAGGGAGAACCAAGAATACATATCCCACCCCCACCTCTGCATCCTCTGCATCCTCTGCATCTCTGCAGGGGAGAGGGGGGGGTCAGCACACAAGCAGCAGAGAGGCTGGGCAGATCTCTGCCAGAGCCAGAGATAAGGGTGTGCACAAAGTCCATGGGCATCTTCCCCGATGGAGATCTGCAGTAAACAGATCTTCAAAAGGCCTTTTCAAGGATTGACCACCCCCAAAGAGAAAGTGGGCATTCAACTTGTCATGTCATACACCATGGGGATTGGGAGGGTGCTGAGGGAAGCAGTGACCAAAGCCACGGTAGACTGCCTAGAGTGAGTGAAAGAAGGAAGGAAGGAGTGAATGAATGAATGAACAAATGAATGAATGGATGAATGAATGAACGAACAAACAAACAAAAAGGCATTTATTTATTTGGGGGGGGGATAAGACAAGGACATTTATTTGGGGGGAAAGGGGAAAACAGATGGAAGATTCACAGATTCTTCAACCACTGGAGGGAAGGACCCTGAGGATCCTGAGGGTGGCTGGGGATGTCAGGCATGTTGCCATCATCTCGAACAGGAACAGGGTAGTTGTAAGGTGTAGCTTGGTTGATCATGGTTGCATACTTGGTATAGGGGCTTAATGAAGGTAAGAGCAGAGCCATAGTTCCGATGGCGAAGGACACCGTCAGCACTGGCTCCTTGGACCAGGTCTCCTTCAGGAACCGGCCTAGTCTGCCCACCATGTTGGCTACTTTCCCAAAAAGGCATTTATTAAGCACTTTGGGGGGGGAGGGAGGAACAGGGCAATGAGGGTTAAGTGACTTGCCCAGGGTCACACAGCTAGTAAGTGTCAAGTGTCTGAGGTTGGATTTGAACTCAGGTCCTCCTGAATCCAGGGCCGGTGCTTTATCCACTGCACCACCTAGCTGCCTCCTTAAGCACTTTCTGTACACCAAGCACCATGCTAAGGACTGAGGATACAAATATAAAAGTAAGGTCCCTGCCACAGGGATCTTACATTCTAATGGAGCAGAAAACACACAGGGAAACAGTGGCCAGGGAGGGTCCAGAACATTACTGGGAATGGTGAGTAGGGGGATAAAATAAAATCAATGGAACTAACAACTAGGAAACCAACAACAATTGACTACTATGTCATTTTAATGTTCAAGACATTGGGCCCTCCCTTCTTTGTGGGGTTGGGAACCATGGGTCAGGACATCACATTTCCTATTAAACTCAGTCAATGTTACTTGGGTTTTGGACACTTTTTTTTCTTTATTATCATTATCCTCATTGTTATAAGGGATGGTTCTCTGGGGAGAGGAGCAGGGAGAAATAAATTCGAAGTGAATGTAATATAAAAACAAAAAATGTCGATACTTTTAAAAGGAGGGCAGTTAGGTGGCACAGTGGATAAAGCACCGGCCCTGGATTCAGGAGGACCTGACTTCAAATCCAACCTCAGACACTTGACATTTACTAGCTGTGTGACCCTGGGCAAGTCACTTAACTCTCATTGCCCTGCCCCCCCCCAAAAAAAAGGAAAGAAAAAAATGTTAATAATTTTCAAAGGAAGTCATTTCTATTAAACACTTACGAGAGAATTAGGAAACCTGGGCATCCATCCTTAAACACTCTCCACGTACAATTATTTATGAATCCAGTGAGGCAGGTACAAAATGGCTTGTTATTTTTTCTATTTAAACCATGCACCCTTTCTATCAGCTGAATCCCTTCCTCATCACATATGGCTGATCAGATTCAAAGCCATACAAAATTTGGGTACTGGACTTGTGTCTTCCTAAAGTCTCTCTGCTTAAACTTTGCTAGGCTGGAGTCTGACACCTCTTGACATTGTGGTTTTCAAAAGTCCTTGACTTGGAGTCCAGAAGCCCGAATCCCATCTCAGACATGCACCTACCTGCTACATGACATTGGGCAAATCACTAGATTGCTCTGGTCCTCAGTTTCCCCCTCTGTAACAATGAGCTTATCCTTCTTGTTCAACCTACCCCTTCCCCAAGGCTGTGATGAATAAAGTGCTTTGTGAACCATAAAGCTCTACAGAAATGGCAGCCATAGGGGCAGCTAAGTGGTGCAGTGGATAGAGCACCGTCCCTGGAGTCAGGAGTACCTGAGTTCAAGTCCGGCCTCAGACACTTAACACTTACTAGCTGTGTGACCCTGGACAAGTCACTTAACCCCAAGTCCCTCACTAAAAAAATTTTTAAAAGAAATGGCAGCCATTATCATTATCATTATTATCATCCTGGGACTTTTCCAAGGCCTCCCCATGGGGTCATCCAGCCTTGGTTAAGTTAATAAATGTTCTTGTAAAAGATGTGAATTAAGATAATACTTTCCTATGCTTTTTTCCCCTATATATAGACCTAGATATTCCTGGGAACCATGAGGATATGGGAGTCACATGCCCAGCACCAGTCCAAATGTAATCCCACCACACTAATCATGCCTTGTAGACAACAAGGTCAGTCCTCAGCTATAAAGCTGCCTCAGTAAAAGGAGAACATCAAAGCTCACCTGGAGGGTTTGGAATGAGCCTTAGAAGGTCTGGTGCTGGTCATAGGGGCCGCTGATTGGACAAAGCCCTCCTCTCGTGCCATCCCTAGCTGTGTGACCCTGGGCAAGTCACTTAACCCCAATTGCCTTAAACATCTAGGGCCATCTCCAATTGTCCTGATCTATATCTTGCCACTGGACCCAGATGGCTCTGGAGGAGAGAGTGGGGCTGGCGACTTTGCACAGCCCTCCCTTACTTAAATGCAATTCACCACAAGTCATAACGTCATCTCCAGATGTCATGGTCCTCTTCGAGAATGAAAGACAAACAAAAAACACAGCCAGCAGGGGGAAATTGCTAGCAGTGTGAACCACATAAAAAAGGGTTCAAGTAAAGGCTCAGTAATGAAGCATGCCTGCTGTCCAAAGAAGAACACCACTAAGAGGAGAAGAGATGTTAAGAGAGTCCCAGCTGCCATTTTGTTGACCTCAACTCCCCAACCTGTACTCAATGAAATCCACATTGATGAAATAAGATAAGCAAAGTGACTTGCAAACTTTAAATACAAGCTATTGGTAGAAATAATTATTAATAATTTGACTGGGGCAGCTAGGTGGCACAGTGGATAGAGCACTGGCCCTGGAGTCAGGAGTACCTGAGTTCAAATCTGGCCTCAGACACTTAACACTTACTAGCTGTGTGACCCTAGGCAAGTCACTTAACCCCAATTGCCTCACTAAAAAATAAAAATAAAATAAAAAAAAATAATTTGACTAATCCTTAGTGTCAATAAAGATATACATTCATTAAAAGAACTATTTGATATTTATCATTATTATCAATAATTAGCATTTATATTGTAGTTGAATATCTGCTTTATCTCCTTTGATCCTCACAACAACACTGGGAGGTAAGTATTGTTATCCTTTCCATATTACAGATGAGGAAACTGAAGCTAGAAGTTAAGAGGTCTGTCCAGGGTCACTCAGATAGTAAGTGTCTGAGGTCAGATTTGACCTTAGGTCTTCCTGACTCCAGGTCCAGTGTTCTATTTCCTGTGTCACCAGCTGCCTTTATTCTTACTGAAGTAGAGTGAAGTCAAGTTTAGTGTTAAACCCCAAAACCAGAAACTACCCGTAGGCAGTAGGAGTACAACTTTTCTCTCTGGATGTTTCTTCCTGATTCTCCTGAAACCCAGCCTGAGTCGGCCTGACCTAACATAGCACACTGTTCCAGCCTGGCTGTTCTCCCCACTGTCCCAGAACCCAGCCAATTCATGCCCATATCCCCACCTTTGCTTACGATGTTCTCCTTGTCTACAGTGAATTTCTCTCCCCTTCCAAGTCTTCCCCATAGACCAAGGCCCCAGATCTAGTGTTACTCTTCCCAGGAGGTCTTCTGACACCAGCCCATTCTACTCCAATCTTCCCATTAATGTCATTATGGTCAGTGAAATACAATTTAACCACTAATTATGCCCTTTTTGTTCCACGGGTATGAGTCTTGTCTTCCCTAGACTCTAAGCTCTCTGAGGGCAGGGCCCCATTCTTTTCTTCTTCTGTGCCCTCATTTCAGTCATTTCCAACTCTTCATGACACTATTTGTGGTTCTCTTGACAAAAATACTGGAGTGGCCTATCATTTCCTTCTCCAGCTCATTTTACAGATGGGGAAACTGAGGTAAACAGGGTTAAGTGACTTACCCAAGGTCATACTAGGAAGTGTTGAGGCCAGATTTGAACTCATAAAGATGAGTCTTCTTGACTCCAGGACAGATTGTGAGTTCTCTGAGGACAAAGCCTAGTTTCAGATTCCATCAGCCCCACAATGAAACCAAATGGAGGTATGGGCAAGGGGGCATATGTGTGTCCTGGGAAGACCTGACTGATTTATTTAAATTAGACACTTCACTCCCAATAATGTTTTGAATGAGATAGAGTACCATGTAAATGTGAGGAATTAATAGTTAATCCAGGGGGCAGCTAGATGGCTCAGTGGATAGAGCACCGGCCCTGGAGTCAGGAGTACCTGAGTTCAAATCCGGCCTCAGACACTTAACACTTACTAGCTGTGTGACCCTAGGCAAGTCACTTAACCCCAATTGCCTCACTAAAAAAAAAAAAAAATAGTTAATCCATGAGCAAATATAACAACAATTCCTTGCATTTCTAATACTAAGGTTCTTTCACATTTGTTATCCTATCTGATCCTCCCTACAAGCCTGAGGGCAGACTTTACAGCTCCCTGTTTTACAAATAGTGAAACTAAGGCTCAGAGAGCTGTCCTCTCAAAAAGGACACAAAGAGTTTTTACTAGAGAAGTAACTATGATGTAGGTTTCCTAGCTCACCATTTTTTCTACCACACCACACTGTCACTTGTGGACAGGCTTCTAATGAGCCCCAGAAACAGGAGGAGCTGGAGTTGGTCCTGGATATTAAAAGACTTAGGTTTTCTTTGTGATCCCATCATTGACTTGCTGAGTTACCTTGGAAAAGTCCCTTCCCCTCATTGGGCCTGAGGGCCTCTTGCCCAGTTTTAAAATAAGTTGGACTAGACAATTTCCAAGGACCTTTCCAGCTCGAATATTCTGAACCTATGACCCTATCATCCTGCTAAAATCAGCTTTTCCTTGGGCATTTTGGCACCTATCAGGATAGAGAATAGCTAGCATTTATATAAAACTTTAAAGTTTGCAAAGTGCTTTACAAATATTGACTCGTTTGATACTCCCAACAACCCTGTGAAGTAAAAGCTACTGTCATTCCCATTTTACTGATGAGGAAATTGAGACAGACAGATGTTTAGTGACTTACCCAGGGTCACACAGCTAGTCTCTGAGGCCAGATTTGAACTCAGGTCTTCCTAATTCTATCCACTGGACCACCCAGCTGTCTCATAAGGACAGGACTTTTATAAAGAAGGAGACACTTGAGCTGAACCTTGAATAGAGGTAAGAATTCCAAGAGGTGGAGGTAAAAAGGAAGAACATTACAGGTATGGGGAAACTTAGTTGTTGAGTCATTTCAATCCTGTCCAACTCTTCATGACCCCATTGGGGGTTCTCTTGACAAAGATACTGGAGTGGTTTATCATTTCCTTCTTCATCTCATTTCACAGATGGGGAAACTGAGGTAAACAGGGTTAAGTGACTTGCCCAAGGTCACACAGCTAGGAAGTGTTGAGGCCAGGTTTGAACTCATGAAGATGAGTCTTCTTGGCTCCAGGCCAGACACTCTATCCACTATGCTGCCAAGTGGCCCACGGAGGGACAGACTTGCAAAGGCATGATTGGTGTTGTTTGTCCTTCATGCTTGAAGAGGACCATGACATTGGGGTGATGTCAGGACTTGCACTGAATTGGATTTAAGTTAGGCAGGCCTGTGCAAGGTCACCAACCTCACTCTCTCTCCAGAGCCATCTGGGTCCAGTGGCAAGATATAGATCAGGACAACTGAAAATGGTCTTAAACGTTTAAAGCAACCGGGGTTAAGTGACTTGCCCAGGGTCACACAGCTAGTAAGTTTCTAAGGTCAGATTTAAACTCAGGTCCTCCCAACTTCAGGACCAGCGCTCTATCTCCAGCACCACTTAGCTGCCCCAAAGGCACTATACGGTAAGAGGCAAGAGATGGAATGTTGCATGAAGGGAGCAGCAAAGAGACCCATCTGGCTGGAATGCAGAGTTCATAAAGGAGAACAACTAGAAAGATAGGGCGGAGCCAGACTATGGAGGGTTTTAAATCCCGAATGAAGAACTTTCCATTTTATTCTGAAGGATGTAGAGAGCCACGGAGGTTTCTGGAGCTGGAGAGTGACATGATCAGACCTAGACTTTAAGGGTATCCATCTGGCAGCTGTGGAAGTTGAATTGGGGAGGGGTGAAGCTGGACGCAAGAAGGCCAGTGCTCTCACTTCAGGAGAGGAGTCCCTGCCCTCAAGAGAAAAAAGAGAAGGTGTCTCCATGTGAGTTCTACTGACTCTGATTTCTAGTGTATGGGAAAATACAGGCTCCATGGGCTGCCAGGGAACTCAGGGCAAGAAGGTTAACAAGTATAAAGTAACAGCAACAGCATGAATTTCTAGGGAATGCTCAGGCTTTACAAAGGGTTCTCCGCATAGGAGCCCCACGTTGTAGGGGGGCACAATGCTTATTGTCCCCATTTTACAAGAAAGAGATGATTTGCCCACTGTCAGAGTCATGGCCATACCTAAGGTCACAAAGCCAGTGGCTGGCAGAATGGAGAGTCAAACGCTGGTTTCCTGACTCTGTCCATGATTGCATCCAATCACCAAGGGAGGGTCCTCAGAGGAGGACCCCATCATCCTGCAATTTCCCTCCTGGTGCTGCTACAAGGTCTCTGATGTGGGTCACTTAGTAATTACCCAACATGGAGTTCATTCTATCTTCAAAGACCAGCTTTCACTATTAGGAAAGTTTTTCTTATAGAGAAACAGAATTTCAGAACTGGGAGGGACCTCCGAGGGTCTAGAGTCCACCCTGGACCTGAATAGGAATCCATTCTATAACAAAGCTAGATAGGTAGATAGAGACACACAGAGAGACAGATAGACAGAGAGAGACAAAGAAAGAGCGGCGGGGAAGGGGGGGAGACAGAGACAGAGAGAGGGAGAGAGAGAAGGAGATACACAAGTACAAGGAAGACAGTTCCTGCCCTCAAGGATCTTACATTCTATAATAAGGGAAAACAACACATACAAGGGAGCTGGAGAGGGGAAGGGTAGAGGACCAAGGATCCCCAATAACTGGGCATCTGGCTCCACCTTGAGGACCTGCAGTGACGGGAACCTCACTCTCCCAGGAAGCGGTCTAGTTCACTTTGAGTTTGGGAGGACTAACTCCAAATGTTAGGAAGGGGTTTTTGTTTATTTGTTTGCTTTTTATAAACATGCTAAATCTCTCTCTCAGATACTTTTCAATTGCTATCTGGAGCCAAGAAGAGCAAGTTTTATCCCTAGAATGCTGGGCCTAGAGTAGGCAGATTCATCTTCCTAAATTCAAATCCAGCCTCAGATTCTGTGTGACCCTGGACAAGTCACTTCACCCTGTTTGCCTCGGTTTCCCCATCTGTAATATAAACTAGAGACCAAAATGGCAAACTACTCTTGTATCTCTGTCAAGAAAATCTCCAATGGGGTTACCAGGAGCTAGACAGGACTGAAATGATTGAACAATAATCCAGCCTATTGAATACTTATAGATAGTGACTGTATCCACCCAAATCTTCTCTTCTCCACATTATTTTTGTTTTGGTTTGGTTTGGGTTTTTTGCGGGGCAATGGGGGTTAAGTGACTTACCCAGGGTCACACAGCTAGTAAAGTGTCAAGTGTCTGAGGCTGGATTTGAACTCAAGTACTCCTGAATCCAGGGCCAGTGCTTTACCCACTGCGCCACCTAGCTGCCCCTTCTCCACATTAAACACCCCCAATCCTCCAACCAATCCTTGCATAATAGGCTCCTATTCACTCACCATTCCTCTAGACGCACAAGAGGTTATGGTTCTAGATCCAGAAGGGACCTCAGAAGCCATCTAGTGAAACTCCTTTATTGGACAGATAAGAAAATTTGAGACTCAGGGAGATTGACTTACCTAAGGTCACACAGTTAGTACACATCAGAGGCAGGATCTGAACCTAGGTTCTCTGTCCCCAGAGACAATGAGTACCATGAGCCTTTTAGCTCACTGTATTGGGCACAACAGTCTAACTAGGGATGGGAAGCCCATTGTCCCTAGGTTGGAGAGTGGGGGTTGGTCTCCATACCCTTATCCTATACTGGTTGGGGAAGACTCTTCTGAGAAGGCCTCCTCCTTTCTCAGTGATTTCATTCTGCAGCTATTCAGTAAATAACCAAAGTGGAGCTAAAGTCAATATTAGGAGTGGTTTTGACCTGTGGGGTTATATTTACACTGTGAAAGAGGTCAATGCCAGAGACCTGTTTCTCTGCCCCATTCTACCCCCCAAACACACACACACACACACACACACACACACACACACACACATACACACACCCCATGCCTTACTAAATTAACTCTCACTCCAGGATAAACATCCATTCAGCCTACATAAGGCCCCTTTGTCCCCAAAGAGAGGGCTGGAGGGGACAGAAGGAGCTGCCCTTGTCATTCATTCCCCAAGGCTGGTGTCCCTGTTGCCTTGGCTAGAGGCCAAGCCTGTTGGCTGCTCAATCCAACTCAACTGTCCCATCTTTCTCTTGAAAGGGGAGGAAATGATCCCATGAAGCAACAAGGCAGCATTTGAGACTGGCTTCCAAATTAACCTTCAGCCAGGCCAGAGAGCACAGACAGACATCCTTGATAACTTGAAGGCCTCAGGAGACTAGAATTAACCAGACCCACTCCAGACCCCAGAACACCCAACTTTTTAAAGTGGAGCTGGAAAACGGGAGGTCTCCACCCCCACCCCAGGGCAAAAGGGGAGACTCCTTCCTGACCATTCTGTAATAACACTACTGCCTACCACAATTTATCAGGTGAATGGAGAAGAAGAAAAGGGGTTTTTAATTCTATCCAGATTCATTTTTAGGATGTAAACACATCTAACTTTCACTTCCCCAAAACCATAATAACATATATATCATATGGTATATGTCTGTATCTATATGTAACTAGAGAGAAAGAACCAGAACTTGAAGTCTTCAAGGGGAGAATGAAAGAGTGTTGTGAGGTCACTTTCCACTAGACGACTGCCTCCGAACCCACAACACATCCTGAAAAGTGACTCTCCCCCGACATTCCCACTCATCCCTCGAGTGCATTTGGCATGGAGTATTATCTATCACTTACGTTGATGCCCACAAAGACAAAGGAGATTTGGTGGAGTGGAAAGAATCAAACCTGGAAGCCCAAGAGGTAAATAAGAGATCTTATCAAGCTGGGTTCTTGACCTCCTCTTGTCCCTCTCCCACTTCCCTTTCAGTGGAGGCAGGTGGGGCAGTTTAGAAAGAGTCGTCTTAATACTGAGCCTCTGGGGCAGCTAGGTGGCGCAGTGGATAGAGCACCGGCCCTGGAGTCAGGAGGACCTGAGTTCAAATCCGGCCTCAGACACTTAACACTTACTAGCTGTGTGACTCTGGGCAAGTCACTTAACCCCAATTACCTCACTAAAAAAAAAAAAATACTGAGCCTCTCATTGGAGTGAGTAGAGCCAGGAAAATGATATACACAATGACAACAAAAATGGAAATGGGAAAAACCCAGAGACAACAACAAATCAATTTGAACATGGGAGTCTTCAAGCAGAGGCTGGACCATCACCTGACCGGCATGCTACAGTGAGAATTCCTCTGCTGCATGGATTGAACTACAGAGCTGATGAGGTCCTGTCCAACTCGCAAAATTCAGAGATCTTGTGAAAGCTGGAGAGTTGTAAAGACCCGGCTTGTCCTTGAAGAAGAGATGAGAAAATGGCCCTTCTTGGGGGCAGCTAGGTGGCACAGTGGATAAAGCACCAGCCCTGGATTCAGGAGGACCTGAGTTCAAATTTGAGCTCAGACACTTGACACTTACTAGCTGTGTGACCCTGGGCAAGTTACTTAACCCTCATTGCCCCCCACCAAAAAAAAGGAAAAAAAAAGAAAATGGCCCTTCTTTCAAGAAGTAGGAGCCAATGAATGTAGAACATTGAAAAGGCCATCATGCTTGGCTGTTGTATTGTTTAGTCTTGTTGAATTGCCTCTCCTCTCTTTCTCTCCTCTCTCTCTCTCTGTCCCTCTCTGTCTGTGTATCTCTTTCTGCTCTCCCCTCTCTCTCCTTTCTCCTCTCTCTCTTTCTCTGTGTGTCACCATCTCTCTCTCTTTGTGTGTCTCTTTCCTCTCCAACTCTGACTCTCTCTATATATGTATATATACATATATGCGTACATAATTAAGTAATTATGATTCATTATAATTCATTAGTTCTTTGTTACAAGGGCTGTATCTCTGAGGAGGGCAAAGGGAAGATATATATTTGGAAATAATGGTGATATAAAATAAAAGATAATGAAGTTAAAAGAAATTATATGGTCTATTATAGTTATCTAGAGAGAGAAAGAGAGGGACAGAGAAAGAGACCACAGTCTCTGGAACTCCACAAAGCCCAGCTCCTACTCTCATGCCTCATCATGGCACAGAGGTGATGCTAGGTTCTTGAAAGCCATGTCAGTGCACCCTAGGCTCTGGCATGGTCTACCATGGCTGGAAAATCTGTGAGTACTACACCAGCAAGAGACTGGCCACTGTCCAAAGACCAGCCTGGCTAAGTACCAAGGGTATCATCATCATTAAACTGACCACCAAGTGACGGATTCTTTAGTTGGGGCAGCTCATGAAACAAAGAAAATTACAAAATGTCCCTGGGTCTTGTTATTGCAGCTCCCTTTTGCTTCTGCTGCGCTATGGGTAGAGTTTCAGAAGAAGAGTAGCATGGAGTACAAAGAGTCATGTAGTTTGAGAATATTTATAAACATTAACTTAGCTTCAGGGACTCTTAATGTGGCATCTTTGTCCAAGGACGAAGTTGACATACTATTAGAAGAACTAAACCACATCAATATTGATAGTTTTGTAATAAATGAAACCAGAAGACTAAAGGGAGTTGAAGGGTGACTCACAAGTTCTCTTCTAGGAGAGAAAAATAAAGAAGTTGGCAGAGCTGTTTTCATTGTGTGCCCAGAGACAACGAAGCACATCATTTCATGGGACACTTGGTCATTTAATACTGTAGTGTTCATGATTGACAAAAGATGATGCTTGACCACCCTGAAGATAATGGACCAACATCTGCTGCAGAGGACAAAGAGTTAGAGAAGCTCTAGGAAAAATTGAATAAGATCCTCCAAAGCAAGTCAGCATAGACTTTGAATCTTGTTGACTTCAACAAGAAGGTGGTCATAGGGGAGGATGATGAAAAACATCTTGAAAAATAGGATTCGTGTCATAAATAAGAGTCCAAAGTTTTACAGACTACCCAGAAGAAGCCTTTTGCACTGTTGTTGTTCAGTCGTTTTTCAGTGGTGTCCAACTCTTCATGTCCCCATTTTGTAGTTTTCTTGTTGTTTTTTTTTTTGTTTTTGTTTTTTTAGGGCAATGAGGGTTAAGTGACTTGCCCAGGGTCACACAGCTAGTAAGTGTTAAGTGTCTGAGGCCGGATTTGAACTCAGGTACTCCTGAATCCAGGGCCAGTGCTTTATCCTGTAGTTTTCTTGGCAAGGATCCTGAAATGGTTTGCTATTTCCTTCTCCAGCTCATTTTACAAATGAGGAAACTGAGGCAAACAGGGTTAAGGGACTTGCCCAGGGTAATACAGCTAGTAAATGTCTGAGGCCAGATTTGAACTCAAGAAGATGAGTCTAGCTGCCCTTAGCCTTTTGCATAAACATGACAAATACCTTCTTCCAAAAGAGAATAAGAAGGTGCTAGACATGGTGTTTAAAAATAATAAAATGGGGGGGGGGGAGCTAGGTGGCAAAGTGGATAAAGCACTGGCCTTGGATTCAGGAGGACCTGAGTTCAAATCCAGCCTCAGACACTTGACACTTAACTAGCTGTGTGACCCTGGGCAAGTCACTTAACCCTCATTGCCCTGTCCCAAAAAATAATAATAATAATAATAATAATTTTTAAATTAAATTGATTATATCATAGTAGTCAGGAAAAGGCTATTTACCAATATAGTAGTCAGACCAGAGCCAGCCACCTCTGAGCAATAAGACCACTGGCCACTTAAAGCAAGTTATACTCAATATCAAATTGGATGAAATAATAAAGATGAGAAGATACTATACATAATGGTAATAGATACAACCTGACCCCTTCAAACAAATGGTTAATGCCAAATGAGAAATTTTTAAAAAGCTATTGAACTCAATTATTGCTATTTCCAGGGAAAAGTTGGACAGACATAAAGTAGTTGCCACAATGAGAAGTCAAAAGAGTAGAAATTGGTATAACCAGCAAAGCCCTGATCTCTCTGCCAAGTATAGTCGCATGGCGACCAAGGGCAACACCAGTTAAGAATACAACCTCATTTGTCAAATACAATGGTGTCCATGAAAAGCAGAGGAGGTGAAAATATGTCTATTGTTGCATTGTGAGAAAGTCACATGAGCCAAACCACCTCAAGGCCATTCAAAAAGGAAACTGGGATGGGGACAGCAAACAGCTGGGAAAAAGAACAGATTCGTCCGTGCTTCTCGAATCATGTTTTCCTCTCCTATCACTTACTCCTCAACCCTTTGCAATCTGCTATCTGGCCATGTCCCTCAGTAGAGACTGCTCTCTCCAAAGTTCCCAGTGTGTTCTTCATTGCCATGTCTGACAGTCTTTTCTCAGACCTCGTCCTTATTGATCCATCTCCTGCATTTAGCACTCTTGAGCACCCTCTCCTCTCTTGGATTTCACAACACTCCTTTCTCCTGGTTAGCCTTCTGCCTGTCTCTTATATCCTCTGTATCATTGGCTGGCTGTGATCCACATCGCACCTTCTCATTGTAGGTGTTCCCTGGGCCCTGGGGGCTTTTCTCTTATCCATCTGTTCTCTCTCTCTCTGTCTCTCTCACTGTCTGTCTCTCTTTTTCTCTCTCTCCCTCTCTCTCTCTCTCTCTCTCTTTCTCGACTTTTAAAGGTGGTCTTTCATATAGTTTGCTCTGTGTAGATTAACAGTCTGATTTTTGTGTATTACTAAATATTAGGGAGACATGCTAGATACTAAGATTGGTACCTATTTTTCCCAATGGCAAGTTCGTTTCTCTTCTCCTGAAACTTCCCATTTTATATTACACTTCTCTGTCTCTCTGTCTCTCTCACTGTCTGTCTCTCTTTTTCTCTCTCTCCCTTTCCTCTCTCTCTCCTATCTCTTCTTTCTCTGTCCCTCTCTGTCTTCCCTCTCTCTTCTCTCTCTCCTTTCTCCCCTCTCCCTTTCTCTATGTGTCTCCACCTCTCTATGTGTGTCTCCCTTTCCTCTCTCTGTCTCTGTATCTCTCTCTCTGTATCTCTCTCTCTCTCTCTCTCTCTCTCTCTCTCTCTCCTTCCTTTTTTCCCCTCCCCTCATCAGATCCCACGGGTTTAACTATCATCTCTAAGTCAATGGCTCCTAGGTCTATGCATCCCGCCCATCTCTGTTCTTAGTTTCATTCAACGTCACCACTTCACACTTCACACTGTGTCCTATACACACCCAGACATCTAAACTCAACACATAAACCATAAAACCAAACTGTCTTCCAAACGTCCCTTTTCCGCCCTTCCACTCTCCAGATTCACAATCTCCTCACCACCCTGGACTCCTTTCTCTCCCTTATTTCACATATCCAACCAGTTGACAAACGTTGCCATTTCTGCCTGCCCGTATCTCTTGCATCGTTGGATGCCTTCTCTCCGACACCTTGGTTCAGGCCCTTGTCACCTCTCACCTAGATCATTGTGACAGCCTCCTAATTGTTCTCCCTGCCTCAAGTTCTTCACCGCTCCATTCTGCACATCACTGCCAAAGTAATTTTCCTTAAGGAAAATATGATCATATGACTCAGCCAACTCCATTGGCTTCCTATTGCCTCTAGGACAAAACATAACCTTCTCTGTTTGGCTTTTAAAGCCCTCCACAGCTGGTCCAATTTACCTTCCACCTTTACTCCCGACCTGCACACTGTCATCTAGCCAAGCTAGACTTTTGTCTTCCACATGCAATAAGCATTCCAACCCCAATCTCCATGCTCCTGAACTGCCTTGAACCCCTAGACCTGGAGTTCGATCCCTCTTTTTTTTTTTTTTTTTAGTGAGGCAATTGGGGTTAAGTGACTTGCCCAGGGTCACACAGCTAGCAAGTGTTAAGTGTCTGAGGCCAGATTTGAACTCAGGTCCTCCTGACTCCAGGGCCGGTGCTCTATCCACTGTGCCACCTAGCTGCCCCGCGATCCCTCTTTACCTCTGCCTCAGAGAACCCCTCTCTTCCTTTAAGGTGTAGATCAGGCACCATCTTTTCCATTAAGTCTTTTCTAATCTCCTCAACTGCTCATCCCCTCTCTCCCAATCTACCTTATATTTAACTACATATTGGTGTTTAGTCACATTCTATTTATGCTGTATATGTTTTGCATATACTTATCGTCTCCCCCATTAGGATATAAACTCATGGTGAGTAAGGATTGTTTCTATCTTTGTACATAGTGGTCACTCAGTGTCTGGGGTATTCAGGGGGACTAGCAGCTGGTGGGAGGGCTTGCCCAGTCCTCTTCAGGGATGCTCATCTACCTTTGGGGTCTACCTAGCACTCAACTCTCAATTGTGGCTCCAAGAAGCCATAGCATGCACAGTGGCCACACTCTAGTAAACTGTCTTAGCAGATGGGTTAAACCAGGATGAGGGTAACTGACAGGGGTAAGCAAAGGGGAAGGGGGGGTCTACCCCAAGTGTGGGCAGATGAGAACAATTTGTTCCGATGCCCATGAAGGCTGATGACACAAGTGTTATGGAGCACTTAGAGCTTGCATCCTGGGCCATTGCCAGTCATCTCGATGTCTGTCCTGCCACTGGAAGACAGAGTGAAGTTGATGACATTGTGCAACTCTGCCTCACTGAAGTCCAATGCATACACAAGTCAAGACATCACCCAATGATGTCATTGGTCCACTTCAAAAGCAAAGGACAAACGAAAACAACAATCTCCTTATTGATTGAGAGTAAAACTACCAGATTTGGACCCCCAACATTTGAGTCCCTGATGTATTGTAAAAGGAAGTGGAAATGTGACTTAAGAGGCAGCTAGGTGGCTCAGTGGATAGAGCACCGCCCCTGGAGTCAGGAGGACCTGAGTTCAAATCTGGCCTCAGACACTTGACACTTACTAGCTGTGTGACCTTGAGCAAGTCACTTAACCCTCATTGCCCAACCAAAAAAAAAAAAGGAAAGAAAGAAAGAAATGTGACTCAAGAAGGAAAAACTAGAAGAACAGCTGGACCCAATGCAGGTACACACAGAGAAGATCCAAATTGTCAGTACCACAATCTTGAAAACAGCAAGAAATCATTTTACAAGATACCTCAAGGAGGAACAGATACCAAAAAATCAATGATGAGGGTATTATTATCCCCAAAAAAGGGATAAAAAAGAGAATATAAATAACTACCAGCCCACATGCCTAGTTTCTAATCTTTATATCCTAAGACTGATTCCACCTACATAGTAATACCCTTCAGCAAAGGAATCCTTGATGAAGATATATATAAAATGTATATACATATGTAATTTTAAATATTGTGCATATAGATGCATATATGTATATATGATATATTTGTGTAGCACTTTGAAATTTATCCAAATGTTATATGCTATCTCATTTAATTCTATAAGAAGGTACAAGAATGCTTCAACAATTTACAGAGAAGACTAAATCTTTACAGTCACACCATTGACCATGCAGAAAATATAATGTTTATCATTTACTACCAAAAAATGCAATTGATTCAATAGAACAAAATGAGTCCTTAAAAGCTCTCCCTCCCAAAAAATCTCTCATGCATATTTTAAAATCACACCATAGTCTTTGATAAATTCAACCACAGGGACTACTCTGTTCAACAACCTCTGGTTATTCATTAATGATTATATTAATAATATTATATTATTATTCTGATTATTCACTGACATAAGCAAGCCTGTTCCTTCTCTGTTCCCCTCAGACTGTGAGATCCCTGAGGCCAGGGCCCATCTCTCTTCCTCCTGTCTCCCAGCTGATGATACAAGTAGTGATGAGTTGCTGGATTCTCTTCTAATCATGCTGGGATTTTTAATTGTTATTTCCTTTTCTGTGTGAGAATAAATGACCTGTCCCATACCTGATCCATGTTCTTGGAGTCCAACCATTTCCATAATTAGCAACTCAACAAGAAGCAGCTTTCCACAGAGTATCTGATGCCCTGCTGCATCTCTCTACCTCTATTCTTCCAAGCTCTGACATTCTCTGTTCTGTGTTCTAAGGTCACTCTCACTTTTGACATTCTATGTTCTCAAGGCCTTTCCAACTAGGATATCCTATATTCTATCAGCACATATGCTAAGTAAGGGTCCTTCTTCTCTGACATTTTATTTTCGGGGTTCTTAGGTTCCTCCCAGGTCTAAGGCCACGCAGGTCTGATATTCTGTGCTCTGTGTTCTAGCTCTAACATTTTGTGTTCTCAAGGCCCTTCCAGCTCTGATGCCCCGAACTCTGTTCTAAGGTCTCTCCCGCCTGTGACACTCTGCGTTCTAAAGTAACCCCCTCTCTCCCCACCCACCCCCCCCCCAGCTCCGACAGTCTATGTTCTGAGGACCCTTTCAGGTCTGACATTCTATGATGCTGAGACACTCTCCCTGCCTTCTTCACAGGGGTGTGTGAGGGTCAAATGAGCTTTAAAAATGATTCCAAAAGGTACATGCACGCTCTGCACCATTAGACAAACATCTAAGATGGTCATTGTTGGGGTGCAGACTAAAGGCAGCACATTGAAAGTGTATTTCCTCTAAGAACTAAGCGTACCAGTCCCAGTGACGTCTGAAGGGCCCCCTACTGAGTGCTCTGGAATGAGCACCCTCCCTGCTCCCAAGACTGGAGTTGGCAGGGCCCCCCCCCCCCCGCCCCGACTGGGTCGGTGCTTGAGTGCTCCTGAATGCATTGCAACAGAACTGACCTGCAGACGCTCCTTTAGAAGGAAGTCTTCCAGGAAAAGGGGGGTTGCAGATGAGGGAGGGGCATGTGGATTGTCTGTCCTCTCCTGGGAAATGTTTTCTGTTCCAAGGTATCGGAGTGGCATTTCCAGGGCTCCCACTGGACAGAGGCCAGACAGCTGGAATGTGCCGCTCTTTGGGGGGCATTTCTTCCCAAGCTCAGGAGCAGCTAAGGGGTTACAGAGTAACCAGGTACGCACCTGAGGGCAACGGAACAGCCTCAAGACCTCTGTACAGAGGGACCCCACTTTAAGAAACCCCCGCCCAGGCAGCTAGGTACAGTAGATGAAGCACCAGCCCTGGATTCAGGAAGACCTGAGTTCAAATTAGACCTCAGATACTTGACACTTAGTAGCTGTGTGACCCTGGGCAAGTCACTTAACCCTCATTGCCCTGAAAAAAAAAAAGAAAAGAAAGAAAGAAACCCCCTCCATATGAACATCTACCCTTGGTGTCCCGCATCATCAGCACTCACAGGGGACTTGAAGACCATCTAATCTAACACCCCCATTTTAGAGAAGAGAAAACTGAGGTCCAGAAATGTGAAAGGATTCGCTCAGTTAAGTTGTGAGTTAGTAGTAGAGGCAGAAAGTCAAATCACCTGATGAGTAAATTGAGGTTCAGAAAGGTTTGTGGTTTTTTTCTTTATCACCAATTCAATATGTAATCCCAGGGAAGTTAAATAACTTTTTCATCTGTCAAAAAAAAAAAGGAATAGGGGGCAGCTAGGTGGCACAGTGGATAAAACACCGGCCCTGGATTCAGGAGGACCTGAGTTCAAATCCGACCTCAGACACTTGCACTTACTAGCTGTGTGACCCTGGGCAAGTCACTTAACCCCCACTGCCCCGAAAAAATATTCAAACAAAATAAAACAAAAAAAAAAGGAATAATAAGATTGGTACTATGTATGCCACAGAATCGTGGTAACAATGCAATCCAGTGCAGTAGATAGAATCTAGATCTGGAGACAGAATGCCTTGGGTTTGAATCCCTCCTCAGAAACTAGCTGGGTGACCCAGGGCCAAGTCCCTAGTCCGTGGTTTCCTTCCTTGTAAAATGAGGACTTAGGACTCAGTAATTTCTGAGATCCTTTCCAGTTCTAAATCTAGAATCCAGAAACTTCGGGTCATAAAAAGTCACGCTCTTGTCTCCTGATCCAGAACACTATCTAGTAATAATATTTTCACCTGGGAAAAGAAGGGGTGATAGAGGCTTGACTGAGAGTAGGGGAGAAGCCAGCCCCAGAACACTGGGAAGTTTCTCCACCATTGAAGAAATGTATGATGGGGGAAGAAACATGGTGCCAAGGGCCAGGGACTGGGTTAGGAAGTGAAGAAAATACCCCCAGGGAAGACTGCCCAGCCCCCAACGCTGCCACCAAGGCCCAAGCGAACATTCAGACATAGAAAGAAGCCCACATTCTGCATAGCAATCCGTGATCTATAGGCATCTGTTTCTGCTCTCTCAGCTTCTCTGTCTCTGCGTCAAGCTCCTCTATCGCAGGGGCCTTGCCTAAGGCTGAGCGACTTTTGTCTTTTATTGACTTGGGAATCATAATTCTGTCAAGGGAGAATCCTAGTACAATAAACCTAACGAATCTTTTCTCAAGGAGACATGGAAAAGAATGAAGAAATTAAAAAGCAGAGCAGACAAAAACCACATGGAGGCCTGTTAGCCGGAGGGACCCATCCGTGCGGGGGCTGCTCTCTCGGGGGATGGAACACAAGCTAACAAGGCTGAGGTGATCCAGTCAGTACCAGGAAGGGGCGGTTACATGTGGAAGCTTCCTCTTCCCTAAGCTGAGCCCTCCCTACCGTTCCACACTAAACCTTAACTAAGTCCTGACCTGGTCACAAACGAAACACATCTGGCCCAGGCTGATCATTGGCTCCTGTCACAATCGTGGTTAACATTTACATAACAGGGGCAGCTAGGTGGCGCAGTGGATAGAGCACCAGCCCTGGAGTCAGGAGTACCTAAATTCAAATCCAGCCTCAGACACTTAACACTTACCAGCTGTGTGACCCCGGGCAAGTCACTTAACCCAAATTGCCTCACAAAAAAAAAAAAGAAAAAGAACATTTACATAACAAAGCACTTTACTAATATTATTTTATCTGATCCTCACAACTCTTCGTGTTTTTATTATCATCTCCATTTTACAGATGAAAAAACAGAGGCTGAGATTGACAGTAACAAGAGTTAGCATTATTTAAGATTTAAATAAAACCCTGATTTTAAACCTCTGCTGCCTTGCGGTTATACCCATGTATGGGAAAGGCTTTGGGCGTTAACCCCGAGGAAGAATCAGGAGTCGGAGACCCTTAGGCAGTTGGCTGTTGGGCATCACATCCCTCTGGCAACCCTCTGGCGGCACAGGTGCCAAACTGTATTGGCTCTGCCTCTCCTTTGGATCCACCAATGTTGTGGAGAGGGAAAACCTGCTGCATGGGCGACAGCTTGTTTTCCATATTGATCTGCCCAGGCCAGGGCCCTGGAAAAGACACTCCAGCTACTCCTCATGGGGTAGATACAACACGGGATGCGGCAGTTACCGGTTATAAGTCACTCAGGAGCTTCGGCTCCCGTATCGGGCTGCACAGCCACACTGTGGCCTGCAGCTCTTCAAGGCGCTGATCCATGGTCATCCTCGACTGATGGAGGCCTACTATTTAAGATTTACAAAATGCATTATATGCATTAATAATAATAGCTAGTATTTATATAGTACTTTTAGGTTTGCAAGGTAATTTACAAATATCTAAATTTATCCTCAAAACAACCCTGGGAGGTAGGTGCTATTATTATCTTCATTTTACAGATGGGGAAACTGAGGCAGGCGGGTCACGAAGCCAGTATTTGAGGCTGGATTTGAACTCAGGTCTTTCTGACTCCAGGTCTGGCATGCTGTCATTGTTCCATCTAGGGAGCAATAGCTCAATCAATCAATAAACATTTATTAAGCACCTACTTTGTACCCAATGCTGTGCTAAGCACTGGAAATATAAAAAGAGGAAGAAAGATAGTCCCTGCATTCAAGAAGCTTACACTCTATGGGGAAGGCATCATGCAAACAAACATAAACAAAGCGAGCCATATGCAGGCATACCTTATTTTATCATGCTTCACATTTTATTAGGCTGCACAGACATCATGTTTTTTACAAATTGAAGGTTCGTGGCAACCTTATGATGACCATTTTCCAACAGCATATGCTCACATCGGGTCGCAGTGTCACATCTGGGTAATTCTCACAATATTTCAAACTTTTTCATTATTATTATATCTGTTACAGTGATTTTTTTTTTTGGTCCTCTGAGAAGAAAACACAAACAACAATGGCGATCTGTGATCAGTGATCTTTGATGTTACTGCTGTAATTGTCTTGGGGCCCCATGAACTTAATCAATAAATATTGCGTGTGTTCTGACTGTTCCACCAACTGGTCGTTCCCTGTCTCTCTCCCTCTCCTTGTGTGCCTCTATTCCCTGACACACAACAATATTGAAATTAGGCCAATTAATAACCTTACAATGGCCTCCAAGAGTTCAAGTTCAAGGAAAAGTCCCATGTCTCTCACTTTAAATCCAAAGCTAGAAATGATTTCTGAAAGCTGAGATAGACCAAAAGCTAGACCACCACCCTGATTGGTCAGCAGCCATCCACATTAGGACAAGACCCTCTGCTGGCAAAAGATTATGACTCACTTAAGGCTCAGTTAGTGGTAAGCATTTTTAATTAAGGTGTGCACATTGGGGTTTTTTAACATAATACTATCACACACTTAATAGATTACAGTGTAATGTAAACATAACTTCTAAATGCACCGGAAAACCAAAACACTTGTGTGACTCGCTTTATTGTGATATTCACTTTATTGCAATGGCCTGGAACCAAACCTGCAATACCTGCAAGCTACACCTGTACAGGATAAATGAGTATGTGTTGGGAGGGAAGGTGTAAGGAGACCGGGAAGATAGGAGAGGGCTAGGTAACAAAAGGCTTTGAATGCCAAACATTTGCCCCTGGAGGCAATAGGGAGCCACTGGAGTTAGAGTTGCACTTTAGGAAAATCATTTTAGCGACTGAATGGAGGATGGATTGGAACTAGGAGGGACCTGAAAGAGGAAGACCCACCAGACTGTGGTAATCGGGGCATGAGATCATGAGGATCTGCCCCAAAACAGTCAGCGGAGAAAAGGGGGAAATATTTGAGAGATGTTCTAAAGGTGAAGTCAACAGTGCTTGGGGAAGGTGAGAGGTAGTGAGGAGTCCAGCATGGCTCCTCCTTTATCTCCTTTGAGTTTCAAAACAACCCTTTAGGCAGGTGCTATTATCGCAGTTTTACAGATGTGGAAACTGGGACTGAGGGGTTAAGTGACTTGACCTAGGCTCACACAGTTAGCATCCAAGGCAGGATTTGAACTCAGGTTTTTCTAACTCCAAGCCTAGTGCTCCATCTACCACATCATAGTGACCCATTTGTGTCTTTGATCATAAATGAAACCCCGACCCTGGCCCCATACTAGGCTCTGAATTCCTGCCCTGAGGCTGATTCCAGACTCTGGATATAGACTTGGTCTCAGACCTGACCCTTGCTCCAGACTGAGCCCTCACCTTGATCATGACCTAAGGGATGACTTTGGCCCTAGGCTGAACCCCCAACTGGCCTCTGCAGGCCTAGATTAAGCTCTGATCATGGCTCCAGAATATCACCTAAGCCCTGAGCCTAGGAACGAGGGAAAGGCAAGAAAGAGCACAAGAGGGACAAAAAGAGACAAACAGGAAGTGCTGAAGGGCAGAAAGAAGGTGATGGACAGGCAGAACAGTCCTATTTCCCTTGGTTTCTCTTTCCAATTGGCCTCAAGTTGGAGCCTTTTGTCAAAAATCAAGCACAGTTTCTTTGAATGAGCAAAAAAAAATCACCCCAAAACAAAACAAAAACGAAACATGCCGTTCCCTGGCAAAACCAAACCCCCTCGGAGGGCATCAGCCAGCAGAGCCTCCGGCCAAACGAATGTCCAAGTGCCCAGGGCAACGCTATTGATTCCCAGAGTTGGCCGGTGCCTGCAGAGCCCGTGACCCGGGGTCAGACACACACAGCAACAGAGCGTCTTCTTGTGAAAGGACCAAAACTTAGCCCCCAGACCAAAGACTTTCTGCACAACCTGACACTTCTCAGCATTGTAAGCCAAACACTGGGGCCTCCATCATCTTGGCACAGAGCTCGGCCAGCAGAGCGTGAGGGGGCCTCCAGCTGGTCAGGGAAACATCGAGTCCAGCCTGAAGGGGCTGGAATCTGGACGGACGGAGGAGAGCAGGGCCCAACCACTGCATGGGTCCTTTCTGAAATACAGCTAGGTGCCAATTAGTGCAAATAATGAGTCCTCTGAAGCAGCAGCATTGCTCACATTCATACTGCAGATTGCCATTAGGCTGGAACCCATCACTCTATTTCACCTAACTACAACTTCAAATGATGCAGATTCGAATGCCCACGACCGCTTCACGGCACTCAGTAGTGATGGTCCCTGCTGAGTTCTTCCGGCTACAAACCGGATACCACCTCTGAAACTCCCTCTAGATGTGGAACGTTATTCCTCCCCCACTGCCCAAGTTGAGCCGACTCTTGCAAAGCTTCGGGCCCACCCTCAGAGGCCAGACATATCTCCCTAGCTTACAAGTCCCTTCAGTGAGCATGGCAGACAACAGGAGAGGGGTAGGGAGGGGTAGAAGGTACCTCTGAGGGGGCAGCTAGGTGGCCCAGTGGATAAAGCACCCGCCCTGGATTCAGGAGGACCTGAGTTCTAATCTGCCCTCAGACACTTGATGCTTACTAGCTGTGCGATCCTGGGCAAGTCACTTAACCCTCATTGCCTCGCCAAAAAAAAAAAAAAGAAGAAGAAGGTATCTCTGCATGCCCCCCAGAGTGGGAACATGGGAACATCGTGGGGGGCCAATGTGACTATATCAAAGGAAGGGGGTATCAGGCTGGGAAGTTAGGTTTGGGGCCTGGTGGTAAGGGGGCCTTAAACATTAAACAGAGGGTTTTCATCAAAGTATCATCGGAGCCTACTCACAAGGGCCAGGATAGGATCAGATCTGCCTTTAGAAAATTCCCTTGGAAGCCTTGTGGAGGATGTGCTGGAGATGGGAGAGGCTTGAGGCAAGGAGACCAATCAGGAGGTGATGGCAATAGTCTAGGCAGGAGGGGGTGATCACCCAGCTGAGGGTGGTGGCTGTGGAAGTAATGAGAAGAGATGTCTGGGAGGTAGAAAACCAGGAAGATACAGCAACTGGCTGCCTATGTGGGTGAGGAGGGACAATGGGGAGCTGAGATGGTCCTGTCCAGCTCTGAGAGTCTACATCCCCATTTGACAGATAAGGAAACTGAGTCCCTGTAAGTTCTCTTTCCATGCCTTCTGTACATAAATGTCTCTGATAGGAACCCAGGCTCCCAGATAAGCGTCACTTTCAGGATGGAGAACCCAGCCCTTGTAGGAAGATTGAGGGGAGGGAGGGGAGAAGGGGCATTCACAGAGGAAAGACCAACCGTCCCTGGCCTTGTGCCTGGGTCATGCTAACCTGGCACCTACAGCAGTTGGAGACAAACTCTGCCCCCGTCCTCAGTATCCCCTCCCTCACCCCACCCCACCCCCTGCCCCCAAGGTACTTTAACACTGTTGGCAAAATGTACTTAGCTAGAAGTCCAGGGTCCCGTCTAGCCCACCCACTCCTTTCCCAGAGGGCTCCCTGCCTCCTCTTGGCCTGGCACCCACCCCATGGTCCACTCAGAATTTGAGCTGCATCCAGTCCCTTTGCTCTGCCGTGAACCCACCCCCACCCCCCTCTGCAAGCTGGGCTGGGCCAGGCTGGCCCTGGGGTGGAGGCCCCGCTTGCTTCCCCGCTCAAAGGCCTCATTGTTCCTGCTCCAGCTCTCCCGGATGGAACAATTGGCTGTCCGGTCCCACGGTGCTGCCGAATCACAATCGCCTGGCCAGCATCCCGGCCCGTGCCCGTGGCACTGTGGGGAGGAGCATACACCAAAGTCCAGCGTCACCGGCCTGGGAGATTTTACAAACAGAACCAGGCTCGTTGGTCGTGTGAACTCTGAGCTCATGGGAATAAGGAGCCTGGGCCTGGAGGTTCCCGAACCCAGTTCGGTCATACTGAACCAGGGACAGATGGTGCTGATTAATCTGCGGCTGATGAGGGGAGCCAGCGAGCCCCCACATGGATCGCTCGCATCCCCAGCCATCCGGGGATCTAGGAAGCCTGCCATCCTGGGGCCCGGAGCCAAGAGCCAAGAGCCAAAGGGGGGAGAAGTTGGGGACTTAAGAACCTCTTCCAGAAGCTGGAAAGCAGGGGATCCTTAACCTGGCATGCACGGGTGGGTGGAAAGATTTAGGGGATCTGTGAACTTGTATGGCAGGGGAAAATGACATCTTTATTTTCACTAACCTTTGGTTTCCTTTGTAATCCTGTGAATTCTATTTCATGCATTTAAAAACGTGATTCTGAGGAGGGGTCCATAGTCTTCACCAGACTACCAGAGGGGTCCAGGACGCAAAAGGTTAATTGTTCTAAAGAATCCTTCCCTCTCTAAGTTCAAATTCAATAAACGTCTATTTAGCACCTACTGTGTTCGAGACCCTGAAGACATTCTGGGCCCTCTGGTCTCTCTCTCCCAGGGCTAATTACACAGAACAAAGCTGGAGGAGGTCTGGGAGAGAATGGCTGGAGGCCGCCACGTTGTTCAAATTCAAGGGCTGGATGGCCCTTTTTTAGGATTCTGGGAAAACCGATTCACTCAGACAATAAGACTGTTTGAGGTCTTGGGTTTGAAGCCTGGCTCTGCCTGGTGTTTAAAGCTCAGCAAGTCACTTCCCATCTCTTCCCCCCCCCCCCGCCCCCATTTCCTCTTCTCTCAAAGGAAGAGGTTGGGTTGGAGAACATGTAAAGTCACTTTCAGCATTTTAACCTTATATTCCTACTAAGCCCATGTGAGCAAGCGAGGGAGCTAGAGGCTCTGCTCGGCTAGACCTAGGTGAGGAGCTAGGAAGAGGACAACCTGAGGGCCTGCCTTCAAATAGGTCTCAGTCTGGGGGAGACTGAACCAGCAGACCTAGGGACCTGCCCAAAGGGTACTCCTAGTATGGGAGACACAGCCCTACCCTCAGAGAGCTCCCACTCTGGAGGAGACAGAGGAGGGACGGACCAGGGTGCCTGTAATCAGTGTCCTCAGTCTAGGGACAGACCAGAGAGCCTGCCCTTAGGGATCTCACAGTTAAAGGAGCTAGAACTCACAAATGTTTTGTTTGTTTTTTAAGTCCAGTTCAGGATAGAATGCAGGACTTCTAATGTGCTTATTATATGGGCAGTTAAAGAAGACAGTATATGGGGGCAGCTAGGTGGCACAGTGGATAAAGCACTGGCCCTGGATTCAGGAGTACCTGAGTTCAAATCCGGCCTCAGACATTTGACACTTACTAGCTGTGTGACCCTGGGCAAGTCACTTAACCCCCATAGCCACCCCCCCCACAAAAAAAAACAATAAAGAAGACAGTATACATCTCTTATAAGTATAGACACATGTATATGTTAAATGTGACAATAAAGATGGGCAGGGGGCCTAGGTTCTAATTCCAGTTCCACGAATGACTTGCTATGTGATTTGGGGCTAGTCACTTCCCCACTCTGGGCCTTGGTTTCCTTTTATCTAAAATGAAAAGTCTGATGGTCTCCATTAGTCTCTGCTCTTGCTACTAGTCAGAGGCATCTCCAAGCTAAAAGGCCCTCAGTTATTGTCCAGTTGTGCCAGAGTCCCTAGTAGTCCTTCGTGCCTGAAATGCACTCGTTCCCTCTTCACCTCTGCCCCTTGGCATCCCCAGTTCCCTTTAAGGTCCAACTCAAGGGCCACCTCCTGACAAGAAACCTCTCCTGTAGTTAGTGTCCTCTCCCCACCCTAGTGGAAATGATGTTGCATTCATTTGAGGCATCTTTTATGCTGTGTTATCTATGTGCATGTTGTTTCCTCTCAGTATAATATAAGTTCCTTAAGAGCAGGGATCGGGGAAGCTAGATGGCACAGTGGATAGAGTACCAGCCCTGGATTCAGGAGGACCCGAGTTCAAATCCAGCCTCAGACACTTAACATTTACTAGCTGTGTGACCCTGGGCAAGTCACTTAACCCCAATTGCCTCACACACACACACACACACACACACACACACACACACACACAAAGGAAAAAAAAGAGCAGGGATCACTAATTTTTCTTTAATTTCCAGGACCTAGTATAGAAATAAGCACATAGTAGGTGTTTAATAAATGCTTATTGAGTATCAAATGAATAATCCAAACTAGTTTGAGAAGCCATAGGCAAGAGCAGGACATTTATGCAAGTAAACAGACAACATTAAACTAGACTCTCCTTGAGGACAGGGACTGTCTTTTTGCCTTCCTTTATAACATCAGCACTTAGCACAGTGCCTGGCACATAGTAGGCACTTATTAAGTGCTGCTAGCTGACTGACATTAGGTTGCTGGAGCCAAGGACAAATAGGCAAATCTCTTAGAAGTCAGGCCTCCTCAGAAGGACCTAGCAGCAGGCAATAGCCAGAGGAAGTTTGGCATTATCTGGGATTGTGAGAATTCCCATTTCTCTAATGTTTTCAAGTTTACAAAGCCCTGTCCTCATAAAACCCAGTGAGGTAGGAAGGGCCAGTAGCATTGTGTCCATTTTGTGAAGCAGCTAGGAGGCATGATGGTTAGAGAGCTGGGCATGGAGTCAGGAAAATCTGAGTTTAAATCCATCCTCATGTGCTAGCTGTGTGACCCTGGACATGTCACTTAACACCCACCTGTCTTAGTTTCCTCAAGTGTAAAAGGGAGATAATAATAGCACCTTCCTCCCAGATTTGTTGTGAACTCCAAATGAGAAAAAAAAATATTTAAAAAAGAAACACTCAGGTGGTGCAGTGCATAAAGCACCGGCCTCAGGTATTCGAGAATACCTGAGTTCAAATCTGGCCTCAGACACTTGACACATACTAGCTGTGTGACCCTGGGCAAGTCACTTAACCCTCATTGCCCTGGAAGATAGGTAGATAGATAGATAGATAGATAGATAGATAGATAGATAGATAGATAGATAGATAGATAGATAGATAGATAGATAGATAAATAGATGAATAAATAAATGAATGAATGGATGAAGGAAGAAAGGAAGGAAGAAATAAATAAACAAACCACTCATCTCAGTGTCTGTCACATTAAAGACAAAAATGTTTGTCCCTTCCTGCCCTTCCTCCCATTTTACAGATAAGGGAACTGCAGTGTGGAGGGGAAAAGTGACCTACTCACCCAAGGCCACACAGCTAAAAAAGGTTAGAGACAAACAAACAATGGATGCCAAGATTGCAGCAACAGAAATAACAACAAATGATCAAGCTTGGCCCCATTGCTACAAAGAGGCATTTCCTACATTTTTTAATAGGGGGCAGCTAGGTGGCAGGGTGGAATAGGGGGCAGCTAGGTGGCACAGTGGATAGAGCACCAGCCCTGGAGTCAGGAGTACCTGAGTTCAAATCCGGCCTCAGACACTTAACACTTACTAGCTGTGTGACCCTGGGCAAGTCACTTAACCCCAATTGCCTCACTAAAAAAAAAAAAAAAGTAATAAGCATTTTTATTTATAGTTTTGGGTTCTAATTTTTGTCCCTTCTTCCCTCCCTCCCCTCACCCCTCCCTGAGGCACTAAACAATCAGATTTAGGTATGATTGTGTAAAACATTACCATATTAGTCATTTTGTATAAGAAAATAAAATAAATAAAAGAATAAAAGAAAAAAATGAAAGAAAGTGAAAATAGCATGCTTCAGTCTGTGTTCCATTGATATCAGTTCTTTCTTCCGAGGTGGTAGTATGTTTCATCAATAGTCCTTTGGGATTGTCTTGAATCATTGTATTGTTGAGAATAGTCAAGTCATTGACAGTTCTTCATCAAACAATATTGCTGTCTCTGTGTACAGTGTTCTCTTGGTTCTGCTCACCTCACTATACATCAGTTCATACAAGTCTTTCCAGGCCTTTCTGAAATCATCCTACTTGTCATTTCTTATAGCACAATAATATTCCATCACCATTATATACCACAGCTTGTTTAGCCATTCCCCAATTGACAGACATTCCTTTGATTTCCACCACAAAAAGAACTGCTATAAATATTTTTTTATAAATAGGTCTTTTTTCTCTTTTTACCTTCTCTATCCTTTACAAAAACAGGGGGCTTAGGGCACCTAGATGGTGCAGTGGATAGAGCACCGACCCTGGAGTCAGGAGGACCTGAGTTCAAATCCAGCCTCAGACACTTAACACTTACTGGCTGTGTGACCCTGGGCAAGTCACTTAACCCCAATTGCCTCACTTAAAAAAAACCAAACTAACAAAAAAACAGGGGGTAAGGGGGCAAAAGACTGTGCCTGGCTGCTGACTTTTTCAACGGTTGGTTAGTTTGGCTAAATAAGTTTTCTCTCTTTTTTTGTTATAAGGGATGACTTTTGGGGATGGGGATGGAAATTACATTGATATCTAGATATAAGATATATTAAGAAATATCATATTTCTTAATATATCTTATATCTAGATATTTGTACTACATCTACTTGCATTGTGGCAATCATTGTCATGCTGGGGAGACTTGACATGGAGCTAGTCTGGGGAGAAGAGGAGGCAGGAAGAGTTGGGCCTGAATCAAGGATGTGAGTGAAAGATGCAGCTGTCATTGGCCAGAGGACCTTGTCTGCTTTGCCCCTAACCTGTGATGCAACATGCCATAATCTAATTTTTCAGATTCACAGGAAAGAATAATGAGAAACTCCTGGGGTCTTGCAAACAATGTGTCTGCCTGCTCGGAGGGAGGCATTCTGGGAATTCCCAGGGCTCTGAACCCTAATGAGTCCCAGGTCCGCCTCTGGCTACTCTGCTGAGTGGGTGGCCATTGGCAAATCTCTGCACACCAACATGCACGTGTAGATACATGTGCCTCAGTTTGCCCAACTCACTAGCGGTCTTTCCCAGCTCTGCATTATCTGTGCATTAGGCAAGCACACCATGAATGCCCTTACGGCCCCTTGTGAAGAACATTGAATCACACAAGGACAAGTGAAGAGTCCCCAGGCACTCAACAAGACACTTCCCTCCAAGGTGACATTGATCCAGCATAGATTACACTTTAGGTTAGTCAGTCAACAAGCATTTATTGAAGACTTTACCACCTGCCAAGCACTGTGCTAAAACCTTGGAATACAAAGAGAGACAAAGACAGTCCCTACCCCCAAAGACATTTATAGGCACCTATTTATTACATGTTGTTTCCTGTATTAGATAGGTGCCTATAAATTAGATATAATTTAACCTTAAAGGGAATAACTCACGGGGCAGCTAGCTGGCCCAGTGGATAAAGCACCAGCCCTGGATTCAGAAGGACCTGAGTTCAAATCCGGGCTCATACACTTACTAGCTGTGTGATCCTGAGCAAGTCACTTAACCTTGTTTGCCTCAGTTTCCTCGTCTGTAAAATGAGCTGGAGAAGGAAATGGTAAACCACTCCAGTATCTTTGCCAAGAAATCTTCAAATGGGGTCATGAAGAGTCAGGCACAGCTGAAAAAGAACACACCAACAAAAATGTCATTCCACTCAGATCATACTAGTCTGGAAAGTCTAACAAAAAAAGAAAATGAAGGGGCAGCTAGGTGGCGCAGTGGATAGAGCACCAGCCCTGGATTCAGGAGTACCTGAGTTCAAATCTGACCTCAGACACTTGACATTTACTAACTGTGTGACCCTGGGCAAGTCACTTAACCCCAATTGGCTCACAAAAAAAAGGGGGGGGAATGAAAAATTAGATGGATGCATGGGTAGGTAGGTAAGTAGGTAGGTAGGTAGTTGGATGGATGGATGGATGGATGGATGGGAGGAAGGGAGGGAAAGAAGGAAGGGAAGGAAGACTGAATGAATAGACAATGAGTGAATAAGGAAATGAGGCTAGTATATCAGATAAGCCCTTGCTGGCTCTTAGTTATCACCACCTACCTTTCCAAATGCTCATAAGCCATCCCTTTAATTGTACATTCAAGATTCTTTGCCTGCCAGGAATCAAAGTCAAGCTCACCACCCTGGCAGTTTTAGTACAAAACTAAATAGTACAAACTGAATATGACCACCAGCACAATACATCAGCCCAAGTGGATAATTTAATATAAGGTTACACTAAGAAAAACATAGTGAGAGGGCAGCTAGGTGGCACAGTGGATAAAGCACTGACCCTGGATTCAGGAAGACCTGAGTTCAAATCCGGCCTCAGACACTTGACATTTACTAGCTGTGTGACCCTGGGCAAGTCACTTAACCCCAATTGCCCTGCAAAAAGAAAAAAGACAAAAAGAAAGCTGGAAAGGAAAGAATTTTTTTTAAAAAAAAAGAAAAACATAGTGTCCAGAACACGGGAGTCTAGTATGGCCGAACCACATTTGGAATATTGTTTTTAGTTGAGGAAACAAGACTGAACCAACAAGAAAAAAGCAAAGTAAGAGCATGGGGCAGGCTGTAAGGTGGAAAGACCCCTAGAACAAGGAAGACGCCCAAGTCCCTGGGGGAAGGTGAGCATCACTTTTCTCTCTTAATCTCAGCATCCCCATCATAGGTCTTTTGAGTTTTGAGTGTCAAAGTTTTATAAATTGAAAAGCACTTTATAAATATTTGGGGTTGTTATTGTTATCTCCATCAGAAAAATTAGATGGTTAGATTAGATGATGCTTTTATTCAACAAATAGTCAGGGGGCAGCTAGTAGGATAAAGCACCCGCCTGGATTCAGGAGGACCTGAGTTCAAATCCGGTCTCAGACACTTGACACTTACTAGCTGTGTGACCCTGGGCAAATCACTTAAATCTCATTGTCCTGTCCCCCCCCCAAAAAAACCCAAAAAACAAAAAACAAAAACAAATAGTCAGGAAGGAAGGAAGGGAACAAGCGTTCATTGCATGTTTACTGTGTATTAGGTACTGTGCTAAGCACTTTACAGATATTATCTCACAACAACCCTGGGAGACAGGTTCTATTATTATCCCCATTTTCCAGTTGAGGAAACTGAGGCAGGCAGGGTTAAGTGACTGCCCTGGGGTCCCACAGCTATTAAGTGTCTAAGGCTGGATTTGAACTTGTGAAAATGAATCTTCCTGATTCCAAACCCAGTGCTATTTCCACGCAGCTGCCCATTAGAGGAATCTAGACGGATGTTAATGAAGGTGGTGGAATGGAAGGGTCAGGATGACCGAGAGATATTGTGGGAGGTAAAAATCAATAGGACTTGGTGACAAATTATAAGCCAAAGGGAGTGTGGTGTAGCTGGGGGGGGGGGGGGCGGGGGGGCGGGGCTCAGTCAGAGACGTCATCTTCAGAGAACGAAAGACAAGTCTTCTCTTCTCTGGGCCTCAGTTTCTCTGTCTGTAAAACAAAATTGGACCTGATCGGGTCTCCAGACCTTATGGGGGTGGGAGGGGAGAAGGAGGAGAGGGAGAATGATTTTTTTTTAGCTAAGTCTGAAGGAGGGAAAAGGCGGACTTTCCTCCTGTTTTTCTCCTGCGGGAGTGTTTGTCATCTGCTCCTTCGCTGGGGTTGGAATCCCTCCTTCTTTGCCCTTTTGGCTCGGGCTTCCCTCCTGAGTATAAGGGAGAGGCTGTCCTGGGAGCCAGAGAAAAATGGATGGATTGAATTCAGAAAGCAGAGTTTACTTGGGGAGGAGGGGCCGGAGACAGCTCCCTCACTTTGTTTTGAAACGGACCCCTGAGTTCCAAAACCTTCTTTCTCTTGCATACAGAGGCTGGGGTGTGTGGGGCCTTTGTGTAGAAATGGACACTTGCTCTAGGCTTGGGGTGAAAACCAAACAGAGCAGAGCTGTGTCGGTCCCATTGGCCCAAGAGAAGGAGACTCACAATTAGGAGGAGACGCAGCGTTCCCCAGGAGAAGGGGTTGGATGGGGAAGAGTTCAGAGGAGACGCTGCTTTGGGAACCGTTAGGAAAATTCGCTGTGTGATGTTCAAATCAATTAGCCTCCCCCTCTCTCCTACTAGAGGCCCAGCCCCTGACATTCAGTTAGGGGGGGAAAGGAGGTGTGTGTGTGTGTGTGTGTGTGTGTGTGTGTGTGTGTGTGTGTGTGTGTGTGTGTGTGTGTGTGTGTTTGTGCTGGAGCAGAGGGGGAGTGGGGAAGAGGGAGAACAGAATTGCCCAGATTTTTAAAGCAAACTGTAGAATGTCAGAACTGGCAGGACCTTAGAATACAGAAGATGAATATCATAGCTGAGAGGGACCTTAAAACAGAAGAGAACATCAGAGTGAGAGCCTTCTGAGCACCTGAGATGTGATAAAAAGGACTTTAGAATATAGAACAGAGAATGTCAGAACAGGGAGAGACCTTAGAACACAGGACAGAGAATGGCAGATTGGGAAGACCTGAGAACACAGAAAATACTACGTTCAACCTCAGGGGGACCTTAGAACATGGAATGTCCGACCTCAGGGGGACCTTAGAACATAGAATGTCCGACCTCAGGGGGACCTTAGAACATAGAATGTCTGACCTCAGGAGACTTTAGAACATAGAATGTCAGAGGTGAAAGGGACTTTAGGATATAAAAGACAAACTGTCAGAGCTGGAAGGGACAGTAGAGCATAGGATGTGGGCGTTGTCTATATCATGTTTGTACACAGTCGTTCTCACGTCATCTCTCCTATTAGGCTGCGCTCCTTGAGAGCAGAGTCTATGTTCTCTCTGTCTTTGTGGACCCAGAGCTTAGCCCAGTGCCTAGTATATAGTAGGTGCTTAATCAACGCTTGTTGAATGATTGGCTGGGAAAGACCTTGGAACATATGATGTTAGAGTTGGAAGGAACTTTAGAGATCCCCTAGTCCAACCCCTTCTTTTTAGAAATTTACTAAAAACCTTTTATGTGCTGAACACCCTTTAATAAGCATCTACAGTGTGCTTGACACTGTGTTCATAGACCAAAAGAATCGTATAAAAAATGGGGGGAGGGGGAGGGGGAGAAAGGAGCCAGCAGTCTAATTCATACTTAGATGGGAATGACTAGGGGGCAGCTAGGTGGCACAGTGGATAGAGCACTGGCCCTGGATTCAGGAGGACCTGAGTTCAAATCCAACCTCAGACACTTGACACTAGCTGTGTGACCCTGGGCAAGTCACTTAACCCCAATCGCCTCACCAAAAAAAGAAAGAAAAAGAAATGGGAATAACTAATAATAATTCTTTCACAAAAGCTCTGAGTTTCAGTCTCGCCACCACCCTGGTTGGGAGGAAGGATTGTACATTGGGAAAACAGGTTCAGAGAGCGAGATAGACATGACCAAGATTACGCAGCTGGTAAACTTCAATGTTGGGGCAGGAACCCAGATCCCCTAACTGCTCCTCAGGCTGCTAGGCCTGCAGGTTTTCTTCAGGGGCCTCTCAGGAACCCTCCAGGAGTGAGTTTGTTTGCAGGCTGGGTAGGCGGCAGTCAAAGAAGGTGGACTGGTAAAAGACTTGGAAAAGCAGATCTCCATGTGAAAAGCATTCGGGTAAACTCTTCCTCGGCGAAAAATGACCTGGCCTTCTTTAAATCAACAGTGGAGCAGGAGTTCCCGCCTCGGGCTGCTTTTCAAGAGCAAGAGAAAGTGCCTTTGTGTTTTAAATCACTCCCCGGAGCCAAGTGCCCAGAGAAGAGAGAAGGAACCCAAGAGAGGCAGAGGGGGAAAGGCCTTCAGAAACCATCAAGGCCAACCTGGGCCCAGAGAGGGGAAGGAACTGCCACGAGCCCACATAGCCAGCCCAATGTAGAGGAATTCAGACGGACTAGACGCTTCGAGTCCTGGGTTCTAATGAGGTCTGACACTTGCTACCTGTTTGCCTCCTCCTCCAAGCCCTGAACTACTCTTCTGCCCGCAGCACAGGGGAAGGGGCTAGATCCATGATTTCATCAGGATACTGAATCCTGCATGAAAAGACTCCCTTTACCTATGAAAGTCAGTACCTTCTCTGCAGATTGCTGTTCTAGAAAATTGCCCAGGGAGCTGAGAGGTTTTAGTGACTTGCCCAGGGCCACACAACCAGTATGTGTCCTAGAAAAATTCAGTTCAGGTCTTCCTGGCACCATCAGCAGCAGCGCTCTCTCTCTCTCTCTCTCTCTCTCTCTCTCTCTCTCTCTCTCTCTCTGTCTCTGTCTTTCTCTCTCCACATACACGTACACATACACACACACACATACACACACACACATACACACGCACACACACACACATATATATATATATGTGTGATATAGATATAGGAAAACTAGTTAAATGGAGGGACAACTCACAGATTCTCCTTGGCGGGACAAATCAAGGAGTTGGCAGAGTTAGCTTTATTGTGCATCCAATGGCAACATTTCAAGAGGTACTTGATGGTCTTACCATCCAGTATTTATAATGAATATGAACAAAAAGACCATGATGAATATAATTTCGGTTCATGTGCCAACACGTGTTACTGAGGGCAAGGAGACAGAAATGTCATGAAGAATTTGAAGAGATCATCCAAATTAAGTTAACATATTAATACTAGTGTGGCATCCAATACATTGAAATATATGGCTCAGGGGGGCAGCTAGGTGGCGCAGTGGATAGAGCACTGGCTCTGGATTCAGGAGGACCTGAGTTCAAATCCAGCCTCAGGCACTTGACACTTACTAGCTGTGTGACCCTGGGAAAGTCACTTAACCCCAATTGCCTTACCCAAAAAAAAAGAAAGAAAGAAAGAAAGAAATATATGGCTCAGAACCTAGAAACAAGAGACCAAAGCCCTATAGATTACGCAAGATCCTCATGCTTATATATCACAAAAACTTTCCTTAAGGACGGTTGGAAAGTATTGAATGTAGCAAACAATGTCAGAAAGAATGAAACTGCTATTACCTTGGTTGAACAGAATTGCATAATTACAGAGTAAAAGTAATTTCTGAATAAGCTATATGCTCCCAACTTGATAGGGCAAAGGCCAAATCAACACCAAATTTGAATAAACACGAAGAGAAGATATGTTGCACAACTAAAACAGTTCCAACTTGACCTATTCAAACAAGATATTGGTGGTGAAAATGGGAAAGGGATAATGAACCAGTAATGAAGTGGACTATATTCAGGTGTGTGTTGGAGTCAGGTCAAACTGGTTCATGAGTTATTAAAATTTTGATGTGAGTGCTCGCTTCGGCAGCACATATACTAAAATTGGAACGATACAGAGATTAGCATGGCCCCTGCGCAAGGATGACACGCAAATTCGTGAAGCGTTCCATATTTTGGGGGCAGCTAGGTGGCGCAGTGGGAAAAGCACCGGCCCTGGAGTCAGGAGTACCTGAGTTCAAATCTGGCCTCAGACACTTGACACTTACTAGCTGTGTGACCCTGGGCAAGTCACTCAACCCCAATTGCCTCACTAAAAAAAAAAAAATTTAATGTGAGTATTTATATCCTGGAAATCAGTAAAGGCTATCACAGCTTGATTGATTTTTTTTGGTCAAATGTCTAGACTTAATAAAGTGATGGAGAAAAATATTAATAATGCAGATTCAACTGAAACATGTGTCTTGGGTACATTTTCATCTTCAGAAAGCTGGTTGTTAAACATTTATGAACATACTGCTGACAGGCACTGTATGAACTGCTGGGTATACAAAAAACAAAGACAAAATGCTAGAAAGGAATACTTTAAAGGATCATCTTCTAATCCAACTTCCTCAGTTTAGAGAAGAGGAAAATGAGGTTTAGAAATGTAAAGTCCCAGGAGCAATTGGTTCCTTTGAAGGCCTCTGGGCAAGGCAAGTATGTGCTTGATCTCTATTTTGTGAAGATTAATTTGACAGTGTATATAATAGTTAATGATAACTAACGTTTATATAGTACTTACTATGTGTTAGGCACTATGCTAAATGCTTTACAATTATTACCTCATTTGATCCTCACAACAATCCTGGGAGGTAAGTGCTATTATTATAGCAGATGAGGAAACTGAGGTAAACAGGCCAAGTGACTTCCCCAAGGTCACAAAGTTAGTAGGCATCTAAGGTCAAATTTTAACTCAGGTCTTTCTGATTCAGTGCTCTTTCCACTGCTCTATCTATATAGGATGGATTGTAGGTGGAGAGACTCGAAATAGGGATCCGTGAGGGGCTATTATAATCATCCTGGTGAGAGCTGATGAGAATATGAACTAGGATGGTCGAAACTGGTCAGGGAAAGCGTGCTGAATTTTAATACCCGGGTTCAAATATTAGCAATACCAACTGCTATCCGAGTGACTCTGAGCACCTCTCTGAGCCCTCTCTCTCTCTCTCTCTTTTTTTTTTTTTGGTGAGGCATTTGGGGTTAAGTGACTTGCCCAGGGTCACACGGCTAGTAAGTGTCAAATGTCTGAGGCCGGATTTGAACTCAGGTCCTCCTGAATCCAGGGCCGGTGTTCTATCCACTGCACCACCTAGCTGCCCCTCTGAGTCCTCTTTAAAATGAGCGAGTCGTTCTAACGATATAAACATTGGAAAACCAAGAGCAGGAAGGTCTATCGTCCGAACGGTGAATATGCAATTGGGCAGACAGTCCAGTCACAGACCGTTGCACTAGACGGCCTCTAAGTTTCTTTCCAGAACCGAGTCTATGATTCTGTGAAGCAGTGAGCTACAAGTTGAGACTCTGCATGGAGAGTAACTCACATTTCCATAGATTTTAAGGTTTCCAAAGTGCTTCCCTCACAACAGCGCCGCCGGGAGATATTGCGGGTATTTTAAAGATTAAGAAATGGAGGCTGGGAGAGGGAGGGAGGAACTTTTCTCAACACTTCGTGTAGCCACAGGCTGATTGGAAAAACCACCGCTCATTCGCGGAATCTATTTCTTTTTTTTAAAAGTATTTTATTTTTTTCCCGTTACATGTAAAGATAGTTCTCAACTTTTGTTTATACATGCTTTCCAATTTCAGATTTTTCTCCCTCCCTTCCCTCCCTCCCCCCTCCCCTAGACAGCAGGTAAACTGATATAGGTTTTATATATATACATATACACATAATAACATTAATCCTATTTCTGCATTAGTCATGTTATAAGAGAAAAATCAGAGCAATTGAAAAAACTCAAAATGGAAAAAAACGACAGCACCAAAAACAAAAGAAATAGTATGGTTCATTCAGCATATATACTCCACAGTTTTGTTTTGTTTTTCCCCCTTGGATTTGGAGATCCTCTTCTGTACCATTGCATTGGTGAGAAGAATATAGTCCATCACAGTAGATCAACACTCAATGTTGATGATACTGTGCACAATGTTCTTCTGGTTCTGCTCTTCTCACTCATCAGCAGCCCACGCAAGACCCTCCAGATTTCTCGGAACTCCTCGCTGGATCTATTTCACTACCCCTCCTGCTTTCGTTTGTTAACGCACATGGCCTTGAAAAGTTAGGCAACAGTGACATCTGGTGGCCGCACTGGGACAATACCGCTTTCTCCTCAAAAGCGGCTGGCAATATATTTTAAGGACATTTGAAAGAAATACTCGTGCGACCCTTGATAAATCAAGGGATCAGTAAGGGTCGTTCGAGCATAATGAGAAAGATTCATCTCACATCCAGAAACCCCAGGTGCATTAAACAACAATAAAGGCAGAGTTACAACCAACCGGTAAAAAACCAAGCATTTATTAAACAGTTAATTATTTATTAACCACATTTATTAAACAGGGCACTGAAGATAAAAATACGAAGAATGAAACAATACCTCCTCTCAAAGAGCTTACATATGAACACAGGACATATATAAATACATATATATATACGTGGGCATATATATTTATATATTCACATATACATATATGGGTGACTGTGTATATACATGTTTATATATATCTAGATATGCATGTATGTGTGTGCATATATACACATAATAAACATGTTTAGTGTGTGTGTATGTCCTTGCTGTTTTGTGTGGGGGGGTGCGTGTAGGCTTTACAATACAGTGCATCACCATTGCACCTCTCAGAGACAGGCTGCTATACCTGCCCCTCATGGGGGCTAGGGTACACCAAGGATTTTGTGGGGGTGTTGTTTTGCTTCTCTAACTTATCTTTTATAATCTAGCTCCTTTTTTGGTCAAGAATGGATTGCACGAACAGTCATTGTTGGGATATGAACCCAGGTCTTCTGTCTCCAAATTCAGCATGCTCTCTCCATTGCCACCAGTCCCTCTACCATCCTAGTTCATACTCTCATCAGCTCTCACCTGGGTTATTGCAATAGCCCCTTGATGATCTCTTCTCCCTAGTCACAATTGTGAAAGGTAGCCCCTTTCATTCTTTAATTTTAGAGGGATGTGGTGTTTTATATTTAGGCAGAGGGCCCATTTTGTGGCACGTGATGTAAGATGCTGGTCCAAACTTATTTTCTGCATTGCTTATGTACAATGATTGCCTGTGTACAGGAAGCAGCTTAATAGATGTCACTGGGAATTTGGAAAAATGGGGTGGGCTGGTGAAATGCTAAGAATAAGAGCACAGTCTGAGTTCTATCTTGGAATCCACAAAATCTTTTTTAAAAGCCCTAGAGAACAAACCCCAGTGTGTTGGTAAGACCCTCCGGAAAAGAATGAAATGCATACAGGAATCATACAGAAGGCACTGATAGGTTTTACCTTGCATCCATTCAGGGAGTACCTGGGATGTGATTATTGAGCCACCACCACCACCACCACCCCTCTCCAGACTCCCCTTTCTTAGTCTGGGGCTGACTTATTCCCTACCCCTGCCCCTCTGCTAACAGGTTCCTCAGAAGGGCAGCTGGGCTGCTACATGTCTCTCTGGATCCTAGGAGTAAGTCTGGTTGGAAAAGGGAGAAAGAGGAAATAGGTCTATTACAACTCTAGCTCATAAACTCCCACTAGGGTGGCTCCCCATTAAAATATTAGCTGAGATGATACTACTAATTAGCACAGGTACCTGGCAACTGCCATGCGCCACTTTTTTTTTCCATAAAAGTATTTTGTTATTTTCCAGTTACATGGAGAGATAGTTTTCAACATTTGTTTTTATAATATTCCTAGTTTCAAATTTTCCTCCGTCCCCAAGACAGCAATCTGATAGTTATATATGTACAATCACATTAAACATATTTCTGCATTAGTTATGCTGTGAAAGAATCAGAGCAAAAAGAAAAACGACAACAAAACCAATAGAAATAGTATAGTTCAATCTGTATCAAGATTCCACAATTCTTTTTTTTCTGGATTTGAAGAGCATTTTCCATCATGAGTCCTTTGGAACTATCTTGGACCATTGTACTGCTGAGAAGAGTCAAATCTATCACAGTCCCATATACCACTCTTAATCATGAAACATTTACTAAACAAAAAGGCAAAAGCAATAACCATAACAAAAGTCTACCTATAAACCTGTCACACTCTCCCACAACACAATCAACAAATACTCACATGGGAAAGCATCTTCCTTTAAGATTGGTGTAGTAGGGGCGGCTAGGTGGCGCAGTGGATAAAGCACCGGCCCTGGATTCAGGAGTACCTGAGTTCAAATCCGGCCTCAGACACTTCACACTTACTAGCTGTGTGACCCTGGGCAAGTCACTTAACCCCCATTGCCCCGCAAAAAAAAAAAAAAAAAAAAAGATTGGTGTCGTAAAATATTATGGTAGCAGGTAGGTATTTTTATGCGTCAACTATTACTGAATACCAAATTTGAGTCAGTGGACTGGTTTTAAGACACATCCGCTAATATATTCCCTGGGTTATTTTGACAAGTTGACCTCTGTGCCTTGTAGTCACCATCTATAAAGAGATGGGGCTTGACTGGATCTGGGCTTCCAAGTAATGGACTTCTTTGTCATGCCAGTGATGCCCAATGTTACCTGAGTTTGTTGCCTGCATTCATAATTAAAGGAAATTCGAAGTATAAGTTAGAGGGGAGTGAAAATATTTCCTCCCCATCCCCATCCAAGTTCATGGACTCGAAGTCTATCCAAGTCTAACTCTTGGGAGTCTGGAACCTGCAAGTTGCCTGAATCAGTGGTGTCAAACTCAAATAGACATGGGGGCCACTAAACTGTACATGAGAATCCTGGTGGGGTATTGACTTTGTTCTTCAGTTGTTTCAGTCATGTCTGACTCTGTGACCCCATTTGGGGTTTTCTTTGCAATGATGTGGTTTGCCATTTCCTTCTCCAGCTCATTTTACAGATGAGTAAACTGAAGCCAACAGGGTTAAGTGACTTGCCCAGGGTCACACAGCTAGTGCCTGAGGACAGATCTGAACTCTGAACTCCAGGGCCAGGGCAGTATCCACTGTGCCACCCAGCTGCTCCTTCCCCCTTCCCCATGAATGGTAGAGAAGGCAAAAAGCAGAGCTATGACAATTACGATAATAACAAATGAAAACATTAAAAGTCAAACTCAGTTATTAATAGTGGTTCCAGAGAACAGATAACAAAACTTACTGTTCTTTCAACAGAGGGGAATTAAAAGTTCTGAGTACTGAATTTTCTCAATTACTGTAATGTGTATCATTGTTTATGGGACACAGAAATATGCAGCTTCACCATTTATTCACTGACCTTACCAGCTTTTGTCACCTTATCAGACATTATGTATGCTTTCAGCAATTTTGTTCTAATTCTTTATTTTTCACACTATATTCTAGTGTTCTTTGAATGTAGCCAACTTTTTATAAATTCCCCTATTTTTACTATAGTACTTAATCCAGACATGTTTAGGATTATAATGTTGCTTTCCACTAAATTTATTTTCTCTTTCCTCTTTTAAATCAGCCCATTGGAAAATCAAAGGAATGCCCATCAATTGGGGAATAGCTAAATAAGCTGTGATATATGATGGTGATGGAATATTATTGTGCTTATAAGAAATGACAAGCAGAGTGACTTCAGAAAGGCCTGGAAAGACTTGTATGAACTGATGTATAGTGAAGTGAGCAGAACCAAGAGAACATTGTGCACAGAGACAGCAATATTGTTTGATGAAAAACTGTGAATGACCTGACTATTCTCAGCAATACAATGATCCAAGACAATCCCAAAGGACTAATGATGAAGCATACTATCCACCTCCAAAGAAAGAACTGATATTTATGGAACACAGAGTGAAGTATGCTATTTTTCACTTTTTTCTTTTATTCAAGTTTTCTTATAAAAATGACAAATACAGGTAATGTTTTACATGATTGCACATGTATAACCTCTATCTGATTGCTTGCTGCCTCTGGGAAGGGGGGAAAAGGGATAAAATTTGGAACTCAATACTTTAAATAAAAATGTTTACTTAAAAAATAAATAAGTTGGCCCATTGCTCTTCCTGTTTTGTCTACCCTAATCTGATCTCTACCTCCTGTAACTTCTTATTTTTATTACTTAAAATAAAAACATTCCCTCCTTCCAGCAAAAATTTTGGAATTCTCCCTAATTCCAACTGCTCTAATTCAAATATTCATTTATGGGAACCCTTTTCTAAGGAATGTTTATTTAATTCATTCTCTTCCTTATAGTTTTACCATTTCTTTTCCAGATTTCACCCATACTTTCCTTCCCCATCTTTTTTTTTCCTGAAGGATCTTCTAAAAGGCCTCATTCACATCCCCCCAAAATATTAATGAAATAGGCAGTATGATGTGATAGGAGTTCTTTATCAGCTAGTCAAGAGGCTTGGTCCAATACTAAGTCCTTTCACTCACTAACTACCCTTCCTAAAAAGATCTCATTTCTCACTATATATAATAAGGAAGGCATTCCAGGACTAAGATATAGCATGGACACAGAGCAGGGGGAAGGGGGGTAAGTGAGTGTGAGATGAAACAAAGAATAGTTTGCTTAAACTAAAAGCAGAGTCAGAAAAATATAGAGCACATTCAAAAGAGACAGCAGTATAGGGGCAGCTGGTTGGCGCAGTGGATAAAGCACCGGCCCTGGATTCAGGAGGACCTGAGTTCAAATCTGGCCTCAAACACTTGACACTGTGTGACCTTGGGCAAGTCACTTAACCCTCATTGCCCCACCCAAAAAAAAAAAGTTATTACATCAAAATCAAAGTTGGCTCTAGAGAGGAGTTGAAAAAAAAAAAAGAATCTAGTTTTACTAATGATCTTTCCCCATCCTCTTAAAAAATGTTTTTTTAGAAAAAACAGTTTGTGAGGGAGAGGAAAGAAAAGGAACATATTCAGAAATGATAATGATTTTAAAACAAAAAATAAATTATTTTAAACAATTTTTAAAGTACTCAATTCTAAAATTTTTAAAAAGGAAAAATGTGATGTTATTACAATTTTTTCTAATTACCCTCTAGATGTCCCTGTTGGGACTATTCTTGAAAGATCTGAGTGAAATGTGTTCTAGTTCAACCAAAGAATAAAAAGTTATTTGGCAAGATTACACAGGAGAAACTGAATTCAAATCTGGTCTCTGCCACTTACTGTGTGACTCTGGGCAAGTCACTTAACCTGGATTGCCTCACCAAAAAAAAAAAAAAATTACAAACCCTTAAGAAATTTAGCTCTTTATGTAAGCCTTGTAGACTACCGAATGAAGTTTAAAAACCCTAATGTCTAATTTTCATTTAAAAAAAGACAGTTTGAAGGATTATTAACCTTTATTCAAGCACATTTTTTAAAACAGTTCAATTTACTAAGTTAAAAAAATATTTTAGTATATTGTAACATGGAAAAACAGAGGTTAAGAAAGTGCACATGACGACTACACATGACACATACATAACTGACAACACTGAAACAAGGACTAATTAAGGTAAACAAAAAAGTGGAACAATTCAAAATTCTCAAGTCAGATCTTTTCCATCTTTGAAATCAAGTCGTCACAGATTTTGGTTAATTCGTCATTTTCTTTAGTCTACAAAGAAAGAAAAGAACAGTAAAATTAGAGCAGCATTTACTAAGTGTTTTATGACTTGGCTATAGTCATAATTCAGCGTAACAGCAGACACCAGAGTACCACTCATCTAATCCATAAAACACATTAAAAAAAAAGATTTCAACCACAAATTCTTCAATTATAGCTTGAAGTGAGGTAGGGAATATACACACGGCAAATTGGGAACAAATCATTTGTAAGAATGGAACCCAAGCTGTCCTCAGAACTAAATCTCATCAGAGACTGAGGATGAAACAATCTCTATGACAGTCTTTCATGACAGTGTCATATCCCTCCATCTGTACAAGCCTGTGCTTTCCTCACCACTAGTAGCCCCACATGCAGCCGGCTGGCCTTCCCTCACCTATCTCCACGAATGGACAGTCTATTCTCCTTTTGTGTATTACATTTAGCCTAAAATCAACCTGTCAATACTGCTCCTTGTCTTAGCAAGACCAAATAAACCCAGTTTCCTGCTCCAAAACAGCCCTTCAAACATTCAAGGACGCTCTTCTTACCCCCAACCAGATCTTCAGTTTCTGACACTTGGTTCAATTTCCCTGATCAGTCACTCTTCCTACCCCAATCTAACCAGAAAAAATTATTCCTACCAATCTGAAAAGGAGTTCTGCCTGAAGAGGCAAGGGAGTAACTGTCTTTGAAGACAAATGTTTTTCCTTTTCAATTTCTATATCCCAAACACTGAGCACAGTAGACCAAATATAGTGATTACTTAATAAATACTTGCTGAACTGGACTAAGACCCCTCAAGACCCCTGTCTAGGCCATCTCCCAAGCTCTGCCCAGCCCTGCTCTTCAATTCAACAAGCATTCGTTGGGTGCCTACTGTGTGGCAGGCCCTATCTGAGACACAGAGACAAAAGTCAAACAGGGCCTGCCCTCCCCAAACCCTGCACACCTCCCACACACCCCCAAGCCAAGTCGGGCAAAACTACTTCATCCAGCCCTATTCTCAGCTTTCTAAGTAGGCCACTCTCAGGGCCCAGATTTCGGCTGACACAAGGATCTGATTCTCAAAGGGCAAGTGACCTCTGGGGAGTGAGCTTACTTTTTGTTCCAGGCTTTTCTCTAGTGATTGGACTCTCATTTGTTCCTTTCGTAAGTTTGCTTGTAAAGCTAGAGTCTCAGCTTTCGCTTTGCTCCGAACCTGGGCAATTTCTTCATTTGCTCTATTGAATATAAAGAAAAGTTTTACTGTGTAGGTGCTCTCTGTCATGAGCCTCAAACAAGGGGAGCTGCATGGAAGCACGTCAAAGTGCTGTGTCTTCTTCCCCCCCCAGGGATCCAGCACTTACAGGTTTAACTTCTCTTCTGCGTGAGCCTTCAGTGCTTGGTACCTCCGTTCCTCCTTTTCAATTCTTAGTAGATAATCTTCAACACATTTCTTCAATGCTTCTTCATTCTAAAAGGAACAAAAAATTCATAGACCAGTTTATACAGTGAAGACCATCTTCCCAACAGCACTCCTATAACTCTATGGGAAGAGAGGGGGAAAAAAGCAAACAATAATACTGACTGGGGAGTGAGTACTCATCTCAAAGTCGGGGCAGGGGTGACTTCAGAAGCCACCAACTTTTGGTCTTGACCCCTGAAGGGAGCAGAGGCAAGGCAAAGCCAAAAAGGAAAGGCTTTGTAGGAACAGGATACGTCCTGCCACCAGCTTCATCTTTTGGCCCAAGTCCTTCAGCAAGTGACTTCGCTCCTGGGCAATTCCAGGGGATGGTAGGGGATGGCAGGAGATGGCTAGGGGCCCTCCCAGCTCTGTTTCTGTGCCTTGTTAATGTGCCCTCTCTACACAACAAAAGTGGGGGCAGTAATGTTTTTACTGAGATCCAATGTTGGAACACCTATATTATGAAAGGCAGAACATCTTTACTATAGGAGAAGGACCAGAGTCCAGTGATTTGGGGAGAAGTTTCTGCTCGTCTCACCAATCAACTACAGGATTACACTATCCCAGAGACCAATCCTACAACTGTCTCATTCTAAATAAACCAAGAATTACTGGGCTGAAAACAGAATAAATGAGGAGCATCAATAACAGCACAATCTACTAGCTTTCTGATGATTGATGAGCAAAAATTTCTACATTTATGATATTTTTGGTTAGCCACACCTTTTGATATCCTTCTAAAACCTCCTTCTGTTTTTCTAGTCGTTTGAAGAGGTCAGAGAAAGACTTTTCCATGGAGTTCAGGTCTGCTGTAATTTGCTGTTTTTCTGACAAGATCTTCTGGATTTCAGCCTTGGTAGCCTCCTTCTGCTTCTGAGCATCAGCTATGGAATATAGATAGACATTGATCATCTTATTTGCATCAAATCCATTATTTACCTGAAAAGCTCATTGTGACTAAGTTTCATCATAAATGAGAAAATAAGCTGAAACACAAACCACATTAAAATAATTTTAAAATAAAGGTTATGACATGATAGGGCTCTGACACCTCATTGTGATGTGGAAGTGGCACCAAGTTCCCAAAGGCCATGCCATCAGAAGAGAAGCTCTGAAAGGTTCTGCCAAGATCCAGGACAGGGGACCGACTGCCCCTGCTGAGGACAGGCCCAGCTCCACAAGCTGGCACTCATGATGAGCAGGTGCAACACCAGGTGTTGCTTTTCTGTTCGTGGCTCCCCACAAAACAAAGAAAAATACAAAATGATGCTTCCCTTTCCACACAGCCCCATTTTCTGAGTGCTTTAGCCATCCATAAATACTTAAGTGCTGATACTTCAAGTCTGAGTTCTTTATCCAATGAGTTTATAAGCTACTGGAAAAACTGAACCATACTAACTTTTTTGCTGTAATCAAACCAGAGGAAAGAAATTGTGGCTAACTAAACAGAAGGATGACTTCCAAATGTCCCTTGGAGAGAAGCATGGAGGAGTTAATTTCATCATATGCCCCCCAAAAGAAGAAACATCATTTGAGAGGCTACTTTGTCATCATGCCTTTCAGTCCTTGTGGTAAACATCAGCAGAAAAGCCCACATATTAGGCACAACCTCTAGTCAATGAACGAAGTACAGAAATAGTAAAAGCTAACACTTATATGTTGCCTGTGATATGCCAAGCACTGTGCTAAGCACTTTATGTCCATTTGATCCTCACAACCATCCCAGAAGTTAGGTGCTCTCATTATCCCCAGGAGAAGCAAACAAAGGTTAAGTCACTTGCCCTGCCTTGCACGGCTGCTAAATGTCTGGGGCCAGTTTTGGATCCAGGTCTTCCTGACTCCAGGCCAAGAGAATTTCACAAGATCCTCCAAACCAAGTCAACATATGTCTTGATACTCTGTGACTTCAAGGCAAAGATAGGCATAGAAGTGAATGGTAAAAAAAGTTGGAAAAGGGGCAGCTAGGTGGCGCAGTGGATAGAGCACCGGCCCTGGAGTCAGGAGTACCTGAGTTCAAATCCGGCATCAGACACTTAACATTTACTAGCTATGTGACCCTGGGCAAGTCACTTAACCCTAACTGCCTCACTTAAAAAAAAAAAAAAAGTTGGAAAAATGAAATCTGGTATTAAAAAAATGCCAAGTCCAAAGGCTTAAGGATCTCACAAAAGCCTCATTCATGAGAACCAAGAATACTTTCTTTAAGAAGAAAGTCAGAAAGTGCTGAAATGGAGAATGACAAATGTTACCAAACAAATGCAGTTGACTATCATAATAGGAAACAATTGGCTACTGATGAGAAAGTTATTTCAGAATCAGCTATCTGGGCACAGTCAGACCACTGTTTAGAACTACAGCAAAAGTCACCAAATGAGAAAAAAAGATAAAGATGCGAAAGCAATATTGTATCCAACTGGAAGAGGTTCAAACGGGGAGCTAACTGGAAAATAGGCCTGATAAAAGAATGATCACCACCATTTCCCAGAGAAGAGAAGGGGGAAGGGTGGAATCAGTGACCTCTAATATATGATCCGATGAATAGACTCAAAGAGGTTAAAAAATTAAGAAGAAACAAATAACCAGACAAATGGCTCAACTATATCCAAGGCCTAAATACCTAGGGATAAAAAAAAAAAGGGGGGGGGGCAGCTAGGTGGCGTAGTGGATAAGAGCACTGGCCCTGGAGTCAGGAGTACCTGAGTTCAAATGCGGCCTCAGACACTTAACACTTACTAGCTGTGTGACCCTGGGCAAGTAACTTAACCCCAATTGCCTCACTAAAAAAAACAAAAAACAAAAACAAAAAAAACTAAATACCTAGGGAAAGTACACATAACAATTCAACAAAACCAACCACAGATCAGTACACAAAAGAAACAAAATTAAAGAATAATCCCAAGTAGCAACAGTCCTGGAAAAGCAAAGAATGGTTGTCCAGCTTTAGGAATACAAGCAGATTAACTGAAAGCCCAGAAGACATTGAAAAAAAAATTGCCAGATATCATTTGAAAATCTAAAGAGAGCTTACAGTAGATAAGGCAATAGTCTACAGAGATACTGCAAAGGACACCAGAAATAGGAATGCTATCTTTCACCAAGGTATATAATGATAAAAACTATAGAATTTTTTTTTAAGTTCCTCAAACATTATGAAAAAAAAAATCCATATATAAAGAAATAGCAAAGTAGCATGCTTTACAAGACTGGATCTCAAAATTACATTGCCTATCCAAAAAATAAAAGAATTCATTCCAAAGATGTTATAGGTGACGCAGTGGATAAAGTGGATAAAGCACCAGCCCTGAATTCAGGAGGACCTGAGTGTTCAAATCTGGGCTCAGACACTTGACACTTACTAGTGGTGTGACCCTGGGCAAATCACTTAACCCTCATTGCCCTGCGCAAAAACACACACGTGCGCGCGCGCACACACACACACACACACACACACACACACACACACAAACACAAAACCAAAACCAAAAAAAACCAAAGATATAACCTGGAAGAATCTATCAACAAAAATCCACAACTAGTGAGATCCTTTCAAGCAACAGAAGAGGAAATTCAAACTCCCTGAATAAGTGATTAAAAAACAATGAAAAATCCTTAAATCCTATTCATTTTAGCTAAGATTTAATATTATTAAGGTATACAATCTTTTCAGACCATAACAGACAAAACCAAAGTGCCACCTAAAATGTTGATCCAAATCTGCTTTTTAAAACAAACTCCCTGATGCTAGCCAGGGAGGGCAGGCACTGCTGACAGTCTTTCACAAAGGCCTGAGTACAGGCACATTCCACATAACACTGCAAACACTCCTTTACATGGAAATGGAAGAAGCAGTTCTCTAGCAACAATATTATAAATAGAAGATATGTCCTTGAACAAATATGATTTGATTTGTCAATGGAAATGGGTTCTCATGCATATGGGTAGTCTAGCAATTGGTATAAAACACAACCCATCTCACTCTCTACAACTCTTCCAAATCTTCCCATAAAGGATGTGTTCAGATGATAAAGGGAATGAATGAATGAATAAATAAGTGGACAAATAGATCAATCTCTACAGATGTTTTTTGCTGAAATAGGTCTATGTAAGGTTTCTGAGCTATATAAAAGAACAGAGGACAGCTGGCTCAAAACCACAAGACAAAGACTTCAGTAACATCTGAGGAGTGGAACAGGGTAATGTTAACTTGATCAGTTTCCTTAACCTCTAGTTTCACATTGTAACAATTGGAGTGATGCCACCTGCTGGAGAGTTACTGTAGGAAAGCTCCACCATGAGGAGAAGGCGTCTGAGGGCAAGCCACATGGCTTGGAAGGTCGGTTCCCTGGCGTCAGGAGGTGACATTTGCTCGTGGGTACTATCTATCAAAGCTATTAGCCAATTAGCTTGGAGCTGTGGGTGTGGGGACAGGATGTTTCCAGTTTTCACAGGAGGCTTGTGGGACAAAGAAGGGGTGGTTCACGATCTTTTGTGAGGACTGTGAAGAGTGAAGGACTGTGAAGAGTGGAGCAAAAATGCTGGCTCCCTGAGATAGACAGATATAAGCACCTAGGCCTCTTTCTCTCCACCAGATTCTTATGCTCCTTAATAAATGCTTAAAAGACAAAAAACTCTTGCTAAAGTTTCTAATTTATTGGCAACCACTCATTAGATTTTTAGACAGTATAGCTAGATAGCAACTTTACAACACACATATATATATAAAAGGAGAAAACAAAGAGAAATGTGCTTCTTGTTCTTGTTGTGGTTGTATGAACAGATTTTTTAAAAATGTTAAAGCCCTCTCCCACAGCAAGGGAAAGTCCAGAAGAACAGATAAGTAGGGGGCCTTTGTGCAAAGTATGGAAGGGGGGGAGGCTAGGTGGCGCAGTGGATAAAGCACTGGCCCTGGACTCAGGAGTACCTGAGTTCAAATCCAGCCTCAGACACTTGACACTTACTAGCTGTGTGACCTTGGGCAAGTCATTTAACCCCCATTGCCCCACCCAAAAAAAAAAAAAAAGTATGGAAGAGGAACAAGAGTTGTTTATAGCTGTAGGTTTGGGGCTTTTGAAGGCAAACCTCCTTCAAAAACCTGTAGTAGAAAAAATAATGAGATAAAGACAATGAACTTGCAGAAGTTGGGCTAAAAAACAGAAAACCTTCAAGATTTTTCTGCTCTAGGGCAGCTAGATGGCGCAGTGGTTAAAGTGCTGGCCCTGGATTCAGGAGTACCTCAGTTCAAATCCAGCCTCAGACACTTGACACTTCCTAGCTGTGTGACCCTGGGCAAGTCACTTAACCTCCATTGCCCCGCCAAAAAACAAACAAACAAAAAAATTTTTTCTGCTCTTTTCTTTCATAGTTCAAGAACAGTCAAATGGAACAATTAACGATTTCTCTTTGTGGCAGGTTGAGTGGGGAGACTAATCAGGTTTTAATCCTTCTGAGTGAAATATTTATAAAATGCTTATCATGTGATACTTCACAGCCCAAATGATAACTATCAGAGAAAGAATGTGACTAGCCTTAAAAATTTTCATAAGAGGGGCAGCTAGGTGGCACAGTAGATAAAGCACCGGCCCTGGATTCAGGAGTACCTGAGTTCAAATCCAGCCTTAGACACTTGACACTTGCTAGCTGTGTGACCCTGGGCAAGTCACTTAACCCCAATTGCCCTGCCAAAAAAATAAAATTTTCATAAGAGCTCAAGATTTGGAGCTAGCAGGGACCTTAAGCAATCATCGGTTCAAACTGCCTCATTTTACAAAGGAATAATCAAGGCCCAAAGTAGTAGGGTGACTTGAGCAAGGTCATACATGATAATCTGTAAAACAACAATTCAAATCTACTTCTAACTATTCGGTGCCATCAGCTAAACCAGAGCTGCCTCTATTTTTAAAGTTTAATTCCAACTTTCTATTGTATACCCTCAATGAGTGCCCAATGGTTTTCCTTGCCTACTCCCCTTCCCTACCCAGAAACACTCACATTGGTTAGCTTATGGATGGATGGAAATGTAAGAGGTGATGATCTCAGGTTACAAGAGATTTTCTGACAAAGCCCACATAACCCAAATATAATACTCAAACTTAACACTATTGAAACAGAACTCATACATCTCACGCATGTAATTTTTTTACTTCATATTCCCTGCCTCCTTTCTGTCTTGCAGCTCCTATTTCTAGTGATCAAGGCCACTTGTGTTGTTCTGGGAAACTGGAGAATTTTCTGTCCTTTACAAACCCCAACTCCTATCTAGACCCATCCTGTTCCCTATATCTAGATGCCAGGGTCACTCAAAACTAAAAGGGACCTCCCAAAGCACCTGAGTATCAGCATTTCAAAGCCAAAATCACAGCATGATGACTAGAGTTTTGCCCCAGGTAGAAAATTTGACCAAGGGAAAGGAAATTGAAAGGGCTCTGACAGATGTTACAGTTTAACAAAGAAGGCAAGCACAGAGTCTGGAGGCCAGGTGGACCTCTCATGATGTTTCTCCATCTCTTCTGGGGGAAGAATGGCAGGTACAGAGTAGTATCACGGAGTAGGGGGACAACACCCTGCTCCATCCACATGCACTCTGGAGCAGCTGTTGCCCAGCCCTGTTTTTTGGGGGGTTTTTTGCCAGTGAGTGACTGGTAGGGAGTGAGGATCCCTTTACCAAGGCCAATCGGCACCTTTTTAAGTGGCTGGGGCCTTAAAGCAAAAGGACTTGCCTGGGCTCCCACAGTCAGCACGTGGCAGGAACAGCAGCTGAACCCAGGTCTTTCTGAGTGCACAGTCAGCCTCCATATGATACACCACACTGCCACATATATTTACATTACTATGAATTTGATTCAGATCAGATTGGTTTTACTACTGGACAGCTTGATACACATTCTTTAGCAGCTCCCTGGGTGCTCCTGGGCTTCTCTGGCTCTCAGGCTCCTGCTCTTATCTGTTAGGAGGCTGAACAAAAGCTAAGGGCCAGGCTCTAAATCCCATGATTCATTGTTTCAAAGTTTGTGCTACATTGACTTACCCACCAGCTGAGTTATTATCCCTTCATATTCTTCCACAATTTTCCTACAGGATTATAAAAAGGAAAGGATGAATGAGAGACCATGGGAGAACACATTGAGGAAGTTTAAAAGTACAAGGGCTTAATAGATACATACCCCATCTCTAAATATTTCACATGGAATTTTTCATATTTGTCTTCCAACTCTTGAATTTTCACTTCTTTTTCTTTCACCTAGACATACACACAAATTACAAAGATTTAAGATTTCAATACACTATGTAGCATAGGCCTCACTGTAAGCAGACCACTGAAAAATAAACATAGATGACAATGTAAATTCAAAATCTGATCAACTAAAAAACTTTTAGCTGATCAATAAGATAGTTGATCAGGGGCAGCTAGGTGGCACAGTGGATAAAGCCTTGGATTCAGGAGGACCTGAGTTCAAATGTGACCTCAGACACTTGGCACTAGCTGTGTGACCCTGGGCAAGTCACTTAACCCTCATTGCCCTGCAAAAAAAAAAAAAACACAAAAAGATAGTTGATCAAATAAATAAGATCGACTAAAAAATATGAACTGAGTAAATAGAAAACTGCTTTGGGTTCAGAGAACAAGTGATGAATGCAGCATAGCTTTCTCCTCAAGGCAAAGAGGTATGGGAATGGCCCCCAAGTTACACATACTGCACTGGACAGTTCTGCTTGTTGTCCTTTGTTACAAAGGACGGATCAGCATGGGAGAGAGTGGGGGAAATTTTTCCTAGAAATAACTTAAAAGACATTTTTTCAAATGAAGAGTTATAGGAAGTAGACGTGTAATAAATGGGTTGCAATAGGGAGAATCATGAATGACAGCCAAAAGGAGTTCAAAGTCTGGGAGGGAGCTCAAGATTTTTGACCAATTTAGGTCTAGGAAAGATGATTCTGCCAGCAGTGAAAAAGATAAATTAGAGGGAGAGAAATAGCAGAAGAAGATGATATAATTAGTCAGGGAGTAATGATAGTAACTGTGAAAGGAAGTAACTTGTAAGGAAGATGATATAATTAGTCAGGGAGTAATGATAGTAACTGTGAAAGAGTGAATGAAGAGATGATGATACCAAGACAACAGTGGTAACTAATTGAATTAAAGCAAAGGGAAGAGTCGAGGATAACTTACAATTATGGGCCTAGTACACACAACTGGATGCACATAGTGCTTCATAAATGTCTGCTGACATTTATTTCTCTATATACATTCAGATAAAACTTTTATTAAGTGACAATTAATGAGGAGATGGAGTATAATAATCCTTTCACTGTTCTATATTGTGCCAGCTTTTCTGAAGTTCATAGATGCTTGAATAAAAACTAATTTAAACTAAGCTGGAGTCTTTATAGCAATAATTGGTGAAGGAAGTTAGGTGGATGAAAAGAACTGATTGTTTCATCCTTTTGACCACTATATTTGAGAGAACAGAGAAAAGCAAACCTAAAGGACAGAGTTTAATAAATGCTCTCTCTTTGGAACTCAAAAACTTTTTAAAAAAATGTTTCTTCATCACTAATCCATTGTTGGTGGAGCTGTGAACTGATCCAACCATTCTGGAGAGCAATTTGGAATTATGCCCAAAGGGCGATAAAGCTGTGCATACCCTTTGACCCAGCAATACCACTTTTGGGTCTTTTTCCCAAAGAAATCATGGAAAGGGGAAAGGGACCCACATGTACAAAAATATTTATAGCTGCTCTTTACGTGGTGGCAAGGAATTGGAAGTTGAGGGGGTGCCCATCAATTGGGAATGGCTGGACAAGTTGTGGTATATGAATACAATGGAATACTATTGTGCTGTAAGAAATGATGAGCAGGAGGAGTTCAGAGAAACCTGGAGGATCTTGCGTGAGCTGATAATGAGTGAGATGAGCAGAACGAGAAGAACATTGTACACAGTATCATCAACATTGAGTGTTGACCTACTGTGATGGACTATAGTCTTCTCACCAATGTAATGGCACAGAAGAGTTCCAGGGAACTCGTGATGGAAGAGGATCTCCAAATCCAAGAAAAATAAAAAAAAGAACTGCAGAGTATAGATGCTGAATGAACCATACTATTTCTTTTGTTTTTGATGCTGTTGTTTTTTTCTATTCTGAGGTTTTTCATCATTGCTCTGATTTTTTCTCTTTTATATATATATATATATATATATATAAAACCTATATCAGATTACCTGCTGTCTAGGGGAGGGGGGAGGGAAGGGAGGGAGGGAGAAAAATCTGAAATTGTAAAGCATGTATAAACAAAAGTTGAGAACTATCTTTACATGTAACGGAAAAAAATAAAATACTTTATTAATTTAAAAAAAAATGTTTCTTCATCCTATTCAGAGGCACTGATAAAATCAGATATTTTGGGGTTAGAAAAATCAAGCCATGGGGCAGCTAGATGGCGCAGTGGATAGAGCACCGGCCCTGGAGTCAGGAGGACCTGAGTTCAAATCCGGCCTCAGACACTTAACACTTACTAGCTGTGTGACCCTGGGCAAGTCACTTAACCCCAATTGCCTCACTTAAAAAAAAAAATAAAGGAAAATCAAGCCATTTTGACCAGGATTAGTATTAAAATGGATGTTTTATTTATCTGACTTGTCTATAAAATGTAAAATAGGCCTATGGTTATGAGACTTTTTTAATATTCAATTTCCTTGTCCTGAATCTCATAATCAACTTCTTCCTCCAACCCACCCTCAAATAAATTTAGTTTCAAATATATTTCAAAATGTGATTCCTAAAAATATCTTTGTCCTAAGACTAGAACAGATACTCACGCAACTTATAAAAAGCTGGCTAGAAAAAAAAGCCAGAACACTAAGTAAAAAATGTGAAATGAATAAGTAAGCAATCCATAGATTCCAATATGTTTTATCAACTTAATTCCTTAGTCATACGAGCAAAAGTTAGCTGCAGTTAAAACTATATTGCACATCTAGAAAGCAATACTTGGATCTTAGAGGTCATTAAGAGCATTTCATCTTACTTCTTGTTTGACCTCTTCTACAGCCACATCCATGTCTTTCTGGCTATACTTCAACACATCTATAATCGAATCTACTGAAAAAGCCAAGTCTGTGGCTGCCACAGGAACACCCATACATGCAGGTCCATCAGGAAGAGGAGGTCCTATTACCTGTAGGAAAATGATGAGGAGTAACACAAACTGTCAGACTGCAAACAAGAAAGCCAGGCAACTAAATGAACCAAAAACCACCTGGGGTACCCATTTTCTCATCTATCGCCCATAAGTTGTCAGGGCCTAGGCTACTTTTAAAAACAGTGTTCTCCAATTGTCACTTGACAACTGAAGTTTATTTGCTTTGGCCTGAATTTTGTACTTCAGAATAAAAAGATAAGACAATAAAAAGACAAATGTTTTCACAAGAAGAAAAATTCTTCCAACTTTGAAGTCCCTTAACCCACAACACAAAGAGCTGGTGTCAAAGTGAGCTCTCATTTAGTCACCCATTATGGGAGAGAAGGACGCTGCCATGCTTCTCAACCAAAAACCCCAACCTAATTTTAACCACACTTCATTCCTTTTTTGCTTCTCATCTCCTAGTCCCTCAACTTTCACCAATGACTAAAAGAAACAAAAATGACTGATTTCAGCTATTTTCCTTAACCCTCCACACTCTAGTAAAAGTGCTAAGGAGGACAGGAAGAAAAAAAGTCATAATCCTTTATAAGTCTCTAATCTTAGCCAATGCAAGAACAAAATAAGTGATTAAATAAGATCAGATCCCCAAACACCCCCAATGAAGAGACATCCAATCATAAGGAGACAATGGGCCTCTAATGCAGGTCCTATATGACTCCTCTACATTAGGAATCCAAGACTGGGAGCTAGAGGTGACCTTAAAGAACTAGTCAAACTCCCTCATTTTACATGCAAGGAACTGGAACCAAGGAGGATGTGGTGACTTGCCCAAGGTGAAGGTTATGAAGGAGCAGACCTGGGATCCAAACTTAATATTCTGGGCCCCATTTCCAGTGTTTTTTCTATGACACCAAATTGCCACACAAGACTGGACACAAAAGCATTCCAAGGAAATAACCAGTGCTTTGAAATGGTGACAGGAGTGGTATCACACACTAATAAGTTGTTTCTGAAGAGTATTCCTGAAAATGATTTATTAAAATGATCCTTAGAGATCAATCTGGCTTTCTGGACGTGCCTGATTCAAACATTCCTTATTGGTTTTCAGTAATTAACAGTAAAAGTCACCAAGCAAAACACTGACCTTCAACCAGAATATAGTTTTTTCTTCTTCTTTAAAAATATTACTGTCAGGGGCAGCTAGGTGGCTCAATGGATAAAGCACCAGCCCTGGATTCAGGAGGACCTGAGTTCAAATCTGGTTTCACACACTTGACACTTACTAGCTATATGACCCTGGGGTAAGTCACTTAACCCTCAATGCCCCGCCCCGTCCCACCCCAAAAAAACTGTCAATGCTAAAAATCTAATCCAAATGTCTCATTTTAAATAAGGGAAAAGAGACTCAGAGATCTGAGTCTTCCTTCCCCCAACTCTCTGTACTCTGCCCCACTGGAAAAAAAAAAAAAAGGACAAATCAACACAGTTAACTGTGGTAGAATTCAGGTCTCATTTTTTTAAGGATAAGCAATTACTTACAGGAATATTAAGTGTTCCCAGGAAGTCAAATTCATCAAGTTTTGCATCATCTTGATTTTTCTGAGATTGCTTGCTTGTGTCCAGAAGGCTTCAGAAAAAAAGGAATATGCTTTTTCAGATTTAATTCACTTTTTTTTGTTTTCTTTTCTTTTGGTTTGGTTTTGTGAAGCAATGAGGGTTAAGTGACTTGCCCATGGTCATGCAGCTAGTAAGTGTCAAGTGTCTGAGGCCGTATTTGAACTCAGGTCCTCCTGAATCCAAGGCGGTGCTTTATCCACTGCGCCACCTAGCTGCCCCCGACTTAATTCACTTCTAATTATGGTTCCAATGCTCACAAATATGGCACTGTTTCATATTCCCAAATAAACCAGTGATGTCATCTGGGCAGGTCCTACCCCCACCAATGACTTAGTAGAGCTTCAAGAGTTGCTTGCTCTGGTCAAAACAAAACAAACCCAGTGGGCAGCTAGGTGGCACAGTGGATAAAGCACTGGCCCTGGATTCAGGAGGACCTGAATTCAAATATGGCCAAGGAAGGAAGGAAGGAAAGAAGGAAGGAAGGAAGGAAGAAAAAACAAACCTGGGGCAGTTAGGTGGCACAGTGGATAAAGCACTGGCCCTGGATTCAGGAGGACCTGAGTTCAAATGTGGCCTCAGACACACTTACTAGCTGTGTGACCCTGGGCAAGTCACTTAACCCTCATTGCCCTCTCCCCTCCCCACCCCAAAAAAAGAAAGAAAACAAAGAAAACAAACACCCCCTAGCAATCCTGTAATCCTGTGTCTACGGGGGAATGTACAAAGACAGGAGAAGGCTAATTAGCAAGAAACACTATCAGCTGGCTCCTTCCTTCTATAGCAGCCCCTCAAAGCTTCTCAGGACTGGGGAAGGAAGCCGTCCCCTCTCCTCCAGCCCAAGTACAGGATACAGCTACACCCACACTGTTTTCTGCATCGCACTACAATCTCCAACTGTTTACCCCAAGTGGAAAAAGTTCTTAGTTGTGCCTCTAATCCTCAATATGTGGTATAGTATCTTGACCACAGTAAGCATGAGTTTGCGGAAATAAACTAAATTATACCCAGAAAAGGAAAATCATCTCACCTGTTTATTTCAGTAGTTACAGAAGCTGGTTTATTGGGGCTCTCTTTCAACAGTGGGTCAAATTTAAGATATAAGGACTGTTTTCTTAAGGCAGATTCCTTAAACTAAGGAGAAAATGAAAAGACCCCCCAAATTAGTTAAACTCCTATAAACAATCCAATCATCTCAAATATGATTTTGGTGTAGAAATTGTAATCAGAAATAGAAATATCTCTATATCAAATCATGTGTTTAAATTTTATCAGATTTCAATTTTTTAAATAAAGTTATTATATACTTACTGAAGAAGTTCCAAATTGTTCCAAATAGTCAATTTCTATACCAGTGCCTAAAACTGAAGAATAAAATTCACCAATGAAGTATTTCAAATGACATGAACTAACAGGATTGCCCTTTGCCCCAACCTCCACCAACATTCACAACATCAAATAAATTTCAGACACATCTTAAAATTTAATTCTCAGTTAAAAAGAAAACTTACAGAAAAGTGCCCATTATGCTAGGCACATATAAGTTAATTAAATTCTCTCTACTCAAATCCTTAAGCAAAGCTTTTTAGAAACTTCATTACACTGAAATAATACTTATGTGCAAAAGTTGGCTGACATACAATCAAAATATACTAACACTTGCAGAATTAAATACAGGATCATAGATTTAGAGCAGGAGAGAGCCTGAAGCGTCACTTAATCCAAGCTTCTTTTCAAAGATAAGAAAACTGTGGCCCAGAAACTAAGTGACTTGCCCAAGGTCATACAGTATGTAATAAATGGCAAAACAGGATTCACACCCAAGTCCCCTTGATCCAAACCCAGCCTGCTTTCCACTCCATCAAGCTGATATTTAGCCTTATTTATTCATATGTTCAAATATTTTTTCTGTAGAACATACCTTAGTTATAGAAATATTAAAAGTTATTCAGTCTTTACATTCATATTCTGAGTAGTAGATATTAAAAACATTTCATCAGACTAGTCTTTATAAATCTAGAAAATTATAATTCTAATCTAGGCAGCCCTTATTATTTTTTTTTTTTTTGGTGAGGCAATTGGGAGTAAGTGACTTGCCCAGGGTCACACAGCTAGTAAGTGTTTAGTGTCTGAGGTCAGATTTGAACTCAGGTCCTCCTGACTCCAGGGCCAGTGCTTTATTCACTGTGCCACCTAGCTGCCCCATTTTTTTCTTCTTTTTTTTTTTTTTAAAGCCCTTATTTTTTTTTTGTAGATGTGATCACCTAGAAACTAAACAGATGTCCATCTTGCCCTCTTATCCAGTCTTTGAAAACCCTGACCACAGGCTCAATTAGCATTTTGTCTTCCAAAGCCTAAAAGATATTTATTTGTTCAAAAAAAAAAAAGACGCAGTAAAAAATCAGTACAGGATAAACAATATACAATCTACAGAGTACATGTTTGGGGGAAGGATTTAATAGTATATTATAGGGGACAGCTAGGTGGCACAGTGGAAAGAGCACTGGCCCTGGATTCAGGAGGACCTGAGTTCAAATCCAGCTTCAGACACTTAACGCTGACTAGCTGTGTGACCCTGGGCAAGTCACTTAACCCCAACTGCCTCACCAAAAATAAATAAATAAAAGTATTATCATAGTCATTATTTTATAAGAATTACTTTCCCCAAATAAATTGTGGGGAAATCTGGTTACTAAACACAGGTTTACCAAACATCACTGGCATCATTATCATTACTTGTTGTGGTATAAGTCCCACTCTGGTCAGATTAATGGTACAGTTTAAGCACAATGACAAAATCTATGAAATGGTGGGGGGGAAATTGATCTTGTACTGAAACTCTCATCTCTGATCAATCTCTTGGCCTCTCCTCCTTTGTTTCACTCTGCCTACTCTGTTTTCAAGGCCAACACTGAGTTCCCTCATCACTCCTACCATGTACCTCAAACCCTTTCTCCATCTTCACTGCTATGTTCCTTCTTGCTCTGGTCTCTGATGAAGAGGTGGCCCTTTTCACTGCCAACATTCCCTCTCATATTATGTCCTTACTCCTGTCTCCTGCATTCAAAAGCTTGCCCTACTTCCCCCTATCTAGAGCACAGCTTCTTAAACTTTTTCCACTCTCGACCCCTTTTCACCCAAGAAATTTTTATGTGACCCCGGGTATATAGGTATATATAATAGGTACACACAACCATTTACTGTTGCCAGATTTTTTGTGACCCCCCACATCCAGTTATGCCACCCTACATGAGATCACGACCCACAGTTTAAGAAGCTTTGAGCTAAAGCTTTTTTCCCTAATACCTACAGAAATGTGCTCAAGTCTCCCTCATCCTTAGTTGGAAAAAAACCAACACCTATATCTGACTTTGTTATCCCATCAAGTAAAATGCTTTTTTTTTATTCCACCTTTCACTGTTAAATTCCTAAGAAAAGGTATCTATTCCTATCCAATCCCTTGAAATTTAGACTCTAATCCTATAACCTTAAAAAAAAAAATCAAGCAAGTACCTATTAATTGCCAGACACTCAGAATAAAAAGATAGGAATGAATCAGTCCCTACCCTGAAAAAAATCAATAATGGAACAGAGGTATATCAATACACTGTGAAGTCATGAATTGGTCCAATTATTCTGGAAAACCACTTAGAACTATGTGGGGGTAGGGGGCAGCTAGTTGGCGTAGTGGATAGAACACCGGCCCTGGAGTCAGGAGGATCTGAGTTCAAATCCAGTCTCAGACACTTAACAATTACTAGCTGTGTGACCCTGGGCAAGTCACTTAACCCCAATTGCCTCACCAAAAAAAGTTAAAAAAAAAAAAACTATGTGGGGGGAAAAGACATCCTTTTAACCTAGCACTGCACTCCTGGATATCTGACCCAATGGGGTCAAAAAAAAAGACCATGCCTGTAATACAGCCTGAGGACCCATTTCCAGCCAAAGCATCCTCTTAGCCAGGCACTGTAATTCTCTGCTGGTTCCACCTGTGGGCATTTGCCCCAGCTATCCTCCACTGCCTGGAGAAGATATTCCCTCCTGAACCCTCTTCTGTTGACAGCCCTCAAACCCTCCTGAAGGCTACCTTTGTGCAAGCAGCATCCCCTAAAGGAGGAGAATGAGCTCCTGGAGGACAGAAAGAGCTCAATTCTGGTCTGTCTTCCGACGTGCCTGGCACAGGTAGGTGCTTAATCAATGGTGGCTGGTTGGTTGAAATGGACAAGTTGGAAAGCAAGCATTCTTGGATGACCCACAAGATTAATGGATTTTGAGGGTGAGATGGTTCCTAGAACACCTTTTACCTTGTGAAGGAGACCTGAAGTCCTCTTCACATATGGCAGTTTCAGTCTTGACATTTGCATCCAATTCATCCGTCTGGGGGAGCTGAGAGCCAGTGGTTAATGTTGGACTGACTTGACTGCTTGTGTCAGCTGAAGTATCTGAAGAATTTTCTGTTTTCTCCTAAAAATATTTCAGAGTTAAATCTTGGTCCTGCAGAACCAAACATCACATGACGACCATGTGCTCTCTCTAAAGACAAACATTAATTGAAGGCCTCCCACAATGTTTACTTTGTAGGGACGGTTTGCACAACCAATCCATCAATAAGCATTTACCAAATGCCTACCATGTTCCAAGTACTGAAGATACAAGCACAAAGAATTGAATGATTCCTCAACAAGCAGAGAAAGGATTATATACACAGACCCTGTATGCTAAAGGGTCTGAGAAGATGCCCTTCCCTTTCCCAACCAAAAGTCTCCCAAAACACCTAGAAGGCCATTATAAAGGATTCACATTCTTTCCCCTCAGAAATTGCTTCTCAAAACTTTCTCTTGAAATACAGATAAAACTGGAAGGGGAAACAGTTCTCATAATTAATTTAAAATTAGATTCTGTGGTCCATACAAGCTGACCTGCTTGATGGTCCTCCCATACCACCTCCCCAGGGCCATCTCCCACCCATGCTCTGGACAAGCTGCCCTTCAGGCCCAGATGAAGAAACACACCTACCACTTTCCTTCAACTTTTAGTTCAAGCCCCTCCTACTTGAGGCCTTTCCTGATCCCTACCAGCTGCTGGTGTTTCCCTACAAAAAGGGAAACAAGCTCTCACTCTCCCTCTCACCCCCCAAGAATGTAATAAATTCTTCAAAGTCATGGAATGTCATTTTTTATTTTGAATCTCAGCTCCTCCAATACTTCCAATTTAGGTCACAGTGTACAGAGCGTTCCTTGTGGTCCCTCTGCCTGGCAATAATGAAGCACACCATACCTGATTCCCTGCTATCAAAGTTTCTGTTTCTTCTGGAAGCACAGATTCAGCAACTGCAACAGGGGTAACAACCTGCCTGAAGACAACATAGCACGTTTAAAATGAATAGCCAAGAGAGACTGGAAACTTAGCCTGGCCTACGATAGTAAATGTTTGGTTATACTTGTATCAACCTAAGTTGGATGGACAAGGACAAAAGTAGAGTCAGCCTGACTGACAACATGAAAGTTATAGGCATATGAGTAAAAAAATTCTGTGATGTCACCTGTCATACTAGACTTTTAGTAAATTAGTATTTTTAATTAGACCACAGAAAATGAACTGTGGCAAAGACAAAACAAACCGAAAAGCAGTATAACAACTCTAACCACTCTGAAATATCAGCAATGACGGAAATATAGTAGGCCCAACATTTATCCATAATAGATCACTAATTAGAATTTGAGTATGTCTTCTACAAAATCCACATTAGAGAATCATCCTTATTTAGAAATTCCACTAAGATTCTGATGGTTGTAATCTCCAAAGAAGAATAATTAGAACGTCAAAATCAGCTTGCATGGCAAGTCTTTTTCCTCCCTCAATATTCAGTTTTTACTGAATAATAAACTTAGCTTGAGAATTCCTGTTGGATAGGAAATGAAGTTTGCTATTTTTAGAGACAAGTTCAGAATTTGGTTAACATAGTAAATGAATTTTATAAACAAAATTTTAATAGTAATAATAATAATATAAAATTCTTATAGAAATCCCAAGGTTCTAATAATTCAATAGACAGCCCACCCATTAAAGAACGTTACTTACTGACTCGTGGGTATATCATCAATAACAGTCACACTATTCTGTTCCTCACTGGAAAGACAGTCCCTCTGTGCTATGTGATTTTCTTGAAGCTGAGTGGTTTCCTTACTAGACTTCTGCTGATCAGAAGTAGAAGGCTTAGACTTTTTCCCAAATGGGTTAAAGTTTGGATCATTAAGCTTGTCCCAATCTAAATTATAAGATCCCTTTGGAAGAGGGTCCATATTTTCTTTATCCTGACATTTGCTTTCCTTTGCCAAATTTTTTTTCACTCTCTCTTGGGTTACAGAAGGTTTCTTAGAAAGAGGTTTAATTACAGGCCCCTTCCCTAGTTTACTTGGTGGTGGCTTGACAGCAATATTATCAGAAAAGTCAAATTCTAGTTTTATAGGCTGGCATTTCAAAGGCCCAACCTCTTGCACAGGCTTCTCTTCTACTAGGGGAAGATCTGGTAATTCAGAATTAGTCTTCTTTTCTTCATCTTTGCTGACAAAGTCAGAGTCACAAGCTCCCAGACGTGTTGATGCACTGGCAGACTGGATATCATATGCTGTACTGGAAACTGGTTCTTCAGGCTGTCCAGAGTCCAAAGAGAACTTCCGTTCTTCCTTACTGGACACCATTTCATTCGTAGGAAGATTCTGGGTTATCACACTGCCATCTGACTCCTCCTCTAAGGCTGATTCTCTATTTATCTCATTAGTGCTTTTGTCAGTCAATGAAGCAGATCTTATACTATCACAACTTTTCTCTGAGATTTTTTCAGGGCTTCTAGAAGATTTTATTCCTAGGGACTCTTTAGAGTCTTCAGAAATAAATGGAAAAGTATCATCCAATGAGGAACAGTTAATTTCTTCTAAGACAATTTCAGAGTCATTAGTTACTACTGGAGACTTTAATAAACTTTCAAAAGGCCTTGGAATCTGGAAAGAGTTTACAAATGGATCAAAATCCTCCAGACTACCCAAGTCAATATTGTAGGAGCCATTACTTTTCACTGGCAGCAGATCATCTGGGTAAGGGGCAGAATTTGTATCTTGTTTTTGAGGATCTTCATTCATAGTTTTCCTATCAACTTCCTTGGCTACCCGCTGATTTCTTTCAGAAATTAAAAAAAAAAAAGTGACAGCTTCAAGATTAATTTTTAATTCATTTGAAAGAAATTATTTAAAAACATCCTGAATATATCTGCTCAAATCTCAATTTAGAGATCTAACCTACAGTACAATGCTACTCAGAAATAACATTTATAGGTAACATCACCTGCTATAGACAATGAGGTATACCAGATGCTAGGCAATGACTTAATTTACTGATATGTTTTGGAGCTAGACATTCAACTAGTTTTACATATCTCTCCCATCAAGCCCAAAGTTCTCCACCTTGTCCACCTTTGAAGCTTGCCTACAGCTAAAGCTAAAACAGACTCAGATGATCAACAGGAGAATCAGCAGAAGCAAAGTAGGAGAAAAGGGATAGAAGTGGGGATATGAAACTGAAACAGGAAACAGCATGAAGACAGAGATAGAACGGTAAAATTATACTATGGAAGAATTGTTAGCAGAACAATTCAAGAATATAATTTACAGAGAAAAATTGAAGACTCCCTTCACTATACCCAAATAGGTGGTTACTGGTTTTCTACTAGCAAATAGTTTCTACGTTATATGAGCTTTGGAGCCGTCAGCTGTGATAGCTCAGAGTATATCAACCGCATCAATATCCAATCAAGCTATGATACTGGAATCAAGAAAAAGTTGTCAACCCTTCTCCATTATCCCTATATCTATCTAGCCAAGAGAATCTGAAACTAGATTACAATGGCTTGTCCAAAACTTACTTCTCATATCCTGATGCAGGAGGGTGAGAATTCTTCAAATCATCTGTACCATCATCCAAGGTAAAAGTGCTCTCAAGTTTACCTGTCATGCTCGGGCTTAAAATTCTATTCGTCTGTGGATCCCGTAAAGGAGTTTGAAAAGTTACCTATTTATATAGAAAGGAAAGGGAGAGAGAAAGAGCAAGTTAACTCTTAAATAATTCAAGGCCTTCAACAATAGTGTCAGGATTATTTCTGTTTCACTCCTTAGAAAAAAGCAGGCCCCCCCAAAAAGGAAGATGGAAGATAATGTTTTCAAACACAAAAACAAAACACACTTACTTTCATAGCTTTTGCTATATTTTTTGGTGGCACATTTTCTTTCTGGGATGTACGAAAAATTGATGATCTTCCTGTTAGCTCCGGTGGTGAAAACAGGAAGTCACAAGTTTCTGCAGTTATATCACCACTAACATTTTCGTCATTTAAGATTTGCAGACTCATTCTAGAAAAGCAAACCATTCACATAACAACTTAAGAAGTAGTCACAGAAACAGCTGGTCTTTCTGATAATTTTAACATAATTGAAAAGGCTGATTTAAGCATACTACAAACTTGACTGCTAACATAATTCAAAGTGTGATATTCTACCTAGGTATGGTGGATATAGTTACATGGTCCAGTAATTAATGCCTTTAACATTCATTGCCAAGAAAGGTAGAACTATAAAGTTTACCCAAATATGCCTTCACAGAACTCAGATTCAATTCAATTCAATCATGAACTTCTATCTAACCCACAAAGCTATGCATCCAACTGCAGAACCCAATAGCACTACCTGGCCTTCAGACTTCAAATATGACCTCTACCAAGAGAATGGGAGAAACAACAAAGCTTCTTAAATGGGCTCAACAAATCTCCTTTAGGATCTAAGAGTCACACTCAGTTTTCCAGTTCTCAGGAATCAAGTGATCCAATTTTCAGAGAAGACAATAGGTTCTATAAACTATGTATTAGATCCACAATTCAAACTCCCCTGGTCAGTTCCCTATTGACTCCAGGATAAAATATAAGCATCTCTGGCTTTGAAAGCTCTTTACCACCTAGCCCCAACCTACCTTTCCAGGAACATTATAAATTACTCCCCTTTCTAAATTCTACAGTACAGTTAAACCTTCTCCTCACCCACTTTACTTCATCCCCTATATATCAGGGCTTCTTAAACTTTTTCCACTTATGACCCCTTTCTGCCTAAGAAATTTTTACACAACCCTGGGTATATAGGTATATAAAATAGGTATACATAACATTTTACTGTTGCCAAATTTTTCACAGCCCCCACATCCAGTTATGAGACCCCATATGGGGTCAAGACCCACAATTTAAGAAGCTTTGTCTTGTATCAATATCTCAAACACACTCTTCCCTCTTCACAAAATACTTTACTTCCTTCAAGATGCAGCTCAAACACCTCTTTCTACCTGAAGCTTTTCCTGATCCCTACTTTATTCATTTTATATTTCAATCTGAATATGATGGCATATTCTTGCCATCTCTGTTAGAAAGTAAGCTCTTATATCAGATTACCTGCTGTCTAGGGGAGGGGGGAGGGAGGGGAGGGAGGGAGGGAGAAAAATCTGAAATTGTAAAGCATGTATAAACAAAAGTTGAGAACTATCTTTACATGTAACGGAAAAAATAAAATATCTCAAAAAAAAAAAAAAGAAAAAAAAAAAAAAGAAAGTAAGCTCTTTTCCAGTAGGGATTATTTCATTTATTTATATCCTAAGCATCTGGGACACAGTAGTCAACAAGTAATTTATTCAGTGCCTATCAAGTGGGGAATGGTTGACAAGTCGTGGTATATGATATTGTGATGGAGTATTCCTATGTTATAAGAAATGATGAGCAGGATGCTTTCAGGAAGACTTGCATGCACTGAAAGTGAAATGAGCAGAACCAAGAGAACATTGTACACAGTAACAACAATATTGTACAATGATCAACTCTGAATAACTTAGCTCTTCTCAGCAATATGATGATCCAGGACATCTAAAGAACTTATGAAGGACTTAGTACTACCTTTTGTCTATGATAACACTCAGCTTTAAGTCACAGGATAACATTATTATTGAAAAATATGAAGCAATGATAAGAAATAACTTTATCCCTAAGCTTAGATTATACAAAATACGATGAAATCTAGGCACTACTAAAATTTGAATAGGGTAAAATTGAAGAACCTGAAGATACTGGAAATCCTTAATGCAAAACATACAAATTATTTCTAATAATGAAGTAGATGTCAAAAATATCATTCTCAAAAGATAGGCAAACAGGTTTGAATTTTTAAAAGCTCTTTGAGTTTGACAGAATGAATCCAACTAACAGATTAATTATGCTAAACAAAGTAATTCAAAAGACCTCATAAACAAACACATTCTCTTGTAGTATTTGACAGAAAGCAGAAACATATTTCAAGACCAGCCTGCACACAATAGTATATACAGTAGCTTTAGTAAGAAGCACATGTGTAACTAATCACAAATACTCCTACGGAGAAACATAAAATAAAATTGAAATTTTAAGTATGGCAGAAGAAACTGGAGAGTTATTATGGGAAATGTCCTAAAAGGCGTTGGCAGATTACATCAATATCTAGCAGGAACATGCTTGGCAGAGGAGCTAAAAGCTAGTCATCATTAAACCAGCCCTGGCAAAGGGGCATTTCCACTGACTGCCTTTATTATGGCCCTCAGTTCCATTCCACATGTGCCAGAGATATGTCCAAGGGATCTAAGTGTAGGGAAATTGCTAGCATATCTGACATCCATGCAGAGAAAACAGTCCTCACTTAGAACACACCAATCCTATGACGTCAATAACTGAAGTAAATGTGGAATTGTTCAGGGAGACAGTTTAAGTCCAGTATGATACTGCCTAGCCTTAAATCCATTGTCATCTCTCATGTGTGTGTGTGTGTGTGTGTGTGTGTGTGTGTGTGTGTGTGTGTGTGTGTGTGTAAAAGGGCATCAAACCAAAGCATCTTCATAATTATCTGCTTTACATGGATGATATCAAACTATATGATTCCCCTGAAAAATACAATAAACAGAGGCTTCAGCCTGTGCCATTCTTCTCTAAAATGTCACTTGTACTTGATGAGTGTAAAATGTTCAATGTACAGCAAGGAAAGGTAGAAACTGAAGCTTCTGAACTTAAACATGGAAATGAAATTCAACCAATGGATTAAGGTAACACTTACAAATACTTTGGTCTCCCTCCCATCTAACATAAGATCATTATGAAGAGGGGGCAGCTAGGTGGCACAGTGGATAGAGCACCGACCCTGGAGTCAGGAGTACCTGAGTTCAAATCTGCCCTCAGACACTTAACACTTACTAGCTGTGTGACCCTGGGCAAGTCACTTAACCCCAATTGCCTCACCAAAAAAAAAAAAAAAAAAAAAGACCATTATGAAGAAAGCCGTGTGTGGAGGTGTTATGAGATATCCCAGCATTCTAAAAGCAAAGCTCAATGGGAATAATATGTTCAAAGCAATCAACACCTAACACAATACCAGAAATTATACTTTCAAAAGTTTAAAATGGACTACAACAGATTTGGAAAATATCTTAACAAAAACCTGTATAATATTAATAAAAACAAATCATCGTCATGCAGAGGCAAAAACATTCCTTTCCAAAAAGGAGCATTAAGGATTAACATTCTCAGAGCACATGATAAATAGGTGAATAATGTCCAGAAATACTTAACAGACATCGCTTCACTTTATAATAGCAATGACATAACAGGTACGTGCTATCAAATTTGTCAAATGTAGCAGTTTTCCTCTAGATGGAGACATAAAAGTTAACCAGAGTGAAAGCTAAAGGTCTTTCACAGGTCTCTTGAACTGTCAATATTATGCCAACAAAGAAGTGTTCAAAACCTGGTAGGTTTGTTTATAGAAACTAAGGGGTTTACAATGGCAATTCAGGACCAAGTGCCAGATGGACCAGAAAATTACAGAAATGACTGAAGAGTTTTCTTTTTTTTTTTTTTGGGGGGGGGAGGGTTATGGGGCAATGGGGGTTAAATGACTTGCCCAGGGTCACACAGCTAGTGTCAAGTGTCTGAGGCTGGATTTGAACTCAGGTACTCCTGAATCCAGAGCCAGTGCTCCATCCACTGCGCTGCCTAGCTGCCCCCTGAAGGGTTTTCTTAATTAAGGTGTCCAGACTTAGAGGGATCAATGAAGATAATTCAATCAATCAACATTATTCAGCATCTACTATGTGCCAGGTACTGTGTTAAGCACTGGGAATACAAAAAGAAGCAAAAGAACTAAAGGAGCTTACAATCTAATGGAAAAGACAACATGCAAACAAATACATACAAAGCAAGCTATACACAGGATAAATAGGAATATGAACAGGGGAAAGGCACTGGAATTAAGAGGAGTTGAGGAGTTTCCATTAAGTTGGGAAATCAGTTGGTTATTGTCCTTTGTTCTGGAAAAGGACCAAAGTGACATCACTAGGTTAGAGTCTAATTGTGGCTGATCAGACCAATCCAAGCTTGGAAGGCTCTAGCACAGGTCAGGCACAAATAATCCACGTGAACATTTGGGTTGGATTCTCTAAATTTGCGCATCTTGCGTTTCTTTTGAGCTACTTCAATTCTGCTTTTCTCATAGAGCACAGCACCTTCTCTGATTAGGGCATGCCATGCTGGGCAGTCCTGTGCCAGCATCTCCCATGCCAAGCAATCAATTCTAAAGTTCTTAAAGACCTTGAGAGTGTCCTTATATGGCTTCTTCTGACCACCATGGGAGCGCTTGCCTTCTGTGCAGTCTCCATAAAATAGTCTTTTAGGCAAGTGTATATTTCACATTCAAACAACATGGCCAGCTTATCTATTGGTTCTCTATTGCCTCCAGGAGCAAATACAAAACTATTCATCAGAGTTGTGCTCTCTGAAGCAGAGTGAATGCTTGGCAGTTCAGCTTGAGGAAGGCTCTCAGTGTCCAGTACCTTATCTTTCCAGGTGATCTTCAGAATCTTCCTAAGACAATTCAAATGGAAGCGATTCAGTTTCCCGGCATGGCATTGGTATACTGTCCAGGGGTTTCACAGGCACATATCAATGAGGTCAGCACAACGGCTCTGCAGACCTTCACTTTAGTAGTCAGTCTAATACCTCCTCTTCCACATTTTCCTTTGGCATCTCCCAAATGCTGAGCTAGCTCCGGCAATGTGTGCATCAACCTGATTATCCATGTGTACATCCCTGGAAAGTCTACTGCCAAGGTAAGGTCAGTAGTCAGAGCAGAGAAGGAAGAATGTTCCAAGAATGGGGCACACTGGAGAAAATGTCCTGAGCTGACAGATGGAGTGCCAGCAGGGAAGTCAGTGTCACTGGAACAAAGATATGTGTTGGGGAGTAAGGTATCAGAAGATTGTAAAAATAGGAAGGGGTCAAAAATCATCAAGGGTTGAATTTGAATGTCAGAGTATTTGCTCCTGGGGGTAGGGGGGTGGAGGTGGGGAATGACATGATAGTATATAATGCAACATACTGTAAGCTACAAAAATTTATCTTGTGGTTGACTTAGAATCAGAATCTCAAGATCTTTTCATTGTCTGATAGATGACAAACCCTTGTACTAAATAGTGGCCCAACAAAAACTTGGGCTCGACCAATAAGCTATACTTTTCACTAACCAAACTATTGCCCACAATCACTCGTACATTACATGTATCCGTAAAAACTTGAAAAGATGTCACCATAACAAAATCTATCAAGTATTTCTTAAGTATCTAATCTGTGCCAGCAGTGTGATAGGTGTTGGGGAAACAAGAAATGAAAAAGAAAAGGCTCCTGGGGGATTGTATATTCTAGTAGAGGAAGCAACATATGCACATTAGGTATATAAGGAAGATTAAAAAGTAACCTTAACCTTGGAAGAGAAGGCAAGACTAGCAGCCGGAGGTTGAGGAATGGAGAGGATAGGGAGACCAGCAAATTTCCTAAAGAAGGTACCTTTTGATCCGAGTCTAGGAAAAAACCAGGGGACTCCAATAAGCCAAGGTCAAAAGAGAATCATCCCAGCCATAAGAGAAAGACATCTTAAGTCGAAAAAGTGCATACTCAAAGCCTCAATTGCCTTCTCTGTAAAATGGAGATAATATCCTTATCCTTCTTAGCTTACAAGGTTGCAAGAAAAATATTCAGCAAACTTTAAAGCACTAGAGATTACAGAGAAAGGAAGTGATTTGTCCATGGTCACACAAATTAAGTGACAGAACTAGGATGTGAGTTATTTGAACTTAAAAAGCAATGATTTTACCCAATTCTTACTGATTTAAAACATCTCTTGCATCAGTCTCTTTCCCTAGCTGGAGCCTCACCTGAACCAGCCTTCTAACTGGCCTTCCTGCTTCTAGGCTCTCCTCTCTCCAATTCATTCTCCGAGCAGGTGCCAAATATCGTCTTACTGAGAGAGATGTCCCTTTCCTGCTCAGAACTCTCTAGTGGCTTCCCATTATAATATGCTATAATCTGACTCCAACTTAACCTCTCCAGCTTTTTTTTCCACAAAATGCAATCCTCCAGTCAATCATGCCGAGAATGCACTCCCTTCAACTCTACCTCTCAAAATGTTTACCTTTCTTCATCAGGTTCAGTCTATCTGCTCCAGAAGCCTTCCCTGATAGCCCAAGGTCTTTGTGTTCTTTGCCTTCTAAAATTACCTTATCTTTATTCATCTAGCATGCCTCTTAAATGTCCTCCAGTAGAATGTGACAATAACTATTTATTATGATAATATTAATAGCTAACTTTTATATACAACCTACTATAATGCTGCCAGGCACTACGCTAAGCACTTCACAAATATTATCTCATCAGATCCTATTATTATTTCCATTTTACAAATGAGGAAACTAAGTCGGAAAGGGGTTAAATGACTTGCCCAAAGTCACACAGACTAGGAAATATGTGAGGATGGATTTGAAACCAGATTTTCCTGACTCCCAAAGCACTTTTACATACACCATACCTGAGAAGATCACCCCTGTGGCAACCAGCACTAAGCCCTCAAAGATGTGGCTTCATGCCCAGAACAGCAATCTTCTGCTAAGTGTACTGAATTCACATGGCTTGAGCCCCCCACCTCAGTGTGAAACTTGGTTTACTAAAGTCATCTTGGGTCTTAGATATTCAGTTACTACTTGCTAACAGAAACCAAGGCAAGATAGAGCATAGAACTACTAAAAGCATTTAACTTTAAGAAGGGGAAAAAAAAGGCACGACCTTCTTGCTGTTTCTGACACAAGGCACTCCATATCTCCCCAGCATTTCCACTAGTTGTCCCCCATGCCTCCAATGCTCTTCCTCTACACCTTCTCATGGCCTCCCCCAACTTTCCTTCAAGCCTCAGCTAAGGTCCTAGCTTCTCCAAGACGCCTTTCCCAATACTTCCCTATTCTAATGCCTTTCCTCTGAGACTAGCCCCAATTCGTCCTGATTACATCTCGTTTGCACGTTCACGCTGTGAGCTCCTAGAAAAAAGGGACTGGTTTTGTTTTTGGTTTTTGCCTTTCTCCCTAACCACAGAGCTTAGCCCAGTGTCTGGTACATAGTAGGTACTTAATAAATATCAGCTGACTGAAAAGGAAACAAACACTGGACCCATTCATTATAAACAAGTACTCTCCGAAAGAGTGTATCCCCTCTCTCTTTCCCTAAGCCCACCCAGAAAAGACCAGAAACCAAAAGCTTTCCAAAAGACACCTAGCAAAGGAGATCAAAATCACGTGGAACCTGGATGAAGTGCCCATCATCCTGTTTTGCCTCCTGGAGTTCACCCAAATAAGTTTATATCCTAATACTTTTATTCAAATAGATAAGGCAGTAATAACTAGCGTTTATATAGCGCTTTAAGAGTGGCAGTCCTTCGTACATTTGAGCCTCACCAAAACCCTGCGATAAGTAGATACTATTACTATTCCTTTTATCAACTGGGTTGGGATAGGCATTTATTAAGCACCTACTATGTTCCAGGCACTGTGATAAGCGCATTACAATTACTATCTACCGTGATCCTCTCAACAACCGTAAGAGATAGATGTAAAATGGGGAAACTGAGGCAAGCGGTGGTTAAGTGACTTGCCTGACGCCACCGGGCTGGATTGGAACCCATGTCTTCCTGACTCCAGGCCCTGTGCACCGGCCACCGAGCAGCTTTTCAGCAGTGAAACTGAAGCCCGGGGAGGTTAAGACGTGTGCCCGGAGACACAGCTCATTAAAAATGGCACTTGAACTCGGGTCTTCCTGACCCCCAAGTTCTGTGGTCGCTCTATTCAGACTGCCTCGGTGAAATACCGGGGTTGGCTCCTGCGGTCTCTCCCCCCGCCCCACCCCCACCGCTCTCCCCGGCTTCCAGGGGCCCGGACTCGCCCACCCTCCAGAGCCGCCGCCTCTGATAACCGTCTACCCCCGACGGAGAGGGGCACGGAGACACGACGTTCCTACCTGCCAGGCTACGGCTTGCAGGCCTCAAACGCAGACGAGGGAGAAGGGAAACCGTGAGGGGGAATGGGGAAGCGCCGGGGCTCGGAGCCTCAGCAAGCCGGGGAGCCCAGGGCAACGAAGACTGCTACTCCTGGAAAGCTCCTCCCCCGTGCCGCCGAGATTCAAATGGGAACGGTCGGCCCGTTTCAGCCAATCAGAGTGGACTCCAGCAAGCGCGTGCGCAGTGGAAGAAGCGCGCCGACTCCGTCTCTTTCACGGGCAGGTCACCCCAAGCCCCGCCCCCTGCTCATGCTCTCCATCCAAAGAGGATACCTCCGATCCCTGGGAGGAAGTAGTGGTGCTGGGAATCGATTGGAGTTGACGAAAGTTCCGTTTCCGGTCACCAGGTAGAGTCTGGGAAATGAAGTCTGAATAGTGTGCCATCTCTGGAGAGAACAGAGTCAGACTAATAAGATTTTTGCCATTAAAAAAGATCGGTATACATACATGATACACAGCAAATATGTATAAACTACATTGTTTAAGTGTCCGAGTAATAATATTCATCATAATAATAACTAGAGAGGCAACCAGGCCTTCTGATGAGAGCCTCAATTCTCAAACTTTCTGGTCTCAAGACCCCTTTCCCAACAGAAAAACTGAGGACCCCAAAGAGCTTTCATTTAAGTGGGTTGTAACCATCGTTATATATTTAATTTATATATTTTGTATATATTGACAAACACAATTGACTGAGAACTAGCTAAACTCCATCTAGTTTCGTTTCCAGGCCTGTGACTGACCCAACTTTGAATTCTGGCTTCTGATTGAATTACAAACCCCCTCACCCCCAATTCTCCTCTTCCAGAAATTCAGCTTGTTGTGCAATTGAACCTGTCTGGAACTGTGAGACATTTACTCTTCCCAAAGACAATCTCCTCAGCCTCTGTTCCGTTACCCCATATAAACCCTGCCTTAAGTTCCTGTTATGGGGGGAATAGATGGGGGTTTTGATACGGGATGTAATTTAGGGTCGAATTGATTGTAAGTCGTCCCAAAAGAATTACAAGACTCGGTGATTCAGTTTACCAAGTTTTATTGCAATGCTGTGAGTGATCACAGGGAGCGAATCAGAAAAGTGGAAAGGTATCTCTCGAATAGTAAAAGAAAAGACAGTTATATTTATAGTATAGATAAATTGACTTATCAGTCTCATAATAATCTCCATCTTGGGGAGGTACAAGGGAGGGCTTATCCTAATTTGGAGTTCCTGGGGTCCTAAGCCAACCCCCTGAGGCAGGTACCTTTTTCAGTGGAGGTGTGTTTGGGGGGTTTACACATCATAAGGTGAATCTGGGGACAAATTTGGCCCTTTCTGCGCATGTCTCTTTCTGGTTCTCATTACTAGTTTCAAAACATAATCATTTTTCTTTTATTTTTGGTCTGAATTTCTATAGGCTGTCATTTTATCATTGTTATAGTTTTCAGGTCTCCACGGCCTAGCTCCCTCTGTTTCCATTATGGATACTGATTACTGTGGGTAAGAGAACCTAGCATCCTGACTTATAAGTTATCCATTAACTCCCTTTTGGAGCTAATATCTGATTTAAAGCTTAGGTCTTAAGTTTTTCTATTAACCCCTTTTTTGCCTCCTACATCAGTTTGGAGTAGGAGTTTGGGATGGGGTGGGGTAGGGGTTCTTAGGAATTCCTCTTTAAAGAATTACACCCTCTTGCACACAAATCCAATTAGAATAAAATAATAGTTTGTTTGGGGCTAGGGAAGGGAAACCAAGAGAGAAACCCTTGGAATTCTCATGGGGAGAGGGCATAGCACAGAGGCATGGCTCTGAGATACCAATCTCCTAGTACAGGAGACTGGCAGATACTTTTATAGAGGAATGATGGGGGTGATCATCTGACTGTGGAAAGTTTCCTTGTTGGGGGAGAACCATCCCCCACCAGTGGTGGCTGGGGGAGTTGGGTGGGGGGTGGCTGCTCAAGCCATCTCTCTCCTCCTCACACCACAAAGGCAGCAGCCACACCTAATCTTATCTCCCCAGAGGTGGGGGAGACTGGAATGAAGGGTGGTGGTCCCGGAGCTAACTCAGTCCAGATCCTGGGCTGCTTATCTCTTTAGGTGTGTCTGTCCTTTGGTTTGGTTTCTCAAGGAGAAGGTTCTTTTGATTTACCCCACAAAACTTCTGGGGTCCCCAGGACCATTCAAATGAGGTACCCAGGCCCATAACAGTTCCTATCTTTGGGTACCCCTAGTGCTTGCTATGGCGGTAATGATATGGAATGAAATTTGGAGTCAAAATGATCATGAGTCATCCCAAAAGAATGACAAGACTCAGTGACTCAGTTTCCCAAGCTTTATTGCAATACTGTGGGTGACCACAGGGAGAGAACCAGAACAGTGGAAAAGTATCTCTCTTGAACAGTGAAAGAAAAGACAGTTATATTTATAGTATAGATAAATTGATAACCGTCTCATTGTAATAATCTCCACCTTAGGGAGGTGCAGGGGAGGGCTTATCCTAATTTGGAGTTCCTGGAGTCCTAAAGCCAACCTCCGAGGTGGGTACCTTTTGCCATGGAGGTGTGTTTTGGGGGTTTACACATCATAACGTGAATCTGGGGACAAATTTGGCCTTTTCTGCACAAGTCTCTTTCTAATTCCCATGCTTAGTTTCAAAACATCTTCATTTTTCATTTATTCCTAGTTTGAGTTTCTATAACCTGTCACTTTTATCATTGTTATATTCTTAGGCCTCCATGGCCTAGCTCCCCCTGTTCCCCTTATGGGTACTGATTACTGTGGGTAAGAAAACTTAGCATGCTGACTTGTAAATTATTCATTAACTGGGATCTGAATTCCTCTTAGAGCTCATTTCTGAATTAGAGCTTGGGTCTTAGGTTTTTCTGTTAACCCTTTTTTGTCTCCTACATCAGTATCACGATTAAAGACCTTAATTTTGATTTATGGATTGTTTTATTCTCAGCTTGATAATAATTTAATTTCCATGTTTGAAATTAAAACTAACAAAATATTAATTCAATTAAAAATAACAATAAACCATTTTATGTTAACATAATTTTTTTTTGAAAAATAACTTTTCCAAAACAAAAAGGAAATAGAAGAGTGGAATAATTTTACCTATTTTTGCAACTCTCTTTAATAACTGGCTTTAACAAATACAGGGAGGTTCTTACCATAGTGCTCTAGAACAGAGCTTCTTTTTTTTTTTAATTAATAAAGTATTTTAATTTTTGCCGTTACATGTAAAGATAGTTCTCAACTTTTGTTTATACAAGCTTTACAATTTCAGATTTTTCTCCCTCCCTCCCCTCCCTCCCCCCTCCCCTAGACAGCAGGTAATCTGATATAGGTTATATATATATATATATATATATATATATATATATATATACACATGATAACATTAATCCTATTTCTGCATTAGTCATGTTATAAGACAAAAAATCAGAGCAATGATGAAAAACCTCAAAATAGAAAAAAACAACAGCACCAAAAACAAAAGAAATAGTATGGTTCATTCAGCATCTATACTCCGCAGTAGAACAGAGCTTCTTAAACTTTTCTATTACTGATCCCTTTTCCCGGCTGGGGAAATTTTTATTTGATGCTGGGTATATAGGTATAAAAAATAGGTATACTGGGGCAGCTAGATGGCGCAGTGGTTAAAGCACCAGCCCTGGATTCAGGAGTACCTGAGTTCAAATCCGGCCTCAGACACTTGACACTTACTAGCTGTGTGACCCTGGGCAAGTCACTTAACTCCCATTGCCTTAAAAAAGAAAAATAGGTATACGTAACCTTTTACTGTTTGTCATGATCCACAGATTAAGAACTTGGGCTCCAGAAGACTAAAAGAATGAGTGCCAATCTGTGCTAATAGGAGGGTACACCAATGAAGTCATTCACAGATATTGCTGTGGGATGGAATTTGGGTCAAATTACTCGTGAGTCATCCCAAAAGAATTACAGGACTCAGTGACTCAGTTTCCCAAGTTTTATTGCAATACTGTGGGTGACCACAGGGAGAGAACCAGAACAGTGGAAAGGTATCTCTCAAATAAGGAAAGAAAAGACAGTTATATTTATAGTATGGATAAATTGATTATCAGTCTCATTATAATAATCTCCACTTTAGGGAGGTACAGGGGAGGGCTTATCCTAATTTGGAGTTCCTGGGGTCCTCAGCCAACCCCTGAGGTGGCTACCTTTTGCCGTGGAGGTGTGTTTTGGGGGTTTACACATCATAACGTGAATCTGGGGACAAATTTGGCCTTTTCTGCGCATGTCTCTTTCTAATTCCCATGCTTAGTTTCAAAACATCTTCATTTATCATTTATTTCTAGTCTAAATTTCTACATCCTAAATTTCTTTTTTTTTTTTTTTTAAGTGAGGCAATTGGGGTTAAGTGACTTGCCCAGGGTCTCACAGCTAGTAAGTGTTAAGTGTCTGAGACCGGGTTTGAACGCAGGTACTCCTGACTCCAGGGCTGGTGCTTTATCCACTGCGCCACCTAGCTGCCCCCATCCTAAATTTCTACAGTCATTGTTATATGACCTGCCCCTTTATGTGTTATGGGTACTGATTACTGTGGGTAAGAGAACCTAGCATCCTGACTTGTAAGTTATCCATTAACTGGGGTCTGAATCCCTTTTAGAGCTAATATCTGAATTAGAGCCTGAGTCTTAGGTTTTTCTGTTAACCCCTTTTTTGCCTCCTACATAAATATGTCCCCCCAAACCCCAAACTCGCATTTCACTGCATCCCTCCCCCAATCTGGCACTCGCCTAATAGCTCATAGGTAGGTTCTTTCAAAGACACTTCCCCAAATCCTTATTTTACCAAGGAGAAGATGGGACCAGAAAAGGAAAGTGACTTATCTAAGGTCACACAACGAGTGGCCAAGTTGTGACTGATCATGGATCTCCTGACTTCTAGTCCTTGACTCTTTCATCTATGTCACGCTGCTTTTTTCTTTCCTAGTCAAATACAAACAGGTAAAGCCAGATTTCTTGCCAACTTAACATATAACAAAGCCCATAATTTACAAATACTCAAAGGGAACATTTTGCTCACTGTCCTCTAAAAAAAGGTGCAAATTTTTTTTCTGCATGGTGAAATAAATGAACGAAAAGGCATTTATTAGGTGCTTATTTTGTGCCAAGCACATTGCCAAATGCTGGAGAAGCAGGTAAAAAGCAAAGACTGTGCCTGCCTCAAGAAGCTTATAGTCCAGAACCCTTGTGATTTCCAAGGCTGTATCATTTGGGGTTTCCCTTAGAAATAGCTTTTCACAGGTCAAGAATATCAAGGGAGGGGTAGTTAGGTGGCGCAGTGGATGGAGCACCGGCCCTGGAGTCAGGAGTACCTGAGTTCGGATCCCGCCTTGGACACTTAACACACGCTTGCTAGCTGTGTGACCCTGGGCAAGTCACTTCACCCCAATTGCCTCACTAAAAAAAAAAAAAAAAAAAGAATATCAAGGGAACTAATGAAAAAAAAATGCACAGGAAGGTGGGCTAGCTGTACCAAATCTGAAGCTCTACTATAAAGCAGCAATCATCAAAACTATTTGGTACTGGCTAAGAAATAGAGTGGAGGATCAATGGAATAGGTTAGGCACAAGAGACACAGTAGTAAATGACTTTAGTAATGTACTATTTGATAAACCCAAAGACTCCAGCTTCTGGGATGGGAACTCAGTATTTGACAAAGACTGCTGGGAAAATTGGAAGAGAGTATGGCAGAAACTAGGCATAGATAAACATCTTACCATTTGACCTTATACTAAAATAAGGTCAAAATGGGTACATGATTTAGACATAAAAGGTGATACCATAGGTAAATTAGGAGAGGAAGGAAAAGTTTACCTCTCAGATCTTTGGAAAGGAGAACAGTTTATGACCAAACAAGAGATAGAGAATATTATGAAAAGCAAAATGGATGATTTTGATTACATTAAATTAAAAAGTTTTTGCACAAACTGAAGCAATGAATCCAAAATTAGAAGGGAGACAGAAAACTAGGAAACAATTTTTATAGCCAGTACTTCTGATAAAGGCCTCATTTCTAAAATATATTGAGAACTAAATCAAATTTATAAGAAACCAAGTCATTCCCCAATTGAGAAATGGTCAAAGGATATGAACAGGCAGTTTATAGCTATCTATTCCCATATGAAAAAATGCTCTAAATCACTATTGATTAGAGAGATGCAAATTAAAACAACTCTGAGGTACCACCTGACACCTATCAGGTTGGCTAATATGACAAAAAAGGAAAATAATAAATGTTGGGAGAAATTGTGGAAAAATTGGAGCGCTAATGTTGGTGGAGCTGTGAACTGATCCAACCATTCTGGAGAGCAGTTTGGAGTTATGTGCAAAGGGCTATAAAGCTGTGCATACCCTTTGACCCAGCAATACCACTATTAGGTCTTTTTTCCAAAGAGATCATAAAAAAGGGAAAGGGACCCACATATACAAAAATATTTATAGCTGCTCTTTTTGTGGTGGCAAGGAATTGGAAATTGAGGAGTTGCTTATCAATTGGGGAATGGCTGAACAAGTTGTGGTATATGAATGTAATGGAATACTGTTGTGCTATAAGAAACGATGAGCAGGCAGATTTCAGAGAAACCTGGAAGGATTTGCATGAACTGATGCTGAGTGAGATGAGCAGAACCAGGAGAACATTGTACACAGTTTCAACAACATTGTATGTTGATCAACTGTGATGGACCTGATTCTTCTCAGCAATGCAATGGTCCAAGATAGTTCCAAGGGACTCATGATGTAAAATGTTCTCCAAATCCAGTAAAAAAAAAAAGAATTGTGGAATTTAGATGCAGATTGAACCATACTATTTCTATTGTTTTTTTTTGTTGTTTCTCTCTTTCTTTTTTGAGGCTTTTTCTTTTTGCTCTGGTTCTTCTCTCATAACATGACTAATGCAGAAATATGTTTAATGTGATTGTACATACATAACCTATATCAGATTACTTACTGTCTTGGGGAGGGGGGAGGGAGGGAAGGGAGGGAGAAAATTTTGAAACTAGAAATCTTATAAAAACAAATCTTGAAAACTATCTCTAAATGTAACTAGAAAATAATAAAATATTTATATGGGAAAAAAAGAAGTACCTTTTCACAAGGTAAGATATTAAAACCTTTTATGTTCCATCAGACAAGTCACCACAAGAGGGCGATTCAGATAATGTCATTGGTCAGTGTAGTGAAGAAATGAATAGTATCATAGAACTCTACAGCTGGAAGGGATCTCAGAGAGCTTTTTTGTTGTGTTCAGTCATTTCAGTCCTGTTTGACTCTTCATGATCCCCATTCGGGGTTTTCTTGGCAAAGATACTGGAATAGTTTGTTTTTTCCTTCTGCAGCTCCTTTTACAGATGAGGAAACTGAGGCAAAAACTGGGTTAAGTGACTTGCCCAAGGTCACATACCTAGGAAGTGTCAGAGGGTAGATTTGAACTCAGGCCTCCTCAACGTTAGGTCCAGTGCTCTGTCTATTTCACCACCTAGAACAATCTAGTCCAAATTTCCTCCCGATGCAGGAATGCCCTATAATACTAATAATTCACATTTCTATAGGGCTGTGAGGGTTACAAACACTTTCCTCATAAGAGCCCTCTCGATTGGGTTGTGAAAGTGTCATCCCATTTCACAGATGAGGCTCTGAGAGGCTGAGACTTCTCCATCATATAAGCTATCGCAAGTGTCTAAGGTGGGATTCAAATCCAACACTCACTCTCTTCAGGATACCACACTGCCTCTCTACAGTCTCTGTCTTAACAGGGCGCACATCCCTCACTCTGGGTACTGGCTCTTTATTACTGTGATTTAAAACGGAGTTCTTTTCTCTAGCTGCTCCCTCACTATTTCCAAACACTGAGATATCCAGGACGTCCTGTTATTTCACCAGTCCATGGGAACTTCATGTACTGACATGGATTGGAAGTGTCAATAATTTAGTGAAAAACCTTAGGTAGGTGCTGAGAGTGTCAGAGAATTTGAGTGACTTGCCCATGGTAACTTAGCTCATAAAGTGTCAGAGGCAGGTATTCCTGACTCCATTCTGGGGCCACCAGCACAGGAATGGGATTTGGCAACAGCAACTGCTCTCATGGAGAGACTGTTAACTGTTAACACAGTAGAGGGAACATGGAAATCAAGTACTTCAGTGTGATGATGATGATGAAATGAAACTGTGATTTAGTTGACAATTTTGGACATAATTTTATTGCTATCACATATTTAATACAAAAGAGTACAATGGCATAAGCATTGGCCCAGAAGTCAGGCCTGAGTTCTTAGACCCAGCTCTGTTACGCACTCACTGTGTCACCTGGGACTGATAAATGCCCTTCTATGGGCCTTAGTTTATATATTTGCAAAATGGGGTAAATAATTCCTCCTTTATAAAGTAAATTGAGATAATGGATATGAAAGCACTTTGGAAAGTATATTTAGGTATTTGGGTGTATATTTTACTTCCTCTAATTTACATATTTTTTTGTTGTTCAGTCATTTCAGTCCTGTCTTCACAACTCCATTTGGGATTTTCTAGGCAAAGATCCTGGAGTGGTTTGCCATTTCCTTCTCCAGTTCATTTTATAGATGAGGAAACTGAGGCAAACAGGGTTGATTTGCCCAGGGTCACACAGTGTCTGAGGCTGCATTTGAACTCATGAAGATGCATCTTCCTGACTCCAGGCACTGTGCCACCTAGCTGCCTTTTTTATATACTTGAGTCAAACTGTACTACTGAATTCATTGTCATAGTTTCTGTTCTCTCTTGCTACATGCTTCAACACTTGTTTTTTTTTTTCTCAGCTTTTATTGATGCCTTTTCTTTTGACACCACCATTATTTCTCAATTTATATCATCCCCACCACCGACTTCTTTTGTAACCAAAACACCAGCTAAGCAAAACCAATCGACACAACATCCACGTCTGACATTATATGAAACATTCCATTCTAGTAGTCCCCCAAACCTCAGACCAAAATTAGTCATACAATTAAGCAGATTTTGGCTGCCTTTAGGTGTTGTTTTTGTTTTTATTACTGTAATCATTGTTATTCTCTTGCTTCTGCTTCTTTTACCACAGACATCAGTTCACACAAGTGTTACCAAGTTTCTCTGAATCCATCCTACCCAGAAGAGAGATGATGAGGATCTGAATTAGGGTGATGAGTGTGGGTCAAGAGAAGGGATAGAATGTGAGAGTTATTGTGAAAGAAGAACTAAAAAGATTTGTCAACTGATTGGCATGCCCTGAGGGAAAGTAAGGAGTTGAGGAGATTAGAAGGTGCCTGTAATTATAACTGAAATAAGGAAGGTTGGGAGACTTCTTTTAGGGGATAGTGGAGAGGAATAATCACTTCTAGTTTGGTCATGTTGAGTTGAAGATGTCTCTAGGACATTCAGTTGGAAATTGTCAATGGGGGGCCACTGATGTGAGACTAAAAGCTCCTGGGAGAGCCTGTGAGTCATTTGTATAGAGATAGAAGCAGCATCTTTCAGGTGGCCTTTCCTCATTTTCCTAGTTGTTTGTGCCCCTCCCAATGCCTTTGTATTTATTTTGTGATTATTTTTTATTTATTTATCCAGAGTAAGCACTCCCAGTCTTGTCTTTGTTTTTCCAGTGGCTATCCTAGGTGCTTAATAAATGCTCCCTGATTGACTTTTTGAATGACTGAAAGAGGTCCTGCCAGCAAGGAACTTATACGGGTTTTTCCAGGAAGAGCAATCAAGCTCACTGGTGTAGGTAGTTTTATGACCCCTCTCTTTACACTTCTTTTAAAAATCTTAAGAATTCTGGAGCTGGGCAGCTAGGTGGCGCAGTGGATAGAGCACCGGCCCTGGAGTCAGGAGTACCTGAATTCAAATCCAGCTTCAGACACTTAACACTTACTAGCTGTGTGACCCTGGGCAAGTCACTTAACCCCAATTGCCTCACTTAAAAAAAAAAATTCTGGAGCTGCAAAACCCACAAAAAGACAGGCTGAGATTATTTTCCAGCCAAAGATAGATTAAAGGGGGCCATGCTGGACTGCTAGCAGAGTCCACCCCCTCAATCATGCCAACACAGACCCCAGGTACATTGGGACAAAGGAACTTACCCCTGAGATTCCAAATCAGCTGCAGCACCAGTGTCTTCTGGAACTAAGCTTATGGTCGGGTGAGAGGGCTGAACGACTGGCAGGGGTGAGGGGGGTGGAAATACAGGGGTGTCTTCGAGACCTAAGGAGGAATTTGGCTATCCCACTCCAGCAGGGAAGCAGGAAGAAATTCTGAGTGGCGAGAGGCCCAGGTTGGGGAGGGGCACAAGCTCATTGGAGCTAAGAACCACAGCACAAATTCTGCCGGCTGGTTAATTAGCAGGTTGGCTTTGAGGTTATCTTCAGACCAGAGAACAGGTCAGGCAAACCAAAACACCTGGGACCCTCTGAAGCTTGGGACAGTGTAGCTTGGAAGTAGGGCCCCACTGTAAGAGGGAGTTAAAAGTCAAGTAAAAGATGGCAAGATGAGCAAGCAAAGAAAGTTGATAACTATAGATAGTTTCTTTAGCAACAAGGAAAATTGAGGTGCACCCTCAGAAGAGGATAACAACCTCAGGACCCCTACATCTGAAGCTTCTGAGAAAAATATGAATTGGTCTCAGGCCATGGAAGTGCTCCAAAGGGACTTTGAAGAGAAAGTAGGAGAGATAGAAGGAAGATGTAGAGAGATGGAGGAAAGAATGGAAAGAGAAATGAGAGAGATACAGGAGAGTCATGAGAAAAAAGTCAACAGCTTGAAAAGCCAAATGGAAAAGGATACAAAAGCTCTCTGAAGAAAATAATTGCCTAAGAATTAGGATTGAACAAATGGAAGCCAGTGACTTTATGAGAAACCAAGACATAGTAAAGCAAATCCAAATGAATAAAAAAATAGAGGGCAATATGAAATATCTCCTTGGAAAAACAGCTGTCCTGAAAAACAGATCCAGGAGAGATCATTTGAAAATCATTGGATTACCTGAAAACCATGACTAAAATAAGAGCCTAGACATCATCTTCCAAGAAATTGTAAGGGAAAATTGCCCTGATATTCTAGAAGCAGAAGCTAAAATAGAAATTGAAAGAATCTACCAATCGCCTCCTGAAAGAGGTCCCAAAAAGAAAACCTCCAGGAATATTATAGCCAAATTCCAAAACTCCCAGGTCAAGGAGAAAATATTGCAAGCAGCTAGAAAAAAAGGAATTCAAATACTGTGGATAAAGCAATATCTAAGGGGGCAGCTAGGTGGCGCCATAGATAAAGCACTGGCCCTGGATTCAGGAGTACCTGAGTTCAAATCTGGCCTCAGACACTTGACACTTACTAGCTGTGTGACTCTGGGCAAGTCACTTAACTCCCATTGTCCTGCAAAAAAAAAAAAAAAAAAGCAATATCTAGCAGTATCTACATTAAAGGACTGGAGGGCATGGAAGATGATATTCCAGAGGGCAAAGAAACTGGGACTACAGCCAAGAATCACCTACCCAGCAAAATTGAGTATAATCTTTTCAGAGAAAAAATGGGACTGAAATGAAAAAGAGGACTTTTAGGCATTTGTGATGAAAAGACCTGAACTGAATAGAAAATTTGACTTTCAAATACAAGACCCTAGAGAAGCATAAAAAGGTAAACAAGAAAAAGAAATCATGAGGGATATTAAAAGATTAAACTGTTTACATTCCTACATGGGAAGATAATACTTCAAACTTATAAGAACTTTCTCAGTATTAGGGTAGCTGAAAGGAATACATTTAGACAGAGGACACAGGTCTGAATTGAATATGAAGGTATGATATCTGTAAAGCATTTATTTTTTGTTTATCCTTGTTCTTTGTGGGACAAACAGGGTGGAGTATCTTATGTCTGGGGCCAGATTTGGGCTCGAGGCCTCCTGGACCCAGGGCTGGTGCTCTATCCACTGTGCCACCTAGCTAACCCATGATGACATCTTTAAAATAGGGTTGAGGGGTAGGAGGAATGCACTGGGGGAGGGGAAAGGGGAGAGGCGGACTGGGGAGAGGTAGTTCACATGAAGGAAACAAGAAGACAAGAAAAAAGCTTATGGAGGGGAGGGGAAGAGGGGGAAGGAGTGGCGGAGTGAGCGAACCTTCCTATCATCAGAATTGGCTCAAAGAGGGAATAACATACATACTCAAGTGGGTATAGTAATATATTTTTGCCCTGAGGGAAAGTGGAAGGGGAAGGAGATGGGGGCGGGGAGAAGATGGGAAGGGGGGAAGAGCAGATTGGGGGAGGGAGCAGTAAAAAGCAAAACACTTTTGAGGAAGGTGAAGATGTTCTGCATAACTGCACATGAATTGGGGGCAGCTAGGTGGCGCAGAGGATAAAGCACCGGCCCTGGATTCAGGAGTACCTGAGTTCAAATCCGGCCTCAGACACTTGACACTTACTAGCTGTGTGACCCTGGGCAAGTCACTTAACCCCCATTGCCCCACCAAAAAACAAAAACAAAAACAAAAAAATAAATAACTGCACATGAATGACATTGAATTGCTTGATTTCATAGGAAGGGTTGAGGAGGGAAGGAAGAAGAAAACTTTAGAACACAGAATTAGCTCAAAGACCTTAATCTCATCAGAGTGGGCTCAAGGAGGAATAACATTCACACCCAATTGGGAGTAATAATCTATTTAACCCTACTGGAAAGTAGGAGGGGAAGAGGATAAGGAAGGAAGGGTGAAAGAAGGGAGGGCAGAGTGGGGGAGGGGGCAGTCAGAAGTAAAACACTTTTGAGAAGGAATAGGGTAAAAGAAGATAGAAAATAGAGTAAATATCATGGGAAGGGAATAGGATGGAGGGAAATAGTTATGACGATTGACTATAATGGCAAAATGTATGGTACATACTTTGCTGGGCTATTGTGAACAAAATTCTTTGTCAAGTTTAAGGTACTATATTAAAGTTATGATGAACGGGATGCTATCAGAAAATCCTGGAAAGACCTGCATGAACTGAAGCGGAGTGAAATGTACTGTATACAAAATAACAGCAGTGTTGTAAGATGATCTGTTGGGAAGCATGTGGTTATTTTCAGCAAGGCAATGATCCAATATAACCCTGAAGGACTTTATGAAAATTGCAGTCCATCTACAGAGAAAGAACTGATGGTATCTGAAAACAGATGGAAACACTTTTTTTTTTTTTGACAATTCCTTAACCTGAAGTTTTGTTTTATCTGTTTTCTCTCACTACCTAGCTAATGTGGGGATGTTTTCCATGACTACTCATGTATAATTTATATTGAATTGTTTGAGTTCTTGGGGGTGGGGGGTGGGAAAGGAGGGAGGAAGAGAAGTTGGAACACAAAGTTTTTTGTTTTGTTTTGTTTTGTTTTGTTTTTGGTGAGGCAATTGGGGTTAAGTGACTTGCCCAGGGTCACACAGCCAGTAAGTGTCAAGTGTCTGAGGCTGGATTTGAACTCAGGTCCTCCTGAATCCAGGGCCAGTGCTCTATCCACTGTGCCACCTAGCTGCCCTGGAACACAAAGTTTTAAAAAATTGATGTCAAAATTTGTTTTTACATGTATTTTGGAAAATAAAATTCTAAACAGAAAAAAATATGAATGTACAAAATAAATTCCAAGTAAATGTGTATGTGTGTGAGACTTATTTAAGTAGAGTTTTGAAGCAAATGAGGGATTCTTAGAGTCAGAGGGGAGGAGGAAGAGTATTCAAGGCATGAGACACTACCAGTGCTGGCCATAAATGTCCAATAATGTGTTGAAAGAATGAACAAATGAAAATTCTTTCCGTTTGATTATCTAGAGGTGTGATTATCTAGGGAAAGTTTGGTGCTGTGGAAAGATGGGTTCTAATTCTGGTTCTACTCCTGACTCACCCCTTCTACTCTATACCAAAGTTTCACCTTCTTTAAAATAATAGAGGGTGGAACAGCTGATCTCTAAGTATATATACCTATACTCAGAAAATATCAGAGCCTAAAGAGAGTGTGGAGATCACCTGGTTCATTCTCTGTGTGTGCACATATATTTATATTTTTATTTAAATATAATTTACTAATAAATATATATACACAAATACTTATGCATAAACAACAGAGGTTGAATGTGTATCTGTAAATGTGGATTATTTACGTGGATGTAGACATATAGACACACACATAGATATATGTGCATTGTGTTATCCTATGCATTACATGTTATGCAAAGAAATATAATAAAGAAGTAGAACTGTAATCAATGTAATATATAAATATACTACATAATGTATTCATCTATTTCGTATATTTGTACGCATACTATATATGTGTATATATTTATACATATACATAAGATGACAAACTATAGGAATTGTCAGTGCTGGTTGAGCTTTGAATTGGCCACAACTATTCTGGAAAACAATTTGTAATTATGCAAATAAAGCGACTAAAATGTACATACCTTTTGACACAATGATTCTTTTGCCAGGTAGATACCCTGAGGAGGTCATTGAAAAAAAGAAAAGCTCCAGGGAGCAGCTAGGTGGCGCAGTGAATAGAGCACCGACCCTGGATTCAGGAGGACTTGAGTTCAAATCCAACATCTGACACTTAACTAGCTGTGCGACCCTGGGCAAGTCACTTAACCCTCATTGCCCCACCAAAAAAAAAGAAAGAAAGAAAGAAAAGAAGAGCTCCATATACACCAAAATATTTATGGCAGCACTTAATTATGGTATCAAGAACTGGAATCAAAATAGATATCCGTTGTTTAGGAAAGAGGGAGAGGACAAGGGGAGGTGAGAGGGAAGAGGGGAAGGAGAAAGGGAAGTGATGTGAATCTACAGGTTCTTAACAGAGTCTTAACAGAGAAAACTCTCCTTTAAACATCTGATAAAGTGGTCATGAAAATTATCCCATGAGTAGACGAACGATGTGACAGAAAGAAAAATTTAAAAAAACACACCAATATATGTGTGGTTGCAACAATGTAACTAAAGTCAATATTGATATTCAACAAAACTCTGGTCAAATATAAGGGTCAGTTTTAGTTCCATATTGTCAAAGTTAAAGGATGCTTCCCATCTGTTAACAATCAGTAAGCTATATTGTGAAATACATATTTATGTATACAATAATATGTGTATATTTGCATATATACATACATATTTAAATATACTCTACATCTACATCCAATTGTTTAAATTGGGGTAGCTCTTTTTTTTTTTTTGCAGGGCAATGAGGGTTAAGTGACTTGCCCAGGGTCACACAGCTAGTTAAGTGTCAAGTGTCTGAGGCTGGATTTGAACTCAGGTCCTCCTGAATTATCGACTGCGCCATCTAGCTGCCCCAGGTCTTTCTTTAGAACAGCCCGAGGTGTAGGCAAAGAAGGTGAGGTGGCTTGCTGAGGACAGTGTGCTGGATCTAATCAGTTCTGCCCCAGGTGGGAACGTCACTTAAGTCCTCGTGGGCGCTGCTTCCTCTCCTGTGGAAGGAAGAGACTGCTCCTTGAACTGAAGAGACCTCCCGTTGTCTTTGTACAGGACCATTGGGTGACGTTCTAATGCGAACATTGGGGCTTGCAGAGAGACCGCCCCTCTCTCCCCCACCATACACACCCCAGAGGTCGGTTAATGTGTCCAACACAGAGAGCCCGTGAAGCCAGGTGTCCCGAAGCAAAGCCACAGTGACATCTCGAGGTACACCTGTACGGCAGACGCAGCCAGGGGAGAGCCGCAGGAGGAGCCCCTTTGGGAAACTACATTTCCCAGCGCGCCTCGCGGCCGCCGATGCCAGGAAAAGGAAGTCCCTGCGGCCCGGGGCGGGGGCGGGGGCGGGGGCGGGGCCGGGAGCTGCCGCTTCTCCTGCCTCGTTCGACCGACGCTCGGGCCGACCCTCGGCACCCGTGTGGGGCTGGGCTGCCTCCTCGGGTGGCCGGACGGCGCCCGGAGGGCCAGCATGGACAGCCCCGAGGTGACCTTCACTCTGGCGTACATTGTGTTCTCCTTCTGCTTCGTTTTCACGCCCAATGAATTCCACTCTGCGGGGCTGACCGTACAGAACCTGCTGTCCGGCTGGCTGGGCACCGAGGACGTGGCCTTCGTCCAGTACCACCTGCGCAGGACCACGGTCACCATGCTGATCCACTCGCTGCTGCCCCTGGGTGAGTGAGGCTGGGAGCCGGCCCTGCCCTCCGCCCCTGGGCAAGTCTCCTCCCCACCTGGGACTCAGTTTCCCCGTCTGTTCCTGGAAGCGTCTGAGATGCGCCCTACCTACCCCGGAGGGGTCACCCACCCCCGCTCGGGAGAGCGAACCTCGCATTTGCAGCCAGGGCCCTGGGCCGGGCAAACGCGGGGGGCTCCGAGAGAGCCCGGAGTGGGACTCTGCCCCTTCCTCTAGTGTGCGTGTGGGGGCCAGCTGAAGGGGCGGGGTCCCTGCTGCCGAGGGCCGGGAGTTGCGGGCACTTAATCCTCCAAGAGCTTCAGTCCAGTGGGGAAGAGCCCGCAGGACAGTGCGGCCCGGGGAACCCACGGGGGTGTCAAGGGGGCAGGCAGATGGTCCGGCCCAATGAGGAACAGGTCGGGGAAGGGTCTCCTGCAGAACGGGGGTGGGTGTGCCTGATGCAAGCCAGGGAAGCTGAGGGTAAGGGAGGGGTACCTCTCTGCCCTTCCAGCCTTAAGTACATAAACCCTATGAAACATTCAACAAAGATTTTTTAGGCACCGACTTCCGTGCCTTTGTCAACTCTTCACTTCTAGTAAACCTGCATTTATAATGTTCCTGTTTTGTACAAAACCAATGAGAAAGACACAGAGGTGAAAAATGACATCACAAATCCCCTCCCCTGAAGGAGTTTATCATTATTCCGAACAGGAAAAGTTACAGATGTGAAATAAATGAGATGCAGGCAACAAAACGCAAGTCAAACACAAGTGTCTCTTCCAAATTACCAAACTCTAAGTACACTTCTTTTCTGTTAAAAAAAATTAAAAGCTGTAAACCACAAGTTATATCTACAGTCAGTCGAAATCACTATCTTGTGGCTTGGCTTGACTGTATTTTGTTTTGTTTTGTTTTTTTAGTGAGGCAATTGGGGTTAAGTGACTTGCCCAAGGTCACACAGCTAGTAAGTGTTAAGTGTCCGAGGCTGGATTTGAACTCAGGTACTCCTGACTCCAGGGCTGGTGCTCTATCCACTTCGCCACCTAGCTGCCCCCTTGACTGTATTTTTATAGGATGTTATTTATTATTGGAAGTGACTGATGTGTCAGAACAAAATAATATATAAATAAAAAGAAAGTCAGTATGCAGATTTCTGGGCATGGGCTTAATCAGTAATAATAAAAGTAGAATTTATATAACACTTTAAAGTTGCAGAGTTTTGCAAATATATTATCTTTACAACCCAGGGAGGTTAGGTGCTATTATCTTCATTTTATATTGAAGGAAATTAGAGTGCTTGTTTGTTTTATCATAAGCTCCTTTTTCTTATTTCATTTCTTTTTTTCCCAAAAATTTATTATTCTTAACATTCATTTTTTTAAATTTTGAGTTCTGAGTTATTGTCCTCCCTCCCAACCCTCCCCCACCCATTGTAAATATGATATCCATTTTACATGTGAAATCATGCAAAACACATTTCCATGTTAGCCACGTTGCAGAAAAAGAAAGTGAAAAAAATTATGCTTCAATCTGCAGTGAGACTTCCATCCGTTCTTTCTCTGAAGGTAGATAGCATTTTTCATTATAAGTCCTTCAGAATTGTTTTGGATTGCTGTATTAATCAGAATAGCTAATTAATTCACAGTTGATCATTGTACAGTACTGCTGTTAATATGTCCAGTGTTCTCCTTACCTCACTTTGCATCAGTTCATGTGAGTCTTCCCAGGTTTTTCTGAAAGCATCCTCTTTGTCATTTCTTACAGCACAATAGCATTCCATCACAATAATATACCACGTTTTACTCAGCTATTCCCCCAGTTGATTATTTTCATTTCTTATGTGCTTGTCAAGGGAAGTCAAAGTAAAATTTATATTAAAAAAATAGAATAAAAAAGTTCCAGTATGCCCAGGTTGGGAAAGGACTGCCTAGATCCAGAGATAGGCTGGCCTGCTCTCAGCCATCAGCAGAGTTCAGTGCTAGTCATCACTTGTTGAATTCACTTCAAGGGAATGAGTTCCTAAGTTCATAGATTTAGAGCTGAAAGTGACCTTAGAAGCTGATGAGCTCATTGAAAACTAAGGCCCAGAGGGGTGAGGTAGTTAAGTAACTGGTCCTGAGTCAGGTAACTCAAATGAACCTCCTCTGTGACCACATACTTCACAGCACCAGTGACCTCGGGCCCCACGCCAGAGGGCAAGCTTTGGAGCACCACCCTTTGCCTTCCTTGCTTTCATCCAGTGCTGTACCCTCGAACCTTGATGAAATCACCCCTGCTCTGACTTCTAGCCACACTCACCATCCTTGTAACTTTGGTTGGCTACAGATCACCGGAGTTTTTGCTTTTGTATCTGAATCCTCAGCCTTTAGCACAAAGTGTGGCCTATAGCAAGGCCTTAATACAGGCTTTTTCATTCATTCATTTAGGTAACTGATTTGGGATTTGAATCCTGGCCTTGTTGACTCCAAGTCTAGAGTCCTTTCCCCAAAGCACCTTGTTGCCCCTAGTTTGCATCCATGGGGGCAGTTTCTATAAGAGGAAGGTCCCAATGCTGATGAAATTACAGATCCAAACCAAAAAAAAAAGTGAGCCAGAATAGACAGTGTGAGTGTAAGCAGGCATTGTCCTTGCTCAGATAGTAACATCACTTACCCAAAGTCACACAGCTACTAAAAAGTCAAAGCTCATCCTGGAAGCCAGGCTTTTTACACTCCCCCATAACATAGCAGTGGGGTAGTCAGGTGGTGCAGTGAGTGGATAGAGCTTTGGCCCTGAAGTTGGGAGGACCTGAGTTCAAATCTCACCTCAGACACTTACTAGCTGTGTGACCCTGGGCAAGTCACTTAGCCCTAACTGCCTTAAACATCCAGGGCCATCTCCAATTGTCCTGATCTATATCTTGCCATTGGACCCCAGAATGCTCTGCACGAGAGAGTGAAGTTGGTGACCCTGCACAGCCCTCCCTCACTTAAATCCAATTCAGTGCAAGTCATGACATCACCCCAATGGTATGGTCTTCTTCTTTTTTTTTTTTTTTTTTTGGTGAGGCAATTGGGGTTAAGTGACTTGCCCAGGATCACACAGCTAGTAAGTGTTAAGTGTCTGAGGACGGACTTGAACTCAGATCCTCCTGACTCCAGGACCAGTGCTCTATCCACTACGCCACCTAGCTGCCCCAGGCATGGTCTTCTTTAAGAACAAAGGACAAACAACAACACAGCAGTAGTTCTGCTGATCACTGATACTGACATCAATCTCAGGCCTGTCTAGGACCTGAAGAATGGCCTCTTGTTGGAAGGGTGGCCATAAGAAGAATTGATATTAATGCTCGGTCTTGCCAAAATCTCTGATGTCCTGGTGGGCCCTTCTCCCACCTTGTAGATCTTTGATTTAGCAGACCGTGTTTGGAGTTGATGCGGCCACACCATTCATGCAGCTGCCTGCTAATGACCACGGTGACCTGCTGACAATCTGTGGTGGTCTGGTCAGGCACTGCAGTCTTTCCAGCTTAGACCTGCTATCGCAGGATCGAGACTCCACAGCCTTCCATGATGCAGGAGCACCTTGGTGCCACATCATTGGGAGGACTTAGAGAAGTCCTAAGGCTGTGAGTGCTGGGTTTGGAGCCAGGGTAACCTAGGTTTTCATCCTAGCTCTGCCCTTAATACTGTGTAAGCCTGGACAAGTCTCCAAACCTCTCTGTGCCTTTGTTTCCCCAACTGTAAAATGAGGGAGTTGGACTAGATGACATCTGTGGTTCTCTCCAAATCTTTATTTAGGATCCTATGTCTTGGTGGAGAATCATCATCATTGCTGCTATTAAGCACAATAGCAGTCAGAAACACTCATTTGGGCACCCAATCCCATCATCCATAAGACTGTAAACTTCTTGAGAAGCAGCTGTGTCTTTACAAACTTTGACCCCCTTCCGCACTCCCAGGAGGCATGCAGAAAATATTTGTTGAATTGGGTTATTGAAAGCACTGGGGCATCCTGCAGCACCAGAGAGAGGGAATGCATATTGGTGGGTTCTGTACAAGCAGAGACCTTACAAGGCCACAGGACACCTTTGTGCCTTGTCTCCTAAGAGCAGAATCTCTCTTTACTCTTTGCAGGGTACTACCTGGGCATGTGCTTTGCAGCATCTGAAAAGCAACTGTATTATTTCAGCCAGGCCCCAGAAGGCTGGAAGCTGTTCCTTCTACTTTCAGTGTCCTTCCCCACAGTCACTTGCACCATTGCTTACTACTGGTCCCGGAACAGGTGGGATCACCACCCCCTGGCCAGGACTCTGGCGCTCTATGCCCTCCCTCACTCAAGGTGGCGAGCAGTGGCATCCTCCATCAACATAGAATTCCTCCGCATTGACAAGTTTGCCACGGGGGCTCCAGGCGCCCGGGTGATTGTGACAGACACCTGGGTGATGAAAGTGACCACCTATTACATCCACGTGGCTCAGCAGCAGGATATCTACCTGACGGTGACAGAGTCCCGTCAGCATGAGCTCTCACCAGACTCCAATCTGCCTGTCCAGTTTCTCACCATCCGAGTGACCAGCGTCCATCCTCTCGTCAAAGGCTTTGACATTCGGTAAGCAAATTCTCTTCCTTGTAGAGTTGTAGAGCCGCTGAGTCTCAGATGGGAGGCTCCAGCCTGACAGGTGCTGGCTCAGCTTTTGCTTAGAGACCTCAGTGATGGAGGATTGCTTGCTTCCCAAGGCAGCCCACCCCCTACATTAGGGAGTTTATCCTTATTTTGAACTGAAATCCGTCTCTTTGTGCTCTTCGATCTGGCCCCTGGGGGTGAGCAGCATAAATCTCACCTCTTTGAGATTTATTCATACAGCTCCTTTTTCAGGTGAAATGATGAGGCTGTCGGGGAGAGCTGGGCTCTGATTTGGCCTGCCCAAAGATCATGAGCAAATCTAGGCCCCAGATTGGTTTGAATTTCTTTGAAAAGGCCTGGAATTCTTCAGCACTTGAAAAGATGAAGGATTCCTCTGAAGGGGATGCACACCACACCAGTGGAGGTCATCACAATTTCTCCCCTTAACACACACAGTGCCTGGCACACAGTCAGTGCTTAATCAGTGCTCGGTAACTTACTGACACTTGAGTGATCATTAGGCACATACCTGGGGCACTTTGAAAAGGGCTTTCTCAACAACAGCCCTGTGAGGTCAGTTGTGTTGTTATCTCTGTTTACAGAGGAGGAGGACACTGAGATCAGAAAGATTGAATCACCTGTCCTGTGGCAGGCACACCTCGTTGTCCTGGAGCTGGGCCTGGAATCCAGCTGCTTGGACTTCCTCCTGCACAGGCCTGCCTCACCTGGGCTTCCTGAGCTGTTTTAGTCTCAATAATTGATCCCTCACTAGCCAGCTTCCTGCTGCTGAGCCTCTTGGGTGGCTCATCCACAGAACCTGCCTGGGCTTTAAGAATAACATTTTTGTTGTTGTTGTTCAGTCAAGTCCAACTCTCCATGAGCCCATATGGGGTTTGCTTGGCAAAGATGCTGCAGTGTTTTGCCCTTTCCCTCTCCAGCTCATTTTACAGAAAAGAAAACTGAGGCAAACAGTGTTAAGTGACTTGCCCAAGGTCACACAGCTAGTGTCTGAGGCTGAATTTGAATTCAGGTCTTCCCAACTCCATGCCTGGTACTCTGTGCATTATGGCACCACCTAGCTGTCCTTTCCACGGTGCATTTCAGCAAATGCTGCAAATCAGGGCTTGGCTTGTTTTGTTATCTTTCTAGACCCTAGACTTTAAGAAGAATGGAGAAAATTATAATAATGCTGACTAAACTTAAAAGGCCATCATATGTACTCCCCCCCCCCCCCAACCAGTTGTTAAATGTTTTATCAACACATTCCCATCTGTAAAACACAACAGACATGGGATGAAGGTACGATGGACATTTTAAAGCCCATTTTACAGATGAGGAAACTGAGGTGCAGAGAAATTAAGTGACTTGCTTATGGTCACACAGCTAGTTCCCCCCTCCTGTTAGGGCAGCCATCCCAGAGTGATCCAAGGCAAATGAAACTGTGTCTAGAGAGCTTGCAGGGCTCTATGGAGGGAATCCACACAGGCAGAACCTCTGTAATTTCAGACACATCTGCAGATTACAAATCCTCCACACCTGTGTAGGCAGGCCCAGGGGTCCTGCTGGCCAGCCCCCCCCCCCCCCCCCCCCCCCCCCGATGGTGCCTCTCTGTGCACCCAGCTAGCTGGATCTTAGACAGCAGGCACATCCTCCATGCCTGGGCCTGTCAGGCCTTGAGCTTCTGTGGCCTTCAAGAGCACAGGAGGCAACCATGGTGAAGCGTCTGAGCATCCCAGTAGGAGGAAAACTTGGACAACAATATCTTTGCCTTTATTTGTATACCTAGTGTGTAGTACAGAACCTGGCACATAGTAGGTGTTGAATAAATGCTCATTGTCTTGACAATAGTCATGAATTCTTTTTTTTTTTTTTTTTTTTTTTTTTAGTGAGGCAATTGGGGTTAAGTGACTTGCCCAGGGTCACACAGCTAGTAAGTGTTAAGTGTCTGAGGCCGGATTTGAACTCAGGTACTCCTGGCTCCAGGGCCGGTGCTCTATCCACTGCGCCACCTAGCTGCCCCTGAATTCTTTAGTATTAATATGAGGGAGGAGACTAAACGAGAGAGAGGGAGGGAAGGAGGGAGAGAGAGAAAGAGAGAGAGATTGAGATTGAGTTGATTCAATGCAAGGAGTCCTGAATTTGGAACCATGATTCTTTGAGTTCAGATCTAGGCTCCCATATCTCCTAGCTCTTGACTTCTCTGAACTTCAATGAACTCAGGAAAATAGGGTATTGTGGTTATTGTCATCTAATATAGAAGGCAGAAACACATGGCGGCAGCCACCTGCGGGGTACAGAGCCTGGGCTCCGTGGGAGCCTCAGGGAGGAGGAAGGGACAGAGAAGGAAGGGCTGATTGGTCCTTGCAGGGCCATTTTTATGCTCTTGGTTTTTTCCCTGGTGTTCTTGTTGAAGCTTTTAATTGGCCACAGCTGTTTCTCGACCTCACCTGCTGTGGCTGATTCCCTCCCTCTCATTCTGAAAATGCTGGGAGGCTCAAGGCAGAAGACAGCCATTCCCCACTGTGTGCACGCCCTGGGTCTGGTCCTTAGGGAGCCTATAGACTGAACCAGGCATCAGCAAACCCTGGGCAGCAGGTCAGGTCTGCCTGCTTGTCTCTGTACGGGCCAGCCAGCTAAGAGCAGTGTTTCTCAGTAATTGTGTTTTAAAGTGTAAGGACTATTCTTGGGCTGGGGGGAGGGAGGGGAGTTTGGCCCTTGGGTCTCCACAGAGAGTGCCTGAGTCTTTTCGGCTCTGCTTTAATTAGGGTGTCCTCTTGTAGCGGCACAAACTGTGGGCCCCTCCAGGCTGTAGAGTCGTGTGCAGAGTGTTCTCTACTGGCGGCGCATTGTTCTGTGCTGTGAGCAGCCGCAGTGCACTGCCATACGTTTAAGCTGGCAGCCCCATGGGAGATCACCCATTTACAGTTTCCCTTTTTGTTGAGTTCTTTGAGTTCAAGGCCTGGGGTTCACACTTTTGTATGTTAGAGGCTGGTTTTAGTAATTCTGCACCCCTTATTTGCACATCCTTAGAATACTTTGTATACTACACAAAGCCAAGTCTCATTTTCTTTTATCTGTAATAACCTGTCATCCCAAATGTGGGGGTATACCTTGTGAAACTTCCAGCCCCTTCAGAGAACTACTGGCTCAGTGCAAGCCCTCGTGGGTCATGGTATAGATGAGCATCTCTGCACCTAATTAACCCAGTCAGATCACAGGTGGATGGTTTCATGGCCTGTGGTCCCGTGGTCCATGGCCAAGCCGAGGCACTGAGCCCTCCCAGCTAGGCAGGGTCTCACAAGACCATTAAAAATCCAGGATTCCCACAGCCGTGATGAAGCCTTAGAGATAGCCATGACAAGCACAAGGCAAGTATGAGGGTGCTGGGAGAGGCAAAAACCAAGTGCCCCGAAGGTTCTGAGAGGAGGAAGATTCCTTAGCTTTGGGGGCTCAGAAGGCTTCAGGCTGGGGTTGAACAGAGGATGGGATGTGGTGAGTGATCATTCCAGGCACGGGGATTGCTCAGCAAGACACATTTTCACCTTCGCTTCTGCTGTTCTCCCACATGTAGGATGCCTTCCTCCACTTTTCAATTCTGCCTGCCTGAATCATTAAGGTTCACAATTCCCTGACATGCCCTGAATTCCGACTAGAATAATAATCGCTAGCATTTCTGTCGTGCCTCCTGTGTGCCTGGCTCTGTGCTGAGCACCGTGCAAAGATTAACTTGTTTGATTCTCACAACAACCCTGGTGGCAGGTACATTTTCATTCCCATTTTACAGTTGAGGAAACTGTGGCAAACAGATTAAGTGACTTGACCAAGGTCACACAGGGAGTAAGTATCTGAGGCTGGATTTGGGCTCAGTGCTCTACAGCCACTGGATCCCCAAGCTGCCTATAACCCATTCATTTCCTTTATTCCTTATGTTCTTTTCATGTGTCATCTGCCCCAATAGATTGTGAGCTCTGTGAGGGCATCTCTTCCGTTCCCTGTGGTGCCTAGAACAAGACCCCAAGCATGGCGGATAACAGGACCCAAGACTCTCAGGGATCACCTTCCCCTTTGGGTTATCATGGGCCCCTCTGGCAGTCTGGTAAAGCCCCTGGCTTAAATGCATAAAATAAATTACCCACAACTCCAAAGGGAATCAGTTCTGTTGAAATATAGTTATCAAACCACACACACACACACACACACACACACACACACACACACGGTCATAGACCCAGATTAAGGGCCCACAGCTGCACAGGAATCCTTCTTACTCCATCCCCTACTTGTGACCACTGCTACAAGGCAGCACCTCCACTTTGGGACAGGATCCATTGTCAGGAAGCATTTCCTTACATTGAGCAGCAGGCCTCCTCTGTAACTCGTTCCCAAGTTCCAGGCCCGCTGACGGCCCTCCCACATCATGGCCGCCCAGAGCTTTCTCGCCTCCAGTACCCTCCTTTCCTTCTATTCGTCCTCGAGTGAGAATGAATGTCTCCAGCCCCCTCACCAGCAGTGCCCTCCTGGGAAGTTCAGTTAAGAACACGTGGTCCCCGGGGGAGTGTGTCTAAATACAGACACCAGCCTTGCCAAGTCGTTGGGCTTGTTCTGTAGAAAAGTAAGATGCAAAGTAAGAGAGAGAAACCTTCCCAGGTTGGACTCTTGGCTTGGTGGCAGGGGGTCCTAAGCTGTAGTCCACAAATCTCCCAAAGGGCCCACAGAGAGATTACAGGCTACAGGCATGTCTGGAAACTGGATGGGGGAAGGATGTATCCTCCCTCTGACTGAAGTGCAAACGTCCTTCAACTACCGATGTAGGCCCTACAACACTATTCCCAGGAGGCGTACGTAGGTCTCACCAGACCACCCAGGGGATCAGACAGAAAAAGTTCAGAGGCTCTCATCTCCTGGGACTCTGCCTGGGACCTCCCAGTTCTTCTGCTGACACTGGTGCCGTGTGGGTGACCCTCCCCAAGCACATGTCTTCCTCATCATTGATTAGAATTCTGGCTTCTAGAACACTAACAATAAGTGGACAGGATCTACTCAAGAGACCTGGGGTCCAGTTCTGATTTTGCCAGTAACTTGCCGTAAGGCTCTGAGCAAGGCACGTCCCCTCTTGGCACCTCAGTTTTCTCCTCGGTAAAATAAGGAGCGTGGACTAAATGGTTTTCTGGGGCCCTGCATTCTGTGTTGTGGCATTCAGTGACTGTAGCAAGACTGGTGTGTGTGTTTGGATACACATTCCCCTGAGGACCAGCATAGGCCGCCTCATTTTCATTCCCTAACTCGGCAGGGAAGCTTATGGGAGTCATTGTTTTGGCTGTACTCCTAGAAATCTACTGTTCTAATAAAGACTGGCTTTGGACCCTGCCTTCTGAGTGGGCTTCTCAAGGAGACTCTGAGGCTCCCCCTTTCTACCGTCAGGGTGTGCAAAGGGCTGGGATGCCAGAGCGCTGGAGCTGAAAGGGTCCTGGGACCAGAACACGGATTGTTGGACCTGGGCACCTCCTTGGGATTGTAAGGTCAGAGGACCTTACAGCATAGAGCACAGAAGATCAGAGCCAAGAGGGACCTTGCAGCATAGCACATGGAATGTCAGAGGTGGGAGGGAGGGACTTCACAAAGTCCAACCTCCCCTTTGAGCATTTTGGGGAAAAGAGGCACCCAGAAGGGAAGAGACTTGCTGAAGTTCATTCAGGGAATTAGGAGCAGAAGTGAGGCTGCCATAGGACTCAGTCACTCGATTAAAAAGCTGAGGGACAAGGGGCAGCTAGGTGGCGCAGTGGATAGAGCACCAGCCCTGGATTCAGGAGGACCTGAGTTCAAATCCGGCCTCAGACACTTAACAATTACTGGCTGTGTGACCCTGGGCAAGTCACTTAACCCCAATTGCCTCATCAAAAAAAAAAAAGAAAGAAAAAAAAAAAGAAAAAGCTGAGGGACAGAGGTGGGAAAGGACTTTCTCAGGGTCGCCTGGCTAACCTGTTGTTACTGTGCCTACATCATTAAAAAAACAGTGGGGACATGGAATGAGGTGCAGTGTGGGGCATTCCCTGTTGCTCAATACAGTGGTTTTTTTGTGTGTGTGTGTGTGGTTTTTTTTTTTAGTGAGGCAATTGGGGTTAAGTGACTTGCCCAGGGTCACACAGCTAGTAAGTGTGTGTTAAGTGTCTGAGGCCAGATTTGAACTTAGGTACTCTTGACTCCAGGGCCGGTGCTCTATCCACTGAGCCACCTAGCTGCCCCTCAATACAGTGTTAACAAGTGTTTTCTGGGGGCAGCTAGGTAGCACAGTGGATAGAGCACCGGCCCTGGAGTCAGGAGTACCTGAGTTCAAATCCGGCCTCAGACACTTAACACTTACTAGCTGTGTGACCCTGGGCAAGTCACTTAACCCCAATTGCCTCACTAAAAAAAAAAAAAAACAAACAAACAAGTGTTTTCTGTCTCCCTCCCCCAGTTCTGCCCCTCCATCCCTCCATTAAGTCGCTGTGCTGACCCTCACTTCCTCTTGGAGAAGTAGGGAATTCTGGGCAGGGAACATTGTACCACATGTTCTCAGAAGCAGGTGACTTGGGGTCAGATCAGTACAAGATGGGTGGGTTTGTTGAGAAATGATTGTATGAAAAGCAAGATCAGTAAAGCTTTTTAAAAAAAGTAGTCTGTTGAAAATACTGTGTTTAGAGAATGCTAGATATGTTTTCATTTGCCTGAGTAAAGATTAAAAGTTCATTGTAGCTGCTCTCAGCTCTAGCCGACTCTTGTAACTCTGTTATAAACATCCTTTGCTTATCGCTGCACCATGAATTAGTAAAACGGGTGCTCAGGGAAGGCATGAGGCCAGGCAAAATCCATCAGGCTTGCAGAGAGAGCCTTTTTTTCTCCCTTGGTCTGATTTAAAGACTGCTACCTGGGAAATCAGAATAATTCTCCCCAGCTCATTTCCTCAAACACGTCTTCACCCTCTAAGCCAAGTGTGTGCCCTTCAGTCCATTTGTTCTCTCTCATCCAATTTAGACCATGGCTGATAACCAATGGCTTCTCACAAATCTAGAAAGAATTCATTTTTTTTTTTAAGCCACAAGCTTCCTCCCATCACTTTTGTTCCACCTCCCGGAAAACAAAAAGACATGTACTGAAAGTATTTTTATTCCCATCTGACATGATGAAGGGATCCAGAATAAGGGAGAATACATCCTCTTTTCTCCATAGATGACATCATAATAACAATCATTATAACCTACATTTATAAGACACTTTGTAGTTTGCAAAAGCATTTTCATCACAACCTTGCAAGGAATCATTGCAAGTATTGTTTCTGTTTTATACATGAGGAAGGCTAAATGCCTTGTCCACAGATCACACTGTTAGTGTCTGAGGTCAGATTTGCACTCAGGAAGATGAGTCTTCCTGATGCCAAGCCCAGTACTCTAGCCAGTGTACCACCCAGCTCCCCTGGCACATGATAGGCACTTAATAAAAGTTTATTGCCTGATTTATAGCCTACTCCAGTGGCAAGATTGCACTCTCTGAAGTCAGCTACAATGCAGTGGAGATAGCGCCGGACCTGTGGTCAGGAAGACACCGACCTTCCAGAGCTTTTGGGAGGATCAAATGAAATAATTGTTAAGCACAGTACAATACCAGTGCTTAGTAAGTGCTGATTTCCTTCCCGAGGACCAAGGTTCAAATCTGCCTTCTGGCACTTACTACCTGTGTAGTAGTGTGAAATGAGGAAGTTGGACTAGATGAATCTATTGCCCTGTGAGCCTTACAAACAGGCAGTGGTCCATAAAATGTTAAATGTAAAAGAATGTCCCAGTATGCTTTCTGTCTGAGTCCTATTTTTAAAATGAGATGATGCTGATGATTGACTCCTTACTGCATTTTTAGGATCATTTCACATCATCTCAGAGCAGGAAGGGACTCAAGAGAGCACCTAGCTCACCCTTCCTTAGTAGGACAAATCCTATCCACAGCCTTCCTGACAAATGATGCCGTTCCCTCTACCTGAAGACCAGTATTTGTTTTTTATCATAAAAGTATTTTATAATTTTCTAGTTACATGTAAAGATAGTTTCAACATTTGTTTTCATAAGATTTTTAGTTGCAAATTTTTCTCCCTCTCTCTCTTCCCTCCCCCCTCCCCAAGACAGAAAGCAATCTGATATAGTTTATATATGTGCACTCCCATTAAACATATTTCTGCATTAGTCATGTTGTGAAAGAAGAATCAGAACACAAGGGAAAAACCTCTAAAAAGAAAAATAAACAACCAAAAAGTAGAAATAGTATGGTTCAATCTGCATTCAGAATGCACAGTTCTTTTTTCTGGATGTGGAGAACATTTTCCATCATGAGTTCTTTAGAATTGTCTTGGATCATTGCATTGCTGAGAAGAGTTAAGTCAGTCACAGTTGATCATCACACAGTGTTGCTGTTACTGTGTGCAATGTTCTCCTGGTTCTGCTCACTTCACTCAGCATCAGTCCACTTAAGTCTTTCCAGGTTTTTCTGAAATCTGCCTGCTCCTCATTTCTTACAGCACAATAGTATTCCATTATTCATATTCCATTTCTCAATTGGGGAATGACTTGCATTCTTAGAAATTTGATTTAGTTCCCTATATATTTTAGAAGTGAGGCCTTTATCAGAAACACTGGCTGTAAAAATTGTTTCTCAGATTTCTTCTTCCCCTCTAATTTTGGCTACATTGCTTCTGTTTGTACAAAAACTTGTTAACTTAATGTAATCAAAATCATCCATTTTGCATTTCATAATTTTCTCTATCTCTTGTTTGGTCATAAATTGTTCTCTTCTCTATAGATCTGAGAGGTATACTATTCCTCTCCTAATTTACTTATGGTATCACTCCTTATGCAAAGAACAGTATTAACAGGAAAATTTGCTGCATCTGGAGGCATCTCACTCCATTCCAGGACAGTTCCAGTTGTTAAATGTTTCCTTATATCTGGCTGAAATCTCCTTCTCCACATCTTCCACCTGCTGCTTCGAATTTTCCCCTGGGACCAATGAAAACAAGTCCAATCCCTCTGCCACATAAGACTCGTTAGATATTTGAAGCCTGTGAGCATGTTCTCTCCTCCACAAAATAGGTATCTATAATTGATCTTAGAAGAAATCCCCTTAACCATCCTTGTTACTTTTTTCTGGGTACACTTCAGCTCATTAGTGATCTCGTCAAACCATTACACTCCAAATTGAACCCCTTGGAATTACTGGGATCGCATTTTGTCCTCACCACAATTCTGAGGTAGTGAGTGAAAGTGTTTTTAATCCCCATTTTTATAGACGAACACACTGAGACAGAGAGGATAAATCAAGGTCGTGTTACTGCCCTTTGGGAAAGTATGAAGTATTCTTTTTTTTTTTTTGTAATGGGGCAGTAAGGGTTAAGTGACTTGCCCAGGGTCACATAACTAGTAAGTGTCAAGTGTCTGAGGCTGGATTTGAACTCAGGTCCTCCTGAATTCAAGGCCAGTGCTTTATCTACTGAACCACCTAGCTGCCCTGAAGTGTTCTTAAAATGAGGGAGAGTTATTATAGGTCAGGTCAGAATCTTTGGCCAAGAAGGTGCAGAGGTTGTCATTGTAAATAATATTTCCTCACCAAACCTATGTCAGAAGCAAAGTAATATGGTGAAAAGGGTCCTGGATTTGGAGTCAGAGGACCTGAGTTCAAATTCTGGCCTTGGCATTTCTTAGCCCTGATTCTCAGCAAGTTCCATAACCCCCAGGACTTGGTTTCCTTATTCGGTAAAATGAAAGAACTGAATTAGATCACCTCAGACCCCTTCAACCTCTAAACCCTAGGACAGATAGGATGAGGAAATGATGTTCCTTTTCCCTTCTCTCATTCAGGTTGAATTCTACAGAATATGGTGAGCTGCTTGAGAAACTCCATGCCCCCATCCGTAATGCCGCCAACGTTGTCATCCACCAGAGCCTTGGCGACTTGTTTCTGGAAACATTTACGTCCTTGGTAGAAATTAACCCACCTTACTCCATGCCCAGCAACCAGGTAGGTAAACAGAGGCACCTGCAGTCTTCAGGTAGGAGTCGGGAGGCCTGGGAACGAGCTGTGGTTCTGCCACCAACTCAGTGATTCTTCACAACACACCCTCTCCATCCTTTTGCACTGGCTGCCTCCCTCCCCCATAGAGTCCCCTCTCTTCTGCTTGAACATCCTTTCTCGGTGTCCTCAGACTGCTAGCACTCACACTCCCAAACTGCCTTGTCTTTCACTAATTTGTGTATTATAAACTTCTATATTTATGTTGTGTGTATATTGATGTGTACTTGTTGTCTCCAGCTCATTGTAAGGGTGGTTTCATTCTCTCTACTTGTATCCCAGCACCTAGCACAGTAACTGGCATGTGGTGGATGAGTAATCAGTACTTGGTTGGTTGATCGGAGTAATGGAGACAGAGACCTGCCCCGCTACTGGCCTAAACATGGACTTCTGTAATAGATAGTAGAGAGGGGCGGCTAGGTGGCACAGTGGATAGAGAGCACCGGCCCTGGAGTCAGGAGGTCCTGAGTTCAAATCCAGCCTCAGACACTCGACATTTACTAGCCATGTGGCTCTGGGCAAGTCACTTAACCTCCATTGCCCCACCAAAAAAAAACCCCAAAAAACAGATAGTAGAGAGATTTGAGAAAGGTGACATGTCCCACTGTTAGTGAAGCAGGGCAGGTAGTATACCTGACAGTGAGGGTAGTGAGGCAGCAGGCCAGTCAGTGTTTATGGTGGTACTAGCCTCCCTTGGCTTCTAGAGCTGTTAGCAAGCAGGCCAGGAAGGTGGATAGAAGTCGAGTTTCCATTGATTGTGTCTGTAAGACTGGTCCTAACCATACTTTCAGTTTTGTTCAATTCAACAAGCATTCACTAATACACCTAATATGCCAGCTCTGTGCTAGGGAAGTGGATACACAGAGACAAAGAGGACAGCCTCTCTGCCCTCACAGGGCTAATGTTCCATAGGAGGGATATAATAGGGGCACAGTGAAGCGCAGACAAAGTAAAGATAGTAGTGGCCAACATTCTCGTAGCACCTCAGAGCTTCCAGCAAGCTTTCTAGGGCTCATTTGAGGCTCTCAGCAATCCTAGGAGGGGGGCTACAGATAGTGTCCCCATATTGGAGACGAGGAGCCAGAGGCTCAGAGAACTGAAAAAGTTAGTGTTCCTGGGACTCAGTCGAGCATTCTATCCACCATCAATATCAGTGATGGAAATGGGAGAGCACATTAACAGCAGCAACAGTGGTATTTATCTAGTGATTTAAGATTTTCAAAGTGCTTTAGGAATAGCTCGTATGGTCCTGACAACAACCTGGGAGGTAGGTGTTATGATGATGCCCATTTTACGGATGAAGAAACTGAGGGAGACTGTGCCTGTTGTGACTCGGGTCATTCGGCTAGCTGGAAGCTGGATTCTGACTCCAGGCCACTGCACTGGATGACGGTTCTATGAAGGAGCTGGAGAAGGAGGAGGAGAATCCTGCACAACAGGCAGGGGGGAGAGCACCCAAGATGGAGTCACAAGAGGAAGAAAGGAGAGGCCACTGAAGTCAGCCTTTGAGAGGTGACTGTAACCTCAGAGAAGTGACTGTTGGTCAGGGGGTGGGATGGGAAGGCAGGCTGCCAGGAGGTAGAGGACAGGATGTAGAAGCAGGTGCAGAAAGCTTGTTCTGGGAGGGCCTGGAAGGGTCAAGTGAAGACTTTCATGTTTGCTTTTGTAAGAGATGGGGGGAGATCCGGGCTTGTATGGATGCCACAGAGAAGGAATCAGGAGATAGAAAATTACTTTCTGTACAGAAAGTCCTTGGGGAGATAGAGAGAGACAGACAGAGTAAGCAGGAGTCATTCGGTGCTTTTTCAGTCTCCTCTCCTGGCTGCCCATTCCCTTTCCCAGCCCATAAGATGTGTGGATCCCCCAGCACACTGTCCTCAGCCTTCTCTTCTCTCCTCTCTCCTCCCTACTCCCTCTACAACTCAGATGCTCCCTGCAGACCACGCACAGCCAGCTTCTCACCCTAGGCCTGACCTCTGGGCTTCTCCCCAGAACCACGTCTCCACCTGAGTGCTCACCAGCTGGGCCCCTGCTTCTTGGCCTCAGCTCTCTCCTCTGTAAACTGAGTGTGATCACACTAGTGCTGCCCATTTCCCAGGGTGACTATGAAAAAAAGCAGTTTGGAAAACTGCCAGCAACACGGAGGGGCGGAACATCTAGATGCTGGGTCGTCAGGCCCTTTGCTACTGCCCACACCTCCATCTGGTGGCAATTGTATTGGCGTCATGTTATAATTATTCCTGGAGGTACTGAATGGGGATGGGTGAGGCCTGATCCCCTTGGGAACTTGTCTGGTGACATGTATCGGGGGGCAGCATTAGGAAGAGAAGGAGGAATTCAGAAGCAGAGAACACTGGGGATTATTCACATTAAATGGGGGGAGGTTTGGAAAGCCAATGGCAAACATGTAGTTTAGAGCCTGGCACACAGTACGCACTTAATAAATGGGTGCTGACTCGCTGTATTTCTGTAGTCTGAGTAATCCCTGATTTCTTATGCTACACCCCAACCCACTTCAACCTCATAGATGATTCTGACTCACTTATACTTATTAGAATACTGGTAGACTTGAGAGTCAGCTTGTTGGAATTGGGATCCGAGGTTTGAATTCTATGTCCTAGATATGTCCTAGGAATACAGCTGTTAGGACCCATCTCTGCTATCTGGGGGAAACTGAGGCACAGAATAGGAAGCTCCTCCCAGGGCAGCACCTCATCTGTGTTTATACCCTGGGGGCTCCTTCCTCTCACTGGGCTGCTCAGAAAGTCCTGGAATTCCATCTCTTGGTTCCCCTGTATGCCCAGCTCAGCACTCCCAGGAAACACCCATATTTAAAGCTGTCATCCCTGGATATCAGGCTCTGTTACCAGCCTGGACAGATGCAGCTGCCTTCTAACTTGGAATTAGCAGGGGCCCAGTGGAAGGAGCCCTGGCACTGGGAGCAGAGAACCTGGGTTCTTGATACCTGTATGACCCTGAGACCCATCTCCTGCCTGGGCCTCAGTTCCCTCATCTGTCAAATGATGACTTCAAAGGTCCCTTCCAGCTCCAGACCCCGGATCCTCACTGTGCTCCCATGCCTTCCCCTTCCCATTCCCTCCCCACCCCAGTCCTGTCTCACCTGCTGATAGACGCTGACAGAGAGTCTGGTCTGTCATTCACGCTTGGCATCCCGGGCCCTGTCCAGCCAACCTGCTCTGCCCTGTTGCAGCACATCCTCCAGCCTAAGCTCTCTGCGCCAGCTAGTCAAACCAAGCTAACTGGGCCCCCAGTCACTCTTTGATGCCCCCCGCCCCAGGCAGTGCTCTTTGCCTAGAGGGTCCTCCCTCCCCCTTTCCACCTACTGAATTCTGCCCTTCCCTCTAAAGCCACCAGGCTGGAGGCTCCTTCCACTGTCCCCTCTCAGACCTCATACACACAGCGCTGTGCTTACTCTTCTCTAGTCACTCATCATGGAGCAGTGCATCTATCTATAAACTTGTCTCCTCCTGTATCCAGCATGGGACTCTTCATACAGAAGGTGCTTAATAAATACTGCGTTGAATTGAGTATTTTAGATTGACGACCTTCCTGAGCCTCCTTATTGTCGACGTTGTCACTTTTGTGTTCACCAACGTGAGCTTGAAGAATCCAGCCTCGCTTGTGTGCATGTGTGTGTGCATGTGCATGTGGGTCTGTCCAGGTAGAGAAAGCGAGGCGAGTTTTTCATTTGGGTGGAAATGGATGCCCGGCAGAAGACAATCTATGCTGCTCCTTTCATTGGTTCTGAGAGAGCCTGGATGATGTGTTGCTGCTTTGGCACCATAAGGAATTCCTTTCCCTGATCTGAAGTTTGTCTCAGGTGGGGAGGGCGGCTGTGGGGAACCAAGCGATAAATTGGTTGGAAAAAATCGATTTAATTAAATTAAATTCCGCCAGTATTTATTGGGCTCCTGCCACAGCCAGGGAGTAAATGGTCAATAAATACTTGAGTATTTATTGTACTTAGTGCTAACGGGGAAGAGCACAAAAATAAATGTAAGACGGTCCCCTTGCCCTTGGGGAGCTCATGAACTCATAGGAACACAAGGCAGAGCCGCTCCTAAGTTCAGAAACAATTGCAGGCCAGCCTGGCCGGCCATAGCTGGGAGCTGAGCTGGACCTCAGGGAAGGGAGGGACGGATGGAAAGGAACAGGGCCGAGCAGGTCACTGGTTTGGGGTCTTAAAAGGAGGCTTCCCAGGAGGGCTTGGCTGGGCAGCCAGTGCTGAAAGCCAACAGTAGAGCAGCGCCCCCCACCCCAGGCAGCTCATCGCCATCACAGGGAGGCTCTTCCTTGGACGCTGATGTAGTGATGGACACAGTGCTGAGCAGAGAGGGAAAGGGGCAGGATCAGAGCTGGCTCTGCACTGATTTTTTGCAGTTGCAGCTTTCCTCACCCTGTATCCCTCTGAGCCAGTCAGCCTTCTTCTCATGAGTGCCTTGTCACCTGCCAAATAAAGCTGAAGCTCCTTGCTTGGCATTCACAGCTCTCTCCCACCGGGGTCTCCCCAGCCTCCCTTTATGCCCTGAGCCCCCCTGAGCTTTCCCACCTCTACTCCTTTGCACATGCTGCAATGCCCCGGCTCCTTTAAAGACCAAATCAAAGACTTCCTCCTCCTCCAGGAAGCCTTCCCTGATGCCCCTTGTCAGTAGTGCCCTCGCATACGTGTGGTTTCACAGGAATGCACTATCAAGTATCACCCATTTGATATCTTAACCCCCACCCAACTGTGAATTCCCCATGGGGCCGAGGGCTCAAGCCATCCCATTGCTGTTGGGCGACTTAGTGTCCCTCTCTGAGCTTGTTTATTCATCCGTAAAATCAGGGTTACGGTCAGTCGTTTTGCTGCCTCCATCCCAAGCCTTCAGCTGCTGTGGAGCCGTGAGTTAGTATTACTGTTCTCCTCTAAGCTATGTGCCTCCTCTGGGTAGAGAAGCAGGCCCCAGGCAGACTGGGGGGTTCATTCATTCCCCTTGACTGCCTTGACTTGCTTTGCATTGAATTTATAAAACCTTGAACTGGGGGGCAGCTAGGTGGTACAGTGGATAAAGCACTGACCCTGGATTCAGGAGGACCTGAGTTCAAATCTGGCCTCAGACACTTGACACTTACTAGCTGTGTGACCCTGGGCAAGCCACTTAACTCTCATTGCCCTGCCAAAAAAAAAAAGAAAGAAAGAAAGAAAGACAGAAAACCTTGAACTGTGTGGGTCTTCTCAGAAGAGTCCGAAAAGGAGTTGACCATTTCTGCTTTGTTTTCCCCCCTTGTTTTCCCCTGCCCTGGCCTCCCGATGCCCTGGAAGGAGCTGGAGCCCTGCATTGGCTGCATGCAGATAAGCGCCAACATCAAGCTGGTGAAGAACTGCCGGGAGTCGGATGAGGGCGAGTGCCAGCAGTGTTACTGCCGCCCCATGTGGTGTCTGACATGCATGGGCAAGTGGTTCGCCAGCCGCCAGGACCAGCAGCATCCGGAGACCTGGCTCTCCAGCCAAGTGCCTTGCCCCACCTGCAGGGCCAAGTTCTGCATCCTGGACGTGTGCGTCATCCACTGACCGCCCTTTCTGGGGCAGGGCTGTGCTCGCAGCCGAGGCCCAGGCCCATCTCGGCATCGCCATCCCCCTTCTGTGTGGGAAGCTCAGCAAGCCCAGCATTTCCCCTCACACTCCTGGGGCCACCCCCCGGAGGCCTCCCGCTTCACCTTGCTCCCAGAGCCAGGGCAAGGATTTAACTTCCAGACTTAGGAGGGAAGATGTGACACCTCCACCCCACCCCTGCCCTCACCCTCTCCACACTTCATCCATAGTGCAGGATTCCAGGGCGATTGCCCATCATCCTCTGGGTGACTAGACTAGCAAAGGGCTACTTTTCCTTTTTTAAAGTCACAAGTCAGACATCGTCTCAGACAGGGACTGACCTTTCTCTTACTGAAGCTGTTTTTCAAAGTTAATTTCCTATGTTTTTTTCACAAGTAAATACAGTTTTCCAGGACTTCCTCACCCACATTTCAGGCCTGTAGCCTGCCCACTCAGATGTACCGGACAGGCCTGGTTTCTAGGCCTGTGTTTATCAAGTTGGGAAGTGTAATTTTAGTTTGTTTTATTTGATCTCACTCTGTCCTACCCCAGCCCCTACACCTCCCTTCGTCTTGCCTCTCTCTTCCTATCTCCCATTCTTGTATTCCCTCCCACCCATCTGTTTTATGTGAGATAATCCACCATAGGTCACAGGAAAGCAGGCTAAGTCCTGCGGTAGCAAAATACAATGTCCAAAGCTTCAGTAACCATGGTTCTAAACCCAACCATTTCCTCCACACCACCCCCAACTACAGCCCTGTAGCTCCGTCCTTTGGCTTGGCCACAGTGTTTAAAGTTGCTTCAGAGTACAATTGTTAGGGACAAAAGCAAACACCTTAATTATCTATAATACAAAAGTCTGTACCATAAAGGTATTCTATTGTATTTTTTCCTTTCAGGTATTTTAAAGGACAAGACTAGATTCACTTAAGTAAGATACAGAAGCCTACAACTTTGGGACGAAAGCAATTAGTTTCATTGTCTAAATGCAAAAAAAGTTCTTTCCTCCTTTGCAGGGGATGCAGTATTTTAGCCATATTGGATACATCTGATTGTTAGGCCTCTTTCCTAGCATTCGCCTTGTTGGGCAATTGAAGAGACTCCCTTAGTATAAAGGGTATGAACTCTCTCATTCCAATAAAGAGGAGGAATCATGTGGCTTTATGTGTTTGCTTTCTTACTTCCCACTGAACTAGACAGAGGGTGAGTGTAGACCATGGATGGATGGACAATAGATAAATAAGGAAGGAAATAAACTCTTACCTTAGCCCTGGAAGGGTCAGGTGAGGTCATTTGGTTCAACTTCTTTTATATATGAGAAAACTGAGGTTCAGATAAATAACTTAGATTTGTTTGTTTTGTTTGAGAATTTAGGTCAAATGACCCCCCCACCCTGAAAGTGATCTGATGTGGCTGATAAATTTATATTTTGATGTTTTAAATTTCATAGAACACAAAATCAAACCTACTTAATTTTTAAAAAGCAGTCTGTGAATATGAGATGAACTTTTTGACAGGAACCAAACAGGAAGAAATGTACTCTTGTCTTCCCAAGGTCCTAGGCTCTAAAACCAAGAATGACCTTTCGAACCCATTGCTCTCACCCCTTCCTTTTACAAGGGACCACACTGGCTCAGGGAGAAGTGATTTCTCTGAGATCACAGAAGGGAGGCAGCAATAGTGTCGAGAGCCCTAGATATGAAGGCAGAGGACCGTGGTTCAGACCCCAGCTCTGCCACTTGCTGGCTGTGTGACCTCCCAAAATGAGAAGTCTGGACTAGATGAAGTCCAAGGTGCCTCCCAGCTTTAAATCCCTCACACTATGTCGGTAGTAAGTTACAGAGCCCAGATATGAACCCAGGTCATGGGATAATCAGCTTGGAACAAGAAGGGGCCTTAGACACCATCTAGTTCCACTTTCTCAGTTTGATGAGGCCCAGAGAAGCTTGGTGACTTGCCTAAAAACATACAGCTAACAAGTGGCAAAGCTGGGATTTGAATTAAGACTCCCTGATGCCCAACTCAGTACTTGTGTGCTCCCACGATTCCACTATGGGTAGATTTATAGGCTCATGGATAGAGGCGGGTAGATCAAGACATATGAGCCTGGAGGGGTAGACAAACATGACCCTCTGAAGACTGCAGCAGTTGTAATCTATAAGTGCAGGTGTGACTCGTGGGGCCCTTGTCAGGACTAATAAGTGCTGTTTGACACTTACGTCTGCTGGCAGGGCAGGAAAGGAAGTGTTGCTGGGAAGTATCCCTGCTGCCCAGCTTGTATTTGCTTCCTTCTGGTCCTCCAGGCCAGCAGAAGGGCTGAGACAGCAAAAGGTTAAGTGACTTACCTAAGGTCACACAGAGAGTGTCTGAGGCTGGTTTTGAACTCAGGGCTTCCCGACTCCAGGCCCAGGGCTTGATCTGCTATACCATCTAGCTGCCTAGATTTGGGAGGCTACCTCAGAGGCCTATACTGGAGCTTACCCTCCAAGGCCCCTAGCAAGTGGTCATTCCTTCTGCACTGAGAGCCAGGAATGAGGGAATGATTACATTCCACTCCTGTGCAGATTGTTAGAGAGGCCGGATTGGTCAGGATCTTGGGCATTTAGGAAATAGCAGCAGTTGTGAATTTCTACTTTCTTAGCTGCTCTGGTTTTTTGGACTTAGGTAAAACCCAGCCCCCAATAATGGCCTTTTTTTTTTTTTCTGGGCTATGCCACTGACATGACATGGTAAGCACTTCAGAAATAAGTCATGGGGAAGAATCCATTAGTTATTGAAACAAGCAGTTACGAGTAAATGTAAAGAAAACTAGGTGGTTCATAGGGTGATGGCATGGGCAGAATCAATCAGTCAACAAACATTCTTATCCAGGTATCAGGTCCAGGCCTGCTGACCCCTGCTCAGTGCTCTTCACCACAATGGGATCAGACTGGAGCGTTTCCAAGTTCCCTTTCAGCTCTCAATCCTATGGACCTATATATCTAAGGGCTTAAATGCCATCCTTTCATTGGAAAGGCATCTGGAAGGACAGAATAGGGGAACGAGTGATGCCCAAATGTGGCAGAGTGAGAATCATGACAGACACGAGTGCTGTGATCACAACCGCAGCACCCATTTCCATAATGGTTTATGGTTTTGTTGTTGTATGGGCCTATCTGATTCCCCATTTGGGATTTTCTTGGCAGAGACACTGGAGTTGTTTGCCGTTTCCTTCTCCAGCTCATTTTACAAATGAGGAAACTGAGGCAAGCAGGGTGAATTAACTTGCCCAGGGTCGCCCAGCTCGTAAATACCTGAAGCCAGATTTGAACTGAGGGAGATGAGTTTTCCTGACTCCAGGCGTATGGTACCACCCAGCTGCCCTAGGTTTGCGGTTTACAAAGCACTTTTTCCTTATAACAACCCTAAGAGGTAGTTAGTATAAGGATTGTTGGGGGCAGCTAGGTGGTACAGTGGATAAAGCACCAACCCTGGATTCAGGAAGACTGGAGTTCAAATCTGGCCTCAGACACTTGACACTTACTAGCTGTGTGACCCTGGGCAAGTCATTTAATCCCAATTGCCTCACTAAAAAAAAAAAAGAAATAAAGAAAAGGATTGTTATTCCCATTTTACAGATGAGGACCAAGTTTCAAAAAAAGGGAAATGACTTGACCAAGGCAACCCAATCACTAAGTGGGAGAGTTAGCAACTTTAAACCAGGTTTTTTAGACACAAATTCCACATCTCTTCCCATCGACTCTATCCTAATATTGCATAGTAGATCACATATCTAATTCAAAGCATAGGGTTTTCTAAAGCTAATAGAGCAGCCACAGTAGAATAAATCAGCCAGCATTAATAATGTGTCTTACATTCCCGGCCAGCAAAGCAGACATACTGTCTTCCCCTACAAAGCCAATCCTCTAGCCTTTCTTGCTTGTAGGTACCCAAGATAAAATGTTTTGGGAGAAAGATCCAATTCAATTCAACAGGCATTTAGGAAGATCTATTGCTGGCAAGATCCATCATTTGGGTGAGGGGAAGATGCAGAAATGAAATAGGATCTAATCTAGATATGAATCCTCGGCTGTGGCAAGCCATCTGACGAGTCTCACATTCTATAGCTAGGCTAAGTAGAAGGAGAAATATTTTTTTTCAAATAGATCAATAAGTGTATAATTTAAAAGAGCATTAAAATAGTCAGTAGATATATCTTGAAGATGAATTTTGTAAGTATAGTTCCCTCCACCCTTTGATTGGAGGGGGAGGAGAGTCACGTAATGTCCCAGACACGCCATGTCCATTAGACCTGTGGTATTCCTCTAGCACATAGATTCTGGCCTCACCTGCCCCCCTGCCCCCCACCCCTTGCACCCAGGGGACACAGGATGTTTGCTTTGCAGGCCAGGAATGTAAGATGAGTTACTAATGCTGACTGATTTATTCTACTGTGGCTGCTCTTTTTATTTTTGAATTAGCTATAAGACCCACTCTGGCAGGTCAGGTCCCTGGCTTGCAGGAGCTGATTATTCCTCCCCTCAGAGTCCCAGGGGTAACCCTGGTGGGGCTGGGAGGTGGTGTTTCCAATGCTGTTGTTCAGAAGCCTCTGTCCAGTGTGTTACTCCCAATACCAATAAACAAGCAAAGTATCTCCTCAATATCAGTTGACTAATTAATATCAATTGGTTTTTAGGTGGAGTTAGTTATTGAAAAAGTACAATAGTCTCCCAAACAGAGACATACTCTCCCTTAGCACCTCAGCCCTAGGGAAGGGTAGGTCAAAACTCAGGGTGGTTACTACCAACATTCCGTCCACCAAGTTCACTTGGGAAATGGCAAAGCTGAGAGCCTCTTTTGTGCCTGCAGACTGGGGTCTCCACTCTCTAGCCTCTCACTCTCTTCTTAACCCTTTGCAGTCTGGCTTCCAATGGTATCATTCCACCAAAGTCACTAATGATCCTTTAGTGGCCAAATGCAATGGCCTTTTTCTCAGTCCTCATGCTCCTTGGCCTCTCTGCAGCCTATGAAGTGCTGATCACTCTCTCCTCCTCTCTAGGTTTTCGGGACACCACACGTGCTCTCCTGGTTCTCCTCCCTCTCTGACCATTCATTCCCCGTCTCCTTTGCTGGATCTTCCCGAGGATCATGCCCTATAACTATAGGTGTCTCTCAGCTTCTGTCTTGGGCCCTTTTCTCCCTCTTTACTCTTTCACTTGGTGATCTCATCAACTACCATGGATTTAATGGCCATCTCTCTGTGGATGATTCTCAAATCTACCCCTCCTGACCCAGTCTCTCTGCTGACCTCCCACCTCTCCAACTCCTTTTCCTTTCAAGTGCTCGCCTCTCCAACTACCTTTCACACATCTCCAGTTGGGTGTCCAGTAGACAGCTTAAACTCAGTATGTCCAAAGCAGAACTCGTTATCTTCCCGTCCTTCCTTCCCTGTTACAGTAGAGAGCAATGCCATCCCCCCAGTTCTTTGAGGCTCAGAATCTGGGAGTCACCCTAAATTCTTTATTATCTCTCTCCATATTCAAGCTGTTCACCTTTACAGTTCTCTCTCGAATATGCCCCTTCTGTCTTCCGACATGGCAGCCACCCGGGTGCAGGCCCTCATCGCCTCTTGTTGTTGTTGTTGGGTCGTTTCAGTTATGTCTGACTCTTCATGACCTCATTTGGGGTTTTCTTGACAAAGATACTGGAGTGGTTTGCCATTTCCTTCTCCAGCTTATTTTACAGATAAGGAATTGAGGCAAATAAGGTTAAGTGGCTTGCCCAGGGTCACCCAGCTAGTAAGGGTCTGAGGCCAGATTTGGACTCAGAAAGATAAGTCTTCTTGACTCCAAGCTCTATTCACTGTGCCACCTAGCTGCCCCCTTATCACCTCCCACCTGGACTATTGCAACAACCTGTTGGTGAGTTAGCCTGCCTCAAGTCTCTCCCCACTCCGATCCATCCTCCATTTAGTCACTAAAGTGATTTTCCTAAAGCACAAATACGACCATGTCACTCCCCTTTCCCCTACTTAATAAACTCCTGTAGCTACCTATTGCCTCCTGGATCAAATACAAAAGATTGTTTGGTGGAGAGAAAGCTTTTGACAAAATACAGCACCCATTCCTAATAAAAACACTAGAGAGCTTAGGAATAGGTGGAGCTTTCCTTAAAATAATAAGCAGTATCTACCTAAAACCATCAGCAAGCATTATATGTAATGGAGATAAGTTAGAGGCATTCCCAATAAGATCAGGGATGAAACAGGGATGTCCATTATCACCTCTATTATTCAATGTTGTACTAGAAATGTTAGCTTTAGCAATCAGAGAAGAAAAAGGAATTAAAGGAATTAGAACAGGCAAGGAGGAAACAAAACTATCACTCTTTGCAGATGATATGATGGTATACTTAGAGAATCCTAGAGAATCAACTAAAAAATTACTTGAAACAATTAACAACTTTAGCAAAGTAGCAGGATATAAAATAAATCCACATAAATCATCAGCATTTCTATACATGACCAACACAATCCAGCAGCAAGAGATAGAAAGAGAAATTCCATTTAAAGTAACAGTAGAGGGGCAGCTAGGTGGCGCAGTGGATAGAGCACTGGCCTTGGAGTCAGGAGTACCTGAGTTCAAATCTGGCCTCAGACACTTAACACTTACTAGCTGTGTGACCCTGGGCAAGTCACTTAACCCCAACTGCCTCACTAAAAAAAAAAAAAAAAAAAAAAAGTAACAGTAGATAATATAAAATACTTGGGAGTCTACTTGCCAAGACAAACCCAGGAACTCTATGAACACAATTATAAAACACTTTTCACACAAATCAAATCAGATCTAAATAACTGGAAAAATATCAATTGCTCATGAATAGGCCGAGCTAATATAATAAAAATGACAATTCTACCTAAATTAATTTACTTATTCAGTGCCATGCCAATGAGACTAACTACAAATTATTTTATAGAGCTAGAAAAAATAATAACAAAATTCATCAGGAAAAAAAAAAAGGTTGGGGCAGCTAGGTGACACAGTGGATAAAGCACCAGCCCTGGATTCAGGAGGACCTGAGTTCAAATACGGCCTCAAACACTTGACAGTTACTAGCTGTGTGACCCTGGGCAAGTCACTTAACTCTCTTTGCCTCACACACCCCCCCCACCCCCCCCACACACACACACACAAAGGGTCAAGAATATCAAGGGAACTAATGAAAAAAATAATTACAGGAAGGTAGGCTAGCTGTACCAAATCTGAAGCTTTACTATAAAGTGGCAGTCATCAAAACTATCTGGTACTGGCTAAGATATAGAGCGGAGGATCAATGGAATAGGTTAGGCACAGGAGACACAGTAGTAAATGACTTTCATAATGTACTATTTGATAAACCCAAAGACTCCAAAGTTTCTAGGATAGGAACTCAGTATTTGACAAAAACTGCTGGGAAAACTGGAAGAGAGTATGGCAGAAACTAGGCATTGACCAACATCTTACACCTTACTAAAATAAGGTCAAAATGGGTTCATGATTTAGACATAAAAGGTGATACCATAGGTAAATTAGGAGAGGAAAGAATGGTTTACCTCTCAGGTCTTTGGAAAGGAGAACAGTTTATGACCAAACAACAGATAGAGAATATTATGAAATGCAAAATGGATGATTTTGATTACATTAAATTAAAAAGGTTTTGCACAACAGAAGCAATGCATCCAAAATTAGAAGGGAGACAGAAAACTGAGAAACAATTTTATAGCCAGTACTTCTGACAAAGGCCTCATTTCTTTTTTTCTTTTTTTTTTTTGTGAGGCAATTGGGGTTAAGTGATTTGCCCAGGGTCACACAGCTAGTAAGTGTGAAGTGTCTGAGGCCATATTTGAACTCAGGTCCTCCTGACTCCAGGGCCAGTGCTCTATCCACTGCGCCACCTAGCCGCCCCAAAGGCCTCATTTCTAAAATTTATCAAAAACTAAATCAAATTTATAAGAATCCAAGTCATTCCCCAATTGAGAAATGGTCAAAGTATATGAACAGGCAGTTTTCTGATGAAGAAATCAAAGCTATCTATTGCCATATGAAAAAATGCTCTAAATCACTATTGATTAGAGATGCAAATTAAAACAACTCTGAGGTACCACTATCAGACTGGCTAATATGACAAGGTAAATTTTGTCATATGACAAAATGTTGTTTGGCATTTAAAGTTCTTTAGAACCTAGTCCCCTCCTACCTTTTCAAGGTTTTCAAGTTTTCCTACACCCAACACATACTCTTCCATCCAATGATACTGGCCTCCTGGCTGTTCCACAAACAAGACACTCTCAACTCCAGACAGTCTCTGGCTATATCCCCCATGCCTAGAACTCTCTCCCTTGTGGGCTCTGACAACTGACCTTCCTAACTTCCTTTAAACTCCCACCTTCTCGGACAGTTAGATTGTACAGTAGATAAAGCACTGGCCTTGGGTTCAGGAGGACCCGAGTTCAAATGCAGCCTCAGACACTTGACACTTACTAGCTGTGTGATCCTGGGCAAGTCACTTAACCCTCATTGCCCCACAAAACCACACTAAAATAAATTCCCACCTTCTACAGGAAGCCTTCCCTAACCCCTCTTGATCCCAGTGCCCTTCCTCTGTTAATTATTTCCCAATTTATCTTGTCTATAGGTTGCTTGTTGTCTCCCCTATTAAATTTTATATCCCCAGAACTTAGCACAGTACCTGGCACATAGTTCCGTGCTTAAGAAATGTCTATGGATTGTGTTACTGATTGATCGATAGGTCCTTTCACTGCTGGGCTGGATCCTTACCAGCCTCAACTGCTTTGGCCAGTATGGCCTCTACTGCACCTCTGGTGGCTCTTTGGGCCTCTCAGAGTTCACGATCTTGTGGCCTGCTCCATCTAGCTCTGACATTCATTCATTTACAATCAGGAGACAGAAATGGAGTCATCACCGTGCATTCACATCTGGCTGCCACCTACTATTGCTGCTGCTGCCTTTCCCCACAACCCAGTGCCTTATACATACCACTTCTTCCTCCTCTTCACTTGAAAACTCCTATTGAAGAGAAATCAAGTTTATTGGAGCAAGCCTTTTGCAGGCACACTCAGTTCCAGATCAGCATGTCACCATGCAGCAGGCCAGCCTAAGCCACAGGATACCTGCACATGTTGTGATGTAGAGAGGGGAAGCCCACCTCCATCACCATTTAGTTTGTTTTTGTTTTTTGCAGGCAATGGGGGTTAAGTGACTTGTCCAGGGTCACACAGCTAGTAAGTGTCAAGTGTCTGAGGCTGGATTGAACTCAAATCCTCCCAAAAACAGGGCTGGTGCTCCATCCACTGGACCACCTAGCTGCCCCAGCAGTCTTTTTTTTTTCCTTTCTTTTTTTTTTTTTTGCTGGGCAATAGGGATTAAGCGACTTGCCCAGGGTCACACAGCTAGTAAGTGTCAAGTGTCCCAGGCCAGATTTGAACTCAGGTACTCCTGAATCCAGGGCCAGTGCTTTATCCACTGCCACCCAGCTGCCTGCCACCCAACTGCCCCCCCCCAGCAGTCTTTTTCAAAAATCATGTCTATAACATCCAAAGGATCACTTGCTTCTTATACAGTTGCTTACAAAACCGTAAAGTATAAAAATATTCCTTCATTACACCGGGAAAATGGAGAGGAATCCTATGGATCCCTAATGTCTCCTGAAACTTGCATATCTGATAAATAATGTTTGAAAAACTTAGTGTTCTAAATAAATAAACGCAAAGTCCTCCCTCAAATTTATACTATGATTAGAATAGTCAAGTGACTACATTTATGAAGAAGTTAAAGCTCTAGGTAATGATTAGCAAAATAACATTTCTGTTATGCTTCTCATTTTAAAAACTACACACCTCACACATAAAAGAGAAGAAAATCAAGACATGTTTGCTTATCATTTGCCTGGTGGATGGAAAGGCCTTGCTTATGGGGCCCCACAGGGCAGGTGTGGCAGCCATGCGCCCCACAAGCCTGGAAGCAGATTTTAGCTCCAAGGAAGAAGCTCCCTATGGATTCCTGCTGCCCTAAAGTGGCAGGGGTTATCTTGGGAGCTGGGGCCCCTCCCCAGGGGTCCAGGCTCAGGCACCAGGATCCCCCTGTGGGGATGCTCTGGAGGAGGCTGACTCCTGTTCAGGGCTCCAGGCCCCTCCCAGCCCCTCAGTGGGCAGGGGCTTTGCTCAGAGCCGAGCCTCTTCAGGAAGCCAGCTCTTTGGGTGGTGGAGGCACAATGCGGTACTCGGGGTTCGGCAGGCCGCCCTCCACAGCCCCTGTTAGCTCTCCACCGTAAGGGACCCCAGGTTTCCTATGTACTGGCTCTCCCTCCGGATGGAGAGATGGACGTGCATTTGTTAAGTGCTAGACATTGGGGACGCAGACAGAAATAGAAGACAGGCCCTGCCCTCAAGGGGCTCACACTCCAATGGGGGGAGATCACACATATGGAAGGTTCCAGCCGCAGGGGAGAAGGTCCCGTGCTCCTCAGGGGGCAGCGGATGGCCTCGTCCCTGCTTCAATGTCACGTCCACTGATAACCATCGGACACCAGGCTGGAAGCACCAGTTGAGGTCCTGGGCTGTCTCCATCCCAGTGCCTGGCACACGGCAGGTACTTAATAGATATTGATTGATTATCGATCGATCTGGGTCTGAGCGGAGATTCTGGCCAAGATGGCCGCGGTGCTTCCTGTTCGAGCTAGGCCAGTGCCGGGAGCGGCCGCCGGCTGGCACTGTTGCTTTATAGAGATGGCGTATCTCCATGCCTGTATCGCGTGTACGGTAAGTAGCTGAAGAGAAAGGGCATCGAGCTGGGGACCGGGAGGCTCCGGCCATTAATTTGACGGTGTGACCTTGGACAAGTAATTTCTCTCCGGGCATTAGTTTCTGTAACTGCAAAATGAGATTGGACCGGTCCACCCCTAACATTATATGATTTTGACATTTCTGAATGATACTGGCACGGAATGACTGGGCTTGGAATGGAACGGGGTAGAAATGAATGGAATTCTCTCCCTCCATCTCTCCTCACCGAACCCCCGCCGCGCCTCCCCCTTCAAAAGGTGGGTTTTTCTACGCTTCCCCGCCCTGAGATGACTGAGATCGATTGGGTCCAATCAGCAATGAGCATGATCCCTCTTTTCTTCTTTGCCCCGCCCCCTTCACCTCCCCGCCTTAATCTTCCCTCCGGGCTTCAGAATTTCCCGCCAACACCCCTCCCCCAGCCCGCGCAGAAGCAGCCAATGAGAACCTGCGGCGCGCTTATCTGCCGCCCCGATCTCTTCTGGGCCGAACTAATTCGGAGTTAGGGAAAGATTTTATTTACGCCTTTTCCCAACCCAGATATGGAATCTCGTTTACCTTCCTAGGCGTATCCCGCTCTTTTTAATATTCTATTTTTGCCTCAAAGTTTATTCTAAACTCCCTTGCCCTCTTTTCTGGATCGAGACTTAGCGTCTCCTTTTCCCGACTCCCCTTCCCTTCGCGTCCACTCTCTGATGGTTTGTCCCAGGCTCGCGAGAGGCGGTAGGAGGGGGGGAGGGGCGGCAAGTCTATAAAAAGCCGTTGAGGTAGACACCGCTCGCGCGCGAAATCAGTCTGCGCCGGTGCAGCGTTCTTATCCAAGCTCGTCAGCTTGACGTTAGTGAAGGGAACCTCCCGCCCCGGCTTCTGCTCTTGTCAGATCGCGCCCCTGCCTCTGCCGCACACCTTGCCATGGATTGCCGGCAGCGCAGTTCTCACAGTGCCGGGACGAGCCCTGGGAATAGCTGCTGGCAGGGCAACAGCAGGTAAATTAGCTGAGGACGGCCGGCCCGCCTCAGCCGCTAAGCGCGAGCCCTAGGCGACCACGGGCGTTCGCTTTCGCTGGCTAGTCTTTGGGCTAGCGGCGGGCCCGGGCCGTACTGCGCCTGCGTGGCAGCCCCGACTCCACCTTCCTGCCCCCCGGGATGCGGGTGGCGGGAAAAGACCCTAGTCAGCCTCCTTCATCCTGGGAAGGGTGTGGGGCTGGTGTGCGGGTTAGGACGGGGTTGAGGGTGGGATACCGGTCCTTTTGGGATGAGGAGTTCTACCCTTTTCTCCTTCCTCGCTGCAAGAACTGAATCCGAATGAGAACTTCCTGAAGTCCCCGTTCTAGTCCGCACGGCCCGTTTTACTTGGGGGCCACAGATAAAGAGGAGACCTGATGAGGGGGAGGGGTTAGCTCTGGGCTGTATGTAGAGTCGAGACACTAACCTTGGTCTTTAAAGTGCTCCCATCCCTTGTGCTTGAATGCCACAAACAGGAATAGCCAGCTATCGTGCTGAGAGATTGAGATGCAAAGGAGGGAAAAACCCCTAAATATTATACTCGGGTGTTAAAAACTGCCGTGTTCTTTGATATACAGCCCCCCCGGGGGGGGCGCAAAAATGAATTTGGATTCAGAGGGCGTGGGCTCTTACTAACAGAGTGACTTTGGGTAAGTCACTTTTATAGTCCTGGTTTCCCCCCCATTTCTAAGATGAATAAGGTTAATTGGCAGAGCCGGAATTAGAATCCTGTGCTTTCCATTGTGTACCAGTCTTCTCCTTTGCACTATACCCACTCCCATAAAGGTAGGAGGATTTGTGTAATCGCCATTTTTACTAATGGAAAAAATGAGGGAGGGAGAAATGATTTTGTCCAAGGTCAAACAAAGCTAGGACGCCTAGAACCTAGGTCCGACCTCGGTCCTAGTAAGTAGCTGCATGTTCTTGCAGCTTTATCACTTGACCTAGGACCAGGGGTTCAAAGAGGATGCGTGAACCTAATACCAAGAAATCACGTATATCAAAAGCATGTGCCTCCATTTGTGCCCCAAGTTCAGTTATTAAGCCAAAAGCCTGGTAGGAATTTTAAGGGTTGGAAGGGATACTACTATCATGTACATTCACTTTCTTTATCTTAGAGGATGAGGAAAGGGAAACTGAAACTCAGAACAGTGAATTGGCTATAGTGGAGTCTCAATTGAGCCAGAATTAGAACCTTGTTTTTTCTGCCCCCTAGTCTAGTACTTTTACTGTTAGACTTACTACTGCCTAATCTCCAAAGCACCTCATAACTTAGAACAGGTTAGCAAGTAAATCTAAATTTTTTTTTCTTGCACATAGCACACATTCTCCATCCCGGTGGTCTCTTGGCCGAAAACGAAGATTGGATGGAAGGCACAGAAAACCGGAAGATACTGATTCATCTCTGTTGGTGGAAGATGAGATCAAATCTAAACACTCAGAAGAAAATGAATGTCGGAATTCAGACAACAGGCTTGAGAGGTTCGACATTTGGCAGAAACATACTTTGTGGGGGGGGGGTTCTTTGTGCAAGTTATGGTTGATGTTCGTGATAGTTTTATGACAATTACATGGCCAGATCAAAATTATTGTTTGAGCCCATTTTGGGGAAATTATACACAGAATGGTAGACCAGTATGGCAGAATGCGATAGCTGAAAAGAAGGTATCTAGGCTCTGGGAAAACTTGATAAGGGGAAACTTTATACTTCTGTTTTTACTAATTGGTCTTCATTTTACAAAATCTTTGCTTTACTTACTTGGCATATTCAAAACAAACCTTAATTTCTGTTTCCATTTCTTAGAGTATTTGCTTTGTACGTGGGGAAAGGGCTGCTGGATTTGGGAGCTATACCTGAATACATCTAGTTCCAGTTGAAGTTTGAACCTTTATACATATTTGCATATTTTGATGGATATAGAGAGAATTAGGATTTAACTTGGTTAGAAGTGTATGATTGGGCAGCTAGGTGGCGCAGTGGATAAAGTACTGGCCTTGGATTCAGGAGGACTTGAGTTCAAATGTGACCTCAGACACTTGACACTTACTAGCTGTGTGACCCTGGGCAAGTCACTTAACCTCCATTGCCCTGCCCCCCCCCCCAAAAAAAAAAAAAAGTATGATCCCAATTCCTAGATAACCAGAAAGGTTGGGCCAAATTTGTCCCTGTGGGAACACTAATGAGACTGGAACCATTAGGTGTTGTTCTGACTTTAACCCTTTTTAGAATCCATGTTCTCTGTTACCATTGTCATATTCATAAATAACCATGACCCAACTAGGTTGAGTCATAATACACATGCTCTGTTTTTATATTCAGTAGATCTGTGATATCGTCCATGTGAATATTCCTGCCAACATCACACATTGCATCACATCTCTGCCTGTCCTTTCTGTGCATTTTTTGACCAGGTCTTTCCATAAATTTGCCACATATTAGGGTTTTTTTTTAAAACATTTTCAAAAATAGATATTTTGGACAATTTTTTTAAAACCCTAAATTTATATTGTTGCAAGAAACTGTCTAGTCACTTTTTTTTTTTTTGCGGGGCAATGAGGGTTAAGTGACTTGCCCAGGGTCACACAACTAGTAAGTGTCAAGTGTCTGAGGCCGGATTTGAACTCAGGTACTTCTGAATCCAGGGCCGGTGCTTAATCCACTTCGACACCTAGCTGCCCTTGTCTAGTCACTTTTGACTGGGAACAGAAAAATATCTTGATAGGTTATATGTTTTAATTGACCAATTTAATAAATTTTGCTACTTACTGTATGTTTTAAGGAAAAGCACATTGAAATTTAACATGTTTGAGAAAGTGAGTACAGAATTCTCAAGTTTTTAAAAATGATTGAACTTTTTGTTCATTTATTTGAGGCTCATTAATTTGTATTACTAAACCCAGGATTGCCTATTAAGAATATACTGTAAGGGCAGCTAGGTGGCACAGTGGATAAAACACTGGCCCCGGATGCAGGAGGACCTGACTTCAAATCTGGCTTCAGACACTTGACACTTACTAGCTGTGTGACCCTGAGCAAGTCACTTAACCCTCATTGCCCTGCAGGAAAAAAAAAAACAACCCAAAAAGAATATACTGTAGACGTTGAGACAGTGATGAGATAGGTTCATAAAACTATATGGGGGGGGGGGTTCAGTCATAAGATTGAGCCATAGAATGTGGATATTTCTTTGAGGAGAGATTTAGTGACTTGCCCAGGGTCACACAGCTAGTAAGTGTCAAGTGTCTAAGGCTAGATTTGAACTCAGGTCCTCCTGAATCCAGGGCCGGTGCTTTATCCACTGTGCTACCTAACTGCTGCCCCCTGAATTTGGAGATTTCAAAAAGTGGTTGAGATAGAAATGTTGTTAACCTGTTTGATAATAATAGTTAGCTTTTATTAGTGCTTTAAGATTTGCAAAGTACTTTACAAACATAATTTCATTTGATCCTCACAATAAATCTGGGAGGTAGGTGCTGTTTTTATATCCATTTTACAGACAAGGAAACTGGGTCAAACTTGATTGTGGCTTGCCCAGGGTTACCTAGCTACTCTGTAAATAAGCATCTGAAGACAGATTTGAACTCAGGTCTTTCCGGCTCTGCTCCTACTGTCTATCCATTTCCTCCATGTAGTTCCCTCTGTTTGAACTTACACTCAGTTTTAACAAACTAAAAGTTTGGGCACTGTTATACACAATATTAATTGTGTTGGTGTCTTAATAAACTGTCTTGCATTGTAGTGGGCTATGAGAAATTAACAGAAACAAATTTTTTGATGTTCTTTTTGACATAGAGATTGGTTGTGATATGTTTGGGTCATTTTTATTGTAGAAATTGGTAGCAATGGACTGAATAATTAAATTTACCCTTTTTTGTTTCATTTTTGCTATATGGCTGAAAATTATTGAGCTAATTTTTTAAAAAATCATTTAATAGTATCTTTTTTGTTTTGGTTTGGTTTTTTTGTTTGTTTTATTTTGTTTTGTTTTGGTGAAGCAATTGGGGTTAAGTGACTTGCCCAGGGTCACACAGCTAGTAAGTGTCAAGCATCTGTGTCTGCTTATCTGCTCAAGGTCATAGAGCTGTGTCTGGGAGAGGATTCAAATTTGGATTTTCCTGACTCTGCCATTGTCTACTCTGCTTCATTACCAAAAACAAAACATGGTTGCAATGTCTAACACTGAAATATGCAGACAATCTTTAGTTTTCTTTGGGCTGTATTCCTAAGAATTCTCAGAGTAGACCTTCCTCATAAGGAATGTTCTATCATTAGACAGTGTTATAAAATGTAACTACAAATTTCTGAAGTTTGAAATTTAAAAATGATGCTAGAATGACTATATACTACATAAAAGATAGAACCTCGGGGCAGCTAGGTGGATAAAGCACCAGCCGTGGATTCAGGAGTACCTGAGTTCAAATCCGGCCTCAAGACACTTGATTGACATTTACTAGCTGTGTGACCCTGGGCAAGTCACTTAACCCCCATTGCCCCACCAAAAAAAAGGAAAAAGAAATAACCTCTACTGTATCCTGGCTTAGCCTAAAATTGACTTGCTGTATAAAATAAATTTTAGGTATTAATTAAATTATTGCCTTAAATTTTATGTTGGGGGAATTTAAGGAATTTAAAGTTGATACCTGTTTCTATTGATATTTACCTTAAAGGAAACAGAAAGGTATGCAAAATCATGTTATTTGTAGAGATATGTCTGGTGGTAAGACAGAAGGTGCTAAAGATGATTTCTTTGCACTGAAAAGCTTGTTTCATGGCTAACCTCACATTTTCCTTTACCTTTGCCTGTATTTGTTTATTCAGAAGAATTGAAGCTCTTCAATATCACAGTCCAACTGGTAGCACCTCTAAGCAAAAATTAATAGCTGTCAGAATAGTCTTTACTTAATTGGAAGCAAAACACATACAAACAACCACATCATTTGTCTTCGAGCAAAAATAAATTTCTTGATATCTTTTGTTTTTACATTACCAGAATTTCCCCCTGTATCTCTTCCTCTTTCCCCTACCAGACAGCCATTCTATATTACAAATAATATTTTTAAAGAAAAGGGGAGGGGGGCGGAAATCAACCAATACATTAGGGTGGGGAAAATCTGAAAATGATTGCTGTGGGTCACATCTGTGTCTCCTCCCTTTGCAAAGGAATGGGGTGGGGTTTTTTCATATATTTTTTTTAATAGATCCCTGCTTTGTATCTAGTAATATGCTGAGTGTTAAAGATAAAAAGAAAAGGCAAACTGATCCCTAGTCCCTACCAACATAGAGCTTACATTCTAATCAGGGACAACAAACAGTGAATAGATAGCAACATTAGAGGGGAAAGCACTAGTACTTTGGAGAACCAACAGAGACCTCTTGTCAGAGGGAGCTTGACCATAGTAGTGTGTAGAGGGGAGTATGTGTTAAAGGACTAGAAAGATAGGAAGAACTGAAGTTTGAAGAGCTTTCAGTGCTAAAAAGGATCTCATTTGATCCTAGAGGTAATAAGAAGCCATTGGATTTTAAGCAAGGTGGTAACATGTTCAGACATAGATCCCTTTATTTTCCAAATATATCATCCTCTTTCCCTCTATAGATCCTTCCCATTTAATAAAGAATAAGGAAAAAACACGGTTCAACAAAACATCAACTGACTCTGTGTGTGTATACACATTAGTCTCCCACTTACACAAAGAAGGTTGGTGTTATAAAAACTTTAAAAGAAAACCTAAAGAGAGAAGAATGTAGGCAACAGCTGGCCACAGTCGAGTAAAGACGTTGGAAGGCAAATTGCAAAGTGTTGTGGCACAAGAGGAAAGGAAGTAAAAGGCAATGAATTTAGGCAGCTTTTTTGAGAAGTTTGTCTAAAAAGATGAATTAAGGGGGAATGGTGGGGTTGAATGAAGGACTTTTAAGGATGGAGGACACTTGGGCAATCTGGAAGTTTTAAGGAAAGAAACAAGTTGGAGGCAGAGAATGCTTGAGGGCGATCTGATGGAGAAAGGTGGGGGAGGGTGTCGAGAGTACAATACCATAACCAGTTCTGAATTCTTCAATGAGAAATAATAAAATTTAATATGAATCAGTGTAAAGAGAAAAGAACAGAACCAGAAAAATAAACACACAATGACTATAACAACATATAATGTAAAGATAACTACAAGTGAACTCTGTAATTAGTGACCAAGCTTAGGACTGAAAAAATATCAGAAAATGCTTTCTGACTAATTGAAGATAGTTGTTTTTTGTTGTTTTTTGCAGGGCAATGGGGGTTAAGTGACTTGCTCAGGGTCACACAGCTAGTATGTGTCAAGTGTCTGAGGCCAGATTTGAACTCAGGTACTCCTGACTCCAGGGCTGGTGCTCTATACACTGCGCCACCTAGCTGCCCCCAATAGTTGTTTTTTGCAGTGCACTATTGTTCTGTGACACTCATGTAACACTTTGTCCATACCCCACCTTCATTTTCAGTTTTTTGCTACCTTAAAAGTGCTTCTATAAAATTTGGATATATTTGGGACTTTTTTGTCTTGTCCTTGGGATATTTTAGTATATATGTATAGCAGTGGGAGCTCTGCCAGCCCATCTTTGTAAAGCATGCATTTATTTATGTATTTACTCCTTTATACTACCTCTCTTTCCATGGTTCCTTATTAGCATTGTGTTGCAACCTGTTCACACCCATTAGTTACCTATATGTATGTAAACCCACAAATTGTTAAAAATTTCAAAATTCATTCTTTTATCTGAACTGTAAATTTGAATTTTGCTGAACTAATCTTAAAAAGTAAACTGGAAGGGGGCAGCTAGGTGGCCCAGTGAATAAAAGCACCAGCCCTGGATTCAGGAGGACCTGAATTCAAATTCTGCCATAGACACTTGACACTTACTAGCTGTGTGACCCTGGGCAAGTCACTTTAACTCTCATTGCCTTGCCATAAAAAAAAAAGTAAAGTGGAGGTAGGTGTCATTTAAATGTATGAATTTTTGCAGTTTTTTTTTTTTAAATAAAAGTATTTTGTTATTTTCCAGTTACATGTAGAGATAGTTTTCAACAGGCAGTTTATTTTTCTTATCAATTTTTCCCCCCAGTTTTACAACACCAGAAGGTCCAAAACCCCGTTCAAGATGTACAGACTGGGGAAGTGTAGTTGAAGAGGATGAAATGAGAACCAAAGTGAATAAAGAAATTGCAAGGTACTTAAGCGTCGAATTTTAATTCTTTCCTTGGTAATTTGATCATCCACCTTCATTCTTTAAGCTATTCTTTTTTCCCCCTTTAGATATGTTCTGATTGGTGCTTCTACGATAGCTTAACTTTTAAAAGTAACGTATTAATAATCCTGAATATTATTTCTGAATAGAATATCAGGTAGTTCTTTGAGATGCAGACAGTTTTGGTACTTTCAGCAGTAGGGAATTTCCAAACAATTCTATAATATGTACTACAGTAATTAATAATGCACTTGAAACATTATCAAGTGAAATTATCATTAATTTTAGTTATTTTCCCTTCTAGTGTGAAATAGAATCCAGTTAAGTGAAATTGGAATTAAGATTATCCAAAACAAAGTTTTTGAGCTTTAAATTTGTTGAGGCATTTGGATTTGCTAGAATCTTCTGTTTAAACATTATTCTAGGGGGCAGCTAGGTGGCACAGTGGATAGAGCACTGGCCCTGGATTCAGGAGGACCTGAGTTCAAATCCAGCCTCAGACACTTAACACTTACTAGCTGTGTGACCCTGGGCAAGTCACCAAAAAAAGGAGAATCAGTCATCTTAGAAGATGGCCCTTCCTCTCTGCGATGTGTATATATACATATAGATATATATTTTGCATAAGTTCTAAGTGGACAATGAAATCCACAAAAGAGGGACCTCAACAGAATGAATGACTTCAGCACACCTACCATCCTGACCTAAAGCCAAAGGGCAATGGTTTGTGGGATAGCTAAGAAGCCTTAATACCTTATTCCAAATAAACTAATGAGACTTGGGGTGCTCTGGACAGAATTCAAGTAGCAGCACCTCCATCTGCCGAGAAGTTTACATGGTACATGTATACACAGACACATACAGAACTCTCCCAGCTTTTTTTTTAAGTGTTTGTGTAACAGGGTTGAGGCCCCTGCCTATCAAAATAAGTTATTTTTTCTCATACAGTACACAAAATATTAAAAGGTAAGAGACTTTCTATGAAGATCCCTAGAGAGGCATTGTGCATAAGGTCCACGCCTGTCTGAAAGGAAAGGCAGGAGATGGGTGCTTCCATCTGTCTTCATTAGCTGGACCCCTCTTTTGGTCAGAGCCACCATGGCTGCCGTTTTGGATGCCGTGGCCCCCACTGCACCCTCGCTGGCTTTTTCTTCTTCATCCTCCTGAGGATAGAGGTCTGGTTACTTCCGCATGTATTCTTGTATGGTCCGGAACTGATCTACACAGTCTGAACCTTTGACTTCTTCTGTGCTGTAATGGAAACAGGAGAAGGCCGACTTGAACTGCTCCCTACAGGGACTACTGGCCATTCCCCCGAGACACAGGCAGTTCCAATTAATGTCTCCATTGGGCAGTATCAAATCATGGTCTTCATAGGGATCATTGGGGTTGTCCGCTACCAGCTCGGGCGTTGCTCAGTGTCTCTTGGTCTTTGGTCATAAATATAATCTGGTCCTGGGGGCAGATAGGTAGCACAGTGGATAAAGCACCAGCCCTGGATTCAGGAAGACCTGAGTTCAAATCTGGTCTCAGACACTTGACACTAGCTGTGTGACCCTGGGCAAGTCACTTAACCCCCAACCCCCACTGCCCCCACAAAAAAACCAAACAAAAAACCCAAATATAATTCGGTCCTTTCCTTCCTGCTGGCAGTAGGACATGGCTGAGGCCGCCAGGTGCCATGATCTCTCCTCGGGCTCTGCCCCCCCTTCCCAGGGCCTGCCCCCTGACATACCAGTCCAGCTGCTTCCTCTGGCCCACCAGGCGCCCAGCAGCCTTCGCCTCCCGACCATGTTTGTGGTTATTAATAAGCATTTATTTCTGTGTTAAATGCTCACTACCTTGGACAGATGTAGCATAAACAGAAATGTTTTGTTTACATTCTACTCTGCATCTTTATTATTGTGTGAGGGCATGGGAGTGGTTCTGCCTAGACATCAGGAAAAGTGAAGTCTAACTTGGTTCTTGTACTGATCACTTCTGCTGCTTGAGCCATTAAATCTCTCTAGCCTTTATCTTTAAAGTCTGTTGAATAGTAAGTATAATTTGTCTTTTCTCTCACAGATACAAAAGAAAACTTCTCATAAATGAATTTGGAAGAGAAAGAAAGTCATCTTCTGGAAGGTAAATAACATTGAATACTTTTAATTTTCTATGTCTGTTAAAGTTACTCATGGGGAAAACCAACAACTATGAATGCTATAAAGAAATCTAGGGTAACCTTTATGAAATCATGCAAAAGAAAAGCTTAACCAAGAAAGTACATTATAACCACAAAGTATATTATGGAAAAGTAAATGGAAATGAATGGAGCAAACTGAGAAAGTTAACGGATACCTAATGGGAGTGACCTAAATAAGATGAAGTTTTTATATGTTGAAATCCATTTATTTAAATATATTTTCAAAGCAAGATTATTTGTTTTGAATGTTCAGTAAAATTGTGAAAATGTTAATATGCATTAAATAGACTTTTAAATTTTTGACATCTGGAAATGTCATAATCTTTTTGTTTTGTTTAGTTCTGATTCAAAAGAATCGACATCTGCAGCACCAGCAGAACTAGAAACAGATGAAAATGTTCTGATGAGGAGACAAAAACAGATCAATTATGGAAAGAATACCATTGCCTATGATCGCTATATTAAAGAAGTTCCAAGGTAGATTTTCAGTTGTGTGAATGGCAGCCTTTTAAGTGAGTTAATGTCATTATAGATAGCTTCCTTTAAAAAAATCATTTATACTACTTATTTCTGAATATACATCCTTTATCCCATCAATAAGCATTCCTTTGTAACAAAAAAATAAAGTTTATGTTTTGGGAAAATATCTTAAGAACTGTTAGCCAAGGACAGCTTGTATAGATTATTACCATGAGTAAATACATAGTGATATAGAGATTGTTACAGTAATCTTCATAATAGAGGAAAGTATTGTACATGTGGCATGGGGTAGTCTTCTGATGACCACAAGATCCCTTAGGATTCTGGCAAATTGACTGGTATTACAGTGATGGCTGAATACCTGGGGAGATCTCAAGATGAGAGGTGAAAGCTAGGACTTTTGATTTATCTTGGCCTATTCATGGGCATTAGAGTGAAAGAAAGTAGGAGGCTGAACAAAGAAAGCTGTTGCAGAAACTTGAGCTAAAAATCAAATCTGGCAATGACCAAAGAAGGCATGCCCAGTAGGGAGGACAAGGGGTGGGTATGCAGGGAATTAGCAAACTGGATTGAAGCCATTGGCTAGTTTTCACCCCAAAAAGGACCTTTGCTAAGGCAAATTCTTTGGTCTTTTGTGGGTTTTATAGGTATACTGGTCCCTGTCGAACCAGCTGGCTTCATTGTTTGTTTGTTTTTAAGTGATTTTGTTTTTTTGTTTGTTTGTTTGTTTTGTTTTGTTTTGTTTTTGCGGGGCAATGGGGGTTAAGTGACTTGCCCAGGGTCACACAGCTAGTAAGTGTTAAGTGTCTGAGGCTGGATTTGAACTCAGGTCCTCCTGAATCCAGGGCCAGCGCTTTAACCACTGCGCCATCTAGCTGCCCCTGATTTTGTTTTTTAATAATGGGAAATGTCAGAACATAATTTGATATATTAGGACTTGCTATTTTTCATAGATTTCCAAATAATTTGGACAACCTAATATAATCCAAAGAAATGTCTGGCTTAATTTTAAATATTAACATCCACTGATGGGTTTTTTAATAAATTAAGCAAAATTTCAGTTTTTGAAAACTCAGTCTTTCATTAAAATCTTTGGTTTTGTAATTAGTAGTGAGAATCATATGGAAACATAGTATGTATGATTCCTTAGACTAATGGGTGTTCTCTTCCTAATATAGGCATCTTAGACAGCCTGGAATTCATCCCAAGACTCCAAACAAATTTAAGAAGTACAGTAGGCGATCGTGGGACCAGCAAATCAAACTGTGGAAGGTTGCTTTACATTTTTGGGATCCTCCAGCTGAGGAAGACTGTAACTTACAAGAAATGTATGTATAAGTTAGGACTTCTTTTTTCTCTGTATTATGCAAGTGTGTGTCCTACAAGTAGACCATTTGTGCTTATTGACATAAGTTATATACATGGTTCTGTGGCTTGTGAAATGGTGTTCTTCAGATCTTCCCATAAGAACAATTCAGTGAATACTTATTGGCTTGATCTACAGGGTATAGGTAGCAGGTTGTCTCCTCCCTGGGAGTAGTCTAGAGTAAAAACAACAAACCCTTAATTAAGCTCTGTTGCACGTAAAGGCTGGTAGGCAGAACATATTATTAGATTGGTGGGCTCAGAATTTGTTAATGAAGTTAAAGTTATGGATAGTCTCTCACCTCCCACAGGGAAGGGTTCTGTCTGAGCAGAATGCATTATGCTTGCATTAAAATCTAAAGCCTATATCCCCACCCCGGTACCATGTGCTTCCCTTAAAGCATGTTTCTCAAAGTGAGACTATAACATCACGTTGAAGGACTGTTTTGATGTTCAGTTTTTTGTCCAACTATACATGTTATTTTTGAATGCTTCCTTGTATTAAAATGGTAGTGTTTTCGGGGCAGCTAGGTGGTGCAGTGGATAAAGCACCGGCCCTGGATTCAGGAGGACCTGAGTTCAAATCTGGCCTCAGCCACTTAACACTTACTAGCAAGTCACTTAACCCCAATTACCTCACCAAAAAAAAAGAACAAACGTAAAAAATGGTAGCGTTTTCATTTCAAGATTAGAAAACAACCAGTCCAGGTTTTTTCTTTTTTTTTTTTTATGGGGCAATGGGGTTAAGTGACTTGCCCAGGGTCACACAGCCAGTAAGTGTCAAGTGTCTGAGGCCGGATTTGAACTCAGGAACTCCTGAATCCAGGGCAGGAACTACCTTTAAAACTTTATAAAGTTTTGCTTACTAGTAACCTGACACATTTACATGATACTTTGAGATTTATGAAGTAATGTATTTGCATCAACTCTGTAAGTTAGGTAGTACTGGGGTGATCCTTATTTTGTAGATGAGGAAACTTAGCACGTGCAACTTTTCAAAGTTCTTTAGAATAATATTAGGCAGGAGAAATCTACAGAGACATTAGTGGTTTTCCCTGGAGACACTCATCAACCAGCAGAATTCTTTCAGCACTATGTTAAGCAAGTCATTGATGTCATTTATGTGTTGTTTTGTATTTGAACAGCACTCCAGTAGATATTGGTGAAATGGAGACTGAATCTGCCGAAAGTAGCTCTGAGTCACAAACAAGCTCTCAGGATAACTTTGTGAGTACTGGGGTTGTGTCTCCTTTTCTACCCTCAAGTTTTCTAATTCCTTCACTTAGCTCTTGGCAGTTTGGTTCATTTTAAGTAGTGATATAAAAATGTGCTTGGTTTGAACTTGACACTAGGGAATAAGGACTTCAGTCTATCTTATAGTAAAACTCGAGGCTTCGTCCTGGGATTGGCTTGTGAAATCTTGTACTGACCATGATTTTGACATTTATAATATGGGGATATTATGAAGGAAGATAATGCACATCTCTCAGTTATATTCAGTGGCAATATTACGACAAAAGATGTGGCATAATGAAAATAGAATGTTGGTTCTAATCTTAGTTCTGTTGCTAGCTGTTTTAAATAACTTGTCAAAGTCTTTTAACCTCTAGGTCTCTTGCTTCCCCTGGAAAAAACAAAGGGCTTTAAACTAAAAGACCTGAATGCTGAGTCTATACTATGAATACAAACTTAGCAAATACAAAGTTCAGCTTTCATTCAGTGGACTCATCCAACTATTTGTAAGGTGTGCAGGAACTCTTGGTGATTGGAAACAGTAAAAAGAATAAAAGGATAATTTAAGTCGACTCAAGGAAGGTTAGGACAAAAAAATGGGGACTGAGGTTTGGGAGAACAGTTGAAAGATTAGGCTTCAGTTAGTGTAAGCAAAACTTAGTTGCAGGAGCCAAGTGTTGACTTCAGAAGAGACAAAAGAGAATTAGAGAAAAATAGAAACATCCTTTGAAATAGAAATGAAAATGAGGAACTAGAACAAAATTTAGTCTACATCAAGATATTTTTTAAAAGCATGAGTTAAAATGATTATATTGGACAAGGAAATAAATTCAGTGTCAAGAGAAAAAAAATTCATGTGTCACTGTAGACTGCAAGGATAGTGATATTAAAATATGTGCAATAAATGACTATCTAAGATCATGGAGGAAAAGCTTAGTCTGGTTATAAAAAACATGATAGCAGGACAAGAATTATAGGAGTTGGTTTTTTTTCTGATAAAAGTATTTTATTTTTTTCCAGTTACATGTAAAGATAGTTCTCAACATTTGTTTATACAAGCTTTCCAATTTCTGATTTTTCTCCCTCTCTCCCCTCCCTCCCCTAGACAGCAGGTAATCTGATATAGGTGTTATATATATATATATATATATATATACACATATGCACACATATATATATAATAACATTAAACATATTTCTACATTAGTCATGTTATAAGAGAAAAATCAGAGCAATGAGGAAAAACCTCAAAATAGAAAAACAACAGCACCAAAAACAAAAGAAATAGTATGATTCAATCAGCATCTATACTACACAGTTCTTTTTTTTTTTTCCCCTGGATTTGGAGATCCCCTTCCATCATGAGTCCCCTGGAACTCTTCTGTGCCATTGCATTGGTGAGAAGAATATAGTCCATCACAGTAGATCAACACACAATGTTGATGACACTGTGTACAATGTTCTTCTGGTTCTGCTCATCTCACTCATCATCAGCTCACGCAAGACCCTCCAGGTTTCTCTGAACTCCTCTTGCTCATCGTGTACAATAGTATTCCATTACATTCATATACCACAACTTGTCCAGCCATTCCCCAATTGATGGGCATCCCCTCAACTTCCAATTCCTTGCCACCACAAAAAGAGCAGCTATAAATATTTTTGTACATGTGGGTCCTTTTCCTTTTTCCATGATCTCTTTGGGGAAAAGACCCAAAAGTGGTATTGCTGGGTCAAAGGGTATGCACAGCTTTATAGCCCTTTGGGCATAATTCCAAATTGCTCTCCAGAATGGTTGGATCTATAGATTTTTTTTTTTTTAAGTGAGGCAATTGGGGTTAGGTGACTTGCCCAGGGTCACACAGCTAGTAAGTGTTAAGTGTCTGAGGCCGGATTTGAACTCAGGTACTCCTGACTCCAGGGTCGGTGCTCTATCCACTGTGCCACCTAGCTGCCCTGGATCTATAGATTTTTAATGCTCTTTTCAAAGCTTTCAGAATGAACTTAGGAATGATTAAAAAAAAGTAAGGAAAACAGTTGACATACTGTTGGAAAAACATTTGAAAGATTAAGGCATATTTTGTTGTTTTGGTTTTTTTTTTTTTAGTGAGGCAATTGGGGTTAAGTGACTTGCCCAGGGTCACAAGCTAGTAATTGTTAAGTGTCTGAGGCTGTATTTGAACTCAGGTCCTCCTGACTCCAGGGCCGGTGCTCTATCCACTGCGCCACCTCGCTGCCCCTTAAGGCATATTTTGAACAAGAATATTGAATATTCATATTAAACATCCTTTTCAGTACATAGTTCAGTTAAAATAGTAATTAATACAGGAAATTTAAACATGGTACAGACAAAATAAGATACATAATGGGTTACAATAATGTGAGTAATTACAGCTCTGAAAAGCAACTGAACTCTAATTAAAATAATAGTAATCAGTCTTGGTCCATGAGAACAGATAATGAAATATATTTATACATTTCCTTTTTCTTGAGAGTTGGGGGGATACTGTGGACATGGAATGTTGCATACACCATTATGGTTTTTCTGTTACAAGGGGGAAAGAGGGTTTGTTAGGGATAGTTGGCTTTTTCCTTGTAAGAAATAGACTATAATTGAGTCTCTGGGTCTCCCTAAAATGAACTTTTATTTCTGTCAGTTATTTTTGTGTTTGACCAGTGGTAATTAAGTGTATACTAAAATGAATACTTATTTTGTTTCCTCCAGTGTCATTGGATTGACTGTGTTAAATAGCTTTTAAAGCCCATGACGATCTGGCCTTGACTTTCCAACCACATTTGATTACCACTCACTTTGTCACACTCTACAGCCCAGCAAAAGCTGGCTTGCTGCTCCTCACATTTGGCACTACATCTCCAGTCTCCACCTTCTCCCTGGTTGTCCTTCCATATCCGGAATGTGGTCTCCTTAGGACTGAGATTGGCACTTAAGCTTCTTTTCCCTTTTGAGTTAGTGTGAGGCTCTTTCCCTTGAGGCTGCTAGTTTCCAGGGAGCCCTGGTTTGTCCAGGAAACTTTGCTCCTTTTCTGCCGACCTAGTCTTATACTAAAAAGTGTAGGGTCTGATAGCCTAGCTTCCTAAGTGAGCTGTCCCAGCACTAATACACTGGGCATCTTGGTGGTTCTAACCGTGCTGTTGTTGTCAACTCTCTGGAATTCCTTAAAGGGATCTTCAGTGCTGCATTTGCAGTAGGGCTGAATAGAAGGGCCGCACTATGATCTCTCTAGCTCTTACCTGTATCTTTTATTTAGTGTCTCTAAAGAAATCTCCACAATGAGATTTTTCTTGTGGCATGGAGTTGACCTTGGAAGTTCTCAAAGCTCTAGAGCTGATAGGGGCCTTTGAAGCCATCTAGTCCATCCCATCTCATTTTACAGATGAGGAAACTGAGGCATAGGGTGGGTAAGTGAACTTAAGGTCCTTTGACTCCAGTCACTGCTTTAGAAAGATGTTCTTTGGGGGAAGGTTGTGCCATCTTGTAATGGCTTCCTAATTGGCCCACATAATGAATTCTCCGCTCTTTGGAGAACCAGCCACATTGGAAGAGGTTCATCAAGTTGCTTGCAGTGTCATGGCTACTTTCACTATGACAACTCTCTACGGCCATCTTTAGTAGGTTTTGACAGAGGAGTTGTGGTTCGTTTTGGGGGGGAAGTAATTAAACAGTAAAATTCTAGATCTTTAAAACTTTTATTGATGTTTTTTAGTTTTTACATTACTCATTTTTGGAAATATTGTTTCTATTCTTGTAACAAAGAAAAAAACAAAAACATCTGATAATTGCCACTGCTGATAGTGTGTATATATAGCATTCTGCCAGAGGGGTGACCAGCCGCTCTGCCAAGATGTGGAAATTAATATTTCGTTGTTCTATCCTCCAGTACTGCAAGTTAGATTTTCAGTTAGTCAACATTAGGTTCCTTGTAGATGTTCTCATTAACATTGTTGTAGTGGTATATATTTTGGTTTTGCTTATTTAGATTCTGTGTCTGTTCATACAAATCTTCCCATGTTTCTTGGAACTCGTCATTTTGTACTGCTTAGTAATAATCTGTTATTTTTACATACCAGTGTATTGGGCCTCCTTTGACCTGATAGATGCTCTTAGCCAGGCACTAGATGTACAAAGACAAAAGTGAAGTAGTCCATGCCCATCAGGGAATTGACATTGCAATGAGGACATCAATACCTTGTGATTGTATGTATTTTGTTACTTCCAGAGAGAAGCATCTGGTGGTGGCATTGAGCTTTGAAAGAAGGTAGGATTCCTAAAAGCTAAGAGGGAAAGGGAGTATGTGCCAGGCATGTAGGTCAGTCTGTACCAAAGGCTGAGGAATAGAGTTGAGTGGAAAGAGAATAATGAGTAATATAAGCCTGGAAAGTATAGGTCGATGCCAGATTATGAGCAACTTGAAAATACCAAACTTTGGGAGTTTGTATTTGGTCTTAATGACAGTAGAGAGCCACTGGTGATTTTTGAACAGGGGACAATGTAGTCAGACCATGTTAAGTGGTTATTTAGAGCAGTGGTGTCAAGCTTAAAGAGAAGTAGATGCCTGTGGCCTGTGTTTTGACTTAGAAAACCACAAATTAATGTTATCTATGTTAAATAGTTTTTATTTTGTTAGACATTTCCTAATTACATTTTAATCTGGTTCAAGCTCCAGTTTTGCCAGTGCTGAGTTTGGTCAAGAGGCTGTGTTGGAGATTGTAGAGACTGGGCAGGGAAACAAATTGGGAGGCCATTAACTGCAGCCAAGGCAAGAGGTGATGAGGCCTAGAGGTAGGATGGTAGCCATGGGATTCTGGTTTTGAATCTGGGTGACTGGAAGGTTGATGGTATCTTCACCATAAATAAGCAAAGTAAAAAGGGGAGGATAGCTTTGAGGGAAAGTACAGTTAATTTGTTTGGAATCTGTTAAATTCGAGATCCAGTGGGGAAAGACCAATAGGTGGCAGCTGGCTATGTAGACCAGGAGCTCAGCAGATTCTAAATGTAGACATTGATCTGGGAGTCATCTGCATAGAATGATGGGTGAATAACTGTCTAGCAAAGGAGACTGAGATGGAGGGACCAGGAAAAAGAAGAGAATAACCAGAAGGAGAAGCATGGTGATCAGTAATGCAGAGGTCGAGAAGGATAAAGACTGAGAGAAAGGCCATTGAGTTGGGCAATTTGGAATCATTGCGAGTTTTGGAAAGAGTGGATTCAAGTTGTGGTGAAGTTGGAAGTCCTTTGGTGGGAGGAGGTGAGGCAGTTGGGGTTAAGTGACTTGCCCAAGGTCACACAGCTAGTGTCAAGTGTCTGAGGTTGGATTTGAACTCAGGTCCTCCTGACTCCAGGGCCAGTGCTCTATCCACTATGCCACCTAGCTGCCCCAAAGTTGGAAGTCCATTTTTGCAAGGCATTGAGAAATGAGCAAGAGTAGAGGAGGAAGTGGAGACTGAGGCTAGAGAGATCCTTTCATTTTGACTATGAAGAGAGGTATAAGATAGTGGAGGATGGTGGGAACAAGCAAAGTTATTGTTATTTAAAGAATGAATGCAGCTGGGACATGTTTGAGGGTATCAAGAAAGGAACCCATAGACTTAGAGTACTTGAAGATTAGAAAAAAGGAGACGGGGCAGCTAGGTGGCACAGTGGATAAAGCACCAACCTCAGACACTTGACACTAGCTGTGTGACCTTGGGCAAGTCACCTAACCCTCATTGCTCTGCAAAAAAAAAAAAAAAAAGAAAAAAAGAGACAGGGTAGTAATAGTGGAAGGGGGGAACAATCTGCAGGATGAGGAGGAAAGATGGGATAAAAGGCAAGAAGAGTAACCTTTTTCATCAGACTTAGAACCAAAGAGGAAAGAATAGGGAGTTATGTCAAGAAGTTTTGAAACAGAGAAGTTCTTTTACTTGCCTAATTTCAAACTGATATCTGGATGCATTATACTAATTTATAGCTCCTACTATGGCATATTAATCTCTTTCCACAGTCCCTTGTTAAAATTTTTTCATCTTTGCCAGTTTGCAAGATATGAAGGAAAACCAATAGTTTTAATTTGTTTTTATAATTTAAAACACTTTTGTACCCACTTCAAAAGTCTTACTTTGGGAATTAACCAAATATTTGAATTATGAAAGTAGTTTCCATAAGATTCCATTTCTGTGGTTTAGGTGTTAGGAGGTAAAGCAGAGTTTGTGCTTTAAACCAAGAATATATCTATCAGTATACTAAAGTGATATAGTTTCTAACCTGGAAAGCATAGATCACACAAAGTGGCACTACATAAAATTTTTTAAGATAAGATTTTTAGCGTATGATAATCCTTTCCCTCCACTGAGAAAGGGATTATCAAGTTCAGGTACAGGGGAAAACAACATATTAGTCTTGTTTGTTGTAGTTTTGGGGAAATGTTTGTTAGGGGGGAAAATTTAGTTAAGTGAGATTTTCTTTACCTCTATGCATTTGAATTAGTGGGCTAATAGGTATGTGAATATCTCTGTAACAAAATTGTACCAATATTTCTGCCTGTATTTAAGATGACAGAAAAGTGAAGAAGTCAATTTAAAAACACTAAAGGAGACTTTTTTAAAAGAATAACATTTTTACCAACAGGATGAATACTTGTTTATCTGTGTTTCTTAATTTTGTGTGACTCGCATTTTTGTTTTGTAGGATATGTACTCTGGCACGCCCACAAAAGTTAGACATGTTGATTACCAAGCAGGAGATGAATTTGACTTGGAGGCTTGTTTGACTGAACCACTGAAAGAATTCCCATCTGTGAGCTAAGGGTGCCACCTGGAGGCTGTTTTGAGGAAACGAATTTTATTCTAAAATAGATGACATTGTTTAGGTGAAAATAATTTTGGTGAAATGTTGGCCAAACTATGTTGTGCATTGATAACTGGGTGTTTCTCTCCTGTTCATAGTTTGTTGTTTCATGATATTGCTATTCTTGCTGCATTTCTTATTTTTACATAATTTTTTGTATATTGGATGGGTTTGCAAGTGTTAAATTATAAATTGTAACAACCCAAGAAAAGTGACATTGAAACAATTTAATTGTTCCATAGGTTTCTCTTTACGTTAACTTGGCTGACACGAGTGGCTTTTTCAAGGTATAAAGTGTCACGTTGGTCTCTTGGCTTTATCATACAGTTAGAACAAGGAGCCAGCATTTCTTTGTGTCTTGTCAGTGTACTTTGAATTGAATGACTCCATGTTCCTTACAAACTCAACTGGGGGGGGGGGGCAGCTAGATGGCGCAGTGGTTAAAGCGCTGGCCCTGGAGTCAGGAGTACCTGAGTTCAAAGCCAGCCTCAGACACTTAACACTTACTAGCTGTGTGACCCTGGGCAAGTCACTTAACCCCCATTGCCCTGCCAAAAAAAAAAATCCCAAAAAACAAACTCAACTCTTGGCATCTTTTCAAGGTACCATGTGTATTAAAGCTTTTCGTTTCATCCAGAGCACTGGAAGGTCACCATAGATGTGGTGAATTATTTGAATACTGAGCTTGAAGATTGCCACATTCTTAGTTTGGTACTTGTAAATAGTCTGTGATAGACAGCTCTTCTTGTGATGTTTGAAGAAGAGTTAAAGGAATTCGAAGTATGTAGGGAAAAGCATTTTTAAGATGCAGCCAATTAATAAGCCATGTAAAATTGTAAATGATAACATTGTACAGATTTTCTGTTCAAATATTCAATTGTAAACTTAATACAGTTAATGTTTTAATTGCTTTTGTATGGAATGTTCTTGCAAAAAAAATAAAAGGAAAAGAATATGGTGTATCAGATTTATTAGGTTGTCAGATAGGTGTGAATTTTGTTACTCTACTTCCTGATGAGCCTCTCATGCATTCATTTTCAGAATTCATATAGCTTTCTTTCAAAAGAATAGAAATAACTGTCCTGTATATCTTATACCTTCCCTTTTTTCCCCATTAAAAAGGTAGATACATGCTATAGATGGGAAGGTACAGATACTGTAATTTTATTATTATAGATTGGTAGCTTGAAATTTATAGGTGTTCAATATACATAGTTGAATGAATGAAAATTGTTCAAAACTTGAATCGTAGTGAAATACCAACTAGTGACAGATGATACGTATTTCTTTTTAATTATTTCTTACTCCTAGTGAATCCTGTCTAGACTTCATTGCTAGGATTTTAGTTGCCCTGGTCTGGTAAAAAAAAAAAAACCTTTTGGTGGTTCTGTGGTAAATGTGTCCTGGTTTGTACAACTATTGGAAAATTTGTTATTATTATTTTAAAGATGTAGTCAGGCTTCATCTGGAATATCGTTACATTGATTTCTTAGGTTGTTGAATTGGAGATCAGGTCAATAACGACAATCTTTGAGGACAAATTGGAAATGTTACAGAGAATGAGGAAGGCTGTGTTATTCATTCTTTTATTCCAACCTTTGAATAACACTAGCAAAAATGATCCAAAAGGACAGAGCCCAACAAAAAAACTGAGCAATTATTGTGGACCGCACTTGAAAGTGTATGGTTTCTTATTTCCAGTAAATGACAGACCAAGTACTGCTAGGCATTAGGAATTTAGAGGTGAAATATTAAATAGTACCTGTCCTCCAGGAACTTACATCCTATTTAGGAGAGTATATGTGTGTTTGTATAGATGTAGATCTATGCTTAAGGATCCACTCTAATGAAATGGGTCTTTGGAAGGTGGTTTCTGTGAGGGTCACAATTCACTTGAGACTCAAAAATGCTGCCATCCCTTCATTAGCTAAGTTTTATGACTGGGATTTAGCCTGAAATTTATAATACTCAGGTGGATTGTTTTTTTTGTTTTGTTTTTGTTACAAATAAGACTTGCACATCTTTTTGACACCTTATCAACATCTTCACAACCAGTAACAAAAATGATCAAGGAAAATGGCTGATTACTCTCCTGTGCTTTTATAGAAGATTACACAATTATACTTTCCCAAGTACAAAAATGTAATGAGCTAAATCATCTTATGAAACTTAAACTAGGTAAAAGTAACCAATGTAATACAAAGTTCAGAAGCAGAACAGCCATGGAATTTGGCTAGACCCTAGAGAGGACAAGTAAAATAATGCTGAGTGCCATTACAAATAGGGTAATATGGGGCAGCTAGGTGGCTCAGTGGATAGAGCACTGGCGCTGGAGTCAGGAGGACCTGAGTTCAAATCCAGCCTCAGACACTTGACACTAGCTGTGTGACCTTGGGCAAGTCACTTAACCCCAAGTAGGGTAATACTAGTAATGTACTAGATTGTAATGAGTGGGGATGCTAGGAATGTTTGCCTAGGATGCTCTCGCTGTCTTAATTTTGGGCAGTACAAATAACTTGGGAATTCAAGATCTAGGGCTGGAAAGCCATGTGCTCATCTAAATGGTGCCCAGGGGGCTGTCACTTAGCCAGGTAATAAATGTCAAGATTTGAACCCATTTTTTCTCCATCGCCAATGCTTTTTCCACTATACCAAGCTGCCTCAGTTACTTAGCTTTGGGGGGCCTCAGTTCTTCATCTGCAAAATTCAAGAGTTGGACCAGATGCTATCTATGGAAGGACCAAGAACATAGAGGCACGTGTTCAGTAAATGGTGAATAATACAATTAGCTGGAGTATAGGCTATATGGAGACAAGTACTGAAAGATAAGCTTGGAACAATAAGTTATTGGCAGGTAATTTTAGGTAAAAGGTTATGAAAGACCTAAATGAGAGAATAGAAGACAAAGCAGAGAATTCACAGAGAATGGACAGGACTGACTGAATGTAGAAGGCAATGACTGATGGCTTGTAATTTGTAAAATGAATCTCCCAGGGGGCAGCTAGGTGGCACAGTGGATAGAGCACTGGCCCTGGAGTCAGGAGTACCTGAGTTCAAATCCGGCCTCAGACACTTAACACTTACTAGCTGTGTGACCCTGGGCAAGTCACTTAACCCCAATTGCCTCACCAAAAACAAAACAAAAATCTCCCAGTTCAGATACCCAAGTTAGGCAAAACATTCTCACAATGGCCATATCATAAAATGGATGTGATGGAAGTTTTTAGCCTGGGTACTGGAAGGATCTTAGTACTATCAGTAGAAATAGAAACACTGAGGCAGGGGGCAGCTTTTAGGGAGAGAGGTGATGAGTTTCAAATGATAAGCTGGTAGGAATTATTAAAAATCCATTGCACATTTAAAGTTAACCATTGGTTCACCCTTTAACCCTTCTCCAGGCCAAATTATTACAGTTCCCCCTTAGATCAGGCTCTTTACCGCCTTTCCTGAGTTCTAATAGTCTGAATTGGTCTCCTTGTCTCCTGTCTATCCTCATCAGCTATCTAAATAATCTTCCTAAGGCACAGACCATATCACTGCTCAAATCCCCCAAAAGCTCTTTATTATTGCTCAAAGGATAAAGGCCAAACTTATATTTCAGTTAGCCCCTCCAGGATCTACTCTAATCTACCTCCATCCTTATCTCCCACTAAAATCCTTCAGGTATATTTTCCAGCTAAATCAGACTACTTGTCATTCCCCAAGCGGGAATGATTGATTATTTTTTCTGTCCTCAATGTCTCTGTATCTGCCCCCATACTGTTTACTTTTGCCTAATGAAACACCTTTTAAAAAATCAATGAATGAAACTACAAAACATAGAAGAAAGCAGAAGCTCAGAAGAGAATTCAGACAGGTTTTATTTCTTTTGTGTTAAGCTTAATATACACTTAAAAACAAACTACACAGAAGTTGCGCAGTTTCAGATGCAATACTTTTTCTTTTCTTTGTATATTGAAACATTCGTTTTTGTTGATCATTGTACAGTTCATAAAGTTGTTGAAATAAATCTCTTCCACCCATCCCCTTCTCATTCTCGGAGGGAGAGTGCGTGAAATCCTTATTCCTTTCCTCTTTCCCATTCCCTGCTTCAGATCCTCATCTGTAACTATTGTAGTAATAGAGCTGCCTACAGTTCCCTGCTTTATTTTTTCCCTTCTACATTTTGTCTTCTGCATGCCCAAGTGTGACTATGCTGTTTCCCCTTCTCTGAAACAAGTGGCTGCCTCTCTCTGGCCTAAGGATGAGCTAGGAATTCATCCTGATATTCAAGGCTTTGCACAATTTGGTGGCATTCTACTTTTTCAACCTCATTTCTTATCTCATATTTTTCAGCCATACTATGTCTCCAGCTAAATTGGACTATTAGCTTTTGCTTAATCTTGTCTTGCCCTTTCCTGCTTCTATGTCTTTGAGCACACTACTTGGAATAGACTTCACCTGTTGAAACATTTTCAGTCTTCATTTGTCATTTCCCCCTCATTTAAACCAAGTTCCTTGAGGGTAGAGATTATGTTGTCCTGTCCTTATATCCTCCAATTTAGCACAGGTCCTTGCACACAGTTGCCATATGATAAATGTATTGTTAAACTTGCCTAACTGGTCCTTGTTGATTGATTGATTATTTTTTCTGTCCTCAATGTTTTGCTTTGTACCCAGTAGTACTGAATGTCATCGTTTCATAGGTAATTTAAAGAATTATCCTTGTCTTCTTGATTACTGACTAATTCATTTGATTTTGTGTCTTCTATTTTGTCAGGATCCCAAGACCTATGACACAGACCTATCTAAAAGGAAAGTACTAGAAGGTGTAATTAAGGATGCGCATGTCACTGTCCTTGGGACAATCATCACCCAGCTTTGTTGATTGCTCTATGCCCAAGATCTTGGTCTGCTCTTTTTTTTTTTTGGTAGGGCAATGAGGGTTAAGTGACTTGCCCAGGGTCACACAGCTAGTAAGTGTCAAGTGTCTGAGTTCGGATTTGAACTCGGGTCCTCCTGAATCCAGGGCCAGTGCTTTATCCACTGCGCCACCTAGCTGCCCCTCAGTCTGCTCTTAAGCCTAGCCTAGCTTGCACATCTTTGTCTTTCTGAGGGATACATAATATAAAGCAAGCCCCTAAGGAATGCCTGAGCTGCCATAAAGCAGTCTCACCTGACTCTTATTTATTTTCCTGTGGGGATGATTTTTCCTCACCAGCCCAAGGCCCTTGGCTCACCTTGCTTTTATCTATTGCCTCTGAGGCAGGCTTGGAGGGAGAGGTCCTACCAGCAGCAGTTAGTGCTTCTCTCCCAACAATTTAACACTGTCTCCCCTGACTGCAAATCGGGCCCATCCTTAGAGTGGTGTGGGAAGAAGAATGAGTGATGCTAGGACCCAAATAACTTGGTGGGGTTGGCTCTCCTGCTTTGGGATGGAGCTAGTACTACTGTTGAACCAGATTCAGAGCCAGAAGGGACCTGAAGGGTCATCTGGACATATCTCTTACTTTACACATGAAGAAACTGAGGCCTACTGAGGGAAAGGGTCCTGCAGCAAATTACTGGTAGGGTCAGATTTCACTGAACTTGACCAACATTAAGTGAAACACATTCTGCTTAATTCTGGTTATTATGAAGCCAAAAAACTCCCTTCAGGCAGGAGTTTAGGAGAAAAAAACCCCAGGGTGGTTAAAAGAGCCGTAGACCTCGGGAAAAGAGAGACCTTGGTTCTGAATTCTCCCTTGCACACTTTCTGTGTTATCATGAGCAAGTCACCACCTTTCTAAAGCTCGTTTCCTCATCTGATGATATGTCTAGTACCTATCCAACAGGGACCGTATGAGGGAAAGCCTACACTTCCCAGTGCAGATCTATATCCATCTATCAATCTGTCTGCCTATCTATCCATTTTTTTTATATTTATCTCTCAATATGTAAATATGCATGGCTATCTTGTTTGTAGTAGTGTTGTATTCCCCATTAGATTATAAACTCTATAAGGTTAGGGATTTTTGTCTATCTCCTGCCCTAACACTGCCTGCAGCATAATAGGTGCTTAATTAATGTTTGCTGATGACTAGACCCAAATTAATTTTAGGGACCCTAATTTCAAGTCACATGGGGTATACAATAGAAAAGTGCCTCACCATGCATGAACCTAAGTCTTCAAGGGGCTGGGGCTGGCTGCCACATGGGCGATCTTCATCACAGGGTAATCGAGGGGTGATGTATTAGAGAAAAGGTAAGCCGGTACATTCTACTGATACCAGAACCTCACAAAGTACTTTGAGAAGGCAAAGAATGCCAATATCTCAAGGTAGAGGGGGAAGGCTTCACAGAGGACAGACATAGTGCTTAAAATGTGCTGTGGAGGATAATTCTCAGAGGCAAATTTAAGGGGACAGTGCGTACCAGCCAGGAGTGGGCACCATCCACGGCTGCCGAGTCCTGCGAACGGCACACCATCCAGTTTGACTGGATGTGCATGAAGGACAGTACCAGGAAACAAAGTTGGAAAGGAAGGGTTGAAGCAGATTTTGAGAGACCTTTAGGTGCCAAGCTGAGAAGTCTCTTTTATCCTGGAAGGAAAGGGGAAATCACTAGAGGCTTCTGAGCAAGAAAGGGACATGTTCAGCAGATGTGCATAAGGAAGACTATAAACCATGTGGACATATTTGATTTTTGTTTTTTAAATCATAGAAGTATTTTTTGATTTTCCAGTTACATGTAGAGATAGTTTTCAACATTTGTTTTTATAAGATTTCTAGTTCCAAATTTTTCTCCCCCCTCTCCAAGACCGAAAGCAATCTGATATAGGTTATATATGTACAGTCACATCAAATATATTTTCACATTAGTCATGTTGTGAAAGAAGAATCAGAACAAAAAGAGAAAAATCTCAAAAAACAAAAGTAGAAACAGTCTGGTTTAATCTGCATTCGGAATCCACAGTCCTTTTTTCTGAATGTGGAGAGCATTTTTCATCATGACGCATGGACGGATTTGAGAGAGAGTTGGTCTGGGGGAGGGGTCATAAGGGTCTGAACTAGAGAGCCTGGAATGGATGCAAGAGATATTGTGAAAGGAGCATCAGTGACTTGCTGAAGAACGGAACAATAACTCCCACCCCAGCTCTGCCACATCCCACCTCGGTGACCGTGAACAAATCACTTCAGTTTTCTATCTCCTAAGGTTCCTTCCAGCTTGAGATTGATGACCCTCTAATGAATGCTTCTAGTACCTTAAAGTTTGCAAAAAACCTTTCTCACAGCTCCATAATGTAGGTGGGACAAGGTTATTTTTTCCCATTTAAACTCTTGAGAGGTTAAGTGATTTGAACGTATCTATTTAACCAGATCTCTGACCCCACGCCTGGAATGCTTTCCCTTCCAATTCTGACCTCTTGGAATCCCCGGATAGCTTCAAAACTCATTTCAAATGCCCCTTTCTGCATTAAGCATTTCCTGGCTCCCGCCCCCCACTCCACTGCTAGAACCTTCCCCACCAAAGTTCCCATGTATCTGCTTTATATGTATCTTGTATGTATGTAATATGTACATGTTGGACTCCCAGGGTAGAAATTAAGTTCCTAGAAACTTCAGTGACTATCATAGTGCCTTGCACAGAGTAGTCCTTCATAAATGCTTGGTTATTTCATTCATTGATCTCCTGGCTCTGGGTCCCAGGGCCTTCTGGGCAGTAGTTTGGCTTTGCCACAAACTCTAGTGGGTGGGAAATTCCGTCAATGAAGGACCTTCACACAAAAATGCTCACAGCACAAAACAAGCCAAAAATGACTTCTGGCTATGAGAGATCTGGTTGTCTTTTTCTACCACCAAGCTGCTGCTTTGTGTTGTCTACAACACACACACACACACACACACACACACACACACACACATTTTCAGAGCACCATGGGCCCAGAAATACCAAGTCCTGCAGTCTCTTAGGCCTTAACCTCCAGCTTTGAGTTGGAAATAAAGCCAGTGATCCATCAGTACTGCAGAGGGCAGTCACAGAGCATCAGAGTTCTGAAATCCAGTCACCACTCACTCACAGGTACAAAAAGATTTACAGCTGCTCTTTTTGTAGTGGCACAAACTAGAAACTGAGGGTGTTTCCCCATCAACTGGGGAATGGCTGAATGAATTATGAGGACAAAAGGTTTCAGAAAATATCTGGGAAAGCTTGTCTCAATTGATCCAGGGTGGCATGAACAGAACCATGAGAACAAATTATGCAATAACAACATTGTAAGGGAAAAACAACTCTGGAAGACTTCAGAACTCTGAACTATACCAGAGGATTCCAGAGGAGGCATGAGAAAGTGCTGCCCACAGTCTGGCAGAGGGACGGCAGACTCAAGGCGCAGTCTGAGGCATAGATTTTTGGATGTGGCCAATGGGAGAATTTATGTTCCTTGTTTGTTACAAAGGCTTTATTTTTCTTTTCTTTTATCCAATGATAGAAAAAGGAAGGAAAGTGGGGAAGAATAGAAAAGAGATTTTTGTTAACTGAAAAAAATTTTTTAAAAAAGGAAAACCCACCAAATACCCTATTTACAAATAAGTAAATACTTAATCAACAATAACAAAACCGTTAGAAAAATTTTATAATAAATGAATATTTATAGAAAGCCTTTTGCCTATAGACATCAATAAAAGTGATGAGTTATTCTTCCACCTGTGTCCCTTCCATTTTCTGTCCACTCAGCTGTGTATGTTTACACACATGCACATACACCCACATGTATGTTCCTTTTCTCAGTTGTCCTCTGATACTCCATGCTGGTAAAAGGGACCCTGAGCTCTCTAAGGTTATGACAATGAAACGTGGGCTGCAAAGCTTCTAGGGCAAGCCCAGCTAAAGGCCCCGAGTCTCTAGGACTGTGGCTCCAGCCAAAGCTGCCCACTTAGTAGCTTTGTGACCCTGATCACTGAGAGGAATTTAATGTAAAATGGGGGTGGTAATATCTACAATGAAGTTGCTATAAAGCTGTCTGTCTTTACAGTGGTGGTGTTATAGTATAAACTGTTCTGGTTCCGCTCACTTCCCTCTGCATCAGTTCATATGAGTCTTCCTAGGTTTCTCAGAAACTGTCCCTTTCATAATTTCTTACGGTATATTCATTTAAGAGAACTTGTTCAACTCTTCCCCAATTGATGGGTACCACCTCCATTTCCAATTCTTTGCCACCACAAAAAAGAGCTGCTGTGAGTATTTTTGTACATATGGGTCCTTTCTCTCCTTGATATCTTTGGGGTATAACAGTGGCATGGCTGGGGTGTGCATAGGTTAATAACTTTGGGGGCATAGTTTCAAATTACTTCTTGGCACACTTTAAAGTACTATGCAAATGTCATTTATTATTATTACTCCTAAGTCATGGATAGTGTGGCTTAGATTTGAGTCGATCAGAAGGAGCCTGGGACACACACAGTACTCGGAGTGGAGGACACAGGAAAAGGGTGGGAGGTACTGAGGGTATGAGGAAGAAGGGAAATTTTATGGATGTTAATTGTATAGTACTAGTAATGCATTGTACATCTGGGCAGTACAGTGGTTTTTCCTACTGGTAAGAACCAAATTCAGAATAGAATTGCCCCCTTGTTGCTTCATATTTTAAAAGTTAATTTCTATCTTATTATAATTTCTATCATAATTTGTAACTATCAACACAAACAAATAATTAAATGAACGTTCAAAACAAGGGACAAAGATCTTCTCCCATATCCTTTGGCTTTAAGAAGAGAGAACCAAACAAATTAATGAGCAAAGGAAATACTTTTGTTCTGCGTCTCCTTCCTAGCCTGCCTGAAGTCTTGCCAATTTAAGGCCTGTTTTCCTTCTTTAATCATTCTTTCCTCTTTTCTAGTAAAGTTGTAGTCAGTGCATAGACAGTGTTGGTTGTCGGAAGCAGCCCTGTATGTTGATAGAGCTGTGGAAAAGTCAGGAAGACTTCACTTCAATTCTTTCCTCAGACACTATACTAGGTGTGTGACCCTGAGAAACTCATTTAACCCCATCCAACCTCAGTTTCCCCATTGGAATAATAGTAGCACCTCCCTCATAGGGTTGTTGTGAGGATGGCAAATGTAAAGTGTTTGGCAAATGTTAAAATGTTCTATAAATGTTTTCTATTATTATTCTGCTAATTTCACACTTTATAATTTTGTCTGGGTCTTTCCATATTTCTTTGTGTATGTGTCATCTTTTTTTTACAATGTCATAATATTCTATTGCTTTAACATATCATACCTTATTCACCATTATTTAATTATTGTGCACATAGGTTTGGGGGTTTTAAAGTTTCCTTTACCTTTCGAAGATTGGAAATATCATTCATTCAAGCTAAGAAACCATTAGCTGCTTTGCTTTTGGCAGAGAAAGAGAGAAATCCAGAAAGTGTCTGAGTAATTTTAGGTCCCCACTGCTACTATGTCATGCCTCCCTGCTAGGCTTGTCTTCTATTTCCCAAACTCCTCAGGTATTGCTTGGTTCTGTCTAGGTGGGTGTGTAGCATTCTACTATGACAATATCACTTATCTTTCTGCCTCTGCTTATCTTCACCCAAATGTTCCCCACCGTGCTTCTTTGTCCTGGTTCCTGGTGGAATTTCCTCACATGAGTATATCTTTTAAAAATTTTATTATATTTTTCAATTAAAGAGTATATTTTCCTAATAGACAATAATACTTAGTGCCCATACCTTTCCCTGGCCTTTTATCTATTTTGTTCCTTTTTCATAAAGAACTTTTAGAGCCACATTCCACTCTTCAGTTTCCATCTGATCAAGTCTCAGGACCTTTGAGGTCAAATTTGCCTCCTTGCATTACTAGGATCACCAGTGATTTTGTTTGTTACCTATATTTTGTGCATATGTTTGTCTGAAGCCATGGGTTTTATTTCCATCTCCTTTCTTGGATTTCTTCTTCATTCTTCCGATCCCTTTCTTACCTCCAAAGCTGTTCCCAACCTCCATTCCCTTTCCAAAATTTCCTGTTCTCCTGCCTCGGGGTCCATTCCCCATAGTTTCCAGTTATGGGGAGGTCACGTTATCTCATTTAAACTACTCCCTAAATCATAAGCACCAAAAGAATGAGTTGGGTCATCTGTCAAAACTTCCATTTCAAGACCCCAACTTCTCTTCCAAGTCAGGGTCAGGCAGATTCCCTTCTGTACCTGCCAGGAGGAAAGACCACAAGAGACAGAAAACACTTCAGAGATTTTCTAGTGTAACCCACCATTGTTCAGTTTGGGAAACGAGGCCCAGGGAAAGGAGGCAACTTGCCCAAAGTCACCAAGCCAAGACCCCGACCCATTATTTATGTTGTTAATATGCTTCCCATATTAACAACACCTCAACACCAAGGTAATTGCATCCACTTCTCTGCAGTCCGTGACATGGGTATTTGAAAGCCCTGAGAATACACAGCATCTATCCCAGACCAGACCCGTGGCAAGGAAATTTAGGCCCCAGCGTTCCATCTGGGCATTGGATCAAACCCACATGTGGTACAGATAAGAAGAGCCATTGGGAGGCAGTGAGGGAGCAGGCCTGTTTCTCCTTTTCTCTTCTGAAAGGACAAAGGAGTTCTGGCATGTCAGGTGCTCCCTCCAATTCATTTTTCAAACTGCTGACAGCTTTGTTATATGTACAGTTTTAGCTCTCTTGCTAACCTCCTTAAAAATATGAAGGGACTCTCTGTTGGATCCCAAAGAAAGTTCAGACTCCTTTCTATAGCATTCAAGGCCCTCGACAATCCAGCACTACCTTACCTTTCCAACCCTTATACATAATCACTTCGGAGACTATTCACATAGGAAAAACCAAGTGGATGAGAAAAAGATGCCTCTCCTCTAAGCTATAACACACGGTTGAATGGACAGGCTGTAGAGCTGGTCCATCAGTATGTAGATCTTGGACACACGCTACAAATGAACAATGAATGAACTGGGTGCAGAATTGAACAATAAGTTAGTTAATTTTGCAGCATTTTTAGTGACCTCAAGTTTCTCTCTGAATCAAAGGCCCATCTTTTTTTTTTTTTTTTTGCAGGGCAATGGGGGTTAAGTGACTTGCCCAGAGTCACACAGCTAGTAAGTGTCAAGTGTCTGAGGCCAGATTTGAACTCAGGTACTCATGAATCCAGGGCCGGTGCTTTATCCACTGCGCCACCTAGCTGCCCCTAAAGGCCCATCTTTTTAACACCAATATTCCTCTGGAAAACCACAGCCCTACCTGACTTAAGCTACATGAGGACAGGGACAGTATCTTCAATGACTGTTGTACCTCACCCAACCCCCTGCATATGATGCGTGTTTTTTGTTGAATTAAATTGAATCTCTCACTTAGTACTTGGGTAACCTTGAGCAAGTCATAACTTCTGTGGCAAGGGTTCTTAGAAGCCTATGGTCTGAAAACTTTTTTTTTTTTATGTGTCGATAACTACATCTCAATATAACTGGCTTTATTTGTAATCCGATGCATTTAATTTAGTGCATTTAAAAACATTATCATGGGGCAGTTAGGTGGTGCAGTGGATAGAGCACCAGCCCTGGATTCAGGAGGACCTGAGTTCAAATCTGGCCTCAGACACTTGAACTTACTAGCTGTGTGACCCTGGGCAAGTCACTTGACCCCAATTGCCTCACCAAAAAACCCCACCCATTATCATGAGAAGGGTCCCTAGGTGTCGCCAGGCTGCAAAAGGGGTCTCATGATACAAAAATGGTTAAGAACCTTTGTTCTATGGGCTTCAAACTCCTCAGCCGTCAAATGAGGGATCTCTAAGGTCCCTTCTAGCTCAAGAGCCAAGTCAGCCCAGACACTCAGCTTAGCCAGTGAATCCTCCTTTCCAAAGAGTCCTAAATTTGGCTTCAGAGGACATGGGTTCTAATCCTGGCTCAGTCACTGAGCAAGTGAGTTAACCTCTCTGATCTTAGTTTCTTCATCTGCCAAAATGGAGGTGGGGGAAACAGGGTGTTTGACCCAGATGACTTTTAAGGTCTTTTCTAGCTCTAGATCTCTGACACTGTGATTCTATCTCATGGGAATACCAGGGCTGGAGAAGGATTTTAGAACAGAGAACGTCAGAATTGCAGAGGGAGGCCAAGGAGGTTTGGAAAGGATGTGCCCAAAATCACACTAAGGAGTTAGGGGCAGAGTTGGAACACAAACCCCAGTGTTCTGACTCCCCAAATCAAAGGCTCCCTCCAGTATGCTGCACTGCCCAGTGAGAAAGTCCATCTTTCCTTTAGAAGTCATTTAGGGAGAAATGCTCACTATGGGGATTCTGAGTATCTGCCAAGAAGGGGTCACGTGTACTTTGTTGTCTTGCTGTGGTTTAAGGGCATGGATGAACTCAACTAAATTCCTCTCCCAGGTACCCTCTTCTCAGTCAAGAGCAGATGGGAGCTGCTTGACCTGAGCTGGGCAGCCCCAGCAAGTATGGGAAGGTTTCCAGGGCAGCTAAGGACCAAGGGCTGGTGGAGATGGGAGGGACTGGTTGGCTGTGAGCCAGGCTCAGACTTCCCCTCCAGCTTTTCAAGCACAGTGCTCTGCACATAGCAGGGACTTAATAATATTCTGAATAAAGGCAGAAAAAGTGGAGGGAGAGAAGAAGAGAGGAGGGCAGAGGAAGAAGAGAAACACGAGAAAAGAAAGGGAGTCAAGGGAAGAAGGCAGGAAGGAAAGGGGGAGGAAGAAATGAAAGAGCAAGTTTGGCAAGGAGGAAGGGAAAGTGAACGTGGAGGATTCTGGGTCCAGAGACTGAGACATGAGAGCTGGCTCCAGTTCTCTGGAGCAGGGGCTCCTAACCTGGGGTCCAAGGACTCTCTAGGGGGTTTCAGATATATTTCACTGGGTCTGTGAACATGGATAGGGGGGAAAATATTCATCTTTATTTTCACTCACCTCTAACCGAAAGTTAGCATTTCTTTCCATTACAAACTTAAGCATCAAACGTTGCCAAAGGGCCAAATAACACGTGAGAGATGAAGAATTTTGATTTTGAGAGTCACATGATGAATATAGAGAGAGGAGCTGGGAAGACTTTAATGAATTGATGAAAAATGAAGTAGGCAGAACCAGGAAAACACACAGAAATGGAAAGAAGAATAACCAACTAAAACCAAATGCTGTGAAAGTATAAAGACCAAGCTTGGCCACAGAGATGAGATATAAGAAGGTACCTCCCTCTTTCTTTTGCAAAGGTGGGGTACTGTGGGTGTGGAACACTATTGATAAAGTCAGACTTTGTGATGTGTTGGCAAGCTTTGCACGTTTTTTTTTCCCTTTTCTTTTTTATTCTTTGTTATAGAGGATGCTTCTGTGGAAGGAGGTGGGGAAGGCTGGATTGAAAAGTGTGGGTGATGTCAAAACAAAAGACGTCACAAAAATTTTATTTAAAAAAAAATCTTAAATTGTTCTTTTTGTCCAGGTATGTGAGTCGCGCCTCTCCTTACATTATAGGCTCCCTGAGGGCAGGGCTGCTTGTTCTCAGAGATATCTGTTGGTTAACTGATGAGGTGAAGCTGGGACATTTAGTTCTCTGTGTTAGCCACCTCCTGACAGGGAGGTGATGAATTCAAGATGCAGAATGAGACACATATTTTTGGTCATGGCCAATATGAGAATTTGTTTTGCTTGATTTTGCGTATTTGTTACAGGGTTGTCAGTTTTTTGTTTTGGTTTGTTTTGGTTTTCCCAGTGGGGGTGGGGGACAGAAGGAATGAAAATAAATACCTGTTAAATGCCTATAAATTCCTAGGAAAAAACTTTTTCCCCCCAATTTTTTTTTTTGCGTGTGTGTGTGTGTGTGTGTGTGTGTGTGTGTGTGTGTGTGAGGCAATTGGGGTTAAGTGACTTGTCCAGGGTCACATAGCTAGTAAAGGTCAAGTGTCTGAGGCTGGATTTGAATTCAGGTCCTCCTGACTGGAGGGCTAGTGCTCTATCCACTGTGCCACCTAGCTATCCCCTCCCCCAAATTTTGGAAAAACAATTTGGTTTCCTCTCCCTCACAGAATTGTTCAACGGTGGAATGGACTGTTTCTATAACAGGCTCCCTGCCAGTGGAGGTGTTCAGTTAGAGGCTGGATGACACCCTGTGAAGGTCATTGGAGAGAGGATTCCCATACAGGGAGGAGGGAGGTTGTCCTCAGTGTTGGGGAGAGACAAGACCCTCACACACGGACAAACTCAAGAAAGCTTTTGAAGGCAAGCTCCCTCAGTGTCCCAGCCATTGCAAAGCTATCCAACCTCGTGGTTAGAACCCCTCTTCAGGCAGTGCAAACTCCAGGTAATCAAGACACACCTCAGATAGGGGAAAACCTCTGGGTTTCAGCCACCCAAGCTCCAGCTGGCGCGGCCAGGAAATATTGCTGAGACTGGCAAAGCCAGCGCCAAGTTTTGGGTGGCAATGGGCCAAACTCTGAACACTGTGGGCTGCCGCATAGTTTGAGGTGGGAACCAGGGGGAACTGGGGCTCACTTTCTGAGTGGGCTCTGACCTTTGAGTCAGAGGAGAAGGCGAAAGGCAGGCGGGCACAGGCACTGCAACAACTGGCCTGCCAACCTAGCCAGGTACGGCCGAGCCCCAGGCCCCCACGTCTGGGGCCATCCTGTCTGGTCTGACTCTCCCTGGGAGGTGGCTCTGAAGGCAGAGCTCTCCCATCCTGGCTTCTAGAGCCCCAACTGATGTGTAACTTTCCAAGGCTGAAACTACCTCTGCTTGCAAATGCAAATTCAGTGGGGAAGGTTTAGAGGCAGATCCGGGGGAGGGGATGGTCTTGGTTTTAATTCAGCCTTCTAGCCCATTGGACTCAGCCATCTACTGTGCCATCCCTGACAGGGGCAGGACCTGATGGCACCTCCCTGGGTGCTCCTTTGTCCCCTCTGTATAATGAAAGGGTTGGGCCAGATGACTGAGCACTAAGGGTCAGTTTTATTTTCTTTGATCATAGAATCAGATGTAGGGTCAGAAGGGGCTTCAGAGGTCATCGGATGCAATGCCCTCATGTTAGAGAGGAGGAAAGGGAAGCCACGGAGCCAGACTGATTTGTCCAAGATCATACAGGTCATACAAGGTCATACAATGTCACCAGGGTGAGGTTTGAAGCCAGTTCTTCTGAGCTGTTTTCAGCCATCTTCATCTATCCAAGGGATGGTTCTAGGCCTCCTATTCCTCCAGCGTTTCACATTTCACAGAACACTTTCCCCACAACCACCTGAAGAAAGTAGGGAGGACAGCCTCCCATGGTTTACAGATGAGGAAGTTGAAAGTCAGGGACTACATTTTTCTTTATGTTTCCAACCCTTAGCACAGTGGCTTGCACATGGCAAGCACTTCAAAATGGCTTGTTGGTAAGTCGATGATTACAGAGTTTAACTGACCTAATTGCCTCAGGTCTCACAGATGGTAAATGTCAGAGCCAAGATTTGAACCCAGGTCCAGCCCTTTGCCCACTAGAATAATGTGAGGCCTCTTAGTTCTTTCCCGGAAGCAATGATGTAGCAGGAAGATCAACAAACCTGAAAGTAACCCATGGGTTCAAATACAGATCCTCCACTTGTTGGCAGGGTGACATTCAGGAAATTTAGTCCTGGCTCTGAGCCTCAGTTTCCCCCTCCCTCAAGGGGGATCATAGCCCCACTTCCTCAGGCTGCCATGATGAAAGGTGACTGATTTCTATTGTTGGTGGGCCGAGAAGAGGGGACACAAGGGTGTGCGAATATAGGAATGAGAGGCTAGGGATGCCAAAACCAGATTTGGATGACTGCACGAAGCAGAGGGTGGGCGGCCCTGCTCCCTGTTGGCCCCTCTTCTCCCCGACGCCCTCTCTCTACTAATATTAGACCGTGGCTGTGTCATCAGTACATGTGTGTGGGCCTGAGCCCACCAGGGCCTTCTGGTTGTGCTAGTGAGATCACAGCTGAATCAGGCCATGCCAAGCTGAGCTGTCATGCATTCAGCCTGCTCCTTTTTCCATCCCTCCCTGTAAAAGGGGTGAACCAGGATGGAAAAGAGGGGAAGCAAGGGGCAGCTAGATGGCGCAGTGGATAGAGCACCAGCCCCGGATTCAGGAGTACCTGAGTTCAAATCTGGCCTCAGACACTTAACACTTACTAGCTGTGTGACCCTGGGCAAGTCACTTAACCCCAATTGCCTTACTAAAAAAAAAAAAAGAAAAAGAAAAAAAAAGAAAAGAGGGGAAGCAGGTATTGCCTGGAAATGGCCCCCAGCCGTCCCAGATCTGGTGGCAGGCGGCTAGCGTAAGAGAGGCAAGAGCCTCTTATGGACCCTTCTGGTAGGGGAGGATAGGGCAGAAAAGGGGAATGTGAAGGGAATAAGCAATCTATTAAGTGCCTACTATGTGCCCTACTATGTGCTAAGCCCTTTACAAATCTTACCTCATTTGCTCCTTACAAGTAGTGCCCCCCTCCTATGACCTAGAGGCCATAAGTAGCAAAGCCAAGATTTGAAGTGGGTAAAGACTGCCATATATACTGGATAGGCCTAGGAAGTTTCCAGGGCAGCTAGGGACTGTGGGGGTAGAGGTAGGATATTTATATCTACATATGCGTATAACTATATAGATTTATATTTGTATATATGTACATGCATATATATATTTACATTTATATTCATATGCAGATACATGTGTGTATGTATATATAAATATCCATATATGCACTTAGATGTGTATTGTGAATGTGTGTGTTTTTTGTTTGTTTGTTTGTTTTTTGGGGTTTTTTTGTGAGGCAATTAGGGTTAAGTGACTTGCCCAGGGTCACACAGCTAGTAAGTGTTAAGTGTCTGAAGTCGGATTTGAACTCAGGTCCTTCTGAATCCAGGGCCGGTGCTCTATCCACTGCGCCACCTAGCTGCCCTCTGTGTGTGTTTTTATATCTATATAGACATAGGTATAGATCTTAGACAGATAGTGATGTTGGACAGTTAACTGGGACCCAGTTGGTGCCAGAATCCAATAGGAGGAAGTGAACAGGCAGGATTGCCTCCTCATAGTCTTCCTGCCCCAAGCCTCTGAGTCCTCTGGCTTGTCCTCTACACAGCTATTGAAGTGATTTTTCACAAAGCACAGGTCTGACCATGTCTCTCCCTTACTCAGTAAATTCCAGTGGCTTCCTATTATGTCCAGGTTCTGACAGATAAATTTCTCTGTTTGGCATTTAAAACCCTTCTCTATCTGGTTCCAACCTTATTATACTTTGCTCCCCTTGGCACACTCTACGGCCCACCTAAGCCAGCCTTCTCTCAGTTCCTCACACATCTCAGCCTATCTCCCACATTTGTAATTATTGCATATCTGGGATACACTCCCTCCTCCCCTCCCCTCTTAGAATTTCTGGTTTCTCTCAAGGCTTGGCTCAGTCTCTGCCAGTGCCTCCCTCTCCCATAAACACCTTGTATTTCTTTGCACTACACGTGTGATTTCTTCAGTGGAGGGGACTCCTGGAGAGGAAATTCCCTCTACCAATGCAGATCAGTACCTACTCTGCAACTTAAAAATCTTAGAAAATTGCTTGAGGCACTGAGAGGTGAGGTGACATTCCCAGAGACCCAAAGCCCGCATAAGGTGTGTGGGCTTATGTCAGATATTTATGTCCATGGGGGTTGTCTAAATGGGGCTTCTGAGGAGGCATGGCCAAAGCTATCTCTGGAATCTTGCCCATCCTTCCCCTAGGGAGACTGTGGTTCCTGCCTTGAAGGGGAACCACAAGAAAGGAGAGGCCACAAGGCTGACCACTCTGTACTCTGATCTCTAGGAGAGGGCTACTGAACTAGACACATCTATCTTTCATCCTAAATGCTGCTGGTCTAGGGATACAGTAGATGAAAGACAAAAGCTGCTCGCTTCCCTGGTCACTATCCCTTAAAGAGGGGGGTATACACCTCTTAGCTTTGACCTCTTCCCACCAAATGCTAGTTACACAAAAGACCATCACAAATAGTGAATTGCAAGTAAACCCATTCAATCCAATAGCAAACAGAAAGTGCAGAAGTTGCCCAGGTTAGAAGATACCGGGAAATGCAGAATAAATGAGCTCTTCTCCTGCCTCAGTCTCTTGCAATGGGAAGTTCTCTGAAGTCTCTAGGGAAGCAAGCTGGAAATCAGGGGCATGTTCAAGAGCTGGTTTTTCCTACGTGTTTGCTGCTTCCAAAGTCTGTTTGTCTCTTTCTCTTTCTCCATGTATCTGGAGTCCAACCCCAACACACATCCTCTCCAAGAAAGCTTGAAGGAGGAAAAAAGCAAACATTGGCTTTCCTCTCCGAGTCACTCATACCAACTCCTTTCCTCCTGAAGTCACATTGCATTGCATCAATATTTTTTCCCACCAATTAGGTAAATCATGTAAAATGCTCCAGGCTTGGCTGGAAACCTGGATAAGGCAGAGGCAGGACTTGAACCCGCATGTTCCTAATCCCAGAGTCACCTTTCTGTCATGCAGTCTCTCATGTTGTATTCATTTTGCATTTATCCATATATTTACGTGTTATCTTTCTTGGCAGAATGTAAGCTCCTTGAGGGAAGGGACTGTTTTGCTTTCTACCTAGCACCAGTGCCTGGGACATAACCAACACCTGATACATGCTTGCTAAATGAATGAGGATATTTCAAAGCTCTTTTAATGAACCCAAACTTCTCTCCAAAATACTTTTAATACCAATGCTTTACCAGTGTTGTAGGACTTTGGGATGTGGAATACTTTAGTCTCTGAAAAATGTTAAAATGAGTATCACTCGGGGCAGCTAGGTGGCGCAGTAGATAAAGCACTGGCCCTGGGTTCAGGAGGAGTTCAAATCCAGCCTCAGACACTTGACACTTACTAGCTGTGTGACCCTGGGCAAGTCACTTAACCCTCATTGCCCCGCCAAAAAAAAAAAAAAAAGAGTATCACTCAGATGTCAATGGAGAGGGAGATAATGGGTGTGAGCAGGCCGTGCCATAACACATATTAGGAGGTATGGAAAAAAACCCAGAATAAAATATATCAGAGAAATGTCTGAGTGACACTGAGGCTCCCCTTCACACCCTTCCTCTTGGCACTAGAGTTATTTTCCTACAGTGCATGTTGGATCATGTCATCCCTCTACTCAGTAAACTCCAGTGGTTTCTTATTGCCTCTAGCAGCAAATACAAAATATTCTGTTTGGCATTCGAAGCCCCTTATAACCTATGCCCCTCCTACCTTTCTAGTCGTCTTTGCCCATACTCTTTGATTCAGGGACACTGGCTCTACCACAAATGAGACACTGTTTCTTAGCTCTGGGCATTTTCTCTAGCTGTCCCCTATGCCTGGAATACTCTCCCTCCCCTGCTCTGACTCCTGAGCTCCCTGGCTTTACATCCCCCCTAAAATCTCAACGGGGGTGTATGGGGTGTTCAGGGAAAAGCAGCACCTCTGGTGTGAGGGCTTGCTGAGCCCTTTTCAGAGCTGCTCATCCACCTTTGGTGTCCACTTGATTCACCCAACTCTTATCTGTAGCTCCAAGTAGTTGTAGCATGTGCAGTGGGCCACACCCTGTTAAAACCATCTTGGCAATCGGGTTAAACCAGGTTAAGAGTAACTGACAGGGGGCAGCTAGGTGGCGCAGTGGATAGAGCACTGGCCCTGGATTCAGGAGGACCTGAGTTCAAATCCGACTTCAGACACTTAACACTTACTAGCTGTGTGACCCTGGGCAAGTCACTTAACCCCAATTGCCTCACCAAAGGGGGAAAAAACCCCAAAGTACGCCAAAAACCAAGAGTAACTGACAGGCCTGAAACCTGTTGGTGAGTTAGGAGGATGTTACTCCAAGCATGTGAAGATTCTACATTTCACACACACCCCCTTCCCCTGACAGAATGGGTGGATGAAAACAAAGATACCAAGGGCCATCCCCAGTCATGTTGAATTTTGTCTTGTCACTGGACTTCAATGACTCTGGAAGAGAGACTAAGGCTGATGACTCTGTGCAACCCTGTCTCACTCAATTCATTCGAGTCAAGACACCACCCTGTGACATCAACAATCCTTTTCATAATGAGGGACAAACAACAAAATCTCACCTTCTACTAGAAGCTTTCTCCAACCGCTCTTAATCCCAGTATCCTCTCTCTCTTAATTATTTCCTATATCTTCTGTATAAAGTGTGCTTTGTATATATTTGTTTATATGTTGTCTCTCCCATTAGATTATAAGATCCTGGAGAGCAGGGACTGTCTTTTGACTCTTTTTGTATCCTTAGGGTTTAGCATAGAGCCTAGTATGTTGTTGTTGTCAAGTCATTTAGTTATTTCCAACTCTACATCCAAAGGATTTTCTTAGCAAAGATATTGGATTGGTTTGCCATTTTCTTCTCCATAGTAGATAGTTAATAAATGTTAATTGATCAATTGGTCGATTGGCAAATTTGACTAAAGACAAAACAAAATTAAGGTTTGGAAGGCTTGGAAAAAAGGCACATTAATGCACTCTGGGTAGAGATGTGAATTGATCCAATCATTCTCCAAAAACGGGCTGAATTTATATTAAAGTGTACATGCCCCTTGAGCCAGGATTACTACTACTAAGTATAATCCCAAAGGAGGTAAAAAACAGGGCAAGATCGCATTATATATGAAAATATTGATATCAGCGCTTGTAGCAAGTGTATGGCAAGTAGGGTCCCATTGATTCAGGAATGGCTGAATGAATAAAATGCTCTATGAATGTAATAGAAAATTATTGTGCTCTAAGAAATTATAAATGTGAAGAATTGAGAGGAACCTAGGAAGACTTACATGAGCTGATACAGAGCAGAGTAGACAGAAGCAAAGATATGCTTTGTGAGGTTACTGTTGCAATGTAAAGCAGAGATCCTTAACAAAGTCAAGACTCTTAGCCGAAGCCTTGACCAATTATGACTTCAGAAGAACCGGTGATGAATGAAGCCTCCCACTGTAGTGATAGGCCCTCGATAAGGACATGGTGTACATTTTCAGACAGGACCAGGGGGTTAATTTGTTTTGCTTAAATGCACCTATTTGTTACAAAGGAGGGTTGTATGGAGGTGGTGGGGCAGAGTCATTGGGAAGTGCTGGGATTTATTTTTTTTTTAAAGAGAGTGTTAATGAAACAGTAAAACAAAAGGAAATGTCTGATTGGAGAAGATAGGCTGGGCACACATTGAGCACAAGAGGTGACCAGTCCACCTTCTTTACTGCCATTTCTTTTTTCGTATCCTCCAAGACAAGTGAAGGAAGGCCCCAGTATAACGCGTGGACCTCCTCTGGATAACTTATGAAGGGGCACATGGATGAGAATCACGCAGGATAACCAGTCAGGGATAGGTTAGGCTCTGCCTCCAAGGAGGAAACATCCACACCCATGAGATCCTGGATCCATTATTTGAGGGTTGGAGTATCTTGACTCCAAGTCCAGGGCTCATTAGACTGTACCTGAGCAAAGGGTTCAAAGCCCTCACAGGTGAGGTGGGGAATTATGCCCAGAGTAATGAAAAGAGATGGTCATGGGACAGAGATGGGAAGAGAACCTGACTCTGGCTGGTTCAGTGGTTCAGCTTTGGGACTGGAATGAAATGAGATGCTCCTGTTGACACTCATGGATCATCTTGCAGTTAGCAAAAGGAAATTTATATAGCCGTAGCATGGAAGGGATACTCAGCGAGGATACAGCAGTGATTCATTTGGGAGTAGCTTTTCTGCCTCAATCTTCATCCCTCTCTAAGGAGAAGATCCTTATTCCTCCTACAGCATCTATATCAAAGGTTCAAGTTTTAGTCCCCTGGACTCAAGGATGGTTGCAGGGCCTTTTAAGGGCCTAGTCTGCCTTGGGTAGGGCCTTAGAAAAACTAGGCCAGCGCCCATGGCGATGACCTTGTTAGCTGTCGCTCCTACCACAGTTGGCAAGGAATTGTCTGTCCCATTAGAGAAATTAGCCTGGCATCTTCCCTTTCTGGCCAGCCCAGTCATGCCATGCCCCTGCATGGCACAGCAGCATAGCCCTGGCCCCCTAGGTCCCTGTGGACTTCTGCTGCCTGCAGTCAGGAGAAAAAGCCCCCAGGGAAGGGTCCCCATGGATGTCCTCTGCTCCAGGCAGAGGCACCGTCAGGTAGTAGGAAAAGCCTCAGATCTGGAGTGAGAAGATCCAGTTTTGATGGAACATGACATGTTTATTGTCTTTGTATTTATTCTACACATCCAGCCTCAGAGCCGGGAAGATCTAGATCCCCATCTAGCCTCTGGCACATCCTGGCTCTGTGGGCAAGCCTTAGGAAGCTTGAGCAGCAGAGTTAGGACCTGCATTGGGTGGGGGAGTTTCTTGGCCAGGAAATGCCCTTTACTATTGAAACCTCAGGCTCAGTTCTGTTCCTATTCCTATCCCGCTGTGTTGTACTTAGATCTGTCTTTGTCCTCTCTTCTGTTAGAAGACAGACTCCCTAGGAGGTGGGATTATACCTGTATTTGCCGTGTGTTGGACATTGGACTTGTCGTTTAATAAATACTCGTTGTTTGCTTGTTGATTGGTGATAAATGCATCAGGAAAGTACAGATATGGGATTTTTATCTTGGAGGGGGAAGGGGAAGAATAATGGGAGAAATTTTGGTGATGTTAAAAAAAAAGACATAAAAAATAAAAGAAAAATGCCAACAAAGAGCTCTGTGATTTCAGAGGGGGAAGGTTGTCGTTGACTGGTGGAAGGAGGTGGTATTTTGAATGACTTAAAACTGTATAGAAAATCAGTAGGCAAAAAAGATGGGGAAGGGAGAACTTTCTGGAAGTTGAAAAGAACATGAGCAAAGGTTTGGATGCAGGAAAGTACCAGGCATTTCTGGGTGGCAGTGAGGGATACATTTTTGCTGGAGGATGGAGTATACAATGAGGGGAGTAAATATGGGATAAGACAGGAAAGGGAGTCTGGTGCCAGACTGGGGAGGGCCTTGAATGCTGGGGAGGGCGATTTGAACTTTATCCAGCAGACAGAAGATTTTGGAACAGCTGAGTGATGTGACCGTCTCTCTAGGAGAAAGATTATTTTTGTGGTGGTGTGAAGTGCTGGTTCTGAGCTAGAAAGTATTTTAGAAACCAGGTCCATACCTCTCATCTTATAGACCAGAAAAAGGAGCCCCAGATTGGGGTAGAGATCTTCCAAGACCACACAAAATGCCAGTGACTGAATGCAAACAGGTTCATAGGCACTAACTCAGGGTTTTCTTGGGAAATGGCAGGATTAAAGCCCTTTGGGCCAACTAAGAGAGTTGCTGCTACTACAGATTCACTATAAATAGTTGACAAACCTCAATGACATCGGTTTCCAAGGATCTCCCTGAACCAGCTCCTGAAATTAGCACAAACCAAAGGAAAACCACGAGATCTACAGAAATGTCCCTGCTCCTTTCTTATTTATTTGTTTCCTGTGGCTATTTAGTAATTGCTCATGATTATATTAATAAGGACACTACCCTCTGCTTAAGAGGTGTCTTTTCTTCTGTGATTCCAAAGGTTGGACATTACCCTCAAGAGCCTTGCCTGACAGGTGGGGCCCCAATACACTGTTTTCCAATGAGAGAAATAGAGAAGTCACATGTCCTACCCCCAGGTCATCCAGCAAAGCAGAAGAAGAAAGTACAGCTGCTAGCAATTTACCTGGGACTTTGAACATCATCCTCCATCTAATGCCAACATTCTGCTCACCCGAGCCCTGTATTCCTGTAGATTTTTATGTATTCTTGCACTCCAAAGACCACTTTTGTCTTGAAAGATCTGCTTACACAGTTGTCCCGCATATGTGTGAGAAGAGAGAGAAGCAATGAGATGCAGAAAGAGAAGGGAAATAGTCAAAGACAGAGCAAAGGAGAGACAGAAACAGGGAGTCAGAGGTGAATGGAGAAGAGAACAGAGACAAGCCATGAGGATCAGAGACAGGGGGGAGGGGACCAGAGACAAAGAAAGAAAAGGGGTGTGTGTCAAATAATGGGTACAGGACCACAGATAAAGGAAAAAAGCTAAGAAAGGCAAAAAGCAGATAGGTCATTAGGGTTTGAGAGTTGTTAGAGATGTTACAGGTCCTTGGCCAGGGGATCTTGACTGATCTTTGAGTCACGGACCCCTCTGGGGAAGCCTATGGGCCCCTCCCCAGGGTCATGTTTGTTTCTGCGTTCATTTAAAAAATTTTTTTCAATTAAAAAATTTTATTTTGGGGTCAGCTAGGTGGCTCAGTGGATAGAGCACCGGCCCTGGAGTCAGGAGGACCTGGGTTCAAATTTGGCCTCAGACACTCGACACTTAGCTGTGTGACCCTGGGCAAGTCACTTAACCCCCATTGCCCCGTATAAAAAAGAAAAAAAGGGAGAGAGAGAATAAATGCTTATTGACCAATGACAACATGCTAACGAGGTGCATACAGGATAAACTGGGGGGGGGCAGGGAGGGGAGGCAGTCTTGGAGTTTGGAAATCGCTAAGGTTTAAGAAGGACCGCTAAAGGCTTCTTGCCCAATGTGCGACTTTAGAGGACACTCAAGGGAAGCCGGGAGACAGAGATGATGAGAAGGGCGAGTATTTCCCACGTGAAGAAAGGCAGAGAAAATGCAATGAATGAGGGAGCAGAGGCAAGTCTAGCCTTGAAGAAGCTCAGAGTCTGAGGGAGACAGAGGAACAGGCCCCTGCTCTGACCTTTTCAAGCGGCCTTCTTACCTCTGGCTTCTTTGGGAGAAGGGTGTGCGAGAAGCAGGAGGGAAAGGGAGCTGAATACAAAGAAAAGAGAAGAAAATCAGCTGACTTGAAGTCGCCAAGAGGATCATTTTGAACTAGTAAAGCGGATCAGGGGTCGGATTTGAGAGAAACCAGGAGAATCTGAAGAACAATTACCAGGCCCAGATAGATACTGGTGCAGATCTCCCTTCCTACCTGTAAGGGAAGTTGGATGGAGGACAATTGAGAAGGATGTCCAAAGATTAAGGTGGATTAGGGAGTGGAACCTAAAGGGGCCTACTGAAAAAAAGATAAAGGGGGAGGAGGAGTCACGGGGACTAAAAGGCAAGAGGAACAATCAGAGGTTAAACCCACGGATTGAGTGGATTGGTGGGTGGGGAAAGTCGGTGAAAGGAATGGAGATCCATTTTAGCCTAAAGGAAAGGTGGTTCTGGCTGTGGTTCTAGGAAAGGAATTTGACTATTGTTAATACACTCATAGCTCCCAGTTACACAGCCCTTTAAAGCTGGAAAAATACTTGAAAAATACCATCTCATTTTCTCTTCACAACCACCTGGGAGGTAGGTGTGAATATCTTGACAGATGAAGAAACTGAGGCAGGGAGAGGGAGCCACAGAAGGTTTGAGAAGGGGTCACTATGGTTAATTAGGGGGTGTGTGAAAGAATTGCCTCCCACCGGGAGGACCCAGTTGAAATTATGTTAGCATACATTGTAGTAGCCCCTATCAGCTTGGTTTCACCGACTAGACTTTATACACACACACACATACACACATACACACACACACATATTTTTTTTTTTTTGCAGGGCAATGAGGGTTAAGTGCCTTGCTCAGGGTCACACAGCTAGCAAGATTCAAGTGTCTGAGGCTGAATTTGAACTCAGGTCCTCCTGAATCCAGGGCCCATGCTTTATCCACTGCGCCACCTAGCTGCCCCCACTTTGGTTTCTTTAACTGTAAAATGAAGATAATAGGACCTACCTCTCAGGGTCCTTGAGAGGCCTAAATGAGGTTTGTAAATTTTGTAAAATGCTTAGCACACTGTCTGGCCTGTGGTGTCAAACTCAAATAGATCCCTGTGGGCCGCATCTTGACTTAGAAAACCACAAGTTAACATTTTCTATGTTTTTTTAAAAAATTCTTATTTTGTTAAACATTTACCGATTACATTTTAATTTGCTTCAAGGAGTTTTGCATACAGCCTGCAGCCCACTGCGGGGCTGTGAGTTTGACACCTCTGCTTTACTCCATGCAGCCTTCAACAAAGGTGATGGCAGCAAACTTTAGGTTAGTAGCCTTAAAGATTTTGTTTACATTTTTTTTTTTTTAGTGGGGCAATGGGGGTTAAGTGACTTGCCTAGGGTCACACAGCTAGTAAGTGTTAAGTGTCTGAGGCTGGATTTGAACTCAAGTCCTCCTGAATCGAGGGCTGGTGCTCTATCCACTACATCACCTAGCTGCCCCTGTTTATATTTAAGGAAAGATTTTTCCGAATGTATCACTTTGACCACTTGCCCAGAGGCTAAAGTCAGACCATGAGCCTCAGCTTTTACATTGAACAGAATGTTCAATTGAACAGAATGTTCCAAAGCTCCCAGGAGGAATAGAGGGGGAAATTTACATGAGACAATAGAGATCATAAATAAAAAGTATATTTAAACAAAAAAAGAATGGAAGCTCCTTGAAGCCAGTTCATTTTTGTCTTCATATTCCTAGCCGCTGGCACAATGCCTAGCACATTTTTTGTTGTGTCAGACTCTCTGTGACCCCATTTGGGGTTTTCTTGGCAGAGGTGCTGGAGTGATTCGATATTTCCCTCTCCAGCTCATTTTACAGGTGAGGAAACTGAGGTAAACAGGTTTAAGTGACTTGCCCAGGATCACCAAGCTAGTCAATGTCGGGAAGATGAGTTTTCCCAACTCCAGGCCCAGCACTCTATGCACCATGGTGCCATCTAACTGCCTTGCCTAGCACATAGTAGATGCTTAATAAATGCCTATTGATTGAGTGGTTCCCAGGCAATCGCAACAAACCATGTGCCCTAATGTCAACTTTGCGAGAGAAATTCAGGTTGTGGGTAAGGGAGGACCTTAAACCTCATGTCATAAGCCCCTGTGAGAGAACAGACTTCATTCAGGACACTCTCCCACCATGGAGACAGAACCCCGGGCAGAGGCCCAGGAATAACAGGAGATGCTTCTAAAGACAATGCTTTGGGGGAGGGATTCCTGACTCATGTCCAGTGTCTATTCATTAGCCATGCTGACTTTCATGGTTTTTAGGAAGGGCCAGCTAGGTGGCACCATAGGGCACAGAGCGCTGGACCTGGAGTCAAGAAGACTCAACTGGGGCCTGGATTCAGGAGGACCTGAGTTCAAATCCAGCCTCAGACACTTGACACTTACTAGCTGTGTGACCCTAGGTAAGTCACTTAACCCTCATTGCCCCGCAAAATGAAAAAACAAACAAATAAATAGATAGGTAGATAAATAAATATATAAAGAAGACCCATCTTCCTGAGTTCAAATCTGGCCTCAGATACTAACCAGCTGTGTGATCCTGGGCAAGTCACTTTACCCCATTTGCCTCAGTTTCCTCATCAATAAAATGAACCCTGGAGAAGGAAATAGCAAACCACTCCGGGACCCTTGCCAAGAAAATCCCAAATGGAGTCATGAAAAATCAGACAATGGAAAAACAGGAAGGGCCTGGATAACCGCTTGTAGGAGCTTCCTCTGAGTTTTAGGTTGAGGTCAGTGTCTTCAGCATTAGATACAGAGGGTTGTGATGTCCAGAGGCAGCTGGGTATTGAAGTGCATAGAGTAAAGGACTAGGAGTCAGGAAGACCCGAGTTCAAATCTAGCCTCAGCCACTATGTGAACTTTATTCTCTCTCTGCTTCAGTTTCCTCATCTCTGAAATGGGAATAATAACAATACCTACCTCCCAGGTTTGTTGTGAGAATTAAATGAGATCATCTTTGTCAATAAACACTTTATAAACCTTCAAGCTATAAGCCTTCACTTTATAAACCTTCAAGTTTCATATACTATGTAATTGTTAGTTATCATTATTATTAGCTATCATTCAGAGCTGTGAGAGGCTGCAAGAAGGGATGTATTATGTAAGTCTTAGAATGGGCTAGGTCTGGGGAAAGCCCCCACCCCGCCCTTGCTCTCTCTTCTTCCAATGGTAGCCGACTGTTCCAAGATCTGGTCTAGTCTCTCTGCTCTGTGATTCCCGCCAAGCCCTGGGGAAGAAGGGTGTGTTGGGACAGCCTTGGAAAAACTGGGAAGTAGGCCAAGGTGCTCCCCAGGCCTCCAGGGAGCAAGCAGCTGTTAAATTCACCCTTCCTGAGGTTCACAGGAGCATGAGGCTTAAGAGAGGTGACCCCTGCACATCATTTAGTCCAACCCCATTTTATTTCATCTTATCTTTTTTCAAAAAGTCTTATTGAGGTCTTTGTTTTTTATATCGCAATAATCTCTAGATATATTCTACCCCCTACAACTTCATAATATTGAAAATAATATTGATTTTTTCCTTCATAATATTGAAAAATATTGTATCTGAGTCCAAGGACTTGGGTTCAAATCCTGCCTCTGATGAAGTAGGACTGCGAACTCCTCCTGTGAGTCCTGGTGAGGACAAGGATAGGGTTTTTTTTGTTTTGTTTTTTTGTTCTGCCTTTCTTTGTATTCCTAGTCCTTAGCATGGTTCCTGGCACAGAGTAGATACTTAATATACAAATGTTTGTTGACTGACTGACTGACTGACTACCATATAACTTTGGGTAAGTCATGTCATCTTATCAGGCCTCCTAGAACATAAAGGGGTTGGACTAGATGCCCTCATAGGCCCTTCTAGTTCTAAATCTAACACATGCCTCTTAGAATTTTCCTGAATACTTCCAGAACAAGGCCTGCCTAGCCAAGCCATGAGGATTTTTTTTTGAGGGGCAACAAGGGTTAAGTGACTTGCCTAGGGTCACACAGCTAGTAAGTGTCAAGTGTCTGAGGTCAAATTTGAACTCAGGTCCTCCCGAATCCAGGGCCAATGTTCTATCCACTGCACCACCTAGATGCCCCCAAGCCATGAGTATTTTTAAGCACCTACTGTGTGCCAGTCACACGTAGCTAGTAGCTTCATCAGATCACAGAACTTAAGAGTTTTGAGGGATCTTAAAACTCCTCTAAGCACCTCGTCTTACGAAAGCGAGGTCCAGAAACATTTGGTGACTTGGACAAGGTGCCACAGCAAGCCAGTGGCAGAGGTGGGAGCCCAGGTCTTTTGGGCCCAGATCTATGCCAGCACAAGGGGGGGCGGTTAGACTAGATAACCTCCAAAGCTTCTTCCTAGCCTTTTCACACACCCCCTCGCTGGGCACCCTGCCAACTCCCTACCTCCCTCCTCCTTTATTCCTTAAGACCCCACCCCATTCAACTCTGGCCTTTTTCCACCAAGAAGTGAAGTACTAGCATGGATGATGAGCAGGAGACTTTTAGCTTTGACAGGGGTGGGGGGGGGAGGGGTGCCCACAGATTCCCAGGCATAGCCGGTGGCCTCTCCCATGGCTGGCTCAGAGGCAGCCAAACTGGCAAAGATGAAACCCACTGCCTCTTTCCCCAACTACTCTAGTCCCGAGATCTTCCACCCCTCATCTCTAATGTGAACAAAAGCAAACTGACAGGCATAGCACTTTGGGGGTAATTTCCCTAATCAATCAATCAACAGGTAATCATTAGTAGTCCGTGGGAAAATATTTCTGAAGAGGGATGAGCAAACGACATCAGCTTTTGGCTTCCAGACAGGAGGCCAGAGGAGGTTGTAGGAGAACCCTTATCCAGAAGGTGGAAGAGGAGGAGTTCGGGTGATGTCCGAACCCGGGCCATTGAAGCAGAACAAGACAAACCCAACCCACACCAGTCCCGTCCAAGTGTTTTGAGAAGCTGTGACCTCCTTCTGCTCCACAGAATTCAGTTCCACAAATGTTTACTAACTGCCTGTTGTGAGCAGAGCCTAATGCACGGAGAACTAGCGTCTAGAGACCTTCTGTCGCCTTTGAAGAACCTCCGGGCTGGGGGTGACGGGGTCCTCAGAGGGCACCTGAGCTAGGATTGCCATCCACAGCATCCCAAGGAGGAACGCGAAGCCTGGATCTGGAGTCAGAAGACCCAGCTTCAAAGTCCTCTATGCTCTGGCTTGTGGGATGTTGGATCATTCATGTATCCCATCAGAGCCTTGTTTTCCTCACTTGTGATTCCATAGATGTAGGCGCCGCATGATGACGCAGACCACCCCCCTGCCTATCCTGAGTGACTTTTGTTTGTATGTTCCACAGTGGGTCAGGTGTGCTAGGGGCCTTTCACCTGTTGGTAGAGTGGCATTGGCAGCTAGATGGGCTCAGTGCATAGAGTGCCAGGCTTAGAGTCAGGAAGACCTGAGTTCAAATCCAGCCTCAGATACTTACTAGCTGTGTGACCCTGGGGAAGTCACTTAACTCTGTTTGCCTCAGTTTCCTTATTTGTAAAATGAGCTGGAGAAGGAAATGTCAAAGCATTCTAGCATCTTTGCCAAGAAAACTCCCAGTGGAGTCAGGAAGAGTCAGACATGACTGAAAAATGACTGAACCGTGATAGGGCGGTAGGGCATCCCAAGAGACATATCCTGAAGGCAACTTGGGTTGAAGAAAACCCCAAATGGGGTCACAAAGAGTTGGATACAACTGAACCACAACACATTTTCCAATTCCAAAGCAATATTCTATGCACTACACCGCCTACCTGCTAAGGAAATTCAGGAATTGGGGTTCAATTTTCAGTTCTGTCTTGTGGGATAATTTATTTAAATAAAGCTTTATTCCTTGATTATGCATTGGCACATCCAAGTGTTGCCTGAACCTGGATCCTTGCTGTGGGATGTAAGCTGTGTAAAATAGAGATGTTCTTATGGAAATTCTTTTTTTAAAATCATTTTTATTTATTTCATTAAATATTTCTTAAAGACATTTAAATTTTTTAGCATTCAGTTTTTTTTAAATGTCGAGTTCTAAATTCTCTCCTTCCTTCCCACACCTCCTCCACCCCTTGAGAAGACAAGCAATGTGATATTGAAGTCACAAAAAACATATTTTCTTATGGAAATTCTAGTACATTTGTTTACTCTGTTGCCAGTAGCCTCCCTGCCATGGAACATGGTACAGTACTTGAAAGGAACAGAGATTGACAATAGAAATGTAAACAGGGTCCTAGTTTATGAATTGGCTGAATATCCCGATTATCTCTTCCAGGCATCAAGCCAGCTGTCTTGGCATAAGCGCCAAGTACACAGCAATGGCAGTCTGGAAAGAAGTCCCAAGTCACTGGGTAACAGCCATACCCGGTCCAAGGTTATGAACTGGTCCTGCGGAAACAGGTCATTAGGTGAAACAAAGTCACCAGGGGAAAGGGATGTTGTAATAGAGGAGCAAGGTTATACAGTGATGCGTTCCTGGGTTCATGGAATCAAGGGGAATCCAGCAGCCGGGCTGAGAGTAGTGGAGCTGAGGTAGAGGCGGGTCATCAGAGGTGAAGTCATTTCCACCCCCACCTCCCTCCCCAGGCTTGTTTGATTAGAGGGATAAACTCAAATGCAGGAAAAGAAAAACAAAAAACATTCCATATCATTGGATTTAGTAGTCTCTTTCTTCTTTTAACTGGAGGGCTATTTAAGGGAGGGGGATTAGATTTGCTCTTGGTCCCAGAGGTGGAAGCAACGAGGGGCAGCAGTCACAGGGAGAAAGATTTCAGGAAAATCTTCCTGATTATTAGAACCATTGAAAAGTGGCATAGGCTGCCTCGGGAGGCACCTGATCACTGATAGCAAGTAGAGGCCAGATGATTGATCACCTATCAGGAGTATTGAAGCTGGGGGGAGGGAGGTGGTTAGGTCTGGATTACACTAAATGAGAGGGTACTGGGTTTGAAACCAGATCTAGCTCTCCCATTGACACCACAATTGTGACCTTGGAGACCAGATCTCTCCTCATCTGTAAAATGAGGGGCTGATAAGTCGCCTTCGGATTTTCTTCCAGAACTACGTCCTATGATTCAACAGTGAAGGTGCGGTTCATGAAAGCTCCCTTGCTTTCCTTAGTCGGGTGTGATTTCTTCCCCCAGGCCCCATCCTTTGGTAGCTCGTTTCTGGGATTCCTATTGGAATTTATCCTCCTCTACCTTGCACTAAAGTATTTATTCGCCTGTCTTACCCCTGCCCCTAATGGATTCTCAAGTTAAGCCTGTATCTGATTTACTTTTGTCTCTTCTACTCTGCCCCACCTGGTCTAGAACCTAGCACTGAGCCAGGCCCCCTTTTTTTATTGAGGAGCAATGAGTCTAGTTCCTCTTATAACTTTGTTTTTGTAACTGACATAATCTTTTGATCATTTTGTGAGTTTTCTTTTCATTAACATTGTTATATGCATTTTGTCTTTTGTTTTCTTGACTCTGCTTACTTCACTCTGTATCAGTTTTTCTAAGTTTTCCCATTCTCAGGGGCAGCCAGGTGGCACAGTACATAGAGCACTGGCCCTGGATTCAGGTGGACCTGAGTTCAAATCCGGCCTCAGACACTTAACACTTACTAGCTGTGTGATGGTGGGCAAGTCACTTAACCCCCATTGCCTCACACACACACACACACACAAAAAAAAAAGTTTGCCCATTCTTTTTTTTTGTATTCATCAGATTTGTTGTTTCTTACAGCAGGCTAATATTCCATTACATTCATGAATCAAAATTTGTTGATTCCCACCTCCCCACCCCCCCAGTCAACAGGCATCTATAGTCTGTTTCTAGTTCTTTGGTACTGCAACAAGTGCTGCTGTAAATATTTGGGTATATATAGGGAGCCCCTACTCTATCACCCTTGGAGGTAGTTAAGTGGTGCACTGGATAGAGTACTGGGCCTGGAGTCAGGAAGACCCTGAGTTCAAATCCAGCCTCAGGCAGTTACTAGCTGTGTGATACTGGGCAAGTCACCTAACCCTGTTTATCTCATCTATAAAATAAGCTGGAGAAGGAAATGGCAAACAACTCCAGTATTTCTGCCAAGAAAACCCCAAAATGGAATCATGAATATTTGGAAACAACTGAACAAGAAACCTTCTATCAACCTTAGTGTTGGTTCCTCCACTCTGTCTAGTACACACTGTTTGTACAAAGTTGTCTGCACTGGGCTCTCCCATCAGACTGTGAGATCCCTGAGGGCAGAAACTTTTTTCTTTTCTTTGAATTCCCATCCCTTAGTACACTGCAGGAGTTTAATAAATGCTTGTTGACTGATTCCAAATCTAGTGCACAATCACACCACATCTTCCATTCTGTTTGTTCTAGATAGACACCAAGGTCTTCTACTCTAAAATGTTATTCTGCAAATTGGAAGGAGGAAGCTAAAGATTGTTTGGACCAAAGTGGAATGTGTGGGTGGGTGGGGGGGAGGGCGCAGGGATCGGGTCAGGTTAGAGAAAAAGACAAAAAGAGAGGAGAGGAAAAGGATAAGAGAAAGAGAAGAGAAACCAGGAGAGACACATAAACAGATAAGAAAAACAGAGATAGGGCAAGAGAATCCCAGTTAGAGATCCCATCAAGGGGATTACTGTTCTGCCAAAGACTGGATCCCATGGCCTCCATGTCCTTCTGAACTTGGAGATTCTGTGATGGTTGGATTCTAGGGAGAGGGTCGCATACCAAGGTGGTCTACTTACTTTTGGACGGTCCTAATGATTAAGAAGCACTTCCCTAGATTGAGCCCAAAATATCTCCCCCAACACTCTTCTTCCTAATTCTTCCTTCTGCAGCCATCTTTGATTTCTCTTCCCCTTGATAGCCCTTTGAATGTCTGAAGGTAGTGATCATGTCTATGATCTAATCAAGTATACCTTTATCCATTCATTTAATTCTTTCATCATCAGAGAAAGGAAGGAGAGGGAAAGAGAAGTGTATGTGTGTGTGTGGGGGGGGGGATAGGTAGGAGAGAGAGGAGCTATAGGTAGATGATAGAGAAGGTGAGGAAGAGAGAAGATATATATAGATGATAGATAAAGAAGATGGGGAGGAGAGAGAGGAGATTTAGATGGATGATAGATAAGTGATAGATGCGTACATATAAACAATGGGGAGGGAGAGAGGGGGACAATGAGACAAGGAAAGAAACTAGGGTTGGAGCAGACGGCTGTGTGAGTGCCTAGGCCAGCTGACTGTGGTTTATGTGTGTTTTCAAAATATTTTACCTTGTACAGGGCAAAAAACGTATAGGAAATGAATCCATTCCTTCACCAGAGCTCAATCCCTTCCTTGGAATCTCAGGGGCAAACTGACCCCTGCTGAGGTCACCACAGGGGGTTATGTGTGGGATGGGACAACTAGGAAGCCAATCAGCTAAGCTCACATGCAAAAAAAGTCCCGCCATCTTGGCTTTACCAAAAGTGGTTGCCATTACTAGTGCTCCTCCTATTCAGGCCAGGCTCAAGTTGTCGGCAGAGGTAGTTTTCCTAAAACCTAGAGAGAAAAGCAAAAGAGGCCAGCAAGAAGCAAATAGCCCCATGAGCAGATCATCCATCGGTATCCATCCAATCAGCATTTATTATATTGCCAGGTTCCAGGGACACAAAACCCCAAACCAATGATAATTCTTGCCCTGACATTCCACTGTCAGGTCAGTTCCCATTTGGTCAGTGAGACTTTGAAGAGTGGGTGTGGGTCTTGTTCCCTCCTTCCTCATCCACCCCTTTTGGTGATTGGCTGTGAGCCCTGGGTCAGAAGAAGTCTCCCTGCCATACACTGATTCCTACAGGGTTGGATAGGGCTGAGATCTCAGGGACCCAGGTCCCTGAGGCTCATAATAATCATAGCTAGCATTTATAGAATGTTTTAAGGTTTGCAAGGTACTTTATATTTATAGTATCTCATTTGAGCTTTACAATAACCCTATGAAGTAGGTGCTTTTATTATCCCCATAGGGCAAGAAAGGAGAAATTATTGGCCCAAGTCACATAACTGGTAAGTGTCTGAGGCAAGATTTGAACTTAGTTCTTCCCAATCTCACCTATTCACTGTGCCATCTGGTTGCCTCGTCTTCATGACAGTCATTACTATCACTGCCAGCACCGCCACCAAGCATTTATTTTTTTTTGTTTGTTTTTTTGTTTGTTTGTTTTTGTTTTTTTGCGGGGCAATGGGGGTTAAGTGTCTTGCCCAGGGTCACACAGCTAGTAAGTGTCAAGTGTCCGAGGCCGGATTTGAACTCAGGTACTCCTGAATCCAGGGCCGGTGCTTTATCCACTGTGCCATCTAGCCGCCCCCCAAGCACCGCGCATTTATATAGTGCCTACTCTATGCTCAGCCCTTTGCTTTCCACAGATCTCCTTCCTCACAACAAGCCTGGGAGGTGGGTGCTACTATTCTCATCTCCATTTTACAGATGAGGAAACTGAGGCTAAGAAAAGGGAAGTGATTTGCCCAGAGTGGCACAGCTAGGGAGCACTGGAATCTGGATTTGGACTCAGGACTTCCTGACTCCAAGACAAGTGCTCTGTCCACTGGGCCACTGAGATGCCTCCTCCTGCTTCCCTTCCCCAACCTCTTCCCCACCCCAGGTCTTTAGGCTTAAATGTCTTCTCCAGGACTCCCTTCAATGGTTTCTTTAGTACAAGATTGAATTTGTAAGCTCCTTTAGGGCAGAAGCTATCTTTTGCTCTTTTTGTATCCCCCACACTTAGCACACTGCCTGGCACATAGTAGGGTGCCTAATAAATGTGGTTTTTTTAAATTGATTGATTCAACTAAACATTTATTCTAAGGAAAATGTTATTGATATATTTTCTTTTGCCATATTCCCAAACAACCCTTAACCACCCCTATCCCCACCCTACCGCACCCCACATAAAGTACTTTTTCTCAAAACAGTAAAATATAATTGTCTTCCCACTTTGGTGGTTAACAGAAGGGAAATGTCATAACTGGATCCATATAATTCCTGAGAACTCTGGTTCTGGGGCCCCTTGGTACTTCTATTAAATTCAGCATGCATTGTTTCAAGTAATTAATTAGCCAAATAATGAAGCAAGCACCCAGTGATGTGTTGTTCTTCCTTACAAGACCAAGCAAAAGCCCACAATCCAATAAAAAGCAAGAGCATTTAATTAAGATATAAAAACAACATAAAAAGCAAGAGGGAATGGGATAGTCAAATCATTCTCTTTCTTCATGCATGCACAAAATGGGTACCATCCCTCATAAACTCCACACCCATCAATTCTATCAAGTATCTATTGCCTTGGGATTTCATAGCCAGCATCAAAGCTTGAGGTTCACTGCTGTTTGTCTCATGAGCTTCCCTGGACATCTCTCAGGACAGGCTAAAGAAGTCCCAAAGTCTTGAGGGAAGGTTAGAAATCTGGGAACCTTTTCACCCTGGTTCTCAGAATCATCAGGATGTTTCTGGGGTCCTGGGTTTGGGGATACTAAGCTCTACGTGGCTCTTCCTCTGTCACTTTGCTCCTCCATCTCTTCCTGCTTCTGTGGATCCCTCCTTGTTGTTTCTCTTTTTAAAAAAATTCATTCTTTTTCTATACTTTTCCAAGTGGGGTAGCAAGGTGTCCCAGTGGATGGAGCAGGGGGCCTGGAGTCAGGAAGACCTGAGTTCAAATATGGCCTCAGATACATTCTGGCCATGGGACCCCAGGCAAGGTATCTAAACGGTTTTTATCTGCCTCAGTTTCCTCAACTATAAAATGGAGATAATTAATAGCATCTACCCCTTGGGGTTGTTGTGAGGATCCAGGGAGATGTTTATATAGTGCTTTGCAAACCTGAAAGTGCTATGTAAATGGTCACTATTATTATCACCTTCTTCTCCTTCCCCCACCCCCACCCCATCTTAATAGAATGTAAGTTCCTTTGATACAGAGATTCCATTGTTTTTCATCAAACCACATGTGGCATATAGAACCCTGTATAGAACAAGCAGTTAATAGATGTTCATTGAATTGAAACAAATGTGTATATGCTCCTTTGGTGGGTGACCTTTCAAACCCTCAGACCTCACGCAGGGCTTTTGTTTGCACCTCTCTAACATACTTCTTATATAATGTTGTATATTAGAATAATCTGTGTTTATGTCTTTTTCCTCTAGTAGGCTGAACTCTATGCGTCTTAACAACCTGTGCACACAATTGCTTAATAAATGTGTGTTCTCATATTCAGGAAAATGTAAATTAAAATAACTCTGAAGGATTATGTCATACTCATACAATTGGTAAAAATGGGGAAAGATGGGAATGCTCATTGTGGGAGGGGCTGTGGGAAGATAGGCGTTCAATGCTGCTGAAACTGAAGTGGTCCAAACTTTTCTCCAAAACAGTTTAGAATTACGCGGGAGAAGTTGTCAGATTGTTCATCTTTGACTCAGCAATTACATGACTCAGTTTATAACCCCCTAAGGAGTTTAATGGACGTCAGAAAAGACCCATCTATAGGAATATAACCCCTCTCCCGAAGCCTATTGGAATTCTATCTGGGAATAGGGCCCACCCCTATCCTGTCTTTCCAGTCTTTTCCTTCAGCAGCCTGAAGTGGGGTTGGCTTCTGCTATCTTTCTTGAATCTGGAAGCCAAGAGCAACCTAATAAAGAATCCCTAAAAGGGGACTGGCTAAGAACAAAGCTCTCACCTCTTCACCAAACTGTCAAAGGCATCCGTGACACTAAAATACATGAAGAACTGGAATAGATGAACTCCAAGGTATCTCCCAGCTCTAAATCTATAATCCTTTGGCTTTTCTAGATCTTTCTGGAAGGCCTGATACTGAAAAGTGACCCTTCCCCCTCTCATACTGCGTAACTGGCTGCTAAATCTTATAGTTTCAACCTCTACCCTTCTCCCATACATTCTGCCTTGGCAGCTAGTTGGTATAGTGGATAGAACACTGGATCTACACCCAGAAAGGCCTGAGTTCAAATCTGAACTCAAGCACTTACTGGCTGTGGATCCTAGATAGATAAGTCACTGAACTTCTGTCCGCTTCAGTTTCCTCAGTGATCTGTAATGACTCAGTCAATAAATATTTATTAAGAACCTGTTGTGTCCCCGTGCTGCAATTACAAAGAAAGGTGAGATGGTTCTGCTTTCAAGGAACTTGCTATAGTCTAACCGGGGAGATAATATGCAAACAATAATGACATAGGAACAAGATATATGCAGGAGAAATTGGCAATAATCTACCGAGGAAAGGCACCAGAATTAAGGGGGACTGGAAAAGGACATGTCACAGGTGGAATTTTAGCTTGGATCTGAAAGGAAGCCAAGAGGCACTGATGAAGAGGGAGGTGATTCAGGCATGGGGGACAGCCTGAGAAAAATTCCTGGATTCAGGAGATGAAGTATCTTGTCCCATCCTCAGCCCAAAATCCATCCCAGAAGATTTCCTTGACTGCAGCCAGGGCACAATGGGTACTCTCTTTTGCCCTGACAGAGCACTGCATTTGGAGTCAGAAGCCCTGTGTTCAAGTCTTACCCAGCACAACCACTTACCAGCTGGATGAAAAGGGAGAATCACCCCCATTACCCTAGAGCTACCCAAGTGTAGACCAGAATGGCGTCCCCAGGCGGAACCTCATTCTTCCCATTAGATTCTTCTAGACTCGACTCCTGAGGAAATTTTGGTCAGTTTCAGCAATTGAATGCACCCTTAAAGGATGAGGATTTGCCTCAAGTGAAGGGATTCAAAGGAATGTTCTGCTGGCCCTGAAGGCCCTTCCCGGGGAGGAGCTGAGACTTGTTTTTGGATCTGGGAGCAGGCGGGAATAACTGGGAGAGGACTTTGAAGAGGCCAGAGCTGTTTGGATGCGTCAGTTCTGGTCTGTGGGTTAAGCAATGAGTTTCGTTTTACCTGATTTTCATGCTTTGTATAATAAGGTGCTAATTTGGCAGTGGTAATAGCTCATATTTATCCAGTCCTTTGCAGTTACAAAGCACTTTGCATATATTATTATAATAGTAGTAATAGCTCACATTAGCACCGCACTTTAGAGTTAACAGGTACTCTTCATGCATCAAAACAATGACTCACTGGGATCACGAAGTGCTTTCCTCATAGTGAGTCCAGTGAGGTAGGTCTTGTGAGTATTGTCCCCACTTTACAGATTAGGAAACTGAGTCTCAGAAAGGTTAAATGCTGGGGGCAGTTAGATGGCGCAGTAGATAGACCTCCGGCCCTGGAGTCAGGAGTACCTGAGTTCAAATCTGGCCTCAGACACTTAACACTTACTGGCTGTGTGACCCTGGGCAAGTCACTTAACCCCAATTGCCTCACACACAAAAAAGAATATACAGAAGAAAGATTAAATGCCTTAAGTCATAGGATTTTGAGTTGTAGACCTAAGAGATCATGAAGTCCCATCTCTTTGTTTTTGAGATAAGAAAACTGAAGCACAAAGATTCTGATTTACAGCCAGTACTTTACAAATTAAGGGGGAAACAAAAAACCCAAGTGGGATGAAGGGTCCTCTCCAAGGTGACATAGAGTTGCAGACCCTCAGAGGCTGCCCAGTCTAGCCCGTGCTTGGACAGGAAATCCCCCGACGCCATCTCTGCCACACTGATCATCCAGCCTGTCTACATGTTGGCCACCCTCTCTCCTGGGTGGATGAGAGCATTGACTGTGAGGCCTTGGAGCAACTGACTCTCCCGCCTCCTCCTCCATCCAGTGGGCCCAACTCCAGGCTGAGTCATTCCATTGGTGGGAGTGGGGCCCGGGAAATGCTGGGATGGATCGCTTTTCTAGTTACAAGGAGGTGTTTATTTACTTTTGTGTCCTAGCAAAACTCTGCCTCACCTTACCTCATTCTGTTTGAATGTATTCTCTGGCTGGAAACCTGGGATGGGGTCTTCAACTCACCAAGCCTTGAGTGACCACCAGGGCCAGTTACCCCACAGGATCCTTTGGAGATCCCTTGACCCCAAACAGAAGATGCCTTACGCATAGTCATGTTTTTATCTAGGCCAGGATCAGTTCATAATTCCTTCTTTGGCCATGTTGAGAGGCTGTTGTGTGTATACCCATCTGTAGCCAGGAGGTGGGGGCCCTCAGAGAGCATAGACCCAGACCCCTGTACTGAGGGAATCTATAGTTGGGTCCAGACACTGCACTTAGGCCCCAGGAACAGTTAAACTGCACAAGAAAGTATGCCTGGTGTCAAGTGACCAAAGGTGTTATACTTTCAGCTTTATAGAAACTCAGAGAAAGGGGAGATAGAAGCAGACAGAGGTTAAGGGTCACACTGCCAGTAAGTGTCTGAGGTCAGATTTGAACTTAGCACTCAGCACCTATATATGACATATATTGAGCCTAGTGATAATGCTGTGAGCTAGATGATACCAGACTCAAGCAATGTCCAAGGAGAGGGCAGCCAGGCCTAGGGGCAGGAGAAAACATGGGACACTTAGGCCCATGGAAGCTAGACACCACCCCAGGGACCCTTTTTTATGTTAATGTGTTTTTTGGTTTTTTTTTGGTGAGGCAATTGGGGTTAAGTGACTTGCCCAGGGTCACACAGCTAGTAAGTATCAAGTGTCTGAGGCTGTATTTGAACTCAGGTACTCCTGAATCCAGGGCCGGTGCTCTATCCACTGCGCCACCTAGCTGCCCCATTAATGTGTTTTTTAATGAAGAAAATTAGCTTTTTTTTTTTTTTGCAGGGCAATGAAGTTTAAGTGACTTGCCCAGGGTCACACAGCTAGTAAGTGTCAAGTGTCTGAGGTCAGATTTGAATTCAGGTCCTCCTGTCTCCAGGGCTGGTGCTCTATCCACTGTGCCACCTAGCTGCCCCCTGAGGCCAGATTTAAACTCAGGTCCTACTGACTCCAGGGCTGGTGCTTTAGCCACAGTGCCACCTAGCTGCCCCCTAAAATGAGCTTTAATCCACACTCTTGAATCTATTCGTTCTCCCATCTGGAGGTGGATAGCACATTTCATCAAGAGTCCTTTGGAATTGTGGTTTGGCATTGTGTTGATCATAGTTCCTAAGTCTTTCAGAGTTGGTTGTCTTTACGCTATTTCTGTTACTGGATAACTGCTTGCTTCACTTTGTATCAATTCATAGAAGCCTTCCCAGGTTTCTCTGAAACCATTCCCTTCATCATTTCTTAAAGAACAATAGTGTTCCATCACATTCATATACCATAACTTGTTCAACCATTCCCCAACTGATAGGCATCAGAGGGATGAACTGCTTAATCAGATTGAGATATATCTGGTGATATAGAGTGTAAGGAGACAATGTAGATAGAGAGGTCAGGTGAGGTAGTGGGCATGGCTGGGGAGCTCCGAATGAATGAATGAATGTATGAATGAATGAATGAATGAGTGAGTGAGTGAGTGAGTGAATGAATGAATAAAACCATTTATTAAACGACTATTTCCAAGCAGTAGAAATCCAAATAAAAAAGGAAGGTATTCCCTTCCCTTGAGGAGCTTATAATCTAACAGGAAGAGATACCAAATATAGAAGAGCAATGACCAGGGAAGGGTGTTTTGATCTGGGGCATCACTGAGATGGTGAGTGGAACATGGGAGTTAATTTATAGGCTCCAAGAACAAGCTGTAGAGAGAGAGAAAGGGAAGCAGGAAGGATGATGACTAAGATCAATGGATGGGATGTGAAGCTTGGTCTGTTTCTGTCCTGGTGTGTATCGAGTCAACAATCAGGATAATTCTGACCCTTCCCTGGTCATTGCTCTCCCATATCTGGTATATTTTCCTCTTACAATATAAGGACCTCAAGGGAATGGACTATCTTGCTTTTGTATTAGTATTTCTAGTGCTTGGAAATAGTAGGTGCTTAATAAATATTTTCTTTCATTCATTCATTCATTCATTCATAGTTTCCCAGCCATGCTCACTACCTCACCTGACCTCTCTATCTATTTTGTCTCCTCACCAGATATTAACAATCAAGATAATTACGGAGCAGGAGTTCCAAACTGAATCTTTCAGGACAATGTCCAATGAAGAATAGGAGTGAGGGTTTCAGTTATTGTTCAATCATTCAGTTGTGCCCTACTCTTTGATTCTTCATGACCCCGTGGACCACAGCACACCAGGCCCTTCCATCCTTCACTTTCTCTTGAAGACTGTCCAAGTTCATGTTAATTGTTTCCATGACACTATCTCATCCTCTGATGTTCCCTTATTCTTTTGCCTTCAATGTTTCCCAGCATGAAGGTCTTTTCCAATGAGTCCCATCTTCTCATTATGTGGTGAAAGTATTTAAGTTTCATCTTCAGTAACAATTCTCATAATTCTCTATAGTTTGCAGGGTCAGTTTCTACCTAACAGCCCATTGAGATAGTGTGTTGTTGTACCTGTTTTATAGATGAGGAAACTGAAATCTAGAAATGGGGAATGACCTACCTCAAGTCAAAAGTTTCCAACTTGAAGTACATATACCAGAATCTTGTCAAGGGATATATGCATATTTGGTGAGTGACTGAATTATCCTATTGAAGTTAAACTCTAAAATTATTTTTTTTTCATTGAAGAGGGGGAAAGGGAAAGTTTATTGAAAGCCAGTAGATATTAAAAACAAAAGCAGTTGGGAATTGTGGCCTCAGGTGATCCAACTAGACCATGACAGAGCTTTGGACTTGAATCTGGGACATTCAGGTCCAGCACTCTGTCCTCTATACCATGCTTTCTGATTTGGATCAAGATAGGACATTCCATATGCCCAAAGGGCGATAAAGCTGTGCATACCCTTTGACCCAGCAATCCCACTTTTAGGTCTTTTGCCCAAAGAAATCATGGAAGGGGGAAAGGGATCCACATGTACAAAAATATTTATAGCTGCTCTTTACGTGGTAGCAAGGAATTGGAAGTTGAGGGGGTGCCCATCAATTGGGGAATGGCTGGACAAGTTGTGGTATATGAATACAATGGAATACTATTGTGCTGTAAGAAATGATGAGCAGGAAGAGTTCAGAGAAACCTGGAGGGTCTTACGTGAGCTGATGATGAGTGAGATGAGCAGAACCAGAAGAACATTGTACACAATATCATCAACATTGAGTGTTGACCTACTGTGATGGACTATATTCTTCTCACCAATGCAATGGTACAGAAGAGTTCCAGGGAACTCATGATAGAAGAGGATCTCCAAATCCAAGAAAAAAAAAAGAAAGAAAGAACTGTGGAGTATAGATGCTGATTGAACCATATTATTTCTTTTGTTTTGGGAGCTGTTGTGTTTTTTTTTCTATTTTGAGGTTTTGCATCACTGCTCTGATTCTTTCTCTTGTAACAGGATTAATGCAGAAATAGGATTAATGTTATTATGTGTATATATATGTGTGTGTATATATATATATATATCTATATGTATATGTATAGAGGTATATAGATATAACCTATATCAGATTACCTGCTGTCTAGGGGAGGGGGGAGGGAGGGGAGGGAGGGAGAAAAATCTGAAATTGTAAAGCATGTATAAACAAAAGTTGAGAACTATCTTTACATGTAACGGAAAAAATAAAATATCTCATAAAAAAAAAAAAAAGATAGGACATTCCAGGCTGGGCTGAGAGGGGAGAAAGGTGTGGCAGACAAGCTCTGAGCAAAGAGTAGGAGCTGAGAATAAGGGGGTGGAGATGTGGTGGGATGACTTGGCATTCAGACATGAGTTGGAATATAACACAGAAATAGACCTGGGGGCTGTCACCTGCAAGATTGAATAGACCTGTTCAGTTTAGCCTGGGGAGGGAAGAAGGAATGAAGGAGCAGTGGGTATGTATTTAGAAGAAGTAAACCAAAGCTTAGTATAAAGAGAAACTTCATAACAATTAGAGTTATCCACAAGTGAGATGGGCTACCTGAAGCTGAAGGATTTCTTCCATCCTGGTGGTCTAGGAGGACACTTTTCAGATACGTTACTTTAGGCTAAATGACCACTGAGATTTCTTCTCATCAATTCTGGGATTCTAGGGGCTGGTTCCTGAGGAGAAAAGCACAAGGCACGAGTCTGTGGCTCTCATTATAGGTAGGCAATGGGATGAATAACAATTGCTGCCCATTAATGTGTTAAGTCTATCTCTGAATTCCAGTGCCGGGCACAGGGTTCTACATACAGCATATGTTCAATGAATGTTTATTGAACTGGACGTTAATAATTGAATGGAACAGACATATTCTTTTCAGAAATAAATGTTTAATGCCCAAGGACTGGTGCTAAACTTCTAATTTAAGGTGACCACAATTTAGATTTTAAACATCACAATTTGGCAACCACGAAGGGATTGCTGAACCCCTCAACCTTCTGATCTTCACATTGGGTAAGAAAATGCTTCATTTTTGTGGACTTTCTATTTTGATTTATCTTTACCTGCTTTTGCCTTTAACTAATAACTTTATAAAGCATTGGAATTGTGAAAGAGAAAATAAAGGGGTTGAAGAAAAACAAGAGAAACTTTATCATCATCATATTTCAAGAATCTGCTTCTATTGCCATAAACTGGGACATATTTTGCTGAAATGCAGAAGTAGACAGCAAGATATTAATGAGATGTGGAGACTTTAGATATCAAAATAAAAAATGCTCTAAATTCACTCAGAGAAATAATGTCAGTTCAAATGTTACACAAAGGTTTCCTTTTTATGCCATTGTATCTACATTTTGAAATTAATAGTATGAGTTTGTTTTCATAGAGATTTTCATTCTTTTAAGATTGTGTTTTGTCTTTCCACCTGATTATTTGATCAAATTATATAAAGTATTTTCTTGGTAAATTGATTACTATGACAAGTGTAAATTAATTCTAGATATACTATTTTGGCAAAAAAATATTATTTGGAATCATTGTATGTTGTAACTTATATTCTGATTCAAAGCAAATTCACAGTTTTTGTGATCACTTCACATTTTTTGCTATCATTATTATCCTCAAATTTTTAAATCCATGTGAGACTTGGATTATGGGAATTTACCAGTTAAGACATTAATTGCCTTTACCCATGAGAGGAATACATACAAGAGCAGGCATTGAACTCTCACAGAAGGGGAGACACTTATGAAGTCCAGGTACTGCACAGATGGCTGGAAGTTTTCATCCCACCCATCTCATTCTACAGCTGGCTATTCCCCTACAATATGCCTGATGCCATGGACATCTCAATCCCATGCATCTGATTAAGCCTGACTCAGTTTCCTCCAATATGTTCGGTGGCATGGACATATATCCCATCCACCTATTTTAAGCCTGGCATACTGCATGTGCTGTATATATTGCTCAATGGTAATCCCCATAATTATCTCAGATGTCATGATAAATACAGTGTTGGATTTGGCCTTGACATCTGTTACCAATTATATTAGATTTTAAAATTTCTCATAATGGCATGAGGATAATTAGGCAGATGATACAAAAGGTGATGAAATGAAAATTTAAAAAAATTATTGTCTTCTCAATTCATGTTTTTAAGAACTTTCATTGTTTGATTTGATTACTGGCAAAGCTATTTTTTACTGTTTCATCAAGGAACACCTGTTCCTAGAAGAAACAAAGGGGGGAATGTGATGAAATAATGAGATTTAGCAGGTACTCAAAGACCCACCTGGAGATTAATCTAGACTGATTGAATCAAGTGAAAGTGATTAACTGCTGATTAGCCTACTTCAAGTTAACTGGATTGTAATCACACCTTGAGAACACCTTCAGAACCAATGGATTTGGATGATGCCAACCCATCAGCTTGAAGCAACTTGTAAGGACCACCTCTGTTCCAGACCTATAAAAAGCTTCCACAATCAGTTTGCTGGAGAGAGTTCTTGATTAAAGCAGGCTCGTGGAGGAGGACTTCAGGAAGAACCCAACCAGGCTGGAACTCTAGGCTAGGTAGGATTTTTTCCTTCTGAACTCCTTGTAAATATCTATATACTTTAATAAATGTTTAATGCCCAAGGATTGGTGCTAAAGCTTCTAATTTAAGGCAACCACAATTTAGATTTTAAACATCACATTCCTCTTTGCTGGAGGCCTAGACATAATAGCTAACAGTAGCTAGTGTTTACATAGCATCTTTTTTTTTTTTTTTTGTGAGGCAATTGGGGTTAAGTGACTTGCCCAGGGTCACACAGATAGTATGTGTTAAGTGTCTGAAGTCGGATTTGAACTCAGGTCCTCCTGAATCCAGGGCCGGTGCTCTATCCACTGCACCACCTAGCTGCCCCAATATAGCATCTTAAGGTTTGCAAAATGCCTTATATATGTATATATCCTCATGAAAACCCTCACTAGAATCCCAGGTTCTATTATTATTCCCATTTGCAGATGAGGAAACTAAAGCTGAGCCATTAAGTGACTTGCTAGTAAGTGTCTGGGGCAGGATTTGAACTCATTATCTTCTGATTCCAAGAGCCCTGTGCCCCCTGGGCTGTCATCCATGCGACAGAGTTGATTCCTTCTCAAGTATTGCTTGAACTGGGTTGGACTGGGACACTTTCTAGCTCTGATACTTTCTGATTCTGTGTGCATGCTGCATATTCACACACTCTGGTCTTGGGGGGTTGCAAAAGAAGTTCATAGGCTACTCATTAAGGAAATTGGTCTTCTACTCCCTGGCATTTACTTAGCGCTCCCAGCTATGGCCTCTTTACAGTATAATTATCATGTTCATTTGAGGTATCTCCCTCTCTCTTTTTCTCTCCCTCAGCCCTGGGAGGCAGTGAAGACCTAAGGACCTCAAAGCATAGTAGAGATATTATCCAATTATTTTTCACAATATCCCTGGTTATTGAGTGACAGGAGGTTGTTATTATACCCACTTTGCAGATGAGAAAGCAGGAGCACACAAAAAAAAAGTGGAGTTCTTTCTTCTAGGCCTTTGGTGTTTAGGGGTAGAGACAGGTTAGACTAGAACCAAGAATGAGATCCTTCAAATCAGAATCTCGGAGCTGGAAGGGGGCTGCAAGGTCATCTAGTCCAATTCCCTACTGAAGTGTGAATCCTTTCTATATAATCCCTGACAATAAAAAGTCACATGGATTCCTCTTGACTATGTCTGGGGAGGTCACTACCTGCCCAGGCAGTCCATTGCACTGTGGGGCAGCTCTAACTGTTAGGAAATTCTTCCTTATAATGAGCTGTAATCTACCTTCTTCCTCTTCCCTCCTTTCCTACCCACACCCCTTGTTATTGCTCCAAGTTCACCCTGTGATTGTTGTTCAGTTGTTTTCAGTCATTTTCAACTTTTTGTGATTGAACTTTGGGGTTTTCTTGGCAAAGATCCTGGAGTAGTTTGTCATTTCCTTCACTAGCTCAGTTTACAAATGAGAAACTGAGGTTAATAGGGTTAAGTGATTTGCCCAGGGTTACACAGCTAGTAAGTGTTTGAGGCCAGATTTGAACTCAGGAAGATGAGTCTTCCTGACTCCAGGCCCAGAGTTCTATCCTCCTTACAACTTAGCTGCATCACCCTCTGGAGCCAAGCCAAAAAAAAAAAGTCTAATTCCTGACAGCCTTACAGATATTAGAAGACAGTAATAATGGATCCCTGGGGTCCTCTCTGAGCCATGGCCCCATGGGTCAGCACACAGACAAAGCATCTCAGGTGTCTATTGCTAGAGGCCAAGCTCCGTGGAAGTCAGGAATTAGGTCTAGATGTGAGTGTTGGCTCAGTCATTAACTTCTTCTGTGACCTTGGACAAGTCACCTTTACTTTTGACACATCACCTTTTTTTTTCTCTTTTTTTTTTTTCAGGGAAATGAGGGTTAAGTGACTTTCCCAGGGTCACATAGCTAGTAAGCGTGTCAAATGTCTGAGGCCAGATTTTAACTCAGGTACTCCTGAATCCAGGAACCATGCTTTATCCACTGTGCCACCTAGTTGCCCCCACATCACCTTTTTTTTTTTTTTTTTGGCCTTGGAGGCCTGACATTGTATGATATTGTAAATGTCAACACCCTTGAACAACTTTCTCATTATATCTACAGTTGAGATTCCACAGGTATATCAAGAACTGATCACTGTCCCTGGAAAAAAGTCACAATCTTCTGCTGTGTTAAGGTCACTGGGGCTCTAAGCTAAGTGACTTCCCCAGAGTCACATAGCTACTGAGAGTCAAGGAGGGATTTGAATTTGAATCTCCTCAATCCAAGTTTGGCACTCTTTCCATTGCCCCTAAAATCTTGGGATCTTATGAATGTAATTTCCAAAGAATAAAAGCCGAGAATAGAGAAGAGGGCCAAAGACTGACCTTTGGGGGACACCCATGTCACCCTTTGGTTCTAGAATTAGATGCTGGTGGTGGAGACAGAGGAGAAGTGTTTTGGAAAGACAGGAGAGCCAAGGCAGCAAAAGTACCCAAAAGGAGGAAGGAGTTGGCCAATACTGTCAAAAGCAGCAAATGGTAGTCAAGGAGGATGAGAGCTTTAAAAAAAAATGGCCTTTGAATTTAGAACCTAGTGACCTTTGTGAGTCAGGGACAGGGAGAGTGGAAGATGGATCACAAGGAATGAATAGTGAAAAAATGGGTAGAGACAACTTGATTTGAATGTTGAATTGGAGGGGAGAGAGGACAGGCACTAGATGGGTTAGGGAAAGTCAATAGAAGATTTTAGGATTGGGGAAATCTTGAGTATTTTTTTTAGGCAGGTGCAAAGGAGCCAGTAGAGGGAGAAATTTTAGAGAGTGGATGATTGCTGGAACAAGGTAAAGAGGCAGGAGGTGATGAAACAGAAGGAAAACATAGAGAGATAAATAAGCCTTAGGGAAGAGATGGAATATTTCTTCCCATGACCAGAGGGAAGGAGGAAAAAGTGGATTATAAAGGAAAATGAATTATGAGAAGTCATGATGAAGGAAGAGGGACATTGAGGGGCACATCTTTGCATTGTGATAGGAGGCTGCCTTCGTTTTTCCTAAGTGGAGGGTGGGAGGAGACAGTTGGAAGGGGAGAAAGGAGAAGAAAACTTGAGAAAGGGAATCAGGAAGTGTAGAATAGAAGGACCAGCAAGCAGTAGTGGCAAAGGCCCTGCTGAGAACTGTACCATGGATTTGTAAGGGATGAAATCAAGTACATTTCACTGCTTCTTCCACTGACATTCAGGAACTCTGGTAGAGAAGCAAAGGAATCAAATGATGAGAGTTACGCAAGAAAAGGGCAGTTAGGTGGCACAGTGGATAGAATGCTAGGCCTGGAGTAAGGAAAACCCCAGTTCAAATCTGACCTCATATATTTACTAGCTGTGTGACCCTGGGCAAGTCACTTAACCTTGTTTTCTTCAGCTTCCTCCTCTGTAGAATGAGCTGGAGAAGGAAATGGCAAACCACTCCAGTACCTTTGCCAAGAAAACTCCAAATGTGGTCACACAGTCAGACATGACTGAAAAACGACTGAACAACAACAACCCAAAGAAAAATAGTTTTCATGTTGTGGGCAGTGGAAATTCAGGTGGGTGAGACCAATTCTAAGATAGTGAATCATGAAAGTGGCAGTTCATGGGGGAAAGGTCAGGTTCAGCAGCAAGTGAAGCCAGAGTGGGAGAGATGGATTTAGAAAATATTAAAACAATCCTTTGGTTCTCTCTCTTTTCTATTCCCTTCCCCTCCCTGAGAAAACAAAGACAAAAACCAGATCTCCTGGGTCTGGGGCTCTTGCCCATGTACCATGCTGTTTGTTTAATAGCTTGTAAGCCTCAGCAGCCCTCCTCCAGAGAGCAGCCTCCTATCCCCTGGCTCTGTGCTTTGTGGGAAGCCCACCTGCAGCCCCGACTCTGAGTCTTTGGGAGAGAAGGAGGGGAGAGGAGGGGAGGAGAGGGGAGGCGGTCACAGCCTGTGGGTGCGGCCTGCTCTCACATCAGTCCTCTCTTCCCATCTGTTGTTTGAAGAACGGATGTTCTGGGCTGGGGGTGGGGGAAGTTGTGCCAGTTGTAACCTGTAACCGAAGGCAGGAAAACTTTCCCAAGCACCGCCCTGATGGAAACGGTGCCGGCACAGGACCTTGGCTGCGTAGGCCGGGAGCTTAAGGCCATCTGGCCAAGAACAGGAGTTCGGAGGCAACAGATTAAAGCTTTCCCCAGTTCTTGCTAAATATCTCTTCCAGTGCCAGGTAAACAAACCATTAAAATCCCTCACTAAAGGGCTTGCCTTAATTTTTGTTCAGGAATTAACTACATTCTGAGGATGGGCTTGTGCCAATGGCCTCCCCTGGAAAGGCAGTGCAGTCAGCCCCCGAAACTGGGGGTGAAGTTTCCTCTGAAAATTACTTTAATTCCTGCACCCCTGGAGTCATGGGACTCCAGAGAGCAAGCAGTCCAAGACCCACCAGAGTCAAAATTCTCTCTAACTTTGGTTCTATGCCCTTGGACCCCTTTGACGGAAGCCTAGCAGAATCTTATTGTGAAATGTACAAAATAAAACATACAGGAGTACAAAGGAAGTCAATCAAATTTAAAGTTATCTATCTAATCTATCTATCTGTCTGTCCATCTGTCTAAATCATTGTCCCTTTTCCTACCTTTTAAAAGACTTTAAAGGTCTAGACTTCCCCACAGTCAGAGTCACTGACAGCAGAGCAGGAAGGGGCCTAATCCCTTTATTTTACAATAGGGCAAACTGAGGCCCAGATTGGGGATAGGACCTGCTTGAAATCATACAACCGTTTAGTGGTGGAACTGGCTTTACAACCTGCCAAGTCTGACACGTCATTCAGTAATCTCACTCTATTCTACTTCATTGCTGTAGTCCTCTGTCTTATGCTTGAAAGGGGTGGACGGCTTCTCTGTTGGCCTGTCCATCTGTCCAGCTGTGATTATTACACTGTGAACTTTTAGAGGGCGGCTAACCTTTTGTTCCCTGAGCAACAATGAGGTTAGCACAGGACCTGTGTGGTCTCAGAGAGGCACTGGTTATGTTGCCCCCAGGGCCTCTGTCGTGTGGGGACATTTGGGGATGTAGACCCATCCATCGAGGAACCCCTGGGCCCCAGTTGGAAGGTCATTCCCTGCACAATGCCTAACCCTGACATTTTGATGAGCCCCATGGCTATTTCTGGGGCCCCATTACTACTAAATTCCTGCATATGGCCCTGGTCACTAGCCACACACTAAAGAGAAGGGGAGCCCTGGACCATCAGGAGCGGAAGGTTCAATCCTGGGTCTCCACTAAAAGTGTCAGAATGGCTTTCTTGCCCTTTGTAAACTGGAGAAGAGGAGTGAGTCCTTTCCTTTTGTGTCTCCTGCCCCAGCCCCACAATCAAAGGGTTGCTCAGATGGTATGTGTGTCTATACATCTCAGCATTCCTTCTCCCCACCCCCTCAGACATGGCAATCAAGGAGATAGGGGGCTCTTTTATGAGGATTCTTTCCGCCTACAAGAGTTCATCTCAGGCTCTCGTCCTTGTGAACTCTGAGACGGACTTACTGCCCCTTACCACATCTTTGCCACTTGGCACACTCTCATGTTCTTGGCTCACTTCCTCCCCCCAATCTCCCCCCCTCCAGCCCCACCCCCCTTCCTCTCTCTGAGAACTGGGTCCAAGTATGCTTCTCTTGCTGTCTCTCTCACATCATAGCTGAGTCCAGCAAAGGGCCTTCCTCATATATGTGAAGAACAACTTGGGCAAGACTTGCTGAATTGAATGCAATTCTTCTGTGTTCTGTTTCCTCAGCAGCCTTGCTCCTGCAGGGATACCTTTTCTTGTTTCCCTTTATGGTTTTTTAAAATTTCCCTGACAAAATGTGAGCTCTTTGAAAGTAGGGACCATCTTATTTCCCTTTTTATACCCTTAATAAATCTATCCATCTGGGGGGCAGCTGGTGGTGCAGTGGATAAAGCACCAGTCCTGGATTCAGGAAGACCTGAGTTCAAGTCCGGCCTCAGACACTTGACACTAGCTGTGTGACCCTGGGCAAGTCACTTAACCCTCATTGCCCTGTGCAAAAAAACCCCCAAAAAACAAAAAAAACAAAAAAATAAATCTACCCATCTATCCATCATATGTTTATCTGTCTTTTGACCCCTTTCTGCTATATTTGTGTCTATTTGCATCTCTTTTTCTCTCTTTTATTTCTTTCTGTCACTATCTTTCTGTCTATATCTATCTACCTGCTTGTCCATCTCTGTTGTCTACCTTTATATGTCTGTCTGTTTATTTGCCTCTCTCCTAATTCTGTCACTATGTTTGTCTGTTTGCCTGTCTATCATGTTTTTCTGTCCGTCTTTTGTCTCCCTATTTATATCTATGTCTGTCTATTTGCCTCTCTCTCATCTTCTATTTCTTTCTGTCACTATCTTTCTGTCTATCTGCCTATTTGTCTATCTCTATCTATCTTTTATCTGTTGTCTACATCCATATTTATTTGCCTCTCTCTGTCACTATCTGACTCTCTCTATAGCTATATCTATCTGTATCTGTTTGTCTTTCTGTCTATCCATCTATCTGTCCATGTGTCTGTCTATCCATCCATTTATCTATCTGTCCATCCATCCATCTGTCCATCTATTTGTCTATCCATCCATCCATTTATCTATTCATCCATATATTTACCCATCCATCCATCTTTCTGTCTACCTGTCTATCCATCCATCCATCCATCCATCCATCCATCCATCCATCCATCCATCCATCCATCCATCCATCCATTCATCCATCCACCCATTCACTTGTCTGTCCATCTGTCTATCCACCCATCCATCCATCTACCCATCCATCCGTCCATCCATCCATCCATCCATCCATCCATCCATCCATCCATCCATCCATCCATCCATCCATCCATCCATCCATCCACATCTAGGTTAGCATGTGTTTCATAAGAAACTGGGAAGGCCTCTATAAACTGATGCAGAGTTCAGTGAGTAGAATCAGGAGACTAATTTCTACAATGACAACAACAGTAGAGAGAAAAAAACCACCTGTAAAGACAAACCACATGTCTGGAGTCTGAAGATGAAATCTGTCTCCTGCTGGAGGAGAGATGGACTTGAAATGCAGAACGAGACATGTTTTTGGACATGGCTAATGTGGGAGCATGTTGTTGCTGGACTAGGCTTATTTATCATCAGGGGTTTCTTTTTCTTTCTTATTCAGTTTGAGGGATGCAGTAGCAGGGAGAGATAATAAATGCTTATAAAAATATTTTCAAAAAAAGAAGAGAGTCAGTGTGCACATGTGAGTAGGAAACAGTTTTCTCCTGGGGTTTCTATCAGGACTGGGTCAGTGTGACTGGAGTGCTCTGGGTTCAGCATAAGCACCATGACCCAGAGGATGCTGACTGAATAAGGGCTACCCTGATGACTTAGCCAAGGTCTCTCCAGCTTTGACTCTCTGAGTCTTGCCATCTTAGAGACCTTAAAGTCATCCAGTCTAATCTTCCCACTTTACAGATGAGGGAACTGAGGCCCAGGGGGAAAATGACTTGATCAAGGTCATCTAACTAGTAAGTGACAGAACCAGCATCTGCACTGGCCCCAAATCAGTGCTCTTCCCTTCATACTGCACTGCAGGAGTGAAAAGGAGCCTTCCATTTGTCTCCTCTCTGGGCGCAGGCTCCCTCTTCATCCGTCTATCCATCCAGGGACTTTAGGGGCCAAGGCCTCCCTTCCTCAATGCTAGGTTGTGCACACTTGCTGGGCCCTGCCCAGTTCACATCCTTGCTTAAGAGATGATGTGTGGGGGCAGCTAGGTGGCACAGTGGATAAAGCACTGGCCCTGGATTCAGGAGTACCTGAGTTCAAATCTGGCCTCAGACACTTGACACTTACTAGCTGTGTGACCCTGGGCAAGTCACTTAACCCCCATTGCCCCACAAAAAAACAAAACCAAAAGAGATGATGTGTGCCTGCGTGTTTGTAGAGTTGTACATGTGGGAGTGGACCTCAGCGTCCAGCACCTAGCTGAAGAGCAGATCCTGGGAAGAGTTATTTGGCTTCCACAGGGATGGCCCCAGGGACAAGGAGCCCACTGGATTCTGTCATGGTGATGGTGATGACGATATTAGCAGTACTGGTAATATTGCTGCTGCAGCTGTCACTCCAGGTGGTCCAGCAGCTATGACTGAAAATACTTTTTTAGAGAAAGAACCGTTTTTCACCGTTACCTACCCAAACTATAGCTTAAACAGCTCCTTGGCTTGCAGACTGTGACTAAGCTTCCTCCATTGTTACCAGTCCACTGAAACTTCCTCATCTCCACAAAAAAAGCGGCCTTTCTTCTGCCAGGCTGTTCTCAGAAGTAAATTCAAGGAGTGGGAAGATGGATTGTTAGCTTGGAGGGGGCTGGGGGGAAAGAAAGGGGAAAGAAGATGGAGGGGCCACTTTCCTCCATAATATCTAAGGTATTTAATAAAAGATCCATCCTTGTCATGTTCTCTTGGAGTTACCCGGATCATTTCAAAGGGTTGTGGACCTTCACAGCCCAGTCTCTGAAATAGCAGGTGGCAGACGAGTTCTGGCTGCTTTGTTTCAGATAACCCCAGGGAAACTTCTCACATCCTGGCTGCCCCAGGGACCTTTGCTGGGACACACCGCCCTCTTGGTGGTCCTGGTTAATGGGCACAGAAGCTGCCTCAGGACTTCGGAAAGCTTCTTGCTCGTGGGGGTGGGGGGTGGGGCAAAAGAAAAAATAACAGCAAATAAGCACTTAGGTAGAAAAAAAGAGGGAATTATGTTCCTTTTGAGAAAATGTGGGAGGGAAGGACCAGAGGCCCCCCGTCCCCCCATCCCGTTTTACAAACATCTTAACTGTTTGCAAACAATTAATCATAATGTAGTTTTGATTTCTGGAGTCAATTGCTTCTCTCTCCATCTCTGCTAAGCACTCCAGAGAAGAAATACCTTGAGTTTGTTAGCTCAATACTAATCCCAGTCCCAGCACTTGCAGGCTGGGTGACTGAGGCCCTTCTCTGAGAATAAGAATGCTGACGCGCCTTCCTTCACAAGCTTTTCGTGAGACCCTTGGGCTAGACAGCCATACAGGAGGAGGCTGTGCCCATTAACAGGTCAGTGTCATCTTTGGGCGGGGGAGTTGCCAGGAGGCAAACTGAGGCTGAAAGACAGGTAAAAACTTCCTAACCCCTAGAGCTGTCTCTGAGTGGCACAGCCAACCTTGGGAGGCCGTGGGCCCCTGCCACTTGAGGTCTTCAGGTATGTTAGGGAGCAGATTTTTGTTTGGATACGGGGTGGGTTGGGTGGTCTCCAAGGGACCTTCAAGCTCTAATCCTCTGTGTTCCAAGACAGAGTTTCTTCACTTTTGAAGTATCCTGCGCCCCTCTGTCAGTCCAGTAAAGCCTACGGACCCTTCCTCAGGATAATGTTTTTAAATGCATTAAACAAAATACATTGGAGTACAAAGGCAGTCAATTATATGGAAATGCAGTTATCAAAACACTGAAAAACCCCCCAAGTTCACTTGCCCCAGATTAAGAACTGTTCCATGAAGAGTCCTCAGAGACTCTCCTCCAAGGTATCTCTGGTACAGGTTAAACTCCCACGAGATTCATTCAAAGATATAATAATGATGGGGACAATTTTGTTGCTAGAAGTTTCTCTATCACATACCAAGTGAGGAGATACATGCTCAACCAGATTCTTGCCAAATGAATGATCCTCTACAGTAAATGCTGTAAGATCTCAGAAGAAAAATGCTTCATTGTTGGTAGTGAGGGAAAAATCTCACAGGACAGAATGGAGCTGGGATGATTCCATGGCAGGGATGAACTGGCCATCGTTTTATTAACTCCTTACCCCATCAGAGGATTGTAGACTTAGAGCAGGGAAGCACCATTGAGGTCATCTCCTCCAACTCCCTCATTTGACAGAGGAGGAAACCACGGTTTAGAGAAGCTAGATGACTCATTCACTGTCACATACGGAGTTTCCGAGGTGGGATTCAAAACCTGAGCTTCTGACTTCAAAGTCAGTTTTGGTTCTATTCTGGTGCACTGTTAGCTCACAGGGTTGTAGAGAAGAGGCAGCTCCTGTAGACCTCAGAGTGGGACCTAGTGTTAGAATATGTCATAATATGTGATGGAGGTGTACTGTCAGCAACACGGCCATGCCTGTCTTCTCTGGGCATGCATATATTACAAACATTGTCCTTGGCTTGAGGCACAGGACAGGGGCGAAGAAAGGGAAGGTGAGGGGTCAGGTGAAAAGGAAGCAGTAGCACCAAAGATGAGCTTTGTTGGCATCCCAGTCTACCACTAGGCCACCCTGCTTTTAGGCATTGCTCAGCATCTCCCATCCCATTCTTCACAAATCAAGCATTCTCATTTTAGCAAGTTTTCTCTGATGCAAAGACATTTGGTTGGCCCTTGTGTGAGACTTTACAGCTTTGCCCCAGTTTCCCCAGAAAACAAGGGACAGAATTTCACCTTTCATTCAATAACAGATACCACCCCTATCATCTTGGTCCATCCCTCCTCCCATAGGAATCTGGAAGCCATTGTGATTAGAAAGATCTGTGGGCTTTGATTTCAAGAGTTTGTCTCTATTCTTTAGCACACAATTCAGCGGCCCTGAAAACTCTGGGTTATCACTCAGCTGACTTGCTTGTGTGTCTGGGCTGAAGTCCTTTGACATTAGGACTGAGTGCTCCTATCTAGTTAAGGCTACTTCTGCTCATACAGATGTCAGAATTCTGCTGAGAATTTCAGTCATAGGTTCCATGAACCAGAAGAGACCTTAGAGCCCATCTGGTTCAATTCTCTCTTCAATGTGATAGAGAAAAAAAACTGAGGAACAGACAGGTTAAGTGTTCAAAGACACACAGGTAGTAAGTAGCAGCATCAAAATTTGAACCCAGGTTCTCTATGTCATAATCTATGTCACCAATCTGCTTTCCAAAGGAAACTCTGTTACATCTTTTAGAGTCATCTTCCCATGTTTTGTCCACTTAGTCTTTGATTAGAATATAAGCCTCTCTGGGCTACTCCCCCAATTTGTACTTGTGTGTATTTTGTACCCAACCTGTGGGTTGAGTCTCCAGATAATACATGCTACTTTGGGTTTTGTTTTGTTTTGTTTTTGGAAGGGCAGTGAGGGTTGAGTGACTTGCCCAGGGTCACACAGCTAGTAAGTGTCAAGTGTTTGAGGCTGGATTTGAACTCAGGTCCTCCTGAATCCAGGGCCAGTGCTTTATTCACTGTGCCACCTAGCTGCCCTTGGGTTTTAGGGATAGCTGCAGGCAGTTACTCCCATTACTATCTCATAAGCCCCCATTGGTGTGCTTCCATTAACCTTCAGCCAGTTAGCTTCATTAGCTTTAGCAAAGATATTTATTAAGTGGGTACAAAACAGTTGGTACAAAATGTTTCCCCTGTAGTTTGAATTTTCCCACAAATATACATCACCATGAATGAAGGGGGATCAAATTTAGAGTACAATGGCACACATTTAGGATATATACATGACCAAGGGTAACTCAAGGCTGGTAACTCCTGGTACTGGAAATGCTCCCCTTGGGTGGGTCACTCAGTTGAGCTCTCTGGGTCTGTTCCTTCTTGTTAGAGGGACAGCATTCTTCTCTACTGTAAGAGCCATGTTTCTGGAAGCTGTCTCCTTTGCTGCCTCTCCACATTCATATCTGTCTTTAGTCCGTCGCTCTGTTCCCAGTTGAATGCATTGTCTCCTATTGATCTAGTCTTTCTAATGATATGGCTGATCCCAGTGGGAAGGAGAAAGAATCTTTTCATTCCCCCAACCCTCTCAAGAGGCCTGTTTCTTCTTCCACTTCTAGCTTCAGTTCTCAAACTGGACTGCTGAAATTCCTCAAGCCATTTAAAGCCCTTAGTGGTATGGCTAGCCGTTCTGTACAACTAATCCTTCCTTGTCCCAGTCAAAGAGGTTCATGAGGCTTGAAAATATCTTGTTTATACATTAAGTTTGGCCACCTTTATACTTAATGCCTTCTGTGATTATATTAATTGAGTTAGGTATGAGACCCCATGTCTTACAGGGGATTACACAGAAAAGAATGTACTAGAGGGGCAAGAACCCTGGTTTTAGAATGAGAATATTTCAATTTGTATTTGAGTTCTATGACATAGGTTTGTATGCCAAATCCCTTCATCTTCTTGAGTCTCAGTTTTCTCATCCAAAAAATGGATGCAGTATTTGACTTGGCTAACTCATAGGGTTGTTGTGCAGAGAGAATGGATATGAATTAATAAATAGCTCTAAGTCTATAAGGTCGCAATAGGGGATAGTGCATATGTTAGGATTTCATTAGAAATAATTCCTAATGCTATATTTTGTGCCTACAATCCATTGGTGCTTAACTCGGAGTCTATGAACTTGTCTTTTTAAAATATGCTGATACCTATTTCATTATCATTGGTTTTCTTCGCTATGCTATGTATTTAATTTTATATATTTAAAACCATATTCTGAGGAGTCTAGGGGTTTCACCAGACTACCAAAAAGGCCCATGACTCAGACACACACATACCCCACACACAATTAAGAACCCCTGGACTATGACCCATGCAAGTTGTTTCACTTTCTCTGACTATAAAACTGGCAGATAGTTCTGTAAAATAGAATGGACTTGTCCTTGGCACCTTGGCACTCCCCCACACACACTCACACACATACTCACACCACATAGTCACACACCCAGTCACACCACACACTCGCACACCCCAAACATGTCAAGGTTTTTGAGTGTCATAGCCTGGGAGCCCAGAGCTGTTATTTCATAAGGGGTGAGGGGCAGGGGCTCCCAGGTTAAGGCCCTGCGTCTATCTGTGGCACCGGGCTCGGTCTGGGCAGAGGAAGGCAGCAGGGAAGCCCAGCGACCCCGTTCAGCGCTGAGGCTGCTGCCACCGCCATCATTCACCTGGTGGAGAGGAGACCCTTCCTTTCAAAGGAGGCGCTATGTGAGCCCGACAGGAAGTGAAGCTGCTGAGGTCAGCAGGAAACACACTGAGAGGCTGAGCCGGGGAAGCCACGCTGCTCCATCCCTCTGCAGCAGAGGAGCCCAGGCTGCAGCGTTGGCCTGGGGAGTCCCAGGCAGCCGTCCTGCTCCCAAGGCTGCTCACCCCAGCTCAGGTGGCCAGACCTTCTTTGCCCCTTTTGCTCCCTCTGCGGCTGCCCAGTCTGCTCATGTCAGGGATGGAAAGGAGCTGGGGGGAATGGAAGCCTCCTTACTGAAACACACACACACACAGGCCCTTCATACATACTCACCCATGCGCGCACACACACTCCCCCCCAACTCCCCATATCCCCCCCCAACCCTACTTACAACACATGCTCACACATATACACCCCTCACACCACACATATACCCTTCATGCCATACCCATTATACACCCCCCATACACATTACCTTCACATACACACTACACATACATACATACACACCCCGCACACACTTCTTACTTTCTCACTCCCCCTCACACCACACATACCCCTCACCCCATACCCCTCTCACCTCCCCCCTCCATGGGCACTTCCCCCCACCCCCTCTCACCCCCACCACACCCCTTACACCACACATACCCCCTACATTCCCTCATACCACAATACACACCCCATATACCCCCCTCACACCACACACACACACACACACACACACACACACACACACACACACAGAGCAAAGCTGCCTTCTTTCTTCAGGTGAGTGGCCCTTTGTGGGCTTCTTACCAACCTGGCTGGAGGTACATTTTGACCTGGAAAACGTACCTTTCCTGGAAGCTTCTGCAGGGGGAGGGCCTGAATTCAAAAGCAGCCAAGCAAGCTCTTTGTCTTCTTCAACAAAAACCAATGCTGCCCCTTAAAAAGCTTTGTACCAGATTGGGAAAGGCCTTGAATGACAAGCTAGGAAGTTGATTCCAATGGGGAACCGCTGAAATTCTGTGATATGACCACCAGATCTTTAGGCAGGATGCTTTTCATAGTGCATGTGGTACAGATTGGGGAGGGGAACTGAGCGTGGAATGGGATGGCTCTGAGGGGGAGAAACAAACATTTGGAAACTTAGGAGAGCCTGTCAGGTGCGGTGGACAGCATATTGACCTTTGAGTAAGGAAGACCTGGGCTCAAGTCTTGCTTCAGACACTTAATAGCTGTGTGTCCGCAAGCCAAGTGATTTAATATCTCTGTACTTCAGGCAACTAAGATGTCTACCAAGTCTCAGCCAGGTGGAGATCTGTATTTGTGGAAGGGCTTCCTACACCTAGGAAGTCAGAGATGGGCAGACTTTAGGACCATATAGTAGTAAGCTTTCCTTAAGAATAACGCAACAATACAAAACAATAATTCTTTTCTAGCTCCAAAGGCTAAAATGTTAGACGAGCTTATATTAACCCTGTAGGGAAATGACATTTCCATTGGTGGGACTTATGGGGTAGCACTTTCTCCCTGATGGAGAGGACTATTGCCATCTCCTTTCTCTTATTTATTCATTGGATGAATAGAGTGGCCTTGGCACATTCATCCCTCTGGTCCTGGGGATGTTTTCGTGTGCCTTGTTTCTTTGTGAGGTTAGGAAGGATTGAGTGCAAGTCCCTGCCAAGGGAGGGGCTACCAGAGAAAGACAGGGGAGGGCAGAACTGGTGGATTATGAGAAGACAACAGGAGGGATCCCTGGGAGAGTGAGGAACAGAGGAAGCATAAGCAGCATTAGTGAAGCAGCCACTGTGTACTAGGCACTGTGCTAAGGGCTGTAGATAAAAAGAAAGGCAGAGCTCATTTTTGCCCTCAAGGGGCTTATATTCTAAGGGGGTGGGGAGACAACATGTAAATAAAGATGTATTTTTAAAAATTTAATATTTTCTTTTTCCTAATTACATGTAAAAACAGTTTTAACATTCTTCTTTCAAATTTTGAGTTCCAAATTCTCTCACTCTCTTCCCATCCCACCCTCATTGAAAAGGCAAGCAATTTGACATAGGTTCTATGTGTGTAGTCATGCAAAACACAATAAATATGTATTTTTTTTTACGGGGCAATGGGGTAATTTTTTGGTGAGGTAATTGGGGTTAAGTGACTTGCCCAGGGTCACACAGCCAGTAAGTGTCAAGTGTCTGAGGCCGAATTTGAACTCAGGAACTCCTGAATCCAGGGCCAGTGCTTTATCCACTGCGCCACCTAGCCGCCCCCAGATATGTATTTTTTAAAAGATGTGGGCAGAACATACTGAAGGTGATGGGAAGGGAAGCTCACTGAACGAGGCAAGCATTTATTAAGCACCACTGTGTGCCAGGCACTGTGCCATGCTCTGTAGAGCCAAAGAAAAACAAAGAAAGACCATCCCTGCACTCAAGGATCTTACATTCTTAGGGAGAAGATAACAATACAAAGGGACCTGAAAAGAGGGGGATCACAGGAGAAAAGGGGTAGCAATGTCAGAAACAGGGTTGGGAGGGGCTGGACCTCCCCCAAATGGAGGTCCTGAGGACAGCATGGAGGAGGGTGTTCCAGGGCAGTCCAGAAGATGACAAGGGACAATGGAGGCTCCAGGGGCTAAGGAATGTTGGCAAAAGCCAGGTTAAGAATTAAAAGTACAGGGGCAGCCAGGTGGCAAAGTGGATAAAGCACCGGCCCTGGATTCAGGAGGACTTGAGTTCAAATCCAGCCTGAGATACTTGACACTTGCTAGATGTGTGACCCTGGGCAAGTCACTTAACCCTCATTGCCCCACCAAAAAAACAAAAAAAAAAAAGAGTAAAGGAAGCCTGTTGGACCAGGGAGGGGACTGAGGGGTGCCTGGCACTTCATAGATAGATTTGTTGGGCAGTTCCTTCCCTCTCTTCCACTCATTTCCTTGTCTATGAAATGAAGGCATTGGATGAGATGATCAGTAAGACTCACTGAGCAGTGAGGACAAATATTTATTTATTCATCCATTTATTTATTTATTCATTCATTCATTCAATTATTTATTTATTTGTTTGTTTTTGGCAGGGCAATGAGAGTTAAGTGACTTGCCCAGGGTCACACAGCTAGTAAGTGCCAAGTTCCTGAGGCTGGATTTGAACTCAGGTCCTCCTGAATCCAGAGCTGGTGCTTTATTCATTAAGCCACCTAGCTGCCCCCAGTAAGTATTTATTAAACTCCTGCCTACTATGTGCCAGATACTGTTCTAAACTCTGGAGATACAAAGAGAGGCAAAAGACAATCTCTGCCCTTAAGGAGCTTACAATCTAATTGGGGAGGCAACATGCAAACATATCTATACATAGCAAGCTGTACACAGAATAAAAAGAAAATGATTAAAAGAGGGAAAGCATTGGAATTAATAGGGGTTGGAGAAAGCTTCCTATAGAAGGTGGTATTTTAGCTGGGATTTAAAGGAAGCCAAGGAGGTCAGAGTGGAGGAGGGAGAGTGTTCCAGTTATGGGGGACATTCTGAGAAAATGCCCAGAGCCAAGAGATGGAATGTCTTGTTCTAGAACCAGTCAGGAGGCCAGAGTCACTGGAGGAGAGTAAGGTTGGGGAGTGAGGTGTAAGAAGATGGGGGAGGTAGGAGGGACTGAGCTTCTTCTTCTTCTTTTTTTTTTTTGTGGGGCAATGATGGTTAAGTGACTTGCCCAGGGTCACACAGCTAGTGTCAAGTGTCTGAGGTCACATTTGAACTCAGGTCCTCCTGAATCCAGGGCTGGTGCTTTTATCCACTGCACCACCTAGCTGCACCTGGCAGTACTGATTTTGAGAAAAGAGAATGACTTGCCCAAGGTTATACAGAGTCTTGGTGGCATAGAAAGCAGCAGGGTGCTGGGCAAAGAACATTGGACTAGGAGTCTGGGAGACCCTGGCCCTAGATCTAGGTAATTAGCTGTGGAGTCTCAGGCAAGCCACTTCACTGGACTTGAGTTTCCTCTTCTGGGTTGGAATAGATGACCTTTAAATTCCTTCCTTGCTTTAGCTGTGATAATTCCCAGTCTGCTCACTGCTTCCTCAGGACACTAAGCTCATTCTTTCACAGAGCTTTCGAGATAATGTACCTCGTGCATAGGCCTGGATGTCATTCCCCTCATGCTCAGAAATAGGGTTATCAGAATCTATGTCATGACCTCTAGACCTTCAAATTCACCCCGAGATCAGGCCATCCCCTGACTAGGGACAACAAATAGTAGAGGGGAGAGAGAGAGGTAAACATTGAAGTGGAAAAGTTGTTGGGTTTTCAGTCTAGTAACAAAAGAAATGATATCAGAGCAAATCAAAAATAGCAATTCCCCACCCTTCAGTTCTCCGATGAAATGCTCAAGGCAGCGGATGCTGACAAGGCAGACAAACCATGAGTATAGAAGGAATGGACTGGAGATAGAATACTTTTATTATTTCCCCAACTCTATGTCTTTGCAAAACAAGTCTTACAGTGATAGGCAAGGGGTTGTCCTACTGCTTTTTGTCAATGAGTCCACAGCTCCAAGTTATGTGACAGTGTATATCATTGCTAATCAATGCAGGAAAATCATAAGAAGTAATATTATTCCTGAGATTTGAATGAAATGACCAAGTATTGAGGAGTTCCTTAAACCTGAAGAGGGAAAAGCCAAAGAACATGAAGGTATTGACACAAAATGTAAGTCATAATGCCAAACAATGCCATGGCTTCAGGGAGAGAGAGTACACTCTGAATGGAATTTTCAATTTTTTTTAGTTTGACAACATGAGTTCAATTTCATAGGACCAACTATGTCAAAACAAATCAACAAACATCTCTTATATCTCAGGCTGTGTACTAATTACTGGAGATACCAAGAAAAGCCCTCAAGGAGCTCATAATCTAAATGGGAGAGGACAAATGCAAACAATATGTATAAACAAGATATGTACAGATAAGTTGGAGGTAGTGTCTGAAGGAAGACAAAGAAGTCATTTAAAAAAAAAACTGTTATCTGCTATAATCATCATGAATTAGTGCATTCTTCTATGATATTTGACAGAGTATAAAAATATTTCAGGAACTTGCACTCAAAAGTATAGGCTATAAAGGTTTCCTTGGCAAAGACAATGAAGAAGGTTGGAGATGTCTAGGAATATTTCTAAAGCTAGGCGTCAAATACCATCCCAGCATAGGGTGACAGATTTAAAACTGAAAAGGACCTTAGGGGTCATTGAGTCCAAATCCCTCACTTTACAGATACGTAAACTGAGGCACAGAGCAGGTCAAATAATGTAGAGTTAAATTAGCTAGTAAATGTCTGAGGTATGATTTGAGCTCAAGCCTTCTTGACTTGAAGTCTAGTGCTTCATCCACTATCCCATCCAACCACCAAAGTAGCTTGAGAAAATTATTGAAGACAAAAATTGTCAAAAGAACAATCATTAAAAGACATTAAAGGATCATATCAATATCTGGCTGGTATGCACAGTAGAAAAATCAAACACTAATTGTCTGATTAAAGGCAATAAAAGGAACATGTAAAATGGCTATTAAAGACAAAAGAACACCAGAAATTCTGAATTCTCTTAAATCAACAACTGAAAGTGAAAGCTAAGAGGGGAAGATAATATCATTAACGGAAATCAAGAACAACCTTGACTAAAAAACTATATCTAGAGGTTTGAGAAAAGAACTAGAGAAGAGACTCCCCAAAGAAGAAGAGTATAGGGAATTTCTGGTCATCTATACAGCTGGAAACAATCCAATATCACATTAACGCACTGCTGGTGGAGCTGGGAATTCCTACAACCATTCTGGAAAGCAATCTGGAATTATGCCAATAAAGAACTAAAATTCCCCTACCCTTTGACTCAGAGATTCTGAGTGCTATAAATACCTCCTCCCTTCCCCCTTCCCCTCTCCCTGCCTGCCCCAAGGAGATCTATAATAAAACAAAGGTCCACATGCACTAACATTTTATAATAGGACTGTTCAGGGGTAGCAAGAATTGGAAGCAAAGTAGATATCCATTGGTTTGGGGAATGGCTAAAAAACTGGGGACATGGATTGTCACAGAATATTCCTGTGCTATAAGAAGTGATGAGTGTGATGAATATAGAGAAGCATGAAAGAATTCACATGAACTGATACAAGTGAAGAAAGCAGAGCTAGGGAAACAACATGGCTACCATAGTATAAATGAAAAGAACGAGACATTGACAAAGAATAATCACAAAACAATCAAATTTTCATGACTGATCTTGGCCCCCCAAAGAGTTATGAGTTGATGTTTCCTCTTGCTCCTTTGTAGAATGGGGGGTACCTGGTATGGGATATAACTGAAGAGAAAATCAAACTTCGGATAAGTGGTTTATGAAGCATTCCTTGCAGTGTTTACTTGTGGCCCATATCCCCAGAGGGCAATTATCCCCTCTTACCCTTAGGATTCTGTAGGTAACCCTTAAGGAGCTGGTGTTTTCTACTGTTGCACTCATGAGCCCCGTCCAATGTGCTTTCTAGTGATTATCAATTAGCCATTCAGAGTTAATTAGCTTTTGGAACAGGTACTATAATAAGAATAGTTAGTACAAAGAACAATTCCCCCAAAGTCTGGGATACATTCTCCCACAATTAGACACATTATTTCCTTGGGGGGAATAATGATAGCTAACATTATATAGCACTTACTATGTGTCACGCATGAGCTAAGTGCTTTACAATTATTAACTCATTTGGTCCTTGCAACAACCCTGAGACATAGGTGGTATTATTATCCCAATTTTACAGATGAGGAAACTGAGGCAAATAGACTTGCTCCGATCACACAGCTTGCACAGCTAGCTCACTGCCTGAGGCTGGATTTGAACTCAGGTCTTCCAGAGTCCAGGCCCAGCCCTCAAACTAGCTGCATTGCTAAGTAGGCTCAAGCTTATCAAGCAACATGCCTTCATCCACTACTCATGAAGTCTCTGCTGGGCCTCAGAGGATTGGTGCCTGAAGTTGCCCTGTCCTCTGTGTGTCTAATTTGTTCCTGGTGCATCTTTCAGCTGCTGATGCAGACATTGCCATCAGTCACTGCTGTTCTGGGGCTCCTGTTATTGATGCCAACGGGAAGTCTGAATCCCCAAATTCATAAGGTTATCTTTTAGTCAAAAGGCATAGTCCTCCTTCCCTACAAAGGCCATTCCCTTGGCTAACAGTACATTGGCTCATAGCTGGAACCTCCTGCTAGAAAATATGCTGCAATATTACACATGGGTTGTAGAGTGGTGTCTGATTCTTTCAGTCAATCCCAATTAATTTCTCAAGTGGTGGGCATTGGATTTTATTTAATGATCAAAGCAATTCATACTTCCCAAAACCGAGGAGGGACTTGTTCACACCTAGTTCAGACCTTCTACTGATTTCTTCCCATTCCCAGGGCTGAGATTTCTGCATCCTGTCCCCCCTCCCCTTTCTATATACTTTATTATAAGAGATTGCCCTCTGCAATAGGGTAAGTAAGTACAGAATATAGTGGCAAGTATGGGGGATACAAAACAAAAAGATCAATTTAAAAATAAAACACACTGAATTTTTTAAAAGTCCAACACAAAAAAAACTCCAGATCAATGCAAAAGAGAAAGCCTTGTTAATATAAAATAATGAAAAAGGGCTATATTTTTTTAAAAAGAGTTACTTTAAGGGAAGCAATTAAAATTCTACCATGTTAGAACCAAAATTATTGACTCAAATCCATTACAGTGATACATAAATTACTAGAAAAATACTTTATCAGCCTCCTTTCTCATATAAACTCAATCTTATCTTTTTAAAATTTTTTATAATTTTATTCATTCATTTATTTATTCATTCATCCATTTATTTGTTTATTTTAACCCTATCTTTTTTGTTTTGGTTTTTTTTTGTGAGGCAATTGGGGTTAAGTGACTTGCCCAGGGTCACACAACTAGTAAGTGTGTAAAGTGTCTGAGGCTGGATTTGAACTCAGGTCCTCCTGAATCCAGGGCTAGTGCTCTATCCACTGCGTCACCTAGCTGCCCCTAACCCTATCTTTCTTAAAGGCTGGTGACAGGTATATGCCACTGGATTTGTTAAATGTAACTAAATGGGTTTTATCTGTTGATGAAACCTACGTAACAGCTAAAAATCTCAGAGTAGAATTGAGAGGCCCTCCATGGCCAACATCCAAGTGGACTCAGTCTGTCTACTGGCTAAGCCATGCAGATTTATTTATATAAACAGAGGCATTTATAATAGCAACTTAGGATCATGTCACTAGCAATAGACATCAAAGAAAGACAATCCCTAAGAAGAATGGATCTGTGTAGATCATGCAATGAAGTGTTGGAACCTAGGGTAAACTATTACCAAAGGCTCCAAAGCTTAGGCATCTCCTAGATAAACAGGAAGACACAAGATGTGGCCAGAATTTTGTATCAACAACTTGCTAGCACCTATCAACAAAACAGATGACAAATTTCCATTGTATAAACACAAACCCCCCAAATATCCTTTAGAATTTGACAAACTATACTGGGATGGGAGCATCACTGGAGGCAGAATTGTTGCCTACACCTGGTTGGACACAAAATTGACCTATTAAAAAACTTAAGAACAACATTTTTAATAGATGTCCTACAGAAGTGAGGGAATAAGCATTTATATAATGTCTAATATGTACTAGGTACTGTGGTAAGTGCCTCACCACACGAGTATAAAACAGTGTAGATATTATTATTTCCATTTTGCAGAAAGGAAAACTGAGGTTAAGAGAGAAAAATCTATTTGCCTGAGGTCACCCAGGTAGTAAACATCAGCCAGGACTTGAACCCAGGTCTCAAGACTCCAGACTCTCTCCACAGGACTATATCCTTCCTTAAACTGATTAACTGATGGGTTCATTAGACAAGTTTTGTAACAAATATGCAGAGTCACACAAAATAAATTCCTGTCCAGAAACATATGTCTCATTCTGCATCTTGAGCCCAGGAGATGGGCAGTGTGTTTTATCATCAGTCCTGGGGAATCATGCTAAGTCCCTCATCAGAGGGTTCTTTGTCTTTACAATGTTGTTGCTATTGTATAAATTGTTCTCCTGGTTCTGCTCACTTCAGTCCATATCATTTCTCAGAACCCATTCCTTTCATCATTTCTTTTTTTTTTTTGGTGAGGCAATTGGGGTTAAGTGACTTGCCCAGGGTTACACAGCTAGTAAGTGTTAAGTGTCTGAGGCCGGATTTGAACTCAGGTATTCCTGACTCCAGGGCCGGTGTGCTCTATCCACTTCGCCACCTAGCTGCCCCCCCTTTCATCATTTCTTAAAGCATTGTAGCCTTCCATTACATTCACATGCCATGGTTGTTTCAGCCACTCCCCATTTGATGGGATTTAAATTCTTATTACCATGTGCATTATTGTCATCATTGTGTATAATATTTTCTTTAATATACTTGTCATATATTCTTGCTTTGTATTAGTTATCTGACTATGAGTCATATCTGCCTAACAGCCCTGGGAAGGCTGGTACCAGGGTCTTATTTAACCTTTGTCTTTCCCCCAACACCTACCCAGAGTTCTGCACACAATAGGTGCTTAATCAATAGTTATTTGATTGAATTGATGCCCAACCTGGGAGGTTATTAGACAAGGCTTGGCAATACAATAAAGTGATGGTTTTTTTGCTTGTTTTTTAAACAAACAGACCAGAGTATTACCTTCCCAAGTCATACCATTCCCTTAGGGGTTGGGTGGGTGAAGGCTAAACACTTATTTCCTTTATATTATAGTCCCACCTCTCTTTCTTTCTTTCTCTCTCTCTTTCTTTCTTTTTTTGGTGAGGCAATTGGGGTTAAGTGACTTGCCCAGGGTCACACAGCTATTAAGTGTCAAGTGTCTGAGGTCGCATTGAACTCAGGTACTCCTGACTCCAGGTAGGGGTGCTCTATCCACTGTGCCACCTAGCTGCCCATTCCACCTCGTTTTCTTAGTCACCCCCATTGAGCTCCAAATGGGATTCCCCATTTTTGGTCATCCATTTGCATTCAGAGCACTCAACTCCAATCTGGGTGAGTTTTGCTTCTTTTCACAAACCCCAATCCACTTGCAAACGATAAAGATTTTACTCCTCGGTAGCAGATTCAAAAGAATGTGCTGGAGGCTTTGAAAACGTGAACTACTAAGATCATTCTTATTAAAGAAAGCTCTGGTCATATTCCTCCCCTGAGGACTAAAAAAAAATATGCCTATCTCCATAGACTTAATTTTATCCATAAGGACACTTCCCCCCATCAGCACAGATGGCGACCCTCTTTATGGTGGGTTGTTTTGTCTCCCTCCTCTCTCCCCCCCCCCCCGCAAAACAAAAATACATTGCTTTGTGACCTGCATTCAGTTGTTAAGTGTTAGAAAGTTATTTTTATATAAGTGCAAATCCTGCTTCTCTACCAACTTCTAACCCATTTTTCTTCTTTTGCCCTCTGGGGCCAAGCAGAATTCGTTCGAATCCATCTTCTCTGTTATAGCCCTTCAAATAATTTGATAAGAGTCGTCATGCCCTCCCCTACATCTTAGGTCTTACTGGTTAAACATCCAAGATCCTTCAGTTGATTTCTGTGTGGTATTGATCTCAATTGTTCTTCACCGTTCTGTCCAAGGGGCCTTTTCCTCCAGCCTCTGAGTGTTCTTCCTAAAATGTGGGATCAGAACTGAGCGTAATGTTCCAGACATGGTCTGACCAAAGGTACAGAACCAAAGGAATATGATCTTTCTAATCCTGGACAGCAGGCCCCTCAATTCAACTGAAAATCACATTAACTTCCTTGCTGACATATCATCATGTAGATTCATATGGAGACTCCAGAGTCCGCAGATCTTTTGTCAGACAAATGACCATCTCATGTCTTCCCTGCCTTGTACTTGTGAGCTTGACTTCTTGAATCTAAGCATAAGAATTTATGTTAATCCCTTCTGAATGTTATCTTATTAGATTTGGCCCAACATTCTAAATTTCAAAGTCCATTTTAAATCCTGACTCTGGAATCTAGTGTTTGTTATTCCTTCTAGCTATGTCATTTTCAAATTTGATAAGCATGCTATTTATACCTTCTCCCAAGTTGTTGATAAACATGTTAGGCAGCAAAGAGCCAAGCACCAATTCCTGGGTCATTCTATTAGAGGATCTGTTTCACTTGACATATATAGAATCCTTAATTACTGATTATTCATTGGGTCTGGGCAATTCAACACTTCAGAATGCAGCTGATTGCATTATTTTCTATTCCACATCTCTCCATCTAATTAAATGAAGAGCATGAGAGATACTGTTAAATGTTTGAATAAAATCTAAATCAACTACATACATGACATTTTTTCTGAGAGGGTTTTGGACTCTTCCTTAGTAGGCAAAGCTTCATATTCTAAATTCTTTCCCTTATAATAATGTAAGCTCCTTGAGGGCAGGGACTGTCTTTTGCCTTCTTTTTGTATCCCCAGCACTTAGCACAATGCTTGGCTCATAATAGGTTTTAATAAGTGTTTATTGATTGATTTCTGTTTCTTTAGCTCTAAATGTTCAGTTTGTCCTTCCCCTTTCTCTTGTGTCACATTCTTCCAATTTCCAATCTCTTGACATAGCTCAGGTTTCCTCTTTAGATCTTTTTTCTCCTTGTTCCCATATTGAAGCACCCTTCTTCCACCCCCATCCCCATTTTTAAAAAGAATACTTCCTTCTTCCTGATACCTGGTATTTCTTGAGTCCCTTTATTTTGACTTTTAGGAAGGAGTCTAGCCTGTAATTTTTTTTTTTCTTTGCAACAAACATTTATTTATTTTCCAGTTACATGTAAGGGTAGTCTTCAACATTCATTCCATAAGATTTAGAGTTCCAAATTTTTCTCACCTCCCTCCCTCCCTCCCTTTCCACAAGATCTCAATCAGGTTATATATGTACAATCCACAAGTGTTCTTTTTATCAGTTCTTTCTATAGGGGTGCATAGTAGCTTCCTCATTAGTTCCTTGGGATTGTCTTGGATCATTGCACTGCTGAGAGTAGTTAAGTCATTCACAATTGCTCTTGAACAATACTGCTGTCATTACGCACAATGTCCTCCCAGCTCTCCTCACTTCACTATACATCGATGTTTCATGAGTCTTTCAAGGTTTTCTGGGAATCATCCTGTTTGTCATTTCCTGTAGCACAAGACCATTCCACTACAATCATATAACACAGCTTTTCCATCATTCCTCAATTGATGGACATTCCCTCGATTCTCAATTCTTAGCCTCCACCATGAGTTGCTATAAATATTTTTTGTACAATTTTTCCCCCTTTTCTCTTTTTCATGATTACTATTGTTAACTGTTTCCCTTCCATCCTATTCCCTTCCCCATGATATTTATTCTATTATCCATCTTCTTTCATCCTATCCCTCTTCAAAAGGGATTTGCTTCTGTCTGTCCCCTCCCCCACTCTGCCCTTCCTTCTTTTGCCCCTCTCTCTTTATCCCCTTTCCCCTCCTATTTTCCTTCATAGCCTGTATTTTGAACACAAAAAGTTTAGCTGGTGTGGAAATACAAAATGCAAATTCCTGCTGTCCATAATTAATGGAAATGACACCCTCAGTTCTTCGTTCTTCTTGAGAGCAGGCTCCCTGAAGAACTGAAGGCATCCTGGCTTGGTGGGACCTGGTAGAGCTTACTCTTCTTTGACACAACCCTAGAGAGCCCATGGTTACCCTAGGCCATAGTGAAGCAGTGGACAGTGACATAGGAAGGTCAGAATCATAGAATTTCACATAGGAAGAAACCTTTAATACCTCGATTTTCCATATGAAAAATGATGCCCAAATTATTTTTGAAATTTTACAAAAATTAAATTTTATTGACATTTTGTTTGTCTAAAATTCCCTCTCTATCCTCCTTTTTCCCCTTCTAAAGACATCCCATATAGCAAAGACTATTTTTTTAAAGAATAAAAAAGCAAGAAAAAAAAATCGGCAAACTGATCAATATGTAAGAATATATGCAATTTCCCACATCCCACCTATACAAAGGAAGGGGGAAAATTTCTTCTGATGCCCAGATTGTTAAAGGGGTTTGCCACGGGGAGCATAGGCCAGTGAATGATGGAACACGGACTGGACATCGTTGCCTTCTATTTCAAAAATCTATTTCTCTGCTCTCTCACTTGGGCCTCACTCTGTGCAATAGTTGAGACCCAAAGAGCTCAGACTTGCCGCTCCATCCCCCTTGGAGAATACAATTAGTCATTTCTCCATTTCTCTCCTTAGAACATATTCTGTCATGGGGCTATATGCATTTCACAAATATGATTTCATTAGTTCCTTTTATTGCTATGGAGAAGTGGCAAGCTGTTACCCCACTTGAGGGCACATAGGCAGGAGGGGCCTTGGGGACTACAGGAACCATAATATTGGGCAAGCCAGAGCAGAGTAGGGAAGTCGAGGGCAAGGACTTTGTGTTTGTAAGAAAATGGGGACAGAACACTTCATTCCTTGTATCAGAGTTTAGGCTTTGAGTGGGACAAATCATTGGCAAATTATATAATTGGAAAATCATTAGCAAATGTTATCTACTCCAAAACCTTATGTGAACTAATCTGCTTTATAGACTTGGAAAAATTATTGAGAGACACTAAGGAGAATAAAGTGCCTGAAGATGTGACCTTAACTGTTATCAGCACAACAAAACTGTCAAAATGACCCCAAGGCACTAGGAAGGCATATGACAGGCCTAAGGAAGTTGGGCTGCTACATGTTAGCAAGATATCATTTGTGGGAGATATGGTGTCACCAACGTTGACAAGACAGTGAAAAGAATGCTGAAGTTGGAGTCAGAAGTCTTGGGTTCAAATCCCCACCCATTACCCTTAATAAAGCATGTGTGACTTTGGGGAAATTCCTTAACCTATCTGGGCCTCAGTTTTCTCTTTTGTAAAATGAAGTGGTTGGGCCCAATGTCTGAAGTCTATTCCAGTTCTAAATCAAATGATTCTGTGTGTGACAGAAAAGAGGAGATGGACAGATAGTGAGAGCAAGAGATGACTGATCAGTGATGGAAAACTACTCAACTCTCAAAAAAGAAACTGCCCCCATTTCTTCATCCCCCACTCACTTCTCAATCGCTTGCAATCTGTCTTTGGTTCAAGCCTACACTCTGCTGAAACTGCTCTCTCCAAGGTTACCTAAGATCTCTTAGCTGCTAAGCCTGATGAGCTTTTCTCAAGTCTGATGAGTTTTCCCTAATCCTCATCCTCCTTGACCTCTTTGCAGCTTCTGGCATGGTTAACCCCTCCTTCCTCCTGGACACGCTCCTTCTCAGACACTGCTTAGTTCTGTTAACTACCTTGTTTGATGGCTCCTTCCCTTTGCTGCATCACCATCCATCTCCTTCCCACTTAGTATGGACCTCGACATTACTGTTCTCTATTTCTCTTCTCTTTCTCTCTCAACTCTCTCCCTCGGTGATCTCATCTTCTAGGGGGAGGGGTATCAATAAACACGGATACACAGATTAATCCCAAATCAATATATTTACCCTTAATAATTTTCCCTTTTTTAAATTTATTTTTAAAATTTTATTTAATTATTTTTCCAATTACATGTAAAGACATTATTTTGAGTTCCAGATTTTTCTCCCACCCTCCTTTCCCTCCCCTCTCCTGAGGGCAGTATGCAATTTGATATAGGTTATACATTACAATCATATTAAACATATTTCCACATTAGTCATGTTGTAAGAGAAGAATCAGAACAAAAGGGAAAAACACAAGAATAAACAAGAATAACAAAAAAGTAACAACAAAAGTGAAAATAGTATTCTTCAATCTGCATTCAGACTCCGTAGTTCTTTTTCTGAATGTGGAGAGTATTTTCCACCATAAGTCTTTTGGCATTGTCTTGGATCATTGATTGCATTGCTAAGAAGAGTTAAATCTGTCACAGTTGATCATCATGCAATGTTGTTGATACTGTGTACAGTGTCCCTTGGTTCTGCTCATTTCACTCAGCATCAATTCATGTAAGTCTTTCCAGGTTTTTCTGAAATCCATCTGCTCATCATTTCTTACAGCACAACAGTATTCCATTACATTCATATACCACAACTTATTTAGCCATTCCCCAATTGATGGGCATCCCCATAATTTCCAATTCTTTGTTACCACAGAAAGAACAGCTATAAATATTTTTGTACATGTGGGTCCTTTACCCTTTTTTATGATCTCTTTGGGATACAGACCTAATAGTGGTATTGCTGAGTCAAAGGGTATGCACAGTTTTATAGCCTTTTGGGCATGATTCCAAATTGCTCTCCAGAATAGTTGGGTCAGTTCACAGCTCCATCAGCAGTACATTAGTGTTCCAATTTTCCCACATCTTCTCCAACATTGATCATTTCCCTATTTTGTCATAATAGCCAATTGGATAGGTGTGAAGTGGTACCTCAGAGTAATTTCAATTTGCATTTCTCTAATCAGTAGTGATTGAGAACATTTTTTCATATGGCTGTAGATAGCTTTAATTTCATCATCTGAAAACTGCCTGTTCATATCCTTTGACCATTTCTCAACTGGGGAATGACTTGTATTCATGTACATTTGATTCAGTTCTTGATGTATTTTAGATATGAGGCCTTTATCAGAAATACCATTTGTAAAAAATGCTTCCCATCTTTCTGCTTTCCTTCTAATCTTGTTTGCTTTGGTTTTGTTTGTGTAAAAACTTCTTAATTTAATGTAGTCAAAATGATCCACACTGCATTTTGTAATGTTCTCTATCTCATCTTTGGTCATAAATTCTTCCCCTCTCCATAGAGCTGACAAGTAAACTATTCCTTCCTTTTCTAATTTGCCTATGGTATCACCCTTTACTTCTAGATCTTGTACTCATTTTGACTTTACTTTGGTGTATGGTCTAAGATATTGGTCTATGCCTAGTTTTTGCCATATCTTAATAATTTTCACGATCAGAGTCCTACATGGACAATTGCTTGCTGGACATCACCTCCTGGATGTTCTATAACTCAATATACCTACAATGGAATGTTTCATCTGCTCTAAAGCATTCCATTTCCCAAAGTTCTTTCTGTACAGGGCACTATAGTCCCAACCACTTCATGGCATCCTTGTCATCTATGATTCTTCCTTTGCCTTCACCATGTGCGCATGTGTGTGCGCACACACACATGCATATAAACATGTAAAACCTTATCATGAGGGGTGGCTAGGGGGCGCAGTGGATAAAGCACTGGCCCTGGATTCAGGAGTACCTGAGTTCAAATCCGGCCTCAGACACTTGACACTTACTAGCTGTGTGACCCTGGGCAAGTCACTTAACGCCCATCGCCCCGCAAAAAAAACAACACAAAAAACCCCAAAAAACCCCCAAAACCCCCAAACCAAAACCTTATCATGAGATTCTGGAGTCCTTATACAATTTTTCATTTGCATTGACAAGTCAGGTCCCCAAGTGCAAGGCTGGCTATATCTTTTCCTGAGAGACTATAGGGTGTTTTCTTCTAATACTGTTAGCAGAAGCTCCACTCCTAATCTCCACCCTACCCAATCAACCTCCAGTTATGGTATCTCTTTCATATCATTGATTGACCCAGGGATTAACACCCCAGTGTCATTCAACCAGTTAACAACAATTAGCTTTGATAAAGGAATATTTGCTGGGAGAGTGTAGCAGAAGGCGAAGTCACAGAACATTGAAGCACACTCTCCTCTATACCTCCTTGGCCCCTGGGCAGAGTGGGCTCTAAGGTAAAGCTGTTGCTACAAAGCATTTGCCCTACCAAGTTCACTTCCAAAATGCCTCATAGCATCGGGGTAAGATGTTCTGGTACCGCGGGAGCATCTGAGTTGTAGCTGGACCCTACAGGTTGTTTCTCTCTAGGACCAGCTGCTAGTGAAGTCTTGTATAAATGCTAGAGTCCTGTAAGATTTCAAAATCTTACAAGGCCATAGCTTATCCATTCCACTTGGAATCCTCATTTCTCTAAGAGCAGGAGAGAACAAATATGAGGAAGAGGCAAAGTGAGGCACTGGATTCACAGCCACATTTCAGTCTGGGTGGGGAGATAGGCAGCTGGAGGCAGATGCCTTTTCATTGTCATCTCTGCTACTGCTTCCCTCCCAACCCAGAGAGAGGCTATAGCTGTCCTACTCCGGAGGAGAAAGAAGGCAAGTCAGCCCATCAACAAACATTTGTGAAGTGCTTACTATGTGCCAGGCACTGTGCGAAGCCCTGGGATACAAAGAAAGGCAAAAATCAGTTCCTTCCCTCAGGGAGCTTACAACAGGTAATCAACTATGTACAAACAAGATATTGACTGGATAAAATGGAGATAATTAGTCTTAGAGAAGGCATTGGAATTAAAGGGGATAAGGAAAGGCTTCCCGTACAAGATGGGACTTTAGTTGGGATTTGAAGGAAGCCAGGAGGTGGGGAGGAAAAGGGAGAGCCTGCCAGGTGTGGGCATGGGACCAGGGACAGAGGACATGCCTGGTTCATCGCTGGATGGGAAGCTGGTCGGAAAGCCTTTGGTCACCAGGCAGAAAGCAGACAGAAAGCCATCCCAGCATGCCTGTCTGTGCTCTGAAGTGTCAAGCGGGGGCCCCTTCTCTCTGGGTTATCAGGCTCCCCACAGAGGCGAGCGCCCTCATGGGGCTGATGCCTCATGGGCCAGTCCCGCACTATAGAAGCAATTGCCAAACTGTCCACATCCCTCACATCTGTTCTTTTCTCTTTGTTCACAGAGCCTCAGCCCTAATTCAGGCCCTCTTTTCCTCTCACCTGGATGGCTCTCAGAGTCTCCTAATTGTTCCTCCTGTTAACAGGCTTTACTCTCTGCCATAGATCCCCGGCATAGCTGCTCCAGGCATTTTCTCTGGATGTCCCCCATGCCTAGAATGCTTTTGCTCCTTTGCTCCAACGACAGACCTCCCTGGCTTCCTTTAAATCCCAGCTAAAACCTCACCTTCTACAGGAAACCTTCCCCAAGCCCTCTTAATCCCAGTGCCCTCTCTGGGTTAATTATTTCCCATTTGTCCTGTATTTGGCTTGCTTTGCATGCATTATCTCCCCCATTAGACTATGAGCTCCTTGAAGTCAGTGACTGTCTTTTGCCTCTTTTTGTAACCCTGGAGCTTAACCCAGTGCCTGGCACATAGGAGGCACTTAATTGGCGATTGACGTTTACTGATTGATTGACCAGACCATTGGAGAGCTTCCCATGGCCTCTCAGATAAAATGTAGACTTCTCTGGTTGGTTTTCAAGGCTAAGGCTTATTTCTCATTACTCCCCTCCTGGCAGCTGCCCCTCAAACTTGGTGCTCCTCCCCCCCTTCCCAGAGGCATCTCGCGTACCACCTCATCTCTGGGCTCTCACAATCATTATCTTCTTCCAAAGCCCAGCTCAGGCGTGACTTTTCCATTCAATTAATTCTATTTAACAGGTATTTGTTAAGTAACCTACTGTGAGCAAAGTTGGAAGGAAGGAAGGGCTTACTGGTGTGTGTGTGTGTGTGTGGGGGGAGACCCACATGGATGAGATCACACAAGGATGAGAGTAAGTGATTTGGGGTAAATGACTTAACCTGCCATGACCTTGGTGTCTATGATTGTAAAATGACGGGGGGGGGGGGGAGGGTGTCACAACACAGAAATCCTGTAGGTTCCTTTTCAGTTGTAAAATGGAGAGTTGCTTGAGTCACAGAAAGGGTCCCCAGGGATTAAACCCCAGGTGTCCTGATTCTCTTTGCCAGCAGCTGGTAAAAAGGAGCCCAGAGAGATGCCATTGTTTGGCACATGCCACATGTCTCTGTTAAGACACAAGATATTATTATGGTAGACTGAAAGAGGGCTTCCGGTTCATTAAATCACAGACTTTCAGACTTGGAAAGGACTTGGGGGGGGCATTCAGTGCCCCCTGTAGCTTAATAGGAATCTCTGTACAATATCTCCAACCATTCTTGATTTGGGGATCGTCAGGTAGGGTGGGCTCATTATCTCCTGAAGTAGCCCATTCCATTCGTGGGCAGAAGTTAAATTCACCTTTTCACAGCTTCTACTCACAGAAACTGAGCTTTTTTTCTTCTGTGTCCAAAAGAGAACAAGTCTGGCCTCTGGCCTCCATGACTGCCCATCAGGGATCAGAAGACATTAACTCATTGATAAAAAATGCTCTCTAACTTCAGAGAGAGAAAATGGATGAATTTTGAGTGGACTGAAGCATATTTTTTTTAACTTTCTTCCTTTTTCTTTATCTTTTTGCAACATGGTTAATATGGAAATATGTTTTGCATGACTTCACATGTACCTCATATATTTTGCCTTCTCTATGAGTGGGGGAGGAGGTGTGGGGAGGTGGAGAGATTTTGGAACTAAAAATAAACATTTAAGAAGACACTTATTATGTCCTCCCCATGTCTTATCCTTCTCACACAACCACGTGTCTTTTCATTGATCCTCCTAATGACTATTTCCAGGAAGCAAGGTGACACAATGGATAGACTGCTGGGCCTGCAGTCACAAAGACCTGAGTTCAAATCTGGCCTCAGACACTTACTAGCTGTGTGACTCTGGATAAGTCACAACCTCTGTTTGCTTCAATTTTCTTAACTGTAAAATGGGGATCATAATGGCACCTGCCTCCCAGAGTTGTGAAGGTCAAATGAAATACAGTATTTGTAAAGCACTTAATACAGTGCCGGGCACATAGTAGGCACCATCTAAATGTTACCTATTATTATTATTTCCAGTCTCCTTCCCATTACGGTCACATTCTTCTAGCCACTCTCATTTGTCAACGTCCTTCCTAAAATGCTATGCCCAGAACCACGTTCCACATGTGGTCTGGCCAAGGCAGAGAATAAAAAGACTATCCCCTCTCTTAGTTGGGGCCTCATGCCTGTATTAATGTAGCATAAAATTAGTTAACTTTTGTTTCTGGTGGACCACAGAGTCAATGAAAATCCCCATTTCCTCCCCCTAGGAGGTGATGTCTAGCTAAGTCTTCCTATATTTATACCACTGATTCACCAGATTCCATTCAACTAGTCACCCACAGGAGCAGGCATTCTGGATTCTGTCTCGGACATTCTAGGAAGCTTCAGTTCAACTTGGCAATAAAGCAGTAAAACTAATCAAGAAAGGGAAGTGGTGGTTACAAAAAAATCATCGTGGCTTCATCATGAGCAGGCCATACCAGCCCAGGCTCATATCCTGCTTTGACAGTATTTGGAAAGTAGCAGATGAGGGGAATGCTGGGGATAGAGTTTTGCTAGATTAAAAATTTTTTTTTAAAGTAATAAACATTTTTATTTGTAGTTTGGGGTTCCGACTTTTATCCCTCCTTCCTTCCCCTCCCCTCTCCTTGAGGCAGCAAACAATCAGATATAGATTATACATGGACAGTTATGTAAAACATTACCATATTAGTCATTTTGTATATGAAAGCCTAAATAAAAGAAAAAAATGAAAGAAAGTGAAAAGTAGCATGCTTCAGTCTGTGTTCCCTCAATATCAGTTCTTTCTTTGGAGATGGATAGTATGTTTCATCAATAGTCCTTTGGGATTATCTTGGACCATTGTATTGTATTGTTTAAAATAGTTATGTCTTTCACAGTTCATCAAACAGTATTGCTGTCTCTGTGCACAATGTTCTCTTCGTTCTGCTCACTTCACTATATATCAGTTCATACATGTCTTTCCAGGCCTTGTTTTGTTTTGTTTTGTTTATTTGTGGGGCAATGAGCATTAAGTGACTTGTCCAGGGTCACATAGCTAGTAAGTCTCAAGTGTCTGAGGCCAGATTTGAATTCAGGTCCTCCTGAATCCAGGCTGGTGCTTTATCCACTGTGCCACCTAACTTTTCCAGGCCTTTCTGAAATCACCCTACTTGTCATTTCTTATAGCACAATAATATTCCATCACTATCATATACCACAGCTTGTTTAGCCATTCCCCAATTGATGGACATTCCTTTGATTTCCAATTTTTAGCTACCACAAAAAGAGCTGCTATAAACATTTTTGTACAAATAGGTCTTTTTCTCTTTTGGGGGATATTTTTGGGATATAAACCTAGCAGTGGTATTGCTGGATCAAAGGGTATGCGTAGTTCTATAACCCTTTGGGCATAGCTACAAACTGCTCTCCAGAATGGATGGATCTTTTCACAACTCCACCAACAGTGGATTGTTTTGCTAGATTTTAGCAAAGCTTTTGGTAAAGAATCTCATCCTATTTTTGTGGAGATAATGGAGAGATGTGGACTAGATGAGAAAATAATTAGATAGATTCAGAACTGGTTGGATGGCTGGACTCTGAGTCCTTGGTAATGTCTAGTGTCCTGATGTGGAGTGCCCAGGAATCTATGCTTGGCCCTGGGTCTTTTACCATTGTTTATCAGGAATTTGGATAAATGCATGTGCCTAAATTTTCAGGTGAAACCAAGTTGAGAAGGAAAGTTAGTATAATGGATGATGAGTCAGAATCCAAGAGGATCCAAATGGGTCAAACTAGGTTAAATTTAATGAAAAGCAATTCGTTGCAGATCAATGTAAAGTTCTTTTACTTGGGTATAAAAAATAGCTTCACAAGTATAAAATGGACCAATAGATTAAATTCGAGTGAGCAGTGTAGTGTGGCAAGGCAAACAAGCTTCCTAAAGAGGAGCCTAACTTAGAGGAGAAGTTTGGTTGTGAGAGTCGCCCTGGCCCTGCCCTCATCAGGCTTCCTCTGCAGTTCTGGGCACCACAGCTTAAAAGGGGACATTGATGAGCCTGCGAATGTCCAGGGGCAGGCAAGCAGGTCCATGGCAGATGCAAAGGGATCAAAGGAACTGGAGAAACTTGGTCTAGAGAAGAAAAGACTTGGGCGGGGGTGGGGAGGGACTTGGGGCCGCCTTTCAAGCATTTAAAGGGATGTCACATAGAGGAAGGATTACATTTGTTCTCTTTGGCCCCAGGGGCCAGAACCAGGAGTGAGATGCAAAGAGACCAAACTTCCTAACAACCTCTGAAGGTGAGATGGACTCTCTTTGGAGGTATTCATGTAGAGACCGGATGAACACTTGTCAGGTAGGTGATAATGAGGACCCCCTTTGGGTGTCTGGATGATGTGACTGCGGAAGAAGTTCTGTGATTCTGCAAGCCTTTCCACAGCGTGTGTGTGTGTGTGTGGGGGGGGCAGGGACCTGTGCAGTCAGCTAGGCCACCTCTTGTATCTTACAGACTGAAGCCCAGAGGAGGACAGGGACTCATTCAAGGTGACACAGCTGGTGGAAAAGCTCGGACTGGAATACAAGTCTCCGTGTCTCCTCGTGCTTAACAGCAATTCTGTGATTAAGAGGATATATCACACTAGGATGGGGAGAGATCAGTAATGTCCATGGCAATAGTTCTATCGCTGTTGTTGTTCAGTCCTTTTAGTCATGTCTGATTCTTTGTGACCTCATTTGGGGTTTTCTTGGCAGAGATACTGGAGTGGTTTGCCATTCCTTCTCCAGTTCATTTTATACATAAGGAAACTGAGGAAAACAGGGCTAAATGACTTACCCAGGGTCACACAGCTAGTAAGTGTCTGAGGCCAGATTTGAACTCAGGTCCTTCTGACTCTAGGCCTGGCACTCTATCTACTGCACTATCTACCTGCCCTAACAGTCCTATTATGATGGTACATTTAACTCACAAGAAGGGAAATTCAAAGCTTCAAACTAGATAACTACAAGCAGGAGTGAGGGGCAACCAGGGACAGAAGAGAACAGGGGCTTAGGGCAAAAGCTACAGTGGTGACTCAGGTACCGGAGAGGGTAGAGCCAATGGAATCTCAGTTTTCGGAGCTTCAGATATATTCTTCAGGCTGTGGCAGGAGGAAAGAGGTCAGCAATAACTCTTAGGAGAGACTGCCCTTGGAATGGACAAATTCTCTAGTCCTCAAGTCCCCCTGATTGGCCTGTGGAATGCCTGGGTCAAGTTCACATTCATGACAGGGCAGGTCACCAAGACAGCCAAAGGGTCATGGGTTTCATGGGAAGGGGGCAGGTCCTTACTCTGGTCTATTTCATTTCTCATCTCTGAGAGGACAGAATGATGCTAGGGATGGGTAGGGGAGGGAAGGCCCCATTGAACCAGATAAGTAGCATAAGCATGAAGTTTAGACATTTCCAGAAAAGGGCAGGAAGAATACTCAGTGTTTAAAGCAGAGGTATCCTACCACAAGTGACACTTGGGGGTCTCAGAGAAATTCATGGGCTCTACAGTTTTTGAACTACATTACCATGATGACTTCCTAGAATCCACAGTTGTAGAAGAATGTCTAAAATGCATTTTCTTAATATAAATCCTATTCTGCTCTCACTAGTTCTAATTCTAAAAGGAATTTGAAAACATCCCCGTAGGTCAAACTCCTCTGTACAGCTGGGGCCAATGAACCTCATCTGTAGAGTTTAGAAAGGAGGATAGATAAAAGCAGAACTGTGTTTTAAAGTGATACCTTCCTCTGGAAGGCCTCAAAGTAATATGTAAATAACATTCATTAATCCTGACCTTTCTGGAAGGAAGGCCAGTGAGGTACATTTCTGATTAATAGTAGCTTTGGCTACCACTACAAAGGACATTTTCTGAGGCATCTCTGTAGATGGGTGGCCGCCTTGTCCAAGGTTAATGTAATGTCAAATGATGAAGAACGGTTTGTCTCCTTCAAATTCTTATTGATTGTCTTTTAAAAGGATCGATTTCTTCATTTGTATCTTAATTCTCCCCTTCTAACTTCATTCTCCACCTAATGATCAAAAGATATTATGCCCCCTAACCCTAACTTCTTTACCCCCACTCCAACTTCATTGCAGTGTGCTGGTGACCTTGGGCTCAGGAAGGCTACGGTGGCCTGAACTCTTCCCTGTCCTACGTGTTTCCATTTTCCCCTGCACGCTCACAGTAGACCGCATACTTCTGTGCTGACCACATCCTTCCTTGTGTTGTATTTATCTCCCCACCAAAAAGAATACTTGGGAAGCAGAGTTCATATTTTTACTCCATTCCACTAACATTTATTAAATGCCTTCTGTGTGCGGATCACTGGCTTTAGTGAAATAAAACCTTTCTCTTATCAGAGAAGTTCTGTTCCTGGGGCTCAGAGAGGAAAAGACACTTGGATAATTACAATACATAAAATACTTTGTATTAAAGAGATGTAAAAGAAAGTGCCATGTGAGGTAGGAAGAGCAAAAAGGTCACTATACACAGTTGGGGGGGGGGCGGTGTTTAAAGGAAAGCTCAGGGAAGTTTCCTCCTAATCACAGAATCTTGGAGGGAAGGGATCTGACAAGTGGTCATCTAGAGTTTGCTTGAAGGCCTTTCCCTGAGCCCCTTGAATTGTGGCCACCTAAGATCCTAGGTGCGTGACAAACTTTGCCTGGCTTTCCTTTCCTATCACTAATCCTAAAATGGGTTCTGAGATAATAGATTTAGAGACCACCTGGTCCGACCCTGTCATTTTACAGATAAGGAAACTGAGGTTCAGTGATTCACCTGTGGTCACATAGCTAGTAAGTGTCAGGGATGGGATTTGAGCCTAGGTCTAGCACTCCATCCACTATCCCATGCTGCTTTCCTCTCTCACAATTTCCATAATTTCTACCTCAGTAACAAATTCCTCTCTATCCATCAGAATCAGGCCCAGGATAGCCATTTTTCTTGACATTTTTTCCACCTCTTGAAGAATGAAATCATTATCTAAAGCAAATCAAGAATTGACCAGATCCTCTGTTTTTGGCAAAGAGAACTCCAACAGATGTCTGGAGAGCCCACACTTTCAATAAGCACCGTAAATGCCTTTGCAACAGGTTAATCACTTTCTCCAAAATACCTTATCTATTTCTTCCTTCTGGCGGGGTGGTCTGTTGTATATTCCAATAACAATACCGCTTCCACTTCTCCCTCTATTGATCTTCATTCAAATGCTTCTTTCACCTACTTCTCTCCAGAGGAATGTAAGGACTTTTAGGTTAGGGTCTGTCTCACTTTTGTATTTGTATTCCCAGAATCTACCTGGCACATAAGAGGCTGTTGATTGATACATTATCTACTTTAGGTCTTTGATTTTCCCAAGAGTATCTCTTCTTATTCTACAACGCTACTCAACAACCCCTGCTTTTTATTTACTCTATTCCTTTTTTTTTGGGGGGGGGGAAGGGAATAGGCATTTATTAAGCACTTATTATATGCCAACCACTGTGCTAAGGGCTGTACAAATATCTCATTTCATCCCCACAACAACCCTGTCAGGTAAGTGCTATAATTATTTCCATTTTACAGCTAAGGAAATTGAGGCAGTCAGCGGTTAAGTGACTTACTCAAGGTAGTGCAAGTAGTAAGTATTTGAGGCCAGATTTGAACTCTTCTCTTCTAAATTCCAGGCTCAGAACTCTGGGATGCCCTTCAAGAGGCACATTCCAGTCATGAGTCCCATCCCACCAAGTCTCAGTGATGTCAATGCAGTCAAATTTACCTGTGTGCAGGAATACTTTGTGTACTTCTGTATAGGTTTCTGAAGCCATGGTTTTTATTGCCAGTTCTCTTCTTGGATATTGATGTGAAATATGGATAATTTATTGGTTATTATATGTTATTTGCTTATTATTATATGATTTACTTATTGAAAACTTATTGATTATTTGATAATATTGTTTTTATGTTGTATCCGTGGCATTTGGTCAAACTTTTCTGGAAGTCAAATTGAAATTATGCTTAAAATGATTCTAAAATGTCCATACCCTTTGACCTAGAAATCCCTGTACCAGGCAAACACTCAGGGAGATCAAAGACAGAAAGAAAGTTTCCAGGTATTCACTGTAACCTTTTTTGAGGTAGCTAAGAACTAGAAGCAAAGCAGATGCCCATCACTTGGAGAACAACTAAACAAATTGTGATGCATGAATGTAATGCACTATTTCTGTGCTATAAGAAATGATGAATACGAAGAATACGGAGGAGCTGGGAAAATGTATTTATATGAATTTGTGCAGAGTGAAGTAAGCAGAGTCAGGAAAACCATTTACGCAATGACTGCAGCAATACAAATGGAAAGAACAACAAATGAAAATGGAATGCTTTGTAATTATGGCCAAGACAGCCTAGAGAAAAGATGCACTTCCCTTTTTTCTTTGCAGAGGTTTGGGAGGGACAATGGGTATGGAAATCTGCACAGACTTAGGTTTAGCTGATTTGGTCCTTGGTTTTACTGAACTGCTTCCCCCCATTTCTTTTCATTTTTTTTTTGGTGAGGCAATTGGGGTTGTGACTTGTCCAGGGTCATACAGCTAGTAAGCGTCAAAGTGTTTGAGGCCGGATTTGAAATTTGAACTCAGGTCCTTCTCACTCCAGGGCCAGTACTCTATCCACTGCACCACCTAGCTGCCCCCTTTCTTTTCTTTTCTTTTCTTTTTTTAACATATAAGGTATTTTATTTTTTCTGTTACATGTAAAGATAGTTCTCAACTTTTGTTTATACAAGCTTAACAATTTCAGATTTTTCTCCCTCCCTCCCCACCCCTCCCCCCTCCCCTAGACAGCAGATAATCTGATATAGGTTATATCTATATATCTATATATCTATATACATATACATATATATATCTATACACACACACACATATATATACACATAATATGCCCCCTTTCTTTTTAATTGCAAAGGGATGGCTCTCTGAAGAGGGGAGGGGAAGCATATATTTGGAAATAAAGGTGATGCAAGAAGAAAAAATAACAATACAAATAAAAAACAGAAGTTAGTAATGGTTATCAGGTGTGGCAGTCCCAGAAGGCATCCCCTCCCCTCCTAGTTCCAGTGTCCTTCTCAATTATTCCCAGGTACCCCTCCGCAGAGAGTCCCCCAAGCACAATTACCTGTCTCTTCTTCCTCTGACCTTTGACCTAGTCATATTCTCATTCTTTGGAGTCCTAGAAGCTGCTTTGTCCTCAAGTATGGGTCCAATTGCAGTCTTCTTGCAGGGGCTGTTCACCTGGAGTCCAGGGGATTTCATGGGGTCCGAATTTTTAAAGCATGTTGATAACTCATTTCCTTTGTCATTTTACATAATTGGGTTAAGAATCTCTGTATAGGAAGAGTCTTGCCTGTTACTTAAATACAAATGTTCTGTGTCCCTTTTTCTTCCCTTTCTTCCCTGGGATTCCCTCATGCCCGAAAAACTGTGCTGATTTTCCTTCTGCTTCTGTTGCTTACCTTCTAACGCACTTTTAAAATTCTTTCTAGGAACACTTCATTCTCCCTGATAAACTAGGGAGTTGAGAGGCATCTCTACAATCCTTTCATCTCCAGTGGTAGGGAGACCAAACTAGGATGATGCATAGATAGCTGCAAGGGCAGGTCTCCTGTTTCTCTTCCCCTCCCATGTGAACCTTCCTTAATAGGAGGATTCTCCCACCTTCTCTTCTGATGTTACTGACCACATGCCTAGGGTAGGCAATGAAACTGTCACTCACAATCACCCCACTACCATTCATGGCCTTTGCCCTCAGTCTGTTTGTTATCCTTTGGCCTCCAGATACTCACTCTTCCTTCCCTTCTATGCAGGGAGAACAGAGAACTCTGAAGCTTGCTATTCTGATAGCCATTCAATATAGAAGCTGATTGGGTTACTCATCATGGCTCCCACTACTGGAGTAGAAATGTGGGTATGTGAGGGCATGGGGCAGTGGATAGAGTGCCAGGCCTGGAGTCAAGAAGACTCCTCATGGGAGTGGCACAGTGGATAAAGCACCAGTCCCGAATTCAGGAGGATCTTAGTTCAAGTCCATCCTCAGACACTTGATACTAGTTGTGTGACCCTGGGCAAGTCACTTGGCCCTCATTGCTCCACAAAACAACAACAACGACAAAAACAAACAAGTAAAAAAGCCCACCAAAAAACCCAAAAAGAACAACAAAAAAGAAGACTCCTCAGACATTTACTAGCTTTGTGACCCTGGGCAAGTCACATCACCATTTGCTTCAGTTTCCTCATCTATAAAATGACCAGAGAAGGCAATAGCAAACCACTCAAGTGTGTCTTTCAAGAAAACCGAAAATGAGGTCAGACTCCACTGAAACGACCTAACAACAACATGTGAGGGCATGGGGGCTCAGAATGTAGAATATGGCTCATTAGCCTACTGTTAACTCCAGCTTTTACACATACCAGATTCTGAAAGAGAACTGGTGTGTATAAAAGCTGGAGTTAGCAGTCCCAGTGAGACTGTAATGAGTCAGTATAAGTCAGTGTGCACAGTAGGTTAATGAGCTACCGAAGAGGAAAAGAAAATTCTTACCTTGGCAATGTCAAATGGTTCAATATCAGATATGGATTTGGTTTTATTAGTGGAAATAACATAAAGTAGAGCATTGCTTTCTTGCCATCTGCTTTGCTGCTGCATCCTAAAGATAGTGGGGTCTTTCCATTGAACCCTCCTTTATGTCTTGGTCCCCCCCGCCTTAGTATGTGAGCACACTGTGGACAGAGACTATCTTGACTTTCTATTTGTATACTCAGCACTTATCACAATGCTTTGCATGCAGTGGGTACTTAATACATGCTTTTTCATTCATTGATTCAATCATTTATTGCACACCTATAGTTTCTCTCTGTCCCCCCCCCCCACTCCCCCACCGCAAAGAAAAGAGGGAGGTACATTTTCTCAAATCTTTTATTGGGGCCAAGCTTGATCATTACATGTACAAACATTCAGTTTTTTTTTTCTTAATCTATCTTCTTGTAATCATTGTATATGCTGTTTTCCTGCTTCTGTTTACTCAACTTTGCATCAGTTCATGTCTTTTAATGCTCCTCTGTACTCTTCGTAGTCCTCATTTCTTTAAACAGCAGCAATAATCTATTCCATTTATGTACCACAATTTGTTATTATCTATTTCCCAATCAATGAGCATCTAACTTATTTTCAATTCTTTGCTACAACAAAAAGTACTGCTGCAAATTAGATGGGATCTTTCCTTCTAGCTTCTATCTTTCCCTCCTTGGGGTATATGCTTAAGCAGTGGAATCTTTGGGTCAAAGAATGCAGACATTTAGTCATTTTTTAAGTTTAATTCCAAAATAGAATTCCATTTCCAGAATGATTTGACTAATTCACAGTTTCACTAACAATATATATGTAGCCCTACCAACAGTGCCTCTCTTTCCACAACTCCTCTAACACTGCCTATTCCCTTCCTTTGTTACCTTTGCCAATTTTCTGGGTGTAGGGTGAAGCCTCAAACTTACTTTGATGTTCATTTCTCTCATGATTAGGGATTTGGAACAATTTATAGAATTGTTAATACTATAGTTAGCAATTCTTCTTTTGAGACTTGTCTGTTCATATCCTTATGTTATGATATGAACATGATATTAACTTGTCTATTGGACATTCCTAGACTTTAACACCTAATAGAAGGCTAATTGTTTTTTAGCTGCCTTTGATCCATGAGTTGATTCTTTCCAAATTCCTAAAGCAAACAGTAGCTACTTTTAGCTGTTTTCTGAGGTTTTAAGTAAAAACTCAACTTCCAGCAAGTTTTTACTTTTCCTCTTTCTGTTTTGACTTTAGTTGTATACCTCTTGGAAAAAGTATCTTTGAATTGAGTAAAACAGAACACATTATCCTGCCCCACCCCCCCGAAAACAACAACAACCCTCCTCCCACATTTTCTTTTTTCTTTTTCTATCTGTGTTACCCTCGTTCTTTTTTTCAGGTTACCCTCTTCTAAGTGTTCAGCTCTCCCCTCCTTTAAATTTCCTTCCCTGGGGCAAAGCCCATCTTTCCTCCTATTCCCCCAGTTACAGCTCTGCAGATATTCCCTTAAATCAACTTTGTAATTCATGATGTGAAAATAATACAAGAAGTAATTAAAACAAATTCACTTGAGCAGGAGGGGGAATTAGTTTCTATAGCAGTTCACAGAAGGGTGTTATTAACAATGCCACCATCTGGTAAATTTCTATTTTATCTAATTATTCTTGCTAACTAGGTGCTAAAGCTCAGTTGTTCCCATAACCAAGGAGTGCTTTCACTGTCGACATATACATGTAACACATGCTATTTTCAGATTTTGCATCCTCTAAATTCCAGTGGCCTGGGATAAAGCTCTTATTGTCCTGCCCTAGTTATAGGTCTCATATCAAAGATGACTTGTTCACGAGGAGTTGTATAAAAGACATCATCAAAGGCAAGTATGCATTGGTCAGGCAATGAGAATGTACAATAATAAGATTCAGTGCCCTGCATGAAATAGTAAATGAATCAGAGGAAGGACTCTTACAGAAAGGTGGAAGGAACAAGAATTACACAAGAAGAGAAGATGTGGAGAGCCTGTGATTTGTACCAGTGGAAGGACTGGCTACATCAGTGAGATCATGAACTCATTGAAGTATTGAAGAAATAGTTACAAGAGTTCTGTTAAGGGCTAAAATTCTAGCTATACTGTCTAAAATATCTAATGAGTGGTCGGCAATAAATAATAAGCTTTAGCAAGAGTTAGACTTTTAAGCATTTATTAAGGAGAATAAGAATTTCGTAAAGAGAGAGAGAAAGGCCTAGATTCCTCTATCTATTAAAGGGAGAGAGCATTCCTAGCTCTGCTCTCCACCAGAGTCCTCAGGAAAGAGCGTGAGCCAGCCCACACCAGCCTCCCCCTTCTTCTCCCAGCTGCCCAACGTCACCTTCCTGACGCCAAAGAAAAGATGTATGGTCCCTGCCCTCAGAAGCCCTCTCCTTATGTTGGAGCTTTCCTACAGTAAGTCTCCAGCAGGTGGGCATCATTCTAATACGGTTACAGTTCCTAGTACATGGCCTTGGGAATGGCACCTCTCCCTGTAGATACGTAGTTGAAGGAAAGAATTGGTGAAAGAAATGATTAGGCTGGACAGATGATGAGGGATTTTGGGCCTCTAAAATCTCTTCCTGCATTAAATCTATGATCCCCAAAGTCCTTTCTAGGTTAAAAAAAATCGATGATATTGTAACAATAAACGTCAGCCCAATATTAATGATCCCAAATTCCAAATGAGTATAGTCCAAATTCATGAAGTTTCATGGCATTAGCAGAGGTAAATTTTTTATTTCTTCTCCGCTGATAGAAGTAAAAGCTTCGGCCTTGCTTCCTTTGGTATATAACTTTTCCAGGCTTCTGTAGCTAAATGGGAAACAGAGGTCACATTAGACCTCTGCTGAGGGGAGCAAAAACTCAGATGGGAGGAGAGAAGCAAACTCACAGAACTGTTAGTGGGATTTCTACTTGTAATATGGGTCTTTTTTCTACTTTTTGTAGGATGTGTTTATCCAGATGTTTAAATAAGGCATGACCCACAGGCAGGCTCCTATTGCTTTATAATACAGAAATTTTTGCTAATTGCAACTAAGTCATTCTAATCAGGTCTCTGTGATTTTGTTGTTGTTGTTTTGTTTTTTCTGGGGCAATGGGGGTTAAGTGACTTGCCCAAGGTCACAGAGCTAGTAAGTGTCAAGTGTCCGAGGCTGGATTTGAACTCAGGAAGCTCCTGAATCCAGGCTGGTGCTTTATCCACTGCGCCACCTAGCCGCCCCTACCTCTGCAATTTTTAAACTGAGATAGCCCCGCTTTTAGAGAATAGCTTAAAGAGGACCCTAGCACTGGCTAGGAATTTAGAAATGTCTTCTCAAGTGCTTTCCAGTGCTAGAATTCTCCATAGAAATCACAGAAGTTCAGAATGGGACAGGCTCTTGGAGGCTACCTGGTTTAACCTATATGCGGACACCAATATCTCTGATGAGTAATCAATCTCCACTTGAGACTCTCCGGAGAGGGAATTCACTACATCCAGAGGGAGCTCATTTCACTTTCATGTATCAGAAAGGGTTTTTCTTCAAGTTTTTTTCATCAAATATTTCATTAGGAAGAGGCCTTCAAAGTTTCAACAATCAACGATACCAATTAACTGAAACTAAGGCACTTGAATAGTACTAGGTCAGGATACCAAAGTATAGGCCTGCAAACACCTCCTCCATAGTTAACAGTTAGTAGTCAAGAAGTATTTATTAAGAATTTGCAGGGTCAGTCACTGAGCTAAATGCTAGAGAGACAAAGAAAGGAAAAACAATCCCTGCCCTCAGAGAGAATGCATTCTAATGGAGGACACTGCATGCCAACAGCTCTGTACATACAAAAATGCACATTGAGGCGCATAATAGGGTGATGTTTCATTCTATGCCTGTTACTGTTAAACATCATAAGGAAAAGTATGAAGGGTATAAGGCCTCCCCCTGACCATGCCCTGAGGCTTCAAAAAGTGTTAGGTTCATGCCCAGAAGAACCTACAGCTACCCAAGAGGTGAACTTAGAATCAAGTCTGGCTCCATCTAATTGCTGATCTTCCCCAGACAGGCAGATGGACCCAGAGCCCCTGGGGGCTTTCTAGAACTGAACATCTCTGGGAACATCCTAGAACAGCTCAACCTCTTTAGTGAAGGGCCAGAGGGGCTCCTTCAGAACTGTGCTCCTGTGGGTCCTTCCCCTAGGACTCAGCCAGAAAAAGTAGAGGACAAAGAGTCAGGAAACCTGGTCCCCAGTTCCAGCTCTGCTGTTAATTCACAGTTCACTTCTCAGTTCCCTGGTTTATCATCCAAAATATAGGACTAATATGTGCCTTGCTGGAGTCTCTTGGGAAGAAAATGAAATGATGTATGTGTATGTGTGAGCCCCTTGAAAAGTATTGGACATTATGCAAATGTAAGGTTTGAGTATTGTTTTTTAAAAATTTAATATTTTTTCCTTAATTACATGTAAAAAATAATTTTAACATTTTTTTCAGATTTTGAGTTCTGAATTCTCTCTATTCCTTCCCCGCCCCCCCCATTGAGAAGGCAAATGACTTGATATAGGTTATACTTGTACAGTCATGCAAAATATATTTCCATGCAAGTCATATTGTAAAAGAAAACACCAACAAAAAACCCACAACCATCAAGAAAAATAAAGTAAAGAAAAAGTATGCTTGGGGGGGGCAGCTAGGTGGTGCAGTGGATAAAGTAGCAGTCCTGGATTCAGGAGGACCTGAGTTCAAATTTGGCCTAAAACACTTGACACTTACTAGCTATGTGACCCTGGGCAAGTCACTTAACCTTCATTGCCTCACAAACAACAACAACAACAACAACAACAACAACAAAAGTATGCTTGGCTCTGCATTCAGACTCCTTCTCTGGAGGTGAGTAGCATTTTCCCTCATAAGTCCTTTAGAATTGTCTTGGATCATTGCATTGCTGAGAATACCTACCAACCCTGGGAGGAAACTGGGGTAAATAGAGGTTAAGTGACTTGCTAGAAAGCATCTGAGGCCTTTCCTGGTCATTATTCCTTTCTCCTATCTGCTAGTGCCAATATCTCTAAGGCTACCTTGTATCCACTTTGGATATATCTTCTACATAGCTACATATGTACATGCTATCTTCCCCTTTAGAATGTAAGCTACTTGAGGGTGGAAACTGTATCTCTTTTTCTTTATATCCCCAGGACTTAGCCCAATGCCCTCGCATAATAAAACTTAAAGCCGTTTGATGATGGAGTGATAAGATGAATTTGAATAGGTGCACATATGTGAAGTCCTGTGTGGAAGTGTTTTTTGGGTCTTGAAGAATGTCGCTCTGTCATTTCAGGGACTCATCCTTTTTTGTGTCATGGACCCTTTGGGCAGTCTGATGAAGCCTAGGGGGACCCCCTTTTCTGAATCACGTTTTACAACTGACATTCATAACTGAAGGAAATTTCAGTTAGAGTTAGTGAAAATAGCCATGGGATTGTCTTCCCATTGGAGTGATGGACCCCCTTGAAATCTGTCTCCAGGCCCTTTGGGGGGGCTAAGGATTACAACAGGTTAAAGACCACCCTGGTTTAGATAACAGAAATGTTAAAAGTCACTTTAAAGAACTGCTAGTTGTTTCCAGAGTGTTTTATCACTTGCCAGTAATTGATTATTCAAAGTATCCATATCTGAGCCTATTATATTCATGGGGGAAAGTTCCAAGCAGCCATCCGAACTCTGGGCATGCTAAATCTGATAAATGAACATTTCTTTCTTTCATCCACAAGTAAGAATTCCAGTGCCCAGGTAATTGCTGCTGATGAGAAAGTTTCTTACCTGAAATATGTACAAGAGAAGAGAACTACCAGCAATAGATAATGAAAAGTGTCACCAACCTATGATATCAAAAAGTTTAGGCTTATAATAGAGTTATCACTTAGAGAACATCCACATATTACTGCAGACCTTTATAGGATGATGACTATAGATGAAGAGTCCGAAGGGACCTCAGAAGCCATCTAATACAACCTCATCACTTAAGAGATGGGGAAACTGAGGCATAGTGCAGTTCAGTAATTTGCCCCCTCCTCCTGGCAGAATCTGACCTCAGGTCTTCCTGACTCCAAGTCTTGCACTCTACCCACTATATCATGCTGCCTAAGTCACAAAACCTTTATTGTTTTTTAAATTAAAAATTATTTTTTAGAATTAAAGGAATTATTCTGCACTTGACAAATAGTAAATAAAATGAACATTTTCATATATATTCTAGAAGAGGGAGGGGCTTATATTAAATGCTGAAAATCTTTATTAAGTCACATTGACCTTAGAAAGTCCAATTTAGAAATTTATCCTGTCCCCAGTGACTTCATAGAACAACTGTATGAACTGAAGGGAACTACTGGATAAATCACTGGACCTGTGTTCAAATCCAGCTTCTGAAATAGACCCTGAATGAGTCACTTAATCTCTGCCTCCCTCAGTTTTCCTATTGGAGAAATAGGTATAGTAATGGCACTTATCTCCCAGGGCTGTTGTGAGGATAAAATGAAATAATGTTTGTAAAGTGTTTTATAAACTTTAAAGTGACATCAAAGGGCTAGCTATCTTTGCTGTTAAATTCAGTATGTTACAGGAAAACACATGACTTAGCTAATACAATTGCTGTGAGATTCAGCTGAGGATTTGTAACTGTAAAGTGCTGCGTGAAAACAATCCACGAGTTTTTATTAGACACTTCCCATGTGGCAGGCACTGTGCTAAGTGCTGGGGGTACAAAGAAAAACAGCTACAGAAAGCAGTGGAGGGAGACCACATGTAATACACAGAGACTATTCAAGTGATAAGTGAGACGCTCCAGCGCCTCGCTGTTTCGCTGCTCGGTGAGTGTTCTGTGGGTGCCAGCTGGCAGGACAGACCAAAGCTGAAAGGCCTCTGATGTGTGTCCCAACAGGTTGTGTGTCTGTCATCAGAACACTAAGGGAGCGAGAGGCAGAGGCTTAGTCCCAGGGAGCCGGTCATTTGTTAAGCCCCTCATAAGATCAGGCACCATGCCAAGCTCCGGGGATACAGAAAGAGGCAAAAGACAATCCTGCCCTCAAGGGGCTTACAATCTAACATGCAAAAGAAAGGTAGACAAAGTGAGCTGCATACAAGAGGGAAGGCACTGGAATTAAGAGGGGATGACAGGGAAGGCTTCCAGGAAAAGAAGCCAGGAATTCAGTAGGTGGAGTGGAGGAGGGAGAGTTTCCAGGCATGGGGGACAATCAGAGAAAATGCTCAGAGCTAATAGATGGGGTGTCTTGTTCATGGAATGGCCGGTAGCCTTTATCACTGAATGGAAAAGTAGGTGTAGGGGAGTAAGGAGTAAGGAGACTGGGCAGGTAGGAGAGGGCTGGGTAGAAGGGCTCTGAATGCCCAACAGAGGGTATTTTGTATTGGCTCCTGGAGACAAAAAAAAAAAAGAAAGAAAGAAAGAAAGAAATGATGATGGCCTATCTACCAAGAGGACTAGAGCGAGCACTTATTAAGTGCCTGCTGTGTGCCAGGCATTGTACTAAGTTCTTTACAAATATTATATCATTTGATCCTCTTAACAACCCTGGGAGGTAGGTGCTATTATTACCCCCATTTTATAGATGAGGAAACTGAAGCAAAGTTTAAGTGACTCACTGAGGCTCACAAAGCTCTTGAGTGTTTGGGGATGGATTTGGACTCCTGTTTTCCTGACTCCAGGCCTGGCACTGTGTCCTCTGAACCACTAGCTATTCTTTTTTTTTTTTTTGTGGGGCAATTGGGGTTAAGTGACTTGCCCAGGGTCACGTAGCTAGTAAGTGTCAAGTGTCTGAGGCCGGATTTGAACTCAGGTACTCCTGGATCCAGGGCCAGTGCTCTATCCACTGTGCCACCTAGCTGCCCCACCACTAGCTGTTCTAACCACTGTGCCATCTACCTGCCTTGGGCCAAGGCATGGAACAGCTGTGGTCTGCATTAAGTAGAGTAAGGACCTTAACCAACAAATCATGTATCTTTTGAAGAACTAAAGCATATATGTGTGTTATATGTATGCTTTAGTGTGTGTATATATGTTTTGTGTGTGTTTATATGTATATGTGTGTATGTAGATATAGATATAGATATAGCTACCAGACAGGTCACGTGACTGTGCTCAGGGCTGACATGGCATGCTATGACAGCTGCTGTAAAAGGAGGGATGCCCCAAAAGAGAAAGGAAGCGGCAGCACGGCGTCACGTTGAGAGGTGACATATCACATACAAAATTAGCATTGAGCAGAGTGTACACAGGATCTCTTAACCCATCTATCCAACACATATTTGTGGAATGCTTGACCACTGAGAGGCAAGCTGGCGTAGAGAACAGAGCAGTCCTGGCTTTGAATCCTGCCTCTGATTTATGACCCCTGCGACCCTTGGCATATTCTTCAATATCTAGGTGCCTCCCACAAATCTAGACTCTCTGCGGGATCCATGTGGGTCACAACTGGTTGAGATGGCTGTCACAGTTATAGATAGGAGGTGCACTGGCAGCTACACCCAGAGTGAGCCAGGCTTACAAAATCACAGATTCTTTGAACAGTTGTCTGTAGCTGCTTAGTGGTGGGGGCTGGATGCAAAGATGTCTCTGTCTCCCCCCCCCCCCCCCCGCCTCACCCAACAACTTCCACAAATATTTATCAATATTCAGAGTAAGCTTGGAGTAGGAACATAAGGAGTGAAAAGGACTGACCTTTCAGGTTTGCTCCCAGACTAGTCCTGGTCTGGGTGATCCCAGAGCCTGGGGATACTGGGTCAAAGGTTACATGTAAAATGAGGTTGGACAAGAATAGTGATTCTCAAACATTTTGATCTCAGAACGGTCTCATAGCTAACATTTATCTAGTACTTACCATGTGCCAGGCTCTGGGCTAAGCCGGTTACAAATGTTATCTTGTTTGACCTTGCCACGATCCTGGGAGGGAGGTGCTATTATTATCTCCATTTTACAGATGGGGAAACTAAAGAAAACAGGGGTTAAATGACTTGCCAAGGGTCATACAGTTATTAAGTGAAGCTGGATTTGAACTCTGTTCTTCCTGACTTGGGGCCCATAACTCTATCCAGGTACCACCTAGTTGTACTCTTTGCACTTTTGAAAATTATTGAAAACCCACATCGCCCAACCCAAAGAGTTTTTGTTTATGTGGGCTATATCTATCAATATTGACCATATTAGAATTAAAATGTATAGTTTATTATAAAAACAGTTTTGACCTTGCAGAACCAACTGACTATATCTAAGTCTATGACCCTATTATCCCAGTTCTTAGTGCTTTCCTACTCCCTGGAAATACCCTGTGTTGTATCCATTTGGTGTGTGGTGTGTGTTTGTTAGTTTGGTCTTTTATCCCCAGCCCTCACATTAGCATTTGGAATACAGTAGATGGGCTAATAAATGCTCGTTTGAATAGAATTGCATCAATCACCCTTGATGTGAAAGGCACTGGACATAGAACAAGAAAACCCAACTGTCTGTGCCCTCTAGGAATATTCTGTTGGGAGAATAGAAGAAATCCATAAGTGGGGTGCACAGAAATGGAGAATGGGGGAACTAGGGAAGAGCTGAGTCATGAAGAAAGAGGAGGAGAGTTCCAGGGAGGGTGGAGGGAGTGGTGGCTTTTTGCAAATGCAAGGAGGTAGGAGATGACACATTCCATTCAGGGGAAAGCTAGCAATTCATTCTGTCTGGAGCAAAGAATTTGTGAAGCGGACCAGAAGAGAGTAAGGCTAGAAAGCTACATGGGAGCCAGATTGTGGAAGGGCTCCTTCAGGCCTTTTATCCTAGAGGTAACTGAGGGCCTTGGAAAGCTTTAGAGCAGGTGTGTGATATGGTCAGATTCGTGGCAGGTTTGTTGAGACAGTGGACGGTGGAGGGGATGAAATGCTAAAGGAGGATGCTTCTGCAGGAAGCCTTTTCCAGCCCTTCTTCATTCTGGTGCTGTCCTTCCTTTAGCGATTTCCTATTTTCCTCCTGTATAGTTGGTTTGAATGTATGTTTTCTCGTGGCCTGCCCCTCCCCCATTAGAATGTGAGCTCCTGCAGGGCAGGGACTGTTGCTTGCCTTTCTTTGTATCCCCAGCACTTAGTGCAGTGCCTGGCACACAGTCGGCACTTAATAAATGCTTACTGACTGTGAGTAGACAGAAGCAGGTAGCTGTGACAGATGTCCTGGAGGCAGAATCAATGAGATCAATGAGATGGGGCAGCACAGTGTATAGAATGCCGGGCCTGGAGTCAGGAATACCTGAGTTCAAATCCAGCCTCAGACCCTGGACAAGTCACTTAGCCCTGTCTACCTCAGTTTCCTCATCTATAAAATGAGATTAAGAAGGCAAACCATTCTAGCATCTTTGCCAAGAAAACCCCAAATAGGGTCATTAAAGAGTCAGACACAATTCAACAACCACCACCACCATCTTTGGATATGCGGGGGGAGGGGGGGGTCAGGGTGGTGAAGGAGAGGGAGAAATTGAGAATGGCTCTAAGGTGACTGGGAAAATGGTAGAATCCTCAAAAGATGCAGAGAAATCCAGGAAGTACTGTTTTGGGTGAGTGGAAGAGGAGAAGATAATAGATATAGTGAGTGTGAGATACCTAAAGGGGAAGTGAATGAGCATTTATTATGCAGCTACTATGTGGCAGGCAGTAGGTATAAAAATTAAAGGGATAAAACAGTCCTCACTGCCAATGAGCTTACATCCTAAGATTGGGAGAGAAGGGGACAAAGATGTATAAAATATTTGGTACAAATATACTGTTAATAAAGAGGATATAGAGGGGCAACTAGGTGGCGCAGTATATAGAGCACCGGCCCTGGAGTCAGGAGGACCTGAGTTCAAATCCGGCCTCAGACACTTAACACTTACTAGCTGTGTGGCCCTGGGTGTCACTTAACCCCAATTGCCTCACTTAAAAAAAAAGGGAACTGAAACCTAAAAAAGGGGCAGCTAGGTGGCGCAGTGGATAGAGCACCGGCCCTGGATTCAGGACCTGAGTTCAAAGCCGTCCTCAGACACTTAAGACTAACCCCAATTGCCTCCTAAAATAAATAAATAAATAAATAAGAGGAATATATACAAAGTAGAGAAATACTAGGTACTTTGGGAAAGATCAGGAAAAACTTAAGGGAGAAGATAGTACCCGAGCTGCATCTCAAAGAGAAGGACTCTATAAGGCAGAGGTAAGGAGGAAGCACATTCTAGGCATGGTGGTTGGGAAGTGTAAAGACACAGGAGATGGAGGAGCATGGCATGTGTGAGGCACTGAGAGTTGGCGACTTTGGCTGGATCACAGAGAACCATCTGTCTGACCACTGGCATTCAGTCTTCCATGATTCTCCTGCCCCCTTAGGGCTGTATCCATCAAAGCTTTGTCCTAAGCCCTGTCCTTCCCTACTCTCTACCTTGGTCATCTGATTATGTCCAGATGACTCCTACCTCTGACTTCTATACTGAACTTCAGTCCTACATTGTCACCTGGGGACAGGGATCCAGGGTCAGGCCAGCATCCCTTTGGCACCTCAGATTTAACATAGTAGAACTCCTCATCTTTCCTGTTTAAACTCACCTCTTCTCAGAACTTCATTATTGTTGCTGAGGACACCACCATTTTCCCCATCCTCCCAGCTGCTCAGGTTCACAAGCCTTGAGTCATCTTTGACTTTTATATCTCCCTCACCCCCATAGCCAAACCCTGTCAATTTTATTTCTGCAATATCTGGAATGGATCTCCTTCTCTTTATTCTCACAGCTGCCACTTAGCTCAAGTCCTCATTATCTTTTTGCTGTAATATTTGAAGAATCTCCATTGAGCTGTTTTCTTGCCTCCAGTCTCTTTCCCCTCTAATTTTTCCAGCACAAAGACAACCACCTCATCTTTCTAAGATATAGGTTTGACTGTCACTCCCCTACTCCCTATTGCCTACTAGGATTCAATACAAAATTCTCCACCTGGTATTTAAATCCTCCACAATCTGGCTCCCAGCTCTCTCCAGACTTATTTTGCCATGTTCTCCTACATGCACCCTATATTCTTTGGACTACTAGCTATTTCTTCAACTATTCCTTTGGATTCTCCCTCTCTGCATTTGCAACAGCTGTCCCCATACCTGGAATGCAGTCCCTTATCATCTCTGCCTTTCAGAACTGTGTTTGTCCTTCAAGGTTCAAGTTCAGCTGCCATCTCCTCCACAAAGCCTTCCCTAAAACTTCCACTTGTTACTACTCTCTTCTTCCTCAAATGTATTTACTTTTTTGTATAGTGTTGTATCTTTTCCAGGAAAAGCAAAGCTACTTTAATGAAAGACTGAGGCTCTCCCCCTGGTGAACCTGTTTCTGGGATCATAATGATGCCATGTCAGGAAAAGGTCTTGACAGGACTGTGGAGCACGTGAACATTCTGTAACTGGTTCCAACTGGCTGACCACGTGTTGAATAGGAGACTTTTTGATTGGTTGCAGAGGCATTTGCAAAGTCTGTCATCTTTAGCTATGGTCTCTTGGCTTCATTTGCTTTTAGGGGGATCTTGGTGAAGGGAGTGGAGTTGCCAGTCTTGGAATTTCAAAAGGTTGGGAGACAGCCATAGAAATTTCAGAGTCTGAGGCCAGGCTGAGTTTTTCACCAGCACAGCATTGATGCCCCCAGGGAACTTCAGTTCCTTTCTGAAACTGAGACAAGAGCTCATCAAGCAGAGAGGCTGACTTTGTACATTAATTTAGTAAGACCAAGGCTATGTAGAAACTGAGCTAAATGAAGCAACTCATTTTCTCATCCCTGATTAAGGTGGGATAGGGGGGAAAGTGCCCCAGAGATGATGGGGGGAATGTGTGTATATTTGTTTTAGTTTATGTCTTTAAAGCAAATATTCTTTTGTAAAGGCTTCAGTCATTCAGCCATTTTCAGTCATGTTTGACTCTGTAAACTGTTTTTGTTTTTTTTGTTTTTTGGCAAAGATACTAAATGGTTTGTCGTTTCCTTCTTCAGCTCATTTTACAGAGGAAGAAACTGAGGTAAATAGGGTCAAGTGACTTGCCCAAAGTCACACAGCTAGTAAGTAAGTATCTGAGGCCAGATTTGAACTTAGAAAGATGACTACACAAGCCCAGTGCTCTGCCGTGCCACCAGGCTGTCCATTTGTAAAGCTAATGGATGCTCAATGGCTAAATGGCACTGAGTCACAGGTCCCCTAACAATGGAGGCATGGGGCTTGTGGGGGTTCAAGTTAATGCATTAGAGAGAAGTCTCCCAAACCTTCTCTAAATCTGCAGGGTACCCTGAAGGGGTGATGTAGCAATCTGGCCCTGAAGGAGGGAAGCCAGATCTTGCATGAAGGGATCATCTTTGTTTTTGTATCTCTGGTCCTCCTTGGCAAGGTGCCTTGCACACAGTTGTTCGTCCTTCATTTTTGAAGACCAATGACATTCCTGGAATGATGTCTTGACTTCTGAGTAAGCCGAATTTAAGTGAGGGAGAGTTGTGCAAAGTCCTCAGCCTCATTCTCTCTTCTGGAGAGGCAAGATGGAAGTCAAGACATCTTCTATAGGTGCTTAATAAATGCTTGTTGAATCAAATTGAAAGACAGTAGCCTCTCAAGACCACCCTGGGAACTTGTAACCCATCCAAAGAGGACAGAAAACATAAAGGGTATCCAGGATTCTTTTCCTGAATTATGTGTACTTGCCCATCTCTCCCCATGCCCTTTGTTGAGTCCCATCCATCCCCACCACATTCTATTACCTAGACTAATCAGGGACATTAATCTGATCCGGTGGCAAGTCAGCATAAGATATCGTTCAATTTTTTTCTCTTTTCCTTTATACCTAAGCAAAATACATAGAATATTTACAATTTCAAAACAAAACAAAACATCCTGCTGCAGGGAGGGCACAATACTTCTATTTAACTTCTTTCTGTAAGTACAGTAAATATAGTGTAGGACTATGGTTGGCTTGGAAAGTCTGATTTTAAAAATATAATTCATTTTAATTCAGTACTTGTAGTATACTTTATTGTGAAATTCAATAGCTGTGGTTACCAACAATTTCCTTTAAATGTTACTGCAAAATATCTTTATCCTAACTCTCAAGAAACAAAACCTCCCTCAAGTGTCACTCCAGTTCATTAATGCTTTTTACTTCTTCCGTGGCTTTTTTGTTCAAAGAAGCTTCCAGGCGTCCATGTTAACTTTATGGATCCTTTTCATTTAAAAGGTCCTTTTGCTTACATTTCCCAAACCACTGCTTCACTGGAAGCAGATGGCGCTTACTGAAGGAACACAGTTGGGTGAGCTGATGCTGACCACTTGAACATGTGGTGGGTGTGCTTGGAATCTGATCTCTCTCCTGCTGGACAATTAGTCAAGAACTTTGCATGGTTACCAAGAGCAAACCCCTAATAAGGGCCGTTGGGCTAGTCCTTTCATCCTGCCACACACTGGGGTTAAGGGAAAAGAAAGGCTTCAGAGGACTCTCAACCTGCTTCTTGCTTTGCTCTATACAGCTCTCACCCACTACAGAGTAGAAAGTGGGGGGTGTTGGTGCCATGGCCGCCAAGCCTGATTTCTAGGTATGCTTGGCTGCCAGCAGGCTCGTTTATCTCTTCTTTCTTTTCTTGGCACCTCCTATTGTAGCCCTTAGTGTTTCTTTCTTTTTTTTTGTGGGGCAATGAGGGTTAAGTGACTTGCCCAGGGTCACACAGCTAGTAAGTGTCAAGTGTCTGAGGCCAGATTTGAACTCAGGTCCTCCTGAATCCAGGGCTGGTGCTTTATCCACTGTGCCATCTAGCTGCCCCCTGCCCTTAGTGTTTCAAAGGTTATATTTTATCAGGAACAAGGTCAGACAAGAAGAGCAGGTCCATGAGAGGTTACCTGATGTTAGGTTTCAGCCTTATCTCCTGCAATCATGAGGGAATGCCTTTGTGAACAGGGAACCAGAATACTACGGACAACCTTCTTGTACTCGAACCACCTTGGGGACTCCTCCCCCCTTCCACTTTTGTAAAGTACAGCCTTTAGGGGTCCTAGCTCCTCCAGGTCCCTTGTATTCCTGGCCTTGATTTTAGTCATGCCCCTCCCCAACCCTCTCTACCCACCCAAGTCGTTTTTTTACCTCTTCCTACAATCCTTCCATAACTCTTTCTGTGTACACTGATATCTCACTTCTCTGACCTATCACAACCACTGTTTGTGCCTTTTTAGGGGATGCAACCATATGACAACAATTACTCACATTTATATAGGGCTTTAAAGCATGTAAAGTGCTTTCCTCATGTAATGGGAATCTGGAGTGTGTGCAGACCCCATCAGCTGGCTTGGCTGATGCAACCTCTCCCCAAGGGGGATATTGAGGAGCTGGCTTCATGGCCTTTCAGAGACATTCCATAACACAGTGAAAGAGTCTCTTAGATTGGAGTTGGAAGCATTCAAAGAGGCCTGTCAGTCTTGGCTCCCTCCTTCTTCATTCAGTGACTCTTTTGCTCATGATGCCCAATGAGACCACACGGAAGGAGGAAGGCCTTTAGGGTCTTTTCGCCTTACTGAGGCCATATGTCCCTGAGAAAATGGCCTTTGACTGTGTATTCTTCTGCTATAGATGAAGGCAACGGAATCCCTAGCCTTAGGAGGTACACAGGTTGGGGTTTGGACCCAGGGCTGCATCAATGGCCTGAGGAACAAAGCTCAGTCTTCAGTGGTGACCTACAGGACCCCAGCCTAGCAAAAGGACTCACCTAACATTTGTGCTGCAACTGGACATGAATTGGGTAGGACCAATGCTTATGTATGGGGAAATGCCTGTGTATTTGTTCTTGCTATAATATCTCTGAAGTAAATGTCCTTTTGTGAAGCTAAGTGATGTTAAAGTAATAGGAAATGGGGTGCTACTCATTGGCCCCTAACAATGGGGGGGGTGCGTGGCCAAGGGCAGTAGAGAAGAAACACTGCAACAGCTTGGGGTGCCCATCCAGAGCCCTCAGTGGCCTGGATCAAGAGAGGCTGGAAGGGGGGGTAATCATTATGCTCACCACAACTGGGAAGCAGGGGATACAAATAATATTATCCCCCTTTTTAGATGAGGAAACAGAGGCTCTGAGAATTTGACTGACTTGCCCACACAAAAGCAAGTGCCTGAGGTGCCAGACTGAATTATCACCTCTCATTTCTATCACTCTTTAAAATTTACCAAGTTTTTTTTCCTCACAAACACTCCTTAAGGTAGATAATTAAAATATTCTTCCCATTTTACAGATAAAGAAGCTGAAAGTCAGAGAGGCTAAAAGACTAGTCAATGCATCCAAAAATGCATACCAAAAAAAATGGCAGAACCAACACCTGAGCATAGGCTTCTCAATTCCCAATCAGCTCTTCTGCTTGGGCCACTTCTATACAATGCTATAAAAGAAACAGTCACAGAATTTCAAAATTGGAGGGAACCCCTGAGACCACCTAGTCCAACCCACACTCAACAAAAGAATCCCTTTTACAACATATCTAAGGAGTGGTCAAGAGGACAATAATTTGGGGGGGGGGAGAGACAATTTGAGGGGAAGCTGATAAAGCTGGTTTTAGACATTTTGACTTTCTAATGGCAGTCATGATGTCTAAGTGAAGATGTTCAATGGGCGGTTGGAAAGGAGGGTTCAGCCTAAAAGAAAGGATGGGGTTATGCAAATTTGATAGTGATATTTATATAGCATCTTAGGGCTTGTAAAGCACCTTATAGGTTATCATTTAATTTGGGAGTGATCCTCATGGAGATAACAAGTGGAGTTATGGAAACAGATTATCAAGTAAGAACGTAATAGATTAGGGATGAGAAGAAAAATTTGGGGGGACACCTACCGTGGGGAAGTAAGTAGAGGAAGAGAAGTTAATGAAGGTGATAAAGGAGTAGACTTAATTGGGGGAGAGCCAGGGCAGGTTCCATTTACCGAATTCAAGGAAGGAGTGGGCAATCAGTATTGTGAAGCAGCCAAGAGAGGTCAAGGAGAATGTGGACTGAGAAAAGGTCATTAGATTTTGCCATTAAGAAGTTATGAAGAGGGGGCAGCTAGGTGGAGCAGTGGATAGAGCACCGGCCCTGGAGTCAGGAGGACCTGAGTTCAAATCCGGCCTCAGACACTTAACCCTTACTAGCTATGTGACCCTGGGCAAGTCACTTAACCCCAATTGCCTCACCGAAAAAGAAAAAAGAAAGAAAGGGAAAAAGAAAAAAAAGAAAGAAGTTATGAAGCTATAAACTGTTAGAGCGGGAAGGCCCCTTGGGGATAAATTTGTATGACACCCTTATGTTGCAAATGAGTAAACTGATGGCTATGGAAGTAACATGTCTCACTGGTGACCTTTGAGACACTATTTTCACTAGAGTGTTGATGGCAAAAATCACACAGCTAGGGAATGGAAAGTAAGTGGGTAGTGAGGGAGCACTTGTTGAAGTGAATTAACCTTTTTGAAGAGACCTAATAATCATCCCCTCCTTTGAAGCAGTGAGGTATTCCTACGGTCATACTTTTGAGAGAAGGCATTAGATGCAGATGCTGGGTAAGGAAGAGATGGGTTTATGGCTCAAGGCAAAGGGGCTTGGTTGGGAGTCTTCCTTGTTCTCCTTTACCCCCAGGGTCCATAGAGGGGAGTTGGGAGGTGAGGAATAACATCCCTTCTCCCATAATAGAGTTTGGGGAACCTACAGTAATGCCCCTCTAGGAACTACACAAGACTATGACTTCTGGGAGGAGGGTGTTTCTAGGCTAGACTTGACTCAGGTCAGTTCTGGTAACTGATGTTGAATATTGGAATGAAATTAAATTCTCCAAGGTCATTCAATACTTAACAAAAGGATATTTACTTAGCCACAGCAGGATAGACATGGAGGACAGCCTGAGATGATTTGGCTGAATGGAGACCCTCCGTCTCTGAGTTGCCCACTGTGATCCTACTGATAAGCATCACTCCATGCCTGTAATTTCTCATGGCTATGTAGTACTCAACAGGAAGTGATGTCAATAGCCGGAGTCTTTTATCCTCTGAGTCAATTAAGTGTTGACAATGAAGGAAAACTAGCCCAACATGTATAGAGGTAGAAGATTAGGATATTGCCCCAACTCTTATGCCTCTTAAGATCAAAGGTATGATAGCTTACAGTCTTTATTCTCTCTTGTCACCTTGTGGTTAAAATTGATGGCTGCTATTTTTAAATTTTAAGGGATGAACTAGCAGATGCATAAACTAGGTTTAGAATCCATTTTTATGGCGCAGTGGATAGAGCACTGGCCCTGGAGTCAGGAGTACCTGAGTTCAAATCCGGCCTCAGACACTTAACACTTACTAGCTGTGTGACCCTGGGCAAGTCACTTAACCCCAACTGCCTCACAAAAAAAAAAAAGAAAAAAAAAGAATCCATTTTTAAATTGGATGCACTCCTTATTTAAATGCAATCAAGTTTGAAGGGGCTGAGACACCAAACCATTCATCTTTTGTTTGTTTGTTTTTTGGGGTTTTTTGGCAGGGCAAGGAGGGTTAAGTGACTTGCCCAGGGTCACACAGCTAGTCTCAAGTGTCTGAGGCTGGATTTGAACTCAGGTCCTCCTGACTCCAGGGCTGGTGCTTTATCTATCGTGCCATCTAGCTGCCCCCCAAACCATTCATCTTTACAGTGTACTTGTTAAAAGGAAGGCAGCACTAAGAGGAGGTAGCAAGACAATTATCCTTCCCATGCCCATGAGTCCTTTACTTGCAGAAGCTAGTACTGATTTGGTCTAGTGTTTTGGGGTCCACCATGGGCTACATCTGGGAGATGTTGCTTGCTTCTGGGTGATTTTCAGTCTGAAGGACACAGGAAAGATCAGATAGGTTGTGGAGACTGGGGCTAATGTAGGACAGTGGTATTCTGTGGACCCAGCCAAACTCAGCTGAGTGTCAACTCCCGGATCACAGATGCTTAAGATTTGGAAGGCATCTAATAGGTCACTGAATTCACCTGTACCTGAGCAAGAATCTCTCTCTTCAACATCTCTGACAACTGGACAACCAATTACTATTGAAAAGCCTTCAGTGATGGGGAATGCGTCACTTCTTGGGGTAGTTCACTCATTCATTTTGGACAGCTCTAATTTTTAGCCGGTTTTTCCTTAAGTTGAGCTGAAACCTGCATCTCCACCACCCCATCCCCCTTTGCTGCTAGTGCTGTCCTCTGAGGTCAAGCATAACAAGGCTTATCTTTCTCCCCCAGGGCAGCCTTCCATATACTTGAAGATAGCAATCAGCTTCCCCTATCTCTTCTTTTTCAGGAAGTCCAGCCTGGGATCATGCTGTACCCTCTGGGCTTGTTCCAGATCGGCAGGAATTCTAGGGAGCTCCGGCTACACTGGGACTCTGAGGATAAGGGACCATACAGGAAACAGCAGGTCCCCTTCTCTGTGATTCTTCCCATGCTTCTGTGATCGAAGTAGGGTCAGGAGCCATCTTCTGCACTTCAGAGTGGTGAGTGGAGGGGACGGCTCCTTTCTCACTTCAAGCTCTCCCTCTAGTTTAGCACAATGGGAGCTGAAGCCCTGGAATACCACTGCCAGTAGAAGCAGCATTCCCAGATTAGTTGGGGAAGCCAGAAGAGCCAGGGAAATAAGAGACAGTCTCTCTATAACAGAGTGGGAAGCATATGGGAAACATTATCTGAATTATAGAGCAGTGACTACTTGTTTCAGGATGGGAACATATAAGTGGGGAAAATCATAGAATGTTAGAGCTAGAAGGGCCTTTGGAACATTGAACAAAGAATGTCAGGGCTAGAAGGGCCCTCAGAATAACATAAAATGTCAGAGACGGAAGGGCTCTTGGAGATCGTCAGTTAAGTTTAGCTCAAGAAGCATTTATTAAGTCTCTAGCTTATTTGACAGATGGACAAACTGAGACCTAGGAAGGGACTTGCCCAAAGTCAAAGACAGAGTTAAAGAGATGGTGGGGGCAGAGCCAAGGTGGGGCTTCAGATTTCCTCATTCCTAGTTTAGTTGCTATCATTGTGTGCAGACCCAGAGGCACATAGCTTGAGCCATGCACTAAAGATGACAGCTCTGCTCCCACCAAGGTTAGAGAGGACAAAAAAATTTTGTGACATCCACAGTGCAATCAGTGCCAGTGTGTAGACAACATACCAGCTAACCTTTGGTGATGTTCACTATGCATAGGAAATGTAGGAGTGAATAGTGAGGTGGCTCAGCTTAGCTTCACAGTTCCCCCACATCTACCCATGTTTGGCCTGTGTGGACCTGGTTGCTAGTCTCTAAGTGAGGTGGTAAGGTGTTCATAAGGTATGTTTGTGTTCCTTGGGTCTACACATAGATCTGTGATGTGACTTTATGCTATTCTAAAGCCTGGACTGAGATCCTTTCAGAAAAGGGATCCATGTGATAATATATGTCCTAGATTTGTCGTCGAGCTGCAGCAATGGTGCTGAGCTATCCCTAGAGAAGGGGTTCTCAGCAGTAGGCACTGGGATATGACATTGGTTCTTTTTTCATTATATCAAAAAACTAAGACAGCTATAAAGTTGTAAAGAAGTAGTGAGATATAATACCCCCAGTGGCCCTAATATAACCAAGAGAGTTAGTCCAGATGTACTCAGAGACACAGGGCCCTAACTTCTTTAAATTCTTAAAAGGCGACTTCAATTAGGATCAAGTGTTTGGTGGAGGTTATTCGGGCTATTATAGAACAGCTCCCAGTGGGATAAATGTTGGTTCTGAAAAGTGAAATCAAACACTCTTCACTTAATATTATGTTCCTGGTGATGATTTTAATGTTCCTAAATATGAGATGTTCAAACTAAATGAAAGGTCATTTAAGACATTTTTAAAAATTTTGTTTTTTAAAGAAGGGAACCTGTCTCCAACCCATTGAATTCTTTAAAAGAATTAGCTGAATGGTGGCATAAGGAGACAGGTGAATAGCTTTTAATCAGACTTTCTAAAGGTCTTTGATAATTACTCCAAAAAAGGGGAACTTGGTAACTGTGAGGTGGGGGGCCAAGTCTGTCAAGGATTAGGAACAGGCAGAAATGCAGCAGACAAAGAGGCCACCGAGTCCCACTGTGGAAAGAAAGTAATGGTGGGCTGCTCAAAGGATCAACCAATTCCAGTGTAAAGAAACAATGGCAGAATATAATCTTATCTTTTGGATGTCCAAGTAGAGGTAGGAAAAAAATAACCTAGAAATTAGGAAATGAAGATAAAGGCAAATCACTGTCGTTTGTGTAGGTAGAAGAGATCCAATTCTCAAGGACTGTAACCCGAGTATAGATTCACATGGATTTTGTGAGTGTGGGTAAAAATAATTGTTTGGGGAGGATTAAATGACTGGCAGATGCAGATTAGATGTGATTTTTTTTTTTTGGTCACTGCTGTAGAAATCAAAACCTCTTCCATGTTGGATTTCCTCTGTCCCTAAGGAACCTGAACATGTCTGCCCCTCCTCCCATGACTTTCCTTATCCCCATCTGCACCTGGCCCCTATTTTTTTTTTTCACCTAGAATAAACTGTGCCCTTTTCTTAGGTTTTAGGTTCTGTCCCAATTCTAACTTGAGTTTATTGAGCATCTTGATTTTTGGAGCAGGAGGTCTGTTTGGGATTCTGAATGCTGAGAAGGGATGACATAGAGGCTCTGCAGCTTGCTTAGCAGCTCTGTGACTGCAGGTGCAAGTGTGGTTAGGAACCTTCAGGGTGAGGGCTGAATGCCCATCTATTAAGTGGTTTTGCAAACAGCTACTTGCTCAGTCACCCAGGCCAAGTCATGGCTAGGCTGTACAAGTTATAAAGAATGCTGACTACGTTCATCCTTTCCACTTCCACTCTTCCCCCTCCTCCAATCCATTTTTCATAAAGTGAATTATTCTGAGGTATTTCTTCTCCTAAAAAATCTTTGATGGTTCCCCATGAACCACTCAATAAAATCTGAACTCCTCAGCCTGGCCCTCAAGCCCCTTCATCACTTGGTGTGGCTTTGTCTTTTCTCTTACATTTCTTTCTATTGCTTTTGGATTTCTGAAGAGGATCATAGTGGTTGGCAAGAATCAGTAGCTGGTCAAAGGTAATTTTCAAAAAAGAGCCCAAAAGCAAGGGGTTGACCCATTTTGAAGGACTGATGTAATGTCAGGGCACTAGGAATGCTCATGATATGCAATGTTGTCAAGACAGAGGTCACAAGCACTCAAGGGGAAAAACTGTCTCAAACGGTCTCAAATTGGTGTTTTTGAAGTGATCTTTGCTGATCTTAATGATGAGGTTGCTCTTTAAAAATTCAAGTTGATTACTGAAGATGTTCAGGGTAAAAACTATTTAATTAATCTTCATAGAATCCTTACCCATGATAAAATGTGCTCCATGGTCAAAAAAGGACAGATTAGGATTGAACTCCATGTTGACATCAAAACCACCAATGACTACTTGCTCTCCCCAATCTGGGTTGATTTCACCAAAGGCATTAACAACCAGATCTTTGAGTTCTTATGCCCAACACCAACAAGTCTGTCAAATTCAGAAGATAATAATGTCCCAGGAGGTGTAGATAAATGACTTCAAAGAATGTGTCAATAAATTGATTTCAGGAAGCCTGGAAAAGACAAAGATCAAGCTTCCCAGGACATTTATCATCTCTAAGATAGGTTTGTTCAAAAAAGTCAAGATGTTCAAGAAACTCAAGTTTGAATTGGTAAAACTGATGAACTGCATGGTGAAGATGGTGGCCCTTGAAAACCTTCTGGGGATGAAACAGTTGAGAGAGCCACCAGTTCAAAAATGTCAAAGAATTTGTAAGAGTTAAAAATAAAAATTTATGTTATAAATAACTTATTGATATCTTTTGTTTCTTATATCATCTTTATTTTCATATATATCTTCCCCTTCCTCTACCCAGAGCCAGTCCTCCCCTTCCTCTACCCAGAGCCAGTCCTTATACCAATGCAGGTAAAAGAGAAAAACGTTCAGCAAAACTAGCTAACACATCAGTTTGTCTGATGGGATATGTAGTATTTCACCCCCCCAGTCTCTCTTTTCTGCAAAGAAGAGAGAAGTGTAGTATAATTTCTCTTCTTCAGAACCAAGCTTGGTTATCATAACTATATAGCACTTGCTTTCTGTTTTGCCATTATTCTTTCCATTTATATTGTCATAGTCATTGTTTCTATTGGTTTTCTGATTCTGTTGACTTCACTGTTTATCATTTCAGATAACTTGTGTTTTTCTCTACTCTTTAGTTATCACTTTTTACTGTGCAGTACAAGTCCATGACATTGATCTCAGACATGTTGTTTAGCCATTTGCCACCAGTCGTCCTATCTTTTCAACCTTCTGTCATACTATTTCCATGTGTTGGATGTTTTAACTGAACTGAAAGACTACCCCTGGCCATAGACACACCTTACTTTCCCACTTCATTGCTCTTGCTCACACTTGCTCCCTGGATTTCAAATGCTCTCTATACTCCCTTTGTCTGTTGAAATCCTATCTATCTTTAAAAACTAACTCAAAAACCACCTCCCCGGGAAGCTTTGGCTGGATCCTCCATAATTAGTATTGTCTGTTGTTCTCTTTGTGCTTGACATACCACTTTGCATCTGTCTTCCTCACTGATCATGTATATTATGTCCCTATGTCTTCTACTTACTGGCTGTATGGCTGAAAGCAAGTCCTTTAACCCTTGTGAGCCCCTCCAACATACAAAATGGTGATGATAATTCTTGCATTACCTATCACATAAGGTTGTGAAGAAAGCACTCTAACACTCAAAATTATAATACAGGGTGTCCTAAAAGTCTTTGTGCAGTTTTAAGCTTTAATTGCATAAAATGGCATGATGACTGTAGGAACATGCTGTGTATGTGAGTCATATGATTAGCTAGCTGTAAGTAAGCTTCATGAGAGCAGAGACCATGTCCTATCATCTTTGTGCCTTTCTCAAAACAGTGCAGTGCTCTATGCATAATAGGTGCTTAATAAATGTCTGTTGACATTTTCAAAACAGGGCATGATGGTACCTTTAGGGGAATTATTTGAAAGGTTATATTATAAGAAATTGAATCACTTGTTTGGATTTGTGGAAGCATATTAAAGTCTCCATTTTCTCAACAGAAAAATTAAGAAATAACAATTCTCCCAAAGTCCTTTCTAGATTTATCTGAATGAAGAAAACCTTGAAAAAAGAGAAAGAATTCAAAAATTTAGGTCGTAGGGGCAGCTAGATGGCGCAGTGGATAGAGCACCAGCCCTGGAGTCAGGAGTACCTGAGTTCAAATCCGGCCTCAGACACTTACTAGCTGTGTGACCCTGGGCAAGTCACTTAACCCCAATTGCCTCACTAAAAAAAAAAAAATTAGGTCATAACTTAAAAGCAGGAATGAACACATGATGTTTTGGGGAGATTTTATAGAAGAAAATAATCTAGATGCAAAATCTAATTTTAAAAAATCCAGGTAAAGCAATATGCTAATATATAATTAGAATTATAAAACTATTTTATTCCACTGATCCCAGTGGACTAAGACTAATATATTAAGGATATTATTAAAAGAGGCAAAAAGGCTTATCTGTTAAAAAAAACTTTATTTAAAATCACAAAAACTACCAAAACAGTAAACGACCCATATTGCCAATGACCAAGCAATGGCCAAATAATTTGTGTAACTGGAACTTAATGGAAGATGATTAGAAAATTAGAGTTAGAAGGGACCTCAGAAGCCATATAGTCCACTTACTATAATAATCACTGAATCAGCAAGCATCTATTAAGTTCTGAATGTGTGTCAAGTATGCTAGGCTTTTGCAATACAAAGACAAAAATGAAATAGTTTCTATTCTCAAAGGACTTACATTCTATCAGTGACCTAACACATCCAACAAATGACCATCCAGCTTCTACTTGAACCCCTTCAAGGACAGGGAATGTACCACTTCCCAAATCAGCCCATTCTATTTTGGGACAGCTCTAATTATAAGGAAGTTTTCCCCTGACATCAAGATTCAATCGGTCTCTTTACAACTTCTAGGATCTGCCTTCTGGGGCCAAAGAAAACAAATCTAATTCTTCTATGGGTTAGCTCTTTAACTATTCAAAGACATCACCCATCTCTTCTTCTTCTTCTTTTTTTTTTTTTGCAGGGCAATGGGGGTTAAGTGACTTGCCCAGGGTCACACAGCTAGTAAGTGTCAAGTGTCTGAGGCCGGATTTGAACTCAGGTACTCCTGAATCCAGGGCTGGTGCTTTATCCACTGCACCACCTAGCTGCCCCCCACCCATCTCTTCTAACTGATCCCCATATGACACAAACTCAAGGTCCTTCATTGGTTGTCTTCCACTGGACAGTTCTCAGATTATCTACTGTGGTGCCCAAATCTGAGGTCTGATGAGGGCAGGATATAGTGGGACTATTATAACTTCCCTATTCCTCGAAGATGTGTGAATCTTTAATATAGCCCAAGATCTCATTAGCTTTTCTGGCTGTCATATCACATTGCTGACTCATACTGAGTTGCAGTCCACTAAAACCCTCAGATCTTTTTCAGGTAAGTTTCTATCTTACCATATCTCCCTTATCTCATGTTTGTGAGGTTCACTTTTTGAAATCCAGTAATAGAGCCTTATTTATAGATGTGAACTTCATTTTATTAGATTTGACTAATGCTTGAACCCATCGAGTTCATTTTAGATCCAGCCTTTGCCTTCCTTTGTTAACTATCTCACCCAGTTGTGTGCCATCTGCATATCTGATAAGCATGCCATTATAACTTTGCACATGTCATTGATAAAAATGTTGAATTGAACAGGATAAACACGGATCCCTGGGAGACTCCATTGGACATATCATTCCATATTGTTACCGAATCATTAACAACTATACTTAGAGTCTGCCCAACCAGCCAGCCCTGAATCTATTTAACTGGATCATCATCTACTCGACACCTTTCCATCTTCTCCAAAAGAACAGTATGAAATACTTTATCAAAAATTCTGCTAAAATATAGTTAAACTCTATCTTCATCATTCCCTTTACCTACCAGTTTGGTAATTCTTTAAAGAAAAAGGAAAAAAAAGAAGAAGAATTGAGGTTAGTTTTTTATGATCTACTCTTGATGAAACCATTCTGGCTCTTTGTCATTACCATTTTCCATTCTATAGATTCACCAATTATCTCTTTAGTGATTTAAAATTTTTAAGCTTAAAACTTAAAACTACACTGAAGCCTTTGGGACACCATGTACATAATACTCTGTTTTCTCCTTGCCCCATCCTTTTTCAATTTAAAGGTCTTTTGTACCATAAGACATAACAAGCATGGAAAATCCAAAGAAATGAGAAGACTCATATGAAATTATGCAGAGTAAAGAAAGCAGATTCTACACAGTGTATGCATTTCCTATGACCATGTAAAAACAACAGCAACAACATTGCACTCCAGTTACACACATACGAAAGAGATCAGATAAGGATAACAGAACTAAGGTACTTTTGTTAGTTAACATATAATTTTTATAAAAGAATATTATGAATGTAGAATTTATGGGTTATGTGATCTTTTTCATTTGACTTTTTTTTTGGTTATGAGCTACTACATTTAGAATGAAAATTAAAAAAGAGATTCAGATCCATAGCTGAACTTAAAGTCCTTCACTCAAAACATATTTAAAGCAACTCATTTTTGTCATCACGTGACCTGGAGAAAAGGAGGATAAGAATATGAAGACATTTTATAATTTGTTTAAACAACCAGGCTTCTTAAAAATTTGAATAAAAAAAATGAAAGCAAACAAAAGAAAATGAGCAAATATTAAGAAAGGAACACCTATAGGGAGTAAAAGACAAAATCTAAGCATAACATTACATTGGAAGGTACCTCAGAAGCTTTCTTAGAAATCCCCTCTATATAAGGAATCAAATTTAGTTGAATAAAAGTGTTTTAAGCACCTCTTATCTGAATGGCCCAGGGATGGACTCCAGGTTTACCTTGTGGGGGCTAGGTGAACTTTGTGTCCACAAAATCCCATGAAACTATATTCTAAAGATTGAAGGGGATGAGGGAGTGGTGCAGAGAAAGATGGAAGGAGCACCTACAAGGAGAAATCAGAAGTTTCAAAGTATTAAAGCTATGGACCAGGCTCTGTGCTTGTCACTGCGGGTGGACATGTTTCTTGTGCTCAAGGGGTTCACAAACAAATAAGGGGGATTCAGCATCTATAAGTACAACATGAGACAGAATGTGCTAAGTGCAATAAAAAATATAAGGAGAGATAGATTACTCCCAGCTGGAGGGGAAGGGAAAGTGGGGGAAAGAGGTAGCTTTATGGAAGAGGTGGCATTGGGTCTTGAGAACAAAGAAGGGTTTTAACTAGTAGAAATGTGGATAAGGTTTCCTTCCAGGCACAGGGCGGTGGGTGGCATGAGCAAAGGTAGGGAGACAGGAGAAGGGAAAATATGAATAAATGTTATGGTGAGCAATAATATGAACTGACCTGGGGAAGCCGGGGTGTTATTGATTCACATTATTGACCGACTCATACGGGGAAAGGATAAGACTTATTCTGCATTTCTTTCCATTGTGAATTGGAGCAGGAATCCGTAGGCTAGGCTGCCACACACAGAAGGAGCTCACAGTCCAACGCTCTTTCCCTTGCCTAGCATGCCCAGCTCCCTTTTCTGCCTCGTCACATCCCAGAGGTTCTTGGAGAAATGGCTCCAGTGTCGCTTCTATGAGGGAGAAGGCTTTCTTCTGACTCTGCCAGGCCTGGAGGATTTCTCTAAAGTGTTTGCAGTCTACACCATCTATCCATTCCAGCATTGACAGCTCCAACAAGACCATACATGATCCTCTCTCCTTTGCCTTATTAGATTCATTGCCTCTTTTTGTTAGTGGCACCACCATTTATCCTGTCTCTCAGGCTGGATTCTCGGTGCCATGACACTGCGGGAGACAGAGTTTTGATAAGATGCTATCTATCCTCTGCCCTAATGGAGCTTGGAGTTTGAGAAGGAGACATGACATACATAACCATCACACGAAATAATAAGACATGTGTAATAGACCTGCCCATGTCTCTTCTTTGCTCAAAACTCTTCCATAGATACTGACTACCAAGTAAATTCTTTAACTTGGCATGATCCTGAGCAAGTCACTTCACTTTTCTTTCAGACTCAGTTTCCTCATCTGTAAATTGAGGATAATAAATAATTTCTCTCCAAGAGTTGTTGTGGGGATCGAATTACACAAAGCAGGCAAATCCCACAGTAAGTGTTAAAGTGTCATAAATATTAGCTTTTAATTATTATTTAAGATCCACCTTAACACCACCCTTCATTTTCTGCCTTATTTCATGGTATTCTCTGCTCCAGTACCCCTAAGCTTTCCTGCTTAAGCTTATAAGATTCTGCCCCCCCCCCTTGAATCCTACCCCCTTCTTTGGAGCCACCTCCAAGGTTGCTCTTTCAGGACTCCTGCCCTGATACCTATTAGGTATTGACTCTTCCCTTATCAGACCTCACATATCACTTTTCTTACACTTCTCAACTGAATTGCCAAGTCAATATTTTATTAAGCATATATTTGGTCAGAGGCACTGGGTTAACAGCCTCTGGTCTCAAGGAGCCTGCTCTACTGGGGGAGCCCCTAGAGAAGCAAATGCAAACCATTGGGGAAAGTGCCCGCAAGTGGATGGTGGGGACAGGGCCTCCCCACTTGGGTTGAGCCTTGATTGGATTCCAGCATGTGGGGGTCATGAAGAACAGCATGCTAGGGCTTCAGGGACAGATGGTTCAGAGCAACATAGAAAAGAGATGCTAAAAAAAAAAGAAAGGAGATGCTATGGCATGTAAGCATAACAGGAACAAAATGAGCCAAGGAAGAGTTGGAGCAAGATTGTGGGGGTTCCAAAGTCACAAGAAGGCTTTGTACTTTACCCTGGGGGTGGGTGGGAGTGGGATCTTCTAATGTGAGCCTGTGATTTCACAGGTGTAGATTTCATTGATGCAGGGAACTGACAGCAAATCAGTCCCTCCACACTCTGCAACTTTTAGTCTTAGGGAGGTGCTTGGGTGCTCTGAGAGAAACAGGACTGCCTGCCTCCTGGACTGGCTCTCTAGCCACTACCCTTCGTTGCCTTTTATTAGAAGCATTATCATCATCTTTAAGTCCCCCTACGTATGCCTTGAGCTTCACTTGGGTTGTGTTCTCTCCCCTAGTACCCAATACAGGTAGTATGCACAGAGCAAGCACTTAATACAAATGTTTCAATTCAAACAGCACTTATTAGGCACCTACTATGCCAGATATCGTACCAGATGCTGGAGCTACAAAGCCAAAAGAAGAACCTCTTCCTCCCCATAATTAAAGACTTCCTGTCCTCCAGAAGCATCCAAGTCTACCTTCTTCTAAACTTGTTTGTGGGATTGTATGGTGTGACATTTAAGATCTGGCTCCTGCCCTCAAGGAGTTTACAGTCTGGAGGTAGGTGTGTGTGTGTGTATCGATTTAATTCAGTGAACATTTATTAAGAGCCTACTATGTGCCGGGCAGTGTGCTGAGGATACACAAGGCGGCTACAAACAATCTCTGTCCTCAAGGAGCTTACAATCTAATGTAAGTACAAAAACCTGGGATAGACGTGTGAAGAAACAAGTGGGTTACACAATTCACTAGATTTCCGGCCCCCCAACTCCTCCCTTTCCCCCATCGCCACCCCCGCAAGCGCGCGTGTGAAGCCTTAAGATGGTACAGAAGACTGAGAAGACCCTCGACTTCTCACCTCAAATTCGGGTGGAGGAGGGGAGAACGCCACGTTGTACGATCCACACGGTGACTGAAACGCCCCTCCGCGCCCTGCTCCAGCCCTCCCAACGGTCACTCCGGTCCACCCCACCTAGCGCTCAGCCACACGCATGCGTCGCCGGGGGATGGGTGGGTGGGCCAGTGTGAGTGTGTCTCGCGTGGGAGACAGCGGTGGGGTGGGGAAATGAGGTAGGGGTCACGTGCCGTGCGAGGAACGCAAGCCCGCCCGGCACGCGCCTGGGAGGCCCCGCCTTTTAAACGCCCTTCCCTCCTCCCAATCCTTCGTCCCCCACCCCCCTTCTCCAAGACTAGGTGGGAGAGCTCCAAATTGGGGCGTGCCTGCTTGCTGTTCACAGAAAGGGCCTGAGGGGGCGGGGAGAAGTCGGGCGCGTGCGTATCCGGGCTCTGGGAGGCCGTTGTCGGATGACGCCAATAAGGGGCGGGGTGAGGAGCTGCGCTGAGAAAGAGAAAGGAGGTCGGCGTAGACTAGGAAGCAGGCACGAGGGGAGGAGAAAGGGGCGGGACCGAGGGCGGGCACGAGGGGAGGAGTCGCGCGCACGCGCTTATGACCGCACGGTTGGAAAGGCTCATCGCCGGCACGTTGCCGGGTGGGCGGGGGAGGGGCGTGACGTAGCAAGGTGAAGGGGGCGGGACCCATGAGCCCCGCCCCCTTCCCCCGATGGCTTGCGTGCGGGGAGCGGAGACGGGAGTGGCGGGAGGAGGAGGAGGAGGAGGAGGAAGAGGAGGAAGAGGAGGGCAGAAGGAGGAGAAGGAAGAAGGGCAGCAGGGCCCCGGCCGGGTCCGGACGGGCTGATGGCAGCGGCGGAGGGCGAAGGGGGGCGGCCAATGAGGGCGGCCGGAGGGGGCGGGGCGTCGCCGTCTATTTTGTCCCGCGGCCGCTGAGGGGAAGCGTCGTCGTTCATATGCAGGAGGGCGGGCGGCCAGCGCGGCTTCAGCTCCGGGCCTGGGCTGCGGCGGGGGATCCTCAGCGGCGGAGGCGAGCGCGGGCCGCCCGCACCCCCGCACCCTGCGCAGTACCCGCCACTTCCGGGCCCCCCGACGGCCACGGCCGCCCTCGGCTCCCGGCTCCCCTCAGCCGGCAGCAGCTGCCCCTGTCCCCGGGGCTCCCCTTCCCTGCTCTGCCTCCTCGGGGCACGAGCCCCGCTCCAGCGCCTAGGACCCGGCTGCCGCTGCTCTCCCTGCTCCCGCTGCCAGCGGCCGTGCCCAAGCCACAGGTATCCGCTGCGGAGCGCCCCGCATCCGTCCCGCGAGCCGCGCGTGCTACCCTCCCCGGGTCCTGAGCACAGGCAGGGCTTGGTTTCCATTTAAAACAACAAATTAAGTTTCATTTCTTGGTGCACTTCTCTCTCTTTCTCTTTCTCTGTCCCCTTCTCCCCCTCTTTATACCCCCCTCCCCCGTTCTTGTGTCGGTCCCCGGTCGGCTTAGCTTCTCTCTCGACTTGCTAAGTCTTACTCTCTGGGGCTGGTGCAGCAGGAGATCGCGGGTGCGGGGGGTGGAGAGGAGAGGCTTTGGAGAGATGCCGGAGGGGCCGACCCCTCACTTCTCAGATGGAGAAACTGAGCTTCCCTCGTAAGGGCCGCCCTTCTCCGAGGGTGGGCCACGCTTCCCCGGGACCCCGGACTCGGGCGCTCCGGGAGAGTCCCGAGGGAGGTGGGTGGGGGTGTTGGCTTTAAGGGAAAAGGAAAGCTTGTGCAGAGGAGAGTTGGGTTGGCGGCTGCCGGGTGCCTTGCAACCCCGAGGCAGGCAGGAGCTCCTCCGAGCGGTGCATGCCCAGCCTTGCTCTCCCAGGCTGGATGGGCAGCAGCGATCTGTCACGGGCTGGTCCTTTGCCTTGCACCTCGAGTGACACCATCTGAAAAATGAACAAAATAGGTTTCCACGAATTAGTTTAAGATAGTTGCAGGAATTTTATGGCTTGGTTTTTTTTTTTTTTTGCAAGACTTTCTTTTGGGTTCTTGGCAGCACTTTCGGGAAAGAGGTTGAACAAAGTGGTTGAACAACTCGAAACCTTTTACTAATCATTGATAAGCAACCTCATGGAAAGAAACGTCTGGACCATCCGGTATTTGGCCTTGAAAGAAGAAGAAAAAAATTTTAAAACTATTCCAAGGAGAGAAAATGCGCTCAGAATGTAATGCTTTTTTCGCATGTGATGGGTGCTTAATAAAAAGTATTAAAATTAATGTGTTTTTTTAATTGTTGGTTTGATAAATGTTTTAGCTACTTTTAACTTCTAAGAAGAGAGGAAATTTTGATTTCAGTGTTTTGGCTGAAACTGAGGTTAATGAGCAGATCGGTCCAGTCCTAATGGAAGATGGTTCAAAATAGATCTTTGTAGTAATAACGGTACTTAAGGGTGACAACAGAGATGGAACTAGTATTCTGAATGAGTCAGAGTAGATCAGAGATTAGGGATTTTTAATGTGCACATGAAGTCGTAGGCCTCAGGATGAGTTGAACCAGCTGCTTGAATCCCTTTTCCGGTTCACTACACCTACTTTAAAGTTAGCCACTAAAAGCTGTTAATTCCAGTCATTGCTGTTATATTGCTTTTAAGCATACATAGGTGGAAATTTTGTTTGAAAGGGTTTTAAATCATCGTGTAACAGTGAATTGAACAGGTAATGCAGTATTTTCGATGCACAGCTCCATAATGATAATAAGGCTCTTTGCTTTAAATAGTTCTTAAGTGAACAGACAGTTGGAAGTTTGCCCCTTTGGTAAGCCAGGAAGATCAGGTTAAATTCTAAGAACTTATTTACTTTCTAGAAAGATAATAATTTGAGTCCTTGCATTGGATTTCACTTTCTTATTTTCTATCACCTCTGACTTTTTTGTTTAATAAAATTATTGAAATCTAAATATAATAGCTGTTTTGATAAGTTTACCATTTAACTTTAAAGCATACTGTGGATACATAATTTCAGGCTTAAAATAGGGTACCTGTTTCTGTTCTTAGAACATCAAGACACAATGACTTAAAATCCTTTATAGAAACAAGGACTTCTTGGACTTGCCTTGATGTTCAGTGGGTTGACTAAATTTAAAACTCTTTCTTTGGCTTATTTCTGAATATACTTAAGGTATGGGGACCTATGCTAATAGAATGAACAAATATTGACTCTACTTCTTTAGTTTGCATGTTAAGGTAGTGTAAAGTGAGATGTGTAATATAAAGAAAGTGGGTTCTTTCAGCACCTCCCCAAAGTGCTTGTAAGAAATTTACAAATGGAAGTATCTCATAGTAAGTAATAGGGGTGAAGGGGAGTCTGCCTTTGGTCTGTGCTTGATAGATAGGCTTGCATTTCGCCCAGAACTTCAGATGTGACTCCATAAGTTTTGGCTGCTTATCTTAAAGTTGGGGTGCTTAATATGAGTGTTAGAAAAGAAGTTATTCGTTGGGGAGAGGAATATGCCTTATTTCATATCTTTTTCTTTTTCATAGGAATTCCCTTGGAGTCTGGCAGCCATTGTTTTTCTGCAAGCATTCCTTTGTGCTGACAGCAATAACGGTGGCAGAACTGCCACCTCCTGTGGTTTGATAGATTATTCCCTTTACAAACACGTGGACTTAAAACTTTCCTCTCCTGATCTTTGTTCCTGCAATAAATGTTATGACGCCTCTTTGAAAGCTGACATTGATTTTTAAAAAAATTGTTCTCCCTTTCAGTGGCATTTAAAATAATTTACTAGATGGCTTCTATTTCTCCCATTTTTAGAGGGTGTCGTGGGACCCTTTCCTGTTTTTTATAGCTAGACTTTTCATGTCTATCTTTTTTTATCTACAAGTTTTCACTTATACAATTATACAGGATCTGCCAAGTTATACCTCAAAAGGCAAATGAGAAATAATTTAGACAGATCGTCTTGGCTCTTTATTTCCTGCAATAATGCAATTTCCTCAAATGCACACTTTTGGCCGGAGTTCTTTTTTTTAATTGATTGTCATTTCCTGAAAGTACGGCTTTATTTCCAATGTAGAGATATTTTTTAGGCTTTTTAATGTCTAATATGTGATTTTTAAAAGGTAACAGGAAGTTTCAGGTAACAGAAATAAGTATGCTCCAGTTTGATTCTTTGAAGAGATAAATGTAAGACTATTCTTCGTGCCCCTTTTAGGATATGCTGGTCTTTTCCTCACACAAAAGGTTGATCTCCCAAGTTTCAGTTTTATTTTTTTCTCATAATCTCAGAGAACTAGGTGAAATAGCTTCTTATTTTTTATGGTTTTATAGAAACTGAACTAAAGGCTAGATGTCCTTGGGAAGTAAATGATAACTATTTTTTTTAAACTGAGCTAAGAAGAGTAAAAACATTTTTTTACTGTCTATTCCAAAGGGTTCTTCCCTAAAGATTTTAAGGGAAAATGACTTTAAATGAAGAAGGTCCTAAAAGTGGGAGAAATCAAGAGCCAGGTAAGAGTATAATTTTATGATCCTGGTTAACACTTTTAACAAAGTTCAATGACAAGAAGAAAGGTTTTGAGAGGATCAAGTACTTACTACCTGCCAAACATTTAGCTGAAGCTTTTGACATGGCCTGTGGCCAAACACAATATGTCTCTTAGGAGGGGAAGAAATTATGAGAGTGAATTCTGACTGGGCAAAAGTTAAAGTTAAAAGTACAGGTATTGCTGTTTCTCCGTGATGATATTCAGTACATATGTCACAATCTTGTTATCAGAGTTGTCTTTTTGTCATGGTTTTTGTCTTATCAAGTTCCTTTTTAATTATTCGTTATTATACTTATATACAAAGGAGAAAATATAACTTAAAAAGTTTATGGGACATTTTTTCTCTTTTCCAGTTGCCATGTGCATTTTTCTCATTTCTTGCAAACTTTTCCCCCTTACTCTGTATTTCTACCAGTTGTATCTATTCCATGGACTTTTTGAAACTCAAGATTTCAGTTCTGGAATACGGTGGATTATTGGAAAAGGCCAGTGTTTTGTAGGGCAGCTAGGTGGCACAGTAGATAGTGCTGCAGGGCCTGAAGTCAGGAAGACCTGAGTTCAAATATGGCCTCAGACACTTAATAGCAGTGTGACCCTGGGCAAGTCACTTAACTATGTTTGCCTCAGTTTCCTCATCTGTAAAACGAGAAGGAAGTGGCAAACCACTCTAGTATCTTTGCCAAGGAAACCCCAAATGGGGTAATGAAAAATCAGACATGACTCAACAACAGTGTTTTAAACATTTATCTGTTGGGAAGCTAGGTGGCGCAGTGGATAGAACACCTGCCCTGGAGTCAAGAGTACCTGAGTTCAAATCCAGCCTCAGACGCTTAACACTTACTAGCTGTGTGACCCTGGGCAAGTCACTTAACCCCAATTACCTCACTAAAAAAAAACCCCCAAAACCAAAACCATATATCTGTGTAAGATTTAGTTAGCTTGCATGCTTTATCAACACTAGTGTCAATTTGATCTGAGTCTCTTCCTGTAATCATTGGTATAAGCACACTAGCATTCCATAATAAAAATAAATGTGAGGTCTCTGAAATGAAACCTCTATAACCTATGTAAGAATCATCAGCATATCTGAGGATGTTAGAGTTAAGGTCTCTAAATTAAGTTAATTCTAAATAGTAAGGAAATTAGCATTTCCTGAAATCTTGTATTTTTCTATTTGTAATCCTATTTCCCTGAAGCATTAACCAGTTAATAATGAGATTATCAGTAGATTTGAACATTTGTAGCATTAAGGAAATAGTGCCAATTGGGCCTCCAGGAAGCCGGGTATGCTGGCTGGACCACTCACTGCTTTGTGGAGGACCTATATTCAATCAGGTAACCTTGGGCAAGTTACCTTAAGCAGCTTCTTGGCTCCCCATTTTTTTGATCTGTAAAATATAGGGGTTAGATCAGATGATTTTTTTTAGTTTACTTCCAACCTTTAAAAAGCCATGAGAGAAGGAATAGAATTTCATAGATTCACAGTTAGAAGGATGTTGGAGATTATATACTCTATTTTGGCCTTTTTTTTTCTTATTTAAAGGCCATGGCGTTTTTGCAAACAAAGCAGATTATGTTTAAAGATTTTGTTCAAGTGACTTTTGGGAAAAAATTATTTTAAAAGTTGAGGTAAGGGCAGCTAGGTGCAGTGGGTGGAGCACTGGCCCTGGAGTTAGGAGTACCTGAGTTCAGATCCGGCCTCAGACACTTAACACTTACTAGCTGTGTGACCCTGGGAAAGTCACTTAACCTCAATTGCCTCACTTACCAAAAAAAAAAAAAAGTTGAGGGAATTTTAGGTTTTTTTAATTCATTAAATTCATTCCACAGTTGCCAAATCAGTATTCCTCTGGCTAAACTTAGAATGATAATTTTGAACCTTTTTAAGAAGGTAGAAGAAACTTAACAATTTAGAGTGTGTATTCATTTTCCCTTTAAGCTATATTTCAATTTGATTTAACATTAAGCAGCTATAGTGTGAAAAGCATTATGTTGGCTATGGCAATACTGAGATAAAGATGAATTGGGGCTTAAGCGCACGTACAGAATGCCTGGAGGGAGAGTACCCTGGGCAGGTAGGGAAGGAGCAGAGGACTCCTGGGCTTTCACAGGGCCACGTGAGGAGGAGAGGGAGCCGGAGATGGCCCCTCACAGACTGAGCAAAGCTAGTGCTGACCAGTTTGCTCCAAAGAGAGAATGCTTGTTGAAGGGGGCAGGGACAGCTCCTCTGATTTCATTGGTACTGGCAGCTCTTGGGGGAGGAAATGCAGCTTGGCCATTTACAGCCTTGGAGAGGTGCTTGAGTGACTTGCCTAGGGTCCCAGGGTCAGCTTGTGGAGAGGCAGGACTGAACCCGGGTCTAACCTGCTCTCAGGCCAGCTTTCTCTGTTCACCCTGCCTGGAGACAAAGTAATAGGAAATAAGGTGGGAAAGTATCCCAAATGTATTGTTAGAAAATGGTAATGGCCAAGGTGGCTCTAAGACAGGACTCCAGAGGAAATAGTCAGTGGTCTGTGTTCTCCGTTAGCCTCCATCTTTGGCCTTCTTGCAGTATAGACCCAGTTGTGGGATCACACACAGTCACTTTGGCAATTTCTTCTCCAAAATGATTTTACAGAATGATCCAGACTAATTCCTAGCTTCACCTTAGGTGTGTTTGGCTTCTGTAGCCCCTCCACTATGGAAATAGATAGCTCTTTACCACTCAGTGCCAGCTTAGGTGGGACCTGAAACCTGGGTGTTTTCCTTTGCATTTCTCTTATTGATTTGAGGCTTTTACTTATTTTAGAAACTACTCATATTTTCTACCTTTCTTGGGGAATGGCCATTAGTTTTTATGCATTTTTGCCAATTCCCTGTAACTCTTGGATATCAGACTTTTATTACAGATGTTCAAGCCAAAGATATTTTTTCTCCCTACTCAACAGCTTGTCTTAGTCTGGTTGCTCCTTGTTGTGGTCGAATTACCTTTGATTTTTATACAATCAAAATTGTGTGTTTTGTCTTGTGACCACTGCTGTTCCAGATCTGGTTATGAATTCTTCCTCTAAATATAGTTGTGACAGTTAGCTTTTTTTTTTTTTTAATGAGGCCCTTTATGTTTAAGTTGCCCACCTACTGTGTTAAATAGTTTAAGATGCTTGTTTGAAGCTGCTTTTTGCCTGACTGCCTCCTAGTTTCTGGGCATTTCTTTTCTAATTTGAAGTTCTTTCCCCAGTTGCTTGTATTCTGGGGTTTATAGTCTGACTACTTCTAGTTCATTGCTTGTCTTTTCTGTTGTTCTTATCTACTTTAAATTTTTTACCTAGTACCAGATAGTTTTGATGACTACTTTATATGGTCTGAAATCTGGCAATGCTAAACTCTGCATAAGCTACTAAGTATTCAAAGTGCACTTTTTGTGGGTAGCAAAAAAAAAAAAACAGGAAGCAAGGAGGGGTGCCCATTAGAAGGAAGGAAGCAAGCATTTATTAAGCAGCTACTGTCTGCCAGATACTGTGCTAAGGGCCATACAAATAGTCCGCCTTTTGATCTCACAATGACTTTGGCAGGTAAGTGCTGTTATTATACCCATTTTATAAATGAGGAAACTGAGGCAGGCAGAGGTTAAATGACTTTCCCAAGGACAGAGAGCTTGGAAGTGTGGGGGGCAGGATTTAAACTCAGATGTACCTTATCCTCTGTGCCCCCTAGCTGTCTCTGGTTGCCATTGATGGCGGAATGGCGGAACAAATTGTGTTATAATGTAATATTATAACTAAGGTGAGCTCAGAGAAACCTGGGAAGGCTTTTATGGACTTAGTGGGGAAGAAAGCAGAGCCAGGAGAACAATGTAAAGCATGTGTGTAATGTAAATGAAAGCTACACTAGAAGGATCTGAACTCAGATTAAATGCCCTCTCTCCTCTTTAGTCCAGAGGAGAGATAAGGAAACACACTTTTTTTCCTTTAGGTAGCAATGGTACACTGAATACAGTGATCGTATTCATGGTCTTGGCTTTGCCATCTTCCTCACAAGGGACTCTCTGGGGGTCAGGTGGGAGCAGGTGTATTAGGAAGTAACTATGTTATAAGAGACAAGCATCAGCATTTAAATTATAATCTAGTGGAGGGAGAGTAAAGCCCTGGGTTGTGTTTTTGCAGAAGAACCTTGGCAAGTTACTTTACATCCTTGGGTCACATTTTGGTCATCTCTAGAATACAGTAAATAGAACCTGTAAATGTTGTTCTAGGGAGAAGGGGTAGTCAGGGGGACTTTGGAACAAAGTCGAGGAAATTCAGCCGATTTGCATTTACTGTGCCTGTGTACTGGCATTGTGATGTGCTTTATGAACTATCCTTGTGAAGGGGTAGTCATTCTGAAGCCTTAGAGATGGGCCCCATTTTCATTGGCCTCTCCCCACTGCTTTTGTACTTAACTTTATTTCCAACTGATGATGCATTTGGTCCCTGCCCATCTGTCTCTTAGGGTGATTTCATTTATTTTCCTATGTGGATTACTTGTATGGAGCATGGCCACAGTCCTACTAGGTGATGCCATCTTGGTAGTATACGAATAATCTCCCATATTTTTGTGACACCCCAAGGTTTACAAAATGTTGGTAGTGCCAATATTACCTTCACTTAAGGATGGAGAAACAGGCTTAGAGGCAGCTCTGAGCCTTGCTCAGGGCAAAAAAAGGTTCTGAAAATGAACTCCACTCAAGGAATTCTAACCACTGTGGGGCTTATGTGTGCTGAACATTTTTTTTTGCTCTTCAGCCTTTCTCTTATGCTAAAGAAGGCCTCTGAACCTTCTCTGGATCATACAGTTTTTCATATTTCAAAATTGTGCCTGGTTTTGTTCAGTCAATTCACATTTATTAGAAGTGTCTACTGTGAGCCAGGGGCTAGGGCTACAGAGACAAAAATGGAACAGTCCTCACTCTAAAGGAGTCATCAATCTATGCTAATGAGGTTTCTTTTATTTTTTTTTTACTTTTTTCCCTGTTATTCGAGATCTTTTTTTTTTAATTGACCAGATAATGTCACCTAATAATACCAGTGACACTTGTACCCTTGGACAGAAAAGGATAGACTAGAAAGTTTTGAAGTTTGCTAACAGCCTGGTAATGGTGGCTTGTTTGGGTGTCTAAAAAGTGGGTTGTAAGAAAGTTGTCTAGAAGTAATCAGTAAATGGTTCCCATGTTTTTTCCAGATCTGTGGTTTCAAGAAAACAAATCAAATGAATTCCTCTTATGTCAAAGGCTACTAGCTTTGCGAAGGGAGAAGACATGATCTCAAGGAGCTTCCAGTCTAGTTGAAAAGTTAAGTAACGACAGCTTAGTCACATTAGAGGATATTGGTACATTACATTCAGATGCCTGCTATAAGTTGAGCTTTGGCCAAAATTGGAAAAGTTGGGTCCTTGAAAAGACAACTGCTGTAGTAGAGACAAGATGGCAGCATATATCTTCCTAACTGTAACCTTAGGGGTTATTCTTCCTGAAGGTGGACTTAATTAATGAGGTCAGATTTCGAGTTTGATTCCAGAAGGTAAGTTAGTGAGTTAGAGTTTGATCCAATAGCCAAGCCAGTTAGTTTTTTAAAATTCAATTTTATTTTGTTTTTAGGTTCATATTCTCTCTACCCCTTCAACCCCATCCTCTACCCTCATTGAAAAACAAGAAAAATAAAATCCATTGCAAACTTGTATAGTTGAATAAAAAAATTTTCTCTCATTGGCCAAGTTTCAGTTTGTTCTCCCTAGTTTATCATCTCTATCTGGAGGTGGGTACCTTGTTTCAACATGAATCATCTGGAATGTGGTTGGTATTTGTGTTAATCAGAGTTCTTAAGTCTTTCAAAAGTAATTTGTTCTTACAGTATTGTTGTTACTGTATAAATTGTTCTCCTGGTTCTGCTCACTTTATCCTGCATCAGTTCATACAAGTCTTCCCAGGTTGTTCAGAAATCACTGCCTTCATAATTCTTAGAAAACAGTGATATTCCATCACATTTATATACCATAACTTGTTCAGTCATTTCCTAGTTCATGGCCATTCTGTTTCCAATCCTTTGCCACCACAAAAAGAGCTCCTATAAATATTTTTGTATGTAGGCCCATTTTTTCTCCTTTTTAAAAAAAATATTTTTGGGGCATAGACCTAGTAGTAGTATTACTGGGTCAGAGAGTAAGCACATTTTCATAGCTTTTTGGGGATGGTTGCAAATTTCTTTCCAGAATAGCTGGGCTGGGGGCAGCTAGATGGCGCAGTGGATAAAGCACCAGCCCTGGATTGAGGAGGACCTGAGTTCAAATCTGACCTCATATACTTGACACTTACTAGCTGTGTGACCCTGGGCAAGTCATTTAACACTCATTGCCCCGCCTGGGGGGGGGGGAACACCACACACAAAATAGCTGGGCCAGGTCACAGTTCTACCAGCAGTGTATTAATATACTTATTTTGTCACAGCCCATCTAGCATCTGTCATTTTTGGGTTTTTTGGATCAACTTTGTGATGTGCATGAGGTAGAACCTCAGAGTCATTTTATTTTTTCTCTACTTATTAGTGATTTAAAGCATTTTTTCATATGACAATTGAGAGCTTTGATTTCTTCCTATGAAAATTGCCTCTTCATATCCTTTTAACCATTTATCAGTTGAGGAATTGGCTGGTTATTTTTTTTTGTTTGTATTTGTTTTTGTTTTGGCAGGGCAATGAGGGTTAAGTGACTTGCCCAGAGTCACACAGCTAGTAAGTGTCAAGTGTCTGAGGCCGGATTTGAACTCAGGTCCTCCTGAATCCAGGGCTGGTGCTTTATGCACTGCGCCATCTAGCTGCTCAGGCCAGTTATTTTAATGTTTTCCTTTTTGAATAATGATATCTTGTTAAAATTTATTAGTATATAGAATTTGAGAAGACTGCTCTTTAAGGCAACACTCATGGTAATTAAAAATCAACAAAGGTTCAGATGCTAGTTTTCTATACAGTACTGGCTGCAGTGCTAGGAAGCCTTGCACTCAAGCCTGGTCTCTTATACTTCCTCATCTATAAAATGGGGATAATAGGCCCTGCCTTATAAGGGGTGTTGTGAGTATGGAGTGAGAAGTGACAGGGACTAAGAGCTTTGCAAAGCTTAGATCACCATGTAAATGGGAACAGCTGTTCTTGTTCTGTTCCCGCCAAAGCAATGATTGTAGAGAAAAAAAGGTTTGAAAGTGCACAGCCCACCTGTGTGTGACAAACAGCCACACAGAAATTATTGTTAGAAAACAAAATACTGGGAAAGTTAAAGACTTGAGAGAAAGTCCCTACCTTTATGCCATTTACTTGTTTGCTAGTATTAATGTTATTGCCTGCATTTAAAATGTTAATAGTATGTATGTTCAATGTTTTTATTTAGCTTGTAAATATTAATTTCTTAGTCTATAAGGTTGAATAAGTTGCTCAGTTTTAAAATGGTAAACAGTACTTGTCTACTTCAGTTACTATACATTGTGGGTACATTACCTGGGAATTCATCTCTTCTTCCTTTGTTTCCTGGAGGGCTGGAAAGGTGAGGTGGTAGAAATAGCCTGATGGGTGAGCAAGGGAAGAGAGGGGAGGAATCAGGAGGTAGTTTCCGCTTTTTTCCTTTGATAATTAAGTAAGTATATTTTCCTTTCTCTTTGAGTACATGATGCAATAGAATTGGAGAGCTGGAAGGGGAAGCCAGGTTCCTGTTCCAGGGTCCACGCAGTGAGTTTGTGGTGTCTTAGGGAGCCTGCAGGGTGGTCCCGCCCAGGGCAGGGGTAGCAGATGCCTATTTGTATAGCTGCTTTATTCATTCACCTTCAAAGATAGACACCATTCTTTTGGGGGAAGACAACATGCTAGTGCAAATAGAGCGAGAGACTTTAAAGGTGGCTCACCAAATATTATATGTGACGATTCCTGTTTGGTGGAGAGTGTGTGAAATCATCAGAACCTAGATTTTTTCACTTGGAAAGGCCCTTTAAGGTCACTTGACTCACCTCCATTTTTTTATAGATGAGAAAAACTGAGGCCCAGAAAAGTCAGTAAGTGGAAGAGCTGGGATTGAAAGCCAGGTGCCACATCTAGTGTTCTTCCTACTGCGTCAGAGAGGGGGAGGAAGAATTTGCAGGTAGCAGTTTGCCATCTTGTCAGGGGAAGGTTTAAAAACATTTTTAGAGCCAACTCTTATATTTAAATGTAAGCCTGCCCTGTTTTGAAGTACAACACGCTGTGGGTCAGAGACATCTTAGGAATGTCTGAAGTTATGAAATGAGGTAGTTATGTTGAACAAACTTTTTTTAGGGGGGGTAAAATACAAACTTTAGATAAGATACCATCTCTGCCCTTAGGGAGCATACTGTCTACTAAGGCATTCTCTGCTAGATTTTTCTAAGGAAGACGTTTTCTAATGCATATTTAATTTCTGTTTACAAAAGCCTGATTTATGCCCAACCTTCTAGTTAATTGTATAAAATGAATCAGATGTGTACTTCAGATGAATCGATTTAAGTTTTGAGCCTTCTCCCCTCCTCCTAAATGTCATCGACAGCCAATACTTGATTATTGACTATTCTCTACTCTTGGCTATTTGGCCATTTTGCTGCATCCTTCTCCTGGAATGACTTGCCTCTTTTCTCATTTCTCCCTCCAGTCTCTATTACTATTTCTCCCCATCTCTTCTGTTGCTGTCTCTCCCTCCCATCTCTCAAGGCCTGGCTCAAATGATATACAATTTTATGCTTTTACCAGTGTGTGCTTCCTTTGAAGGAAGAAGGCTTCTTTGACTCTTGCTATGATTTCCTGCCACTCCCTGTAGGAAGGGATTTCCCGTATTTCACCTTGTAGAGACTTTATGCTTTTATTCTAATGTATAGGAGACAACTTTCCTAATGGAGGGACTTGCCTTGGGGTCAGGAGAAACCTGGGTTCAAAGTGGAAAGGAGAGAGTACAGCTAAGATGACAGATTCTCAGTTGGGAGTGTTCTTAGGCTGTATAGCCCTAGATAAGTCACTTCATCTCTGAATGCCCCTGGCAATTTACTAAAATGCAAAATTACACATGAGCTAATTTTTATTGGTAGAAGGAATTTCCTTGCCAGAAATAGAAATCAGAGGTCCACATTGCCCCTCCCCCCCATTGTTTTTTTTTTGGTAAGGCAATTGGAGTTAAGTGACTTGCCCAGGGTCACACAGCTAGTAAGTGTCAAGTGTCTGAGGCCGGATTTGAACTCAGGTCCTCCTGACTCCAGGGCTGGTGCTCTATCCACTGCGCCACCTAGCTGCCCCCTCCCATTGGTTTTTAATATGTCTGTATCAGCTGTGTATACAGAATGCATACAGATCAGAGCCAGCCTGGAAGCAGCCCAGGAGATGATTTGGGTTCACGTCTTGCCTTGACACACACTGGCTGTGTGATATCGAAGTGATACATGAACAGAAAAGGCGGAGCTGAGCATGGAGTGATGCATGTAGTAGATTTAGACATCGCACTTCTCCACTGTTACTCGTGAGATGTCAGTAGATATTGGGGGGGCATGTTGAGGGAACCTTATAGGGAGGATTTGGAGAATGGCGTGGAAGCAATTCTTATTTATTTTTATTTTTATTTGTGCAGGGCAATGGGGGTTAAGTGACTTGCCCAGGGTCACACAGCTAGTAAGTGTCAAGTGGGAAGCAATTCTTTTTTAAATTTTTTTTTTTTTATTGAGGCAATTGGGGTTAAGTGACTTGCCCAGGGTCACAGAGCTCGTAAGTGTTAAGTGTCTGAGGCCAGCTTTGAACTCAGGTCCTCCTGACTCCAGGGCCGGTGCTCTATCCACTGTGCCACCTAGCTGTCCCCGGGAAGCAATTCTTATAGGATGAGAAGTGGGACTCACTTGTTAGAGGAGCACCTAAATCTATGAGATACGAAGCTGTCCACAGGCCAGTCTTCGAACCCCCTTCTGCCCCTAGTTATATGTTCCTTTCCACCTTCCTCTTTCCCAGCGGCCTGTAATGCTGTCTTCACCCATTAGAATGTAAGCAGCTTGAGGGTAGGGTTTTTGTTTTTTGGTTGTTTTTGTATTCCCAGCTCTTAGCATAGTTCCTAGAACATAGTAAGTCCTTTATATTCTTTTTTTTTTTTTTTTTTGGCGGGGCAATGGGGGTTAAGTGACTTGCCCAGGGTCACACAGCTAGTAAGTGTCAAGTGTCTGAGGCCGGATTTGAACTCAGGTCCTCCTGAATGCGGGGCCGGTGTTTAATCCACTGCGCCACCTAGCTGCCCCCTTTATCTATATTCTTAAAGTCAGATATTGCATGTTGCTTATTTTTATCTGCCCTAACACCTCACGGAATGTTGCATATAATTATTTTCATAAGTGTGTATCAGTGGTCTCTTATGGGAAGAGAAGTTTTCATTTCTGGTTATCTGTTCTCTTCCTGCAAGTTTCATTTAATGGAATAATTCATATTTAAGTGGATTTTAAAATGGAGACTACTTAAGTTTATTCCTGCAGTATTTGCTTTCAAGATGTGGTTCATGACCACAACCCACTTAGGAAGGAGGAGGGGAAAGGCAGCTGGGTAGTTCAGTGGGTTCAAATTCGGATTTAGACTAGTGGTGTGACCCTGGGCAAAGAGGCAACTTCTCTCTGCCTCAGTTTACTCATCTGTAAGATGAGGATAATAGTGTTCAACCTCCCAGGGTTGTTGTGAGGATCCAGTGAGATTACATAGCACTTAGCAAAAATTTGAAAAAGCTCTAGAAATCAGTTCTTAGATATGATGATTTTTATAGCGAATAGGAAAAAGCTAAGGACTAGATCGGTAGGAGAGGGGTCAGCAATGCTAAATGCTGAAAGAATCCCATTTTAGCTGTCTCTGACATTGGTTTCAGGGGCTGTTCATGTTCTGGAGAATAAAAATGAATGGGTCTATTGATATAGACCTATCTATATCTAATGATCCATTGCAGAGTGAGAGAACTTAGCAGTATCTGACTATTGGATTGTTTAGAAGGGTGTTAGTAGTAGTTAAGAGGTGACCTCTGAGGCCATGAAATAATGTCTCCAGAGTCACCGGGAAGGTCTTTGTTATGGGATCCGTGTGGCCTTGGACGCTGTGGACCCACCACCTGACCTCCTGCTCACCTGCTTTAGCTTGCAGGACACTCCTCTCCTGGCTTGCCGTCTTTCCTGGTTCCCCCACTTCTCCTATCAGGCTGCCCTGCCAAGGTTTCTGCCATGGATGACCATTCCCCTCTTGTGGCTTTAGTTATCACCTCCAAGATGACTTCCAAATATATACGTGTGAGTGTGTGTCTCTCCCCGTATTCACCTCCTCTCTCCGATTGCTCTTAATGGGATACCATTCACCCTGCAGGTCTTGAAACCTGTTTGCTGCTATCTTCAGCTTCCATGTTGCTCCTCACCAGGCCATGGCAGTTCAGCTGTAGCAGCATGGATTTAGAGCTGGGGGGGATTTGTAGAGGCCGTCTGGTCCTGCTCCCTTCTTCTGATGAAGAAATTGGGAAGTTCTGTATGGAAGTGGTGGCAGAGCTGGGGTTTGAGCCTTGGGCCCCCCATTCCAACCCTACTGCCCTTTGCATCGCTCACATTGACCCCCTCTTCTCCATTCCCATTGCTGCTACTTTTAATTTTGACCCATATATGTGGACAGGAAGGGATTAAGCATTTATTAGCTCTTGCTAGGGACCTGGCATTGTACTCAGCACTTTATAAATAGTGTCCCATTTGATCCTCACAACTTCCCCCTCTAGGAGGGAGGGGCTGTTATTATCCCCACTTTACAGTTGAGGAAACTAAGGCAAACCGAGGTTAAGTAACTCGCCCAGGGTCACACAGTAAAGTGTCTAGGGCCATATTTGCATTTCCGTCTTTCTGACTCCTGGGCCAGGGTTTTATCCGCTGCCCCACCAGTTGCCTATAGTACCATCCCCTTGGCTGTTGAAGTACATTTCTCATTGGTCCCTTTCTTCATCTCCAGTTCTTCCCCAACATGGCTGATCGCTGCCTGGTAAATCCTCCTGTCTCTCAGTTTTGATCATCCCCCCCCCCCCCCCCGTTTTAAAAAAAACAAAACTTTATTGGTTACTTCTTGCCTACTAAATATAATCTAGACTCCTTTCTGTTCCTTGAGGACATGTTCTTCCTTCCTTCCCTTGTGCCTTTGCTCAGGATGTTTCCTGCGTCAGGAGTTCTCTCCTCTCGTTTCTGCAGTTGTGCTACCTCCTTCAAGGCCTGACTCAGTACCAGCCCCTTCATGAAACTTGATTTTTCTCCTCTCCACACCCTACCTACAAACTCTTATTTAGCGGTTTACGCCTCTACTATGTACATCGTATTAGTTCTTGCTGTACTCACCTTAGGCCTCCATCCACAGAAGAGATGGGAGTGCAGGGAACCTGTTGGCAATCCTTTGTGCTCCTCCTCATTTTGGCCAGGAGACACTTGGATGTCTGAATTTGGTAATAGCCTGGCTCTATTGCTTTATGATAGAGAGCGTGCACATATATCTGGTATTTGCAGTAAGTCAGTCAGTCACTCAACTGACAGATTGATCGAGTTCTTTGTGTCTGCTCAGTGTTGTGCCCGGCACTTGCATGTCCTGCAGAGGGCCTGTGACCTCCTTGCCTTCGAGGAAATAACTTGGCTTTTATATAATTTTAGTAATTTAGAAACAAGTTTTATTTTCTTTGAATTGGATATTAATTTTACTTGTAAATTTTCTTAGTTTTTGCAACAAATTATAGATGTTCAGTTTTGACTTGAAAGCAAGTTAGGGTTACAAATAGGAACTACCAACTTGAGCATATTATACCTTGTGTCTCTTCTGTGTACTTTCAAGATAAGTGATACAGCAAGAAACTCCTTTGTCCAAACATTCATATGCTATGTGAGGATGCCTGCCTTCTGCACTGACTGCTCCAAGTAGTTGAAGAAAAACAAATTGAAATGTATGGCGGCCATAGGTGATTAGGGAAAAAGGCAAGCACTTGACGTCAGACCAAGGTGCAAGATCGTTAGGATTCTCTTCCTTCTCCTGCACTCATTTGTCTTTGCAGGAGAACATGTGGTGGAAAATAACTTGGAAACTTCATAGGAAAAATCCAGTCCTCAGTCCTTCCTTGTAAAGAGAAGTATACTGGTTTATCCTGCATGCATGAAGAGACCAGTATAAAATAGAAAAGTCAGCAATGGGAGCAGACTGGTTTGAGGAACTAGAATTGGGAAAGTGAATTTCATTTGCCTCTAAGCAAATCTATTTTCTCTATATTCCAGCACATTGCTTTTCTCATTGTGAACATGTTCATATGTAAACATACATATATATTTTAGCACAGGTCCTTTCCCTACTGTTCTGGAACCCTTCTGAAGGGAAATGGCCACATGACCTCGGTGGCCAGCATTCAGAGTGAAGCCTCTCAATTTGATTAGGAATTCCTTGGGGGTGTGTGTGTGTGTGTGTGTTTGTGTGTTTCAAATAGCCTTAGTTTTTGAGGATTTTTCAGTGCTTGTCTTTAGTATTGTCCATTGACATTCTGTGCAGTTTCCTAATTCGACATGTATTATATGGAGCTCATTATCTCTCCTGAAACTCACTTTTTCCGATTTCTTTCTTTGTGTGATAGCTCCGCTCATTTTGTGCCCCAGTGTTTGTTGTATTGTATCGTCACACAGGCTTATCTATGACCTTTTTCTCTCCCTTGCTTTTAATTTCTCACCCTCTCTCAGATCATGTGTGTCAGATTTTCTTTTCAGCAGCTCTCCCATCTCTCTCCTCCTTCATTCCCCTTGCCACCATCCATCGTAATCTTGGCTTAGACCCAAGGTCTAGGAGGGTCTCCAAACTTTTCTGATCAGGCACCCTTGTCAGTTAAAAAGTTTTGATTTCACAATATGTGCATATTCATTTATAAATGACATACTTATATCACTGTACTAATCATATACATTTTGAAACTTACACCAAATAGATATTTTTAATTAATTTTTTTCCATAAAAGTATTTTATTATTTTCCAGTTACATGTAAAGATAGTTTTCAACATTTGTTTTTATAAGATTTCTAGTTTCAAATTTTCCTCCCTCCCTCCCCCCTCCCCAAGACAGCAAGTAATCTGATATAGGTTATATATGTACAATCACATTAAACATATTTCTGCATTAGTCTTGCTGTGAAAGAAGAATCAGAGCAAACAGGAAAAACCTCAGAAAAGAAAAACAACAGCACCAAAACCAAAGGAAATAGTCTGGTTCAATCTGCACCCATATTCCACAGTATTTTTTTTCTGGATTTGGAGAGCATTTTCCATGATGAGTCCTTTGGAACTATCTCTTACTGTTGTATTGCTGAGAAGAAACAAGTCTATCACAGTTGATTAACACATAATGTTGATGATACTGTGTACAGTGTTCTCCTGGTTCTGCTCACTCATCAGTTCATGCAAGTCCTTCCAGGTTTCTCTGAAATCTGTCTGCTCATCATTTCTTACAACACGATAGTATTACATGACATTCATATACCACAGCTTGTTCAGCCATTCTCCAGTTGATGGGCAACCCCTCAATTTCCAGTTCCTTGCCACCACAAAATGAGCAGCTATAAATATTTTTGTATATGTGGGCCCTTTTCCTTTTTTATGATATCTTTGGGATATAGATAGACCTAGTAGTGGTATTGCTGGGTCAAAGGGTATGCAAAGCTTTATAGCTTTCCAAACTGCTCTCCAGAATGGTTGGATCAGTTCACAGCTCCACCAACAATGCATTAGTGTTCCAATTTTTCCACAGTTTCTCCAACATTTATTATTTTCCCTTTTTGTCATATTAGCCAATCTGATAGGTGTCAGCTGGTACCTCAGAGTTGTTTTAATTTGCATTTCTCTAATCAATAGTGATTTAGGGGGGCAGCTAGATGGCACAGTGGATAGAGCACTGGCCCTGGAGTCAGGAGGACCCGAGTTCAAACCTGGCCTCAGACACTTGACACTAGCTGTGTGACCCTGGGCAAGTCACTTAACCCCAATCGCCTCACAAAAAACAAAAATAGTGATTTAGGGCATTATTTCATATGGCAATAGATAGCTTTGATTTCTTTATCAGAAAACTACCTGTTCATATCCTTTGACCATTTCCCAATTGGGGAATGATTTGGATTCTTATAAAGAAAAACAGCAGCACCAAAACCAAAACCAGTTTTCCCAGCAGTTCTTGTCAAATACTGAATTCCTATCCCAGAAGCTGGAGTCTTTGGGTTTATCAAACAGTATATTACTAAAGTCATTTACTACTATGTCTCCTGTGCCTAACCTATTCCATCGATCCTCCACTCTCAAATAGATATTTTAAAGGATGAGATAAAGATGAAATACATGATCCTAGAGGCAATAGGGACCCACTGGAGTTTGAGTAGGAAGATAACTTGTGAAACCTGCATTTTAGGAAAATCACTTTGGTCATTGCATGGAGCATAGATTGGAGAGGGGAGAGATTTGAGAGTGGGAGATCCACTTAGGAGGTGCTGCAGTAGTCAAGGTGAGAGGTCATAGGGGCTTGAACTAGGGTGCTGTTTCCATAAGTTGAGAGAATGGAACAGATGCAAGTGATATTGTGATAGAAGAGGCAAGATTTGGCAGCTGGCTGTGTTAGGTAAGGGGGAGTGAGGAGTTGAAGATGATACAGGAGTTTTGAACCTGGATCACTGGGAGGATAGTGGTGTCCTTGACAGTATAGGAAAGTTCAAAACAGGAGTGGGTATGTGTGTGGGGGGGAAGAATGTATTGAGACAGCTAATGAAGCTTCTCACCCAATCCATGACTCTTCTGTAATACTGAGAAGGGGAAAGGTAGGGCTGCAGGGCCCATCTTGTGAGAGGCACCTGTTGCTGCAGCTGCAAGGTGATTGTGCGTTCAGGAAATGGTTCTGGTGTGTGTGTGTGTGTGTGTGTGTGTGTGTGTGTGTGTGTGTGTGTGTGTGTATTTTCTGTCTTGATGCCTGGTTTGGAAGGGCAGAGCTTTCGGGACAGAAGAAGGAGGGATAGAGTTGGGGGAGTGTTGGAGGATAAGGAGAAGTGGGCTTGTGTTGGAGAAGAGCCAGGATTGTAGGGAGAGTGAAAAGTGTCCCATCTTGCTGCCCCTTGATGATTGGTTCCACAGTCTTTGGGGGCAGATGACAGCCCACCTCACTTTGGAGATCATCGGATTAGATTATTGCAACAACCTCCTTACAAATAACAGGGTTTAGAGATAATCTGACTTGGCTTCCCTGGTACCTAAGTGAGGGGAAGTGATTTGCCCAAAGCCACGTTGGGTGGGATGAGAACCTAGATCTTCTGACTCCTGCCCTTTCACATAGGCTTTTCTGATCCTTTTTCTAAGTCTGACAGAGTGCTGCTCGTCATTGCCTAGAGCTCAGGTCAAACCTCAACCCAGTAATAGTTAATGACTTTTCTCCTATTACTCACCTCCATGTACACCACACTCAGACCACACTGAGCCCTTACCAGCCTCCCAAATGCTCAGCGGGCTTTCTTTGCCTTTGTGCACATGGTGCTCTGTGCACTGCGCCTCCCTCATCAGGCCTCCTAACTGTCCCTGATGACCCACCTCACGTGCCAGCTTCCTGAAGCCGTCCCTGTCAGCCCAGGCCGTAACCACTCCCTCCCCCCAAGCACAGGGGTCAGTTTGTTTATTATAACTCTCTAGTGGCACTTAGGCAATATTTTAGAGATATTAGAAGTGACTGTCATTAGACTGAAAGCCTAAACTTCAGGGTACTAATGAATGTAGAGCTTTTCAGCTTCCATGTTTAGGGAAAGGTGGGTTTAGAGCTGTTTTATTTCTAGGTTTTATGGATACCAAGGTAACTGTTGATATGAGAGATGCTCGTAAGAGTTTGTTTATTTCTTTGGTTTTAGCCTGGTAAGACTTAAACTTCATTGTTTCCAAATAAGTTGCATATTAGACAACTTGAACCTTTTGAATTAAACAGACGGGACAGCTAGGTGGCTGAGTGGGTAGAACACCATTCTTGGATTCAGGAGGACCTGAGTTCAAATCTGGTCTCAGACACTTACTAGCTGTATGATCCTGGGCAAAGTCCTTTAGCCCTCTTTGCCTCAGTTTTCTCATCTGTAAAATGAGCTGGAGAAGGAAATGGCAAACCACATTGCATCCAGGATCTCTGTCAAGGAAACCCCAGAAGGAGTCACCGGCAGTTGGACACAACTGAAACAATTGAACAACAATCTTATTCAGGAGATAGCAGTTGGGCTCAGCCTTTGTAGGAAGCCTGGATTCTGCAAGGCAGAGGTGAGGTAGTTGCGTGCCCATTTGTGGACCTGAAAGACAGAAAGCTTTTAAATGCACATGTAACGGGAGCTAAGTGGTTTTTCTTTTCTTTCTCCCCACCCTTAAACAGCCTCACTTTTTTCTAGATCATGTTTCTATCCAGTTTCTAGGACTTATTCTGGAGAATAAACTAGGTAAAGCGGTCTTAGTCTTGATGGGCTTATTAGCAAGTGGAGGTGGAGGGCATTTTTGCTTTTCTCCGGAACCCTGTAAAACCTGTCTTGTTGATACCATGGTGGAGGCATGCATTTATATCTCACTTTATGGGACTTTGTGGAGTGTTAGGTAAGAACAAAGCCAAGTCCCTGAAGGTGGCTCTCTGAAGGTGGCTCTCCAGGGGAAGTGGTCTCAGCTTCGAAGGTTTTAGCTGAACCTCCATTCCCAATCTTAGTGAATTCCAGAAAGTGAAATTCCTCCAGCAGACTTTGCTCCCATGGGAGAACTGGTGTAACTTGCCATCTGTTACCTATTAGCACTGAAAGGTAATGATGAAACATTGAGACTTTGCTGTGCCATTACTGTCCTCCCAGCATGGTGGCTGCCACTTGGGTGTTTCCTCGAGATGCACAAGTGCCCCAAAGTCTTGGTTTGCCTTCGAGGCTCACAGTTGTTTCACATTATGCTCTTTACCTAGAACCAAAAAGCCAAAGGACTTTGTATTTTCCACAGAATTTTCATGTTTGAACTGCCTGTCACTAAGTCTGAGAAACTGAAGGAATTTTTTCTGAAACGGCCTGGAGAAACTTGGCATATTCTTGTTGCCTCGGGTTTTACTGTATGCGTATCATTGTATTTGTTAGTAGGTTATCACTTTTTATCTGGTGATAATTTAATTTCTGAGGTTGATAAACATTTAAGGGTAGCACAGTGAATGGAGCTGGTCCTGGAGTCAAGAAGCTATGAGTTCAAATTCGGACTTAGATACTTACTAGCTGTATGACCCCAGGGGAAGTCACTTAACCTCCCTTTGCTTCAATTTCCTCATCTGTAAAATGGGGATAATAATAGTACCTACCTCCCAGGGTAGTTGACAGAATCAAATGAAATAATAATTGGAAAGCACTTAGCACAGTGCCTAGGTGGAGAGAGCACTGGGCCAGGAGTCAGACCTGAGTTCAAATCTAGCCTCAGATACTTGGTAGTTGTATGTGGGCAAATGCCTAGCACATAGTAGGTGTTTAATAAATGCTAATTCCCTTTTCTTTCCCCCCACCCCCTCATGAATGCAACTTATCCACTGTTTCTTTATATTACCCCAACTGGAATAAGGTATTAAGAAACTCCATATGTTGTATTTATATTTTAGCGAGGGAAGGGGTAGACTCTTAGGGATCCTAGGATCACAAATTTAGAAATAGGCTTGGCCATATATATATATGTCTATATATGTCTATATATATGTCATTAGTCTATCTCCATCCCCATCTTACAGAAAGGAAACTGAGCCCCAGAGGGGTCGTGACTTAACAATAGTCACAGACACAATAAGTAGTAGATTGGACCTAGTTTCTTAGCTTATTAAGTACTTACTTATAGGTAAGTAGGTATTTGATACATATTTGAATGAATAAGTGACCAGGATTTGTAAACGAAGGTTAGATTTCTGACTTTGCTCTCAGCAAAAGGCTGGGGTAAGGTGTATTTCCAGGACCCAGTGACACCTCTCCTAGGAAAGGCCTTACCTGTGGGTAATAAATAGCACCTTGGATAGTAGGGTGTTCAGCACTCCTTCTCCCCATCATATAGGTCTGCAAATGGAAGGCCAGTGAGATACTTTTCCTGGGGCACGTGCCTGCCTAGCAAGAGTGGGATCCAGCATGGGAGCCCCTGTCAGATACTCGTTCAAACTGTACTTCTTGCCTGAGCAAACACCTGCTTTGTGTATGGCAGTGACTTGGGTCATGGAGTGAGCCCTGGCAGACTGGCGGATGGCAGTGATAGGTGTGTCTGTGAGAGAACTATGTGTACCTTGGGGTCCTTTTTGAATTAGAAAGGAAAGCAAGCAGTTGTGTTGGTATGTTTGCTTGTGTTGGTTTGTGTTACTTATCTCGTAGCTCTGTAAATTCGTGTTTCATAGTCATTCAGTAGTAAACTAGCTTTGTTCTTATACCACTTTTATTTCCCCTTTCATTTTTTTAATATACATATCATTGCTTTCTGTTGAAAGGGAACAGTTAAGTTGGATATGAAAAATTGCTAATAGCAACATAAAATACAAACTTTTTTGGTACATTGTTTGACATTTAAGAAGTTTTAAAATCACGTTGAGGATAGTGGATCCTGTATAACACTTGTTATATAGAATAGCTGGTACTTGTGAATGAGGATACAGTCAGATGAATTAAAAATGAAAATGGCTCGATTGAATTGAGATTTGTTGGCTACTTTTGGGGCACTAAATGCCTTCTTGCGGGGCTCCCCCATTTCAGGGGGTTCTCTATGAGTACTTAAAGTTCTTTCACAGAAAAACTTTGCTATTTAATCAACTAGTGTGTTAGATGTTGATTATGAAGACTGTGGGCTTTGAGAAGTCTCCTTAAAAGTGAATAAAGGGGGGGCAGCTAGGTGGTGCAGTGGATAGAGCACCGGCCCTAGAGTCAGGAGTACCTGAGTTCAAATCTGGCCTCAGACACTTAACACTTAGTAGCTGTGTGACCCTGGGCAAGTCACTTAACCCCAATTGCCTCGCTAAAAAAAACCCCAAACCCCAAAACCAAAACAAACAAAAGTGAATAAAGGGGCAGCTAGGTGGTGCAGTGGATAGAGCACCGGCCCTGGAGTCAGGAGTACCTGAGTTCAAATCCGGCTGCAGACACTTGACACTTACTAGCTGTGTGAACCTGGGCAAGTCACTTAACCCCCATTGCCTCACTTAAAAAAAAAAAGTGAATAAAGCCCTCTGATTCTGCTTTTTGTGCAAGGAACGTCAGGAAAGTCATTAACGAGGCTCTCTGAGCAATCTTGGTAACTAAAAACATTAGGGAGAAAGGGGAGCATGGGGGGCAGTATTGGAAAAACGCACTTTCATTTGAAAAGTAGTTTTTAAGACCTTGACTTGTTCTGGATTTGGAGACTGAGAGAGACCTTGAGGTAATCTATGCCTTTGCTTCTAGGCAAGGTGACATAGGAATAGTCATAGAATCATAGCTCGCTTCCATTTTTTTCTTGAAAAGAATTGTTTGAGTCTTTGCACAATTTCTCAAGTACCCAGACCGCAAGGGGCCAGGCCTTCAAATTAAACACAGGCAGAAATTCCTCAGATCAAGGGCCTGGGAGTCCTGGCCTTGGCCTGGGCTGGAAGAAAGGACTTTGCTAGAACATGGAACTAACACAGTGGAAAGGGACACAGGAATGTTGGACGATTGGGATCTTCTCTGAGGTGCTAGAACTTCTTTTGTACAAATTAATAATATGGTTTGTTTCTGGAAGAAATGTTTCACATGAATACTTTCAGGCACAGTGTAAGGGTGTGTGACTTTTAGGGTAGAATAGCCTGTTTTCAAGGGGTGGGGGAATGTTTTCTGACTCTTTTCTTCCTTTTTGGTCCTCAGCCTAAAGGTCAGGCTTATTTAGCATCAGCTTTTCTCCCTCCTCTTGCCCTTAGGTGTACATGGGTTGGCATCTGAACTAGGTCTCTAATTCCAGGATTTTATAATTTATAAACCAGTTAAGTGCCTCACTGCTAGGAATGGTGTATAAGGACAATTTCTAGATAGCTTCTGAGAAGGGAGTGTTATTTTTCATGCCTTTAAAATTTATCTTCTAGTTTTTTCACTGGTTAATTCACAAAGTAAAATTGAGGGTTTTTGTTCGTTTGTTGAGGATTATCTTGGGATAGGGATAGAGAACCAAGCATTTTGTTTGTCATTCATTTTTCTTCCATATTTTCGACCTTGATACAACCTTTAAACTGTAACTTTCTGTCTTAACCTTCCTGAGGGTTAGGATCCAGAGGAGCTTTGCAGCCTAGCCTCATGGGAAACTCCTAGGAATCCCCCCTCTTTCTTCCTCTGCCCCCTTTAAAGTATTTTATATGAGAGTTATTTCCTGATCTACTTTCTCGTTACAAAATAGCAACACCAACAAAACACTACAGTTTCTGATGGTGTGTGCAACATTCTGCACCTGTGTCTAGTCTCCTATCCCTTTAACAAAAAGAGGACAGTCTGTTTCCTTATCTCTTTCTTCCTCTGCTTTCTTGGCAAATCAGAATTGCAGAATTACTGCCTGTCATCACTGCCTCTGAGCAGGTATTTGGTGAGAACAGCAGAAAAAGTTTTTTTGCTCCTTGTTTTAGATCTTTTTGTGTTCATTTGTTTTCTTCCCTGCAACTCTCACTTGTTGCAAAGGGAAATATAGAATCATCTGCCTTTAACAATAGATTTATTTTTTGAATTCTCTCTTGCTTTGTTGGGATCTAGGATATTATCAGATGGAAGTTCCCAGTGTGGAAATTCTCTTCACCAGAGCAAATTGTTAGCTTGTCCATGAATTAGTTGGTTTTAGAATTGTTTGGTGCCACTGAGATTATGTGGCTTCTCCATGGCCATGTAGCAATTGTATATCTCAAGGAGGAAGTAAATTCAGGTCGTTCCATTTGATTCCAAGGCTGGGCCTTTATCCATGATGACACAATGCTTCTCATTGAATTGATCCTGTTTTTAAAGATTTGTTTGCATTTATATAGCAATATCCTTTGCCTTCCCCTCCTCCCTCCCCCAATCAAATTCACTCTGGCAAAGTCTTTTTCTATTTTTTTAGAACTGATAGCTCTGGAAAGTTAGCATACTCAACAGTAGTGTTTCGAATAGGACAGTCTTTGAGGCAGATACAAATAAGTCACCAGAGTTTTAAGGAATTTGTACATTTTTGGAAGTTTATTCAAAAATTGGATTTAATGATTTGGGGGAAGAGTTGGAAGTGTAGGTAGAGTGACCATACTTCTGTATTTTGAGTAACTTAAATTTTAGGTCTCTTGGGTGGGGTCTTTGAAAATTGTCTAAAAACTCAAATTAAGGGAACTAGGAATATATTCTTTTCTTTTAAATTCACCATCTAGAAGTATATGTTGTGAAACTAATCTGTGTTAATGTTATGGTTTAAAAGTTTTAGATGGTTATTTGAGGAATTAACCATTTATATCATCAGTTTTTAAAATTAGCTTCTCATAGTTGACTAACATGCTGAAAATATATTAAAGTTCATTAAAATAAAATACAAACTTGAAACTAAAGAAAATAAAAGAAGAAATTGAACAAATATTTGTATTTAACATTTTACCAAAGAACCTATTAGACATATTTACAAACATGGTAAGCCATTACTTACTATACCATAAATTTGTCTTTTTAGGGTTTACTTCTTCCATTTCAGGGTAACTAATTTGTTTTCTCTATGAAGGTATATTCATTTAATAGTATATTATGAACTCCATTCATGAATTAGGTCAGCTCTTTCAGTCCTCTACCCAGTCTAGGAGTCCCATCAACAACAACCCTCTGACTTTTGCCAGTAATGGGGAATATTTAATTTCAGAGTTTCTTTTGCCCCTCTTCCAAAAAACAAAAAAACAAAAACTAGAAAATTATGAGTAAGCAGAAAGCCATAAAATAGGGAGTTTATGTACAACCTTGATTCCATTAAATGAATATCTCTCCTTTCTCTTGAGCCTTCTAGAGTATATTTGCCCATGGGAACAGACCTCTCTGTTGCCCACTCTTGTAAATTTTAACTTTCTTGTTATTTCTGTGCACTTTGATGGATACATATACATATACACATAAATAAACAAATAAATGATAAAATTTATGTTAATTGCCATTATCGTTGTAAGGCAATCCAATTTGAAAACTAGGTAGCTTTACCTGTAATTGCTAACTTAACAGTAAGTTGTTGCTGAGGGAACTAAGGCTATACGACTGAGGAGTGATGTTTAGATTTGTGCATTGGGTGGGGCATTAGACCAGGTGAGTTTTCAGGTACTATCCAAATAGAATGTCATATGAAATGGTAGCACAGAGTATGAAGTTTTGGCAGGGGTCAAGCATAGGGTGGTGCTCTTATTTTAACATCACTGATTTTGGTGGATTGGAAAGAATGCTCAACAAGTTTGCAGGTGAGAAAGATACTAGATGGAGTTTAAGGCTTTAGAGCTTTAGTTTAAATCTATGGCTAGAAATATAACTGGAGTTATTAAATGTAAAATTTGTTTTGGCCTATCTAACCACTCAGCATTTCCTTACAATATTTGTTCTTCTCTGAGAGAAGCTAAGGTAGCAGTTGTGTTTTTTTGTTTTTGTTTTTTTTTTTTGTGGGACAATGAGGGTTAAGTGACTTGCCCAGGGTCACACAGCTAGTAAGTGTCAAGTATCTGAGGCCAGGTTTGAACTCAGGTCTTCCTTAATCCAGGGCCGGTGCTTTATCCACTGCACCATCCAGCTGCCCTAAAAATTTTTTTAAAGTAAGTTTTTATTGATATTCTTTTTTTTTACATCAGAGTTTTCATTTCCACTACTGAAGAGAACTGAAAGATGGAAACATGCTCACCTATGTCCTAACATCTTGACTTCTGATTGAAAGGAGTTCCAGGGGCAGCTAGGTGTTGTAGTGGATAAAGCACCAGCCCTGGAGTCAGGAGGACCTGAGTTCAAACTTGGCCTCAGACACTTGACACTTACTAGCTGTGTGACCCTGGGCAAGTCACTTAACCCTCATTGCCCTGCCCCGCCCCCCCCCCACAAAGTTCTACAACCTTCACTAGCTTTTTGGAAGGGGAACCTTTTTCGAGCTCTTTAGAAACTAAGAATCTTGTATGAGGCAAATGCTGCCACTTTTTTTTATATATACTGGAGGATTTAAATGCTACCTTACCGCCTAATACCATGAATGTAGATGGCTTTGAAAAAAGCACAAAAATTAAGGAAAGAAGGGAGCTTGTGAAATATTTTTGTCCTTGGATCTTGCAAAAAAAGATAATTGCTGATATGGTGATTTTAAGAGTAGCCTTTCTTGGAAGGAGGAGGAATCAATATATTTTTAGGGGTCATATCATTGATTTATAATCTGAAATCTTAAATAGTTAAGGATAGTAAAATTGGTATAAATCTTAACTTGTAAGAAGTGAGGCTATGTAGTTTAGTGTGTTGAGTGATTAATTCTGGTCATTGCCATTTGCTCCCTTGTTAAATTGTCAATTTAAACTTTTTCAAGTAATGCCTTAATTTCTCCTTCCAAAAAAAAGAGGATACTGTCCCATATCATAGGATGTTTAAGTTAAACAACTAAAAAATGGTGTTTAAAGCATTTTATCGATATGATGCTATGTGTAGCTAAATGACCTAAGATAATAATGTATATGGTTACTTAGATGTGGTCATTTTTCTTTACAGAAAAGTAGGCATGAACCCTTGAAAGCATCTTCGAAGTAAACTCTTCATCTATAAAATGGAAGTATAAGTCTTGAGACTGACTAGAGTAGATCCAGCGATGGCCCGAGATTTGTGAAGTGGGACACAGAGGAGCACCGATGCTTGTCAGTGTGAGCAGTGGAAAAGGGACCCCTACCATGGTAACACTAATAACAGAAAAGTTACAGAACCAGAGCTTGGATGATCTCACCTGTAAAACATACAATATTAACCTGGTAAGTATCTACTACATGCATCTCTATTTCTATCATCTCTAGCTATTTAGCTATCTAAAATTCCAGTGCCTTCTGTCTTTGATTATCTCCAATTTATGCTACATGCATCTTGTTTGTACATACTATTTTCATGTTATCTCCTTCCCCCTTTAGGCTGTGAGTTCTTTGAGAGCAGAGTTTGTCTTTGGTTTCTTTGTATCTCTAGAACTCACCCTCATGCCTGGTACATAGTAGGTGTTTAATTAATGCTTACTGATTGACATTTGGGACAGTAGCATCCAGATGGAAATTGTTGTAGTGATGCTACATAACATCACATACCTTTTTGTTAGATTTTGGTTTTTATTTGAAGTCTGGGTTCTGCTGCTTGTTATTAGCTGATAGACTTGGGGCAATTCACTTCACATTTTGGACCTCTAGTTTCCTTAATAATAAAAATAATTTGGACCAGATGATCTTCTCACATTCCTTTTAGCTTTAACATTTGGTGATCTTGGACTTTGATTTTGGGAAATAGGTTTGTGTGCCTCGTTCCCAGGGCAGGTTTTTCTTTTTCCCTGAGGTGGAAGATCCCTTTGTTCTAGAAGCATCTTGAAATATGCAAATGACTTTAGTTCCTCAAAACGAAATACAAAAATAAACTGAGATTTATTTATTTTTTGCAGTCAGAGGTACAAGATGCACCAGGTGATTGAGTGGAATAGAGATAATCTAGTCTGAACCATAAAGTAAGAGGGATTATAGGAGAGCTGGACATTTACATGGATTTTAGATGTTCAGAAATTAAGAATTTTGAGATGTATAATCTTAATAGTTCAATATTTAATTTTTTAGCATTGACAACTTTCAAATGCAAATGACCATTTTTTCTTTTAATTAAATTAAGAAAACTGTTGAGCAGAGAGGGAAGGAGAAGTCTGCACGCCAGGTCAAGATGTGAACCATGGGGTGTACGTAGAGCATTCAGAGCAGCCTCCTTCCCACTGTCATGCTTCTTCAAATGCAGGGAGAATATATTGGTGTCTGTCATCTCTCAGCACTGCCTCTTCAGTGAAATCTTGTCATTTGAACAAGAATGAAGAAGGTGATACTTGTGGATTAGGGTAAACTATTAAAAAGCACATGGTGTGTGTGTGTGTGTGTGTGTGTGTGTGTGTGTGTGTGTGTGTGTGTGTACACATACACAAATATGCATTTGCACACTCCATTTTTTTCCTCCAGGGGAATAAGGAAACATGGAGAATGGTATTATCTTTGTCTTCTTTTCTCAAGGTACTAGAATGTCATTGCTGGGTGGCCAAGACCTCCTTGGAACTGACTAGGATTAAAGGCCTCAAAGTATATGGGGTTTGCAAAGCCACAGGAAGGGCCAATATTTGATTTTTTTTCTTTCCAAGTAGAATCCATTTTGTGACTTATCTGTTTAAAATTTTTAATAACCAGATGTACCTTTTTCTTCTACTTAGCACATTCTTAGACCACAAAGAAGTGTCATCCTTATCATTAAAAAAAAAAAAAAGACACATCAGTGTGGCAGGATTATTGATAGACCAAAGCCAAATAGATCACTTGGGGATCATTTAGGATACTGCCCCTTCTGTTAAGTATGGGTGCCGTCTGCTCCCCTCTTAGTCATTGCGCCTCGTAGCAAAGCTCTTCCCAGTTTTGTTGTCATTGTCATTCCCTGTCCCATGCAGGCTCTTAGCACCTCCCTTATTAGATTTCTAAGTTGCCCCTAAAAGGCACATGCCAGAAGCCCTAGAAACCAAGGAAGAAAACTGATCTGTCACCCTTCCCTTACAGGTTAGGGATAGGGACTTTGGCTTGTTTTCAGTAGTATTTTATGCTAGCGTCTCCTCATGAGTGGGGGAGAGCATTCATTATGCGCCTGCTCTGTGCCAAGAGCCCCAGAACACAAGTGGAAAAGGCTTGGGTCCCTGCTCTCCAGGACCTTGTTCTTGAGGTAGAAGAGACAGCACATCAAAGAAGTCTGGCGGGGTAAGGATTGGTTATGGCCAGACCCTGAGTCCTGTGCTGGGTGGGACACTGCAGTGTAGAGGCAGGGCAGGTGGTAAGGCCTGAGGCTTCTCCACCTGGCCAAGAGTCAGGAAGGTCTGAACTCTAGTCTCGCCTCAAGTGCTTCTTAGCTGGGTGGCCCTGGGCCAGTCACTAAACCTCTGTGCCTCAGTTTTCTTACCTTTAAAATGGGGGCAATAATAATGCCCACCTTGTGGAGCTGTTGTGAGTATCCAGTGAGATCATATTTGGAAAGCATTAGCATAAAGCATGGAGTAGGGGCTATATAACTACTTATGTACTTAAAGTCTCTTCTTCCTCTTTCATCCCCCCAAAACAAAATTGATTGTTGATGTCTAGCAGCCCAGGCGAATGGCTAGCGTGGAAGTGTGGGGCCAGAAGGTCAAAGATACTCTTAATAAGTATCTGGGGTGGGGGCAGCTAGGTGGCACAGTGGATAAAGCACCAGCCCTAGATTCAGGAGGACCTGAGTTCAAATGTAGCCTCAGATACTTGATGCTTACTAGCTGTGTGACCCTGGGCAAGTCACTTAACCCTCATTGCCCCGCAAAAACAAACAAAACAAAACAAACAATAAGTATCTGCTTGAAGTCAGACTACCCAAGGCTGCTGATGCAATGAAAGCTTGAATTTATGTAGCCCTTTTTTTGACTCATTTGATCTTTCCCATCTTGTGAGATTGGCCAGGCGGGGCAGATATCGTTATTCCTGTCTCACAGAGTCCCACTGGGCCTGTCCTGTGTTCTTTGCTCACGTGACGGAGTTTAGTTTCCCTGCTGAGTTTGCTGTTTCTTCAGGACTTTGAGGGAACTGGCGTCCATCCGTCCGTCCTCATGCTTGCTCTCTTTCTCTGTAGAGCTGCTTCGTTTTTTGAAGGGAATAGTAAAAGGAGTCCTCCAAATGGCACTGTGGAGAGAGAAAAAAGTCGCAGAGGCCTTCTTTCTTTTTTTTTTTAAATTAATAAAGTATTTTATTTTTTTCCGTTACATGTAAAGATAGTTCTCAACTTTTGTTTATACAAGCTTTACAATTTCAGATTTTTCTCCCTCCCTCCCCTCCCTCCCCTCCCTCCCCGCTCCCCTAGACAGCAGGTAATCTGTTATAGGTTATATATATACAATTTTTCTCCCTCCCTCCCCTCCCTCCCCTCCCTCCCCGCTCCCCTAGACAGCAGGTAATCTGTTATAGGTTATATATATACACACACATAATAACATTAATCCTATTTCTGCATTAGTCATGTTATAAGAGAAAAAATCAGAGCAATGATGGAAAACCTCAAAATAGAAAAAAACAACAGCATCAAAACCAAAAGAAATAGTATGGTTCAATCAGCCTCTATACTCCACGGTTCTTTTTTTTTTTTTTTTCCTTGGATTTGGAGATCCTCTTCTATCATGAGTTCCCTGGAACTCTTCTGTGCCATTGCATTGGTGAGAAGAATATAGTCCATCACAGTAGATCAACACTCAATGTTGATGATACTGTGTACAGTGTTCTTCTGGTTCTGCTCATCTCACTCATCATCAGCTCACGCAAGACCCTCCAGGTTTCTCTGAACTCTTCCTGCTCATCATTTCTTACAACACAATAGTATTCCATTGTATTCATATACCACAACCTGTCCAGCCATTCCCCAATTGATGGTCACCCCCTCAACTTCCAATTCCTTGCCACCACGTAAAGAGCAGCTATAAATATTTTTGTACATGTAGGTCCCTTTCCCCTTTCCATGATTTCTTTGGGAAAAAGACCCAAAAGTGGTATTGCTGGGTCAAAGGGTATACACAGCTTTATCGCCCTTTGGGCATAATTCCAAATTGCACAGAGGCCTTATTTCTAAAGCAACTCTACGTTTGTAAAGGTCTCTGACATTTTAGAACACCTGAAATATATAAATATGTGACATTTTTATACCATCTTCAACATTTCTAGAAATTTGACATTGTAAGAATGAAAATTGTCCAGAGTAGAAAAAGCCGCTGTATTGCCCCTGGGGGTCTCTAATTTGAGGCTTGGAGGGTCACTTGTTGGAGTTGTTGTAGGAGAGTGTGGGAAGGGGCTTGGAGTCAGTGACTTCTAAGGTCCTTCTAGCACTTGCTTGAACAAAGGTCTTCTGCCTGGCGACCTCTGCTGTTCCTCTAGGGCTGTGTATTCTGACCAAAGAAGATGCTGATCCTCGGCCTCAGAGCAGTGGTTAATATCGCACACTGGTGATTTCAGCTAAGCTCCTTGTTCTTCTCCACATACAAGGGCTGTGTTAGCCTCTCCGTGAAATGAACTCTGGATCCGGTGTCAGGAGACCTAGCCGTAAGGCCTGCTACTGACATTTGTTAAAGGTCCGACTGTGAGCTTCAGAATGAGGACAGCACGACCGCCTTGTAAACTTGAGAGCAGTGCAGCGAGTTATTACAAACAGCGGAGTAGCCTAGAACGTTGTAGAAGGACTGCTGGCCGGGAATTCAGGCCCGTGCTCTAGTTCTGACTCTCCGGCTAATTAGCTACAGACACGACCTTAGAAAAGTTGCTTCATGTCTCGGCCTGAGTTTGTTTCCTAATCTGTAAAATGAAAGGGTTGGCCTAGATTATTACTAAGCTCCCTTTCAGGTCTAAAATGAAATGATTTTGTGATGCCTTGAGCTTCTTTGTACAAAAGATATTCTGATAGAGCAATCCCACCCAAATACATTCAGCCTCACAGGTTGAAGTTGAAGCATTTTGAGGCAAAATCTTTTTTACAAGCCTTGTGAGATACGTGGATGTGAGTTGCACTTGGGCCATTTTTAATAAATTAAATAAAGCATAGAAGTAGTGAGAATTACCAAGCTCTGTGGTTCATCATGAGGCTCGGAATAAAACCGAGGGCTTTTGTGCTATCCCCCATTCAACATACAAGTTGTAACTGTAAAATAATGTTACAGACTTTCCGGGTGGCTTGTAAACTGGCTCTGAAAAGCTGTTCCAAGAGAAGAGTTCCAAAACTATGTTGGAGCAATGGCACCCTCCCAAGGGGGCGGGCCTCCGGCAGCACACTGAAGGTCACTGTTCATTGGCATAGAGAAGAAGTTCCAGTGTACTTGAAAAAATCCTTCCTTATTACTTTGCCATTCTGCATACCCGGCCCCCTGCCTTTTATGACCAAACACAGTTCTGCTGTTGTTTGAATCCGTGCTTACCGTGATTCAGAAATAATTTTGAGCTATGCTTGATATGTGGAGTTTGAAGAGCAGGAGGAGGAGGAGGAGGATTTGTGTCTTTGGATGCTCTTTCAAAAAGCCCAACAGTGTTTGGAGCCAGAAGGCCTTTGTGGAAGCTAGGAATGACTGCTTACAGCAGTTTAAGTACACTGTTAGCAGAGTTTTTCCGTAAGACAGGCATGATGGGACTTCTATTTGTGGCTTATGTACCACTGAAGGAACAAATGAAAAAAAGTGAAAAAAAATGAAAAAGAAACCTAACTGACCTTCCTTCTGCCCCTCTGCTAACTTCATCATGTAGATACTTTGTGGACAAATAGGAAATGCTTGCAGTTCCACAGTAAAGACTGGTCCTGCCATTAACCTTTTTTGAATTGGTAAATGGCAGCTGCATAATTTTCGACTTTGTTTTTGGGGTTAGCGTATTGATACTGAAGTGGCCTAGCCGCTGACTGTATTTGCTATCCCTGCCATCGTTCTTCACAAATGAATTTAGTGCAGGGTCCTGAGCTGACGCCACAAAACCTGGATCTGCTAGGATGGACACCATTGTCCATATTCTGATGCGTATCACCACTTGTCTCAGAAGTTGTTGTTGCCTCTCTTCAGCTTGTTGGAATTGAGTCTTGTCTGGTTAGTGATCACCATGGTGCTTTGGGGCCTGTATAAAATGGGCTCCTGGGAGGTAGTTATTGGTGGGTGAGAAGTGAAAGGGTGTGAGAATTGAGTTTGTTCAGAAGGTTCTCCATTTATACCAGGGTTGATATGCTCTGACATAGTCTGATAGTGTCTCAGTTGTAGCCCTTACTAATGAACAACACTTGGTATGATAAACATTGGAGTAGGTTGGTTTGTTGTTTTTTAAATTGGACTAGATATTAACATTTAGATCAGTTCAACAAACTTTTTTTTTTAAATTTTCAGCCAACTTATTAAAGCATCTACTTGATGTGACTTGATGTATACTGAGCAGGAAGAGAGTCTCTGCTCTCATGCTGCTAAAATTTGAATATTCAATTTAACAAATATAGTTTGTGCCAACTGTGTGCAGGGCCTAGCCTTAGAGGCAGAAAAAGCACTGCCTTTGAGGAGCTTACATTCTGTGTGGGGCAAGGGGGATGGAGACCCCACCTTCCCAAAGCATATAGGGTAATGAGGTGGGATAGCCACATGGAGACCTCCAGAGGAGTGTGTGCTGGGCAAGGAAAGCATGGAAATGGGCGCTGGGATGCTGAATCTGAGGGAACATTTGGAATGGGGGGAGACCAGTTAGCAGGTCCTTGTGGTAGTCCACGCAAGAGGTGCTGAGGGCCTGAGTGAGGTTAGTTGATGACTCTGAATCGAGGAAGGGGATTTAGGCAGACATGTGGTGGGGGTAGAGGGGTCAAGATCAGGCAACTGTTTGGATGTGGGGTGAGGAGGAGTGTAGGTCAGAAACGGTTCCGGGATTGTGAACCTGCCTGACTTGGAGGGGAGATTATGCCTTCAGCAGAAAGAGAGAAGCTCGGAAGAGCAGTAGATTTGAAGGGAAAGAGAGTGAGGACCGTTTTGGAGATGCCAGGTTCAAGATGGCTATAGAATATCTGTTTTGAAATGTCAAATAGGTATTTGGTGATGAGAGACTGAAGCTCGGGAAAGAAGCTAGGGCTGAATCAATTGATCATTGGACTCATTGGTGCCGAGGAGGCCACCAAAAGAAAGTGTAGGGTGAGAAGATAGCCTGGGTCAGAGCTTTGGGTTGGGATACGCTCAAAGTGTGTGTGAGATGAGGACACAAAGGCGCCAAGAACAGGCAGCTTTTTGTGGGGAGATTTATAAGAGGACTTTTCTTTTGTTTCACAGATAGTGCAGAAAATAGAATAGACTCATAGGAGCCTGTAAATCAATTCAGAAAAGACAGATCACAGAATGGCCTATAAACAATCAATACAAGTGTTGTCTCAGGCTATCTTCCTTTTTTGGATAGTCCCAAAGTCTTCCAGATATAGTTGGTGTGGTTTGGACTCCTTTGAAAGGTGGCCAGCCTGACCTCCGAACAGAGGTCGCAATCCTCCCCAGCCTCCCAGCACTGGCCTGTAGCTGGCTGTGGTCCAAGATGTCACCCATGAAGTAATACATCTGGGACTCGAACCAGGCTTTTAGCTCTACACAGAGGACTCTTTCTACTCCACAACATCACTTCGCCATTCACAGTGAGTATGGACTTCTGTGAAGTTTTGAAAGGCAGAAGGAGGATCCTTAGGTGGAAACTTCAGGAAAAATGCCATCGTAAGGAATACTTTCTGTGTAAAGACTTTGGGGTGTGTGTGTGTGTGTGTGTGTGTGTGTGTGTGTGTGTGTGTGTGTGGTACAGTGAAGCTACATGGCTCCAGGAATTGTTTAGTGCAGCTCAAATCACCTTGACAGTTTGAGTCTTTGGTTCTAGAGACTTCAGTGGATTGCTCTAATTGGTGCTCATCCTTCCAATGAAACTGCTCTGTCTGGGGTTAACCAGTCATCTTTCTTTTTTAGAAAATGAGTTTTATTGATGTCTTTTTTTTATTGCCCATACTTCCTGTTGTCTTAGCTCTGGATCCCCTGCTCAGTAGACTCTAATGTCTCCATACTCCTTCTGGGGTCACATAGAAACCTCTGTTTGGCCTTTAAACCTTTTCACAGCCTGGGCCTACCCTAACTTGTAGGTTACTTCATTTGCTCTTTTGTGTAGCCCAAGGCTTCTTCACCTTTTCTGTGTAATGGACCCCTTGGGTAGTCTGGGGAAACCTGAGCCTCCTCACAAAGGTTCTTAAGTGCCTCATAAAATATGCAAGATTACATGAAAACAGGGGCAGCTAGGTGGTGCAGTGGGTAGAGCACCGGCCCTGGAGTCAGGAGCACCTGAGTTCAAATCCTGCCTCAGACACTTAACACTTACTAGCTGTGTGACCCTGAGCAAGTCACTTAACCCCAATTGCCTCACTAAAAAAAAAAAGAAGAACAAGATTAAATGAAAATAGTTTGCCTTGAAATAATTATTAAAATATTTTTAAAAATAAGTTCTTGGATTGTATGTCAAGAGACCCTGGTCTAGTTAATAGCTCTCTTTCTATTCTCCAGCTGAATTCTGTCTCTGGCCTTTTGTAGGCTGTGCCCTATGGTTGGGAAGCTCTCCTCCCTCCTCCCTTCCACTCCTTACAGTCCTTCCTGTCCAACACTTCTCCATGAGGCTTTCTCCATCCTCCTTCCACCCCAGCAACCTGTGCCTTCTGCCCACATTACTTTTCACGTTTTGAGCATGTGGATACTTCCTTTGGTCTTCTTGGGTGTATCGTTCCCTCTGTGGAGAGAATAAGTTTCCTGAGAGCAGGCATCATTTCCCTTTTTGTCTCTGTGTCCTCAGCTATGCAGTGCTTAGTACACGGCCACTCAGGATATGCTTAGAGATTGATAGGTCTAGAGGTCTTTGGTTTGTCCCTTCTGGCTCATTCTGCTCTACTTAATTGGAAAACGCACTGGCGGAAGCGTCTTTGAATTGGCCCAGGCCCTAGGGATATAAATGTGTTTGTATAATTTGATTTTGACTAGGAAAATTTCCACAGGACTTGTTAAGACTTGAACTCTTATCATACCTTAAAGAAAGGGGGGAATGAACTTTGTTAGTTCCAGTTCAATAATAATGGAATGTAACTTTTTCTTAATTCAGAATAAGCTTGTCTCATACTTGCTGAACCACTTAACTTCAGTTCTGCATAGAGAATTTAAAAATCGGAATGAGGTATATGGATGTTGTTCATCTCATTTAATGGAAGTGGCCTAAGTAGAGTCAAGAATACTTGGGATCAAGACCCACCTTGGAAGCTGCTTCTTACTTGTGTGATCTCAGGAAAGCCATTTCACTTAAGCCTTATTTTCTGATCTGTGAGATGGGGGTATTTCTTTAGGGAATCCCAGCATTTGAAAGCTGGAGGGAGCAGGTCTTCTGCAGAGGCTGTCTTGTCCACCCTGTCCATGTAGGAAAGATCCTCCTGGTGCCCTCTCTAGATAATAAGAGGTTCTAGAGCCCCTACAGCTAACAGTGGCCCTCATCATCAGGAAGCTTCTCCTTCCATCCAGGCTCAGCTATACGTGCCCTTTTCCTTCAACAGACCTTCATTTGACAAGGTCCATCAATGTCCTCTGGACTCTGTCCAGTTTATTAATGTCCTTACATTGTGACGCCTTGAAGTAAACCTGGAACTCCTGGTGATGTCTGAAAGCAGACTGCAGTGGTGCTCTCACCTCCCTATTCTGGAAGTTGGGTCCTCCTTATTACAGTCTAAGAGCAAGTCACTGCTTGACTTACATTGAACTTGGTCTCCTCAGACCTACAGATCTTTTTCAGAACTGTTGTCTAACAGGCCTCCAGCCTTGATTTGTGTGTACCCAAATGCAAGACATTACATTTATCCCTCTTGAGTTGCAGTGGTACCAGCCCCTCCCAGAGTTGTGGTGAGGAAAACATTTTGTAGGTCTTGAGGGTTTCTAGAATTGTGGTTTGCCGTCATTGCTGTGGAGTACAGAGCTATGTGAATGCCATGATGGATGATGGTGTAATGGATGCTTTTAGGAAAACCAGTGGAAAGGTGTTTCTAACAGGCCCTCAGTCAAGAAGTTCCTGTGGGATTTGTTCAGACTCCAAGGGATCAGTGATTTCATGGAGGTGGATGGCCCCTCTTGGTAAAAAAAACCCCATGTCATCCCCTCTGCCTTCTTGGCTATTCTTATCCCTGGTAGAATGGTGCCAGGTCATGAGAGTGTCCATGTACAGAAATTATATTCTCAGATATTGCTAGTTCCTTTACAAATAGATTTATTTTTCCTTTGAGTGCTCACCTTGTTCCTTATCTGTGTTTTGCTCTCTTTTGAGATTTCTATTTACAGGTCCTCTCTTCCATTGCTGCCCCTGACCCATCCTGGCTGCATTTTAGAGAACTAGTACACGTAGACATATTTTACACCAACATAATTTGACTGACTTGAAATTTGAGTTTGCACCATTCCTTCTACCCGCTGTGTACTTTTATATTTAAAACACAGAAATGATGTGCTCTAAGATACTGGATCTCTTTCCAGTAGCTGTTCTGAGCGCAAGTGTTATGGGCCAATTGCCTCTAAGCGTTTGGTCTTTCTGATAAATTGAGATCCAAAGACTCTTCTGTGAGTTACATAGCAAACTGCCTTACCCCTGTTACCCCCACCCCCACCCCCCACCCCTGAAGTGTTAGCTAGAAATCCAAAATCATGTGAGTTAGAAACGTTAGGCTAGTTTCTTAGCCATAGAATTAGTACTTTTTAATGACATTAGGATTATTCTTGGCCATTTCCTTTGGCTATGCTTTTCCATGTCTGGTCTGCAGCTTCAAAGGTTAATCATCAAAGAAGTGGTTGGTAAATGTTTAATATTTATTGTGCATTGGAGAGTACTGAAGATTTGCCCAAAAGACCATAAAGATTAATGGTAGCCACAGTGCATTTACAGGATATTTAAGAATTGTAGGGTGTTTCTGTCATGTCCTCGTTTGACTTTTAAAGGTTTTATTATCATTCTATTTGGTTAGATATCAGTTTCAGTGAAAACATGCCTCATTCCTGAAACTCCATAATCTTGAGAAAATTTCCAAAGTTTTTGTCGTTTTTAGTGGCAGACAGCATATGCAAGAGAAGGATGCTGGCCATGGAGTCAGGTGCCCCAGGTTCACTAGCTGTGTTGTTATGGGCAAGTAGAACAGAAGTGACAGTACTCGCATTCAGCCCCTCCCCGGGTGGTTGTGAGATCTATTCAGTGTTGTTTGTAATGGCAAGTGGGACCTTGGTCTCACAGGTCACCAGCATGGGTGGTTTAGGGCTGCATAAGTTGCAGCACACATGCTTCTTGGCCACTCAGTGGTCCTCTGTCCCATACCCGTCCTATAGGGAATTGGCGTGGTGTTTACAAAGGATATAGAGGCCTGTGATTATCCTCAAATTGTTGGATGTGGAATACGAGGAAAATGACTTTTCTCTTTGGTTCCAGATCATGACGTAGTGTGTTGGTAGCTGTTGGTATTAGTGAAATGAGAATCTTAAATGCATCAACCTTATTCAGAATTAAATTCACTCCTTTCACTCAAAAGATTCATTTTTGGGAAGCCTCAAAACTTCAAAAAATTGATTTTGGATAATAATGGGAAGCTGACAAAGAGCAGTCTTTGAGGCAAAGTCATAGGAGAGTTTTCTATCCTCATTTTACCAAAGAGAAAATGGGGGATCGAGAAAGTAAAAGACTTGCTTATGGGCTCTCCGAGTGCCAGAGCAGAGATCTGGGAAAATATTGTACTGTGAGTAGCCCAGTCTGTTTTTATCAAATATAGCCAAGTTGAAATTGCCAGAGTTCTGTTTTACCACAGAATGTTTTCATTTTTCTCCATTCTTATAATAAGAGCCAGAGTTTATTAGTGAAATGTTTGCCTTTTAAAGGAAGTGTACAAAGTGTCTTGTCCACATACCAGCTGTATTAATGCTAAGGTACATAAAACTTAATGACTGGACAAAACTAAGAAGCTTAATCTTAATGAAACATTTACTAAATTAACTAGTTGGTATTGCCACCTCTCATCCTTAATTGGTGATTATGATCTGAATCCCAACTTAGAGTCTTAGATCCCCAAATCCTTTAGCCGTTTGTTAGCAGAGGCTTTGCTTTTTTTCTTTACCCAGGTAAAGAAATGAAACCTCTCTGATGGCTCATTAACTTGAAAAATACTTGAAAGTGTTTCTAGCAAGTTTTGTCTGGGAACAGGTAGTCTTAATTCCCTTAAGCATTTCTCCCAATACTATATTAAGCATTTTTGCTATAGCCTCAGAGTTCAAGGTCTTGACACAGGCAGAACTTGGTATTAACAAACAGCATAAATTTTTCATTGCTGAAGGATGTTTACTTAAAAACCGAACCTGTATCTAGAAAGGAAGTCTTAGAACAATACTATCTTCTTTTTGGTTTAATAATAATAAAACACACGTATACAAAACCAAACCAGGATCCAAAAAAAAAAATCTTGTAAAGGAGGAGGCGTGTTAAAATAATTAAACCTTTTTTCTGTCTTGAAAAACATACAAACCTCTTTTTTTTTTTTTCAGACAGTCTGATAGGAAAGAATGAATATGAAGTCATGGAGGCATTTTAGGGGATAGTTCAAAATGTTGATGTAAAAAAAAAACCCTATTGGTGTTAAAATTCTTTTTTAATAGAGTTTTAAAAAATGAGTATATGTGTCCCACAGATGTGCACATAAAGCAACAACCATCAAATCCACTGATCCACTAAGTGTCCAGGATAGCTATTATGTGGCTCCCAAAGCCTTCTCTTTTTCAGGCCAAATATCCCCCGTTCTTTGAACCCCTTATGATCTTATCTGATCCTTCCTCGTGCCTGTTTGTCCTCTGCTCCTTGTCATTGAGCTTATGCCACTGATGAATGGAAATTGGCTAACTCGATCTACTCTTACTCCAAGTTTATATGTTGAGGTAGCTTTATGATTAAAATGACTACACTAAATATTCAACAACATTAAGTAAATATTTGTGAAGTGCCTAAAGAAAGCACTCGGATAAATAAACAGTGCTTCCCTTAAAAAGACTACACTTTAGTTAGGGGAGATGGAATAAATAAATATACACATAGATAAAGGTAATACAATTTGGCAGAGAGGTGCATATTAAAACAGAGTACCTGAGGTCTCATGGAGGGCTACATGGAAGAGGCGCTTGTAGACAAAGGGGAAAAGCCAGTGGATAAATAGCTTCTCTCTTGAAGAAGGGGGAAGTAACAGTCTCCAGTATGATACACTTATGTCAGGCTTAGTAGATATTTTATGGTCCTGCCAATTAATTTACAAAGATGTGAGAGTCTTGCAGTTAGAATCCATTATTGAATTTTAATCTTAGATATGCCATTAGAGATATCTCTAAGGCAATAATAATTGCATACTTGGTCAATGAGTTTATATAACTTAACATTTTAATTCTTTTTTTTTTTAACAAAGAGGTAAAATTAAGTTCATGGAAAATCCATTAATCTTTGGCAAACGAAAGGTCAGGCTTTTTAAAAATTGAGATTTTACTCCTAAATCGCAGTTCACTCCAGGGTCAGATTTGCAAGGCAGTAGCGATAGCCAGGATTATAGACTGTGAGAGCTAGAAGGGCTGTAGGATCTCACCAGGTCCACACCCCTCATTTTACTGAGGAGGAAGCAGGCCAGACAAATGGGATGAGTTTCCCAGAGTCACCCAGCTCACCCAGGTCACCCAGGCAGAGCCTGGACTGGAAGCCCCAGGTTTGGATTGCGCATAGAGTGTTCTTTTCTCTTTTCCATTGCTGCCCCTGACCCATCCTGGCTGCATGCCCTGGGTCCACTCCCTCAGACAGAGCAGTTTCTGATGGATGTCACTGGAGAGAATTTCCTTACCTGGAGTTCTACCCAGGTGAAATTTCAGATTTGAACCACTCCCTTCCCCCATACTAGCCATGTGCTATTACTTTGGGGCTTTGAGCTCCTTCCGAAGCCTTAATATGAGACTATATTCCTGTTTCCCCCCCAACCCAGGGATCTGCTCTTGAATGGGTTTCCCTCTTCTGATGTCATTGGAGGATCGGAGGTAAGGGGCAAAGCTGTTTCAGTTTTGGCTCCACCCCCACCCTGCCACCCCTGTAGTCCCTATATGTACAGGCTAGAAGAAACCTGAGAGTAGCCTGGGTACAGGAGAAGAAGGGAGAACAGATTTAAGGGGAAAACTAAACATCAGACTGCTCTCGAATCAGACCGTCAGGCAGTTAGATGTTTTGTTTTTAGCTTTGCTTTGAGAGACAAGGTGCCCAAATAGACATCTAAGAGGTCCAGGTTTTCTTTTTTAAATTTTGAAGGAAAAATGTTTGGTAAGAAACAGAATTGAGTTGTAAAACATTTAACTATTTTCTGACCCACAGTTTGTGCTCGTTTTCTTTCACACCATGTATAGTTGTGTGGTGTTGAAACCTCTTTCTCTGATTAATTTCAGTACTCATCTGAGGAGCTGAACAAAAGTGGCAGCTTGTTCCCTTTCGAAATCAATGGTAAGTTCTTCTAAAAGCCCTGGCTGCGAGACACTGAGGTAATTGGGGCGCTCAGCAGCCTTTCTGTTGCAAATCAGGTGAAATGGGGGCTGGGACCTGCTGCTGTAGAGCCTGCTGGTCTGAGCTGGCCTTGGGACAATACCTCGAATCACTGGTTATTAGTTTTCTGCTTGTGATCTGCTTTGCATAGTAAAAGCTCTTGTAAGATGTTTTTGTTCAATATCATTTGGTATGTCTAAATGCTCTCTTCACATCCCCATCCCCTTTCTCTCGAGGTAGCTGTTAGGAAAATGACAAGCATGACTTGCATCTTTGGGTGCTGCCGTGTGGCAGAGGGTACCTTTTAGCAGACTCTCTTGAAAAAATCTGATTTCAAAAGACGTAAGAATGAGGGAAATACTTGGGAAAGAAAATTAGGTTTATTTTTAAATGAAAGGAGCAGAAATCCTACTGTTTAAAATGTTTGTATGAATGCTAGCTGGAGAAAATTGAAATACTTGGTTAGTCTTGCACCTTGATGGCCAGGCACATAGAAGCATGGGTAGCTCCAGGAGAAGGAGCCCATTGTGTCATCTTGTACACAGAAAACAAAGTACATGTTTTGCTTACGTTAGAATTCTTAGGTAACCTGAGAATTTCTCAGTATCTCAGTTATTTCATTTTGCCTAATTTAGAGGACAAGAGACATCTACCTGACTCTCAGTGCTTGAAAGTCGTCAGTTTTGTAGCCAGGCTTGAAAAGCTGTTTAGCATGAGAGGGCTTTTCCTTTTCCTTTTTATCTTAGCTTTGTCCATTTTTTTGGCTCATCATTATGCAGTGTTTAAAAACAGTTGTAGATTGCGCTGAGTGTAGTTGGAGAAAGCAGTTAGCTATAGGAGTCTGAGGTTTGGCTAATGGTTTTAATGCCTCCCTAGCCCCTGCTGCCAAGGCAGATGATGCTTCTGAAGTTCTTAAAGCTTTGTCTGATATTTATGAGAAATACTAGAGCTAAGAAGTAAAAGCTTTGTCTAAACCACTAAAAACTATAATAAAAATGAGGGAATTATTTTTACTTTTGAGTACATTATGTGATATAACAATGTTAAGATGGACATATCATCGGTATTAAAGTTTTAGCTTTCTTTAAGAATGGAAAATAATATTGTTACCTGCCACAATATAACATGCTAGTAAGTATAAATACTTGTTCAAAGATAATAAAAATATTTGATGTGTAAGAGTAATAAAAAAGGGATAATACAGTAAAATCGAACAAAAAAGGAATATATTTTAGATATCTTAGTTTGTTTGTATAATTGTTAGTTTAATGAGGAGAAATACAAGTTGCCCTTCATATCCTTATAAATTATGATAGACCTAATAAGAGCAGACCTATCTAGCATTTTCATGAAATTTTTATTATGTGTTGTAGTCAGTCACTTTCAGCATCTGAATGAAATCCTACAGAGTTCTGGGGAGAGAGCCCTGGAACTGGATTAAGAATATATGTTTTAATCCTAGCTCTGGAGAGTTATTGCCTCTGTGACCTTGGGCAGGTTTCTAGGTTTCAGTCTCCTCCTCTCTAAAATAAGTGGATGGCCTCAGAGGTTCTGTGTAGCTGTAAATCTATGATCTGTAACTGTTTAAGATATCTAAACTATCTCATGCAAAATAATTTTCATTTGAAGTAGACTGGTTAAAAAATAATAGGTCTTTATTGCAGGTAACTGAAAGTAGGATTGGTTTCATTTCATGGAGCTATTAAAAAACAGATTAATCAGTTCCTAGAGTTCTGACCTAAATAGACAGGAAATATCTTATTTTGGAATATATGTCTTAGTATTTTTAGTAGTAAAAATGCTGTCTTGATAGCTAAAGCTACTAAGAATTAGCCTGAGTCACCTTCTGAAAGATTGTGGTTAAATGTAGGTGGGCTAAATGTCTTTTCTGAAGTATTTTTATAGATCCATGATTGCTTACATCCATGTAAACATACATAGGCTTTTTCCTGGTACCTAATGTAGTAAGTTCAGTTCAAAATGGGAATTCCAATGAATAATTGAAAACTAATGGGCAGGAGAAGCTAGGTTGCTATTAGCTCTTTCACTTTCAGATTTAGTGCCCAAAGGTCTGGCCTTGTGTTGGTCTGTTGTTGAATTCATTTTGCAATGGCAGCTTTGCGCTTGTTTCCTGCTAATTGGCTTTTTCCCCTTGTCCCTCTTCCTTGCTGATCTCTGTCCTTCCCTGTTTCCTTCAGTAGAAGAAAATCCTTGGAAAGTGTTGAATGGAGGCTGTCCAATCCGAACTGAAGTGACCAAGGTTTCAGCTTTCCCTTTCCCATCATGCCCATTTAGTTCAGCAAACATGTGTCTCCAGTGGCAGAAAGAATCCCCCAGCCCTTCGATGGTGTCAGGATGGATCAGTGAACTCAACCTGAATGAAAACTCTGGGCAGCCGCTGGCCCCGCCTCCCAAGCGACACTGTCGATCCCTGTCAGAGCCCGATGAGCTGGCTCGCTGCCGGTCACCATGGAAACCTGGCAGTTCCAAGGTCTGGACTCCCGTCTCCAAGAGACGATGCAACAGTGGCGGCAGTGCCACCTTGCAGCGCTGCAACAGTGGTGGCAGTGCCACCCTGCAGAGAAGCACCAGCATCAGCCTGCCTCAGAGTGTCCTGTCACTCCAGAATGTGTTCCCCGTCACCGGCTTCCACACGTCTCCGGTGCCCAGGCCTTCCTCGGCCAGCAGCGGCTTTGTGGACAGCAGCGAGGGCAGCACCAGTTCTAGCATCCGCTGGAATTCTGCCGGACCTTGTGATTTTAACCCCAGGCGTCGCCTCTCTCTCTCCCAGGAGCACATTCCCGAGGCGGGGAACCTCTTGCCTTCAGCTAATAGCACTCCCACGTCCACACCAGAGCTTAGCCGGCGCCAAGGCTTGTTGAGATGCCGCTCGCAGCCTTGTGTACTGAATGAAAAGAAAAGCCGGCTAAAGCGCAGACGAGAGGAAGACGTGCGATGGAATCGCCCATCTTTAGACTTTTTAAAAATGACACGGGTGAGATTTTTACTTTCTTCAGTAGGTCTTGAAAACCCTTCTGGTGTGGGATGTCATTTCGCCTCCACAGAGGGTGATGTAAAGAGGGTGAGCTCTGTAGTAGGGGGGCTATCTGACTTAGTTCTTGGGGCGTAAAACTTTGGAGGGTCCGTTCTCTGAGTGATCTGTTTGATCTTTCTCTTTTGTAGCAGATCCTTGTTTAGTGCTTCAGTTGTGTAGAGGGCCCAGATGTTGCAATCCTTTCGTTTTAGGATGTTCACCGGTAGTGGTTGTGTGACGCTAGATTTTGTCAGGTTTTACAGTCTAAGTGCAGGAAGGTCTTAGCCTTCCCTTCTCTCACATGTCCCCGCTGACATTTAAAAAAAAAAAGTCAATGAAAGATGAAGGTGGTAGGCTGTTTTCTGTTCCTTCACTCACTTCCATCCTTAGGATCATTCTACTGGGATACATGTTTTGGAGAGTCTCAATCTTTGATTTCATTGAGGAAACTCTTGGCAACTATTTCTGCTAAAGCAGATCAGCAGCTCTCATCTTCAGAAAGTCACCTGGGACCCAGAGATGAATTTGCCCATGGAGACATAAGTAGTGTATGCCAGAGTCAGGACTTGAACCCACACCTTCTTGATTCCAAATCTGGCCCTTTACTACACCATACTGCCTATCTCTTTGAGCATCTGGTAGATGAAAACCACAATGTTTGCTGCTCTCCTGTGCCTGAATCCACACAAGTGAGTCTTAGGGCACATTCATTTAATATATGCTGCTATGCTGGTAAAAGATCTTGTTAGGCATGCTGCTCAAATAGTTGCTTATAAGAGGAAAAAACAAGAAATCCTAAATTAAACAAGATTATTTTGAAATATTTTTCATTATCTTTGTAAGTAGACAAGATTATGGTAGAAATCTTTGAAGCAAATCACCTATTTAAGGGGTTCACTTATCTTGAGTTGTTTGTTGTTCTTGTTGCTTTTGCTATATTTAGATTCTACTGAATATGCCATTGATTGGCTGTAGTTAAGTCTAAAGTATTTGCATTCCACCTGTTGATTCTGATCTTATTTGCTCTAGGAAAATACCATTGTAGGTTTGAGTAGTGTAAGTTCTTTCTTAAAAATGCTCTTTTTCTCAAAGACAAAGGTGTACTAGCCTCAAACTAGAAGGAGAGAAATAGGAATTTCTCAATTCCTCATTAGACCACAGCAGTGGTAATAGGGAATACTAACTTATGGTAAAGAAAAGAACTTTGGAAAATGACATGTTGTCTGTAATACCAACTGTTGAACTTAGCAAAAAAAAAAAAAAGCTAACCCCCAAACCCCAGAGTTTAATACTAAATGTATTTTCCAGAAGATAATGTTGAATTTCTGAATAAATTTTGAGTCTATTAGTCCACGGTGCTCTCCAGGAGCTCATCTGAAGAGGAGAGAAGTTGTACTGAGAATGCTCGTGTTTTCAACCTTTCTTTGCCTACCTGGTTTTGTCTCGCTTCATGACTGCTTGTCTTGAATGGTAAAGGAGTACGTTGGCTATCATCATTGAACACTCCCTCAGCTGCTTAGCAGTTGTCTGTTATATACAAGGTACTGTGTTGGGCACTGAGATACAGACACACATGTGAAATCGTCCTTGTCCTCAAGAAGCCTGCATTCTCCTGGAAGTGGAGAATGAAACACTGACACAGATAACTCCCAGCAGAAATCTCCTGAGGAAGGCAGCCCTGAGAGTAGGGGATCAGGAAAGGCCGAGGTGAGGACTTGTATCCCCTGGGACATGGAATGAGGCACTGAATGAGAAAGGAGGGCAAATACTATGGAAATGAAAGTTGGCTAGGGGGGTTAGAACTAGATTGGAAAGTTTAATTGTGTACATTTCTCTTACACTTTAGTTTTGTGAATTTTGAATAATAAATTTACATTTTAACAAGATTTTGCCTTCTGCCTCTGCATCTTGGTGCAACAGTTTCTAGCTGACACTTTGTAGAAGGGGCTTGGTCACCTCAGGCAGCCAGTCTTCTCTTCATTAGACTCATCTTGTGCCATCTAGTCCAAATGGTAGTATATGTATCAAGACCTCATTTTTTGGGTGATCCTAAGGATAAGATTACAAAGACAGCCCCATAGGTGCTGAACAGCAGCTGCTGAAAGTTTTTACCAAAAAAGTTCAAAAACCACCCAGCAGAGAGATGTAGAGACCAAGATGGTGGCCATGTTGAATGTTAGGGAAACATTTCAGTTTATAAAAAAATTTAAAGCCCTTTCAAATTTTCTTTGTAAGTTTGTAGTATACCTCTGAGGCTATCCTAGCTTAACATTGCTATGAGACTTTTGGGACACCCTGTCTGAACTCCTCTGTTTGGCATTTTAAAGACCTTCACAACTTGGCCCTGTCGGTACACTTGCTGCCTCTCACTCTTGATGCATGTCTTCCTTCTGCCTACGTGGCTGAACCCCATGGCTGGAATATTCCCCCTTCTCACCTCTACTTCTAGCTTGGAAACTCTCGTTTCCTTCAATTCAGCTCAAGCAATACTTGCTCTCTCAACCGTTAGTGTCCTTCACAAAACCACCTTGCTTATTCATATACATGCATGTGTTTTATGTAAATCTGTATATCTATCTGTATCAGTACACACATTCATATATATCTCCCCCATTAGAATGTAAGGAACTGTTTTATTTTTTTATGGGATCTTTAGCACTTATCACAGTGCCTGATATTGGTAGACCCTTTAAATAAATGCTTTTTAATTGATAATAGCCAGAAAATGTGATTCATGGTAGTAGAAGCTTAACTAAAAAAAGCAGGTTTCAGTCAGATTATAAACAGTCTTAAATATTTAACTTCCACAATACATCTGTTGCATAAAATGAAATATATCTGAATTGTTTGCTGAAAAGATGCTATTCCCTCCTTGGGAGGGAGCAACCTTCTGAAATACAAATAGCTCTCTATGTTAGGTATGCTGTTGCATCAAATTGTCTTCACATTCCTTACTTGGCCTTGCTTCCTGTCGGTAATTCATATAGTTTTTTTTTGGTGGTGGGGGGCGAAGGGGTTGAAATGCTTGTAGAAAGACAAGACAGCATGCTTAGGGGCAGACATGCTCTGCCTGACGACATTCTATGTATTCCTGACTTCTCTCTTGGTTGGCTTCATCTTTGTCCTTTATTTGTGCCTTGTCTACACAGTTGTTGTCTGTGAGCTCTGATGGGCAAGACCTAATTTGTGCAACATCTAGCGTTATTGAAAGACAGTAAATGTTATTTTTTTGGAATATCGATTTTATGGGGCGCGCTCTAGTGTATGAATGTGATCTTTGGAGCCCAAAAAAGAGTTCTGGCTGTAGAAATTTAAACCCTTTTCTTTGGAAAATCACGATGATTTCTTTTGCTTTTAGCACATTAAAAATGTTAATGACATTGCCAGAAAAATTCTGTGGAGTTAAATTTAGGCCGGGATCAAGTATCTAACATTTTGATTCAGAAAGATACTGTTCTCCCAAAGACGAAAATGAGTAAAAGAGCCCAGTAGTCCACACGTAACCTTAATTGTGAAGGTTTCAGTATCAATTATGCAAAGGAGCAAACGATGAATTGCTACTGGAAACCCTGATGTCTAGACTGGATAACCAAGTGTAGGAGATTAAATAGGTGTATTGAAATGTTTAGCCAAAGTGTAATGGGCTGAATTGCTGAGGCATCCATGTTCTCTAGCCCAGTTTGTTTTGTAATACATATATTATAATAAATTGAACAAGAAGTATATAAGTGCACCAAATGCAAAATGAATTATTTCCTGAAAGATTGTGATTTAAATAGAAGAGACATCTCTAAGATTCTGTGATTCTAAATTCTATGATTCTGTGTAAAAATAGCAAAAAGAAAAAAAAAGATATTTTATGTTACCTACCTGCCTGACTTTGGACTTGTTCTTTTTTGGTAATAGAAATAGAGAATAGCTCTGGCATAAGTAGGAGAATGAGGGGCCTGGGTTGGGGAGGGACATTCCTTAACGAAAGGGCTGTTGCCATGGTCCAGAGAGAAAGGACGTAGGATTTTTCAAGGGAAAAGAAAAATGGCCAAGTAACTACATTATTTCCTACTAGATCCTGTTGCTTCTTACCATCTTCCCCATCGCTCTGTCTTGTCCGTTCTTTTCTTTCCATGCAGGTAGGTAGTTAGGAGAATAACAAAGAATGATGGTTTGGCTGTACTTCAATACACAAGGCGATTTGATAGATGTTTGGGTAAAATTGGGTCTTTCTCTGTCAATCAGGGCATGTTTAGTACGTTGTTTAAGTAGACACTAGAATTCAGTCCTAACTTTCCATTCTGATCTAGGTTTGTCGAATTCTGTAAGTCAAGACATTTTGGGAACTCTTCATCTTCAGACAGGTCTGTGATCCATTGCATGGCATCTTAAATGGGGTTGTCAAGAGCAGTCATTTATATACAGTAATTTCAGAAAGTGAACTATTACTGTTTGGGGGCAGTGTCTTAGACACACAACTTAGACATTTGGTGCAATACCTACGGATTTTTATTGTGGTACTGTGGTAGTGAAACATGGTAATTAGTAAAATTCAACTTTGTTAAACAATAAAGCCAATAATAGAAATAAGGTCACCTTCACAGTGCCTCAATTTACAATGCCTTTTATACTTTATCATATTAAAAGTCTGGAATTCTAAAGAAGTTGCTTAATTTCCTTCAGGTTTTTTCCATTTGATACCATATTCTTGTATAGGATAGTTACAGATTTATATAAAAATCATAGATCTAAAAATAAGAACACATAATATGTATCTTGTGTGTGCTCCCATTTATAGTATTCTCTAGTCTGGCTTCTCTGGACTGCCACCAAATATGTATCTCCTTAGCCTAGTTCCAGTGGATCAGAAACTACGCCAATAGCTAATTTTAGAAGAAAGTTTCCAATGATTGGTTGGTGGAGTATCTTGATACCATTCATCTCCAATAACTTTTGAAGATATGCTAATTTTCAAAACAAATTCTTGTCTAAATGAATGGGACTACCCCTACTAACATAGTTTTTAGTAATAACAATAGCTAGCATTTATATAGTGCTTTAAGATTTGCCCAGTGCTTCACATATGTTCTCTCATTTGGTCCTCACAAAACCACTGAAAGGTAGATGCAGTTACTTTCTCTATTTTACAGGTGAAGAAACTGAGACTGAGAGGTGAATCGACTTGTCCAGGGTTACATACGTACATAGCAAGTTTAGTGTTACCTGATTCCCAAGGTAGTGGAAGTTTTTTGTTTTCGTTTGAAATAAAAGAATACTAGCTTGAGGACCTGGGGTTCTGCTACTTAGTTGCTTTTTGACCATGATCAAGTAGAATCCCCTCTTTAGGGACTTAGTTTCCTCTTTCCCATAATGGCAGGGTTAGACCAGACTCCCAGAGTGCCTTATAGCCCTAAATTTGTGACCTTATAATCCAAGGACGTTTGATTTTGATATTTTAAAGTATTACTTAAGTATTGGTCCTCGGGAGAAGGCATTTGTTTGAACTACTTTGATGAAAGTAGTCCTGGCAAACTTTCCCATACTTGGACAGCTTTTTGAAACCCAAAGATTCTTATTCCTGCGTGTAATAAAATTGTGTAAGTTGCTGGACTCGGAAGTGTGATGAAGAACACAAAAGCCAGATCGCTCCAGACTGCAGAGAAGGGTCCCACGGGAGCAGAGTCGTTGTATTTTGAGTCCCCACTAAATACTGAAATCCGTCTTGTTTGAGTTTCACTCATAACAGTGTTGAAGTAGAGAAATAGACCAAACACCTCTATGTAAAACCTTCATCTTAGTACAGATGTTTGTATGGGTGTGTTCACAGAGATGGTGCTCATGGTGATGGAACTCGTATCTAATTTTCTCATAGACGAGGGTCACATTGTAACTCGTTCCTCAATGAGACTGTGGGGTATAGAAAGAGTTTTGGCTATGGAGTCGTGACCTGAATGCACACTCCATCCCGCTGGTCGGCCAGCAAATCACTTAATAATTACTGAGATGGATAAAGTATTTGAAGGTTTGCCTAATGCTTTATAGTTGATCGCCTCCTCTCTGGGCCTCAGTTTTCTCATCTTTAAAAGGGGGGTGGGGTGGAGGATGACCTTAAATGCTCTCTAAGGGCCTCTTTCTATTTAAATCCTCTGAGCTTTTTATAGAAGTGACTCTTCTCTTTGGTAACCTCATATGGCCCCATGGCTTTAATTATCCTCTCTTTGCATATGACTCCCCCAGTCTATATACATGACTCTGACTTCTTCCCTGAGCCTTAGCCCAGAATTCCTAGCTGCCTGCTAGATCTGGAAGATAGGTGGCACAGTGGGCCTGGGGTCAGAAGACCTAAGTTCAAATTCCACCCCAGACACTTAGTAGCTGTGGAACAACGGGCAAGTCACTTTAACCTCTGTTTGCCTCAGTTTCCTCATCTATAAAATGGGGATTAACAATAACACCCACCTTCCAGGTTGTTGTGAGGACTAAATGAGGTAACAGTTTTGAAGTGCTTAGCACAGTGCCTGGCACACAGTAGGTGCCATATAAATGCACATTTCCTTCCTTTCCCCATCCACAGCAGCACCTCCCATTTATCTTCCCCCAACCCAGCTGGCTTCCAGCTTCATTGTTCTGGCTGTTGACATCTTTCTGGACTCATCCAGGCTCAAAATGTCTGGCCTCTTCTTTCACCCAGTCCTCTCCATTTTTATCTCCACAGTATCTTTCTTCTTAATCCTGCCATTGCCATAGTTCAGGCCCTCTCAGCCTCTTGTAATAGTCCCTGACCTGTTGTCTCTCCTTGTAGTTTGTCTTCCTTTCACACAGCTGCCAAATTCATCTTCTGTCTCCCTCCCTAACCAAAGTTTCCTCGCTCCCCATTGTCTAGAGCATAAAATACAAATTTCTTAACTTGGCATTTATTGCCATCTACAGTCTGGCTTCCACCCATATTCCCAGCCTTATTTTTTGTATTTGCCTTCAGAAATACTATATGAAGGAACAGATGATTGAAAAGGAACTTCTGAAGTGCCAATTGTATTCAGACCCTATGCTAAGAAGCAGGGGGGGGGGGTAGATTTCCACCACACTGGACTAGCTCTTCCCAGATCCCCTCCTACAGTCTTCCATCTCCTTTCTAAGGTCCTCCCTCTCTGGGACTCCCACTGTGCCTCGAAGTGAATTCCTTCCATGTCTCCATCCATGAGAAGACTTTCCTGACTAAAGTGATCTGTCTTTTTTCCCCATTTTCTTATGGTGCTTAGTGTAGATATCACTTTTGTCATCATTGAGTTCTAACCTGTATATGTGGCATCCCTCCCCCTTAATATGGATGATCAACTCCATGGGGGAAGGCACCACCACTTTTCATTGTTGTGTTCTTAGCATTTAGCACAGGGCCTCACTTCTATGTGGGCCTTAACATTGTTGAATTGAAATGACCCTAGGCCATATTTTATCTGTTATAGACTACTTAACATACATATAAAAAATAGAATGTTTTTCTCAAGTTGGAGAGGACTTGCATTTTCCTCAGGCTTTTTTCAAAGTGTGCTCACGTTGCACATTGGTTTGGTTTGGTTACTAAAATGGGTACTCTACAGTCCAGTTGGGTAAAGTTTCAGATAATGTAGCTTTCACTGTCTCACCAAAGTCTTTTTATTAAGCAAAGAATAGTTACATCTAAGTATTAGTATTCCTTGATCAAATCCTATTACAAAGCCAATCTCCCAAGTGAAAGATAATTTTAAAATCTTATTTTTAAACAGTAATTAAGGTGATTTAAGTATAAAATTGACCTACCTCTCTGCATGAAAGACAAAGGCTATTGGTAAAATTAACTTCTTTATTAAAGCCTAAAGAGATAAATAAACTCATCTGACTTACTCATTGGTTTCATTAAACTATATTACAGTATGTCTAAACTTCTATGACATAGCTTTCTTTCCTTGATCCCTTACATTTTACTTTCCCTAATGCCTTCATTTCTGTTGACTGTATCACTATGTCCTCAAACCCCCAGGCTCAAAACTTTAGTCTTCTTTGACTCTATCCTGGCTCTAATTCCCCACATTCAATTTGTTTCCAAGTCCTTTTGATTCTACCTCTAAAGTATCTTACATTACTACTGCCTGTTCCTTCTCTCCTTTCATTGGGACTGTTAGTTTTTCTTTCTCCTCTCCTCCTTGTTACTGCCTGAGTAATCTTTCTAATGTACAGTGTTAAACCACTTGGCTTAGAAATTTGTTGGTTTCCCACTGTCCACAACATCAGGTATGAATACTGGATCCTGGTATTCAAGGCTGTCTACTCTTTGGTTCCAGATTATCTTTCTGGCCTTTTCTCACACTCCTCCCTTTCAGGTACTTGTCAACCCCCCCCCCCCCTCCCTCATTCCAGTTGAGCCTTCTTCTGTCTTCATACCTCTTGCTTAAGTAGTCTTAGGTTTCTGAAATAAACACTTTACTTCTCTCCTCATTTTCTAACTGTACCTTTTGAAATCCCCTCCCTCCTTTCAAGGCCCAGTTTAGGTAACTCTTTCCTTCCTCCTAAAAGTAACAACTTTATAGATTTCTCAGAGTGCTTCATTTAGATATGCATGTACATGTCCTGTCTTCCTTATTAGTTTGGAAGCTCTGTTAAAACAAATAACTAAGTAATGTTGAAGTCCTCTTGCTTGGTATTGAAGATACATTGAGGGAATGAGCTCTTCTCCCCTTCCTTCCCTTTTTCCAATCCCTTCTTTCAGAGATGAGAAAGCAGGCCCAAAGATTATGAACAAATGAGATCATATATGTAGAACACTTTGCAAACCATATGTGTGTATTTGTGTCGTGTGTATGTGCATGTGCATGTTTGAATGCCAGACGTTTCTTTTGGGAACCAAAGGTTGGGGGGCGGGGAATCTGTCACCTCTCCCTCTGATCCCAGAAGTCAGTTAACAGATTTTCCATTTCTTTGATGCATAATGAAGAAGGGAGAGTCCTACCTTTCTGGTTGGAAGTGTTCTTCCTCTCCTATCCTCACACATAGCTCTGGTTGTATTCTGAGTTTGTAGTGCAAATAATTAACTACAGATCCAGAACCAAGGAGGAGTTTTGAAAATGAAAAGACAGTAGGATAACTCATTTGTAATTTGGTGTTCAGAGTGTTGTAAAAGTGGTACTAGTTGGAGTCGGGGTTTTTGACACTGAGAGATTTCTATACCAGGATGGTTTGGAAGACTTTTGGAAATATTCCTTTGTAGGATCAGTATAAGTACTTTAAGCTTTATCCAGGTCAGAAGGTCAGTGTTAATTTGCAGGGGCCATTGCTATTTAAGTGTGCACGGTCGCCATGTTAGTAATTAAATAGGATTACCTATACTGTAAACTGGTATCTAAGTTAATTGGGATAAATCACTATTGACAGGCTTATTGCACCAGTTCATTCAGTCAGTATTTATTGGGTATCTGCTATACAGAAAATTCTGCTAGGGGTGAATACATGGAAGAAGTCACAGACTTGGCATTCCTGGAGCTGTTATATTCTAGAAGGGAAGTCCAAGTTTCAGTCACTGTAAAATGGACATCCCAGAGAGGTAAAAAGGGTACTCGCTGGTAATTAGAGAAGAGGGTCCACTTCTGGAGAAAGGGGGAGTCTGCCCCTGGGAGGAGGAGGCAGCTAAAGTAACTGGTCATTGTGAACTGCTTGAGCACAAGGATTGTTCTGCTTTTGTTGTTGTAGCCCCAGTGGGTTGCACATAGGAGGAGGGATCAGTAAATATTTTGAATTGAATTAATGAGTGTAACCATTAGGTTTGGTTGATGTTGGTTGGTTGGTAGGGAATTCTTCTGAAGGTCTTTGCACTTTGGTGACAACTTAAATTGGAGTCCATGACTTTACCAACACATTTATAGTGCTCCCAGTCCCTGCAGTGATGTTATCTGTGGATAAATTGAGTTTGTTTTTCACCCTCTTTTCAAATTCTGTGCTTCCTAGTGGGTGGGTCATTGGAGACTTCTCTTTTTCAGTAAACTAGAAGCTTGAAAGGTGCTGTTTGTCATCACCCAGGGGCACCTCATCATGTTTTCATTTCAGCTGTCAGTCAAGGATAGGGTGTGGTTAGTAAATTGGAATTGGAATAGAAATGATAGCATAAAAGTTAATGGGTTTTCCTCATTTTTTTTCAGTTCCTATTGTAAGATACATTTCCAATCTATTTAAAAGATTTGTTTAGATCCTAAAATCTTATACAATTCTTAAATTTAGTTTGCGGATATCATAAGAGTAGCCTGAAATAATTTTCCACGAGCAGTGAATTTTATGTCATTTGAGCTTCAGTTGTCAAAGGTGGTTGTCACTGTTCATTGATGTGTGAAATAATTATTTTGTACAACTTATTCAATGTCCATCTTATATTATAGTCAATTTTAATTACCATTGGCTACTGGTTACAATGGTACCTGTGAACTGGATTTTTAGAATGAGAACTTGAAAAGTCTTGAGGGTTGATAATAGTGCCTTACCTTTTGGTGTTATGAGAAGAATACAGGACTCAGTGAGTAGACCTGGGTTCAAATCCCAGCCTAGACACACACTAGATAACCATGGGCAGTTCATTTGACCCTGCCTGCTAAGCTTTAGTTTCCTCACTATAAGATGAGGATTCTCAAATGAGATCCAAGGAAATAAGGTTGCATAGCCAGTTAGTATCCAAGTCAAGATTAGAACCCAGGACCCCTAATAATCTCAGCAGGAAAACTGAATTCATAAACTACTTGATAATATCATTCTAAGTTTAAAGTAAATTAATAATTTTGCTTTGAGTAGGGGTGAGGTGCCCCAGAATTCTTGCATCAGAAATGGGTATATTTGTTTTTCAGTGCCATACAAAGGTGATACATCAAAGGAAGCCATTTCCTTTGAAGAATTTGCCTGGTTATTTCCTTGCTATCACCCTAGCACTCTTGAGTTTTGATGGGTAGTATTTGATGGAGTGAATGTTCTACTCTTTTCTATGGTAGATGGAGTTCTGAAAAAGGTTTTGTAAATTAACAGGAATCTGTGGTGAATCTTTAGGTTACATATGCCCAGTGTAATAGTTGGAGTTCAAAATGTAAATAGCTCAGCTTTTTTTTTTTAAACATACCTGTGCCCAACTTTAAATAGATTTTATTACAGTTCTAGTTTGTGTCAGAGGAGTGTCCTCATAACTTCATCAGCCATTTTCACGAGGGAAACAGTTATTGAAAGGAATGATTTTTCTCAAATCTGTGACATAAAAACCTTTGAATTTTTCAGAGTAGTCTCATTTATCCCTCTTTTCCCACTGGAGTCTCACAGAGTGTTAGAGTAGCCGGCTGGCTGAGGGGCTCCCCAGCAGCCCTTTGTGTTCCTAAAGAAGCTGTTTAGAGAAAGCAAGTTAGAAGAGAAGAAAGAAATGGTCCGGAGCCACTAGAAAAGCAGCACAGTGCAGGCAGATAGCGGGTGTTCAAACATTTGTGAAGGCTGGATTGTTGAGAGAGAGGAGTTAGAGAATTGGCTTGTGAGAGAAAATGGGGACCTTGAAGAACAAATGATAATCCATTTGGGTAGCACGGGAGATGTAATTTTCTAAAACAAGTAACCAGTAATTATGCATCTAAATGACAATTGTCCCCTTCCGAGAAGCCTCCTTAAGAGGAAGTTCTGCTTATTTCAGTGATGCCACCGTAACTCATCACTTTGGTACTCCCCTTGGAAATTGCCTGCAGAAATAGCACCTACTTCTGAATAGCCTTCATCTTTTTGGAGATAGATTTGGTTTTTTGAAATCACTAAAATGTTCTCTTTCAAAGTAAATAAGGAGACAGCTGTGATAGAGTGGGAAGAACACTGGATCTGGAACCGGAAGGCCAGCCTTTGATTCCTACCTCGACTTGACAGTTACCTCAGCTTGAACAAAGTGCTTACCCCTCTCTGAGTCCGTGTCCTCATCTGTAAAAGGAAGAAGGTTGGACGAGGGACTTACAAGGCCTCTTACAGTTCAAAATTCTTTTACCATCTGGTAGATATAATCGGATGCCAAAAATCCGTGTCCTGCAAGGAAAGCAGCTGTCTGATAGGACAAGCCAATAGTTTTGTTCCCCAGCTCCTGCATCCTGCAGTGGAGTTTTTTACTCTGTATTGGGGAAGTAGGGAGGGGAAAATGGACTTAGAGAGGCATGGCATTCCTTGCTACAGCAGACATCCTTATGGATCTCCATCCGATGGTGATATATAGTCGTATGTGAGAATGGAATAAGGATGATGTCATAGGATTGTAGATTCAGCTTTGAAAGAATCCTTTTAAAGGTCCTTTAGTCCCAGCCCTTCATTTTCTAGAGGAGGAACCTGGGACCTTAGATGACTTGCTCAGGGTCACACAGGTAGTCAGTAACTGCCAGAGCCAGAATCTGACCCTCCTAGGTTTTGCCTTTTCTGCTGTGCCAGCTCGCACAAGAATACCAGGGTGACCTGAACATGAATGTTTAATTCTTTGGGAAATGAACCTAGCATTTTAGTTTAGTGTAATACATCCTCACTTGTAACTTCTTAAAAGCATCTTTTCAATTTCTAAAATAAAAAAACAAATTCCCTCCCCACCCTTACAAAATAGTTAATATCTAAGAAAACCCTCAAACCAAAATAAGGCATAGGCCAATTTTTATTAGAGGTCATAGAAAAAATCTTATGACACTAATATTATAGCACCTGACCTGACTGATAGCTATATTTGTAACAGATTCATATATGGCAGCAAGAACACTTCTCCAGGATGTTGGGAAGGAAGTAGTGGGAAAATATGGGCTATTTTTCAAATGAGGAAACTGAGAAATGGTTCCTAAAGTCACATGGCTGACTTGTGGTTGACGGCAGAGTCAGGATTAGGGCCCAGGTTTTACAATAATGTTTGTATAGTAGCATTGGCAAAAATGGGTGGGGATGAACTGGTTGATGGAGTTTCTTAGAAATTAGTATGGCCAGATCCACAAAGTGAGATTAATGTTAACAAGAGGAGCAAAGATTCTTTTATTACTCCTCCTTCCGGCAAGGACACATCCAGGGAGGTGGGGCTCAGCTTATTTACCTTTTAACTGTTCCATTTGGCCTTCAAGAAAGCCAACAGGCCTAGATATTTACCTTACTGAGTGTTTCTCTGGTCTAGGTGCCCTCTGATAGGCTTAATTGTTGGTTTCGTAAAGAAGCTGTATGGATCTGTTTCAAATTTTCCTCCAGTAGAGTATATGCTTCTTGTAGGCCAGGGACCCTTTCATTTTTTTGTCTTTGTATCCCCAGCATGTAGTACAGTGCCTTGCACAATGGCAGGTGCTTGATAATTTTTTTTTTAATTGAATTGATAGAGTGGAAAGAACCTTGGACAAAAAAATTGGTGGTTGGTGAACTGGCTCTCCCTAAGGACTGGTTTTAATAATGACAATGGATGGCAGAAAGTACCTGACTAAGGGAAAAAACCCCAAAACATGTCATGAGTGAGACAGCTCACAGATAGCCGATCTGTAGGTTTCATTGTCCTACATACAATAGCTAGAGATATAGAACAAGGTTCTTGGCATGTTGGCAGGACTGGAAAAAGAGTCTCACTGGATCATGCTGTGTGGATGTGTTCTGGTCTGCATTGCAGGCAGGAGTACCCATATGGAAGTGAGGGCCCTCTACGGAGGAGAGCCATCCTGGTGTGGAACAGTAGCCCCTGACATGGAATACTCCTAAGGCTGGCATAGCGCTCCATTTATGGAGATTCCATCTTCGTCTTCCAAAACCATATTGGGAGGAAAGCAATTGAGGCATTGCTTTCTCCAGGAATGTCACAGACAAGGAAACTGAGTCTTTAAAGAGGTTAATGAACTTAGCCGTGATCTCACAGCTAGGTAAGGGTCAGAGGAGGGATTCAAACCCAGGTAGTAACAGCAATAATGATGATAGTCACAATAGTTACATGACATATGTTGGTGCATTTGATCATGTCTGTCTTGACTCATGTTCTTCCTGTTGTTCCATGCTGTCCAGAGCAGTGATAAGACCTTGGGCAAGCCCTCTCCCTGGTCTTGGCCACAGTTCTTTGCTCTGTGAAATAAGTGGCATCAGGCTATGTGGTTTCTAAAGCACTTGTCAGGGTTAACATTTTAAAATACTCTGGTCATTTGGATGTATCTCAGAAGGCACATTTCCTGTCACTAGGTGCCTAACCACATAAATAGGCACGGCTAAAAGCCTGTTCATTTTTCTGAAATTCCCTTCTTCCATTGACACCCACAGAGCAGTGGGGTCTGTGTTCTGACAGCAGCACTGAACTCCTCTAGTAAGGGCGGGACATTCATTCATCCCAAATTGAAGGGTCTTCCATTTTAACTTAGAGATGTAAATATTACATTGTAAAATTGGCAGTGACTGTTATGAAAGAAAATCAGGTAATCGAGTATCCCTCAAAAGAGCCAGTGCTTATAACCACAGGCATTCTTTATCTCTGATCCAAACAAATCCACTGTAGCTTGTGGACTTTCTAGGAAAGTGAATATCTTAATTGGGACTTTTTGTGTTTGTCCAATTGGGCTCTATACTTTATTCTGTATGTCTGTTTTATGTTTTTCAATACATTTTATTTATTAAATATTTCCCAATTATATGTAAAATTTTTTCAACATTCTTTTAAAACAATTTTGAGTTTCAAATTCTTTCCCTCTCTCCCATCCCTTAAGAAGGCAAGCAGTATATCAATTATACATGTGAAGTCATGCAAAATAGATTTCCTTATTAGCCATTTAGCAGAAGAAAACATGGGGGAAAAAACCCAAAATAAAGTTTTAAAAAGTATGCTTCAGGGGGGCGGCTAGGTGGCACAGTGGATAAAGCACCAGCCCTGGATTCAGGAGTACCTGAGTTCAAATCAGACACTTACTAGCTGTGTGACCCTTGGCAAGTCACTTAACCCCCATTGCCCTGAAAAAAAAACAAGTATGCTTCATTCTGCACTGAGTTCATCAGTTTCTTCTCTGGAGGTGAACAGTATTTTTCATCATGGGTCCTTTGGAATTGTCTCAGATCCTCGTATTGATTAGAGTACCTACGTCTTTCACAGTTGATCATCACAATACTGCTGTTACTCTGTACAATGAGCCCTTCTGTTTTATGTCCTTTTGTAAAATTCTTGTTTCTTGACAGCAATAATTATTGATTTGGAATATTTGGGTAATTTGAACCAATTAATTGTTACAACAGCTACATTGCCAAATGTGCCCTGCCCCACTTTTTTTGTGTGTGTGTGGAGCAATGAGGGTTAGGTGACTTGCCCAGGGTCACACAACTAGTAAGTGTTAAGTGTCTGAGGCCGAATTTGAACTCAGGTACTCCTGACTCCAGGGCTGGTGCTCTATACACTGCGCCACCTAGCTGCCCCTCCTGCCCCACTTCTTAAACCAAAAAAGAGCCTCCCCCACCCCCGGGAACAAAATTAAAAAGAGGAAGAAAAAGACATTTCAAGAAAACTAACCATATCAACCGAGTTTGATTGTAGGTACAGGGATTTGCACCCTTGTCTCCTACTGTTGTAAAGAAAAGGTGGGAGCTGTTTTTTCTTCAGAAGCAAGTTTGAATCTGAGCTGATAATCGAAGACAAGTGTGGACTTGGAATTGTTCCCATGGTTATAATCTAGTGTTAGAATCCTCCCTTCTCTGTCCCTTATTTCTCTTACCTTCTTCTCTGCTGTAAGTAGAAAACTATTTCCAGTAGTTCCTTATTGCCTTGAGGATTAGATTTAAACTACCCTGTTAGGCTTTTAAAGTCCTGTGCAGTCTGGCTTCATGAAGCAGGACTTTGTAACCTTGTCCTTCAGAATTCCCTTGCCCTCACTCTTGGGTCTATCTGCATGGGCCCTTTGCTATTCATCTTCCCTCACTCCTGGAGGACATTTCTTCTCGCCCCTGCTTCCTCCTGCCATCTTTTGCATGGTCCCCACTCCCCTCAGCTAGTGTCTCTCCTCCCCTCCCAGTTAACTATGTATTTTGTACAGACTTAAGTGCCTGCTGTGTACTTTGAGTCCAACCTCCCCAAGTTCCATGAGGGCAGAGGCTGTTTACTAAGTGTTTATCTAGGGTTTGTATCCTGAGCAACTGGCATGGTGCCTTTTGCATAGTAGGTAATTTAATACATTAATTTCATTGATTGTTATGTTGCAAAAGTTGAAATATCAAGAAAATAAAATTGAATGGATTGCTCCATACATTTTCTCACCAGAATTTTCATCAGGTGAAATGCTGTTCGATAAATTGGCCTCTTCCAGGGACTTGGAAATTCTGTTTTTGGTACAGTGGCTAGAGCACTGAACTCAAGACCACAAAGATGTGAGCTCCAAACCGGTTTTAGATATTTATTAACTCTTTGATCCTGGATAAGTCACAGCCTCAGTTTCCTTATCTATAAAATGGGAATAATAATACCTATCTCATGGGGTTGTTGTGAGGACCAAATGAGATAATATATCTCATGTTTTATAATATATTATGTACTTTGTAAACCTTAAAGTACTATGTAACTTTTGGCTATCACTGATACTGTCATTGCATGTTTTTGTTATAGTGTTCTGTAGGAGGTTTTCCCTGTTATGGCACAGGGCTCTATTACTCTGCATCTTCTACAGAAGTCTAGAAAATACAGTATCAAGTGACTCACTTGTCAACAAGGCTTGTTACTTTATTTTAAACATACATTGTTTCAGTTAATAATCCTGTGACCCTTTCCTGAAGAACATGTATGTAAACTTCTCTAATGAGCCAGTTGTTTCTAGGAAGTAAACAGCTATATTGGGTTAAAGAAACATTTTGGAAATAAAAAGCAAGGACTAGACTTCCTCTTTAATTGTGTTATGCTACTGAGAGATAGGTACCTATGCTGCTCCTAGCCACCATTTCCAGAAAAATCTGTGGGCTGTGTGTAACAGAATGAAACTAGAAAGTAGCCGTGTGTGGTAGTAAGTGTCCTGCTTTGTGGACTTAGGATTGATGTTTTCACAGGAAAGGAGAGGGAAAGTCTGGTGCTGCCCTGCCCACCCCCTCTGTCCCCTGCCATGCAGCACTACAGATTGAGTCTTGTCTATACTGCCTGAAGCTTATCCTCTGCATAGTTCCTGAGTCTGCGGTAGTGGGCGGAAAACCAAAGAACCCTAGGGTCATAGGCTTTTGTAACTGCAGGGGAATGGAGAGGTGATTTGGTACAACCTCCACGTTTTACAGATGAGACAACTGAGAACTGCTGAAGGCAAATGAATTGCCCCAAATCACATGGGAAGTAACTGCATCTGGATTCAAACCCCTGGAATCATCTTTTGATTCCAAATCCAGCATTTATTTGTTCTCCTACACTGTAAATATGGCCTCAGAAAGAATGAGGTTTGTGTCCCAGCTCCATCAGTGAGTACTGGTTCATCTTCCATAAATTTGGAAAAAAATTTCTATTATATGCAAGTCTAGGTAAACTCTTTTTAACTGCTCTAATAGTGATAAAGTTCTGAGGAGTTACATGTATCTTTTTCCCAAATAGGAATAGAAACAGTTTAACTATTGAGTCCCTTATGATTACTCTTTGATTACCCTTTTATACTTTTCTTGAGTCTTTTTTTTGAAGGTCAGATTTTCTATTCACTTCTGATCTTTTTTTCATCAAGAATGCTTGAAAGTCCTGTATTTCATTAAATGTCTCTCCCTCCTGCCCCATAGGATTATACTCAGTTTTGCTGGGTAGGTTATTCTTGGTTGTAATCTTAGCTCCTTTGCCTTCTGGAATATCATTCTAAGCCTTCCATTCCTTTATGTTGATAGCTGCTATATCTTGTGTGATCCTCATTGTGACTCGACAGTATTTGAATAATTTTTTTATGATTGCTTGCAGTATTTTTTTCTTGACCTGATGGCTCTGGAATTTGGCTATAATATTCCTGGGAGTTTTAATTTTGGCATCTCTTTCAGGAGGTGATTGTTGAATTCTTTCAGTTTTTACTTTGATATCTGGGTAATTTTCCATTATAATTTCTTTGAATATGATTTCATTTTTTAAAAAAATCATAGCTTTCAGGTAGTCCAATAACTCTTAAATTATATCTCTTCAAATCTAGATTTTTCAGGTCAGTTGTTTTTCCTAAGAGATAGTTCCTATTTCTTCAATAATTTCAGTCTTTTTACTTTGTTTTATTATTTCTTAATGTTTCATTGAATCATTAGCTTCCGTATGTCCAATTTTAGTTTTTAAGGAGTTATTTTCAGTATTTTTGTGCCTTGTAGCAGACTGCTCTTCATTTTCTTTTTTCTTTTTTTGGGGGGGGGTGGGGGAGGCAATGAGGGTTAAGTGACTTGCCCAGGGTCACACAGTAAGTGTCTGAGGCTGGATTTGAACTCAGGTCCTCCTGAATCCAGAGCCAGTGCTTTGTCACTACACCACCTAGTTTCCCCTTTTCATCATTTTCTTATATTGATTGTGTTCCTTTCCCCAGTTTTTCCTCTACTGCTCTTATTTTTATTTTTATTTTTTTTTGCGGGGCAATGGGGGTTAAGTGACTTGCCCAGGGTCACAGAGCTAGTAAGTGTCAAGTGTCTGAGGCCGGCTTTGAACTCAGGTACTCCTGATTCCAGGGCCGGTGCCCTGTTTTCAATCAATATCAGTTCTTTCTCTGGAGGTGAATAGTATGCTTCATTATTAGTCTTTTGGGATTGTCTTGGATCATTGTATTGCTGAGAGGGATTTACTTACTTTTATATTCTGCTGCTTTCACAGATAGGTCTGGCAACCTGTAAGTTTTTGGTGCTTCCAAATGGTATGATCCAGAGAGAAGTCTGGTCACTGTTCTCTTGATCTGTTCTATGGCTTTTATCCAGGTAGGACCCTTGCTTCCTCACTACAACCGCTCCTCTCCACCCTGGAACTATGACCAGGAGCTTGGTAATGGGAGAAGGGGATGCCAAGTGGCGCCACATGAGCAGCTGTTCAATTCTGGTGTTGTGGTTGCCATTGTTGCCACCCACAACCTCCATTGGTCATCCTGCTCAGAATTCAGTTTGACAAGCTTTATAGAGTTTAAAGGAGTGTGTTGGGAGAGCAAGGCAAAAATATTCACTGTATTCTGCCATCTTGGCTCCATCTTCTAAAATCCTTTTGAATTACTTTGTAAGCCATGGTGCTATATGGTATTCAGAGATCCTTTCAGAACTGGATCTCCTCTGGAAAACAGCTACATTTTTCAATACTGAATTTTAGACTTTGCTGGAAAAATACATCTCTCCTTCCCTGTGTCCCAAACATCTGTTTGTATTTAACACTAAAACTTTGCTGTGCTTCTTGATCTTTAGGGGCATAGTCTTAGATTGATTTGCCCAGAGATTAAAAAAAACCATGGGTATGGTTGTTTAAAAAAAAAAAAGCAAGTAGACCTCCGTGCCATGGTCACATGAAGGAGATGTTTGTTAGTGGGGTGCTCACTGGCCAAAAGTCAACTCCTTTCACCCTGGCAGCTCACCTAGACAGATCACATGGCACAGTAGAAAGAAAATTGGATTTGAAGTTGAAAAAACAAATCTCCATGATGCTTACTAGCTGTTGAGCTTCAGCAAGTGTCCCTTAATTGGGTGTATCTCAGTTTTTTGACCTCTGAAATTGTTCATTTTATTTTTCAGTCATGTCCAATTCTTCATGACTCCATTTGGGATTTTCTTGGCAGATACTAGAGTGGTTTGCCATTTTCCTCTCCAGATCATTTTACGGATGAAGAAACTGAGACAAACAGGGTGAAGTGACTTGCCCAGGGTCACACAGCTAGTAAGTATCTGTGGCCAGATTTGAACTCAGAAAAATGAGTCTTCCTGACTCCAGGCCTGGCATTGTATGCACTGTGCCACCCAGCTGCCCTGCAGATCTATGAAATGAAGGCGGTTGAATTTCTAAAGTCCCTTCCAACTCTAGGACCTATAGATCTATCCTTGGTCATAGGCAATGGAGACAGAGTAGTTGCCTAGCTGCCTTCTGAATCACGTAATACTTAGAGTAGTTGCCTTCTGAATGCTGGTAAACAGTTTATGTATTTAGGTAGATGGTGGTGGTGGTCAGTAGGAGAAATAGGCAGAGGACATTGACTTTCTGCTTGATTATCCTTTTGCTTTTCCCTTGGCTAAGGTGATCCAGGCCACAGCTCCTCATTTCTTCCTGTGTTCTTCCCAAAGGGGAATTTGGGCATTCCAAATTAATGTTTCAGATTTCCAAAGTTTGGGTACCACTTCAAGTAGCAATTCCTTTCTATTTAGGCTTTGTTTATTTCTATCTGGTGACGGGGGCGGGGATGCTGTGAGTTCTAGGGCCACAGGGCTTTGGTGGTGACTGCTCTCAGAAGAGGCCAGCGCCCAAGACCAGAAAGCTAGGGGATCCCGTTGCTCCAGGAAAGGGCTTCCAGGGTGGTCCAGAATGTCAAAGAAGAGAAGCCTTGGGGGGTTGTAGGAGCTGTCTTCAGGGATGTCACGGGGAGGAGAACAGAACCAGGGTGGGGTTGGGGTTGGGGTGCTTCACAAAGAGGCTAAATGTGGGGAAGAAGGTAACCTTTTGATGATGGATGTATTGACAAGCCTGAGAATCACCTGGCGCATGTAGGGGTTGTGATTTCTATGCTCATGGCCATACCCCATGTATGGATTAGGAGCAAGACTTGAACTTGATTCTGTCTGACTGCAAGGTCAGAGGACTCTGTTCTCTCTACCAGCCTACTCTCAACTTGTTAATGCTCAGACTCCAAAAGAACCTTTTGAAATTCTTTTCTTTCTTTTTTCTTAGTTGGGAGCTCACAATTTCCCTCATCCTTAACTTCTTACTTTCCCACACCACATCTGTCAAACCAGATGCCAAAACTTGTCATTTTTATTCTCATGAGATCTCTTCCTTCTCTCTCTCTTCTCCTCTGCCTTCGTAGTTCAGGCCCTTTTCTTCTTTTGTTGGGAGTATTGTTTCAGCTTCCTGATCACTGTCTTGGCTTTAAATCTCCCTGAACTCTAGCCTGTTCATGTCTACATACCTGCCAGAGTGATTTTTCCTAAAGTGTAAGTCTCACCATTTCACCTTCCTCCATCTCCAACAAATTCCACTGGTTCCCTGTGACTACCTTTAGGATCAAATAGAAACTCCTCTAACATAGAAAGCTCTTCCCATCTTTGCAGTCTTCTTACACATTCCTTCCTTCCATGCATTGATGGTGCAGTTGTGCTGACCTGCTTATTTGTTTCTAACAGATTATATTTTGCCTCCCATTTTCTCCCATTTCCTTTTGTGCTGTTCTCTCCCCTTCTAATTTCCATCTTGCAATCCCTGGTTTTATCCAGACTCATCTGAAGCACAGCTTTGTGTAGGATCAGGCCTTTCCTGCTTCCTCCTCATCTCTCTGTCCCTTAGTTGCTAGTAGCTTTCCTCTCTAAGGTGATCCTATAGAGACTTTGCATTTTGTAAAATATACCTACATGTAGACATGGTATTTTCCCCATTGGATATGAGCTTCTGGAGAAAGGGGCTTGTTTTTGCTTTACCTTTGTATCCCTACTGGCACACGGTAAGTGCTTAAGAAATATTTGTTTATTGGTTATAATTAATTTTATTTTACATAATTTAACAAGGTAAAGCACTAATGAGCTACTGAATATGACTTGGATTCTACAATCTTTTCTTCAGGTGCAAAGTTAGGTTGGGATGTGGGGAACCTTCTTTTTTTTAATCTTCAGCTTGTTTGTTTACCTGGCTTTTAGTTCTGAGTTGTGGGGCAACCCACAGTGTTTCACTTTACCAAAGTTGGCCAGATTTGCTTCATGTCCTTCACTTTAATAGTAAGAGATGGGTGTTTGCAGTTCTGACAGACTTTGCTTATCTAATATAGAAATATAGTTGGCATGATTTCACAGGTGTAATTGATAACCATATTGCTTGCCTTATCAATGGGTGGGGGAGGGACTGGAGGGAGGAAGAGAATTTGAAACTCAAGAAAAGAATATTAACATATCTGTCTGTCTGTCTATCTATCTATCTATCCATCCAAATGATTAATTTCCGATGTCAATAAACTGAATGAGAGGTGTAGTACTATATTGCATTTTACTTGGCACTATAAAATTTAGGCAGAAATCATTTTGGCAGGTAAATGAGTAAAAGTCTTTCATACTATGTTTTTCCTAGACCTTTGATATTATTCATTGACATTTATGAGGTCATATTTACCATTCACCTGCTACTATTACATTATAACCAGGAAAAGCCTACACATTCTGTCAATGAATGTTTAGTTCTGCTTATTGTCAGTTAATTTCATTTTCATATATGAGTAATGAAACCCTGGGATATAGTTGCAAATGAGATAATCTTTATAAAGTTGCTGTGTAAAAGTAAATTCTCTTAGCATGACACTTCAAAACTCACATTAAGTGACTTCTTTGGAATGTTAATTCTCCGTATGGTCACTTAACTACTCAACTTGGAGTCTGGAGACTTGGGTTTTAAGCCCATCTTTCCTGTTTACTATTTCTGTAACCTTACACAAATTACTTACTCTCCCTCAGTCTCAGATTTCCTATTAGCAAAATGATGGAATGGACTAGTTAATTCCTAAGGACCTTCTGGGTCTATATCCTGTCCTAACAACACAGGTGAATATTTCTTTCCTTTGTATCTAGAAGACTTTCCCTTTTACCCTCTTCAAATAGAGGGAGTTTGGTGTGTTGATGTTGAAAGAATATTGCTATTTTTGAAATTCGTGTATTTTTTAATGTCCCACACACTTCCCCTGTCCCCTAAATTTGAAATGTAAAACAAAAGTTGGTGGTTTTTCTTTTTAAATCAGATTATTATGGCACTGTGCTTTAAAAAGAAGTTCACTGGACTTTACAAATCATGTCCTGGGTATTGAAATGGTTTAGTTTTTCATTTGTCCAGTTGTTGTTTTTTTTTTTTCAGAGAAGTAAAATTATTTAATTATACAGGATATGGGGGACGGGATGGTAAAAAACATGATGTGTAAGTAATAAAACTGTCAAACCTGTCGTCCCTCTTAACAACATGAGTGCAGATCCACCGAACAGCAGACTGTTTTGTTTTTTAATGATAGTTTGCATATGGAGGCAGTAAAGGTGTTGTGGAAGGAGCAGAACTTGGAAGCAGGAAATACCTAGGTTTTTTGTTTTTTTTAAGACCTAGATTTGATAGTTACTGGCTATGTAGCCAATGGGCATGCCTTTATTATCTCAATTTCCTCATCTGTAAAAGGTGTATAATAGGATTATTGAGATAATGTATGAAAAAATACATTGCTAACTTTAAAATGCTTTGTAAATTTAAGATATTATTAATCTAGGTATCTTTTTCAGGTAGGTTTTATAATTCCTAGGCTTTAAAAACATTAACTTCAATGGTACTGTGAGAAACAAACTTATTTGAGAAGGTGGTCTGTACCTATTTCTCACAGGTAGCACATCAAAATGTTTTTATTATTAGAAAGATTGAATCAGTCAATTTCCTTGGTTATAATAAAAGATGTTCGTAGCAGATTGTTCCCTGATAGATTGTTCATGGACCTAACTAGAATTCTCAAGAATAGATCTTTTAAGTAATAGTAAATTCAGTAAAATTAAATTCTAATTACAGAATCCATTAACATAACTGCTGGCTTTAAAACCGGTCACTCATTCTGAAAACATAGATATCTTCCATACCTCAGCAAAAGAAGATAACCAGTTTTATATAGTCTTCCTTTTGATCCATTTAGCAGACTCCTATTCAGAAGTTTCAGTGGAGAAACTGTAGTATTAAATAAAACTTGACTATGCTGTCTTTCTCATACAAAACATTATGGTTAATTTTTCTTTCTGATGGAGTCAGGAACCAAAGGAAAAAAACTTATGGTATTTGCAGAGACATTAAACAAAGGATTGTTGAATTAGAGCCATCTTTAATGACCGTCCCATCAAGGTAGTGATGTGTATCAGATATCCTGTTTTATACTCTAGGTAGTATCTTTTGACTGAACATGAACAGCTAACTTTTTTCTTTCATTCTCACCTGTACCCTACCTGAAAATATGACAGATTCCAGAATGTGTATATAATGAGTCTAGGGCCTGTTGAAGAGAACTTGTTTTTGTTCCTAATCCTGTGAAGCCAGAGTAGGAATGAATCAGTTCTGTAATCGTCCAATATGATTGGATTGTTATTAATACTCCTAGTTCATAAATGCCTGTTTGGGGCTTACTTATAAGAAATAGCCAAGTTTTCTCTGCCAGTTGTGGAAATTTCCAGTTTCTACACAATCTGAGATATTCTTTATAAGGGTAATGATCTTAATTATGGTGGTTTGGAAATTCAAAGAAAGCTGTTTTCTTTTTATTGACTGTCTGAAGACCATTATCAAGTCTTCGACCAAATATTCATGAATATGGATCCCCGAATTATAGTTATCTGTGTACCACTTGGGTGCATTTAAGGATCTGAGGCAGTTTGCTTGTCCAACTGCTCTCATCAGAATGTTGAAGAGTTAGGCTATTGTGACTTGTATGTGTAGCTCTGGAGTTCTCTGTCCACATATTTCCTCCTTGAGATTTGGGCATAAGGGTACTTATGATTTTTTTTTGTTAGACTACATATTAGATGTGGGTTAAGTGCCTGTGATATTTTTTCCTGTCTTTATAACTCTCTATGTTCTCCTCCTAGAAATGTATTTACTAAAAGCACTTACCTACATTTACTGCTATGATCCTCTCCCACCTCCTCAAAATTAATAAATTATTTTAAAAAACCCACGAAAGCGCAAAAAAGTGTCACAAATATAACTGCCATATCCAAAGTCAGATGTTACATACAGTGTTGTGTACACCCCTATGGTCTCCCCATTCTGCAAAGATGCAAGTATGTGTTCTCTTATCTTTTCATAGGGAATAAGCTTAGTAATTAAGTTCTCCTCGTGTTCAATTTCAGTTGTTTAGTTGGTTTTTTACATTGCTATTGTCTTTGTTGTTTTACTGATTCTATTTATTTTGCTTTGTATCAGTTCATATGAACCCTTCCATGCTTATTTATATTCATCATATTTGTCATTTCTTGTGGCCTGGTAAGAATTACATTAATGTAACACAATTTGATTATCTAGTCCCTGGTCAATGGGCATCTACTCTGTCCCCAGTTCCGTGTGATATCATAGAATTTGCCTTTATGTGAGACCCCTTTTATTATTGACTTCCTTGGGTTGTATGCCTAGCAGTAGAATCTCTGTCTCGGTCAAAGGATATGGACATTCTAGTCACTTTCTTCCCATAATTCCAAATTACTTTCCAGAATGCTCAGAACAGTTTATAGTTCCACCAACAAAAGTATGGTAGGTAGTCTGCCTCTCTTTCTGTAACCCCACCAGTACTGGCTTCCATCTCTTGTCATCTTTGCCAATTTGTTGGGTGTGAAATTAAAACTCACTTGTTTTCATTTGCAGTTCTTTTATTATTATTGATCTGGAGCATTCTTTCATGTGATCCTTAGCAGTTTGCAGTTCTTTTGAGAACTGTTTGTTCACATTCTTGGATCAGTTGAAAAACTTTGCATGTCAGAATTTAAGGATGATATTTTGTTCTTTGCATTTGTCATAGCACTGAGTGCAGGGTCTTTACACATAGTAGGTGCTCAGTAAATATTTCTTGGGTGAATTACTATAAAACTGTAAGAAAAGCAGTAGCTCCTTGTGAGTTTGAAGGTGCAATTGTTTGTGTCTTTCTTTCAGCAGTCAGGAGAACAGCTGCCAGGGTACTCAGCTCTGCTGCTTTCTGTTTGGACATTCAGCCGTCCAGCTGGACTAAGGATGAAAGGGACTTTTCTTTACCAAAATGATTGGGATACCATAGTAATTTATGTGAGAGAAGTAGAAATTTTGACCCAATTAGGAGAAGGGCTTTGGGCTTCACAGAGAGTATCTTTGAACTATAGGATATTAGAGTTTTAAGAAACAGACATTTTTATTGAAATTTGTTTGGAATTTTCACTTTGAAAATAAGTTTTAAAAAACATTGCTCACTCTTTAGTACTTGGCTTGTATGTTTCTTTTGCATCTACCTTCTGCTATGTTCTTCACATTAAAAAATGTTTTAAAGCAGATGAGTGTCACTTTAGCAATAATCTACTGAGATGAAGTATATGAACAGAGTTTGGTATTGTGATCGTATAACTTACAGAGTATTAATTGGACATATTTAATGTTATGCTGATGGAAACTATATATAAATGTTAAATGAGTCACATAAATTACTTTTTATACTATTATGCAGTTAATTTCTAAGGTTGGTTATGTAGGAGGAAAATAAACTGTACAAAACAGGAAGGCCCATTGGGAAGCTATGACTTATTGGTGAGCTGCTTCTGTGGCAAGGAATGGGCCTTGGACTGACAAGTGTGTTGGGAGTCATACACACTTGATCATTCACACACACACACACACACACACACACACACACACACACGGTGTGAGCATGCACACTTTGTAGGGAATTATACTTAGTTTTTATTTTCCTATCCCTTTCATTTTCTTGGCCATTGCTTAGAGAGGTTGTTGGCTCTTTTTAATAAAGCAAGATTTGATACTTTACTGAGATGTTCATTTTCCTGTGTTTTGATATTGCTTTATAGTAAAATTTTAGAAGAGAAAATGTCAGGATTTTACTGAGAATTCTTACATTCCCCTTCCCTCCCCACCAGACAAGGGCCTCTTTCTGTGTCCTTTCATTAAAGTAAAAAAGATTCCTTGCATTATACTTATCAAAGTAGCCATCTTCAAATGTTGTTGAAGGCCTGATTAGTATATAGACTCTTTTTTTTTTTTTTTTTTGGCAGGGCAATTGGGGTTAAGTGACTTGCCCAGGGTCACACAGCTAGTAAGTGTTAAGTGTCTGAGGTTGGATTTGAACTCAGGTACTCCTGAATCCAGGGCCGGTGCTCTCTCCACTGCACCATCTAGCTGCCCCAGTATATAGACTCTTAACTGCTTTCAGAGTAGTTCTTTATTTGCTATAGTTATTTGTATGTTTATCAAACATTTATTGAGCTGTTAGACCCACAGTAGTGGTAGATCTTAGTATATATACCTCTACCTGAACAAGGAATAAATACTAACTGATTTTGGAAGTGAGAAAAAAAATCAAACTTTGTTTTAGCCTATAGGATGTGAAACTATGTAGTATAGTGTAACCTCATGAAAGTATGTTTGTTGAGCCCGATTCCCCAATGTTAAATGGAAATTCAGGTCTTGTGAAATCACAATGTATTTAAACAAATTAAAGCCAGGTTAAAATCAAAGTGCAAAGCCTTCAGCAGCTGAAGATGTGTTCAGTCTGCTTCTGACTCCTTGGCACAGAAAGATGAGAGAAACTATTGCATTAATTCAGCTCTGTTGCACAATTAGTCTTGAGGAAATTTATAATTTAGTAATTCCAATATTTTTCTTCCAAAGACTTCTTTTACAGAGTTTCATAGACTTTAAGTTTCATCAGTATCTATCCATTCAACAAAAATTTTATTATCTACTATACTATGTACTGTGTTAGATCCCATGGGAAATAAAAGGGTCAAGAGAGAAGATTGAGAGCTCTTTTTACTCCCTCACTTTACAAGATGAGAAACTGGGCTAGGGAGGTGAAGTGGCCCATACAGAGAGTAAGTTGGAGAACTGGAATTCACACTCAAGTTCTTTATCCATTGCCCTACCCTCTTGGTTTTCAAAAAAAAAAAAATTTTGTTTTTATTTTGTCTACATTCTCTCCCTCCCACCTACTCTGCCTTTTTTCCCCACCTAACCTCCAATTGAGAAAGCAAGGAAAACAGCCTTTCTAACAAGTATGTTTAGCATATAATCAAACAGAACAGATGCCCACATTGGGTGTATCAAAAAATATGTCTCGATCTGCACAGTGAGTCCATACCTCCCTGTCTTGGGTGGGTACTTTGTTTCATCATTAATCCTCTGGAATTGTGGTTGGTCATGTTGATGAGAGTTCCTGATTCTTTCAAAGGTTGTTTGTCTTTACAACATTGTTGTTGTGGAAATTATTCTCCTGGTTCTATTCAGTTCACTTTGCATCAGTTCATAACAACCTTCCCAGGTTTCTCTGAAACCATTCCCTTTATCATTTCTTACAACACAATAGTATCCTAGCACATTTGAAAACCATAACTTGTTGGGTCATTTACCCCTTGTTTCCAATTCTTTAGCACCACAAAAAGAGCTGCTATAAATATTTTTGTACATATAGGTCCTTTTTCTCTTTCTTTGATCTCTTTGGGATACAGACCTATTAGCAGTGCTGCTGGGTTAAAAGGTATTCACAGTTTAATAGCCTTTTGAGCATAGTTCCAAATTGCTTTCCATGAAGCTGGACCAGTTTACAGCTCCAGCAACAGTGCATTAGTGTGCCTACTTTGCCCTTGGTATATGTCTTTTTCTCTTCTCTTCTCTTCTCTTCTCTTCTCTTCTCTTCTCTTCTCTTCTCTTCTCTTCTCTTCTCTTCTCTTCTCTTCTCTTCTCTTCTCTTCTCTTCTCTTCTCTTCTCTTCTCTTCTTTTCTTTTGTCATCTTAGCCAATCTGATGTCATAACTTTTTTTTTAAAAATTGGGAGTGAGGATGATGGGGGAGAACCAGATTTATCATCTCATTTGTATAGGGAACTGCCTGTTTTATATTAGAATCACTACAATTTCTAATCCTAAGAGGGCTTTCTGAGGCAAATAATTTAGTTGCCCAGTGATTGTCATATAGCCATTATGTGACAGAGACAGCATTAAATCCAGGTCTTTTTGACTGAGAAATCAGCTCTCTATCCACTTTGTTGTTGAGTTGTTTTTTAATTGTGTCTGACTGACTCTTTGTGACCTAATTTGGGGTTTTCTTTACGAAGATACTGGTATGGTTTGCCATTTTCTTTTCTAGCTCATTTTACAGATGAGGAAACTGAGGCAAATAAAGTGACTTGCCTAGGGTCACATAGCTGGTAAAGGTCTAAGACTAGATTTGAATTCACCAAGTTGAGTCTTCTTGACCATAGGCCTAATACTCTATCCACTCTGCCACCTACCTGCCCTCTATCTACTATACCAACATCAAATAAAGGCGATTCTTTCCTTCAAGGAATTCATACTCTAGTAAAGAAATTTAACAAATATACGTGTATATGCATATTCAGACATATATATGTATATATATATGTGTATATATATATTCACCATATGTGGATGAAAATATTACAGATTAGAATGTGGTATAAAAGGAGTCCAAAGCACTGTGAGAGAAGATGAAAGAACCACTTATAGCTAGAGATTAGTGTGTGTGTGTGGGGGAGATGTCCAAATCACAGTCATTTATGGTTTGAGGGCACTTATTCATAGTCTTCTCATTTGAGCCTGAAAAATGACACCATATCATTAATAGGATTGGTCTTTTTTTTTCTTGTTTGTAAATGACCAAAAAAAAAAAAAAGCCTAAAGAAGTTAATCAATTTATCTCTGGTCACATGGTTATTAATAGGTTGTGGGAGCTGGTATTAGAATCCGATCCTTCAAGTGCTTAGATCATTGTTTTTTCTATTATCCAATGATATCTTTCTTAGAGAAGAATCTCTGTGGTAGTCTTTATTTTATTTTTCAATTGACAACATCTAATATTGAGGTTAAGATACCATTCATATAAAATCCTTGTGTCACATGCCACACATCAGTTAATTAGGTTCCTAAGGTCTAACTTGGATTATTATTAATTTACTGCTTTAAGCATGCTGTGTTGTGACGTTCAAGGGAAGCCTTAGGATACTTCAAGGTGAAAGATGCTCTATAAATTTCATGATACAAATCATAACTTAATATATTTTTAGAAGTGCAAACTGCTCTGACCCTTCTTGGCAGAAAGCATATTACTTCTGATATTTGTGGGAAGTGGTCCATACCAAGAATACAAATGGAGAAGCTGAGGGAAGGGACATGGTCACATGACATTTGAATGTGGACTTTAATGACCCAGGGCCACTTTCTTCTTGGCTTTGTCCCTTCTTTTCTTAATTATCATGCCTCTTTGGAAGCTTTTCAGAATTGTGTTACTGAATACATATTACGGACTTGCTGGAGGTTGTTACTGATGGCTGTTTATAAGATTCTTTAGTTGTGTGCTTTTTTAAAATCTTATTCAGTCTTGACCTTTTTTAGGAGAAAAAATGCATATTTTCCAATATTTTGAGTTCCCACAGTGATAGTATCTCATCTTAGAACTTTCATAAAGTTAGTTCTAGAGAAATCCAAGAGCTTAGTCCATTGACTTTTGGAATTTGGCTATAATATTCCTGGAAGTTTTCTTTTTGGGATCTCTTTCAGGAAGTGATTGGTGGATTCTTTTGATTTCTATTTTACCTTCTGCTTCTAGAATATCAGGGCAATTTTCCCTGACAATTTCTTGAAAGATGGTGTCTAAACTCTTATTTTGGTCAGGGTTTTCAGGTAGTTCAATGATTTTCAAATGATCTCTCCTGGATCTATTTTCCAGGTCAGCTGTTTTTCCAAGGAGATAGTTCATATTGCCCTCTTTTTTATTCATTTGGATTTGCTTTACTGTGTCTTGGTTTCTCATAAAGTCACTGGCTTCCATTTGTTCAATCCTCATTCTTAGGCAATTATTTTCTTCAAAGAGCTTTTGTATCCTTTTCCATTTGGCTTTTCAAGCTGTTGACTTGTTTCTCATGACTCTCCTGCATTGCTTTCATTTCCCTTTCCATTCTTTCCTCCACCTCTCTAAATCTTCCTCCTATCTCTTCTACTTTCTCTTCAAAATCCCTTTAAAAGCACTTCCATGCCCTGAGACCAATTCATATTTTTCTTAGAAGCTTTGGATGTTGGAGCTTTGACTTTGTTATTATCTTCTGAGGGTGTATTCTGGTCTCCTTGCCCCCCCAAAAGCTATCTAAGTGTCCGCTGTTTTCTTTGCATACTCATCTCAATCCAGAAATCTGATTCTCTGTGGTCAAAAGCCTGGCGTACCTGTGACCCTCCCCTACTGGGCTCCCACCACTCGAGTCCTCTCACTGGTTCAGAACCATGGCACTTTGCCCTCAACTCCAGCAGAAACCGCAGCCACTTCACCCTGGCCAACTGTTGAACCCCGTCACTGGTCCATGAGCCTAGCGTCAGAAGAAGTTGCTAGCGGCGAAAACTCCAAGGCCCTGGAGGCACAGTCTGTTCCAGGCTGGGTCCTTCACGCTGAGCTCCTCTCTCAGCCCAAATTAGTAGGTGGTCCCAGTTGCCATCTTTGACTGGAAAATAGTCTCACTCTGTTCTTATGAGGGTTAGGCTGCTCCAGGAGTTGTTTTATAGCATTATTTATGGAGTGTTTAGATTATTTATCTGGAACTTGGGGAAGTCACAGCCTTTCCTCTGCCATCTTGGCTCCAGCCCCCCCGACCCCGTCCATTGACTTTTGAGAAATGTTGCTATTGGACAATATGTGAAATTTCATTTCTAAGTATAGATGGCCTTGTAAGATGACTTATTGTCACTCTTAAAGTACATGTATCTTTAAGTCTAACATAGTTAGCACGTGTATCTTTTTAGTCAAAGTCTAAATGTTAAGTTTAACATTTTTAGAATTGGAGAAAACTTACTCCTTAATGTTTCTATGATTGATTTAGTCCTTAAAATATTTATAAGAGCGTTTTTACAGAAAAAGTGTCTCCCCCCCCCCAATTTTGTTACTTTTGTTTAGGTTGAAGAAAATGGTTGACTTATAATTATATGCATCTTCTGACCCAAGCCTGAAGTGACATGCATATGCTGACCAGAATCAATCCTGAGGTTTTCTCTGTATTCATACTTTTGGGGTGACGGTAGTGAGGAGCAGGTTTGCTTCCATCCTAGGTTTTCTTTGGAAATCCTAGCATTTGCCCATTTTGATTTCATTTAGTAGTCTTTAATTTCCTTTTCACATAAGCTAATAAGTCATGGAACAAAGAACAAATTTATCACACACAACAAAGGATGGAAAAGGACTCATACCCAAACCCACAGATAATTAAGAACCTCTATAGACTTAAAACCATACACCGGATTTGAGTTCTCCCCTTCTCAAAGCAGAGTGGAAAGAACTTGGGGTTGCTAAGAATTTTTGTTTAGTATCACAACATTTTTTAGGACTCAGTACCAGTGAAGAGTTAAGTCTGGATTTATCTTTTTTATTACTTGGCTCTGTTCCTCAGTTTTAGCTTCAGTTCCCGCTTGATAAAGGAATTTTTCCATTTGAAGCTGCCGTTCTGCTAAATGTTTGCTCTTGGTTCTATCACTCTTCTACTTGTACTCCATCTGTTTTTGTTGCTTGCATTACATCTTGTATCTATGCTATTGTTAGTGTTGTTGTTGTTTCTGCTTGGAGTGAGAGTGCCCAGGCCAACATGTCTTAGGGCTAGTCAATACCTATCCCACTAGAGGAGTTCAGAGAAACCTGGAGAGTCTTGCGTGAGCTGATGATAAGTGAGATGAGCAGAACCAGAAGAACATTGTACACAGTATCATCAACATTGAGTGTTGATCTACTGTGATGGACTATATTCTTCTCATCAATGCAATGGCACAGAAGAGTTCCAGGGAACTCATGATGGAAGAGGATCTCCAAATCCAAGAAAAAAAATACCTATCCCACTGTATTGTTAGTCTTTCAACTCTACACACTGACACAAACATGTGCTCATGCGTCTCTTCAGACCTTTATCTTCGACTTTCACAAAATTGGGTCTCCACTTTTTACTCCTTCACAAATTAGAATAAATAAATCCAGGATACTTTTTCACTGTACCAGAATTCAAGTTAGTTCTTCTCTCCTTTCTCCTTCTCTTCCTCCTTCCCTTTCTTTTCTTCTCTCTCCCTCCTCCCCATGTCCCTTTCCCTCTCTTCCTTATTCTTACCCTTTATACACAGTCAGATCCTATCTATTTCTTAGACTTTTGAAGCTGAAGATAAAGACTGGCACTTTGTGTTACTTTTCTACTATCTCTAGTGATTTACTTAATCCAACCATTGCAGATTACCTTGACTCTCGAATGAGCTTCAGGGGGTCACTAGGAACACTGGAGGGAGGCAAAGGGGAAGGAGCCTAGGGAAGGTACCTGATAGTGGGGCATGGTGAAAAAGGCAGAGAAGTTCTAAAGTAGTGCAGCCAGATGAGACATGAGATGTTCTGAATGGAACCTCCTTAAGTGGAGGTTTGGTATTAATGGCTCCACCCTCCAATCAGAAGGACAGAGTGCGATGGTGATGAGATAGAGTAACCAAAGCTGATGGGATCTTGCAGGGGAATGAGGTTTTCTCAATGATGAGCTTCTTCAGTCATGGTGGAGAAGTCAGAGAAGTCCCAAAGTGTTCTCCAAAAAAGTAGGTGCCTGCTCAGTAACTTCTTGCTTGCTTCTTTTTGTTATCCCAATCTAGTATTATATAGAGTCCCTTGTTTCTTAGATCCTTTAACTTGCTTTGCTACCTTTGCTGTTCTTGAAGTGTTTTTAGCCTTGGGTAAGGCTGACACTTAATTCACCTGTGGCTTCCAGAGAGAGAGAGAGAGAGAGAGAGAGAGGAGAGAGAGAGAGAGAGAGAGAGAGAGAGAGAGGGGAGGGGGGGGAGGAGAGGAGAGAGACACAGAGAGACATAGAAAGAATTTGAGAATTTGGGGTGGTCCACACAGATGCATGAAGAGGACTGGGTAAGATGAAAGGACAGCTCATGGTCCTATTTGGCCTGAAGCTACAATTTGTAATGGGGATGGAGTATTGTCAAATCAGGCTCATTAAATAAAGCCAGGAGCCTTTATTTTAGCCCCTAGGGAGGAAGAGAGAAAGATCCTGGAAGGTTTTTGAAAGAGGGGAGTGATGTGGACAGACCTCTTCATTGGGAAGCTGAAAAACAGTTGTCCTAATAGAGAGCTCTGATTTTTATAAAAGTTACCAAATTTCTTTTTCAAAATCTCATCATGAGATTTGAACTAAATCCTTATTGATACTTTTTAATATGATCCTAATGAATACCAGTGAGAACCTATTGCATCTCTTTTCCTCTCTAATTCTATAATTAATGTGTTCTAACATCATTTATTCTTCCATAAGCATTCCACTGATGGATCAGTTTTACTTAAAATTTAAACATCCCAAGTTGGTCATCCTGGCAAATAGTTATTTATGTAGAGAATCAGTTTGTTGAAATTGTGACCTGAATCTTGGCTTGGACCCTAATAAATCCTATGACCATAGCCTCAACACTTCACCTTTCTAAGTCTCAGTTTCCCCATCTCTAAAATGGACTTCACAGGTTAATATCAGGTCAAACAAGATAACATAAGTCAAAGCACTATACACAGGTTGTAAAGACAAGTCAGTACTTCTGCTATTCACCACAAAGAGCCTTCAAACATGGCCAAGTCTCCCCCATCCTTTAAAAAAACCCTCCATAAGGGGCAGCTAGGTGGCACAGTGGATAGAGCACTGGTCCTGGATTCAGGAGGACCTGAGTTCAAATCTGGCCTCAGACACTTAACACTTACTAGCTGTGTGACCCTGGGCAAGTCACTTAACCCCAATTGCCTCACACACACACACAAAAAAAGAAAAAACCCTCCCTAGACCCTACCTTCCCCTCAGGCTTCCATCTGCTATCTCTCCTCCCTTTCTCAGCCAAATTCCTTGAAAAGAGTTGTTTGTACTAAGTACCTCCACGTCTCTGTTCGTGCAATTCTCAACCCTTCTGATTTCATCTCTGAATTGAACTTACTCTCTCCAAAGTTCCCAAAGACCTCTTAATTGCCATATCTGATGGTCCTTTCTCCATCTTCACCCTTCCTCCCCCCTTCGTCCCAGGTCTCTTTCTCAATTGGCAAAGTGGCACTGTCTCCTGGTTGTTTCACCCTTGTCACAGGCCCCCTTTCTCTTCTCTTTATGCATATTCCCATTGATCTCATCAGCTCCCATGGATTTAATGAACATCTCTATAGTGATGACTCACAAATCCACAGTGCTAGTCTTTCCCCTGACTTTGTCTTCACCACCAGTAAGTCTAAACTGGACTTATCTTTTCCTCTGAACCCACCCGTCTTCCTATATCTGTCAAAGGAACCACCATTTTCCTGTGTTTCTAAGCCTGGGGTTATCGTCAGTGCCTCTCTCCCCTCTTTCTACACCCCATCCTCCAATCACTTCGTGTTTCTTTTATATATTTCCCAAATTTCCTGATCTCTCCCTAAGGGCAAGGATCATTCTTCTGCGTTTATATTGCTGGTGCCTAGCTCAAGATCTGGCACATAGTTGGAGTGCAATCAATGTTTGTTGATTTTTAACCAGGAATAACTAGAACACCTAATGCTGCCACCTGAATGGAATCTCTTGATTTCTAAAGATCACAGATTATGCTTCTGATATGACTTGTTTTTAATAAAATTGTGGAATTTTAGAGTTGAAAAAGGTATTAGAAATTAATATCATGCATCTGATTTTCCCATAATCAGTGAAGGGGATGAGTCTATTATCTAGTGGTTTTTTAAAGTAAGTTCAGCTGTTCATTTACATAGACTACATCCATACATCCATCTTCTCTTCAGGGATGTTTGTTTATTACTCTTTTGTAAACCCCTAATAGCAATTCCAATCAGTGTTAACAGTACATCCTGTAAGCCAGTAGATATTAGACATTCCATCTGAAACAGACTATTTAAGAATAAGACAATTGGGATCATTTAGAACGAAAGTGGCTTTTAAAAAATTAACACCTGATTATTCCTCATTCTGGATCCCAGTGTTTAGTTTATTTAATGTTAACATTATCATGAATCTATAGTTCCCAGGCTTTCACTTCAGTAGCTGGTTCTGTAAAGTCATTATTATTGATGTTTACACTTTTTGTTATTAGAAACTTAAAATGATGAAGACAGATCCAAACATGACTGCTTGCTTCACCCTTGCCTCAAAATAACTAATATATCAAAGTAATCTAGTTTCTCTCACTGTCATTAGTTTCTCTTTGAATTTAAAAGTAAGTTTCTAGGCAAAACTTGTGTTTTGGGTGTCTCTTATATTCAGCATTTTCTCTTGCCAGATCTTCTTGGCTTCCTTTTTTAGTCTTAGTGTGCCATTTATGTCTCTCAGTGTATAAAGAATAAATGGGTCTGTTGTTCATCGCCATCAACAGAACCAGATCTTTAAATGTGACACTGAACTAAGACTTGGTTTCCCAGAATGCCTGCCTGCCAGATCCCACATGGGCTCAGCTGGTGCTTCAGTCTTCTAAGCATACTTAAAAAACAACACACCATAGCACTGTTGTACATTAACTGAAATATGTAAGTTAAATTTAAAATTTGTTTAGCAGAAAAGAACAGAGATGGTGATTAGCAAAAGGCTGTAGTTTTAGAACAGAGAATTATAGAATGAGGTATTTTGCTTTGGCAAACTGATCTGGTTTATGAAAGGAAAATCGTAGAGTAGGCAGTTGTTTTGACATGCTGAGTAAAATGATCAATTTAGGTAATTAAGTTTTGTCTTTTTAGTAGGATTTTTGTTTTAAATTATACGTTTCCCACAAAGTGCTTTTGGCTAGCTTAAGGTTTGGGTAACAACTGCGTGGTTGGTGGTTGTTAAGGATGTGGTCGGTGTATTCCAGAGGTCTGAGTATTGTGCCTGGTCCTTGGGGAGTTGAACACTTAACTCTGCCAGGCATAGAGTTGCAGCCTATCCAGTGCATAGGTAGAGGTCCCGGGGAAAAGTCTGATCCTTGCTTTCTTTCATAAGCCAACAGAGTGTGCCTGGAGCTTTGGATCTGTGTGCACAAAACAGTGTCCAGTATGAAGGTTTCCAATAACTGACAGGTGAAGCAAGAAATCTGTTACTATAACTATAGCCATACATCAGGGCTGTGGAAATTAAATTGGTTGCCATGACAAGTACATTTAAGAACCAAAACAGTTCCTCCAAGACTTGAATTTTTTTGGGGGGGGGGATCTGTTTGTTTTAGGGACATTCTTAAAAGCTTTTTCTGAACTTAAATTGAATGGCAAATGTTGTCTATCCTATTTGTCAGTAAATTTTGTAATTATGTAAAAGGTTTTTTTCTTTGACGAATTTATTTTTATCCTGTTTCACTGAGCTTTTTTTCATTACCACTTGGCACTCAAAATAGCTTCTGCTTAATTTCTAGCTTTCACAGTCACTCTGTGGATCACTGTAGTGACACTATATACAGTGAAATCATTCTTTCCACTTAAATCCCTTCGCCCCCATTTTCAGAATTTTAAGTAATACCCTCATAAAAATCTGCAGTCTGTCTTTTCTCTGAGAGGTTTCCCCTCCTCCAGTTTGAGAAATAAATGTGGAAGTTCTTTATTTGAGAGCCAACTTATTTAATAATTCTTTCTGCTTTGTTTTTAAAAACCAGGCTTACACCTGAAGAGATCAAGTTCCATCACTTAATTTCCAGTGGAAAAGAATACTAACTTTGTATAATTAATCGTAGGACTTAAAATTGGAAGGGAACATAGATATTATCTTGTACATATAGCTTTTCCTTTTTCCTGGAGGACAGGACTGCAGAAGGCGGGGAGATTTTGCATCAAGGTCCTGTGCCTCTGAGTCTATTGTTCTCGTTATTGCCTGCCTGCTAACACCATGGGATTCAAGAAGAAACTTGGACCAGATTTTTTTGAATACATTTTGGCCCCTCATTTAACAGTCACACTTCTATACACAAAAGTTAAAAATAGGATTCTTCTGGGAAATGTCATGACTTTTAATTTTTGCAGTTTATCCTTTTGGAACGATAATTATTTTTAAGGAACAAGTTTAACCTTTCTCTCTGGTTACTTACTGGGAGGATAATCCAGATTCTTCTTGTTCAAGAGAGGTGGGTCCTTGGAGGAGCCCCTGTGAACTGTGCTCATTTTGGTTATGCGCAGTGAAAGAAGAGAGTCTCATTTCAGTATGACAGTTTTAATGGATCTCCATGGAAAATAGGATGTGCTTTTCGTACATGACCACATTGATTCAGCCATTCCATGACTAGGGAAAGAGAGGGTGAGCTGCTAGGTAGATGTGCTTTTTAGTCACATTGAAATGGGAAACGGTTCTTAGCCTGTGAAGATAGGTTTTCAAAGAGAGCCATAAGAATAAAATGAATAAATGCTCATATTATTATAATGATAATAGTTTCTTCACTATGTGGCTCTCTGGAGATTCTGATTGAGAGCCCTTCCCCAAACTGCCATTTTAGTCCTTTGCTATATTATCTAAGTATTCGTGGAAGACATGTTTTGTATTTGAGGAAATCATTTCCATGTAAGTGGAATATTCCTAACTCGGGTATCTGTTGAGTTAGTTAGATAATAATGAGTCTCGTGGCCTTCATAAAGTGGGAGGTCATTTCTATTCTATTCAACTTTTGCACTGCAGCTTTAGTGATTTCATTAACTTTGAAAAGGGTGCTGATGGCGACGTGTTGGTCGTGGGCCAGGAAGGATAGATGACACCTTTTTCTATTTCTAAGACTATCCCTAGGTTGAAAGGTTCATCTTTAATTTGGTATTTTGGGGAGAGAACCAATACTTTTGCTTTATTATAAGTGGAGCCCACAGGTTTTTACAGTTTCTTTACCAACCAGAAGTCCCAGGAGAAATGAAGTCATTGACTTGATCTAAAATCTCAATGCAAAGGGTTCCTTATAATAAAATAGGGAACACATTTTGTGTGACTTTTGATTCAGACTTCAAGGAATTTCTGGATGAAGTATAGTCTATTGCTCTTACAAATAAATACTGTGACAGAAGGAAAGAGAGCCACCAAGCTCTGGGAGCTCTAAGTATACAGTTAATTCTTGTGTTTCCTTTCCCCCACTTGTTCCACAACCATCCTGGTTTAAGCAACCTCATTACTTCTCACTTCTCAGCTATGGCAATAGCTTCCTGATTGATTTCTTTGCACCTAGTGTTTCCCTTCTCTGGTCCATTCTCTACTGAGCTGCTACAGTGATATTCTTTTTTTGGGGGGGGGTGAGGCAATTGGGGTTAAGTGACTTGCCCAGGGTCACACAGCTAGTAAGTGTCAAATGTCTGAGGCCAAATTTGAACTCAGGTCCTCCCGAATCTAAGGCTGGTGCTCTATCCACTGCACCACCTAGCTTCCCCCAGTGATATTCTTAAAGCATGTCCCTTCCCAGCTTTAAAACTTCCTCTGGGGGTGAAATACATACTCTTCCTTTTGTCATTGAAAGCACTTGCCAGTCTAGCTTCACCCTCCTACCTTTCTGGTGATACTTCCTCCTTCAAGCTCCCCATTCCACTCAAATTGACCTTCTTGCTGTTCCTCATACAAAACATTTCCTTCCCCATCTCCAGGCCTTAACACCCTCCCCCTCCCCCCCATCTTTTGGAATCCTTAGCTCCAGTTAGAGTTTAGCTCAAGTGCAGTCTCCCACACAAGGCCTTTTTTTGGATTCCCTTTAGTTACTAGTGTTCCCTTCTTCCCCAATTACTTTCTGTTTACCTTGCATATATTTTGTACATGTGCTCATGTTGTCTCTCTACTAGAATAGAATTTCCTTGAGGACGTGTTTGCTCTTACATTCTGAGGACCGACCTGTACAGCGTACAGAGTTTCTCCTGAAGCCTGGGAAGAAGGGGGAGGGGAGGATAAGGCAGTTAATGGTAGTCTTGATCAGAATATTGAATCCTGCGTTATATTCTAGAGGCAAATCTTGTTGTGTATGTCAGGTACTACATAAATAGCCATTTGATTTCTCTTCCCTCCATTGTTTTTAGTCCAGCCTTTTGGAATGTGGTTTTTTTCCCTCCCTGTGGAAATGAAGCTCTTACTTTATGATGGTAACTATTGGGAAAATAGGGTATACTTTGCCAGCATCCATTCTTTAAGGTGTAGTCTGCCTGGGTAGTGGGGACAAAGACAGTTGGAGAAAACTATAAATGGTGCTGTTTAATGGCCTTAAAAGTTGAGAGGAGTAAGAAAAAGTACTTTTATAGCAGCTTTTTTAAATCATCCATTTAAGATGTTGAGAAAAAAGCTCCAGGTTACTTTGTATTAATTCTTATTAAAAATGGTTTGCATTTTAGCTATAATCTAATACCTGTATGTATTTTGGTGAAGTCATAAAATTTGGCTGGTAGTTGTGGTGGAGATGGGACAGTTTCTAATTGTCCTTGTATCTTGCTGCCTTATTTCAGTTTGCTACCTCTATTGATTGAAACAGATAATGCAGTTTTCAGTTTGACACCTGAAATTACCTTTCTATACTTTGATGATATGGAAGGCAATCTTTTTTTAAAAAGCTAATACTTTGGGGGCGGCTAGGTGGCGCAGTGGATAAAGCACCGGCCCTGGAGTCAGGAGTACCTGAGTTCAAATCCAGCCTCAGACACTTGACACTTACTAGCTGTGTGACCCTGGGCAAGTCACTTAACCCCCATTGCCCCGCAAAAAAAAAAAAAAAAAAAAAAGCTAATACTTTGTCCTAGTTGAAGGAAATGGCTTTGGTCACTTGAATATTCTCTTTTAATATTCTGCCAGTAAACCTCCCTGCAAAGGAAATTAGTGTTCTCCCTGTGCAAGGACACACAGATTTGCAAAATGTGTGTGTGTATGTATATATGTATGTATATATACACATGTATGTATGTATTCATATATAGATTTTAAAGAGAAGATTGATTGAGGTGGAAAGAGCAGGGTGATAGTAAAGGGAAGTCAATAATAAACTTTAAAATTTTAATGGTCTTCTTTTTGATATTATTATGTATCCTATATTGAAAGATCAAGTCTTGGGGCAGCTAGGTGGCACAGTGTATAAAGCACCGGCCCTGGATTCAGGAGGACTTGAGTTCAAATCCGGCCTCAGACACTTGACACTTACTAGCTGTGTGACCCTGGGCAAGTCACTTAACCCTCATTGCCCTGCCCCCCCCCAAAAAAATTTGAAAAAAAGTGCAAGTCTTCTAGCCAAGCTGCCCTAGTATTAGGAGATGTTTTATAACTACCAATTTATCACAGGTGTCTTGTGGTTTAACAGTTCATGCATTGCTTTGTAGAATTGCAATGCTTGTCTTCTGGTGATATGAACACTAGATTCCCTGTTCCTTCCTAAAGCTGTGTGTGTATTTCTAAATCAGTTGCAGGCACAAGCTAGTGTTGGCTTTAAATGGGAATGATTTAAAATTTCTAGACCATGGCAGGTGCAAAATAATGGTATAAGATGCCCTAATGTACACATTGAAGATCTGCAAGGCCATTCATAAGTTGTCAGCTATCCAATGTCTAATATCAGTTGCTGCATTAATGAATGCTGGCACACAACTTAATTAGGAGTAGCTAAACACTGAATGAATCAAAATAGGTGACCTCACTTTAAACTCCAGCTTGTGATACAGGGCTCAGCCTGGATTGAAGTACTATGTGCCCAGCCTAATAATTAGACATCTTTGGAAGTGCTTAATGCAGATGTTCTCAGATGAGCCTGCTTCTCAGCCTTCTGCCTCCTGCTGTGTCCCTCCTCTTTGCTGCCCCTGGCGCTGCCGGCCTCCCCCCCCCCCCCCCCCCCCCCCCCCGTTTGTTCTTCAGAACACAGTTCTACAAATTTAGGAATGCAAACGTAGAGCTGAAAAGTTAGCCACATTATTGGGGAAAGTTGGATTCAGTACTTTCCCTCTCATTTATATTAAATAATTTGGTTACAGGTCAGAAACAAATGTATAGGTAAGAGTTTTCTTTTCCAAAGCCTGCCCACGTACAACTTTTCTTAAATGTCAATTTTACTAGTTGGTTTATCAGAAAATAGTAATTTGGAGAGGTAGAGGAAAAAATGGAAAGAGAAGTGAGAGTGATGCAGGAAAGTCATGAGAAAATAGTAATTTGGGTGTCTGTTTTAATGAACTTTACATCGTATTTAAGATGTTTGAACCACATTGCTATTAATCCTTGTTTTTTTTTCCCTTCCACTTTTCCAGTTATTATACATTTACTCTGTGTAAGAAGAGATGCCATCCTTACATTTAGCTTTTTACAGTCTGGTTGGGAAGGTTATTTTGTATGAAAAGTTAACATAATAATACAAAACTATATGTTATTAAGTGCCAAATGAGTGATTCACAGGATGTTATTGGAACTGAAGAAGGGAGGAGATTTGGTATGTGTTAGGTTGGTTAAAGGACTTCATGGAGTGCTTTGAACAGGGGCCTGACGGATGGGTAGGATCCCTAGGATGTTGTTGGCCTCTGGAAGCAAAGGAAGGCACACATAGAAGACACAATAAAGAGATATAAGGTATAGGGTCTGAGACAGAGAAGGACCACAGTATTTAGAGACAGAAGGGGGGGGGGGCGGAATGCAGACTGGCACATCCGCATTCTGCCCTCTGGGCCCTTCAGTGTTAATCCCTGGTGACTGGGAGATTATCATTACAAATGGAGGAGTCTGGTAGGGGTAATGATTTTGTGGAAATTGGGATCTGCAGAGCAGGCCTGGAGGTGTGTATTTGAGACCGAGGGAATCCTGAAGAGCGGGTCTGTCAGAAATGGTGTCTGCTCTCCCCTACCCCGCCCCCTTCTTGTTCTCTGCCATAGCCTGGTCTCCTTACCTTCATCTGCTCTCAGACCAAAGTTGTCCCTGAGTAGGTAGGTTATCTTGGAGGATCCCCAGCCTTTCAAAGCAGTTGGCTCAGTTTCAAGTTCTGTTCTCGGATGCCGGGTGTCCCTGCCTATTACCCAACTCCTTACCTATTTCCCCCACCCATTGCTTCCCCAGACGCTTGTTTGGCTTTGTTCCCTGAGCCCTGGGTTCCTGATCCCTGTTTTAGCTACTCTTCCTAGACCTGACCCCTGCCTGCCTGGACCTCTCTCCCTGCCTTAGGCAGCCTTGCCCTCTTGGAGCATGGAGCTTGCCCACTTGACTTATGTTATCTCCCAGCTCCTTTTAACAGACATGGACTAAATGCCTTCTAAGGCTCTAGAGCTGATTGAACTCTTGACTCTAATCCCTTTTGGCCACACCTGTCCTGCTGCAGTTCAGGACCTAGTAGGACAAAAGGGGTCTTCTGAGAAAGAGAATCTTTTTTAAAATGCGAAATCAAATAGTATTTCCTAGAATCCAGGGAACTTTGGAGCTGAAAAAGGCACTACATAATACCTGAGACATGTCCCCTGCATTCCTGATTTTCCTTCTCTAGGTTTTGTGTGACTTCTTGCTTTTATGTGAACATGTGATTTAAATGTTAGCAGGATTTAGCAGTTCTGTTTAACTTTGATTTTTAAATGTTGATAATGGTGAAAACACCCATCTTTATCCTTTAGGCAGTCTTCCTCTCAAGATTTGTGAATGCATCCATTTTAATAAGTAGAAATGTATTAGAAATACACTGGAGAACTTGCTATTTAAAAGGATTCTATTATACTTTTTTTATAAAGAGAAGCATTTAACACCCACAAATGACCACTCTCATTTACATTTTGAGGACAACAACAACAAAAGAGGGCCAATATTGTGTGGATTTGCCTGTGTTCGAACACTGAGTTCCCCATGTCCCTTGGATGTGAGAAAAGCAAGAGCATCTTTTCACTTGACATGGGACCACTCCAGTGGCCTCAGATAGTTGTTGAAAGGGAGGACACTTTGCATTCATACCTCTCTGGTTGCTATCTATAGAATGATTCCTGAGAGTGATTGGATGTTTCAAAACGAGCTCTTAAACCTTCAAAGGATTTGGGGGTAACAGAGCTGAAGCTCCTGAAATAGTTAGCTAAGTGACATGGACCAGAGATTGAGTTTTGATACTCTGGAAAGACCTTCTGCCGGCATTGAGGACTTCTTTCTATGTAGCATGTAAATATGCGAACATTTCATGTGTGTTCTGCATACACAGTCTTGGTATTTTCAATTGCATAAATAAGTTATAGTAAAAACTACCAGAATATATTAATTATGCACACAGCTGTAAAAAAAGGGGGGGGCTTCTTAACAGAATAAACCCCTCAATATTATGTATGGCTGCTCTTTTGATTATAAAGGAAACATGGATGTGGCCTATGAGGGTAAGATGAATGTACTTCTGCCATGCAGGGCATTTCTGAGAACTTAATCAGTATGCAGGTATCCGAAGCATGACTTTAATCGGAATTCAAGAAACCGGCAAGCCCTTCAGGCTTATCCCTCTTGTCATGCTGAGGAGGCCACCAGTGTTGGGTCCCACGCTAAGAGCAGAATATAAATGTGAGTTTGAAGAGTTAATTTGGTGGATTTTCGGAGCCCTTGGCCTGGGTGGCAGCTGCTGCTTGAAGGCTCCTCTCGGGGAGGCTAGGTGCCTGTAGCAGCTGCTCCTCCCTTTCATCCCCCTCTCCCTCATGGTGGCGGGAGGGCCTGGCAGAATGGACTGGTTACAAAATATCTATGGGTTTAATGAGGTTGAAACTTGGCAACTATCTCCCAGAAAAACATTGCCAGGGAGTGTGAGCATTTTTCAGATGGCTTAGCGTCTTTAATGAGCATTTGTTACTTTCCACAGAGTAACATTCTTTGTATGAAATGTATTGCTCTTTGTGAAAAGGTTATTAAATTCTGTTCAAGTTTGTAACGGAAGACTCTGCATATTTGCAATCTCTTCGGATTGTCGCTTTTCTGTCAGCAGATTTATTTTAGCATCAAAAGATGAAGGGATCTGGGAAAGATTGAATCCAGAATTCTCCTCTGTCCCTTCACCTTGATTGGGCTGTGTTTGACCTCCTCCACTCCCCGAACAAAGAACTAAAACTATTCTCTGTCAAAGTTCTAGGCTAGTACTTGAGAAGTAGGACAAAGAGCTCCTACCTTGGAAAGGCAGGAAATAAAAAAAAAAAATGCCCCCAACTCTTTTTTTATTGAGCCCTATTGCCCAACGCCTCCCCCTCCCCTTATGAATAATGCGGTTATAAATCCTGCCAGCAATCAATAAGTATTGAATGAACTCCAAACGGCAGTGTGTTAGAGAGTCTCTTGGCTGCATTCCAAGTTTGGTGTTGCCCTTCATTCACAGGATCAACATTTCATTTCTTAACGGGAAACCTGAGGAATTCATCCCTTTTGAAATGGAAACATAGACACAGTGAGCTTGAATGAGTAGCTACAGGCTAAAGCGGCCCATTGGAATGGAATGAGAGCAGTGCTTGATGAGATCCTGCTAGGTCTCAGCCAGGATGAATCTTGGGCCTTTTCTTTTCAGCAACGCATGAACAATCAAAGGCCCTCTTTTTATCTATTGTTACCAAGGAGGACATCCATTTAAAGTTCAAATTCCAGCAGGCTTGGGAAGAAGGAAAGGCGATAGCTGTAGGCTGGGCTAGGAGATGATAATCAAGCATCCGAAGTGGGCTGAAGACAAGCCCGCACTTTGTCCTTTGACAGGAGAGAACAGGCTGGGGCTACTTAGTTCTGAATGGGGGCTTGAAGGTGGTGCCCCGGCAGCATCTGGTGCTTTGCTTCCCTGCTGCAGCAGGGGGGATCACAATGTGAAATTGGGCCCAAAATGACATTTAATGAAGTGAGCCTCGGGGTGGCAGGCTCCCCATGCTCTAACACCAGAGGGCTCTGAAGGAGTGCAAGCCCCTAGGACAGGCAAGAACAGGAATATCTCTTGGAGGCGGTGTCTCTGCGCTCCCCTACTCTTTTCTTCCCCTTTCTTCCTCCAATTGCTCTTGCCACCCTTTCTAACCAAGGTCGGGTCTGTCACAGACACTGCCTTACCTCCAGGGCTCAGAAGCCACAGATGTTTTTTCCTCTTGTTCTGTTACCTACCAGCGAGACTGGAAAGCTTAATGGCAACTCCAGATTTATCTAGCTGCAATGACACTCACTGTTGGAATAGTTAAAGAAAACCAGACCAGGTTTTTGACATTGTGGAAATGGGTTGCCTAATAATCCCTAACACCCCTCCACCCCCACCCCACTCCCCCCAGTGCACTTGTGGTCAGCTGGATAGATTTGTGCACTGCCTTTTTCCCCTCCAGATTTTTGGAACCAGTAGTTACATTAGACCTAGTGGTGCTACCACAGGCCTCTTAGGATGGCCACCAAAGAAAGAGGTTTCCAAAGGTGATGGTATTGAAAGTGCTGGGGGTGAATGGTGGAGGAAGGAGTGTACACCCAAGGCGTTTATACCTAAGGACTGAAGTTGAAGCCTTATTGGCAGTGAACTCTGCCTAAGTTAAAAAGCAAACTTAGTCTTTACTGATTAGTTTTGACTTCTCCGTTTATTTAGTTCTGTGTATATTTGTCAGGGGTTTTAAAAATCTGAGGTTATGAGAGTCTAGTGTAAAACTTTTTCATTTCACAGCTGAATCAATTTAACTGTCACTTCTTTCTGTCTTCTGTTAGACTTGTGCTGTACAGACCAGTTTCTGTTAAACATAGATACTGGTACATAGGTGTGATAAAAGTAAAACAGATGTCTGACGTTTAGCAAAGTGGAACAAGTTAGCTGGCGATGCCCGTCTCTTTGCAGAGTTAGACTTTCCCGTTTTGGAAAATGTTAGCTAGTCATTTATTACCGCCTCTTCCCACATGCACAGGAACTTAAATTTGTCCAAAGTGTAGAAAAACAAACATAATTGTGCCTTACTCCTGTGACCAAATCTCTCTTCTGAGCATGACCCTTTTTACCCATTCTTTAAAACAAAACCAAACAAAACAAGCCAGTATTATGATTCTTTGCCATTCCCGAAGATATCCTATTTGGACATTTCTGGGAAATTAATCAGTAAGTATTTATTAAGCACTTGTTATGTGCCAGGTATTGGGGATACAGAGGCACAATTGAGACAAGGCCCCTGGCCTCCAGGAACCTATAGTCTATTGGAGGAAATAATTATATGCATATAACGTTATACACAACTATATGAACATAGGTACAAGCTAATTTGGGAGGTGGAGGAGGCAAAGGCAGTGCATTCAGAGTATTGGGGGTGGGGCAGGAGTGAAGGCATGGAAACAGATAAAGTATCACGTCCCAAAGAGAAGTAAGAAGGCCACTTTGGCTCTGCTGCAGAATTCATGAAGGAGAATAATGTAGAATAAGTCAAGAAAGGTAGGTTGGAACCAGGTTGGGAAGGAGACAGTAGGGAGCCATTGGAACTTATCGAGCAGGAAGTGAGATGATCAGACTTGTGCTTTAGATGATCACACTCTTTGTTGTTGTTGTTGTTAATTTATTATTTATTTTTAATATAAATTTTTAAAGAAAATTTTGAGTTTTGAATTCTCTCCCACCCCTCCCCCCACCCATTGAGAAGGCAAGTGATATCAGTTATACATTTGAAATCTTGTAAAGCATATTTCCATATTAGCCATGTTGTGAAAGAGTGAAAAATTGTGAAAGTGAAAAAATCATGCTTCAATCTGCATTCAGACTCCATCAGTTCTCTTTCTGGGGGCGAATAGCATTTTTCAGCATGGGTCCTTTGGAATTGTCTTGTAACCTTGTATTAATCAGAATAGCCAAGCCATTCACAGTTGATCATTGTATAATATTGTTGTTACTGTGTAAAGTGTTGTTGGTTTTTTGTTTGTTGTTGTTGTTGTTGTTGTTGTGTTTTTTTTGGTGAGGCAGTTGGGGTTAAGTGACTTGCCCAGGGTCACACGGCTAGTAAGTGTTAAGTGTCTGAAGCTGGATTTGAACTCAGGTCCTCCTGAATCCAGGGCCAGTACTCTGCACCACCTAGCTGCCCCGTAAAGTGTTCTTTTAGTTCTGCTCACTTTACTTTACATCCGTTAATATAAATCTTCCCAGATTTTTCTGAAACCATCCCACTCACCATTTACAATAGTATTCCATTACAATCATAAACCACAACTTGTTTAGCTGTTCCCCAGTTGATGGGCATCCCCTCAATGTCCAATTCTTTGCTATTACAAAAAAGAGCTGCTACAAATATTTTTACACATACAGATCCTTTTCCTTTTATCATTTTGCAATACATGCCTAGTAGTGGTATTGCTGGATCAAAGGGTATGCACAGTTTTATAGCACTTTGGGCATTGTTCCAAATTGTTCTCCAGAATGGTCTGACCATTCTGGTCCAACAGCTCCACCAACAGTCCATTAGTGTCCCAACTTTCTGACATCCTCTCCAACATTGATCATTTTCCTTTTTTGTCAGATTAGCCAATCCGATAGGTGTACGGTGGTACTTTAGTTATTTTAATGTATATTTCTCTAATAGTGATTTAGAATATTTTTAGTATGACTATAGATAGCTTTGATTTCTTCATCTAAAAACTGCCTGTTTATATCCTTTGACCACTTATCGATTGGGGAATGACTCATTTTTATAAATTTGACTCAGTTCTCTGTTTATTTGAGATAGGAGTTTCAGAGAAATTTGCTGTGAAAATTTTTCCTCCCAGTTTCCTGATTTCCTGCTAATTGTGGTTGCATTGGTTTTGTTTGTGCAAAACCCTTTTAATGTAATCAAAATTATCCATTTTACTTCCTATGAACTTCTCTGTCTCTTATTTGTCATAAATTCTTTCTTTATCCATGGATGAATCTGACAAGTAAAATTTTCCATGCTCTCCTAATTTGCTTTTGATATCATCCTTTGTGTTTAAATTATACACTTAAATGATGTACTTTAAATTATGTATTTAACCTTATCTTGGTATATACAGTGTGAAATATTGGGTCTAAACCTAGTTTCTGCCAAACTGCTTTCCGATTTTTCTAGCAATTTTTGTCAGATAGTGGGTTCTTGTCCCCAAATCTTGGATCAGGACTATCACTTTAGCAACTGTGGGGAGCATCGATTGAAGTCAGAGAGACCATGTCAAACCAGTCCGAGTGATCAGTGATAATAGAACTGGCTGTTAAGAGAAGGGGAGGGAAAGAAGAGACTCTGTGCAGTTGGAGTGAGTAAATTCTACCCCAGGAGGAATTGATAGATCTGCTCACAAGTAGTGAAGAACAGGCGTTCCCATTAGCATGACCCTTAATGTAAGAGTTGTTCCAAAATGTTTGCTTATGGCATGAATGTTGCATGTTATCACCAAACAGAGAAAAAGCCAAATATGTGTGTGCAATGATTTTCGATGTGGATTTGTAAAGAAAAGTAACTAGACAGATGTTTGGGTTATGCAGACCTATTTTTAGATTTTAAAAAGGCATTTCAGTTGACATCACACTAGAATTCTAGGTATTAGATTCAAACATACCAAGAGAGGGAAACACCTGAAAGATGATTCAGTTCTTAAATACTGGTACCTAAGAATAAAACAATTGTGGTCTTATTATTCAACAAAGTCCATATGGACTTGTGTCTATGTCCCAGGTTCTGTGCTAAGGCCCCTAGGACACAAAGATCTCCTCTCCCTACCCCTTCTTCCTCCACCAAAGAATAATAGTAATAAATCAAAACAATTCTTGTGTCTCCAGGCCTTTACTTTCTTTCAGGGCATTCAACAGTTACCTAGGTAAATCCGAAATAATTTCTGGAGAGAGCAAAACCAAACAGCAGGGGGCAGAGATCAGGGAGAGCTTCCTGGAGAGGTAACCCCTGGGAATAAAGAAAGAGGAGTGCATTTCTGGCATTGGGGGATAAGGGGCCTAGAAGTGCAAAGATGGAAGGAGTTGTGGTCTGGGTCATCAATACCTAATTCACACTTTAAGAAGAAATTTAATGTATTTGAATGAGCAAAAGAGCAATTTAAAAACCCATAACTGACATTTAGATAGCAATGAACGGGTTAAACCTTTTATGTACAACTCATTTGATCATTACGGTAGCTTTTCCTGTCTTATAGATAAGGAAGTTGAGTTTCCCCAAAGCTGGGTCACTTGGATGCAGCCAGAGAGCCGCCCGATAGTGTAGTTGGGGCTCCAGACTAAGCTTTCCAATGGACCATAGCTCTCTTTCTGCCTTGAACTCAACCAAAGGTCTTCCATTGAGTCATGATTTCATATGTGTGGGTATTATTTCCTCCATTCAGAGTCCTTTTTTGTGGGGGAGGGGGGGAGGTTTGGGTGCTTAATAATTTTTGGCCACCCTCCCCCCCCTTTGCTGCCTGTCTTCTGGGTGATTCTAGTCACACTTAGCTAGACTGGTCCTTGTGAGACAGGCACATCATCCATCCCCAGGCCCATCCTCTGTGACTTTGCAGCTAGCTGCTCTTCTTCTCCCCCTTGGATTCAGTGGTTGCCACTGTGCCACAGTGAAGAATCCCAGTGAAAGATTTTGTTGGGAGAACCCCAATGTCACTTTTCTTTATCACTCTGTAGTCTCTTGTTTAAGCCTCACAGCATTCCTATTAATTTATCAACAAGGCAGATCTTTTTTCCCATATGAAAGCTGAGGCTCAGAGAAGCTAATGATTTGTCCGTAAGCAGGAAAGCAGATATGGCAGAGCTTGGGCTCAGACCTCTGCACTCATTCTTGGCTCTCCCCCACCTTCCACTGGGCTGCGCTGCCATCTTCTGAAGGTTCTTGCATGGTACCGACCCAGACCAAACAGGAATTTGAATTCTACAGAATTCGAATCCCTGTTCTTCTCTGAAACTCCTCTCAGAGGAAACTTTCCTACAGCAGGAAACTTTCCCATCTTCTCCGGGCCCATTTATGTGTGGATTATCTCTTCCACTAGGGCCAGGGACTGTTCGTTTTCTTTTCCATCTCAGGCACTTAGGTCAGTACCTGGCACACAGTAAGCACTTAATGATGTTTATTAATTGATTGTGATTGATATACTCACCTGAGCTCATCTCTCTCATCATTTAGAGACTGCGTATTGTAAAAACTACAAAGCAGAATCTTACAAGTGAGGGACAGAGTGGCTCACAGGCATGAGTGTTTTTTAAAAAACCCCCAAGTCAGGTTTTTATGATCCACTTGAAATGTTTGGATTCTTTGCTGTTCTTACAAATGCCATTCAGGTGCATTATATTTGGTATTTCTGGGAAAGGCAAATGGATTAGCCCAGGTTTGGCCAGAATAGCCATATAATGGAATTCAGTAATATATAGGGCAAGTTGAGAGTTGACACATATTAATTACTTATTTCATAAGCATTTTTAAAATGTTTGTGAACATTTCATTTGCTCTGTATTTGTTTTAATTTTTCCTAAACATGTCTAAGCTTTTTTGGTCAGCTAGGAAACATATTTTATAAATATAAATGCAAAGTACAGCTTTCCATGCCACCCCCCCCCAACAAAACAAAGCCTAGCAGCAAAGCTGACCATTGGGTGAGAGGGGCATTGAGTCTTAGAGAACCTTTTTAAAGAAATGCAGTCATTGTTTTCCTTTACAGTGTAACATGAACTAGTTTAAGAAAAAAACTGTTTACAGTGTTGTAAGGGAATTTGAATTGTGATTTAAAGCATGGCTGTCATTTGTGTTGTTTACCAATGCGTACTTCTAGAATTCCTTAGCATGCCATGAGGTTTTTTTTAGACAATTTAATAGTTTTCTATCACTTTTTTTGGTAGATCAAACCTGTTCTTTATAGTTATTGCTTAAATGGGTGTTAAATAGCATAAACTCTTGCACATGTTAGTAAGTTGATTCTTGCCATTTATGGTGGTTATGTTCTACAAAGTCACCATGAATCCTGAATTCGTAGTGAATACTGAAGCACAGTGCTCCAAAGGGAAGGTGCAGGGTAAGGTTCCTGCCAACTTCTGATCACCACATCTACTTGAGCATTTTCCTGAGTGGCCTCACTTAGATATGGCTGGATTTCTTATTCTTCTTTCTGCATGTGCCATCATGTTGATTCATATAATTGAACTCATGGCCAGTGGCTCTGTGGCTCAGCCTGAAGGAAATTTATCTGGCTGGACCCCTTACAACCTTCATGTGCTGAGGAATGCTTGGGGCCATTTCATGTATTGATTGATTGGGGGAGGGGGGAAGGCATTTTAAACAGCAAAAGCACAGAAAATTGGAAAAACAAAAAACATGGTGCTAATGGAGCTGGGGTAGGAGGAAGGACACTTGTTTGTGGTGTGAGAACTGAAACGAGAAGGCCACGTTTAGTTTGACTGAGAACATGCACACCCTGGTGATTTTCCACTTGGAGCATGTCTGCCAGGAGAGTGTCGCAAGGATTGATTTTGGGGGTGCAGATAGGGAATTCTCCAGGAACTGTAGTTTGTTGACTTAGAATTCAATCTTTCTTTTGTTCTATTAGTGAAAGTTGTTAGACAGAAATGGTCTGTGTGAGTGACTATAAATCACTCTAGAGGAATGAATTAGTGGTTGGTGTCCAGCTTTCTGGTGATGAACCTCCTTATATTTAGCCAGTCCCCACCTGGGGCACACACTGCCATTAGACCCCAGGACATACACTGGAAGTCCTTCCAGCCAAGAACTTGCTGGAGCTCACGTGCTTCTGGCCTCCCCTCCATGCCATGATTATAAGGCATCACAGTAAGAAACATTCAAAATCAGTGTAATGCAAATGAGTCACATGTTACTATGCATATGAATTTGTGTGTATGGTTTTTTTTTTTTTAAAGTTACTTGACCTGTAAAATAAGGGATTTGGGCTAAAAGATCCATTCCCAAAGTCCTTTCTCACTTCAGAGTGTGTTTTGTTATAAACCTTGTTAATCCCCCTTAATCAGAGAGGTATCAGGAAGGGTAACCCTACTGTTGTCTTCACTATTGCCTTGTTTTGAAGGCGTGTTGGGTTTGCAGATTTACCCTTGTAAGACTGTGAAACTTTATAAAGATACATTTCTGTCGCTGCAAGTTAATCTCTGTAGGAAACATACAATTTGCATGTGCTTTTTAGTAGATTATGTGCTTAAGTTATTTGAGGCACGGAACACTTTCTCCCACAGAGAAAGTTAGCCCAGAGTTTGCTCCTAGCATAACTGACTTATGGTACCAGTAGCACTTGCCTCAGTTCTGGGAATGGAGGACAGTGGACAAAGGAGCAGGTTTTTTCCCTTTCCTGGGTGCAGGACAGGTCTGAAGCCAGATTTCAGTGAGATTGGTCAGCCTTTCCCTTCCATTTCTGTGTTTTTCTCAAGCACCCTGTCTCACTCCCAGGACGCAGTCTCTGACGTTGCCAGAGGCCCTTCCTCTCCAGTTAGTCACTTCCATTGGTTATCTTCCCCTGCAAGTGTTTCATGTCCCCAAATTACCTTCTCTCCCTCCCCCAATCGCTGTTCCTGTTTTACAGCTGATCTAAGTGTTGGGAGAAAAGCAATCTTATTAAATGATTACATGGATCATCTGAGACCTTAAAAAGGTCACATACAAAAGGTGTACCGAGAGAGAGGCAACCCAGAGAAGAGGAGATGACACCAATCTGCAAGAATTGTGTCAGCAAGTCTAAAACCCAGAATGAGCAGAGACCTAGAAAATAGGAAGGTCAGTGTTGGCTGTATTGATTGATATAAAAATGAAAGGCCCTGCTTGAGACTCACGGCAGAGAAAACCTAGCTACTTAAGAAAGACGGCCCATCCTTTGCAGGTGAGGATCACACTCAGCATCAGAGGATTCAGAGCGCAAAGGGATCTTCCTCATGGCCTCATTTTACTCATAAGACCGAAGCCTCAAGTCAGAGAGTAACTTGCCCAACTTTATGTAGGTCATAATTATCCAAACTCACATTTGAGCCCAAGATAAATGAGGAAACGGGAGGACACCTTTTATTTAATTTAACAAATATTTAATCTGCACTAAGTACAAAGCCTTGAAACCGGCATGCTTTTATTGTGTTAAGGCTAAAATTCTAGCTAAACTGTCTAAAATATCTAATGAGTGGTTTCCAATAAATTATAAGCTTTAGCAAGAGTTAGGCTTTTAAGCATTTATTAAGGAGAATAAGAATTTGGTAAAGAGAGAGAGAAAGGCCTACATTTATCTATCTATTAAAGGGAGAACTCATTTCTAGCTCCGCTCTCCACCAGAGTCCACAGGGAAGAGCGCAAGTCAGAGCACCAGGCTCCCCCTTCTTCCTCCCACAAGCAAATGTCACTTCCTGATGCCAAAGAAAAGACGCATGGTCTTGCCCTCAAAGACCTTCACCTCATGGGCGGAGCTCTTGTACAGTAAGTCTCCAGCAGGTGGCATCGTTCCAATCGTTCCAATTGTCATAAGAGACTTAGTTCTCTGGTGGCCATCATCAGGATCCTTTTTATTAGTTTTTGGACCCCTACTAAGAAAGATAGACCATTTCTGTGTAATCCATTTTTCTTGCTTTTGATGTGGGAGTAGGGTAGTATAGTAGAGTGGGTAGGGCTCCTTCCTGAAGGTATTTTTCCTTTTCCTTGCCCCCCCTTCCCCAACTCCCCATGGACATGTTGTCTGACAGGGCTCCCAGGACTGGATAACTGCCTCTGGTTATTGTGCCATGAAAGATGTATGAGCTTCTTCAACATTCCTTAAGTGCAAAGCATATTCTGACCAAGAGAGACTGATTGTACTGATTTCTGTCAGTTCAAAAAGCTTTAGATTCAGTTGTTATTTCTCATAGGATACTTGCAGATAAAGATAGTCAGTGAGCATGTTTTGTTAAAAAGAACAAAAAAAAACCCTTAAGTAATATATAGTCTCATTAAACCTGTAGCTATTACCATCCTGATGACTAGAGAAGGTAACCCTTTGTTCTTGAGTTAAAAATAGGAGAAAAACTATCCCTGTGACTTAAGTAATTTGTGATAAACAAGATGAATCAGTTTTGTAATAATCATACGGAGGTTTCTATTATTTATACTGTTTAAAACCTTATAGCCCCTTCTTAGAATGTAAAGTAAAAGTTGAGCAAAAGACCAACTAACAAAATTTTTCCCTGCATATTTCCCTTTAATCCCCCCCCTCCAAAGCATTTTATCTTGCTTGTCTTCAAGGGAATTGGAGTTATAATCAGTATGTTAATCGTTAAAGACACTTCAGGGTAACAGCTGGTCTTTAGATGATATTCTTGGTTGATAGAACTCACTGTATCAAAGCTTAATAAATGCAAACATTTCTTTCTGAAATAAGCCTTTCCATTATTTGGTGACCTGGCTACTTCACTGACTGTTATGTGGTTCAATATGTTCACATAATGAAAGATTTATTTCTCTACGAATTCACCCAAGCATAGGTTTCAAAACAGATGGAAAAGTTGAAGTTTTAATTTTGAAAGACACTTCTCCTGTTCCTTTCATTCTGTCCTATTTTTGAGGATTCAGTCTGTAGATGACAGAATATAACCAGCTGTCATGGGTATAAGACCAGATGTGTCCTTACAATGAGGGGGAAGGGTGTCCGATGGCCTTGAATCGAGGTGGGGGTAGGGAAAGGAAGACTACATAAAAACAATTTTAAGTTGTTTTAAGAAGTTATAAAGTATTAAAGCAGCCATTTTCTGTTAAGCCAAAAAATATCCATTGATGTCTGTTTACTGATTATTTGGAAGATGTACTTAGGAAAAAGGGGGGAAATGTAAGTTAAGGGGAACATGCATAAATTTAAAAGGCATAGTTTTAAAATTGACAGATAACTGTAACTGGATACACATTGTGTTATGATCTCATGTTGGGGATAAAATATCTGTGGACTTCAATATATTTTAAAGTACTAAACAGGAGGGGGAAGAAAAAGCTAATTTTGGAAAATGAATGTTTTTTTTTTAATTTTCCCAGTACACTTTCCATCAACAACTTTTTGTTAACTCTTTAAAAAAGGCTTTATAAGTAAGAACGAGAGGAAATTTACCAAGTTACTATAGTCTCTAATCCACTTTAATGATATTAATGTTTTACTTTAAGGATGGAAATGTGCCGAGTGGATCTTTTCTGACTTCCCTTGCCTTGCTTGTGTCCACAAGCATGTTTTATGTAATTATTTTTGAATTTAGGTAGCAAAAACCAAGCTATTATTTTCCATGATTATTGAAAGTGGGTTAATCATTGCTCACATTTATAGATTTAAAGAATTACCAACATGTAGAATTATAGATTGATTTATGTATATGTTGCAACATTTTAAATTTCCATAATGAAGAATAACCAAAGTTTAGTTTTACCCCCATTATTTTAGAACATGAGCATTTGTAAAAACCCAATATACATGTTACAAATTTAAATAATAACATGTAGTTTATCCATTTCTGAGGCCAGTTGGTAGTTCAAGTAACAATGTTAGACTTGTTGAATTTATTTCTGCAGCACGCAGACTCATTCATCACCATTTCTGCTGCCTCTTCTCCAAACAGGGCTCAGCCATCATGATGTGATAGGAGTCTGGACTGAAGATCAGGAGGTGGGGTTCTAGTCCCAGCTCTGCTATGAACTCTGCACCCTAGTTTCTTTACCATTAAATTGAGGAGGTTGCTACGAGATGATCTCTAGGGCCCCTTCCTGTTCTCAAGTTCTGGGTCCCCAAGTCAGAGCTGCTTTGATGTGTAGGAATGAATTTTCTTAATCATTATAGCTACCATCACTACCTCTTCTCTGTTTAGGAATCATAATTAAATTATAATGACTTGGTGAAAATTATAATGTCCCCAAGGCTTGAATGACTTTCTATCTGCTTTGTTAATCTATTTGCCTAAGAGCAGAACTTGAGAGAATCACTGAATCAAGACCAATTACTAATGGGAAACATTTGGCACTTAGTGATTGCTGATTGGGGCTTGTTTTTGTTGTTGACAAACTTGACAAAATGTGCGGGAGTAGTAAGACCCCTTTGAGAGAAACACTACCTGAGCCAAGCCATGAGAGCTAATCAATGGATCAGAGACTGAGAACTGGAAGAGAACTTGGGAGGCCTTTGTTCCCCTCTTACAGGTGGGCAAACCAAGTCCCAGTTAACTGAGGGCGTGTCAGAGGTGGTATCTGAACCCAGATCCTCTGACCTCAAGTCCATTCCTCTTTCCACTTTGAAGGACATGAATACTTTAATTCAGTAATTCACCAACCAACACATTGAAGGGGTTTTGTTGTCCCTGTTTCAATTGAAGACATAGGAGAAACACAGTGGTCCTGTGGGGTGTTTCATTCATAGGGTCATAGGGTTTAAAGCTGGAAGAGACCTTAGAGCTCATGTCATTTAAGTAAAAAACAATATTGTAAGTTATTAAAAAATCATTGTCTTTGACCCAATACCTCTACTGTTAGAAAGTTTAGCCTGTCCAGAGATTTTCATAGCAACATAATTTCAGGAAAAAAAACCATCTAAATAATAATAAACGTTCAACAAATGGAGGGATAGTGTAGTAAATTGTGGTACGTCAGTGTTAGAGATTTTATAGTTAAGTTCAGCACATGAGGAACACTAATAAATTTCAAAGGAGCTTTATGAAACCATGCAAAGAATCTACATCAATTGGTATAAATAAGAACAGTGAATGAAAATGGATAGAGAATCCATTAAGATCTAGAGTGAGGGCAGCTAGGTGGCGCAGTGGATAGAGCACCGGCCCTGGAGTCAGGAGGACCTGAGTTCAAATCCAGCCTCAGACACTTAACACTTACTAGCTGTGTGATCCTGGGCAAGTCACTTAACCCCAATTGCCTCACTAAAATTAAAAAAAAAAAAGATCTAGAGTGAATGAAAAAAATAACATTAGGGATAAGTGACTGGGCCTGTGCTTATGATTTAAAAAAATAATAAACATTTTTATTTATAGTTTTGGGTTCCAATTTTTATCCTTCTTTCCCTCCCTCACCCCCCCCACAGGTGGCAAACAATCATACATGGGTTATACATGTGTGATTATATAAAATACTACCATATTTCTCATTTTGAACAAGAAAACTTGATTAAAAGAAAAACAATGAAAGTGAAAAATAGCAGCTTTAGTCTGTTCCCTCAATATCAGTTCTTTCTCTAGGGGTGGATAATATGTTTCATCAATAGGTCTTTGGGATTGTCTTGGATCATTGTATTGTTGAGAATAGTCAGGTCATGCTTGTGATTTTTTGATATAGGAAATTTACAAAAGAAGGAAACTCCTTCCATCAGTCTTGGAGAATGGTCTGGGGATGACTGAGAGGTTAAGTGAGTTGCTTTGGGTTACACAGCCAGTAGGTGTCAGAGGTGGGACTTGAATCCAGGTCTTCCTGGCTTCAAGACCAACTCTCTAACCAATATGCTGTGCTGCCTCTCATTATGATACTTTTCTGTGCTTGCAAATTAATACTGTGATATTTTTTACTTGGAAACGAAATGTAATTGTTACTAAGCAAGTTTAGTTGTTTGGATTGATGGTCAATGTTTTTTGGCAAAACATTTAATTAAAAAAACTATGGTGGGGGCAACTAGGTGGCTCAGTGGCTAAAGCACCGGCCCAGGATTCAGGAGTACCTGAGTTCAAATCTGGCTTCAGACACTTGACACTTACTGTGTGACCCTGGGCAAGTCACTTAACCCTCATTGCCCCGCAAAACAACAACAACAACAACAACAACAACAAAAATACCGTAGGGTATCTAGAGGAGAAAGGAAAAGAATGGAGAAGGAAGAAGAGTTTGTGAGAGGGGAGAAAAGTATTGAAGGAGCATGGCCAGAGCCCAACCAGAGTAGATGATTGTTTTAGCAGGCTGGTGAGCTTTCCTAAGTTCCTATGGACAGAGGTGGGAGAATGTCTCTCTGATAGACGGGGGTAGGAGGATTCAACAAGCTCTGAGGTCTGGGTCATGAAGGTAGTAAGATTATTTAATGGTCAGAGCAGCACTCTTTTGTAGTTACAAAGAACTAGAAACAAGGAAGATGTTCCTCAGCTGGGAAGCAGCTGGATAAATTGTGGTACATCAATGTGATGGAATTAGAGAATCATTGGAAGAAAGATTAACTGATGCAGAGTGACTTAAGCAGGATAAGGAAACAGTATGCATAGTGAATACAGCAGTGTAAAGGGGGAGAACTAAAAACAATCAGGACCCCCCCCCCCCTGAGAATTGTTATGTCCAAGCTTGGCCCCAGAGTAGAGATGAGGAAACATACCTCCTTCCCTTCTTTGCAGAGGTGGAGAGGATGTGGGAATGCAGCATTACATACTTGTTCATATTTGGTTGATGTGCTGGTTCTTCCAAACTGATTTTCCCCCACAAAGGATGGCTCTCTGGACAGGGGGAAGGGAAGAGGAATACATTCAGAAATGAAGATGATATTTAAACCAAAATGTTTAAAACTTACATTAGCAGAGACTACTCAAATCTCACCTCTTCCTTGAAAGTTAAATACCCCGGGGGGCAGCTAGGTGTTGAGTGGATAAAGCACCAGCCCTGCATTCAGGAGGACCTGAGTTCAAATCCAGGCTCAGACACTTGACACTTACAAGCTGTGTGACCTTGGGCAAGTCCCTTAACCCTCATTGTCATGCCCCCCCCAAAAAAAAAAAGAAGAAGAAAAAGAAAGTTAAATACCCTGGTGGCACAGACCAGAGACCTGGCCTTATTAATGTTTGTAGTCTGCACAGGGAAACAGGAAGTTTGGATGAGTTTAATGACAGATCCAGATTAGGTGATGGGGAAACATTCTGCTATATACTATCCTAGAATAGACTACCAAAAGAGATTGTAGAGGAGGCATTTTTGGTGATTTGTAAGATTTTAGTTAGACTGGGGACCTTGGATTTGTATTTCATCTAATTAGTGGCTCATTTAATTACTGTTTGAAAGTGTTGAAACAGATCCTAGATGAAAGGAGTATGTGACAAGGCAGTTTATCTTCTCATCTCCATTTCAAAAATCACAGCACACCCTGTGTCTCCTTGGCCTGGCCCTTTCTTTCCCCTCACCCTGTGGGTCTCTTCTCCATATTTCTTTCCTGTCTTTAGTTTGTAAGGACAAACTAAACTCTTACCTCCTCTTTCTTTTCCATTTTTCTTACCCATCTCTTCATTTTTGCCCATCCCATTTTCCTACTAATCCTCCTCTTTTGATTGGGAACTTTATAAAATACACGGGATACATACATATACATACATATACACATATGTGTGTATACATACATACATACATAGGTATATATATGGTTTAATATATTAAACGAGACGTTATGTTCCCTGGTATTAAAGAGCCAGCGAGTTGGACTTCTCACATTTCTCTTAGTGGAAAAGTTGCTTTTTTCTTATGTTTTTGGGGTTTGGGGTGGGTATTTTTGGTTTGGTTTATTTTATGGGTCTGGACCCCTGAGAGAGAAAAATGTTCTCTCACGGTTCCTGAGAGATGTACCATTATCCCTCTGGAGCAGTTGGGATAAATTGTTCTGGAAGTAGGGAGAATTGGACAGCTTCTGCAGACAGCTTGCTTGCGCCCTCTTTCTTTTCCAGACATCTCCTCTCTGCTTTTTGTCTTTCTCATTTTGCCACATTCATGATCACTGGCACAGCTTGTCTCAGCCCCTGTCTTGGGAAGAGCCTGCCTCAGGATTTCCTGGACACAAAGAAATGAGACCCTCAATTGTGGACAACCAGCTAGCCAAGCACCTGGGTTTTATTCCAAGTTTCGTTCTGGAAAGTGTTAGAAGAATGTGGATGAAATATTTTCCCACTTTTGGGGCACAGTCTCTATCATTTGATTTGGGAAATTGGAAAGAGTAGGGCAGGCATTGATTTTTCTGCATTTTTGTGATCATAAAATGCAATACAAGCATGAGGACTTACTTTTTATTTTCTTTGTTTGAAGTTTGACACTGGGGAGAGTAGCTAATTTCCCTAAGCTGTTTTAAATATCCAGGTACCTAATTTTCCTCTGCCTTGAATTTGACATTCAAGGGCTGTATATAGAAATAGAACTGCATCGAAGCCGTCTGTTTCAGGGTAGTAGAGGATATGAATAAAGCATTCATAGGCTTAAATAAAGAATGATACTATGAATTAATTAGGATATTGTAACGGGGCCAGCCAAAAAAAAAAAGTGTTCTTTAAGATGGTAATTAACTTCTTTGTTAGTAGTGATTGTAGCACCAGAAGGAATCTGTGCCAAATGAAAGCAGGAAGTGAGTATAATTAAACTGCACTTAGATCTTCAGGTTCATTGTGTCTTGACATAATATGAAGATTTATTAGGAGCCTTTATTTATTCAAGAAAGACAATGCTGCCCTCCCACCAAAAGAGTCAGCTGGAATACAATTCAGACTTTTGCCTCTGTTTGCTTTATTTTGGCATTTGGGATATGTTTTTTGTGTCCCACCACCACCTTCCCCCCCCCCCCCCCGGGGGGGGGGGGGGGAAACTTAAGGATGCCAAGAATGAACATTAGTAAGCAGAGTTTGAGTAACCGTCGGCCATAGGTTTAAAATTTTTTTTCTCTAAAAAGTACCATTCCTAAGAAGAAAGGTTCAAAATTCTATTAATCAGAAAGTATAATTTTAAAATACATCTTTGCAGTTATTAGCCTTTTTGACTTATCCATTAACTAGAATTTTCCAGAAGCTTAACTATGAATATTTTTAAATGAGTTTTAAGAGTTGGAGAAACATGAAGTTATATTCTCAAGTGTGAGTTTAATTTGATTGGGGGGGGGGCATGATTGTTTACTCCTTAGAAAGTTATAATTGGAGCTATTTATGTCAGCATTTCTCTCTTTAGCATGCTGGTTACCAAAGTTTACTTTTCCACCCAACAACAATGAAAATGTTCCGAAAGGAAGCCGACTGACTTTCTTTGTGTAGGTTGTTGAGCAAAAGTCAGTGTCAGAATTCTTACACCTTTCTAACTTCCTCTTAAGAGCTGGAGCCACACTTTTGTGCCTGAATGCAAAAAACCCTTTGCCCTTCCTAGGCATAGACCCAGGTCCTTTATGTGCTTGGTGACAAATCTGAGCAGACAGTCCTTGACCAGTTTTCCTTTTTCTTTGAAATGTTTTGCCCAGTCATTCATTTAGGTAATGGATATATGGAGCCTCTGGATCTTTGTTTTAAAATGAGAAATCAGTATTATTGTTATGTAAGTTTGCTTGGACAAGGTGCTTCACTTTTCATATAGATCTTTCTAAGGTTAATATGCTCTTCATTGAGCTTCTGTGACTTTGTCCTGGATGGGTTTCTTCCAAAAGAAATAAAACAACAAAAGCTTCTTGATGATTTTGGTGACCAGCAAATAGTCTGTGTTTTATAGTTTATAGTATGTGATTAAGAACTAATGGGGCAAATGTACCCATGGAATTCCTGTGAGAGTTTTCGCCCCCCTCCCCATGGGGAGGGGTTCATACAGTGATTTTTTTTTCATACAGTGATTTCATTGTGAATTTCTGAGCCTTAAGTTTGGTAGAACACTTAGACATTATCTGGCTTTCAATTAAATGTGAGCCTGACTTGTTTGATTGGAAAGGGAGGCTTTAGGATATTTTCTTTTCCCCTCACTGGCCTTGTTTGCAGGAGAAAGTCAAATATTCAGCCATTTTACTATCTCCCTCCTTTTGGAAACTTGTTGGGCTTCTTTATGAATCTTAATACACAAAGGCATATGTTGAGTGCATTGAGCCACTGTTAACCTTGGATTCTCATATTGTCCAGTCTAGCATATTTTATGAAGACTGGTGATTGAACAAGTTGTTCTTGCCTTCCCTGCTGGCTATGTGTGATTGAGCTTCAGAGTCCACCTATGTTTAGTTTTGAGTAGCTGGGACAAGTAGATGGGCAGAGAACTAGGGTGAGGCCAGTGACCTCTCTCAGTGCAGAGTAGCTATCAGGCCATTTTCCACTGTACTTACAAACACCCTTTAGAAATGTGCTTAATCTCCAGGGGGCAAAGCTATTCAAACTGACATAATAATTTAGAGACTCATAAATTTACTTGTTATATATTAAGTTTTAAACTGGTCCCTCCTTTGCCATGTAGTATCACTGTAGGCATGCTGTTGAACATCACTGGGTTCCTATATTAAATGATTCCCTAGGAAACTCCAGCTCTGACATTGTAGAATGTGAGCTCCTTGAGGTCAGGGACTTTCTCATTTTCTCTTTGTATACCCAGTGCCTAGCTCGGTGGGTCCTTTATTGAATTGTGTTTGTTGAATTATGATTGTATGTTTCAAAGGAAACAAAATGTTCCATGTCGATCTATTATAAGCATATTGCAGGGAGAAAAAAAATCAGCTCCTGTCAGGCAGGATTTTAAATGTATGTGTTGGTTAAATCAATAAATAAAACCAACATGAGAAGTAATTTATTTTTCAAGTTTCTGGAAGCTTTGGATTCTGGGTTTCATGTTCGAGTTTTTTATTGGATTTTAGCTGTATTCCATCTTTCCTTTCTAAGTATTAATGACATGGTAACTATTACAAGGACACCTTCTATAAATTACATAAACTGGAAGTCATTAAGAAGCCTGCTGTTTGTAGTGCTTAAGCTGCACAATTGCAATCTGTGAATTTGGTATGTTACAGTGACATCTCAGCAGTTGTCATTGGTACCATCTGTCAGGTAGATACATACATGTATAAAGGGTTGAGTCCAGTGGCTTTTAGGTTTACAGAGTTATAGTAAAAGACACAATTATTTAATTATAGTGTATTGTAAGGAAGAATTATAAATATATTAAAACCTACAAGAAATGATTTATGTGCATATATTTAAAAGATAATTCAAAATATGCTTACCAGTATTTGGGTTCCACCTATACATATTCATTTTAAATCCTGTGCATGTGTATTATTTTTGTGTGTATAGTCATTTATTAATTGCTGTTCAAGATGGGGTTTTTTTTTAAGTATAAAACAAGCTTATCATCTGATTTTTAAAGAGTTGGAAAAGGAAAGGATAAAAGCTGGGTCCTTAAATATGTGTAGTTTCACGGACTTGAAGAGACAATGTAGAATTTTTAGTCTTGTGTGCCTTGTTTGAATGAAGAATACATTCCTTTGGATATGTCCCAATTTGTGACTAGAAAATGTAGATGAAAAAAAGCAGAGGACACTTCATGGACTATGTCCTGTACTAAAATAGGGTTTGATCTTTGTTTTGAGAAGTAGGATTTTCTCTGAAAATAACAGTGGCTTGATCTTTGACTGGGGTAAGATGCCGTGGTACATTAAGGCTCATTTCACTTGGCGTCCTCATCGGACGGACCCTGAGAAATTCCAGCAGGATGAGACATTTTATAAGCAGAGGGACATCTTTATGTTCTAGGCACCAGACCCTTTGTTGAGGAATTGTGGTTTTGAGGGGAATAGACTACTTAAGTTGTAAGGGCCAAAATCAGTGGATTTTTGGTTCTTGACAGTTTTTTTTTCCAGATAGATCCAGTTTTAAGTGGTCAGTGTTGCTAATTCTAATATAAAGACATTTCTTTCTCATTTTGTTTCCAAGTAAAGCCTTCATTGTCATCCCTTCATTCTTATACCTACATTCAGACTTTTTGCTCAAGATTTATATTTCCCAGCCTTCACTGCTTGAAACTGGTATAGTAAAAAAAGCACACTGGATTTGAATCAGAGGATCTAGGTTCAAATCTATATCTACCACTTAATGCATATATGATACAGGGTTCTATGATCAACTCTCTGAGTCTGTTTTCCTCATCTGTAAAGGAGTGAGTTAGATTAGAAAATCTTTGAGCTCCTTCAGTTCTAAATCTACAATCCTAAGCAAAAGGTAAGTAAAAGATTGGCTCTTCAGAGCTGTCTTTAAGATGTGAACTTACGGAAATATGAGTAAGAAAACTGAAAACTTATTTAACCAAACCAGCACCCATTGTACACTACTGAGCACTAAGGAAGGTCAATCTAAGAGAAAAATGTGACAAAGCAAGAAAACCAGCCACCTGTTATTCTGTACGTGCAGCAAAAACATTTCAACTTTATGTTTTGTTTTATTGCAGACTCTAAAAATTCAAAAAGTCTTTGCTCCCTTGATTATGAAGATGATGATGAAGATGAGACCCAAATGAAGACAATTGTGTCCCTCCCCATGTGACTCAAATGACCTCATGAACATCATCACCCCTGGTTCCAGTCCAGTGAAAGAGCAGCTGGATGAAGTTAGACACCACGGACCGCGCCAGATTGGCTTCAGCACAAGGGATTGTACGAAAGCAGCTGCAGGGTGTGAAAGCGATGAGGAAGACCCGAGTGATTGTGAGAGCACTGAAGGGGGCATATTTCCTCTGGATTGTGGGGACCTAGATCTAGAGCAAATCGAAAACAACTGAGGCGGTCCTAGAGTTGGGGGTTTAGAATCAGTGAGTTCTCCTAAATTTCCAATGAGAGTGGATTGCCTTTGCCATGTGTAATCCATATCCCCGACTGTCTATAGTGGTCATTGGGGGGGGGGGGGGCTTGTGTTTTAAAAAAAGAAAAACAAAAAGCCAAAAAAAAAATTCAGGTGGGGGGAATGGGAAATGAAGTGATATCACCTGTTTATAGTCTGTTAATCAGTATATGGACAGAAAAAAATAGGTTAAATGTTATTTTGAACATTAAGGAGTAATTTTGATTAAAAATTTCCTAACAAAAGTATTTTGCATTTTTATGGCTTTTACAGTTGTGGAGAAAGCTTCTCTATTTTGAAATGAATTTTCTGAAGGGCATTTTATTAAAGTCAATCTGCCTACAGTGATTCTAGTGCGGATTTCTATTCCTTTTGTTCAAACCCTTATTGGGAAAAACTGAGTTGTGTGATGTAATTGGTAACAAACATCAGGTATCTGGTGATCAGAACCTTTCAAGTCTCTGGTTGACACTTGGTCAGAAGTTCTTGTCCATCACTATGCAGCAAGTGGTTACAAAACCTCTTGAAATGACACACATTTTTCCCCCCTTACATTGAGACTTTTTGGTCAAAACATAGTGGTGACCTTACAGATTTAATATTTCCCCAGCTTTCTACTTGAATCTTTTCTAGCCTGAAGCTGTGCTAATTCAGGCGGGTTAAAAATTCAAGTAGCTTCCCGGCTTGGTGGTCAATATTATGTTTTCTGTGCTTCAGAAGAATGTATGACAAAGAGCACTTGAACTTTCAGACAGAGGCTTTGTAAGGCAATGATCAGTTCCCCAGGAGGTGATCCCTTGAGCAATACTAGACACAACCTAGTCCTTGAATTCAATAAAAGACATTTTGCTTTGCATATGTGGCTTTCTGCTTCTTAATTTGGTTTAAATGTTTAAAGTCCCCATGATTCCTTGCCTGGGTTTTGTTCAGCCTAAGAATAATGCATGTATTTTCATTTTCACATTTATAACAGAACCCTGCCCTAGACGGCCTGGAGCGGAGCCAAAAAGTCTCAGCCCTAAGATTATGAAAAGGGGGGCAGTGATGGGAGGGGGGGATGGGGTGAAGTTTGAGGGTGGTGATGCTTGTTGGTAGGGATGGGCGGGCCATTAACAATCTCCAGAAAATATTTCTTGGTTATCGAAAGAAAATGTGAAGTGTCATCATTGACACACATTTTTATTAACTCATCTAGGCCTAGGATGACAATGTTGTGAAGGCGATAAGTGACCCCTCTCTTGAAATGTGGTCTTTTAGCCTGGTTGAAGCCTCAGTGGTGTTAAAAAGGGTGGGAGGGTCAGAAGTACTGTGACTTAATTTCTGATTCAGTCTACCACAGAAGACTTCCTTCCTGTTTTGCAAAAGAAGAAAAGCACTTATTTATACACCAAGATTTTAGCAAGATTGTTAGGTCAGAACCTATCTGCTCATGGATTCAAATCAGAAAAATCACCTATTGGGTGGAAGCCGTGACTAAAGAACTCAGCTTTAAGAGAGGCTGGTGAGGGAAATTGCACATTATAAATGACATGGAACAAAAATACACCTTTGACATTGCACAAAAGTTTGACTCCAGGGGCTGGACTCTTCAATGCCATTGAATGCGTGCACTACCCCCATCCCCCAAGGTTAAGTTGCTTCATTGGTGTCACATCTAATGGCACTTCCATACTATCACCTATCAGGGGCCTAGTTTCTAGCCTTGCTTTCGCTTCATCTAGCTGATGAGTGAATATTGCCCTAAGATCACTTGATTACTTCTCCTGGCCTTTTCTGGTTATTTGACACATATTTGGACTTAATTAAATAAATGAATATTTTATGTTCATTTAATCTTTCTTGCAAATAAAACACTTTCTCTTACCACCTCTAGGAGAGAGCATAATCTCTGGATGTATAGTAAGCCAACAACAAATATTAATTATTACAGGGAGCCTGGGGTCTCTGGGTAGATTTCAGGGAGTCCACTGAACTTAGGATCAAAAAAAAGTTACATTTATTTTCACTAATCTCTAGCTGAAGTCGAGCCATTTCTTTCAATTATGAATTTAAAAAATTCAAAAAAGGACTCCATAAGAACCCCTGACCTATAGTTTACATTTTGTTTTCCCAAAAGGACATTTGGGTGTGTCCTTATGTTGTGATTTTTGGTTCTTTTTCTCCTCCATTCAAGGGAAAAGAGGTGAAATGAATGCCATATTATCCATAAAGGTCCATTTCCATTAGAACCCCTTCTTCCACTTCCTTTCCTCCTCCCTCCCCATCTAGAGTTGGAAAGAGGCCTCTGAGCTCATCTCGTCCAAGCTCTCAGTGCGTGATACCTCTTTATAGATTTAACAGGTTGTGGGAATCTAAATTGGGAGCCGGAGAAGGGACCGAGGATGTTCCAAGAGACGATTCTTGCTGGATCACAGAGGCCATTTGATTTGGCTTTCTTCATTTTACAGGTGAAGAAACTGACGCCCAGAGAGAGTAACCTGCTCAGAATGATGCAGGGGGAAAGCAAGCATCAGATCTGACCCCCTAAATCCAAGCCCTGACACCAAATCTGACCTTCTTTTTTGTATTCTGCAGTGTTCTCCCTCCTCTGCCACAGCACTGGAACAAAGGCTTGGTGGTCAGCCCTGCCTATGGTGGACCATCTCTAATTGTTAAGTGATTTTTTTTTTCGTTATAAATTGCTCTACCTCCCCATCACTGGTCTCAGTTCTATCCTCTGGTGCCATGTGGTATAAGCATTATGTAAACTTTATGGAGATTACCCACAAGGAACAGGGGGTAGGGTTCTAATCCTGCCTCTAACACTAGCTGTTTGACTCATCTCTAAGAATTTCGTTTCCTCTTGAGGGATGGGCATAATGCTTGTAATAACTATTTCGCTGGGTTGTTGGGAGACTCAAATGAGAGTCTAACGGTATTTTGCAAACCTTATCTTGAACTAGATGTCCCGTAGACATCTTAGACTCAATATATCCCAAACTAAACTCATCCCCAACTCGCCCATCTTCCTAACTTTCCTATTCCCATTGAGGGCACTACCATCCTCCCAGTCACTCAGGCTCAACAACTTAGGTGTCATCCTCAATTCCTCACTCTCACCCCCCCCCCACCCCAAACACACACACACAACACACACACACACACACATCTAGTCCATTGCCAAGTCTTGTTTATGTTGCCTTCTGAAAATCTCTCGAATATTTCCTTCTGTCACTGCCACTGCACCTATCATGGTACAGGCCTCAAACTCACATCATATCTATTCCTAAGAGCTTGTTAATGGGTCATCCTGCTCCAGGTCTCTCCCCACTCCAATTTCATCCTCTGTTCAAATGCCAAATGATTTTCCTAAAGCTAAGTTCTGACCCATATCAACTGCCACTCAGTAAACTCCAGTGGCCCCCTATCACATTGAGGATCAAATATAAAATCCTCTGGCATTCAAAACCCTTTATAACCTGGACCTCTAGAGGCAGCTAGGTGGCACAGTGGATAGAGCACCGGCCCTGGAGTCAGGGAGTACCAGAGTTCAAAATTACTAGCTGTGTGACCCTGGGCAAGTCACTTAAACCCCAATTGCCTCACTAAAAAAAAAATAACCTGTACCTCTCTCCCTATTCCCCAACCTTTCCAGTCTTCCTACATCTTAGTTATCCATCATATCTCCCATGCCCTGCAATCCAGTGACACTGGCCTCTTTGGTGTTCATCACACAACACAATATCCCTGTTTTGGGCATTTTCACTGGTTGTCCCCCATGCCTGGAATCCTCCCCCTCATCTCTACCTCCTAATGGCTTCCTTTAAGTCCCAGCCAAAATCCCATTTTCTATGAGAAGCCTTTCTTGATCCCCCTTAATGCTAGGACTTTATCTCTATTGAATATCTCCGATTTATCCTGTATATCAATCCCCGCCTCTCTCTTCACATATATACTGCATAGTTGTTTCTTTGTACCCCCATTGCTTAATACAGTTACAGTGCTGGGTACATAGTAGTATTAATAAATGCTTATTTACTGGCAAACTAGTAACCGATAAGCAAATGTATTATAGGATAGGTGTAAACAAAGAAGTTTGAAAGAGACAGATGAATACATAGGTTCATACTGTCTATATGTGGGGCAGCTAGGTGGCACAGTGGATAGAGCACTGGCCCTGAAGTCAGAAGGACCTGAATTCAAATGCAGCCTCAGACACTTGACGCTTATCCTGGGCAAGTGACTTAACCCCCATTTCCTCAAACATCTGGGGCCATCTCCAGTCATCCTGATGTATATTTTGCCACTGGACCCAGATGGCTCTGGGGGAGAGAGTGAAGCTGGTGACTGCACAGCCCTCTGTCACTTTAAATCCAATTCAGTGCAAGTCATGACATCGCCTGCCGATGTCATGATCCTCTTTGAGAATGCAGGACAGACCACAAAAATATTAACCACAGGTCTCTTTCTGGCTAACTTTGCAAAGGTGATCATAGAATCATAGATTATAATTTTTAATTTTTTAATTAACATACATTATATATTTTTTCTCCCTTCTTTCCCTCCTCTCATTGAGAAATAATGATGATAGCTAGTATTTATAGACATTCAGGTTTGAAAAGCAATTTACACGTTAGCTCATTTGATCCTGAAAAAAAAAAAGACAAAACAGAACTCTTATTCACTGACTAGAACCTCAAGGATCCCTAGCCATCATCCAGTCTACTACCTCTCCCAAATCAAAAAAATCCCGTCCATGTCCATCGCACACCTTTGTTAGCAGGCCATCCCATGACCGCTCTCCCTTGGGAAGGTCTCTGGAAGGTTTTAGATAGTTCTTAGGACTTTCTTTGGAAAATCTTTTGTTAGAGAGCTTTAGGTGACCCCCCCACCCCAAGCTAGCAATCCAAACAAACACTTACTAAGCCCCTAACATGTATTAAGCCCCCTCCGGCAAGTAATGCACGTACAAAAAATACAAAGGCAAAAAAAATTGTCACAGTGTCTGCACTCAAGGAATTTACAATCTGGAAACAGAGGGAACAAAGTACACAATCATAATCAAGTGCATGAGAGAAATCCAGAGAGAGCATTTTGACAGCCTTCTTTTTGTTTTTTGGTTTGGTTTGGTTTGGTTTTTTTAAACCCTGGTGGAGAAGAAGGCAGTTCAAAAGGACCACAAGCCTTTCTGTGATTGCAACTTGGAAAATGGGAAATCCTTTTAACCAGAAATTGGGCTTAGTCAGCAATCGTTAATTCACAGAATACAATAGAACGCAAGATCTGGATGTTGGGGATTATTTACATTGTACCCCTAGCACACGGTGGAAGGACCTACACATAGGAAACTTTGGACTCCTAAGTTAGTAGTAGAATGTAAGCTGTTTGAGGACAGGGAGAGACTTTTTTTTTGTTGTTGTCCTTGTATCCCCATGTCCCATAGCATGCAATCTCGCACACAGTGGGTGCTTAAAATGCCATTTCGAATAAATAGAAGGCTGAACCTAGCATGGATCTTTGCACACATTAGGGGCTTAGGAGTTGCTGCATAAATGACCTCGAACAAAGCTTTCTCTGTAGAACACCATCAGCCCCAGCACAAGAAAATATCAATTAGCTGAGACAAAGTTTGGTTTGGTGTTCGAGAGCAAGAACTTAGATTTAAAACGCCAAACAAAAGCCATTCATTCTTTCATTCTTTCATTCCAGTACCAGTTCATAAAGAAACTTGGTTCTCGATCGCTAGTTCCCCAGCTTGGAAGGATCGCACATCATAATTACAAATGAAAACAACTATCACCTTGCTTCTTTATCACCTATTACTGGAAACCTCACAATACGTTTACACATCATCCCTGACACCGGAAGCCAGCTGGGTTCCCTCACCCAGAGCTCAGCAGCTTCGGGTAATTTCACAGAGGCCCCATCTGGGTCATGTTTGCACCTGAGGATGCCACCTGCCTGTAAGAAGTCTTTGGTGGTGGGTCCTCCAGAGCCGCCACTGAGCCTGGTTTTCTCCTGGGAGGTGGCAAGCAAGGTGACCTTCTGACGATGCAATTCCATAAACATTCATGACCTATAACAGCACAATGCCTGGCACATAGTAGGCATTTAATAAATGCTTACTACCTTGATAGTCTATAAGATGACACATTGCTGGGATACTAGGAATAAAAAGGTTTTGTTTTATTTTTAAATGACCGTCCCCAAGGAGTTTATATTCTTTTAAGAAGGCAGAGCTGGCTGAATAACTCACACACACACACACACACACACACACACACACACACACACTCACACACAATGTAAAATGTGATAGAGGCAAATAGATGCAGAGAAAGAAAGTTCTACAGGAGGGTAGTCTCCAAAGTTGATGCCATGACTTGACTCCCAAGGAGTATGTGTGATCAGCCAGTGGAAGGGTGGAAAAATGCATTGGATTTCACCCTCCCCACATAGGCTAGTCTACTCTTGATAGATTCCCCAACTCCATTGCCCTTCCACTGCTGGCTTTCTGCATGTGGGCCCCTCAGGGCAGTTATAACTACCCCCAACCCTGACACCTGCAGCCCCTCTACTCCCCAACCTCTTTACACCCTTCCCCCATTTTCCCTTGAGCCTGCAGCAGGCACCCCTCAACTGCCATCTCTGTGCCCGGCAGTAGGCCTTCCTTCCTCCCCCATTCCCTATACGCTTTTCATTTTTCACCATGAAAGAGTGAATGGCACAGGATGAGCAGCCTCCGGTGGGTTCTAATGACATCATCTTTTCCTCCCACATCCACTCCTCTTCCCAACTTCCCTATTTCTGTTAAATGCACCACCATCTTTCCAGTGTCTCAGGTTCACTATCTTAGTATGATCCTTGACTCCGGCCTTGCCCTCACATAACGGATCAGTTCCAAATCCTCTCATTTTTACCTTCTCCAAAACCTACTTCTGACCTCATTGTTGCACAGAAACTTCCCACTCCAGAGTCACCAGTGACCCCTTCTTCATTGCCAAATCCAGTGGCCTTTTCTCCTCTTCCTCTTCCTTGAAACCTCTGATGCTTGATCGCCCCCCCTTCCCTTGGATGTTTTCTCTAGGTTTTCATGACACTGCTCTCTCCTAATCGAATGAGATGGTATTTGTAAAATAGTGAGCACGGTGCCTGGCACATAGTAGGCACTATATAAGTCCTGGCTATCATTTTGACTCGTCAACTTCTCCTTTTCAGATGCCTTTGCTGGAGCTTCATCCAAGTCATGTTTCCCAACCATGACTACCTGCTAAGACTGTCCTGGGACTGGGTATCATCTCCCTCTATACTGTCTCACTTGGTTATTTTAGTTCCTGTAGGTTCAGTTATCACGGGGCAGATGATTGGAAGATCTAGCCCTAACCTCTCTCTGGAGCTCCATTAGCACCTCTGCTCCCATTAACAACTGCCTTCTGGAGATCTTGAAGTAGAAGGACGCATAGGCAACTCAAACTCATCATGTCCAAAGTAGAACTCATGGGGGCAGCTAGGTGGTGCAGTGGATAAAGCACAGGCCCTGGATTCAGGAAGACCTGAGTTCAAATCCAGCCTCAGACATGTGACACTAGCTGTGTGACCCTGGGCAAGTCACTTAACCCTCATTGCCCCGCAAAAAAACAAAACAAAACCAAAGTAGAACTCATTATTCCCAGCTTTCCTCCCCTCCTGGTACTCTACGAAAGGAAGGCAATAAGCATTTATATAATACCTGCTATGTGCCAGGAACTGTGCTAAGGGAGTTTCACAAACGTTATCTCATTAGATCCTCACAACAACCCTAGAAGGTAGGTGTAAAATGTTTAGGTCCCATGTTACAGTGGATGAAACTGAACTTAAATAGCTTACCCAGCTAGTAAGTATCTGAGGCTGAATTTGAATTCAGGTCTTCTTCACTCCAGGTCCAGTGATAGCATGATCCATCAACAGACCTTCCCACTGTTCCTTGAACATGACAAATGTCCCATCTCCCTGCCTTTTCACGGTCTGGCTGTATCCTGTGTCCAGAGCGCTTATCCCCCTCACTGCAAGACTCGTCTCAGATTCCATATTCTGCAGCTTTTCCGGCCCCTTCCCTCTGAAATGACTGTTCATCTAGTCTGTCGTGTGTGTGTGTGTGTGTGTGTGTGTGTGTGTGTGTGTGTGTGTGTGTGTGTGTGTGTGTGTGTGTGTGTGTGGTTGTGTATGTTGTCTCTCCCATTAGGGTGTAAGCTCTCTGAGGGCAGGCACCATGAATTTGCCTTTCTTTGTATCCCCATTGCTTAGCACAGGGAGCAGCACCTATTGCCTATTAAGTGCTTATTGACTCAGTTTGGAAGAGGGGCAGGCTTGGGGGGTAAGATGAAGAGTTCTCTTTTGAAGGCATTATATTTGAAGTTCTGGTGGGACATACAAAAAGAGACATTTTGGTAGGTAGTTGGCTGTGCAAAACTGAGCTCGTGAGAGAGGTTAGGGCTGGCTGGGTCAACCAAGGGAGAGTTTGGACAAAGAGAAGAGAGCAAGGGAAAGACCGAGCCTCAGAAGATACCCAGGATAAAGAGAGAGGGAGATGGAGGCTGATACAGCAAAAGAGATGGAGAAATTGTGGTCGGAGGAAGAGGAAGAGGATCAAGAGAGATCAGGATAGTTAAAACCAAGGGACAAAGTAGCTGAGAGGTCAAAGAGGATGGGAACTTAGAATTTAGAAGCTTAGTGGGGGCAGTTAGGTGGTGCAGTGGATAAAGCACCGGCCCTGGATTCAGGAAGACCTGAGTTCAAATCCAGACTCAGACGCTTGGCACTTACTAGCTGTGTGACCCTGGGCAAGTCACTTAGTCCTCATTGCCCTGAAAAAAAAAAAAAAAGAATTTGGAAGCTAAGAGATCAATGGCAAACTTTGATAGAAGAGTTTCAGTCTGTTGGTGGGAGGGGAAGCCGCAAAGCAAAGGGCTGAAAAGTGATGGGAAGGAGAGGAAGGGGAAGCAGTAAAAGTAGACAAGTTTTTCTAGGAGTTAACAGGTTAAGGAAAGGAGATTTAGACAATAGCTTGAGGGGATGTTTTTTGTTTGTTTTGTTTTTAAGGAAGCAGGACACTTAAGCATACTTAAAAACAGTTGGGATAATAGTGTACAGAGCACTGGGCCTGGAGTCAGGAAGACCTGCGTTCAGATCCAGCCTCAGTTACTCAGTAACTGTGTGACCCTGGGAGGTCACTTCACCTCTGTTTCCCTCAATTTCCTCTACTGGAAAATGGAGATCAAATGAGATAATATCTGTAAAGTACGTAGCACAAAGCCAGTCCGGCACCAAGTAGGAACTATGTAAATCCTTATTCCCTTCTCCCCATTTCCACCCTGCAGGGAAGGAGACAGGAGGGAGAGGGAGACAGTGATTTAGCAGGCAAGTTCTAAAGGAACGGGGGGGGGGGGGGGGGAGGTGGGGTATGGAACCCAGGGGTACAAGTAGAGGATTTAGACTTGACAAGGAGAAGGACCACTTCTTCCTCACAGAGGGAGGAAATGAAGATGCAACAGATAAAGATGCAGAAGGGCTCTGAGCTGTGGAGCTGGGGATGAGGGGGAGCTCAGGACAGACTCCCTCAATTTCCTAAAGGAGGATTTATTTCCTGCCTGGAAGGACCTCACAGTATATCTGGGGGGTGGCGGGTCAGGGTGGTTGGGAATGGCCCCAAATCACTATAATAGGGGTGGTGAGAAATCTGCAAAATGCCCTGGGAGTTCCAAGGAGTGATTCCACCGAGGACCTCTCTCGTACAAAAAGGTAGACCTGGGGGTCTGGCTATCAGGATCTGAATCCTGGCTCAGACTTTTCCTAGGGATGTGACTGAGTCACTGCAACAGCTCTCTAAGCTTCCCCCACTTCCTCACAGGGTTGCTGCCTTGAAAGTACTTTGTAAAAGTGAACTGTTGTGCTTATTTATTATTGTTTTTACTCCTGTCCCCAGAGCCTGGGGGGCGGGGTGTGTGAGGGGGCCCTCGGTGGCTTTTCAGTTACTTGCCACCTGGTGGGAACCCCTCTTTTGAGCAGAGCTGTTCTCAGTTTCACCAAGTGAGGTCTGGGGTTTTCATCTTGAGCAATCCTGCCTTCCGCTCATGCCTCAATGCTGCAGCATCCAGGCACGCCCCTCGTCCAAGAGATGCTGACAGGCTCATCTCAGTTTCTAGGCGTGGGGTTTCGAGATCACCGCGTCCTCTAGGATTCTGCTGTTTCTCACGCTGGCCCAGCATGCCAGCTGTGGGCATGAGGGTGACTGACGGCTCTGAACAATAAGGACACAGTGGGTCCTCCTGGCCTCTGACCTCTACCAGGGTCCTGGGCTCCGCGTCTCATGATAGAAGGCCCTGACAGGAGAGAGTCCCAGCATTCCCTGGGACTGCTGTTTCTCGACCTCGGCCTAAGGTAGCAATGTCAAGAGTCCCCTGGTTGAGACTCCTCGGCGTGTCAAGGCTGTACTATTGATTCACCGTGTGATCTAGGACAACCTCTCTGAGACTCACTTAAAGGTCACGGTCTGGTGTAACAGAATGAGCTTTGGGCTTGTGGTCAGGCTCGTCACAACATTGACCGGCCTCAGTTTCTTCATCTGACAAACAGAGATAGCACATGCCTGCCTCGTCTACCTCCTATAGCTGGTGTGAGTGGGTAAAGGGGAGCAGTGAGTTACTCTCTTGCTTAGTGATCTCATTTCCTTGCATGCGACAAATGATCTTTGTGGAGAGGACCCCGAAGGCTTATATCTTCATCCCCAGTTCCTTCTCAGCTTTTTCAGTCCTGTATTATCAACTCTTTCTAGACAGCTCTACCTGGATGTCTGCTTAGTCATTTTTTTCTTTTCTTTTAAAAATTTTAATCAATATTTTGTTTTGTTTTTTATCTTCATTTTCAAATATAACTCTCCCTCCCTCCCAGAGAGCCATCACCTTGTAATAAAGAAAAAAGAAAGAAAAAAAGCAGTTCAGTAACTAGCCAATGCCTCGGCCAAATCTGACAGTACACGTTGTGTTCTACACCCATAGACCCTCACCTCTGCAAAAAAAGGGGGCCAAGCCTTGTCCTGCTTAGCTTTGATCTGTTGTTGTTGTTGTTGTTTTTATGTATGTTGTGTATATCATTCTGGTTCAGCTTACTTTGCTTTGTAACAGTTCCCATGAGTCCTTTGGGCTTTTTTGAATTCTTCATGTTTCTTGTTTCGTATGGTTCAGTAATAATCCATTACATTCATATGCTACAATTTGCCTAGCCATTCCCTAATCAATGGACATCTCTTTTCCCACTACAAAAAGTGCTACTCTGGATATTTTACGAATATAGAAAAACTCATTCCATTTTCAACTAGCTGGAGGGTATATATCCAGCACTGAGATCTCTGGGTCAAAGGGTATAGATAGATTGATTGTCAGGATGGTTGGACCCATTCTGCAGAGTCTTAGCGGATCTCTTCATCTACAGTCCCTCCAACATTGACTATCTCTATCAGTCGTTATTGCCAATTTGCAAGGTTCTCCATGTAATATTTGTTTGATTCTTCTCTCTCCTTCCTCCCCCCAATAGCCACCTAATTCTGTTTATTCTCTGTAATATCTCTTGCATCCATCCCCTTCTTTCCATTCATGCCATCACCCTCTTTGTCCAGGCCCAAAGTAGTCTCCCTAAGTCATGTCTCCCCACTCTTCTATCCATATTTCTATCCATAGCTGTCAAGAGAAGCTTCACAGACATCTGACCATCCCACTCAAGAACATTCTGTGGTTCCCTATTTCCTGAAGGATGAGATAGCCTCCCCTTGGCATTGTGGGTCCAAGTTCTCTTCTTAGCTCTGTGTTCCATTCAGGCGGAGTTCCGGGTTTCAGACCCACTAGACACAAGTTGTCTAAACTTGACTCATGACTCCTGAGGTCCACACACCCCCTCATCTCTTCCTCAAATTCATCTTCCTTTAAGGTTCAACTCAGGCTCCTCTGTGGGAGTGACCTGTCTCTGTAGCCCTGCACTGGCCGGGGACTTCTCTCTCTCTCTCCCTCCCTCCTCAGATTGTCACAGAACTTTGTCTAGAGCTCTCCTTTGCCCTTGTACATACATATCTTATCTTCCTGCTGCCCCCCCAGAAGATGGTAACCTCCAGTACCTTGCCTATGAGCTGCAGCTTGCAAAAACCTCCCTAGTGTGCCCTGACCAAATGCAGATGTAATTGGGAAATGTGTAGCAAGATAAATAAAAATGCACACAACATCGATAAGGTCAATTTGTGGTTTTCTAAGTCAAACTGCGGCCTGTAGGGATCTGGTTCTAGCTGAGTTTGACGTCCTGCTTTACACATTAAAAAAAAAAAAGCTAGACCTTTGATTTCATTGGTATAGGAAACTCCCTACCCTTGTGCAGACTGGCAGCATCTCAGTAACTCACAGACAGGAGTTCTTACTCTGTGTGTGTGTGTGTGTGTGATGGATCTCTTTGATGATCTGCTAAAGCCCTTAGATTCTCCCCCTCCCTTCTCAGAATCATATTTTTAAATGCATAAACTAAAATACATGGTTTTTTGAGCAAATCACTTATATTGAAATTGAATGATAAAAATCTAGATATATTTAAAAACAAAACCAAAACCAAAACATTGTTAGACTCTAGGTTAAGAACTAGTGGATAATGGGGCAGCTACATGGCGCAGTGGATAAAGCACTGGCCCTGGATTCAGGAGTACCTGAGTTCAAATCCAGCCTCAGACACTTGACACTTACTAGCTGTGTGACCCTGGGCAAGTCACTTAACCCTCATTGCCCTGCAAAAAACCAAAAACAAACAAAAAAGCCAAGAACTTCTGCACTCAGATTTGGACCTTTATTTGGTGAGCAATGGGGAACTATTCAAACTGTTGACTTTTTTTAAATGACCCTTCTGCATCACTCTCATTTCTCTTTCCATTTTTTCCTCTACCTCTCTTACTTTATTTTCAAAGTCCTTTTTGAGCACTTCTACAGCCTGAGGCCAATTCATATTTTTCTTGGAAGCTTTGGATGTAGGAGCCTGACGTTGCTATCTTCTTCTGAGGGTGCACCTTGATCTTCCTTGTCACCAAAGAAACTTTCTATGGTCCTTACCTTTCTCTGTCTGCTCATCTTGCCTGTCTTTTACTTGACTTTTAACTCCTTAAAGTGAGGCACTATTTCCAGGCTGTACTGTCTCAAGCTTTAGAGGATCCCAGGTGTTTCAGTTTAAGGAGGGGCAGATTCTTCACTTGCCTGTCCTGTCCTGTCCTGTCCTGGTCTGTAGCTAACCCCAGGTCAACTTGCTAATTAACCAGACAGTGAAACTTTGTGTACTGTGGTCATTAGCTCTGATGAGGCTGCTCCTCTCACCCACCTGGGGCCACTGCTACTCAAGCCTACCTCCTGGTTCCCAGCAGGAGTGAAAAACCCAAGTTCCCCCTCAGCACCAGCAGAGACCCCTGTAATCTCCCCCCCTGCCACCTGCTCAGCCCTCTCACCAGACTGTGAACTTAGTTCCAGATGTTAAGGGCTAAAATTCTAGCTAAACTGTCTAAAATGTCTAATGAGTGGTCGCCAATAAATTATAAGCTTTAGCAAGAGTTAGACTTTTAAGCATTTATTAAGGAGAATAAGAATTTGGTAAAGAGAGAGAAAGGCCTAGATTCCTATCAAAGGGAGAGCACATTTCTAGCTCCGCTCTCCACCAGAGTCCAGAGGAAAAAGAGCGAGACTGAGCGCCAGTCTCTTCCTTCCTCCTCCCACTAGCCCGCGTCACTTCCTGATGCCAAAGAAAAGACTCCTGGTCTTGCCCTCAAAGACCTTCACTTCATGGGTGGAACTCTTCTACAGTAAGTCTCTAGCAGGTGGCATCATTCCAATCCTTACACAGATGACACTGGTGCTGCAGTTGATTCAGAGGCTCTGGGGGTCTCTTTCCCTGGCTCAGCCTGCCTGGGACTGGATCAGTGTCAGTGTGACTGTGGGGTTTGGCTCCACTCCTGCCTTGGCACAGCAGCCCCCTCCTGCCAACCTTCTAAGCCATCTTTGGCTGGAAAATTATTTCAGCCCATTCTTTTGTGGGTTTTACTGCCCCAGGAATTGTCCTGTGGCATTATTTGGAGGTTTTTTGGAGCGATTGTGTGGTGAGTTCCGAGAGCTTACTGCCTTTCCTTTGCCATCTTGGCTCTGCCTGGGAAAAAGCAATGGGGAACTACTGATGGCTTTTGAGCAGAGGAGTGACATGGTCAGAGCATGGTATAGTGGAAAGAGCAACAGATTTGTTATTAAAGGAACTGGGTTTGAATCCTTCTCTGCTTTTAAAAATTATTTACAATCATAAATGACAACAATAACAACTTTGAAAGACATTTGAACCCGGGTCAGATAAATTATAAACCACAAATCCAAAAAAACTAAAGTTGAAACACACCACTCACTTCCTACCAGGGAAGTGATGAATTTAAAATGAAGAAAGAGACACATATTTTTGGAAATGGCCAATGTGAGAATTGGTTCTGCTGGTCTATGAATGTTTGTTAATATGGGTTTTATTTTTTAGTTGCTCAGTTAAAAGGGGCATTGTAAGTGACAGATTAAAAACATTTTTTTAAAAGGAAGAAAGATAGCCTTCCATGACACATGGGAGTTCTTGGATTTGGGATTGCTCTTGAGAAACCTACCAATTTAGACAGGAAGGGATTAAACAAATCTTGCTATGTCCTGTGGCTTTGATATGGAGGGGAAAGGGATTTGGCAGCCTCAGAAGCTCAGTCCAACTGGGAGCTGTTCTTTTAGCTGGAGACTCACCTAGAGAATCACCCAGGGTTTTGAGGAAAAGGGAGGTCCTGGTTTTAGGTGATACATCTGCTTTCCTATTTGTTGGGGATGGGGGAGGAGTGTTATCATTTACATGGGAATAAGATACAGGAATTTCCTGATTCAGGGACCTAAAGGACCTGCTAGGCTGATTTCCTTGAGGTCTGAGCAAGCTTAGTATATACCTCATTATCATAGGGACCAAAGGAACAGAACTTGACCCTGCCCTCAGGGAGCTTGTGATCTGAAGGAGACCCCCATCCCCCTCCCCAGGAACAGACCTGGGCCTCACTCTCTGAGAGCTCACAGTCTGGTCAGAGAGACAAGATTCATAGACAAGGAGGAAAGAATATTGTTTTTAAAAGATATAACTATTAATACAGTGCTTGGCAAAGTATAGGATTGGGATCTTGGTCAAGAATAGGAAAGAGTGGAAAAAAAAAGAATAGGAGAGACTGAGGGCAGCTAGGTGGTGCAGTGGATAAAGTACCAGCCCTGGATTCAGGAGGACCTGAGTTCAAATCTGGCCTTAGACACTTGACACTTACTAGCTGTATGACGCTGGACAAGTCACTTAACCCTCATTTCCCTGTGAAAAAAAAAAAAGAATAGGAGAGACCACTCATGGTTTAAGAGAGGAATGATAGACCTTGGGTGCCAAAGGAGAAATATTTTTTGGACCTGACCAATGCAGGAATCTGTTTTGCTTGTCTATGCATATTTGTTACAAGGATTGTTGTTGTTGTTATCATCTGGAATATGGGAAGAGGAAATCAATTTTTGTTCCTTAAAAAAATTCAATTTAATTTTTTTCTTTTTTTTTAAATTTAATTTTTAAAAAAAGTAGATCAATGCGGCCTTGAGTGGTCAAGGAAGGCTGCCTGGAGGAGGAGAAGGAGAATACTCTTGGCTGGGGGTGAGGGTGGGACAGCAAAAAAAAAAAAAAAGAGGCAGTGAAGATCCTGGGCTATTTAGGAGAACCAGGAAGATAGCATGTGACAAGTGTAATTAGGTGCCAGGGAGTGTGTCTTAGGAAGGTTTTCTCCAGGGGGGCCTTGAAGGACAGGCAGAGGAGAGGGACTATGGGGGAATGGGTGAGGCATGGAGGGTGGATGGGGACTCTATCAGCTTAGAGGGGGTGTGTAGGAGAGAGCAGAAGGTAAAGAGAAGAGGTGGATCAGGTCTGGAATGTGGAGAGCCCTTAATGCCGGGCTGAGGAGTTTGGACTTGAATTCGATTATAACATTTCTCAACTAGAGCTGTCCCTGACGCAGTCCGCCTCGACTATGCATGATTAGAGAATGCAGGTAGCTGGTGTGGGAATGTCACTGCTTCCTCGGGTCCTGTAACTGCTCAAGGCTATAGGTCAGAGACAACCATCTCCCTTCTTTTTCCTACATGGGTTACAACTTGCTAACAACCACTGGAACCGTCCCAAAGTGGGAAGGGCATCCTAGGGAAGTACTGAACTCCCCATCACCGTCACTGGACGTCTGCAAGCAGCCACCACTTGCCGGGGATGTTGCGAAAGGCAGGACCATGATTGGGTATAGGCTGCGCTGGATGCTCTCTGGTCTTGCTTTTGTCACTCAGTTCTTCAAATTATCTAAAATATGTCCCAAAGTGTTTATCAACAGCCTCTGCTGTGGCTCTCCACTTCAGAGCCTTGGGGGTTGTGATGTCCTAGACTATGTGGAGGGCTGACACAGAGCCCATCCTGAGCCTGGGATGTGCTTGGTGCTGACAGGGACCAGCCTCCCATCCAGAGGCTCTTTCTGCACATGTAGGAGGCACAAAGATCATTTGGCATGAAATCCTAGAGCCGTCGTCATCCTCAGCTCTAGAGACTGATGGGATTGCTCCCAATTTCCTTCTGGTCTAGTTGTGTGGCCCCCTACATTTTCACTGCTGTGCAAGAGGGCTGGGGCATTCCCACTCCAGGCTCCAAAGTGCTTGCCCAATCTCTTCCTCTGTTCTGCTTTTGAAGGCTCTTTGGGCTCCCTCCTTCTGTGGAACCCTTCTGGAGGGAGCAGCATGACCCAAGCATCCTCTGGCAAGCAATCTCTTCTACCCTTCCCTGGGCTCCTGCCCTGATTCCTCCAAGCCTCAGCCAACCTGTCTCAGGGATGGATGGCCAAAACCAAGTTTATTTCTCTTCTAGGCAGGCTAAGCTTTACCCTTGCCCCTGATGCAAGAAATCAAAGGGGCCAAGTGCAGAGCTGAGAATTGGGACAGGGTGGGGACATGGACATCAGGTTCTTTTTTGTCTGGACCATATAGATATGGTTAAAGGGCCAGGAGCAGGGCCCTGATCCAAAGCAGAGTTCTCAGTGTAAGAGGATTGAATCTGGATAGATACAGAGGGGAAAGACAGGAGGAGGCAGGAAGGGAGGAAGAGAGGGAAGAAAGAAAAGGAAAGAAAGGAAGGGAAAGGAAAGGAAAAAAGAAAGGAGGAAGGGAAGAAAGGAGGGAGGAAAAGAGGAAAGGCAAGGAAGGGAGGAAAGAAGGAGAGAAAAGGAGAGGAGAGGAGAGGAAAGGAGGATAGGAGGAAGGAAGGAAAAGGAAGAAGGAAAAAAGGATCAGGAGGAGGGAAGAGAGAAGAAGAGAAAAAAGGAGGAAAAAGCAGCAGCAGGAGGAGTCAATGAAGGAAAGAGGAAAAGGAGGAAACAGAAAAGAGAAGGAAAACTGGGAGGATGAAGAAAGAGAAGGAAGGGAGACAAGAAAGAGCAGAGAAGAGGAAGAAGAGGCAGAGGAGAGAGGGGCAGGGGAGGAAGATGAGGAAGAACAGGAGGGGGCCAGGACCCTGAAGGCATTGGACAGGAAGGAAGGGCATGGGATGTTCTCATTCCCTCTTGCTTCTGAGGCCCCGGTCCCCCAGGTCCCCCAGGTCCCCCAGGGATGGTTAGCAAGTGGTCCTGCCTGCAGGGGGTGGCAGGGCCTTTCAGAGTCTGAGCTTGGAGAATCCTCCAAAAAGGCTCCACCTTTATGCCCCCCCTCGCACCCCTCTTTTCACAAGAAGATTCACAGCGTGGGGGAAGAACAAGCACAATGTGAAAACTTCTCTATTCTTATCCCAAGTTCATCAGGGATGGAGCTATTCTGAGGCCTTTGATTGACTGATAAAGAGAGGGAGAGAGAGAGACAGAGAGACAGAGACAGGGGAAGAGAGAAGAGCATGTGTATTCTGTGACTTAAATGTCACGGTAAAGAGGCAGAAAGCGGAGGGCTTGATTGATGCCTGGGATTCCTCTGGGAAATGGCAGGCAGCTCGTGGGAGGCTGACAGCCGCCTGTCATCTCTGGGGGTCAGTGGGATCCTGAGCAGGCCTGTCTCGAGTCACTCCCTCGCCCCTTCATTCATTGAGCTGGGACCCCTCAGCTGGAGGGGCAGCAGCAGCAGGACAGCAAGGAAACAAAAGAAGATTTCTCTGGGGTTGTCTGGTCTCCGGCCTCCCCAGCCCTCTCCCCCCTCTCTCCTGGTGTTACTCTTATTCCTTCCTTCCTCATTGCTTTCTGAGGCTCAGCCCCCCCAACCCCGTCACCTTGAAGACTCATTGTGTAGCCTGGGTTGGGGGGTGGGGCGACATCTGGACATGGAGCAAAGTTCCAAGCTTGGTGGTACCTGTGGAGCAATTCCCCCAAAGTAAAGGGGGGTCCCAAGATAAAAGCATGCCTTAGTTTTGGGGGTGAGGCCCCCATCCAATTCTCCTCTGGTGAAATGTGTCTTCCAAAAGCCTTCTTGGGTCTCAGGGAAGGTCCAAATAAAATACTGGAGAGAGGCAGCTTGCCCTGATCTTGGACTGAGGGGACCTGACTTCTGGTTCTGTCTCTGTCATTAATTACCTATAAAATGAGAAGTCCCTTCTAGATCTGAATCTATTAATGTATGCATGAATGAATGGATGAGGCATTTTTAAAGTACTATGTGCCAAGACCTTTGTTAAATGCTAAGGATACAAATACAGAAGTGAGAGAGTCCCCTGCCTTCAAAGAGCTCATATTTTTTTTTATAAATCATAAAAGTATTTTATTGTTTTCCATTTACATGTAAAGATAGTTTTTCAACATTTGTTTCATAAGATTTTAGTTCCAAATTTTTCTCCCACCCTTCCTTCCCTCCCCCCTCCCTGAGACAGCAATCTGATATAGGTTATATGTGTACAATCACATTAAACATATTTCTGCATTAGTCATATTGTGAAAGAAGAATCAGAAGAACATAAGGGAAAAACTTCAAAAAAAGAAACAATGTGGAGATCATTTTCTGTCATGAGTTCTTTGAAATTGTTTTGGATCATTGCACTGCTGAGAAGAGCCAAATCTATCACAGCTGATTATTACACAATGTTGCTGTTACTGTGTACAATGTTCTCCTGGTTCTGCTCACTTCACTCAGCCTCAGTTCATTTAAGTCCTTCCAGGTTTGTCTGAAATCCTGCTCATCATTTCTTACAGCACAATAGTTTTCTATTACATTCATGTACCACAACTTGTTTAGCCATTCCCCAGTTGATGGGCATTCCCTCTATTTCCAGTTCTTTGCCACCACAAAGAGAGCTGCTATAACTATTTTTGTACATGTATTGCACATGTATTTTTGTACAGTTTTGTCCCCTTCCCTTTTCTATGATCTCTTTGGGATACAGACCTAGTAGTGGTATTACAGGGTTAAAGGGTATGCACAGTCCCATAACCCTTTGGGCATAGTTCCAAATTGTTCTCTAGAATGTTGGAGGAGCTCACATTTTAATAGGGAGGGTGAATTCTTAACCTTTTTGTGTGTCATGATCCCTTCTAATGAAGCCCACGGACCTCTTCTCAGAATAATGTTTCTTTTTTGTTTTTGTTTTTTGTTTTTTTGCAGGGCAATGGGGGTTAGGTGACTTGCCCAGGGTCACACAACTAGTAAGTGTCAAGTGAGGCCGGATTTGAACTCAGGGAGTCCTGAATCCAGGACCGGTGCTTTCTCCACTGCGCCACCTAGCTGCCCCCAAGAAAAATGTTTCTTAAGTACAAAACATGTAAAGATTAAAAAGAAAACCAATTATATTGAAATTCAGTTAACAAAATTAACAGAACCTAGTTAACTGACCCATGGAGCCTAGTTTACAAACTCCTGTAATAGGGGAAAATAAGACCTACAGAAGCATGATGGCCAAGGAAGGTATTTTGGTCTGGGAAGTCACAGGAATGGTGAGTGAAGCAACAGAGTATTAATTGTCACACCCTTTCCAGTAGCAGCGGAAATAAGGATTTGATTCCTGTTCTCAGAGCAAGAGGTGGAAGGGAATATCTACACTGACCTGTTTAGCAGTGTGTGAAGGGGCAGAGAGTTTGAGGAGATGCCTGGAAGCATGTGAAACATGCCTGGAGTTGGCTAGATATGATGGGCCATGTGAGTTCATTCTCTTGTCCTTACTGACACTGGAATCTTTCATTTAACCAATTCAAAATCCACCTAATCTAGTTACCATCATCTAGCCCCGACACCTCCATTCTGTCCATGAAGGTAGCATGAGAGCCTGTCAAATACTTCACTGAAATCTAGTTATCTTATTTCTGAGTTGATTTGTTCTTGATGAAGCCATGTTGGCTCTTAGTAATCGCTGCTTCCCTTTCTGAGTTTTTTTTTTTTTTTCTTTTCGGGGCAATGAGGGTCATACAGCTAGTAAGTGTCAAGTGTCTGAGGCCAGATTTGAACTCAGGTCCTCCTGAATCCAGGGCTGGTGCCTTATCCACTGCTCCACCTAGCTGCCCCCCCCCCCCACTTCTGAGTTTTAACAAACTATCCCTTTGGTAATACATCTTAGAATCTGAACAGGAGTTGAAATCAAGAAAACTGGCCTAAAATGAACAGATTTCGCCACCTTCCTTTAAAATTTTTTTTTTTTTAAAACACATTGGTACATTTACCCAATCTCCAACTTCTTTGGTGTCTCTTCCATGAATTTTCAAAGATCTCTGACAATGTCTCAATAAATGTCATCAATGAGTTCTTTCAGAATCCTGGGATATAGTTGCTCTAGACCTAATGATTTGAATTTCTTTCAGAACACTGACTTGAATTTATTGAGAGTAGCTATATTTTAGTGATTATTTCATTTTTGCATAATGTTTATTTCCAAATATTTCCACCCCCTCTTTTTTACCCAGTGAGTCATCCCTTAAAAAAGAAAGAGAAAAAAGCAGTTCAGCAAAACTAACCAAAATATGTACATGTTTGATAGTTTATGCAATATTCTCATAGTCCCACACCTCTGCAACAAAGGGAAGGAAGTGCATCTTCTCAATCTTTCTCAATCATCTCCTTTTTTGTCTAGTCTATTTCTTTTGAATAAGGTCTATTTCACAATTGCCATTTTCCAGTCTTGAGTTTTATCTCACCTTGTTTCAGTGAGAGCAAGAAGAGTACAGTGGAAAGAGCTCAGACTCTAGAATTATAAGTGCTGTAATCAGAAATCCTGGGTTCAAGTCTCGACTCAGATAATTATTACCTATATGACCTTGGGCAAATCACTAACTTGGGTCTGTTTCCTCATTTCTAAAATGAAGGGGTTGGACTAGGCGACCACCCATTGTCCTTTCCAGCTCTGTAGATAGCCCTTGTGACTAACTTATCTTCTTCTATTTGGACATCTGGTTTATCTTTTTTATTCCTTGTACTTTTTTAGTTTTTCTTTCTTTTTTTTTTTTTTTTTTTAGTGAGGCAATTGGGGTTAAGTGACTTGCCCAGGGTCACACAGCTAATAAGTGTTAAGTGTCTGAGGCCGGATTTGAACTCAGGTACTCCTGACTCCAGGGCCGGTGCTCTATCCACTGCACCATCTAGCTGCCCCTAGTTTTTCTTTTTAAATATCAGAGGCCTTGGGATTCATCATTGATTTTCTCCTTGGAATTTTGTCTCTGGTGAATTTTTAGGTCTCTCTGCTGCTATTTTCTTTCTTATGTTGTCGTTTCTGGTCTCTATGGTATCTAAACTTGGCAGGCATGGGTAAGCAGTTTTCTTCCTCCCCTTCCTTTTTGAGTTTAAAGACCTTTTGATTAGATTCACAAGACTTCCAGCAAATATATTTTTACCAGCCCCTGATTAGGTGCATGCCATCCCCAGCCAAGAGATCATCATTCCTAGGTTTTTAAGCTGCGGTCCAGAAATCCAAATGCTGTTCTCAGCCACTGCATTCTTTGCCAGCAGCTCCTACACATCCCCACATCTGCCTTTCGCTTCCCTTTCTTACTTTCTTCCATCAGTAGCAGTGATGAAAACAACACCTGTGTCCACCATACTCTCATTTTCTTATCCAGGACTATTTAATCCCTAGTAAAAAAAAAAAAAAGGTTATTTTCTAGTTTCCTTCTGGAAATATCATTTGTTCATAAAGGAACCACCAGAAGTGGGTAGTTGTCATGAGGTGTGACAGATTTGGGAGGTTCTCATTTATACTCCACATACGTGTCCCAGGAAGATGGCAGATCTTCCTTGTTAATATCAGGTCAATCACTAGGTGATTTAGGACCCTTCACTGGAAACTATATTTGGTGGTAAAGACAGATGGGATTCTTGGCTCACTCCAGTGGACAGGCAACTCTTATTATTCAGGGAGTCTTGATAGCTGCTTTCTGTTAGTTGACTCATTAACACTTCATTTTATTTAAAATTTTTTTTTAAGCTCATATATCTCTTTATCAAAGTAAACATCTATCTATGAACTCTTATTTAGATTTCTGATATTGAAAGAGTTGCCTTATCTTAAAATTACAAATGTGTTTATTAGAGACCAGAAAAGTTATAAACACAATACACCTATATGTACACACATATATGTAAACATTTGTATACATGTATGTGTGTGTATGTCTATATGTCTATAGATATGTATGCATAGATAGGTGGGTATATGTATATGTGCATGTATATATGTATATAGACATAGATGTATGTACATATATATATGTATATGTGTGTTTGTATATGTTTGTGTAGAGTTATATCAGGTCATTCATGGGCAGCTAGGTGTCGTGGTGGATGGGGTACTGGGCCTGGAGTCAGAAAGACTCATCTTTCTGAGTTCAAATTTGGCCTTAGATACTTACTAGCTGTGTGACCCTGGGCAAGTCACTTAACCCTGATTGCCTCAGTTTCCTTATCTGTAAAATGAGCTGGAGAAGGAAATGTCAAACCACTTCAGTGTCTTTTCCAGGAAAATCCCAAATGGGGGTCATGAAGAGTCAGGAATGACTGAAAACAAATCAACAGCAACAACAAATCAGTTTACAAATATTATATGTATATCTCCATGTGCATATATGTTCATGAGTGTATATATATGTATGTTTATATACTCATGAGTGTATGTGCTTATATACTCATGACTGGTACAACGCTATCTACATATACATACATGTGCACTGATACACTTCAGGGAGACTTGGTAGAAAGTCTGCTTAGATGGGGACTCATCCTTTACAGAACAGAGACCATAGAGACCCTTAAGCCCTGAGAGCCTTCAGTGAAGAGAATGTACATCCCTGGACATCCTGAGCCTCAGGGACTTGGAGGTACTAGGAAGTGCTAAGAGTGAATTCAGCCCATTTCCCAGTGCCCAATCACCATCTATGCAGTCAGCGTCTCCAAACCATTAAAGAAGACCTCAGAGTGCAGTGGAGAAAGCACGCTGGCATCAGACAACCTAAATTCAAATCCCCTTCCTGGTGCCTGGGCAGTCACTAACAACGGGTGGCATGTATATAGTTCTTTTAAGCTGTGTGATGCATTTTATAAATATTATCTTGTTTTATCCTCACAGCCATCCCCAGAGGCAGGTGCTGGAATATTGTTCCCATTTTACTGATAAATAAACAGAGGCAGACAGAAGTTAAGTGATTTGCTCAAGGTCACATAGTTGGACTCCAGGTCCAGCTCTCTAGTCAATGCCCCACCCAGCTGCCTTAACTTTCCTGTGCCTCAGTTTCCTCACCTGTGAAATGAAGGGGTTGCTTCCGAGGTCCCTTCCAGCTCCCGAGGACCTCTGATCCCCTTAGGCTGAGCTTCATGCAGGGAGCCTGTGGCTAGAGAGGGACTCTGTGAAAATGAACCCACATTCCTGAGTGGGCCAGTGGCCACAGAGGGTCTGCGCTTCTAGGGGCTCAGAGCCTGAGAGCTGAGCACTTGTCCCATGGGCTGGGCATCTTCCAGGTGAGCCTTAGCCCCACCATCGTGGGATGATGATACAGCATGCCTCCCAGTGTGAGCTCATGGCGCAGTAGGGACCCAGAACCCCAGCTCGTTATTGAGACACTCAGACAGGAGGCCATGGCTGCTTCCAGCAGCTACTCAGGCCTCTGGAGCATCCAGACACAGAAGTTGGCAACACCATCCTTACATTGACTATGTGATCAGGACCCTGCAGGGCAGACAGGCTGACTCTTCCCCCATGTAATGGCAGACAAACGCCCCTCCTGCTCCTCCTCACAGAGGAGCAGAGACAAGAATAGCGTCTCCCTGCTCCTTCTCCCGCTGTTCTCATCTCCCCCACTCTTAGCTCTTCCTCTTCACTCTGTTTGCCTTTCTCTCTCCTCTGCTCCCCTCCCATTCTGCTGTGTCCTTCCTCCTAGAACCCTTATCTCACACTCTATCTGCTGGTGCTCATGGAAACCTGGATCTCTCTGGGAGACACTGTAGCCTGAGCCACCCTCTCCAGTACTGAGTGTTCTTTTTTCTTTAGTTCTGCCCCTCCCCCCCCCATCAGTGCTGCTTCCAGTGAGATAGAGAGATGGAAAGAGTGCTGGGACTGAAGTCAGGAAGCCCTAAATCCAAATCCAGCTTCAGACTTGTAGTAGTTGTGTGACCTTGGACAAGTCACTGAACCTGTTTGCCTTAATTCTTCCAACTGTAAAATGGGAGTGATAATAGTATCCCTTTTCCAGGGTTGTGAAGATCAAATGAGATATTTGTCAAGTTCTTAGCACAATGTTTGGTGCACAGTGGGCATTTATTACATATTCTCTTCCTTCCTTCCTTCCTTCCTTCCTTCCTTCCTTCCTTCCTTCCTTCCTTCCTTCCTTCCTTCCTTCCTTCCTTCCTTCCTTCCTTCCTTCCTTCCTTCCTTCCTTCCTTCTTTCCATCCTTCCTTCCTTCCTTCCTCCCTTTCTTCCCTCCCTCCTTTCCTCCCCTACCTCTCTCTCCTTCCTTCCTTTTTTCCTTCCTTCCTTCCTTCCCTCCTTCCTTCCTTTTTTCTTTCCTTCCTTCCTTCCTTCCTTCCTTCCTTCCTTCCTTCCTTCCTTCCTTCCTTCCTTCCTTCCTTCCTTCCTTCTTTCCATCCTTCCTTCCTTCCTTCCTTCCTTCCTTCCTTCCTTCCTTCCTTCCTTCCTTCCTCCCTCCCTTCCTTCCTTCCCTCCTTCCCTCCCTCCTTCCTTCCTTCCTTCCTTCCTCCCTTCCTTCCTTCCTTCCTTCTTTCCATCCTTCCTTCCTTCCTTCCTCCCCTTCCTTCCTTCCTTCCTTCCTTCCTTCCTTCTTCCTTCCTCCTCCCTCCCCTTCCTTCCTTCCCTCCTTCCCTCCCTCCTCCTTCCTTTCTTCTCTCCTTCCCTCCTCCTTCCCTCCTCCTTCCCTCCCCTACCTCTCTCTCCTTCCTTCCCTCCTTCTTTCCATTCTCCCTTCTCACCCTCTTCCTTCTTCTTCCTTCTTCCTTCCATCTATCCTTCCTTTCTTCCTCCTGACTGTCTTTTTGCTACCATCACTTGGCAGTCCTCCTCTTCTATACACTCTGTCCATTTTATTTTCATCAAGACCCTTATCATTTGCCAACTTCTTTGTAATTTTTTGGTCTTCTCTAGGAGTTCAGCATTTGGCTTATAGTCTTCCTCTCTAACTCAGCCCCAACCCCGAATGTATGGACTTTAGCATACTTTTGATGTACCCTTGAATCCCCTGCTCCCTTGTTCTTTTGGCACTTAGAACGTACCAAATTCCATCTATGGGATAGACACCACCCCGCACCCCCATCTTCCTTTTTAGCTCTTGCTCCAGTGTTGCTGGAGAAACTCACAGTTCCCAATGTGGAAGCAGATCCACTACAAAAATATATTATCTAATCTCAACTAGGTCCTCATGGCTGCAGAGCAATCTTTGATTGACTTTATCATATTCTGCACAGAGGCCATTCCAGTCTTTTCCTCTCAGCACAAGACTTTGCCTCCTAATTTACTGAGAAAGTTAGGCTATCATTCATGAACTCTCTCTTATCCTTGATTGTTTATCTTAAATTTATTTTATGTTGTGCATCATCCTTTCTTCTTTTACTTCATTCTCTGAGGATGACATGGCTTTTCTCTTTGCCAGGCCAACCTCTCTGCTGGTGCCCTTGATCCCATCCCTTTCTGTCTCCACTGGGGGCTTGCCCCCTTAGGCCATTTCTTCCTTCTCTCATATCTTCCTTATTGGTTCCTTTAACACCTATAAAAACTTCTAGGTTTCTCCCATCCTTGAAAAACCTTTACTTTATCTTGTCATTTCCCCAAACTATCATCTTATACATATAGTCCTCTACACTCATCATCTCAATTTCCTCATCTCTCACTAACAGCTAAACCCAGTGGTTTTTCCTTAGTGCTTTTTTTTCTAACTCACTTCTGCAAAATTTGACTCTTGAAGTCCCTGATTTGCTTTAAAATTTAGCTCATCAAGTGCTGCCTTTCACACAAGGTCTTTTCTGGTCCTTTCCTCCCCATCCCCTACCCCCTGCCACATGCTAGTGCTCTACATTTATGCTCACTCTTCCTCCAGATGTTGTATGTATTTGTAGGAGAATGTGTAGGAAAATAGTTTCTGAGTGGAAATGTTTTGTGGTTGTTGTTTTTACTCTGTCATCATAGTAATACTTTTGCTTAGAGTACTTGTTTCTACTGCCTGACTTTTTATGGAAAGCACACCAATGGGGGTTTGTGGACTATTCTGTTAGGAATGGGTAACTACAAGATGTCTTTAGGAACTGTAACAATAGCAGCTGCCCCATGAGGACCCAACTTGGAAGTGTTAATACAAGTTGGGGGAGTATCTCAGAAGTCATGTTATGTATTCATATTCATGCTCTCCCCTAACAGATTTTTGAGGGCAGGGACTCTCTAGCCTAGAGAAAGTGCTTAATAAATGCTAATTGAGGGGCAGCTAGGTGGTGCAGTGGATAGAGCACCAGCCCTGGAGTCAGGAGTACCTGAGTTCAAATCCGGCTGCAGACACTTGACACTTACTAGCTGTGTGACCCTGGGCAAGTCACTTAACCCCAATTCTCTCTCTCTCTCTCTCTCTCTCTCTCTCACACACACACACACACACACACAAAGAAATGCTAATTGAGGAGGCAGCTAGATGGCTCAGTGGATAAAGCACTGGCCCTGGATTCAGAAGGACCTCAGTTCAAATCTGGCCTCAGACACTTGACACTTACCAGTGTCACTAGTGTGACCCTGGGCAAGTCACTTAACCCTCATTGCCCCACCAAAAAAAAAAAAGAAAGAAAGAAAGAAAGAAAAGAAATGCTAATTGATTGATTGACCACCCTGTTCCCAGATTCTCTCTTTTTCTTGCTTTCTCTTGGTTCTCCCTTGCCGAATTAGCAAAGTCTCCCATGCACTGAGCATGGGTATCCCCCAAGGTTCTGCCCTGTATTCTGTCCTCTTTTCTCCCAATATTTCATTAGCTTCCATGTGTTCATTTATTGACTTTACACAGGTTACATTTAGCCCAATATTCTATACTCTACTTCCATGTCACCAATTATTTGCTATAACTCTCCACTCCTCCAAACTTTCTGCTTTTTATTGAGGATGCCACCATTTTCAGTCATCCAGGTTGGCAGCCTTGATGTTGCTCTCTTCATCTCTAGTCCCTTCCCTGCTCTAATCAGTTGCCAAATCCTGTAATTCTGTCTCTACATCATCTCTTGTGTTTGTCTGCCCTTTTCCATTTTCTGCTTCTGTCCTCCTTTGGGCCATCTACTGTATTTTAATTTTTACCTAATATTTTATTTTTCCCCAAATTATCTACAAAAACAATTTTTAACATTCATTAAATTTTTTTTAAGTTTCAAATTTTCTCCCTTTCTCCCTCATCTCCCCCCCTCCTAGAAACAGTAAGTGATTTGTTATAGGTTAGACATATAACACTTGACCTTTATAGACTTTTCACTTTACCCCTTCCCACAGCCTCTGTTCTAGTCAGAATGGGCTATGGCTATTGCCTGAACTTGGCATTCCCTGTCTCTCTCCACGTGTTTACTCAGGCTCTCTCCAATGCCTGGAATGCACTCCCTCCTTATCAGCCACCCTTTAGAGTGCCTTACTTCCTTTAAGACAGCTCAGGCCACCTCTTACAGAAAACCTCCCACCCTCACCCCTCTGTCTATCTCCCTCCTGAAATTAGCTTGTATTTCCTTATTTGTTTACATAATACACCAAGGTGGGAGATGGAAACTTCTTGAAAGCCCCAGAGAGCTTTTTCTTTGCATGCCCAGTATGTAGGCCATGCTAAACACACAGTAAGTGCTGAATGTTTTTTTAAACTTATCTATCTATCTATCTCTCTCCATCTCTCTCTCTATCATCTATCTATCTATCCATCTATCTCTCTCTCCATCTATCATCTATCTATCTCTCCATCATCTTTCTCTCTCTCATCCATCCATCTATCCATTCATTTATTTATTTTTCAGGGCAATGAGGGTTAAGTGACTTGCCCAGGTTCACACAGCTAGTAAGTGTCAAGTGTCTGAGGTCAGATTTGAACTCAGGTCCTCCTGAATCCAGGACTGGTGCTCTATCTAGCTGCCCCTGTGTTGAATAAATGTTGAATTAAACTGAGGTACTGTTGGTAGGTGAGCCATGTAACAGGGATAGACTAAAATATTGCAGTCAGACTGCTGTCTAGTGGATCGCTGCTTTGTTGTGGCAGAGGGGGTGACAAAATGGAACTGTGAGCTGGGCTGTTCTTGGCTGCCTAAGATGGACAATGGAGAGTTCTGAAAAGAGATGAGCCAGTGGGGGACATGGCAAAGAACTCCAGTATCTTTGCCAAGAGAAACCCTGCAAACAGTATTAAAATGCTCAAAGATATGACATTGGAAGGTGAACCCCTCAGGTCAGAAGGACCTAGTGTGCTATGGTCTTCGGGGTCATGAAGTCAGATGCTACTGAATGACAACAACAGCACTGCATTTCACATTGCATTAAAAAGCTTGTATGCTAACCTAAAACAAAACAAAAAAACAAATTGGTGGGGGCAGCTAGGTGGTACAGTGGATGGAGCACCGGCCCTGGAGTCAGGAGGACCCGAGTTCAAATCCAGCCTCAGACACTTGACACTTACTAGCCGTGTGACCCTGGGCAAGTCACTTAACCCCAATTGCCTCACCAAAAGAAAAAACCTAAAACAAAACAGAAACACAAAAAAACTTGTATGCTATTCTTAGCACAGTACTCCTGGGCATTGTATGGGATATGAATGGCAATTTGGGGAAGGGGAGCAGGGTGGAGGGCAAAGGGTCCTAGGATTTCTGCAGAGCCATCCCAGGTCTCCAGTCTGCCTGTACCTGGAGGTACAACTGCCACCACCATTCTCGAGATGATTGGCATATTAGACAAATTGCTACTTTCCTCTTTCCATATATCATAGGCTCATAACTATAGAGGCTCTTTGGTCCATTATCTGCCTCCCCCTCCCCCCATTTTAGAGATGAGGGGACTGAGGGCCAGGCCAGTTAAGTGACTTTCACCCAAGATCACTTAGCTAATGAGCATCAGAGGTGGGAGTTGAACCAAGGGCTAGAACTCAGTGTGGTCTGCCTACTTACTAACCTTTTTTTTTTTTTTTGGCGGGGCAATGGGGGTTAAGTGACTTGCCCAGGGTCACACAGCTAGCAAGTGTCAAGTGTCTGAGGCCAGATTTGAACTCAGGAACTCCTGAATCCAGGGCCGGTGCTCTATCCACTGTGCCACCTAGCTGCCCTACTTACTAACCTTAAGCATTGAAAGGTTTCTTAGTCAGTCAGTTTCTGACATTGTCGTCTCTAGGCCTAGATTTCCTTTATCTGTAAAGAGGGGGACAATGACAGCTGCTCCCCTCCCCAGTCCACAGAGATGCAGTGAGGACAAAAGAAAGAATAGAACTGGTAACGGGTTAGGTAGGGGACTGCAGGGCAGTTGGGTTTTTTTTGGTGTGTGAATGGGTGTGTCCCCTTAGGAAAAAAATTTCAGGCATGGGCAGGTTTCCTGGTTTTGTAGGGTGGGGGTGGAGGATAGGGGACTTTATATTCTCAGTCTCTGGGAGAGTTTCTGAAAAAGTATTAGGGTGCCAGGGGCGATTTTAATTGTTTATCCGGCCCTTGGTGCAGCTGTGTAAGAAGTAGGAGGCTTTGGCTTAGACTGGATGCTTCCTTTCTGTCTGTCTGTCTATCTGTGTGTGTGTGTGTGTGTGTGTGTGTGTGTGTGTGTGTCTTTTCCCAATTCTACAATGGCCTTGTCCATGTTCCAACCGGAAGAGCCACTGCTGGGAGTGGGGATGAGCTCACTCTGGCTCCTAGGCTGATCTGGTGGCCCAGCTGCTGGGAAAGGCCTGAGAGCCAGAAACACACTAGCCACGGGCACCAGCAGGGTCTGTCTGCCTTCTGTGGCTCAAGGGGAGATGGACTTCCTGCCTCTCTCACCCTGGTCTTCCAGGATTCCTGAGAGCAGGTCATTATTCCAATCAATGCATACAAAGCCAGTCATCTGGTTATTCTGAGGATTTACAGACTGTTAGAGCCAACCTCAGAGCATAGACTATCAGGGCTGAGAGGGATCTTATAACAGACTATCAGACAGACATAGAAAGAGAAGGATCCCATGTGTGTTTACAACAGCTTTTTTCTTTATTTGTAGGAAAAAGAACTGTCAGCAAAATATATGCCCATCTACTGGGAGATGGTTAAACAAATTGTGGTACAGGAATGTAATGGAATATTACTGTATCACAAAAAAAGATTAACATGAAGAATATGGAGAGACATATGAACAGATGCAAAGTGGAGTGAGTAGAACCAGAAAAACCTTAGACATTATGACTTTTTTCTTTTTTCTTTTTTTTTCTATTCTTTGTTCTATAGGGGTAGTGGAGAGGGAACAGGAAGGCATATGTTGAAATATTTGTGATGTTAAAACAAAAGACACCAATGAAATATTTTAAAATTCAAGGTTAGTAAAGATCTTTTAAAAGTTCAAATTATTTATGTATTAGATAAAAACATTCCTTTAACATTTCAAATTCCAAATTCTCTCCTTTCCCCCTCTCCTGAGGAAAAGCAATATGATATCAATTATGTGCTAGAACTTAGACTGCTGGGGGTGGAAGGGCCCTCAGAACATAGGATGTAAACTGTGAGAGCTGGAAGGAATCTTAGTTAAAATATGTCATAGCTTGGAACACCTATAACTAAGGAACACAAGTGTTCAGGACAATGGCATTTCAATGGGCTGTTCCATTGAACTACAGTTGCTCTCCTCTGACACCCGCTGGTCTTCAGCTGCACTACAGTTCCATCCCTATAGGGAAAGTGGTCTGCCAGCTCTTTAGCTTATAGCCCCATGGGCCAACTTTAGCTCTTTCATGCTGCTGACCTGTCAATGGTAGCTTGGCAGCTAGTCAAAAGATTTCAAAGGCATTTAAAAATGTATCTTTTGAACTGCTTCCTCCCCTCCCCCATCTGCTATTCAGACCCTTTCTGTCCAAAGTTTTATCTAAATTATGGTCTGAAAGTTCTTTTAAATTCCATCACAACTCTGTGTCACTAGCCTAGGAACCCATATAAAATCATTCTTAGGACCCTATGTGGCAAAACTACAAAGGAGCCTGTTTGAGCTGGCATCAGGAGATTCTTTGCAATCCCCAAATGCCTCAGGTTGCCATGCAATTCAACTCAGGAGGAAGACAAAAAAAAAAAAAAAAGGTGAGGTGAAGCAGATGAAAGCTGGAGGCTCTTGATCTGCTTCCCCAAGAACATGTCAGGGGGTCCATAAAGTCAAAACTATTTTCATAATTATACTAAGATGTTTTCATTTCTAGTATACTCTATATCAATAGCGGTAACCCACATAAACAAAAGCTCTTTGGGGTCTGCAATAAACTTTAAGAGTGTAAAGGGGTCTTGAAACCATAAAGTTTGAGAACTGCTGGACCATATTATCCATTAAGCAGCTAGTGACTAAATCTTTTCAGAGTCTTTCATGTTAAGTGCCCACATGCCTTTGATAAGAGGTAAAGTTGGCAAAGTTTGACTCTGATGACTCCGGGCTCCTGTCCCTGCTCTTGGTGCCCACCCTTACCTTGCCTGGGGTTCCTGCTATCAAGGAGAGAAGCTTCCAGTCAATTAATTCCTACTGAGGTGCTGAGGCTGAGTCTACTCTCCCTGAGTCAAGTAGCATTTTCTTTTGTTTGTTTGTTTGTTTTTTGGGGGGGCAATGAGGGTTAAGTGACTTGCCCAGGGTCACACAGCCAATAAGTGTCAAGTGTCTGAGACCAGATTTGAACTCAGGTCCTCCTGAATCCAGGGCTGGTGCTTTATCCACCTAGCTGCCCCCTCAAGTTGCGTTTTCACTGAGCTCTTCCAACCTCCCACCCCAACAATCTGACCTATCTGCTAACTTCACTGTCTCTTTAGGTAACAGACAGTACTGACCTTTACTTCACTCCAACTGTAAATTTCCTGGTTATTCCTGATTCTTCTTAGGCATCTAGGTGGCTCAATGGATAGAGCCTTGGACTTGGAGTCAGGAAGACCTGAACTAAAATGTTGCCTCACACACTGACTCTGGGCAAGTCTCTCAACCTTTCTGTGTCTCAGTTTACTCATCTGTAAAATGGGCACCTACGTTGTTGTGAAGATCAAATGAGATAACATATTATCCTTATTAGGGTTATTATTGTTGATTTTTTTCAGGTACAGTTTGGGTTAGATGGCCTCAAAGGTCCCTTCTCTCTCTGGATCTGGGATGCAATGACTGTTTGCATCCTTCCTCTTCCTGCTTATGTTTCTCCTGTACTTCAAGGCTCAATTAAGATGCCACCTCCAGGAGGCAGCTAGGTGGCACAGTGGATAAAAGCACTGGCCCTGGATTCAGGAGGACCTGAGTTCAAATTCGGCCTCAGACACTTGACACTTACTAGCTGTGTGACCTTGGGCAAGTCACTTAACCCTCATTGCCTGGCAAAAACAAAAACAAAAACAACAACAAAAAGATGCCACCTCCTTCATGAGACCCAACTGTCCCAATTCTTCCCTCCACCCCCATCCTCAGATGAAAGGGATTTCCCCCTTTTCTAAAAGATTTTATCAATCCTCGTCTACACCCCTTCCCCCATTTCTTTTGTTCCCCCTTGTTTCATTCTTATTTATAGACTTGTTCTTCTCCCCATTAGATAGCAAACTCCTTGAGGACAGAGACTGTGTTTTACTTATCTGTATATTCTCGGCAGCATGCCCAGGGTCTCTTGCAGATAGAAAATCCATAATAAATGTTGGTTGGGATGATTAGGTTTGAATAGCTAAGCTTTGAGAGAGGCCTGTCTTACCCAAAGGAATTTAGTTCTAATGGTGGAACTTCAGGCATTGTTGACATGTGGGTGGAATGATCTTTTAAGATAATGAACAGAGACTTCCCAGCACAGGATATTATAGAGGTGGCTACTTCTAGGAGGAAAAAGGCAGCATGGTATAGCAGATTGGACTTTGGGGTAGGAGTTAAGAGACCTGGGTTGATGTTTTTTTTTCTTTTAAACTTCACATGAGTCAGTTTTATTTAATTCTCATTGTACTGTACAATTATGCTATAAATCCTACCAAGAGTTCTGTATGCTAGTTCTGATTTTGTCACTAGCTTGGGCTGTGATGTTCTACAAGTTCCTTTTCCTCTTAGGGTAGGCCTGTTCCCATCTTTAAAATGAGGGCCATGAGGGGCAGCTAGGTGGTGCAGTGGATGGACCACTGGCCCTGGATTCAGGAGGACCTGAGTTCAGATCTGACCTCAGACACTTAACACTTGCTGGCTGTGTGACCCTGGGCAAGTCACTTAACCCCAATTGCCTCACCAAAAAAAAAAAATAAATAAAAAACATAATAAATAAATAAAATGAGGGCCATGGTTCCCTCTGTAGCTAAGACTCAATGACTCTGCCTGGAAAGGAACTCATCCATCCATCCATCCACCCATCCATCCATCCATCCATCTATCCACCCACCCATCCATCCATCCATCCAACTATGAACACATGGCCTAATATCTGGAGGCTGGGGGAAGGATGAAAGATTTGACTTCTGAATGTTGACTATTTTATATCTCTTGACTGGGTCCCTCAGATTTCTCTTAAAAAAACCCTAATATAACTCTTTTTCAGGTCAAACAAGGTTTCCTCCCTTTAGACTCTGGGGGTCAGGGGGACTAGTGATGTTTGTGAAACCTCATCAGTAGCAAGGCAAAAGACCATGGAAATGTCCGTTTGTTTCTGTTTACATATTTAATTCCCAGCAACTCATTTGACATTTTAATTCCATTTCCGTGTTGCTGTGTAATAAAAAACCCTGTAATTATGATCCCCATGATCCTCCTTTAAAAATGTAAAACAAGCCAAGAAACTTGCATGGTTTTCGGGAAATGGCTTTTTTTTATGGGTCATTTCCCTATCCTGGCTCATCCCCCTTGATTCTTCCCTAGGGAGGTGGTGGGGTGTGTGGGGGCAAGGGGACACTCAGATCCTGAATTCTCAGGGATCAGAGCTCTCACCCAAAATAAGCAAATCTCCCCCATCCAGAGAAGCACAGGACATCAAAGCTGAAAGGGCCTTTGAGCACGGAACATAGACTGCTTGAGCTGAACGGAACCTTGGAACAAAGAACATAAAATGTCAGAACCTTGGAACATGGAATATAGAATGTTAGAGCTGAGAAAAACACCTTAGAAACTATGTTTAGGAGGAAGTGAGTTTGTCATGGTCACAAAGCTAACAAGGGACAGAACTTGACTTAGGACCCAGCTGTGACTTAGACTGCCCTTGAAGCATAGTTAGGAGCTGGGCTGACAGACAGGAGGACAGAAGGAAGACAGGGTAGGTGTGGGGGTAGAGATGGGGTCAAGGCTGCAATAGGGGATGGAAGATGAATAAATTGGAAAGGTAGGTTATTGCTAGATAATGACAATAACAGTGGACATTTATATAGCGCTTAAGGTTTGCAAAGTGCTTTACATATGTTTTCTCATTTTATCCTCCCAATTCTTTGAGGTAGATGTCTTTATTATCCCTGTTTTACAGATGGGGAAATGGAGGCATAGAAAGGTTAAGTGACTTGCTCTAAGTCACACATCTATCTGTGACAGGATTCAAACTCAGATCTTCCTTTATTCTACCACACCACTTAGCTGCCTATTATGGAGGGCTTTGAATTCAGTATGAGTGGGGAAGAACTATAATGGATTTTGGAATTGATAGAACTTAGTAAATAATAGCTTTTTATAGCATTTATGTAGTACTTACTTATGTGTTAAATGCTTTATAAGTTTTATTTCATTTGATCCTCACAACAGTTAGGAAGTAGATGCTATTATTACGTTTTACAGGTGAGGAAACTGAGGCAAACAGAGGTGAAGTGACTTGTCCAGGGTCACACAGCTAATAAGTGTCTAAGGTCAGATTTGAACTCAGGTTCAAATGATTGAATGTGGTCAGTGAAGAAATGATTGGATTTGGTTGGGGTAAAAATAGAATGAGGAGTCACAAAGTTTTGAGACATAGAGATAGGGAAGGTGATGGTATCATTGACCCAAATGGGGATGATGAGAAGAGGAGCAGATTTAAGGGGGAGATGAAAGCTCACAATTATATGATTCTTTAGGGTTGGGTTATAAAGTGCCTTCCTCACACTAACTCTGGGGAACAGGTAGTGCATGAGAAGACACTTAGTTAGACTCAGAGAGAAGAAATTACTTGTCCCTGTTCACAGAGTTTGAGCCCAAGTATCTTGACTCCAAAGCTTGAGCTCTGTTTTGAATATGTCTGAAACATTGTAAGCTGGGCCAGGTAGATGTGTCCATTCAGTAGTTGGTGAGTGAAGGTTAAGATAGTGATGTTTAGGGTTTGGATTCAGATTCCTAGGTCGCACCTTCAAAATCTAAGAATTACAAACTCTTGATTAGGCATAGAGTACACCTAACAAGGACTAGTTAAAAAAATCTCTATCTATCTCTATCTATCTATCTATCTATCTATCTATCTATCTATCTATCTATCTATCTATCTATCTATCTATCTATCTATCTATCTATCCATCTATCCCTCTATCATCTATCTGTCATCTGTGTATCTATCTATCCTTCCATCTATCTCTCCATCTATCTATCTATCTATCTATCTATCTATCTATCTATCTATCTATCTATCTATCTATCTATCTATCTATCTATGATTGGAGTATTGCAAATCTAAACTAAAGGACTTTGAACTGCAAAGGAAGGGGCAGGGAGAAAGCTGACTATACAATTCTCGCCAAACTATATGCATAGAGAATAAGAGCAACATGGAAGAATAGCAATAGAGATATCCAGAAATCCATGAGAGACAAAACCTGAGAAAGGAGCCAGCAGTAAAGTTCACGACTTTGGAAACAATGACTGTTTAATAGATGCTTGCTGACTGGTTCTCACATGTTCTTTTTTTTGCCTTTTTTTTTTTTTTTTTGCGGGGCAATGGGGGTTAAGTGACTTGCCCAGGGTCACACAGCTAGTAAGTGTCAAGTGTCTGAGGCTGGATTTGAACTCAGGTACTCCTGAATCCAGGGCCAGTGCTTTATCCATTGCGCCACCTAGCCACCCCCTCACATGTTCTTTTGCTCATAGTCCATTTGGTGACCTGTGGGAGAGTTGGAAGACTTGACACATATGGCAAGCATTTTTGTTGAGCTCTTTGTAAGTTCAAGGTTTGGTGTGTTTTGAGGTGAGTATGTATGGGTGATAGGTTACCCATCATAGCAACAGGTAAAAGTTGTATTTTGAAAATCCAATTGAAAAAAAAATATTAACTGGTTTGCTAATCTGTAAACTCCTGGCTGGCTAGATATCTATAAAACTATAGCTGGTAAAGCTATAGCTGGCTATTAGCTGCCTAAGCCAATCTGTAAGGGCCATTTAAAAATCCCCCAACTGCTTCTCCCAGACTGATAAGCAAAAGCCTTTTTTCAATTAAACACAAAACAGGGTTTATTTATGAGAATAAACTTAGAGGCAAATACAAAGAAAAATACGACCTGACTGTGTCTTAACTTTCTCCCTGCTGCTGTGAAATTTCCTCCCATGTCTCTTGCCTGTGGGTGTGACTGGCTACTGCCAATGCTGCCTAAGCTTACCCCCCAAGCCGAGTCTCCGTCTCTGGTCATGCCCCCCTTTTCCATAGCATCTCCCTGCGTCTCCTTTCTCAGTCCCTCTACAACCACCTCTCCTCTTCACTACCTCTTTTTCACTGTCCATTGCACCTGCTTTCCGTAGTGTCCCTTGTCTCAATCCTCTCTCCTTTCACTAACCAACAGCCATGCCTGCTTTCTGTAGTGTCCCTATAGGGTCTCTCCCACCAGGCTATAAAACCCTTCTCTCCACCATGAACCACAGGCCAGAGGGAGCTGGTGCACAGGGTTGTTCTTGCATATCCCGGCTGGGTGGAGCGTCGGGCGCCCGAGACCTCTGTGCCGGACGTGCTGCACCCCCCGAGGTAGTTTCAGGGAGAGCAGTTGCACTGGGCAGGGGTTGGCCTGTTCAGGGCACCCGAAGCTAATTTTAGTCACTTACACTGTACTTGTTGCACTCTGCCTCCCAGGTAAGCCAAATTTTATATTAAACAAAATTATATATTTTATTGTGCCTGCATCAAGAGAAACTTGTGATACTCCCTCTGAGTACTGATGGTGTAGAGGGAAGAGAACCAAGGATAAAACATTGGAGACTACTAATTTAGGGGTACAGAGAAGGATAAGGAAGATAAGACAATGAAGGTAACTGAGGAAGAGGATGGAGGAGAACCAGAGTAGTGTAATATGAGAGCAGGGATCCTTAAGCTGAGGTATGTGAATGCATTAAAAAATATTTTGATAGCTTTCTTTCAATATGTTTGGTCTTCCTTGCAATAATAGATATGTGTCTATAGATATAGATATGCATATAATCATATATAGTTATGTATCTACATATAATTATATATGATTATATATCTCTATATAGATATATATCTATGTAGTTATATAATTATATAATTATCTATGTCTATAGTTACATATCTCTATATGATTGCATACATATCTACATGTGTATCTGTGTATAGTTATAAATCTCTTTTTGATTGCATACATATCTATATATGTATCTAAGTATAGTTATATATTTCTATATGATTATATACATATCTACATGTGTATCTATGTATAGTTATAAATCTCTATATGATTACATATATATCTATATATCTATGTATAGTTATAAATCTATGATTGCATACATATCTATATATGTATCTATGTATAGTTATAAATCTCTATATAATATCTATGATTGCAAAGCCCAACTATATTGAAATATATAAATAATAAACAAATGTGTATGTATACACACATATACACATGCATATGCATATACATGTACACACATGTATGTATAGGTCTATATGTCTATCTATCATCTATCTGTCTGTCTATCTATCTATCCATCTATCTAAACATTTTATCCTGAGGAGGGGTCCATAGGTCTGATTTGCTAGAGGGCCCAAGACACACAAAAAGTTAAGGATTAGGGAAATCAAGGAAGGAGAGCTAATTAAGAGGGCATGTGTGTTTGTTTTTCTATCAACCCACCTGCTTGCTTTGTTAATGAAAGCACTCCTTTGAACTTTATAATAATCATTTAGGAATCCTCCAGTGTTTTCCCAATAGGAAGTTAGCACTGTTTCCATATCTCCCCAAGGAGTGAGCAGGGAAGAGAAAGGAGGCACACCCAGAGCCAGCTGCGTGGTTGAACAAATGTCTGTGTGTGCTCTGTGGGGCAGGCAGAGTACACCCCAAAGCTCAAGAGTCTTGCCTCTTGGAGAGGAAGGAGGGAGCTATTGAAATGCAGGGCTCCTCTTCGCTCCTCCAGGCTGGTCTTCAGTAGGTGGGAGCTGGATGGTGGCTCTGGAAAGGTCCCTTGATTAGCTAGGTTCCTGGTGGTAGGGTATGGGGGGGGGTGTTGGAGAGTATTGGTAGGTCAGAGAAGTTGGCGGGGTCTCCTCACTGTGTCTCCCTAACAAAGCCGTTCCAGACCTTGGGTCATGCTGTTGCCCCTCTCTCCACCTTTCTGAATGCCACCACACTTCTGGCTTTAGCTCAGAGCCCTGCTACCCCAGGAAGTCCAACCGGAAAACTTTGGACCACCCTGATCTAGTGCCTCCTGAACTCTCGTGTATTTAACTATTTTGTACATGAGCATATAAAGACCTGTAAGTATACAAATCACATATAAATGATTTTTATCATATCATATCAGATTATGGATGGCAGTCAGATGGCACAGTGCCTAGAGCACCAGGCCTGAAGTCAGGAAGATCTGAGTTCAAATTCAGCCTCAGACATTTACAAGCTTCGTGACTCTGGGCAAGTCACTTAACCTCTTCCTGACTTAGTTTCCTCATCTGTAAAATAGGGATAACACTAGTTATCTTCACTGGTTGTGAAGAAACTCCAATGAAATTGTGAAGGGCTGAGCACAGTGTTCGGCACGCAGGAGGCACCATCGGAATGTTAGCTACCATTATTGATGTGCTGCACACCTGGCACACAATGAATGCTTTGGAATCAATGGAGTCTTCTACTGTTGTTCCAAGTGGCTGGGTCTGATCTCTCTGGAGCAGACTGTGAGCTCTCTGAGGGCAGGGCCTAGGCTTGTTTTTGTCTCCCATTTCATACCCACTGTAAAGCTGAGTATACTTTTGAGAGGAAGAGGGAGGGAGGGAGAGAGAGAAACAGAGAGAGAGGAAGAGAGAGAGACACACAGAAAGACAGAGAGAGAGAGGAGAGAGGAAGAGAGTGAGAGAGAGAGAGAAGAGAGAGAGAGAGGAGAGAGAGGGAGAGAGAGAGGAGAGAGAGGGAGAGAGAGAGGAGAGAGAGAGAGGGAGAGAGAGAGTGAGAGAGAGAGAGTGAGAGAGAGGAGAGGGAGAGAGAGACAGACAGAGACAGAGACAGACAGACAGACAGACAGACAGACAGACACACACACACACACACACACACACACACACACAGACTTCTTGAACTGAAGGCATTTTGCCGGCCACATTTGGTTAAGTATGGGACTTAGAACTCAGTCTCCTCCTATGTGTCAGCGTCTGGCACACAGTAAGCACTTAATAAATGTGTGTTGACTTGGTAATAGTTAGGCATCTTTGAAGGGATGGGAGGAGAACCTCCAGCCACACACACACACACACACACACACACACACACACACACACACACACACACACACACACACACACACCCCTGAACAAGATAGGACAGAGTAGAATCAAATCCTGCCTTGCAGGGAAGGCTGAATAAACCAAGAGATCTCGGACAGAGGCCCAGGAACATCTTGACCCCTTTAAAAATGTTTTGGAATCTGCAGGATTGAAAGCCTCCTTCCCTCCACCTGCCCCTTTGCCCCCTTCTCCCGAACCCCGACCCCCTCCGCAAACCCTTTCTTCCCCTTTAATTTAGAAACCTGTGTCTTTATTCTCAGGGAAATTTAATCCTTTTGTGTCTGATTCATTGTCAGTTGCTCCCTCAGTAGCCTGAGCTCTCTCAGGGCAATCTGAGTTTTTGGCCTGAAACTTTTTAGCCTTGGATCACAGCTAGTGGAATATTAGAGCTGAAAGAGACCTGAGAGATCAGTAATCCCATTTTATAGATGGCAAAACCAAGGTTAGCGACTCCACTTACATCAGAACCATTTAGCAGCTACCAGGTCTAAGGTGTCTCTGAGGTCGCTGTCCCAGTGCTTTTCCTCTTCATTACAAGTGGTTCATTTCTTTGCTTTCTTCCCACACTCTAATCTGCAAACCTAAGAGCCACCCAATTCTGAACCCCAACATTCTTTCTCATCCAAAGGATCCAAGACCCTTTCCAAGACAGCCTGGAAAAAAAATTGCAGGAGGCCTGAAACTGGGTGGGGTGAAGGTGGAGGAGCTGGTGGAAGCTAAAACTTGTAAAAACATGAATCCTACTTTACCAAAAAAAAAAAAAAAAGCGCACAACAAAAAACAAATCCCTGTGAAGATGTTACCAGGAAAGGAAAATGCCAGAGTGACAGCAGCCTGGTAGGGGGTGTGGTAGAATTGGGGGTGTCGGGAGAGGAGTGGGTATGGTAGTGACCATGCCAGTGATTGCTAGAAGCTTTGTGAGCTTTATGGAGCTCAATCCACCAGTTACCTCCAAATAGCTGGCCCAGCAGCAAGTTGGGGGGTGGGGTCCCCTGAACCTTGAAGGGCCCATGTCCCCAGAGCCATTGAGTTGTCACCCTCTCAAATGAGACATCTCAACAGGGACCTAATCCCCCTTTCTTGTTTCTCAGGATGCCCCAGCAGTCAGAAGCCTGGGCTTCTCATGTTGGGTTGCCACTAATTGGATGCATGACCCTGAAGAAGTCCCTTTCCCCTTTCTATTATCCTCTGTAAAAGGAGGGAGTTGGAATAGAGTTTCTAAGCACCCTCCTGTCTTTGATGATTATGGATTGTAGCCACAACCCAGGGATTCTCTAGCATTTGACCAGAGGGTGGAAAGAAAGGTAAAAGCAAGAGCCGAGCAGAACTCTGTTCAGGGATGTTTGCAGATATATCATTTACCTTGTCCTCTCCAGCCTCCTAATTTTTGGGTCACGCCATCACCCATCCCTGTACTGGACCAACACCCCATACTACTACAGCCATTTTTTTCCCTCTTGAAATCCTGTCAGTCCTTCAAGGCCCAACTCACATGCCACTTCCTCCATGATGCCTTTCCTCTCCCTTCTCTTTCATTGTCTGGGGAAATACATTTCTGTGTCCAACACTCTTGGTATGTTTATTCTTTCCTCTTTTGACCACTTTGGATGAGTGAGATTCAAGTGTCACCTGCTCCCCACTTCCTTTTTTGTATAGTCTTCTCTTTCAATGCCCTGATGATGTGATATAATCCCCCCACCCAACTTCTCTTTTCACCTCAAGTGTATCCTTTTTCCTTTTCCTTTATTATTTAAAAATAATAAAAACATAACAAAACCACTCTGAGACCCTCTGTCTTAGTAGACCTCCTCTATGACCCCTGAAGATGATAGGATTTTGAGGTGACAGATACATTATCTCCATTATCACATTATCACACTATGTACATTATCCCATACATTATCTTAGAATGTAAACTGTTTGTTCTTGCTTGGTCTGTTATCAGTGTTTGTTCATGTTTACCTTTTTATGCTTCTTTTGACTCCTGTGTTCCTGTTTCAAAGTTTCTATGTAGATTTGGAATGTTTGGAAGACCTTTATTTCATTAAAAATCCATTTTCCCCCTGTCAGGTTATTAACAGTTTTGCTGGATGAGTTATTTTTGGTTGTAAATAGGTATCTTTTGCCTTCTGTAATACTGCATTCCAAGCTTTATGTTCCCTTATAATGGTAGCTACTACATCATGTGTGATCCTGACTCTGGCTTTTTAGTACTTGAAATCTTTCTTACCTGACTATTTGAAGCATTTTTCATTTGACCTAGAAGCTTTACATTTTGGCCATAATGTTCCTGGAAGTTTTAGTTTTGGAGTTTCCTTTATGAGGTGAGTAGGGGATTGTCTCTATTTTCACTTTGCCCTCTGGTTCTAAGAGCTACAGACACTTTTATACTTTCTTGAAATAGTTTGTCTATGCTCTTTCTTTTGGTTCTGGCTTTCAGATAGTCCAAGAATTCTTTTCTTTTTTAGTCCAATAATTCTTCATAAGGTCCCAGGTGGTATGATTTAAGGAGGAGCAGGTTCTTCACTCACCTGGCCTGTTCCCTGGTCTGAAGATGACCCCAGACCAACTTGCTAATCAACCAGCTTTGTGTGTTGTGGTTGTCAGCTCTGATGAGCCTGCGCCCCTCCCCCACCTGGGTCACTGCACTCAAGCTTACCTCCTGGTTCCCAGCAGGGCTGAAAAACCCAAGTTCTGCCTCAGCACCAGCATAGACCCCTGTAATCTCCCTCCTGCCAAGGGCTCAGCTCTCTCACCTGACTGTGAGCTTAGTTCCAGATGACACTGTTGCTGCAGCTGATTCAGAGGCTCTGGGGGTCTCTTTCTCTGGTGAGGCCTTCCTGGGACTGGATCTGTGTCAGGGTGACTGTGGGGTTGGGCTCCACTTCTGTCTCAGCACAGCAACTCCCTCCTTCTGACCTTCCAAGCTGTCCTGGGTTGGAAGATGATCTCAGCACATTATTCTGTGGATTTTGTTGTTCCAGGAATTGTCCTATGGCATTATTTGGATGTTTTTTGGAGTCATTGTGTCATGAGTTTGAGAGCTCACTGCCTTTCCTCCCCCATCTTGGCTCTTCCCTGGAAGTCCTAGTTCAATAATTCATTTTTTTTTTTTTTTTAGTGAGGCAATTGGGGTTAAGTGACTTGTCCAGGGTCACACAGCTAGTAAGTGTTAAGTGTCTGAGGCTGGATTTGAACTCAGGTACTCCTGACTCCAGGGCCGGTGCTCTATCCACTGCGCCACCTAGCTGCCCCATGTCCAATAATTCTTAAATCATTTCTCCTTAATCTGTTTTCCAGTTCAGGTGCTTTTTTTGTTATTTTTCATCCTTTGAGTTAAATATTTTTTGTTTTCTAATGGGTCAATTTCTATTTAGTCCATTCTAATTTTCATGGAATTTGTTGTTTGAGCAAGTTTTTTTTTATCTTATATTCCAAGCCACTAATTTTATTTTCAATTTTGTCTTCCATAGTTCTCATTTCTTTTCCATTTCCCCTTTAGCACTCATTTTATTTATAAATACAGTTTAAAAATTCTTGCTTCATCTCTTCCAGGAATTCTATTTGAACTTGTGCCCAAACTATGTTTTTCTTTTAGGCTTTGCTTGTAGATGTTTTGGAATCATTCACTTCTTATGGGTTTGTGTTTTGAGCATCCCTGTTACCATAATAGTTTTTTATGTTGGGATTCTTTTTTGTTTGTTTGTTCATTCTTGCAGCCCAAATTATGACTTTAGAGTTTATGTTAGAACTGGGCTCTACCCAGTTCTGGAGGAAATGTCTGTGTAAAGCTTGTGTCCTATTAGACTGTGAGAGCAGGGACTGTTTATTTTTTTTCCCCTTTCTTAGTACAGTGTCAGGCACATAGTAGGTGCTTAATAAATGCTATCTGGTTGATTAACTTGGGTTCTTCGGTTGCTTTCTTGAATACTGTGTTTATTCTAGGATCTCAGAAAGAGCATTTTAGGCTGGGAACCTACAAGCTTTTAGTGCTCCCATAATGTTCCCATCCAGAGCAAAGTCTGATCATTGTTTTCCTGGTCTGAACTTTAGAAGTTCCTGACCTGGATTTGGGTCAGAGCAACACACCTGTGGACTTGCCCCTCATCCAAGTAGACTAATGCTGAAATCAGCCACTCTAAGCCAGCTGAGAAGCTATGCTGGTTCATAGTGATAGAATTGGCAGCTCTCCTTTGGTCTGGGTTTGCTGCCTTAGTTATTCCCCTGCAGGCTTCACCATTGGGCTAGAACTGAGACCCTCCCTGCTCTGCTACTTATCCTAAACTCACTCCTTGTTTATTATACAGTGGGCCTGTGACTTCTCCTTCCCATGGAAGGCCTAGGTCCCCTCCTCAGTTCACCCTGGATCTGTGATATGGAAGTGGGTTGTGAGAGACAACGCTGCCAGAAAGCACCTATTTCTGTATCCTGCCTGAAGCTGGGCCTCTTCAGGGGGGCCTAGGCCTCTTCTTGCCTTGTTCCTCAGTGCTAGGTCCTGAGGGATGAAAAGATGAAAAGGAGCCCACCTCTGTCCTCAAGTACATTACAATCTGGCAGAGAGGAATAAGACACAGAGAAATACAGGATGGGAAAAAGTAGAAGCAGAGCTGGGCCGGTTTGAAAATTGGGCTCCATCTGTTCCACTCCGTCTAAGGCTTTGAACCTTTACAGTAACATATGGAGACTTGACATCAGAAAATTAATCCCTATAGGTCATGAAGAACAGATTTTTGTGGCACAAGAGATATCTGTATTTATGAAAAGCCATGTTAAAATGGGCCCCTTCAGTGTTGTGCCCCAGGCATTGTCTGACTTGTCCACTCCTAGTCCTAGCAGTTATGATAAGGGCCACCAAGGGTCCAATCAAAGTGTTCTTGGGGTTCAGAGGAAGGAAAAGCATGCTGACTTTGTTGTCTGCCCTGTTTACCAGGGTCTCCATCATAGTCTGCCCCTGGACCTCCTCTCTCCGCTTGTGTTACATACATGGTGCTTTTCCCTGTCTGCATCAATACTGTTTCATGGGAGAGTCCAGATTTGCTGCTTCTTCTTCTATGAGGGCCGAGCCTAGGTCTACACTTCCTCTGTCTCCCTTGAATTGTGACTTCTCTAGGTCAGGGTCTGGGCCTGTTCCTCTTCTATCTCACCCCAGACCATTAGCTCTCTGACTGCAGGGCTCAGCTCTGTTCCTCCCCTGTCTCTCCCAGGCTGTGGTTAAGACATAGTAGCCTGTAATTGAGTATAGCCCTAAGGGGCCCCAGGGAATGCCTGTGGCTGCCTGGGTCTGGTTCTCATCCAGGACAAATGAGAGCTATGTGGGAGAGGATTAGTTCTGTACCCTGAGTTGAGAGCTGGTCTAGGAGATTTTTCCCCTTACAAGAGGTAGCATCACTTTTGGATTTCAAGGCTCCAAATTTCAGGTTGGTCATACAGAAACTCAACACCTCATGGCCTGGAGACTGGAGGAGAAGGGAGTGGGTATAGTAGGGACCATGCCAGAGAATTCTGGAAGCTATTGCTGGGACCAGTGCAGGACAAACTGAGAGGGACTGTGGAAACCTTGGGCCACCTCTTCCTCCCTCTCTCAGACCCCTCCTCCTCAACAAATACACACCTGTGACCCGGATTCTGGGAAGCCTAGGTCAGGTGTTTAGAGGAGGGCATCCCCTCCCACCTAGACCCTCCTTCACCCTCATACTATTCCAGAAATGGCAGCAGGCTGACATTGCTCCCCCCACTCATGCACATCCCATGTGCTCATTCCTACTTGGCTACTCATTACACACAGGATGTTGAGCACTGTCCTCCCATAGGCACACATATGAACACATAAATATCCCCACACATACACATGCAGATATTTGCTTAAAGGCGCAGGACTTTACCCCTGCTTCTTCTGAAGCTAAAGTTGAGGAGAGATGGAAGGAGGCTGCTTTCTTTCCAGAGAGTGCCTTGATAAATGGATGGGTGTAGCTAGCTGCCTGCATCTATCTGTCTGCCTGCTGCTCTGTCTATGGAGGGCAAGTAGAGTGGATTTCATTTTTTTTTTTAAAAATCAAACCATCCTGGGTGACCTTCCACGGATGTCTGAGCTTCTCTCTGGGCCTCTGTGGATCTCAGTTCTGTTCCCTTTTAACTTGAAACTTGGAGAGAACCAGTTCACAAGTGATCGCTCTGTCTCTCTCCGACCTGGGCACTTGTCTGCTCATTTTTGGTTTAGCATAAATGGGTGGCCAAGCACTCAGGCACAGGAGACGTCCTTAGTTCTCCCAAGGAGATGCCAATGGTCACGTCCGTGCCTTCCTGCTTAAGGAGAGTCAGTCACCGTCTCAAACAGAGGCTCACATCCCTGTAACCTCATCACCTGATCAGGCGGCCTTGATCAACCCCTCCATAATGAACGACTGAAAGAATGAATGAATGAAAGAATGAGATTCATGTCTGTTTGGGGTCAAAGCCCTCTTTTACGGGTAATCTGGCCACAGCAGGCTGTTTCCTGAAGACCTTTTAAGAGGGTGTCTGTGGACTTCTGATGAATGATGTGGCCCCTTTGGGAGGATAAGACCTTGGCAGGGCAGGACAGGGTGGCCCCTCAATGAGGAGGGTTTATCAGTAGAGGAGGAGGGCTACCGAAGGCACCAATTGTGTTACCGACCTAGGTCACAGAGTCACAGAGCCTACCAGAATACCGGAGCCCTTGGGGGTTTTAGAACCGAAAACTGTATCTTCAGAGCCAGAGGAAGCCTCAGAGATGATCAGGTCCAGCTTCCCTTCATTTTTAGCAAGGAGGGAAAAGAAAAGATTAGCTCGCATTCCAGAGAGCTTGAGATGCAAAACCTGGTGTCCTAGTCCTCCAGGGCCTGCACATGTGGATGGAGCATGAGCACAGGTGAACGTGGCAATATGGATATGAAGTGCGGACAGATAAATGCTGCACGTAGATTTTGAAGACAATAATTAAAATAATGCTTCCCACCTAAAAATAATCTGCAAGGTACTTCCATCCCCATCCTCTGCCTGGTGAAATCCCCCTATTTCCTTTGAGACTTGGGTCGGGCACCGTCTCTTTCATGAAGCCTTTCCTGATTCCCCTCAGCTAGAGGCAACTTGGGTAGGGCAATGGACTTGGAGTCAGAAATGGGTTCAGGGGGCAGCTACATGGTGCAGTGGATAAAACACTGGCCCTGGATTCAGGAAGACCTGAGTTCAAATCCGGCCTCAGACACTTGACACTAGCTGTGTGACCCTGGGCAAGTCACTTAACCCTCATTGTCCCACAAAAAGAAAAAAGAAACAAAGGTAATAAGAAATGGGTTAAAATCCTGCCTCAGATACTTCCTAGCTGTGTGACCCTGGGAAAAATCACTTAATCTTTCTGAGCCTCAGTTTCCTCATCCATAAAATGGAGACAGGAATGACAGCTATCTTCCCAGGGCTGTTGTGGAGATCAAATGACACAGGTTGCTTGTTGTCTCCTTCATTAGACTGTGAGCTCCTTGAGATCAGGGACTGTCTTTTGCCTTTCTTTTATATCCCCAGCACTTAGCTTAGTGCCTGGCACATAGTAAGTGCTTAATAAGTGCTTATTGACTGATCGACTGCGCTGTGCTTTGCAAACCTTCCCGTGCTGTATAAAATGTCACGTATTATCATTTGAAGCAATCGCCCGTCCTTAGTCTTTCACGTTTCCTCTCCTAGACACTGATCCTAGATCACCTTCTCCCTTTTATTATACTTACTTGGGCCCACGTTTCATCCTGCTCTCTAGGTTGTGGATGGTGGATGTCTATACCCAGAGAAAGGCAGCCCGCCCGCTAAGCCAGTTGGTCAGTTGCAAGTGTCCTGGAGAGGCCCTAAAGAGACACAAGGAACTAGGCCCAGAGTTAGCTAAGGAGAGGAGAGTATCGGGCATGCATTTGGGGAACTGAGCAGCCCTTCTAATGATCCTTAGCTGCTCCCTGCCGAAGAAGCCCATTGCTCTGATAGCAATGTTCTCTTGGAGATGCTGTGGCCTCAAGTCATGGAACAACACAGTTTCCGAAGGATCAAGATCACAAGTGCCCCAAAGAGCTGTGTGAATTCATGCAGTGGGTGTCGGTGGGCCACGGCAAGGGGCCGACGGTGACTGGCACATAAGATAGCATCTGTGAGCTGGAAAGGAAGTGGGCCGATCGTGTCAGTGAGAGAAAGAGGCGCTGTGTGGACAGACCCAACGTTGCCACGGTACTCACCCCTTTCCCCCGAATATTAAAAAAACTGGAGGACATCCTCTAGCAGATCAGACGCTTTGGGGAAGATTGATAGGGAGACACAGACGAGGGTCACTGGGGACAAGGAGGTGCAGAGGGCTCAAATATCACTGGTGGAAGTACTTGGGACATTCACTCACACTGACTGGACCACTGACCTCTTGAAGCATCAAAGTGGTCATTCCCCCTGTTCACTTATAAACTTATGGAGATGGGGGATTACGTAGCTTTCCATTTTTGTATTCCCAGTACCAAACCCTGGGCCCTCCCTCGGCATGAGGACAGTCATTCAACAAGTTCCATTTGACTCTTGAGAGCACCTCTCTCCATCTTGTCTGCAAGGAAAGCACCTTAGTGCTTCCCCCCCGCAAATGCCTGTCTGCCCTTTAAGTTGTTTTGCTCTTTGAGGCTCTGAGAGAGAATGTAAGGCCAGAGATTCGCCAATAGGCCAGGTTGGTTGTACTGAATCCATTAGGCCTGAGCAAAGAGCATGGAATGCCACTGTAAGGCCAGGGCTTTGGCCCCAGCAGGGTAGGGCAGGGCAGGGCTAGGCTGTTTTGAGCCTTTGAGGGAAACATACTGTGAAACAGCTGATTCTATCAGGTGCTGATGGATGGGAGGTGAGTACACAGCACTTGTCTTGGGGCTCAGTGTTCTGGATAAATCAAGGCCCTGATCATTTTGCCCCTAGCTCTGCTCTCATCTTTTGGAAACACCCTGTATGATTCATGCAACTCTACTCCACGTGTTTCCCATTCATTTACAGTGAAATCATTGAAACGGTCATTTAAAACAACAGTTATGTGTCCAGGAAAACTTGCTTTTTTCCTTTTTTAAAATATTATAATTTTTTTCACTTAATAGTATTTTGTTTTTTCCCAACTACATGTAAAGATAGTTTTCAACATTCATTTTTGTAAGATTTTGAGTTCCAAATTTTTCTCCCTCCCTCCCTTCCTTCCCCGCTCTCTAAGACAGCAAGCAATGTGATATAGGTTATACATTACAATCATGTTAAGCATATTTCCACATTAGTCATATTGTGAAAGAAGAAGCAGAAAAAAGGGGAAAACCATGAGAAAGAAAAAACCAAAAAAGTGAAAATAGTATGACTCCATCTGCATTTAGACTCCATAGTTCTTTCTCTGAATGTGGAGAGCATTTTCCATCATGAGTCCTTTGGAATCATCTTGGATCGTTGTATTGCTGAGAGGAGCTAAGTCTATCACAGTTGATCATTGCACAACGTTGCTGTTACTGTGTACAACGGTTCTCCTGGTTCTGCTCACTTCACTCAGCATCGGTTCATATAAGTCTCAAGGAAATCTTCTATTAGGTTTCCTTAAAGCTTGGAGTATGCTTGGCAAAGGGTTTCAGGAATAGTGTTAAAGCTGGGAGAGACCATCCAATCCAACCCTTTCGTTTGTAGACGGGGAAACTGAAGCCCTTCTTGGGGAAGGTACTTGTCCAATGTCACACAGCACAACAATCATAGTTCTCTCAGTCTTATTAGCACATTCTCAGCCAGAGTTATCCCTGTGGGAGCAGCTTTGTCCTGGGAGGAAGGTATTGCAGCCATTGGCTTTGTGTGCTGGGTTAGGAGTGACATTGTTGGGATGATTTACAGGGTTATCCTTGTAGGCAGAACTGTGTGGCCAGTCTCTCCACCTCCCCTCTCTACCCTTCCTTCTGTGCAGGAGGGAAGAAACCTCCTGTTATTCCTCTTCTCCTCTCATCCACCTCTAACCACAAAGGATAAATGCATATTCCTGCAGGACAGGCAAAGCCATGCAAAAGCAAACCTCCATTCTTGGGCACTCGAGCTGCTTGGGATGCTGGTGGGGCTAGAAGTTTCCTGGGCACTGAGGAAGTGAACACACACCTATTGCCCTTGATTTGGACCCAGGGCAGCCAATTAAGAACAGCTGACCAGTTCTGGGAGTGGCTACATGAGGAACAGCCCTCATGTAGCAGTTTGGAGAATCCCAGAGTTGGGTGGGACCTCAGAGAGTCTAGTTCAATCTGGACCCAAGCAGGATTTCCTGCTGAGGGCTGGGAGCCAAACACAGGCTCCTAAAATCTTAGATTCCTAGAGCTGGAAGGCACTTCAGAGGAGATGTAGTTTAACTTCTCTCCAAGGACCAGAATCCCCTCTGAAGTGTTCCTAATAGAAGGTCATTCAATTTCTGTTTAAATACTTCCAGTAACAGGGACCTCAGTACCTCCCAAACCCCTTGAATAAACTCCTGTGGATCTCTATCACCTCCAGGACCAAAAAGAAATCCTCTCTTTGGCTTTTAAAGCCCTTCCTGTTATTTAGTCATTTCAGTCATGTCTGGCTCTCTGTGACCCCATTTGGGGTTTTCTTGGCAGAGATACTGGAGTGGTTTGCCATTTTCTTCTCCAGTTTATTTTACAGATGAGGAAACTGAGACAAACTTAAGTGACTTGCTCAAGGTCATAAGCTAGTAAGCCTCTGAGGCTGGATTTGAACTCAGGAAGATGAATCTTCTTGATTCCAGGCCCAGTGCTCTATCCACTATGGGCTACTTTTCAAAGCCCTTCATAATCTTGCACTTTTCTACCTTTCTACTCTTCTTTCCCAGGAGGCTAATGGTGGGGGGGAGCCTGGGCTGTGCCTCAGGTGATGCTGGGGGCTGTGCTTGGGGCCGTTCCTGGGGTGTGAGGGGATGTGATGCCCAGGGTGGAGCCTGGGTTAGGTGCCTCGGCCAGGCACTGAGGTGGACACTGGGAGGGTTGTGCCTGCCTTCTGGGCCAGACTGGGCTGGGCCCATCACTGACTGAGGCTAAAGAACTGTTCGTGTAGCTCAGACTGCAGTGTGCCTGGGTAATGTTGGGGACGGGTCTGTGCGTGGGTCAGTGGGGCCATGGGAGGGGCGGAGTGATGCCTGATGAATGGCTGCTCAGTCCCTCGGTGTGTCCCTAGCCCTCCAGGATGCAGGCCAGGAGGGCTGGCTCAGGCCTGATTTTTACTAGATGACTTCTGAGCTCTGCTCTGTCTCGGAGGGTCTAGCATGCTGTGATTCTAAGCTCTACCTGCAGCGGGGGTGGGGAAGGTATGAGGCTGGGGTGGGGGGTGGTGGCAAGGAGCTTCCTGGCACCCTGAGCCTGTTGCGGATGGGCTGATGATGCAGACACCGCTACTTGGTGAGCCCAGCTTTGTTCTGGCCTGTCCCAAAGCCAAGCCCTTTGAGGTTACCAGACAGTCTCTTTGTCAGGCCTCCTTTCTGCCCCGGCTCCTGGGAAAGGCCTGGGCTGGATCCAACCCCCCTGAGACATCCTCAGCACAGAGCTCAGGAACGGGCCTTGCCACAGGCTGGACATAGGAGTCCTCCCACACATTCTTTGTAGGTGACTCACGGGGTGGGTGTGTGATTCTTTCATTCATGCCTGTGGATAAACACCAACCTGGCAGGGGCACAGCTTGGGAGGACGCCTGGCAAAAGGCCGGAGAATACCAGGGCTGGAACAGGGCATACTGTATGTCCTAGAAGGGGGAGCATTGGCACCAACCAGAGGACCCGGGCTGGAGTCCTTTCTTTGCTACTTACAAACCCCCACACGAACCACCTTAGGAAAGTCACTGCATTTCTCCTGGCCTCAGTTTCCCCCTTTGTAATATTCGAACTTTGCAGTAGAGTATGGGTTCTTAACCTGGGGTTGAGACACTTCCACAGGAAGCCTTTCTCAATCTCTCTCTCTTTTTTTGTGAGGCAATTGGGGTTAAGTGACTTGCTCAGGGTCACACAGCTGGTAAATGTCAAGTGTCTGAGACTGGATTTGAACTCAGGTCCTCCTGAATCCAGGGCCAGTGCTCTATCCACTGTGCCACCTAGCTGCCCCATAATCTTTCTTGACTCTAGGGCCTCCTTCCCTGTGTTAATTATTTCTTCTTCATCCTTTCTATATCTTGTTTTCACATGATTGTCTTTTTGGTTACTCTGTAAGCCCTTTGAAGGCAGGGATTATATTACTGTATTTTTACCTTTCTTTGCACCCCCAGAACTTAGTGCAGCACCCAACACATAGTAGGTGCTTAATTAATGTTCATTGACTGACCAACATCTGTGGATAGATTTCAAGGAGTCTTTGAACTTGGATGGGGAAAAAATACTTTCCCCCTACTAACCTCTAACTGAAATTTGACATTTGCTTCAGTCATTAAAAAACCAACAAATGATTCTGAGAATCGGCTTCTAGCTTCACCAGACTGTCATAGGGGCCCGCACCACAAAAAGATGAAAACTTCTTGGACTACAGGATCTCCAAGGAACCTTTTCCTGTGCTCCACCACTGATATGTTCAGATGTAGGCTTATGTTTCTTTAGAGTGTTAACGTTTGCAAGACACTTTCCTAACCACAATTCGCTGAGGCGAGCAACCGAAGCATTATTATGTCCATTTTAGAGATGAGGAAATTGAGATTGAGAATGTTTAAGTGACTTGCTTTGTGGTTGATCACACAACCACCAGGTGGGTATTTGGGGCAACATGCTATGTACTGCACCAAGGTTACAGGTTGAACTAGACGACTTCTGAGATCCCCTCCCAGTTCCAAGTCTGAGTCTGTGACCTAGTCCTCGTGGAGGATGTCCCAGAAAAGTCCAAATACTGATGCTGAGGATCCCTGAATGCTGTTGTTCAATGATTACTTTGTATCAGAAACATTGTTAGCATTGAGTTTCACAGTCATTTGAAAAAAGTCAGCCTAAAAATCTATATGGGAAACATCAAGTGGATGAAAAGTGCCTGTTGCTCAGGTCATGACATGCATTTGAATGGGCAATCCATTAGGTTAGTCTATCAGACCATCTTGGACAGTGGGCAGTGAGGGTGGGTGGAGAAAAGACTAAAATTAAAGAGGAAGAGACAAGAGGGCTGGGTAGTATTGGCAGTGAACTAGGTTGTATTGATTCCAAGTTGAATACTCCTTGATACAAGTTATCTTCTCAGTGAAGCTCCATGACTGAGAATCATGGAGTAGCACGATATCAGAAGAGTCACAACTGCAAGTGACCCAAAAGGCAACATCCTCAGGCAGGGGGGAGGGGAGAGAGGGAAGGAGGGTGGGATAGAATTTAGAACTCAAAACTTTAAATAAAAATGTTTATTTAAAATTTTAAAAAGGCAATGGAAAGATACATGGTAGATATATGTCATTTTTGGTGGTTTGCCAATGATCATTTATGCCAAAGAAGAGGTTTAAAATGGAGCAATGTACAATCAGAGAAGGCTGAGAACCAGTCATACAGTGAAATGAGAGGCAGAACTAATTGATGGATAGCCCAAATGCTGCCCTAGTTTATTTATCTTTTGGGACTGGACTGTGATTTTGTTTGTATGAGGAACTCCCATAGGAACCTCCCTATCTGTGAGGATCGGCACCTGCTTTGCCACTTAAATCCTCCTTGGAGAGTTGTCTGGGACCACTGAATGAGAAGTTAAACTTATCTAGGACCCCACAGTTAGCATACATTGGACGCAGGACTCGACCTTGGTCTTCTCAGCTCTGAGGTTACTATGCCATGCTGTGCTAGTATCCACAAGATATCAGAAGTCCCAGAGAAAGACCTCTAGCTTCCAGCCTTTAGCACAAGATGAGATTGTGCAGATGAGTTGATATCTGTACCTTTGGAGGGAGTACCCACCTGAATGAGGTCATGTAGCTATCAAAGTATCAGAGTATTTACAGAGTATGATCTAGTTCAGTAGAAAGGAAACCAATACCCAAATGGGACGACTGTCTTGCTTTAGGTCAGGTATAGATAGAAATGACAGACAGATATAAATAGATGATAAAAAGATAGATACATAGATATAAATAAATGGTAGGTAGCTAGACATATAGATAGGTAGATATGATAGAGAGATGATTTGATAGATAAAGTGTCTGTGTTAAGTGCCATGGATACAAATTCAAGCAAGCAAGATAGTCCCTGCCCAATTTATGGATAGAGGAAGAATTTAGGACCAAAGAAGATATAGAGAACAAAACAAAATGTAAAATAGAAATTTTGATTATATAAAATCTAAACATTTTTGCACAAACAAAACTAATGTAACCAAGATTATAAGGGAAGCAGAAAACTGGGAAAGAATTTTTGAAACAAGTATGTCTGATAAAGGCCTCATTTCTTAAATTATATGGAGAACTGAGTTAAATTTATAAAATACAAGTCATTCACTCCCCAATTGATAAATGGTCAAAGGATATGAACAAGCAGTTTTTGGACAAAGAAATCAAAGTTATCTATAATCATATGAAAAGATGCTCTAGATCAACATTGATCAGAGAAATGCAAATTAAAACAACTCTGAGGTTTCACCTCACACCTGTCAGAGTGGCAAATATAACAAAAAAGGAAAATACTGGATGTTAGAAAACTGGGATTTTAATCCACTGTTGGTGGAGTTGTGAAAAGATCCAACCATTCTGGAGAGCAATTTGGAACTATGCTGAAAGGGCTATCAAACTCTGCATACCCTTTCATCCAGCAATAGCACTGCTAGGTTTATATCCCAAAGACATCTCCAAAAAGAGAAAAAGACCTATTTGCACAAAAAATATTTATAGCAGCTCTTTTTGTGGTGGCTAAGAATTGGAAATTAAAGGAATGTCTATCAATTGGAGAATGGCTAAACGAGTTGTGGTATATGATGGTGATGGAATATTATTGTGCTATAAAGGCCTGGAAAGACTTGTATGAACTGATGTATAGTGAGGTGAGCAGAACCAAGAGAACATTGTGCACAGAGACAGCAATATCGTTTGATGAAGAACTGTGAATAACTTAACTATTCTCGGCAAAACAATGATCCAAGACAATCCCAAAGGACTTAAACATACTATCCATCTCCAAAGAAAGAATTGATATTGATGGAACACAGACTGAAGCATGCTATTTTTCGCTTCCTTTCATTTTTTCTTTTATTCAAGTTTTCTTATGCAAAATGACTAATAAGGTAATGTTTCACATAATTGCACCTGTATAATCCACATCTGATTGCTTACCACCTCAGGGAGGGGGAAGAAGAGGGAGGGAAGGAGGGATGAAATTTGGAACTCAAAACTATAAATAAAAATATTTATTAGGAAAAAAAGATAGTCCCTGCTCTCAAAAAGCATATTTCTTCTTCTTCTTCTTCTTCTTCTTCTTCTTCTTCTTCTTCTTCTTCTTCTTCTTCTCCTTCTCCTTCTCCTTCTCCTTCTCCTACTTCTACTTCTACTACTACTACTACTACTACTACTACTACTACTACTACTACTACTACTACTACTTCTTTTTCTCCTCCTTCTCCTCTTCCTTCTTCCTCCTTCTTTCTACTCCTCCTTCTCTTTTAATGACAGAAGACAACAAGTAAAGGAGAGCTAGAAAGAAGGAAAGGGGAGACAACATGGTGTCGAGAAGGCCAAGAAGTGGCTTTCAGGCAAAATCAATTCACCTATCAGAGCTGGAGATCCAGGAGCAGAGTCCAAGGAGATAAAGATGACAGTCCGGAGCCTCATCAATCTCATCCCAACAACTTTAAACTGAAAAGAGACGGGGAGTGGGGATATAACCTACAGAGAACTGACAGATCTGGTACTGTAGCGCGTAGTGGGCATGATAGAGTGGGAACAGCATAAGAGAGGAACAATGATTCATGGGAGATAGTACTCAAGGAGAGAGCCAGTAATAAAACCCATGACCTCCAAGTCATGTACTTACAAATAAATGTACAAGGAGGCAGTTAGGTGGCACAGTGGATAAAGCACTGGCCCTGGATTCAGGAGGAACTGAGTTCAAATCTGGCCCCAGACACTTGACACAGTAGCTGTGTGACCCTGGGCAAGTCACTTAATCCTCATTGCCCTGGAAAAAACAAAAACAAACATTCTTATTTTTAAAAATGTACAAAATATGAGTAATTAGGTGAACAGATTCAAGAGCAGCCATTTGGCTTCACAGGTATCATCAAGACTTGGTGTCATGGGGTCTCATGACTGGAATATAGCTCTATGAGTCAGTCAATATCAGTACTCAATGATATTAAGCACCTACTAAGTCTCAGGCTCTGTGCTATGTGTGTGTGTGTGTGTGTGTGTGTGTGTGTGTGTGTGTGCATACACACATACACATATATACCTATATGCATACACATATATAGATATAGTTACATAAGCACAGATTGTAAGCGTCTTAGGCTGGATTTGAACTCAGGTCTTCTAAGTATGATTCACTGAGTAGCACCAGGAAAAGACAAACTACTCCTGGGAGTATTGAAGGATTAAACTGATTTGCTTCCTGAATTGGTGACCTTTGATAGTTTAGGGAGACTGGAAGAGAAACCCAAGAACTGGAGAGAAACAAATGTCCCAATTTTCATAACAGGGAAGAAAGTAGAGTCCATAAGCTTATGCAGCTGAATGAACTTCTGTTCCTCACAAAATTGTACATAAGGGGTAGGAGAACCTTTGCCACAGTGGCAGGAATTTAAGGCAGAGGTCTTTGCGTGTGAAGGGGGTGGGAGTAGGGACTTTTGCCTGGTGATAGGAATGCAGGGCAAAATTTCTCAGCTCCCCTCTCTTTCATCTTCCACCTCCCTCCACTCCAGTGTCGTAATGCCTCCTTAAGGCTTATCCAGGGTAATTTGTATGATCCTGGCACTAGATGGCAAGGGCATGATGGGAGTTGAAAGGAATTCATTTGCTCTAATCACCAGGGCTGGGGGTCATCCATTGCAGGGGAAGGGAGAGGTAAGTGAGGGTTAAAAAAAAAAAAAAAAAGGTCTTAATACCTTTAGCGGGTATGGTGGTGAGCCTGACAGAAAGCTGAAAATGTGTTGATTGGCCTTCAGGAATGTGGCCCGGGGCAGTCTCATAAAAGAATGATAACACTCATTCTGAGTAAGATGTTTTAACTTCTCTCCCCTTATCACCTCTCACCTAGAGTCTGGCAATTGTTTCCTAATTGATCTCCCAGCTTCCAGTCTCATCTCCTATCTACCTTTCCTCCACACAGCTGCCAAATTGATATTCCTAGAACATACATCTCATTGTGTCATTCCTCCGTGGCTCCCAATTACCTGTAATACAAAATCCTCTGCCCATTATTTAGAACCCTCCGCACTCTGATTTCCACCTACCTTTACACTTTAATTTCATATCTTTATTCCTCCTGATACACTTGCCATTCTAGTCAACTGGCCTACTAGGTATTTCTGTATACTACATTTTCTGTCCCCATTCTGTTGCACAGATGATATGCCCCATGTCTAGGCCACACTTCATCCTCACCTCCACCTCTTAGAATCATGAGCACAGCTTAGATGCCAATCTCTTTGTGAGACCTTTCTCCATCCCTCCAGTGGTTAGCATCTTTCCCTCTTAAAATTATTTTGAACTACATGCTATGTACTTTATGTTTACCCAAAGAGGCAACATGGTGTAATGGATGGAGAGCTGGTCAGGAAGACTTGGGTTTAAGTCTTACTTATGACTTGCACCTTTTGATGCTCTAGGCTGCAAGTGAAGACAAGATACTGACTGACCTGCATCCTTTCATCTTTCCTCTCTCTCTCTCTCTCTCTCTCTCTCTCTCTCTCTCTCTCTCTCTCTCTCTCCCTCCCTCCCTCCCTCCCTCCCTCCCTCCCTCCCTCCCTCCCTCCCTTCCTTCCTTCCTTCCTTCCTTCCTTCCTTCCTTCCTTCCTTCCTTCCTTCCTTCCTTCCTTCCTTCCTTCCTTCCTTCCTTCCTTCCTTCCTTCCTTCCTTCCTTCCTATCTGCCTGCATTTATTTCTCTCTGTCTCTGTCTCTACCCTTTACCACTCTATCCACCCATCTAAGTGCATGCTATTTCTTCCTGGTGGAATGTAAGCTCCCTTAGGGGAGACACTGTTTTGTTTTTGTCATAATGTCTTGAGCCCCTGGTGTTGTGCCTCAGGTTGGTGCTTAATAAATGTTTGTTATTTCTCTCTCCAGAGAAAATTGGAGGACTCACCACTCCATGGTCAGCTGAAAGACATGGGAATATTTACTCTGGGAAAGGGCAGATTTTAAAGGGACAAAGCAAAAGTGTCTTTAAGGATTTGAAGGTGATCACATGGAAGAGATCATACTTGCTCTTCTCTGAGAACTAGGACTCATACAGGGAAGCTTCAAAGAAGTAGATTTAGGCTTTATATAGGGAAAAGACTTCCTAACAAGGAGCGGTCCAAAGGGGGACTGGGCTACCTACAGAACTGGGGAGTTTGCCTTCATCGGAGGTCTTCATGTAGAAGCTGGGGACCATTGCAGGGGCTGGGAACATGATATGGTAGAAATGATTTCTCTGCAGCTCTGGGTTAGATGAGCTTCCCTCTGAAATCTCTCCCACTTCTGAGGTTCAGTGATTCCCCAGTGGATGCTCCCTCCATTGACATAGATCCCAGACCATCCCTGCCTTTTCATCCTGTGAGAAGAAGCTTGTTCAGGGCCTTCCATAAGCCTTCCCTCAAAGTCTCACTCACACAGCACATTGGGGGCCTTCCCCTTGTTTCCCCTCATTCTAGAGTTAGACCTTCGGAAAAGCTAGGCCTCCTTCCAGAAGGTCCGGCATCTCTCCCAGGTTTCCAAGGAATTTGTCCAGATTCTTCCCTCCCCCAGTTCTGTAAAAATCTTCAGCCTCCCACCCAGTTGTCTGGGCCCTGATGCATAGCTGTTAATTAAATCAGGACCCTTGGAGAGGAACCAGAAAGATTTTATTACCCTTGTGTTCTTAATAATTAGCCCCCAAACTGTGAGCCCCCTCAGGGCAGGGCCCGGGGCCGATTCCTTTCTCTTTTGTAGGTGATAAACGCACTGAGGGGGGGGGCAGGTTTTCTCCTCTTCTAGAGGCTAGTTCTCTCTTCTAGGAGATAAATGCTCCACAGGCAGGAGTCAGGCTTCCTCTCCCCTTGTTTTCCCCAGACTGTGAGATTTGTGAGGGCAGATCCTGGAGCTAAGCTGCTCCTCCTCTCTCCTGACCACTGTGGATCTGGGAGTGGGGTTAGGGAGACTCTATACATTTTTTTGATTGGTCGACAAAAAAAACCACTCTTTTCGACTTGTATGAACTGATGTATAGTAAAGTGAGCAGAACCAAGAGAACGTTGTGCACAGAGACAGCAATATTGTTTGATAAGAAATGTGAATGACAACTTCTCGACAATACAATGATCCAAGACAATCCCAAAAGACTATTGATGAAACATACTATCCATCTCCAAAGAAAGAACTGATAGTGATGGAACACAGACTGAAGCAGGCTATTTTTCACTTTCTTTAATTTTTTTAAATTCAAGTTTTCTTATACAAAATGACTAATATGGTAATGTTTTACATAATTGCACACCTATATGTGACTGCTTACTGCCTCAGGGAGAGGGGAGGGAGGGATAAAAAATGGAACCCCAAACTATAAATAAAAATGTTTATTACTAAACAAACAAATAAACAAAAAACCCAGACTCTTTCCATAAGCTCTCTCCAACCTTCATCCCCAGACACCATCCCAGCAAAACTGCCACAACTCTTTAAAACAGAACACATTGAGGGCAGCTAGGTGGCACAGTGGATAAAGCACCTGTCCTGGATTCAGGAGGACCTGAGTTCAAATCCAGACTCAGAATTTGACACTTATTAGCTGTGTGACTCTGGGCAAGTCACTTAACCCTCATTGCCCTGCAAAAAAAAAAACAAAAACAAAAACAAGAAAAAAACAAAATAAAACACAAATAGAACACATCCTGGAATTTCTGGAGTAATTTAAAGTACTCCCCCCACAAACGGCCCAATCAATGACATTCATTTTCCTTGGTGCCTTGTATTGAACCAGGTGTTGGAGACCACTGACTGATCACACCTGGTACTTTCTTATAAGGCCAGGGGAACACATAGCTTCCTCGGTCTTTCTCCAGCCCTGGAAGGAATCCTTGGGTAGAGTGGCAGAGCTATGGGATCCCCATTTGTTTAAAATGTCAGAATGGGGAGGGGGGTCTTAGAATGTTAGACTATAAAACGTTAAAGGTGGGAGGAAGCTTAGGACATGGGCTCTCAGAGCTGAGAGAGAGGGCAGAGCTTTGGGAGGCTGCTGGAAGGGTGCCCAGCTCATCCAGGGTCCAGACTCTAGAATGAGGGCAAACAAGGGGAAACTGAAGGAGAGAGGCCATACACTACTGACATCTGATTCACTCCCTGGTTTTGCAGATCAAAAAACAAACTTAGAGAAAGAAAATGACTTGTTTGATGCTACACAGTGATATGGGGAAAGCGATAGGAGAAAGCACGTGGGTCCTTAGGATTCCTCTGTAAAGAATTATACTCTCGCACAAGACCTAATCAGGAATAAGAGAACAGGTTTATTGGGGTACAAGAGAAACCGGCCGGGAGGAAGGTTTTGCCAGAACAAAACGCTTCCCCCCAACTGACTTGTGGGGTGCCATTTTATAGGGTTTAGATGGGGGGTGGGTAAGAGTCTCTTATTGGGTGAGGGGCTGGTGGTCTTCCCGCGTTGCGCTGTGGTAGGAAGAATCCCTCATGAGAGATCTGGTGGTGGGTGTCAACTTTGTCCTGATGGGTCTAAGCAGTCTGCTGATGGGCGGTTCCAGGTGGTCTTCTCCTGGATTACCTCATCCAGATGCTTAGGAGGACTGGAATGTGGGGTGATGGTCCTGGAGCATGCTCGGTTCAATCTGTGCCACTTATCTCCGTTAGGTGGGTGTGTGTGTCCTTGATTGTGTTCAAGGAGAGGCCTACTTGATTTCAAGGGAAAACCCCTGAGGTTTCAAGGAAAAGGTTCCTTGAACCCCCCAGAGAATTGTTGGGGTGACCGGGGCCCATAATCCTCCCATGACAACAGGGATTTAAGGGAAAAGTTGAGACTACAACCCAAGGCCCCTGGCTGCCAGTCCAGTATTCCAGCCTAGCCATCTGCAGGTGGCACACCTTCAGCCTGAGAGGTAGGGAGGTATATTGCAGAAGAACCCAGGATGAGGAGCCAAGAGAGCAGAGTTCAAGTCCTTCCTGTGACTTCCAGTAAATCCCTTTCTGGGTCTTGGTCACCTCTATTTAAAAAGAGGGGGTTTGGCCTAGACTGTCTTCATAAGCTTTTTTTTTTTAATTAATTTATTTATTTTTGCGGGGCAATGGGGGTTAAGTGACTTGCCCAGGGTCACACAGCTAGTAAGTGTTAAGTGTCTGAGGCCGAATTTGAACTCAGGTACTCCTGAATCCAGGGCCGGTGCTTTACCCACTACGCCACCTAGCTGCCCCCTTCATAAGCTTTTTTGGTGCATGGACCCCATTGGCAGACCAGCGAAGCCCACCCTTCTCAGAACAGGATCTTTAAGTACATTAAGGAAAATACAATAGATCACAAAGGAAACTGGTTATATTGAAATTAAAATGTTATTTTTTTCCATCCAAGCTCATAGACCCTCTGAAATCTGTCCATGGACCCCAGGTGAAGAACCCTGGGGGACCTTCTTCCAGCTCTAAGGTTCCACATTCTTGCCTGGAATTGTAAATCAAAACAGAGATGCGTTATCATTCATTGACGTTCCCTGTACCTTTCACACAGTCAGTGTATCTATCTACTTTACTCAAAGCTAAAGAAAGTCAAACAGCAAAGCCAACCTGAAGGGAGCCCTGACCCAGGGGGAGGTGGTATGGTACAGGAGAAGAACACTGACTTTGGAGCAAGAGGCCCTGGGTTCAAATCCTGATTCTGTTACTTTCCCCCTGTGTGACCTTAGGCAAATTACTTGAGTCCCTGGGACCTGCATTTCTTATGCATAAAATTAGTGAAATTAGATGGTTTCTAGGTAGCTTTTTTTTTTTTTTAGTGAGGCAATTGGGGTTAAGTGACTTGCCCAGGGTCACACAGCTAGTAAGTGTTAAGTGTCTGAGGCTGGGTTTGAACTCAGGTACTCCTGACTCCAGGGCTGGTGCTTTATCCACTACGCCATCTAGCTGCCCCTTCTAGGTAGCTTTTAAAGCTGCTATCCTGAAATCTTGCTGGGCTGGGGTCACAGTGGATTTTTTTTTATGTGTGTGTGGGGCAATGAGGGTTAAGTGACTTGCCCAGGGTCACACAACTAGTAAGTGTCAAGTATCTGAGGTCAGATTTGAACTCAGGTCCTCCTGAATCCAGGGTCGGTGATTTCTCCACTGCGCCACCTAGCTTCCCCCACGGTGGAATTTTTAATCAGTCTGACACCAGGGTCAAACCTCACTAGGCTGGGACCCAGGCTTGGTCTATGTCAGGGCTTAGTTTGTAACCAGGCTCAGGGTCAGGGCTCCACCCAGGGCCAGGTGCAGGGCTCTGCCTGGGGTCAGACTCAGGGGCCTATATCATCAATATGAATCTTTATGGCTTCCCCAGTTCTCAGTAGTCCCAGAAATCAGGGTGAGAATTCTCTCCTCCTCTATTTCCAGAGTAAAGAGAAATGGCACGAGAGAGGCTTCTGCTGAGTGGTCTGGCTTCCTGGGAATTGCCCTGGCCTGTTATGAACTTTCTGAGCTGCCTTGGGCAAACCCATACTTACTCTGGGCCTCAGTTTCTGAGTCTGTAAAAATGGGGATAATCATGCCTAGCCGCTCCCTGCCTCCCAGGGATGTTGCAAAGGGAGGTGATAGAGGTTAAGAGCTTTGAGCCACTTGAAAGAAAACAAGGTTTAATGAAGAGGCTGGGTTTTATTAGAAGGCATTTTGTTAGCGATAAAAATGGGGAATCATGCCCGTAATAAGGATTCTCCTCCCCCTCCTCTCAACCCCAATTTTATTGGGAGGTTTAAAAAAAAATCTCTCTTTGAACAAAGGAAATATTAGGTTGGTTCAAACTCTAGAACAGAAGTTCTTAATCTTTTTGTGTTTGTGATCTCCCCCCTTGGAAGTTCGGTGAAGCCTATGGACCCCTTCTCAGAATAATGTTTTTAAATCCATAAAATAGAATGTGAAATTGCAACCCCCCCAAACAACAACAAAAACCCCATCCCCAAACCAAACAACCCATTATTTTGAAATATAATATTATCAAAATATTAAAAGACAAGTTCACGGACCCCAGGTTAAGGTCTCTTTCTCTAGAGCCTTCTTTGGCTTCCTCCTCCCCTTCTCTTTACTTTCTTCTACCCCCAGATGATTTACTGCCTCTATTTCTTTCCCAGGGAAGCATTCTTAGGTAGCTGTCCAGGGTAGACATCTAACTACAGGTCTTATAACTTGAAAGGCTCCATTCCCCTCATCCTCCTGCCTCAAGACATTCCCCGTGCCTGTCTTAGAACATAAACTATCAGAAAGGGAAAAGTCCTTAGAATACAAACCACAGAATGCTAGAGTTAGAAGTGACTTCCTCGTTTTATGGAGGAAGAAATGGAAGTTGAGAGAGAGAGAGAGAGCTTTTCAAATTCAAGTTTATTTTTTTCTTTTCTTCAATGTACAAAAATCTGACTTCTTCCCAGGTCCTCCCTCCCCCTAACCCCTAAGAAAGAAAGAAAGAAAGAAAGAAAGAAAGAAAGAAAGAAAGAAAGAAAGAAAGAAAGAAAGAAAGAAAGAAAGAAAGAAAGAAAGAAAGAAAGAAAGAAAGAAAGAAAGAAAGGAAGAAAGAAAGAAAGAAAGAAAGAAAGGAAGAAAGAAATCCCTTGTTACAAACATGTATAATTAAGCAAAACAAATTCCTGCATCGACCAGGTCCAAAAAATATATCTCCATCTGTATTCTGAGTCTGTCACCTTTCTGTCAAAGGTGAGCAGTGTGGTTCATCATGCATCCTCTGGAATTGTGCTTGGATAAATTGTGTTTGTCTTTACAATATTGTTGTTACTTGTATAAGCTGCCCTTCTAGTTCTGCTCACTTCACTCTGCATCCGTTCCAGTCTTCCTGGGTTTCCATGGAATCATTCCTTTTGTCATTTCTCACAGTGCAACAGTAATCCATCACATCTATATACCATAACTTGTTCAGCCATTCGGCAACTAATGGACACTGTCTCAATTTCCAGTTCTTTGCCAGAAAGAGCTGTTATAATTTTTTTGTTGTTGTACATGAGAGTCTTTTTCCTCTTTCTTTGATCTCTCAGAGTATAGACCTAGTAGTAATATTGCAGGGTATGCACAGTTTAATAACTGTTTGGGCATAGCTCCAAATTGTTTTCCAGAAAGACTGGACAGGTTCATACCTCCGTGAACAGCTTATTAATGTACCTGTTTTTCCATAGCCCCTCTAGTATTTGTCATTTCTCTTTTATGCCAACTTTGCTAATTTGGTGAGTATGAAGTGGAGGCTCAAAGTTGTTGCAATGTACATTTATTAAATTATTGGTCACTTAGAACATATTTATATGGCTATTGAGAGCTTGGATTTCTTCCTCTGAAAACTTCCTTTGACCATTTAGCAATTGAAGAGTTTTTCTAATTCTTACAAATTTAAACTGGTTCTCCATATGGAGTTAGGTCGGTGGAGCAATGGATATATCTGGGCTCACACTTACTAGCTGTGTGACCACGGGTAAGTCATTTAACTTCTGTTTGCCTCAGTTTCCTTATCTGTAAATAGGGATAATAATAGTACCTACCTCCTAGGGTTATTGAACAAAGAAAATATTAGGTTGGTTCAAACTTTAGAACAGAAGTTCTTAATCTTTTTGTGTGTGTGATCTACCCATTTGGAAGTCTGGTGAAGCCTATGGACCCTTTCTCAGAATAATATTTTTAAATCCATAAAATAGAATGTGAGATTGCACCACCCCCCTAAACAATAACAAAAACCCATCCCCAAACCAAACAACCCATTATTTTGAAATATAATATTATCAAAATATTAAAATATGGGGCAGCTAGGTGGTGCAGTGGATAGAGCACCGGCCCTGGATTCAGGAGTACCTGAGTTCAAATCTGGTCTCAGACACTTAACACTTACTAACCTGGGCAAGTCACTTAACCCCAATTGCCTCCCTAAAAATATATATATTAAAAGACAAGTTCATGGAGCCCAGGTTAAGATTTCTTTCTCTAGAGCCTAGATCATATGAATTAATAATTGTAAAGTGCTTAGCATAGGGTCTGGCACATAGTAAACATATGTTGTTGTTGAGTCATTTCAGTCCTATCCAACTCTTCATGACCCCATTTGGGGTTTTCTTGGCAAATATCCTGGAGTGGTTTGCCATTTCCTTCTCCAGCTCATTTTGTAGATGAAGAAATGAGGGCAAATAGGATTAAGTGACTTGCCTAGGGTCACACAGCTAGTAAGTGTCTGAGGTCAGATTTGAACTCAGGAAGATGAGTCTTCTTGATTCCAGGCTTGGCATTCTATCCATTGTGCCACTAGCTGCCCAAACATCCTATAAATGCTAGCTATTATTATTATTAATATCTTAGAAATAAGACCATTATCAAACTTGCTGCTCTATTTCCCCCTAATTTCCTGCTTTTCTTCTCATTTTAGCTGCATGGATTTTGTTTCTACAAAAGCTTTTTAATTTTATGCAAAACTGTCCAGTTTTCCTTCTGTGATCTCTGTCCCTAGTTTGGTCATAAACTCTTCCCCTCTCCATAGATCTGACAGGTAATTTCTTACATGTTCCTTTAATTTGCTTATGATGTTACCCATTACATCTAAATCATGCACCCATTTGGAGCTTGTCTTAGTATATGATGTGAGATGTTGGTCTATACCTAGTTTCTGCCAGACGACTTTCCAAGTTTTCCCAACAGTTTTCCTCAACATTACGTTCTTATCACAATAATTGGGGTCTTTGGGTTTATCACACACTAGGCTTCTGTGCTCATTTGCTTCTCCATATCATGCACTTAATCTGTCTCAGTGATTAACCTCACCATTTCTTAACCAGCACCAAGTTGTTTTGATGATCACAGCTGGTAGCATAATGTGAGATCCGGAGCTACTAGGGCCCTTTCCTTCCCACTTCCCCTCTTCCATTTTTTCCTTGGAAATTCCTCGGAAAACTTTTAGACAAGTGCCTTTTTGCAGTAGAGTTTATGCTGCTTTAGGGCAGGAATTGTTTCACTTTTGTCTCTTTATCACCCACTGAAGTGCCTGGCACGTACCAGATGCTTAATAAATGTTTATTGATTGACCAAAGTTATAGGAGGGGTTACATGGGATGTTGTGAGCTGGCTTGTGAACCTAACTGCTATGAACAGCATTGTTTCTGTGGGAAAATGAAACCCAAGTTCCAAACATGAGACTTACAAAGGACCTTTAGAGCCCTTCCTGTTTGTAAGTTGAACCTGACTCATTTGTGTGGGAGGCTTCTCTAGTTTAATAGGATTGTAAAGGATGGGACCCTAAAGGTCATTGAGTCAAGTCCAAATGAAGAACTGAGGCCAGGAGAGGTTAAGTTCTTGTCCTCTCGCCACACAGCTAGTAAGTGAACGAGGGAGGATTTGAACCCAGGTTTTCCTGACTCCAAGCCCAGTGTCCTATTCACTACATAGCCCACCATTTCTCTGGGTCCAAATCTAGAACTCTTTTTAAAAAAATGGGGCAATGAGGGTTAAGTGACTTGCCCAGGGTCACACAGCTAGTAAATGTCAAGTGTCTGAGGCCAAATTTGAACTCAGGTCCTCCTGAATCTAGGGCCACTGCTTTATCCACTGTGCCACCTAGCTGCCCCTAGCCCACCATTTCACTTACTTGGACAGGCCTCAGTCTCATTATGTCAGCAATAGTCTTGCAGCTGAGAGTCAGGTCAAGCCTAGGGAGGCCTGGGGAGGGAGAGGGTAGACTTTGGAGCAAAGGAGAAGAGCTCTGGGCCCTCTTGCCTATCTCTCACAGAGGTTCTCTCTTCCTACAGCTGCGCACCTAACTTATTTTTGTGTCTTGGACCCCTTTGTGGGTCTGGTGAAGCCTGTGGACCCCTTTTCAGAATGATGTTTTCAGATGCATAAAGTAAAACAGAGGATCACAGAAGAAACAATTCTTTTGTGTGTGTGTGTGTGTGTGTGTGTGTGTGTGTGTGAATTGGGGTTAAGTGACTTGCCCAGGGTCACACAGCTAGTAAGTGTCAAGTGTCTGAGGCTGGATTTGAACTCAGGTCCTCCTGACTCCAGGGCTGGTGCTCTACCCACTGTGCCACCTAGCTGCCCCGAAGAAACCATTCTACCGAAATACTGTTATCAAAATATTAAAACAACCACCACCACCACAAACCAAGCAAGTTCATGGACCTCAGGTCAGAGGGCCCTTCCCCAACACTGTATCTGTCTCTCTGCCTCTCTGCTCATTCCCTTTGCTCTCTGGCTCTCCTCCAGCTCTGACCCCTGCTTCTCTTCCTTTATTCTCTCCCTTGGTGCCTCTCTCTGGTTCTTATGGCCCTTCCCCTTCCTTCTGTACTTCTCTCACTTGGTTGGATCTCGCTCCTGTCTCTCCACATCCCTCTCTATTGCAGCTGTCTTTGTCTTCCCTCATTCTCAGCCCACACGTGTCTCTCTCTATCTCTCAACATCTTCCCTCTTCACTTACTTTCATTTTGCCTTTCATAGCTGGAAACGTGGGAAGCCACGTTCTCCCCTAACCTTCCTTAGGGCTCTGGCCCTGTCGGCAAGGGATTAGGTGGCTCACACTCAGGGTGAAGAGCTTTCCTGGAGCCCAGCCTTCTGTGGCTTACAAGAGGGGAACTCCCCCAGCTCTGGATGGGAGCCCTGATTTGGCCCCCTGGGAGGGGCAGAGGACATTAGTCTAGTTTGAACCTGCCCCTGCTGGGAGCCAAGAGGTTGTTCTAGGGGCCTGCCAGCCCTCCCTAGAAACACGGAAAGTGAGAGAAAAAGAGTGAGTGGGTTGGGGGGGGGGAGGGAGGGAGAGGGAGACAGAGAGAGAGGGACAGAGAGAGACAAAGACAGACAGAGACAAAGAGACAGAGACAAGGAGGGATACAGGGAGACACACACAGACAGAGAGAGACAAAGAAAGAAACAGAGAAGGAGAGATACATACACAGACACAGAGAGAGACAGAGAGAGACAGAGAGACAGAGACAAGGAGAGAAAAACACATACACAGAGAGACAGGGAGAGACACACACAGACACAGAGAAAGACAGAGATAGAGACAAAGAGAAACAGAGAGAGAGAGAGAGAGAGAGAGAGAGAGAGAGAGAGAGAGAGAGAGAGAAAGAGAGAGAGAAAATAGTTATGTAACTCAGGCTGGGTGTTTGGAGATCTGGGGAGGAGGAAGAAGCCAGCCCTCCTGGTCTCCTGCCTGCTCCAGGCCACCCCGGCAGCAGAAGTGAGAGTCACTAAAGCTGGGCTTCACAAGTTGCCTGTGCTCTAGAGAAGGAAAGGGAGCCAGCCCTCAGTGATTCAGTCTAATGATCCATTCCTCTGTAATTACGCCTCTTCTGCCCATAGGGTTTACAGAGCAACCTCATGAGGTGGGGAGTGCCAAAACTTTTATTTCTCTTTCATAGATGGTGAAGCTGAGGTTTAGAGAAATGAAGGGAGTCCCCCAAGATCATACACTAGAAAGTGTCCAACCCAGGTCCCTCTGGACTCCATGCCCAGCATTCCTAAGATCCTGGGATCATTGATCTGGAACTGGAAGCCCCTCAGAGGTTTTTAGCTCAACTTCTGTCATTTTATAGATAGGGAAATGGGGGTACTGGGAGGTCAATTGACTTGCCCAAGGTCTCATGGGCAGTGAGTGTCAGAGTATTCCAATGCAGGTTCTCTGACTGAAGAGACAGTGTTCTTTTCCATAGCACCATGTGTTTTTTTCCTCCAGCTACAGACACAAAGGTGTCATAGGATGCCAGAGTGAGGACCGCAAAATCTCAGGGCTAGAAGGCACCTCAGAAGGCACCCAGCCCAACCCGAGCCTGAGGAGGAATCCCTGCCACAACAATGGGCCTCAGTTTCTTCCTATGTAAAACAAAGGGGTTGATCTGGACCCCAGACAATCTTTAGGTTTCCTTTCAACTCAAATCCTGTATATGATCCCTCCTAAACTACTAGTCCAGTTTCCCATGGAAGCCCTCCTGGAACATCTCTCTCAGGGTATCTCACTTCCTGTCTTGGCAGTCCCGTCCACTTCGGGCAGCTCAAATTGTTAGGAAGTTTTTTCTTATATAGAACTGAAATTGGCTCTTCTGCAACTTACACGCCCTAGTTCTGCACTCTGGCGCCAGTCAGAAGTCCGTTTCTTCTGCTCCATCCCAGCCCCAAGAAGGGACAGCAGACTATCAGAGGCAGGAAGGGAATTTCAACACTTGCCCTTAATTTACAGAGGACAAAAAAACAAGGCCCTGGACAGAGGAAGTGATTTGTTCAGGGACACACAGTGAAACCAGTGGCTGGGCTGGTCAAGTCTCCTGCCTACCAAGATATTTTGCCTTCCAGTTGGGTCATATCCTCCTAAAAGTCAATGGTTGTAGAATCATAGACTCCAACACTACTGGGAGGGACCCCATAGATCATCTACTCCAAACGCTTTTAGGGCTGTCTATGAGTGGTCATCTGGCATCTAGGGACATAGCCCAGCTGGGTGGAAAGATGACCATACTAGGAGCAAGGAGACCTGGGTCTTAGTTTCTGGTTCTGTCACTCCCAGTTGTGAGACTTTGGGCAAGTCCCTTCTTCTTCCTAAGCCCCAGTTTCCCCAAGTTAAATAATTGTTAAATAAGATTATGGGCTCCTACCAGTTCTGATGTTCTAGATATCTGTGGTTCTCATCTTCGATTCTCTGCTTGAACAGCTCCGGTGACAAAATGCTCACTTACCCATCAAGGCATCCCATTCCACTGTTAGATTGTCCCGATTGTTAGGAAGTTCTTCTTTCTATGAAGGTGAAATCTCCTTCCTTGTAACTAATGAGTTTGTCCTCTGCCTCCCAATAGCTTAATCCATTGTGGTCTCTACAGTAACTTTGTGAGGTAGGTATGGGTAAGGACAATTTCCATTTTATAGATGTGAAAACTGAGGCCTAGAGGGATTAAACCAGGGGTGAGCTGATTGCTAAATTTTCTTGTGAGCATTTACATCTCCAAAACCATTAAACTCTACAGACTAGGGCTTGATTTCTTGTTTTGTTGATTGTCTAGATTTAAGAAATGAATGGTAGCTAGGTGGTACAGTAGATAGAGCACCCAAGCCTGGAGTCAGGACAGCTGATTTTCTTGAGTTCAAATCTGGCCTCATACACTTACTATCTGTGGGACCTTGGGCTAATCACTTCACCCTGTTTGCCTCAGTTTCCTCATCTGTAAAATGAGCTGTTGAAGGAAATAATAAAGCTCTTCAGTATCTCAATGGGGTCATGGAGGGTCAGACATGATTGAAACAGAAGAAGAAGAAGAAGAAGAAGAAGACTTAAAAGTTTATCCAGTGTACATTTTTTCCCTCCAGAGAGACAGTTGTTAAACATTTGCGAGCACACCCCAGGTTAAGTGACTTGCCCATGTTGTTGCAGCCAGAACAAGTCTGATCCTTCACATGCTGGCTATGCAGACATTTTTTTTTTTTGGCGAGGCAATTGGGGTTAAGTGACTTACCCAGTGTCACACAGCTAGTAAGTGTCAAGTGTCTGAGGCCAGATTTGAACTCAGGTCCTCCTGAATCCAGGGCTGGTGCTTTATCCACTTTGCCACCTAGCTGCCCCCTATGCAGACATTTGAAGATAAGGTTGATGCTATGCCCTGCCTAAGCCTCCTCTAAGAATACATGGGATAGTGGAAGGAATAGTACACTTGCCTAGAGGAGGCCTCTGTTTGAATCCTGGCTCCAATAGGACCTTTGGCCTCTCTGTTCCTTCCTTTCCTTATCTGTCAAATGAAGATTTGGACCGGATGACCTCCAACATCCTTTTGGCTCTAAATCTCTGCGTGAAGATGGAGATTCCTTGACCCTGGATGAGCCTGTCTCTACTTTGGAGATTAACCTCTCTGAATTGCTGTTTTCTGATTTGTAAAACAGAGAAATATCATACTTGCAATTCTATCTATCTCACAGGGCTGTTAATAAGGAAAGTAATTTGCAAACCTTGGAACACTAGAGAGAAATGAGCTATTATTCGTAGTAGTATTAGTATTAGTATTTCCCAGGCTGAACATTCCAAGTTCCTCCAGCTGTGTCGGGGATGGCATGATCTCTGGTTGTTTCTTCATCTGGTTAACCTCCCCTGCACGGCTGCTGCTTGTTGATGGCCCGATCCTTGCTGGGCTCATGAGCCTCCCTCCTTGTGCTTGGAGTTGAGACCAGGACACAGGGGACTCATGTCATGTTTCTAAGTATACACACACTTCGGCGAGTCTTCCCAGGTGCACAGTCTCGTGCTACAGGGAACCCTCCCTCACCATCTTCTCAAGCTGTGCCGTGTGCTCCAGCCTCCTCCTGGTCCACTACCCTGCGGGAATCTACTCTGTGGGAAAACATGAGAAATCCCAAGATAAGGCAGCAGCGCCCAAGGGAGTGGCCCCAAAGATTTATGGCTCAAAAGCCTGGGAAACAGGATCCCTGAGCTAGCAAATTTGCTCAAGGCTGCAGCTACCCCCACTGATCAATAGGGAGGGCTCAGGGGAGAAGGTGGGGACCTTGGATTTCTCACATGTCTCCTCTCTCTCAAGCTTTCTCTCTCTCTCTCTTTATATCTCTCTCTTCTCTATCAGTTTCTATCTATCTCAAAATTTTCTATCTCTGTCTTTCTTCTTTTCTTTTCATCTCTGATAGAGAGGAAGACCTTGGTCTAGATCCCACCTGCAACACTTGCAGTGTGATGCCAGGCAGGTCACTTCGCCTTGCTGTGCCTCAGTTTCCTCATCTGAAAAATGAGGGGGTTGGATGCAATGGCCTCTGGGGTCCATTCCAACTCGAAATCTCCCTCCCTTTCAGCGGGGGAGACATTGGTCCAACAGGGACCTTCATTCTGGGGGCTCGGAGTCTGGAGGAGACAGTCAGTACTTGTGTGATTTGGGGCACTGGAGTGGGGCTTTGGAAGGGTCTACCATATTGAAAAGGAAGTGATTACAAGCTAGGACAGGGTGAGGGCCAGATATCGTGGTGCAGTCTGCCGGGGTGAAGAGAGGCCAGCAGCACATTGGGCAGATCTAAGAACGTCTATGTTCTCCATCTCCATGCCTCAGTCAGTCAGAGGCTGTGTGCTGGTGGGTGGGTAGAATGGGGCTTTGCCTGAACCCTCATCCTCTCCCTTCCTCTGAACTGGGTGTCTCCAGGACATGTTTGTACTAGCCCCAGAGCTACCAGGGACAGACACAAACTAAGGGCTGGAGTCAGCAATGCTAGTGTCCGAGGTAGGATGAGGAGTCTCACATAGAACAGTACTTAGGTACAAATTGTTAGCCCCTGGCTGAAGAGTCCTCTCTCTCTCCTGCCTTTCCAAATCCTATCCACAAAAGCCCAGTTCATGGCTCCTGACTATTCTTCATTGAACACCCCCTTCTATGAGTCCCTGTTGACCCTAGTGTCTATTTCACTCATTCCAACAGGAACATTTCAGTGTTTATCTTTATGCAGATGGCTATGCTAGGCAAGGTGGATATAGAGGTAGGGTTTTTTCAATCTTAATAGTATTTTATTTTTCCCCAGTTACATGTAAAGATAGTTTTCAACATTCATTTTTATAAGATTTTGAATTCCAAATTTTTCTCCCTCCTTCCCTTCCCTCCCCCTTCCCCAACAAGCAACCAATCTGATATAGGTTTTATATATATATATATATATATATATGTGTGTGTGTGTGTGTGTATGTATATGTATATATGTATGTATAATATGTATATACACACACAAGCATACTAAACATATTTCCACATTAGTCATAATTGTGAAATAAAAATCAGAGCAAAAGGGAAAGGCCTCATGAAAGAAAAAAATACCCCCCCTACCCTCCCACCCACAGAAAAAGTGAAAATAGTATGCTTTAATTTGCATTCAGTTTCCACAGTTCTTTTTCTGGATGTGGAGAGCATTTTCCATCATGAATCTTTGGGAATTGTCTTGGATCATTGTATTGCTGAGAAGAGCTAAGTCTATCACAGCTGATCATTACACAATATTGCAGTTACTGTGTACAATGTTCTCCTGGTTCTGCTCACTTCACTCGACATCAGTTCATGTAAGTTTTTCCAGATTTTTCTAAGATCTGCTTGCTCATCATTTCTTACAGCACAATAGTATTCCATTACATTCATATACCACACTTGTTCAGCCATTCCTCAATTGATGGGCATCCCCTTAATTTCCAATTCTTTGCCGCCACAAAAAGAGCTGCTATAGTTTTGTGCATGTGGGTCCTTTCCCCTTTTTAATGATCTCTTTGTATAGACCTAGTAATGGTATTGCTGGGTCAAAGGGTATGCACAGTTTTATAGTCATTTAGGCATAGTTCTGAATTGCTCTCCAGAATGGTTGAATCAGTTCACAACTCTACCAACAATGCATTAGTGTTCCAGTTTTCCCACATCTTCTCCAACATTTATCGTTTTCCTTTTTTTGTCATATTAGTTAATCTTACAGGTATGAGGTGGTACTTCAGAGTTGTTTTAATTTGCGTTTCTCTAATCAATAATAATTTACAACATTTTTCATATGACTATAGATAGCTTTAATTTCTTCATGTGAAAATTGCTCATTCATATCCTTTGACCACTTCTAAATTTGGGGATGGATATAGTTTCTTTTTTTTTTCTTTTTCTTTTTTTGCAGGCAATGGGGGTTAAGTGACTTGCCCAGGGTCACACAGCTAGTAAGTGTCAAGTATCTGAGGCCGGATTTGAACTCAGGTACTCCTGAATCCAGGGCCGGTGTTTTAACCACTGAGCCATCTAGCTGCCCCTATAGTTTCTTTTTTTTTTTTAAAAAATAAACATTTTTATTGATAGTTTTGGGTTACAATTTTTATCTTTCCTTCCCTCCCTCCCCTCCTCCATCCCTGAGGTGGCAAGCAATCATATATAGGTTATACATGTACGATTTTGTAAAACATAAAATGAAAGAAAGTGAAAAATAGCTTGCTACCATCTGTGTTCCATCAATATCAGTTCTTTCTTTCGTGGTGGATAGTAAGCTTCATTGATAGTCCTTTGGGGTTGTCTTGGATCATTGTATTGTTGAGAATAGTTGTCATTCACAGTTCTTCATCAAACAATACTGCTGTCTCTGTGCACAATGTTCTCTTGGTTCTGCTCACCTCACTATACAGCAGTTCACACAAGTTTTTCCAGACCTTTCTGAAATCATCCTGCTTGTCATTTGTTGTAGCACAATAATATTCCATCACCATCATATACCACAGCTTGTTTAGCCATTCCCCAATTGATGGGAAATCCTTTGATTTCTAATTCTTAGCCACAACAAAAAGAGCTGCTATAAATGTTTTTGTACAAATAGGCCTTTTTCTCTTTTCGGGGATGTCTTTGGGATATAAACCTAGCAGTGCTATTGCTGGATCAAAGAGTATGCACAGTTCTATTTATTTTTATTTTATTTTATTTTTTATTTTTTAGTGAGGCAATTGGGGTTAAGTGATTTACCCAGGGTCACACAGCTAGTAAGTGTTAAGTGTCTGAGGCCGGATTTGAACTCAGGTACTCCTGACTCCAGGGCCAGTGCTCTATCCACTGTGCCACCTAGCTGCCCCAGTATGCACAGTTCTATAGCCCTTTGGGCATAGTTTCACATTGCTCTCCAGGATGTTTGGATCTTTTCACAACTCCACCAACAGTGGATTAGCATCCCAGATTTCCCATATTCCCTCCAACATACAATATTATCCATTTTTATTATATTTGTTACTCTGATAGGTGTGAGGTGATACCTCAGAGTTGTTTAATTTGCATTTCTCTGATCAATAGAAATCTAGAACATTTTTTCATATGATTATAGATAGCTTTCCACAATCATTTTTTTAAAAATTAACTTTATAATTTATTTTTTATTTTGAATTTAACAAACACCAAATAAAATGAACATTTCCTTATAGGATTTATAGATTTCCTCATAGATTATAGGACAGGAAACTATTGTACATAAAATTGAATACTCTTTACTTAGACTTTGTTTTTCTTATAAGTATATGACAAATCCAACATATAACTTTCACAATTGTCCTGCTTGTTCGCGATCACTTTTCTCTTCTCTCCTCTCCTCTCCTCTCCTCTCCTCTCCTCTCCTCTCCTCTCCTCTCCTCTCCTCTCCTCTCCTCTCCTCTCCTCATGGTTGTGGGGGATTATTGTGTATATTGTTCCCTTGATTAGGGAAGGAACATTTGTCATCATAAGTATCACTAAGACTTTGTGGGACCCATGATGACTAGAATATGGATCTGAAAGGATATAGCTCATTTTTTATTCAAAGAGAACAAGACAGAGAACAACAGCATAAAGTAGAATTGTTTATTAAAAAGATATACTCGTTAAGAGAAATTCAAGAAACACGGGAAACATGGTTGAGAACATTTGGATAAAGATCAATGGGGGCAGAAATAGAAGTGATATTTTTGTTGCATTAGACTATATATTATGTAGACATAAAAAGAGGACAGAAACAGATTAAGATTTTTGTAAATAGGTAACAAGCCTAAGATAGAGGCATTATCCATCCATCCATCTATCCATCCATCCATCCATCCATCCATCCATCTGTTTTCTACGAACAATAAATATATAGATATAGATGGGGAATTTCAATTATACAGAAATCTGTTGGAACTTTCTGTTAAAAGAAGAGCAACTGATAATTTCATGACTTGCCTTAATGAAAATTTCATCTTCAGAAAGGTGAAGGAACAAATGAGGGAATCTTATTCATGACAAGAAGGGGAAATTTACTATTTATGTGAAAATTATGGGTACCTTGGGAGGAAGTGGCCACTCCATCTTAGATTCTATGATAGAGAAGGGAGGGGAAACTGGGCACAGTCTGAATATGCCACCCTAGATTTTTGAACACATTTCAGAGTGTTCAGAAAAGGGCATGTATGATCTCATGATCTAAAATTCAACAGAGGAGGTCAGCCCAGGAGGAAAAGGAAACTATCAAAATTGAAATTATGAAGACACAAAGAGAAATAATTCTGATGAGGCCAGTGTGCTTGACTTCAATTATGGAAAAAATCTAGAAAGTATCATATAGTGATTCTGATCTTTGCGTGAGAGATGCCAAGTAACAACAGGAGAACAGGAGTTCAAAAGCCAGACTTAAGATGCCTAAGGGTTTCTTTAGCTAGCCAGTTAAGGTCTATTACAGAAAAGCTAAAGATAGCTCCTAGGTCTATAGGCTAAGGAGCTGGTAGAGCTTTACCCATGGGCAAGAAGCTGCATCATAGTTACACACCTGAAGATGGCAGTAGTAAACAATGGCTTTGTAAAGAAGCCCAGGAGAAAGTGGGAGAAACCTAGCAGAGACCAGTGGGGAACAATGGAGATACCAAGCAGAGAGCAGTTCAGTGGAGACACCTGACAGAACAGAAGAAAGCACCATGAAAACATTCCCAGTAGATTCTGGTGTTTTTATAGGGACTGGAAGTGTAAATTGCATTGGCCATTTGTATTCCTTGGCCACTTGAGTTTCCTACTCATGTGCCCTTTCACATATTTCCTAACTGCATGTATTCCCTATCCTTGTTTCACTACATGTATGTTCTCTTGTTATGAGTGTTCCCTATGTATATTGCCTACTACTGGTGGTGCCTTTCTTTTGTTAATTATTTCCTATATATCTTATATATAGCTTATTTGCACATCATTGTTTGCATGTTGTCTCTGCTATTAGATTGCAAGTTCCTTGAGGGTAGGGATTGTCTTTTGTCTTATTTTGTATCACTAAAGCTGGATGTGGTTTGCCATTTCTTTTTTTGTTTGTTTGTTTATTTATTTATTTATTTATTTTTTGGGGGGGGCAATGAGGGTTAAGTGACTTGCCCAGGGTCACACAGCTAGTAAGTGTCAAGTGTTTGAGTCCAAATTTGAACTCAGGTCCTCCTGAATCCAGGGCTGGTGCCTTATCCACTGTGCCACCTAGCTGTCCCTTGCCATTTCTTTCTGCAGGTAATTTTACAGATGAGGAAACTGAGACAAACTGGGTTAAGTGACTTGCCCAGGGTCACACAGCTAGGCAGTATCTGAGGCCAGATTTGAACTCATGAAGATGAGTCTTCCTGACTCTAGGCTTAGTACCTAGCTACCCCTTGGAAATAGTTAAGTACTTAATTAATGCCTTTTTTCATTCATTCATTCATTCATTCATTCATTCATTCATTCATCCATTCATCCATTCATTCTGAGCTATCTAGCAATGTCCACTACTTCACCTGACCTTTTTAGCTGCATTGTTTCCCTACATTCTCTCTATTTATCACCAGATATACACGAATCTGATTAAGTAGTTCATCCCTCTGATGTCTATCAGTTGGGGAATTGCTGAACAAGTTATAATATATATGAATATGATGAAATATCATTGTGCTGTAAGACATGATGAAGGAGATGTTTCAGAGAAACCTGGGAAGGCTTATATGAACTGATACAAAGTGAAGTGAACCAAAGGACAATTTATACAGTAAGAAAAATAGTGTAAAGATAACAAACTTTCAAAGACTGAGGAACTCTGATCAACACAAGGACCAACCACAATTCCAATGGACTCATTATAAAATATGCTGCCCACTTCCAGATGGAGAACTGATGGATTTAAGAGTGCATATTAAGGTATATTTCATTGCAAGGAAAAACTTCCTACCAAGTAGAACCTCCATAAGTCTAGGGGACTGATTCAGGAGATTGCCCCTCACCAGAATTCTAGTGATTTTTCATTGGGTTTGCTTTAGAAGATATTTTTGTCCAACTACAGATTGGACCAGATGACTTCAGATCTCCTTTTTTACTCTGAGTCTTTGTCCTGAAAAACTGGTAGTATTGGTTGACACAAGTTTAACATGAGTTGCATTTAGCCAAGGATGACTACAAACAGATTGCCTAGAAGAGTCCAAGCTCCTTGATCTGACCTTTGCAGACCCAACCTCCTCCCCCTTTTTTTGGCTGCCTTAACTCACATTGCTCCTCTCCTTATGAACGTGCTCTCGATCAGCCAAAACAGGCTCCTTGCACTCTCCTGACCACCTTGCATTTTCCTACTTCTTGCCTTTGCTCACCCTGTGATACCTTTCCTCTCATGCCATCTCGCTCATTCTGGAGTGCCATGATCTCCTGATTAGTGAGTACATGAACACAATCTCACAGGGCTAGATGGCTCTCTATATTTAGCCAACCTAAATTGTGCTTCACATTCCTCATTGCTTCCTGGCTATCTTCCCATCTTCTTGCCATCAGCCCTACCCTGCATCCTACAACCCTCCCCGCTTCTTCTGGGAACCTTAATCAAATCAATTCTGCCATTGTTACTGGAAAAGGTGTGTCAGTCAGCTCCCCTATGATTCTATTCACTATCACAGTGACTATGGAAACCCAAACATCCTTCTGTCTCTATTCCCCCATGAGTGTTGTCTCCCTTATTAGAATACAAGCTTCTCGAGGATGGCACCATCTCACTTTTATTTTTGTGTGCTTGGCACATGGAAAATGATTCTGAAGGTTTATCTATTCAAGTCATTTTCATTCCCTGCCTCTTGTACAAATGTCCAGAGTCTGACCCCAAGGGCTTTCAGGCGCTTTCCAACTTTTTTTTTTTTTTTTTGGGTAAGGCAATTGGGGTTAAGTGACTTGCCCAGGGTCACACAGCTAGTAATTGTTAAGTGTCTGAGGCTGGATTTGAACTCAGGTCCCCCTGAATCCAGGGCCAGTTCTCTATGCACTGTGCCACCTAGCTGCCCCGTCTTCCAACTTTAAGGTCAATGATTGACCATTGGAAGCCTTCAAGTAGAAGTGGGATGACCATTTGCTAGGGTTGTTGTGCGGGAGGGTGGGCTGTTCCTCTATGGTACTAAATTATGGATCTGAATTAGGTGCCTTCCAACTCTGACATTCTGGGATGATTCTTATTCATTAATATTATATATTAATAAAGAATTGACCACGGGTCTCCCTAACTTCTCATAGTCTCAGGCCTTCATACCTACCTAGTCCTAAGAGGAAGAGTGCAAACCAAGAGACAGCTTCAGGGCCAAGAGAATGGATAAAGAGAGGGCCCCATTCTGGGATGATTCTGAGGGCAGTTGCTGTGTTTCATTAAATTCGACAACTGAACTAGCGTTTACTGAGCTACTATCACGTATAGAGTGCTATAGTACATGTTGAGTCCTGCTCTTGCATTCTACAGGGAAGAGACACCATGTATACAGATAATATGAAACACATTCAAAGTAAATATAACGAGTGTGGGGAGAACACTCAAAATTGGGGGGGGGACCAGGAAAGTCCTCAAGGGAGGTAGGACTCTGAACTATGGCTTCAAGAGGGAGTGTATTCCAGGCATAAGGGGAAATATGTCCACGGTATGGAAATGGGAGCTAGGATATTGTCCACAAAGAATAGCAGACAGGCTGGTCTGACTGGAGTGTGGAGAAGAAGTCATTCTGGGGCTGTGGATCGGAGTCAGACTCTGAGGGGCTTTGAATGCCAAACAAAGGGCTTGTACTGTGTCCTGGAGACAGTCGGGAGCTAGGATAGCTTCTTAAATAGGGGAATGACATGGCCAAGCCTGTGCTTTAAGAATATCATTTTGGCATCTGGGTGTAGCATAGAAGATAAGAGATTGGGAACAGGGAGACTGAGTAGGACTCTTCTGTGATAGTCCAGTTGAAGTGTGGGGATGTCCAGGAGAGCAGAGAGATGATAGGAAAAATGTTATGGAGGCAGAATTGACGAGATGGCACAACCACATACAGGGACAACAATAATAGGTATTTAACACTTTAAAGTTTGCAAATCTTTTTACAAATATCTCATGTTATCCTCACAACCCATGGCAGTAAGTGCTATTATTATTCTTATTTTGTAGATGAAGAAATTGAAGGAAGAGATTTTTAAGTGATTTGCCTAGAATCACACATGCTAAGTAAGTCTGAGGTAGGATTCAAACTCAGGTCCTCCCAGCTTTGGTGAAGTGAGCACAAACTTGGTGAGGGCTGGGCTCAGACACTTGGCTCACTGAAGGACTGTTGGGTCAATTTTGTCCTCACCTACTTGAAGGATGTTGATTAATAAATCAAATCTGATTTCATAATTTTGGGGGCCATTGCAAAATCAACAAACATTTATTGATCACTTACTGCATGCAAGGCCCTGGACTTGGCAAGGGTGTGGAAGAGAAACAGATGAAGTTACCCTGTTCCTGCCCTTCGGGAGCTTCAAGTCTAATAGCCACACCTTGGGAGGATACTTGGAAGAACACAGAGATAGGATAACAATCTTCCCTCCCTTGAAAAAGGCAGGTAGACACACAAACACATCCAGAACTACCCTAGGAAATAAGTACACACACACACACACACACACACTCATGAGCATATGTATGACACGTGTAATATGTAACCTAAAGATAGGCAAAGGCAGTTATATTACCCAATGGATAGAGCACAAGGCCTGGAGTCAAAAAGACTCATCTTCTTGAGTTCAAATCCAGCCTCAGACACTTATTAGCTGTGTGATCCTGGCCAAGTCACTTAACCCTGCTTGCCTGAGTTTTCTCATCTGTAAAATAAGCTAGGGAAGGAAATGGCAAACCACTCCAGGATCTCTGCCAAGAAAACCCTAAATGGGGTCACAAAGAGTCAGTCGGACTAAAACAACTGAACAGCAACAAAGATATTCAAACACACTACAAAGATAATATATACAAGGACAAGCACATATATAAAAAGATGTACAAATACACAAATGTATGTGTACATTTTTCAGTAGGCAAGTCATTTTATTGTTGTTACTAGAATATTTGCAGAAAATAAATCTTAAATATCCAAAAGTTTAAGTATCCATGACAAAGCAAGTGGAGATATCAGGGCCAGATCCTAAGGGACAGAGAAGGCCTTTTCCTTCCTCTCAGAGATAGGAAGATGAGCGCAAACACACACAGAGAATCTCAGCTCTAGAGCCAGAAGGGACCTGAGAGGTCATCTAGACCAAAGCCCCTGCTTTCTAGATGAACCCTAGGTCCAGACAGCTGCAGGGGCTGGGGGAGTTCAGTGGCAGAGCTCAGGATGTGACCTGAGGTCTGGTGCCACCAAGTTCAGCCCTCTTTCCCGTGATCCATGTTTCATCTCCATACTGAAACACAAATAAATACACATATAGGCAGACATATAGAAACCCAATGTACAGACCCCTCCCCCCCCACGCACACACGCACACACACACCCGTACACATGCACAAACATTTCACCAGACACGAGGAGGCTGGAGATGCCCAGGGGATCCTGTCTCTTGTTGACCACAGCCTGGGTTTCCTCAGACCTCATCATGAGAAGCTGCTGGCAGAGAGAGAGAGAGAGAGAGAGAGAGAGAGAGAGAGAGAGAGAGAGAGAGAGAGAGAGAGAGAGAGAGAGAAGGGCCGAGGCTGCCGAACACAGCTGCCTCACAGACCTTTAGCTTGAAAATGTGGTTTTCAAAAGTGGCTTTTTAAACAAATAGGTTGTTTGTCAAAAGAGGAAAAAAATGTCCAAGTCTGATATTCCAATGTGGTCTTTCTGCTGAAACTTCTACATGGAGCCGGGCTGCGGGCCCAAGCTCTTTCTCCTTTGAAGGATGTGTTTGGCATCTGCTTTGACCATAAACGCCCCCAAACAGAGTGAGCAGAAGCTGAGAGGCGCAGCCCCATCTGAATCAAGTCATTTTCCATTTTGGGAAAAATACTCTCCCCAGAAGAAAGGCATCCTGTCGCAGCCTGGCAGGCCACCCAGAGGAGAGGGGGCCCAAAGCTTCTCCATTGGCTATAATTGATTCCATTTCATTCAATTAAGTTCAACAGAGATTTTTTTTTAAAGCACCTTCTGTGAGCAGGGCCCTGTGCTGGGAGCTAGGAGAGAGATGACTTTTAGATACCAACTTTGCCCTCATGGAGTTCAGAGGCTAGGAGGAGGAAAAAGACTCGAGTGCACATAAGTACTGCATGCAATGTTACATAAAGTACATGCACATATTAAATTACATATGTAACAAAAACATATATGATATTACATAACTGCAGCGGAGATGTATGAAGCAAAGTAGGAACTTGGGGAGGAAGTGACCACTTTAAGAATTTTGTGATTCGGGGGCAGCTAGGTGGCACAGTGGATAAAAGCACTGGCCCTGGATTCAGGAGGACCTGAGTTCAAATCTGGCCTCAGACACTTGACACTAGCTGTGTGACCCTGGGCAAGTCACTTAACCCCCATTGCCCCACCAAAAAAAATAATTTTGAGATTCTACTAGGTTTATATCCCAAAGACACCCCTGAAAAAGAGAAAAAGACCTATTTGCACAAAAACATTTATAACAACTCTTTTTGTGGTGGCTAAGAATTGGAAATCAAAGGAATGTCCATCAATTGGGGAATGGCTAAACAAGCTGTGGTATATGATGGTGATAGAATATTATTGGGCTATAAGAAATGACAAGTAGGATGATTTCAGAAAGGCCTGGAAAGATTTGTATGAACTGATGTACAGTGAGGTTAGCAGAACTAAGAGAACATTGTGCACAGAGACAGCAATATTGTTTGATGAAGAGCTGTGAGAGACTGAACTATTCTCAACAATACAATGATTCAAGACAGTCCCAAAGGATTAATGCTGAAGCACAGAATCCACCTCCAAAGAACTGATATTGATTAAACACAGACTGAAGCATGATGTTTTTCACTTTCTTTCATTTTTTCTTTTACTTGAATCTTCTTATACAAAATGACTAATATGGTAATGTTGTACATAATTGCACCTGTCTAACCTATATCTGGTTGCTTGCCACCTCAGGGAGGGGGGAGGGGAAGGAAGGAGAAGAACGAGGGAGAGAATTTGGAACTCAAAATTTTAAATAAAAATGTTTACTATTAAAAACGATTTTATTATTGAGGACAAGAGAGCCTCTGTTGGTCTGACAAATATCTGAGATTTTCAGAGAGAATGGAATAAAGAGTTCAGAGGAGAGGTAAGATTTGGTGAACTTCAGTTCCTCATGGGACATTAGCTCAGGAGGGGTGGGATGTCTAGAAAAAAATTCTGAAAGCACAAAGAGAAACAATCCCAATGAGGAGGCAAATGGGGAGTTGTTTACAGTGACCAGTGTTGATGCATCAACATTTTTATAAATACCTTTTGTTTTTATATCATCTTCATTTCCTAGTATGTTCTCTCCTCCTGCCCTTACCAGTGAGCCATCCCCTCAACAACATTTATTAAGCATGTGTGAATCTCTGAGGGAGACACAAAATTTAGATAAGACTGTTCTCTGTCATTATGGAGTAGGAGAAGAAACTAGGAGACAATTAGAATATACAGATAACTGTAATACAAAATATTATGAGGTAAATGCATGAGAGGGCCAAAGAAGGTGTTTTGGGTTGGGGTTCAGAGAAAGCAGAGATCACTTTGAGCTGGAGCATCAAGGAAGATTTCCTGGAGGAGGTGGCATCTGAGTTGGGCTTTAAAGGATGGGTAGGAATTCAATGGTCATAGAGAGGGAGGGAAGATATTCTAAGCAAATGAAATGGTGTAAGCAAAGGCATGGAGGTGAGAGTATAATGTGATGATGATGGGCATGGTAACAGTAGTGTTGCTAAGTGTGACAGTGGTATTCATGGTTAAGATGATAAGGGTGGGGGCAGCTAGATGGCACAGTGGATAGAGCACCGGCCCTGGAGTCAGGAGTACCTGAGTTCAAATCCGGCCTCAGACACTTAACACTTACTAGCTGTGTGACCCTGGGCAAGTCACTTAACCCCAATTGCCTCACTAAAAAAAAAAAAAAAGATGATAAGGGTGGGGGCAGCTAGGTGGCGCAGTGGATAGAGACAGAGACAGACAGACACTCAGACAGACAGAAAGAGTGTTGAGCTGGTAGCATAATAGCCTCTTAGATCTAAGGGTGGGAGGGATTGAAGAGACTGTCAAGCCCAACCCTTTCATTTTACTAATGAGGCTTGGGCACTTGTACTTGCACGATTAGGTGTGTGTCTCAGATGAGGAAACAGAGGTAGCCAGTGGTTAAATGACTTCCCCAGGGTCACACTGCTTGTTAAAGGTCTGAAGCTGGATTTGAATTTAGGCCTTCCTGAATCCAGGGCTAGTGCTCTCTATCCACTGGGCCACCCACCTGCCTTTAGCTTGCTCATGGCACTCGGGGGCAACAGAAGTGAGATTAGAACCTATGTGCTAAGAAGCACATAGTTCTCTTCCCAGCTCTGCCACCACCCTTAGGTTTCCTCATCTGTAGAATGTGGATAATTATCTTTGCCCACCATGTTTTCACTGAAGATCAGATGAAATCATGTGATGGGAAAGCTTTGAAAACAAAACTTATCGGAATTATCTTTGTTATCGCTCTTAACACCTTGGGCAGTGTTTTGTGCATAAGTACTTGAAAAATTACTGCTGAATAATGAATATAAAATGTTTTGTAAGCTCTGAAGCACCTTGTAAACAGTAAAGTGACTTATAAAATGGCTTAGTGCCTTGTAAATGGCAAAATTGATTTGTAAACACTGAAGCACCTTGTAAACTGTGAAGTTTGCTCTGTACACGAGAGATTCTGACGGATCAGGATTTTCTGTTCTTAACCTATTATAGCCTTTAGAAATCCAACAGAGCAACATTTCCCTTTGCCCTCTCCCCAATTACAGAGGCATTTCTGACATTTTCCAAGGCCTTTGTTTTGAGAACAGTTTCCTAGTTGGTTTGTTGTAGCTCTTTCTGTTTCTCTTCTTCTGTGTATCCATCCATGGAGTTTGAATTTCTCTTGTGCTTAGTTCATACGTTGTCACTTTCAGGGGACTGGCCTAATTTTCATCACTACCTCTTCAGGCCCCAGGGGAAAGCTTCCAGTATCTGATGAACATTTGTCCTACAGGCTCCTCAAACATCCAGGAATCCCCTGAAGGGATGGGGCTAGAGTACACTGCAGAGAGGAAACAGAAAGGGGAATGGTACAACCTGAGCTTCTCCATCACTGGGATGGGCAAAAGGACTCCCCCCTGCCCCATACACTGCAGGGAGCTGCTTGTCCACTGGGCAGTAAAGGCCTATATGAGCCTGGGCTCTTTTGTTGTTTGTTTTTTGTTTTTTGCAGGGCAGTAAAGGTTAAGTGACTTGCCCAGGGTCACACAGCTCATGCCTGGGCTCTTTCACTTGGATTCTTGGGCAGGTCTCAAACTCAGGGTCTAAACAGAACCAGACTCACAGGAATGGAGTCTAGAGCCATGATGTCTTTGGAAGCCTGCCCTAGCTTTCAAGTGGCTCCAATAGACTCAGAGTATATAGACACCAAGGGGGCATCCAGTGAAACAGTTGGCTGAGCCCAAGTAAAAATCTCCCCCAGGTGGTTCCCTCTGCTTCCCAAGGCACCCTCACTCATTAGCAATGGCTCTTGCCTGCCCATAGTCAAACCTACTCCTCAGACCCTTCTTGGCATTTGGAGCTTCCTTCCCCAGTCTATTAGCCTCTGTTAGCCAAGCATTGCTAGGCTGGAGGGACCAAAAAGAGGAATGGATCCAGAGGTTACCGTCTATGGTCTTGAAGCCCATGCCCTTGACCTTGAATGACCTCAGGGATTCCAAAGCCCTCTTCCCAATCTCCTCTCTTTTGAAATCCTTCCATTCCTGCCAGATGGGTCTTCTTGTCCCTGAATGCCCTATCTCCAGCTGATTCCTTCTCCTCGGGTGTTCACTCACAATGTTCACCCAACCTGGATTATCTTCCCTGGTCCCTTCCTCTAGGAGCCCTGCCCCCCTGAACTGTAGCCCATTCTCAATCCTTCCCCTATTCCTGAAGCACAACAGCTCGAAATGGAAAGAGCCCTGACATGGAAGTCTGGGAGACTCAGCTCCTAACCATGACTCTGCTGCTTCTTAAAGCTTTGTGAGCTTGGTACACTTGCTTCCTTTCTCTGGGGCTCGGCTTCCCCATGTGGGAAATGGGGATGATGGAGGCTTAGAGATACCATTTCATGTGATCCTCACCATAACCCTGTGAGGTGGGGAGAGGCAAGTAAAATTATCCCTGCTTTTCCAATGGAGACCCAGATAGAGTGGTGACGTGACTTTCTTCAAAGTCACTTAGCTACGAAGGGGCAGATACTGTATTCGAATCCAGGTCACTCCTATTTCAGTGATTTCCCCACTTTATGTTGCATTCCCTGCCACACAGACTTGTAAAGCATTTTGTAAACGTGAGTTGTTATTATTGTTATTATAATAACTATTATTGTTGTTGTTATTAGATGGACAGTGAGAACTCTGACACATTAGGACTGAGAGATACTGGAACAGGACAAAACTAGGGACTTTTTTTTTCTTTGTTGCTGTTAAAAATAGGATTGGGCCTGACTTGGATAAGTTCAGTGTAGAGGACCTAAATGAGCATCTCCTCCCTGGGTGTCCAGCCAATGAGCCCCACAGGAAATATGGTTTCTTTGCTCAGGCCCCCCTCAGAAAGAACCATGAAAACTTTCCTCAGAATCCCCTGGGATGGTTAATTTCCTTAAAAAATGCATGATGTCATAGGAAGAAATCCAACTTACCCTTTGTCTGCCAGAAGAACCAACTGTAACTCATCCCAGGCCAGCTGTTTACAAAGACTTAGAAATTCTGTAAGGAAATAAATGTCTAATTGTTTGTGTGTGTGTGTGTGTGTGTGTGTGTGTGTGTGTTTTTGCCAGAGATCTGTGTGTGTGTATATGTATGTGCACGCATGTGTATGTATGTGTGAGTGGGTATGTTTGTATGCACGTGGGTGTGCATGAGTGTGAGAGTGTGCATGTATGTTGTGGAGGGCCCAGGGATGGTGGCAACCTGCTTTGATTTTCTTACCCTGCCCACCGTGGCCGTCTTAGCCTCATAGGGAGGCTTCAGTAGGGTCTGCAGAGTTACTATTTAAACTTCAAAAAAGGTGTTCTAGCATCGTACGGTCCTGGAATTTGAGCTGGACAGGACCTTTGAGGCCACACGCTCGTATAAGGTAGGGTGGGGTGGGGTGCAGGGGTGCCCCTCCTCCATAGCACTGCCCGCCCTTGAATGTTAGGGTCCTAGAACTCTGGTCCTTGGAGGCCCCCATTTCATCACCGGATCGCAGACTGAGAGCTTGAAGGGGCCCTTCATTTTACAGAGAAGAAACAGAGGACCGCCCCCCCTCACTGTAAAGGGTCTTTCGTACTTCCTTGCCAATTTCAGGGCACTTTGCCAATGACTCGTTGCCTCTTATGGTAGTAATGGAAGGCAGGAAATTCACATGGGAGTCATTCAAACCCTTTGCTGCTCTGGAGTGTCTCAGGTGTGCTTGGAGCCTGGGCTCAATTCTGATGGAGGGGAGGGGGGAAGAAGGAGGAGGGGTAGGAGGAGGAGGAGGTGGAGGAGGAGGAGGGGGAACCTTCTCCTCTTAGGGACTTCCCAGTTCATTAGGAGCAGTCTCCTCTCTCCCCTTTCCCCTCTCCCTTTTCTCTTCTTCCTTCTCTTCTCTCCCCTCTGAGGACAAGGCAAACATTTAGGAGATAAACTCCAAACAAATGGAAAAGAGCAGCTCCTTTCTTCTATAAATAGGGCCCAGGAAGCCTTCCAGGCCTCCTCACTCCCCAGGGACTTGTCCCTTTGGTTTTCTGCAGCTCAGCCACACTGTTTGTCTCATTTTCCCCCTAGCCCTTGGTTGTGCTAACCTCACAGTTGTCCCAGGGTAAACTTCTGAGCTGGGCCCCCTTCCATGATGGATAATTGTTCAGCTCAGGCACTGCTATCTAGTGCCTTGACCCAAGTGGCAAAACCAGAGTTTAAATCCGGGAGTCTTTCCACATCCATGGTCATCTAGGCCAGAGAACTGAGTGTAAGGGCTTGCTCCCCCTTCAATGGCACATCCAGATGATGTAAAGCCACTCAGAGCCTCCTTCCCTTCCTCCTGCCTTCCCCATCGCTCCTGATGCCAACACCACCCTCCGAGTCCCTTTTCTCCCTCAGCTCCCACATTGAGTTGCTCCTCCTGTAGGTCCGATGTCTGGAAGGTACCTTTCATTCCTCTCTCCTCTTCCCTCCCAAATCCCACCCCCCAGTGCAGGCCCCCTCCTCCCTCATCTAGATTGTGGGCATACTCTCCTAGCTGTTCTCTTTGTATTCACCTTCCTCTTCAGTTCTTCACAAAACTGCCAGAGGCCTTTCCTATGTTACTCCTTTGTTCAGAGTCCCCAAGCTGCTCTTCCATCGCCTGTATTAAAAATGCTAATTCCTTAGCCCAGCATTCAAGGCTTGGCCTTTCCTCTCTCACTATACAGAACACTCTCCCTTTTCACATACCTGTGTACGAACTCTTCCCTGATCTTTCCCTACACTTTTCTTTCTGCCTGTATTTTTATGGGTGGGACCACCTACCCAGGCTGGGATGCACTTTTCTCCTTTTCATCTATTGAAATCCTCTTTTCCCCCTTAAGGCCTAGTTCAGATGCCATCTTCTCCCTAAAGCCTTTCCTGATCATCTCCGTGTAAAAATGTTTTCTCCTTCCCCCAAATTTCCAAGAACACTTTGTCTGGATTTCTCCTTGCTCCAACACATTTTACGTTATATTCTAGTAATCTGTATACATGTTATATTTTCCCTCTTGCCCACCCCACATTAGCTTCTTGAAGGCAGGCACTGCAAACTCACTGTTTTTTTAAAAAATGATAACCATTGGGGCAGCTAGGTGGTGCAGTGGATAGAGCACTGACCCTGGAGTCGGGACCTGAGGAGGACCTGAGTTCAAGTTGTGTCTCAGACACTTGATACTTATTAGCTGTGTGATCCTGGGCAAGTCACTTAACCCCAATAGCCTCACAAAAAAACCCAAACCATAACCATCCATTCTCAGGTCTTTTTAAATAGAGGATACCCGGAAAATACTTGTTGAATTGAACAGAGCTCTAAGGGCCTTAGAGAGTTCTGGTCTAGTATCATTTTATAGGAGAGGGAACTGAGACTGAAGACATTTGCCCAAGGTCATGGAGCCCATGTGGGCCTTTTCCCCCACCATGAGGAAGCTATTGCTCCCTCTCAGGTGCTGGCCAGCCCCCCCTCCCACCAACCCTTTACCTCTCGTCCACATCCTCACCTTCCTATTTTGCCAGATGCCAAGACTTGACTGACCACGCCCAGTGTGCTCCGCCAGAGTCCTTTCAGGGATGCACAGGTGTGCCAAGGAGAGCCAGCTCTCACAATCAGTGTGAGTGTGGGCGTGAGACCACATAGCTTTCCTTGATTTTGTGCCGGCGTTTGTTGGGCATATGGGCAGAGTGGAATGAGCAGCTGCAAGAGCATTTGGAGCATGAATGTCTGCTGCCGTTGCCGCCATTGTCTCTGCTGCCTCTGCTTTCGCATTCGTAGGTGTTGATGCAGATTTGTCTGGGTGACTTTGGGCACGGGCTTGGGCACGGACTTGGGCTCTGGCATGGGCTTGAGCATGGACTTGGGTTCTGACATGGGCTCGAGCACGGGCTCGAGCACGGGCTTGGGCACGGGCTTGGGCATGGGCTCGGGCATGGGCTTGGGCATGGATTTGGGCATAGGCACAAGCATGGGCATGGGATTGGACATGGGCATGGGCATGGGAATGGACATGGGCATGGGCTTGGGCATGGGCTCGGGCATGGGCTTGGGCATGGACGTTGGCGCTGGCGCTTGTACTTGCACGAGTAGGTATGTGTCTCAGTGACAGTGTAGAATGGCTTGGCAGGGTTAAATGTGGTGCAAATTGTCATCTTCATCATCTTGTAGTTTCCCTATGCGTGGGACTGTAGAACGTGTTCATAGGTTAAAGTTTTTGCTTTGTTGAATTAATCAGAAGCTCTGTCTTTTTGGTGTCCGGTGGATGGAGCCTCCCTGCGTGTTTTTGAGAGGCCCAAGTGGAGTGTTGCCAGGGGGCCCTGAGCCCTGGGACTAAATAGCAGGAATGGGGGGCCTGGAAAAGGGTAAGCCATTGTTACCACATCCTATCTTATTTCACTCCCTAGGGTGGGGGAGGGGGAGAGCATCATCACCGAGGGGCACCAATGAAAACCTGTCTCTCTTGCCCAGAGACCCAGACCTCAGGAGGGGTTTGGGGCCACTGAGCAGGACAGCTGGATTCCTTCTCTCTTCTCCCTTCCCAGGCCTAATCCTCTGGCACTGGTGACTTGAGCGTGCTCCTTCTTGGTCCAGGCTTGGGCCTGGGAGAGAGTTGTACTGAACCAATGGAAGTGACTGGGATGGGGAGGGAACCCAATCAGCGTGCCATTTTTGAATTTGAAGGAACTGAGTCTGTTTGGCAAGGAGGCCTGAAGGCTGATGGGACAAAATGTATCTGAAGGGCTTTTATCCCATGAAAGAGTCCTGGTTCTGTTTTAGCCTCTTCCCTACTCCATGAGGTATGTCCTACCTCACAGACTTGTGAGGGCTCGAGGTAGAACTAGGAGCAGTGGAAAGGAAGGAGAAGTTGGCAGAGTCAGGCTCTGTGTAGGGTAGAACCTCCCAAAAGCAGATAGGCTTTCTTTGGATGCAGCCAATTAGATCCCTGTCATAGGAAGTCTCCCAGAACAGGTTGGATGGCTCCTTCCATGGGAGGCGGCAGAGGGGATTTCGGTTCAGGCTGCAGCTTAGACTAGTTGCCTTCCTAGGCCTCTCTTATCCAGCTCTGAAATTCTTCAGTTTTTTTGTCTAAGTCTAAGATGTAATATGTCATGAAGGAGAAGAGAGCTGGCTTCTGAATCAGAGAGAGACCTGCATCCCATCAATCCTGGCTACGTGGATCCTGAACAAGTCACTCAGCTTCTCATGGACTCTGAGGAGATTCTTGAAGAACAATCCAGAATGGAAAGAGCACCAGCTCTGGGGTCAGAAGACCTGGGTTCAAATCCTGACTTTGGTGCTAACTCACCCAGGGGATCCTGGGGTAAGCTACTCCCTCTCCTTAGGCCTCAGTTTCTCTCTAAAAGGGGGAGCTTGGACCAAAATGTACCATCTGGCTCTAGATCTATGAGCCTGCATGTTTCAGACCTGCATTAATGCAGGGAGTTTCTTCAACTTGGAGTTCTCTTTAACCAAGGGACTTGTAAGTTCTTTAAAAATAAATAAAAGGATAAGAACAACTCACATTTCTTTAGTGTTTTCAATCATTGGGAAGACATTTAGGGGTCTTCAATCATGTTACATTTCCTTCAAAACCCTCTTGTGTTCTTCATTAGTTATTTGACCCATGGGCAATTTTGCCCCATCTTGCATAGCTTCCTGTTTCCTTATCTTTAAAGTGGGAAGAATCACTTCTTCCTTGGCCTGCCTCATAGACTGGTCACAAGGATCCACTTTACAAAGAGCCATGGGGAGGGGAAGCTAGGTGGCACAATGGATAGAGCACCAGCCCTGGATTCAGGAGGACCTGAGTTCAAATCCGACCTCAGACACTTGACACTTACTAGCTGTGTGGCTCTGGGCAAGTCACTTAACCCTCATTGTCCCACAAAAAACAAAACAAACAAACAAACAAAAAAAACCAAGTTATAAAAGGGGCAGCTAGGTGGCACAGTGGATAGAGCACCAGCCCTGGAGTCAGGAGTACCTGAGTTCAAATTCGGCCTCAGACACCTAACACTTACTAGCTGTGTGACCCTGGGCAAGTCACTTAACCCCAATTGCCTCATTTAAAAAACAAACAAAGAAAGAGCCATGGGGGTATCCCCTCTCCCTTTGACACAAGTAGTAGGGCTTGGACATTATGCCCAGATCACCCAGGGATCCCCTTCTGGGAGAAGATATTTTGTGTTCCCCTACAATGTTGGGTGGGAGTAGCCTTTTCCATGTGCTGCTTAGGTGGGACCCGCTGTGTTATTAAAATGAACACATTGGGACAGGTTGTCTATCACTAAAAGCCCCATTGGCTACCATGAACTGAGCTGAGAGGGTGCCTATCTTTCCCCTTCCCCCTTTAGGACCTGGAGCCCTGAGGACTGGGCTTGGGTTCTTTTTGTCTGTTTTGTCTGTCCTTTTCAGTTCTAGGAATCCTTGGGCCCAAGAGCTTGAGTAGGGGATTAACCTTGGGTTGCTGTCAGGTCAATAGGGAAGCCCTGACAAGTTGAGGCACCTGGGCCCTGAATTTGTAGTTGGAACTTGGTAGAACTATGCTATATAGGAACTGAGTTAAGTTGTGTACCTAATCTCCCTCCCCTCCTCAGAGACCAAGCTGGCATAGGGGGGATTATGCCCCACTTTGTTGTGGGTGCAGATAATTTATATATTTTTTTATACCTTCAAATTTTTCCTTTTTAAGGTTAATCTGACTGTTAAATGGTTAAATGGAACTGGGGTGTATGGAACCCCTAAAATTTGGGCAACACAATCAATGGGGGCTTGAGCTAATGGCTGTAAGAACTGACCCCCCAATCCTCTTGAGAGTACAGCCTGGGAGAACAGTGAAAAATAACATATTTGGCCTTGAGGCAGTGGGGAACAGGGTGGTTACTGTCACCCTTGTAAGTAACATGTCTTCCCATGTCAAAACATCTTTGAACCTTTTTGAGAGGGCCTGAGCTAGTCTGCTGGGCATAGATTTGGAGCTTGGAAGCCATGGAGTCCAACCCCTTCGTTTTACAGCTGAAGTAAAGGAGTCCCAGAGAAATTAAGTGACGTTTGGGGCACTATTCAGGATCTCTAGAATGTCTCCAGAGAAGCGATGATGGGGAATTCTCAAAAATTGGATAGGTGTCATAGGATCTAGAGTTGGGAAGGAATCCCAGCTCTGTTATTTGATACCCATGTGACCTTGGATTAATCACTTCCCTTCTTTTCAGCCTTGGTTTCCTGCTTTTAAAAATGAATACATTAGCTGTGTGACCCTGGGCAAGTCACTTAACCCCCATTGCCCTTCAAAGCAAAAAAAAAAAAAAAATGAATACATTAGACAAGATGACATCCAAAGTCCATCACAACCCGAACCCCTCTGATACCACGAAAACCCAAGGTTACACAGCTAGTAAGAGACACTTTCTGAACTCCTATTGTGGGATCACAAGAAGAGCCTCTCCACCTCCCCCCATCCTAGGGAGTTTGCTGGGGCTGGGAAGGATGTGGCAACAATGGGCCATTCTCCCCCACTCCAACAACCCCAAGTTGTGGGGTCCAAGTCTCTTAAAAAGGACAGGAACTGTTCTGTCTCCCTAGAGCCTAGAACAGTGCCTGAGGACACAGAAGCCTTAGTAATAACAGGTCCCTGTTGAATTGAATCAGGCAGGACTTGGGATGAGTCTTGAACGATGGAGAGGATTCAACACTCTATATACACCCAAACACCCTGCTGTCACCTGGAGTTAACAACCCAGTTGCAGCTGTGGCGATGTTTCGAGGTTCAGTTACTTAACACCAAGGCTCTTCCCTTCTCTGGCCTCATCATCTATAAAAAGAAAGGAATGACGATCTCTAAAAGATCCTTCCCAACTCTAGTAAAGCCCCATTGGCTACCATGAACTGAGCTGAGAGGGTGCCTATCTTTCCCCTTCCCCCTTTAGGACCTGGAGCCCCAAGGACTGGGCTTGGGTTCTTTTTGTCTGTCCTTTTCAGTTCTAGGAATCCTTGGGCCCAAGAGCTCGAGTAAGGGATTAACCTTGGGTTGCTGTCAGGTCAATAGGGAAGCCCTGACAAGTTGAGGCACCTGGGCCCTGAATTTGTAGTTGGAACTCGGTAGAACTATGCTATATAGGAACTGAGTTTGAGTTTTTTAATATTTTCTTTATTTTTCTTGGCCATGTTTGTTGTTATTTTGTTTTGGTTTTGGTCTATGTTTTCTTTTGTAACATGTCTAAAATGTTTTGCATTACTTCACATGTATAATCTATATAAAATTGCTTGATTTCTCAAAGAGGGAAGGGGAGGGAGAATTTGGAACTCAAACTTTTTTTTTTTTTTGGTGAGGCAATTGGGGTTAAGTGACTTGCCCAGGGTCACACAGCACACAGCTAGTAAGTGTAAAGTGTCTGAGGCCGAATTTGAACTCAGGTCCTCCTGACTCCAGAGCTGGTGCTCTATCCACTGCACCACCTAGCTGCCCCCGGAACTAAAAAATTTTTTTTTTTTTTTTTTTTTTTTGCAGGCAACGGAGGTAAAGTGACTCGCCCAGGATCACACAGCTAGTAAGTGTCAAGTGTCTGAGGCCGGATTTGAACTCAGGTACTCCTGAATCCAGGGCCGGTGCTTAACCACTGCGCCATCTAGCTGCCCTGGAACTAAAAATTTTTAAAAACAAATATTAAAAAAAAAATTTTCACATGCAATTAAGAAAAATAAAATATATATAGTTTTTAAAAGAAACCCTGTCACTGAAGGAATTTCTTCTCAGGTACTTGGGGCCAGCCATCAGTTCTTCCTCTGGAAGTGGAGAGCATTTTTCATCATGAGTCCTTTGGGAATTGTCTTGGATTATTGTATTGCTAAGAATAGCTAAATTATTTACAGTTAATCATCATAGAATGTTGTTGTTACTGTGTACAAAGTTCTCTGGGTTCTGTTCACTTCACTCTGCATCAGTTCATATAAGTTTTCCCAGGTTTTTCTGAAACCATTTCTTAGAGCACAATAGTATTCCATCACAGTCATATACCACAACTTGTTCAGTCATTATCCAATTGATGAGCATCCCCTCAATTCTTTGCCACCATGAAAAGATCTGGCAGGGATTCTTAACCTGGGGTTCGTGAACTTTTTGTTAAGGAAATGTTTAATAACCACTTTTCAATAGAATTGGTTTCCTTTGTAATCCCACGTATTCTATTTTATGTATTTAAAAACATGATTCAGAGAAGGGGTCCCCAGAGGAGCCCATAACACAAAAAAGTTAAGAATTCTCGCTTCATGTAATCCCCACCTTAGTGGTTATCCAACCTTCTCCATGTCAAGATAATTCCCACCCCCCCTCCCTGTTTTAATGAAGTTCGTTATAACCTGATTTCACCTTGTGAAATTTCTGGGGGATGAGGCTGGCTCACAGTGCTCCACGGTGAGGGTTAGGTACTCATAAGGTCATGGCTCTATAGCTGGAAGGGAACTGAAAGGTCATCATGGGAAAGATGAGGAAACCGGGTGCTTTGTTCAAGGTTAAGCAGGTGGCAAATAGTGGCAGAGTCTGGAATCACACCTGGGTCCTCTGATTCCAAATCCAAGGTCTTCCTACCTCCTACCATCACTGTTAACCTTAGATGATCATCCCCCATTCTTGGGCTATGTATTTGTAAGCACACTGACCAGAGGGGGATGAGGGCACTGGAGACTAGGCCGTATGAAGAACAACTGGAGGAACAGCAGATGTTTGGTTTAGAGAAGAGCAGACTCAGTAGGGCCCTAGTAGCTGGTTTCAATATAATTTTTTTTAAGTGAGGCAATTGGGGTTAAGTGACTTGCCCAGGGTCACACAGCTAGTAAGTGTTAAGTGTCTGAGGCCAGATTTGAACTCAGGTACTCCTGAATCCAGGGCCAGTGCTCTATCCACTGCGCCACCTAGCTGCCCCAGGTTTCAATATTTGAAGGGTTGTTATGAAGAACAGAGGTTACCTTGCTTAGTTGGGTCTCAGATGGCTTAGAGCTGGGAGCGAAGGATTAATAGCCACAGATTGACTGAATTTCTCTAGATAAAAAGAAACACTTTTGGGGCAGCTAGGTGGTGCAGTGGATAGAGCACCGGCCCTGGAGTCAGGAGGACCTAAATTCAAATCTGGCCTCAGACACTTGACACTTACTAGCTGTGTGACCTTGGGCAAGTCACTTAACCCTCATTGCCCCACAAAACCAACCCCAAACAACAAAAACAACAAAAAGAAAATGTATCAAGCCTGACCCTCTTACCTGAAGCTTCTGTGGGGCAAAGGGTCTTTGTTTAATCTGAGCCTAACTCCCAGTGAGAGAGATTTCTCCCTCTTCAGAATTCTCCTCTTTTTCCCTTTGCCTTTCTTTCAGTCCCTTTTGCATGCAGTTATTTGTGCACATGCATCCTTCCCTCTATCACCAACCTACTCTCCCCCAGGCCTCACAGTCTTCCTGCCCATTAGATTGAAAACGCCTTGAGAGTGACTTTTCTGTATCCATGTGAATCCCAGTTGTTGAATGAAATGAAAAGTGATCCTTGGGATCATATGCGCTGGGAATATTCTTTTTTAAAATTTTTATTTAGTTGTCGGGGCAAGGGGGATTAAGTGACTTGCCCAGGGTCACACAGCTAGTAAGTGTCAAGTGTCTGAGGCTGGATTTGAACTCAGGTCCTCCTGAATCCAGGGTCGGTGCTTTATCCACTGCGCCACCTAGCTGCCCCGGGCTGGGAATATTCTAAACACTCCTAAGAAGCTGCCTTTAAAATGAGGAGAACCTAGTTCTGCTAGGTTCTCTCTGTCTCTCTCTGTCTCTGTCTCTGTCTTTCTCTCTTTCTCTCTTACTCTGTCTCTCTTTTCGCTCTCTCTGTTGGGGTTGGGGGATAACTGTGGGGCCTCCACCCCCAGGCTGGGCTAATGATGCTTAATGATACTTGGGCACTTAGATGAGTCTTTTATCTTGGGATCTCCAAGTCCCTCCCGAAGCTCTTCTGGGGGTGGGGTACTGGTGAAGGGATGCCTGCGTTTCCTTTCCTCTTCTTCATTCCCTGGGGGAGCCGGCATCTCTTTTCAAGCGAGAGCTAAAGGCATAGATATAAACCAGTGCTGCTGGCTCAGGCCCAGCTCACAAAGTGGGTGGCTTTTTCCATAGGCAGGATCCTGGGGAGGCTGCCTTCTCCCCCAGGTCGCTTCCATTCATACCTGAAGTTAGCATGGCACAGTTGGAAGGTCACTGGCCTTGGAGTCCCAAACTCTGGGTGAGAATCCTGACTCTACCACTTGTCAACTGGTGACTTTGAGTCATTTTTAACTTCTCTGGGCCTCAGTTTCCTCATCGGTAAAGTGAGGAATGCGCCATATTCCTCCCAGGGCTTTGTAAACCCCAAAGAGCTATCCAAATGTGGATTAGGATTATTATTACTCTTATCAGGAATGACCCCATTATCTGTCTCTTCCTTCCTTTGGGCTCTCCACCTTTTCCTTCATTTTTGGCAGTGGGGGCCTTCTCAGTGCCAAAGAGGCAGCGCTGCTGGTGCCCCCAGGGGTGTGTGTGTGTGTGTGTGTGTGTGTGTGTGTGTGTGTGCTGTGCCTAGTTATCTCCCCCAATGGAGAATGGACTTCCTGGAGGCACCCTGCTCCCATGCAGGTGCCCAATGTGACCCTTGCTGCATATTGGAGCTTCAAGGCCCCAGGATGACAGATTTTAAGTTAGAAAGCATCTCATTTTACAGATGAAGAAACTGAGGCTGACAGGGAATCCCTAAGGTCAAAGGCAGCAAGGCAGTGGAGATGACTGAGTGCTGGTCTTGGAGTCCAACAGACTTAATTTCTAATCTTCCCTCAGACTCTGACTGTTTGTGTGACCCTGGGAAAGTCACAACTTCTCTGAACCTCAGTTTCCTCCTCTGTAAATTGAGGATAATCGTAGTACCTATCTTTCAGGGTCGTTGTGAGCTCAGGTGAGATAATAATATGGAAAGCATGCTGCAATGCTTAGGGTCCTCTAGAAATGTTAGTTGCTAGTAAGGGACAAAGCCAGCACTGGAATCTAGGTCCTCGGCCCCCCCAATCCAGGGCTCTTTCCACTTCACCACACTGTATCCAGGAAGGGGCTGAGCACCCCCACCTGTAAAACGGTTCATTTCTCCTGCCTTGCCTAACTCTCAAAGGTGGTAACATTTATTAATTCATTAAACAGACATTTATTAAGCATCAAGTTGTGTTAGGCACAGAAGTGAAGGGAGATGGATGGGCCTGTCTGCTCTCAGAGTCCTCAGACCATGAGGGGAAAATAAGAGATATAACAAATACAACTATAGGGGTGTCCTGGGAAATGTTTAACAATTAGCTCACTGCCCCTTTCCCCAAAACTAACCCAGACTCTAAACTTTAATTTGCCTTATTGACATTTTCTCCATAATTTCTCACCTCTAGCCAATCAACAAAACAAGAAATCGAACCCTGACTTTTAGTGTTTGCTGATTTTCAAGGTGTAAATGTTCCCACTGAAAATTTCATGATAATCTCTAGCTATGAGCTGGCTCTCGCACAGCCTTGGCAGAATGGGATCAGAGACATAGAGAGGTGGATACTTTGATATTTCTATAGATCTGTGATCTCATTCTTTCTCTCTGATGAGGTCATTCCCTCCACTGGGGCAAGTTGATAGGGAGACTCAGAGAACCTCGATTCATATGGTCAATACATATTACAGTCAAGATTTCCAGCCCTTCTTATCTTGGCCAGTGCTTGTCCATCCCCTCTCTCCCATTAAATCCTCCGTGGACTTTCTATGTTCTAGGGTTTAAAAAAATCCCTGGGTACCATTGTTAACATATGTGTGGAGTGTTAAGAGGAAGACTAATGATAGTAGCTCACATTTCTTCCTACATTCCTTCCCTTTATCTTTTTTTTTTTTTTTTTTTTTGCGGGGCAATGGGGGTTAAGTGACTTGCCCAGGGTCACACAGCTAGTAAGTGTTAAGTGTCTGAGGCTGGATTTGAACTCAGGTCCTCCTGAATCCAGGGCCAGCACTTTAACCACTGTGCCATCTAGCTGCCCTCCCTTTTATCTTTTATAAAAAACAAACCCCCAAAAACTTCCCTTCAAGAATTCAGTGAGGGAGAACATAGCATCACACATTTAGAGCTGGAAGGGACCTTAGAAGCCATGGAGTCTAAACCTCCATTTTACAGATTAGGAAACTGAGGCAGAGTGGTAAGCTTCCACAAATAGCCTTACTCCTAATTTTCAAGTGAGGAAACTGAGCTGAAGTCTCATGTCTAAGATAACACAGCTAATAAGAGCCAGAGTGGGAGAGAAAGCCCGTTGAAGTTCAGAAGAGGGGAAGATCACACCGAGTTTGGGAAGGGGGATGAGGGAAGAGGTTTGAGAACCCGAGAAGGCTTCATGGTGGCAATAACATTGGAACTGGTCTGTGAAGGATGGGGACATTTCAGCAGGTGGAGAGAATAGGAGGAAGAGGAGAAGGAAAATTCCAGGCATAGAGGATCGTGTGAACAAAGACGCAGAGGCAGGAGATCAAAGGATGTGCTTGGAGATATGAGTTGCCTTGTTTAGATGGAGCAGAGAGGGTTTGGTGAGATAACTCTTGTGAGAGGGTTTGGCAAACCTTCAAAAGTCAGCACAGTGGAGAGAAAACTGTACTGGCTCTCATCATCTGGACCATGATGGACTCTCTTATAGGCGGTTTAGGGCCAGGGTCCTAGACAAGTATCTTCATAGCTTTCAGGTTAGAAGAATTCAACAAGGGGGCAGCTAGGTGGCACAGTGGATTAAGCACCGGCCCTGGATTCAGGAGGACCTGAGTTCAAATCCGGCCTCAGACACTTGACACTCACTAGCTGTGTGACCCTGGACAAGTCACTTAACCCTCATTGCTCCACAAAGAAAAAAAAAAAAGGAAAAGAATTCAACAAAACACTCAATTCAACACATGTTCATTAAACATTTCCATATCAGGCCCTGTGCCCAGTGCTAGGAATGGGCAGACAAAATGAGACAGACCCTACCTTCGGGGAGCTGATATTCTACCAGGAGGGGTCTGGGAGAAGACAGGTAGAGAGCTAAGTATGATACAAGTTATGGAGTAAAGGGGGCAGAGAAGAGTGCAGACAAAGATCCCCAGGAGTATTTGAGACCAAAAACACTAATTGAGGACGAGTACACTAATTGAGGACAAGGACACTAATTGAGGCTGTTCTCATCATTTCAAAACCCTTGGACATCCGGCCCCATTCTCTCTTCCTTTTCTCCAGTTTCTGACAATGAGGTGGCCCTTTTCATTGTCAAGGTCAAACCCTCTATGTGTGCCCTTGATCCCATCCTCTTCCATCTTCTCCGGTAGATTACGCCCTCAATCATCTCCCTTCTCTCTCCAATCTTCAGTCTTTTCCTATCTACAGGTTCCTTCCACAATGCCTTCAAACATGGTCAAGTCTCCCCATTCTTTTTTAAAAAATTTATTTAAACAAATCCCCCCCCCCATTCTTAAGTATCCTTAACTACACTCAACCATCCCTTCAAGCTATTTATCCCCGCCCCCATATCTCTCTATATCTATTTATCTACTCTCCTTGCTGTCTCCTTTGTTAGAAGGTAAAATCTTTGTGAGTAGGGATTGTTTCATGCACTGTATTTGTAACACACAGTGGATGCTTAATAAAAACCCATGGATTGCTTGACTTCTTGGAGGAGGTGGCACCTGAGGGAAAGTGAGGAATCTGACAGGCAGGGATAAGGAGGAAGTTCATTCATCGCAGACAATATTTTTGATGTGTCTACTCTGTGCAAAGTCCCATAGTTATCACTGGGATACAAAGTAGAAAAATCAAATAGTCCCTGCCTTTAAGGAGGCTATAATCTAATGGTGGAGGTGGGGGCTTTGATGTACACAAGTTAGTGCTCTACAAGATAGAATAGGGGCTCTTTTTAAAAAAAATCAATTATTTCATTTTCAGGTCTACATACTTTTCCCTTCACCACTGACAAAGCAAGAAAGAACAAAAGCTGTTAGAAAAATGTATAGTTAAAAGCAAAAGAAAAAATTCCTGCATTGGCCATGTATGAATATGCTTCTATCTGTCCTCTCTCTCTGGAGGTGGGTAACCTGTTTCATCATGAATTCTCTGGAATTGTGGTGAGTTCTTCAGTTTTACAAAATTGTTTGTCTTTACAACATTGCATAAATTGTTCTTTTAGTTCTGCTTACCCCAATCTGCATCAGTCCATACAAGTCTTCCCTGGTTGCTCTGGAATGATCTTCATCAGTTCTTTTTTGGGGGGGTGGGGAGGGCAATGAGGGTTAAGTGACTTGTCCAAGGTCACACAGCTAGTAAGTGAAAAGTGTCTGAGGCCAGATTTGAACTCAGGTCCCCCTGAATCCAGGGCTGGTGCTTTATCCATTGTGCCACCTAGCTGCCCTCACTTCATCAGTTCTTATAGCACAATAGCATTCCATTACATTTATGTACCATAACATTTAGCCATTCCCCACTGTAAGAATGCTCTCTCAGTTTCCAGGTTTTTGCTACCACAGAAAGAGCTGCTATAAATATTTATATATATATTGGTAGGCCCCTTTTCTCTTTGATCTTTTTAGGGTATAGACCTAGTAGAGATATCTCTGGGTCAAAGGGTATACGTAGCTTAACAGCTTTTTGGGCATAGTTCCAAATTGCTTTTGAGAATGGCTGGATCAATTCACAGCTCAACCAACAGTGCCCATTTTCCCACAGTCCCTCTAGCATCTGTCATTTTCCATTTTTTGTCAACTTCACTAATCTGATGGGTGTTAGGTGGAACGGCAGTGTTGTTTTAATTTGCATTTCTCTAGTTAATAGTGACTTAGAACATTTTATATGGCTATCGATAGCTTAGATTTCCTCCTCTGAAAATTGCCTATTCATAGCATTTGAACATTTATCAGTTGGAGAATGACTTAGTCTTATAAATTTAAAACATTTTTCCATATGTCTTAGAAAGGAGACCTTTAACAAACAGAGAAATTTGAAGCAAAGATTCCCTCTCCCTCCAATTTCCTGCTTTTCTAATTTTATCTGAGTTGGCTCTGCTTATAAACAAACTTTTTATTATTGTAGAATCCAAATTGTCCACTTTATCTCCCATGAACCTCTTTATTTCTAGTTTGGTCATGCACTTTCCCCTCATCCATAGATCAGACAGGTGTTTTCCTCCATAGAGCAAGAGTTCTTAAGCTGGGAGCCCATAAACAGATTTTTGGGGCTCAGTGAACTTGTTTTTGTTAATATTTTAATAACAAATATTAATTTTATCTTAGAAATGTTTATTATTTGCTTTATTAATATTTTGAGAGATATTGAATTGGTTTTCTTTGTATTTCCCCTACCACATTATTAAAGACATTATTCTGAGAAAGGATTCTCCAGACTGTCCAAATGGTCTATGATACACAAAAAGACCAAGAACCCTGGAGTTAGTGTGTATGGAGGAAAAAAACTGAAAGGCTTTTGTAGAAAAAAGGTTTTATTTGACTGGATCGATCCAGACAGGCTGTCTCAACAGCTCCAATTCACTAAACAACTGTGAGGTCTTCCTTTCACCCTGAGCCCAGTGTGAACCAACAGGCTTGGGTCCCTGCCCCTGCCCCTGCCCCCAACACTTTGGGTTCTCAGGAAGCCTGGGGCTGGGAGCTGTGAAAGATCTCTCTGCCAAGAAGAGACCCCCCGAGGCAGAACAGTGGGGTCAGGACCCAGGACCAGTTTTCCCCTGGTTTCACTCCCCCAGTGTCTCTCCAAACCCAACTTGCTGATTCTTGGTGGGGAAAAGCTCAGAAAGTGGTGGATAATTGCTCTTGTGGATGATGGTGGTGGTGGTGATAATAGTGATAATAATTACTGTTCTTCAGAAGCTTCCAAGGGCTCCCCTAACTTCCAGGGGCTGCGCCCACATGGAGTTGTGGTGAGATTAGCCCATGAATCAGAGGCGTGGGGGTGGCAGTGCCCTTTGATGGAGACCAGAAGTGGAAAAGATCCTGAATATTAGGCTCGTCTACTATGTTATGAAAACAGGTTTGGGGTTGTAGTGGGTGTCCAATGTGTGATGGGAATGGGGAGCACTGGACTGGGGGTCAGTAGACCTATGTTCAAATCCGGATTCTAGTACTTATTAGGTAAATTATTTACCTCTCTGGGCCCGAGGACGTCACACATAACAGAAGGGTTGTACTAGGTGATTGTTGAGTTCCTTTCCTATTCTGACAGTCTTTGAATAATAATAATTCATTTGGACACAGCACATCACCAGTTGCTTTCTTTAGCATTGGACTGTTGTTATTCTATCCTCATTCTTAAAAATAAACTGATAGCTCACAAAGCATAAGTGATTTGCCCAAGGCAAGGGGTAGATTCGAACCCAGGGCTCCTGACTCAAAATCTGACATTTTTTTTTCATTCTTATACTCTGTATCTCTGTTGTTCAGTTGTGTCTGACTCTTCATGATCCCATTTGGGTTTTTTTCTTGGCAGAGATACTGGAAGGGGTTGCCATTTCCTTCCCCAGCTCATTTCCAGATGAAGAAACTGAGGCAAACAAGGTTAAGTGACTTGTCCAGGGTCACACAGCTAATAAGTGTCTGAGGCTGGATTTGAATTTAGGAAGATGAGTCTTCGCAACTCCAGGCCTGACTCTCTATCCACTGTGCCACTCAGTTGCCTCCCTATAAATGGCTGGAAACCAGTGAGTTTGCTGAGAAAAGGCCTGATTTATCTACCAGCCTGGTGAGTGTTTCTGCAGATCTTGGCTGTATGGTCTATATCTTCCAAATATCAGAGAGGTGATCTTCTGTTTCTCAGGGTGATGAAGCTTATGGATACAGGAGTTTGGGTTTAAAACCACAGCCTCTGTCTCCCAATCCAATTCTCTTTTCACTCTGCTCTGGTGCCATCTCCCCCAGGACAGATCCCTGGGATACTCCACTACAGACCGCCTCCAACTTGACATTGAACCATTAACGATTGACTATTGGTGGGTTTGTGAAACCAGTTCTAAGCCCACCGAACTGTGCCATCATCTTCTAGCCCTCCCCTCCCTGTCCATCTTTTCTACAAGAACAGCAGAAGAGACGATGTTAAAAGTTTTAATAAAATTTTGGTAAACTACCTGCATTGTTGTCCTGATCACCCAACCTCAGAAACCTTGTTAACAGGCATGAGTTATTCAGTGACAGAGGCTCAGTCACTGCTGTTCTTCTTCTAGAAGGCCCTTTGGCTATTTTCTTAGAGCCAAGAAAATAATTTTCCTAGATCACTTTCATCTGGGGGTAAACAGGGAAAGTGACCCAGTGCATATAATTCTAACCTTGGAGTCAGGAGGACCTGAGTTCAAATTTGGTCTCAGACACTCACTAGTGTGTGATCCTGAGCAAGTCACTTTGCCCTGTTTGCCTCAGTTTCCTCATCTGTCAGATGAGCTGAAGAAGGAAAGGGCAAGCCACTCTCAGTATCCCTGCCAAGAAAACCTCAACTGGGGTCACAAAGAGTTGGACATGATCGAAATAAAGATGATTGGAATAACAGGCAAGTTTGGCCTTGGAGTACAAAATGAAGTAGGGCAGAAACTAAAAAAATTTTGTCAAGATAACTAGCTGATCATAACAAATGCTCTTTTAAAAATTTTTTTTTTTTTTTTAGTGAGGCAATTGGGGTTAAGTGACTTGCCCAGGGTCATACAGCTGGTAAGTGTTAAGTGTCTGAGGCTGGATTTGAACTCAGGAACTCCTGACTCCAGGGCCGGTGCTCTATCCACTGCACCACCTAGCTGCCCCCAAACGCTCTTTTTTTCAACAACCCAAAAGGTGCCTCTACACATGGACATCGCCAAATGGTCAATTTAGAAGTCATATGGATTATATACTTTGCAGCCAAAGGTGGAAATGTTCTATACAGTCAGTTAAAACAAGATTTGGAGCTGTCTATGGCTTAGATCAAGAGCTTCTTATTGCAAAATTCAGACTTAAATTGAAGAAAGTAGGACAAGTCAGATCATATAGGTATGAGCTAAATAGCATCCCTTATAGATATGAAGTGGAGGCAATGGATATTAAGGTATTAGATCTGGTAGATAGAGTGCCTGAGAACTATGGACAGAATTTCACAATATCATACAGGAGGCAGCAACAAAAAAATATTCCAAAGAAAAAGAAAAAAAAATAAGAAAGCAAAATGTCTGTCTGATGAGGCTTTACAAATATCTGGGAAAAGAAAGAAGGCAAAAGATAAAGGAGAAAGTGAAAGATATACCCAAATGAATGCAGAATTCCAGAGAATAGCAAGGAGAGATAAGAAGGTTTTCTTAAATGAGCAATGCAAAGAAATAAGAAAGCAATACAATGAGAAAGACAAGAGATCTCTTAAAGAAAATTAGAGCTATCAGGGGAAAGTTTTATGCAAAAATGGGCAGGATAAAAGACAAAAATGGTAGGGATTTAACAGAAGTACAAGAGATTAAGAAGAGGTGGTAAGAATATATAGAAAAACCATACAAGAAAGATCTTAACATCACTGATAACCACAATGGTGTGGTTACTGATCTAGAGCCAGACATCCTGGTGAATTAAGTCAAATGGACTTTTGGAAGCATTGTTAACAATAAGATTAGTGGAGATGACAGAATTCCAGATGAACTATTTAAAACCATAAAAGATGATGCTATGAAAGTGCTGCACTCAATATGCCAACAAATTTGGAAAACTTAACAGTGGTCACTGGATTGGAAAAAAATCCCAATCCTTAAAAAATGACAAGGAATGTTTAAATTACTGAACAATTGTACTCATTTCACATGCTAACAAGGTTATGCTTAAGATTGTGCAAGCTTCAGATTCTGCAAGGTAGGCTTCGGCAATATGTGAACCAAGAATTACCAGAAGTTCAGTCTGGTTTTTGAAGAGGCAGAGGAACCAGAGACCAAATTGCCAATATTTGCTGGATTATGGAGAAAGCAAGGAAGTTCCAGAAAAATGTATATTTTTGCTTCGTTGACTACACTGAAGCTTTTGGCTTTACCTAAACCCCCATTGTCCTAAAACAAAACAAAACAACAACAACAAACAAACAAAACTAAGATTTAGGCAACTGGTCCCATCACTTTCTGGCAAATGGAGAGAGAAAAAAATGGAAGCAGTGTCAAATCAGTCAATACTTAAAGAAATCAATTCAGACTATTCAGTCACTGGAAGGTCAAATGCTGAAACGGAAGCTTAAATACTTTGGCCTCATAGCGGGAAGACAAGACTCAATGGAAAAGACCATGACACTGAGAAAGATTGAAGGCAAAGGGAGAAGGGGGTGGCAGAGGTTGAGATGGATAGATAGTGTCATGGAAGCAACAAATAGGAACCTGAACAGACCTTGGGAGATAGCGGAGGATAGAAAGGACTGGCATGCTCTAGTCCAGGGGGGTCCATGGACATGACTGAATGACTGAACAACAACAAATCAGGGAATTGTTAAGGGTTAAAATTCTAGCTAAACTGTCTAAAATATCTAATGAGTGGTCGCCAATCAATTACAAGCTTTAGCAAGAGTTAGACTTTTAAGCATTTATTAAGGAGAATAAGAATTTGGTAAAGAGAGAGAGAAAGGCCTAGATTCCTATCTATTAAAGGGAGAGCACATTTCTAGCTCCCTTCTCCGCCAGCGTCCTCAGGAAAGAGCCCCAGAGTCAGCGCCAGTCTCTTCCTTCCTCCTCCCACTAGTCCGCGTCACTTCCTCCCGCCAAAGAAAAGACTCCTGGTTTTGCCCTCAAAGACCTTCGCTTCACGGGCAGAACTCTTCTACAGTAAGTATCCAGCAGGTGGCGTCATTCCAATCGTTACAGAATGCTCCAAGGAGGGGGCATCATTTGAGCTGTATCTTAAAGGTCGATGAATGCTTCCACAGGTGGAGTTGGGAGTGTATTCCATGGTGGGAAAGTAGAAAGGCAGATTGGTATTGTGGAAAGAACAACCTATTTTGAGTCCTATTCAGGTCCTAACTCTGATGCTTAAGAGCCTTGTGACTGCGGGTCAGTCATATTCCATCCCCAAGTCTGTTTCCTAATCCATAAAATGGTGGTGGAGGGATGCTTTGCATCAAGTGTGAGTTCTAGCTTCACAATGACTCGGTGATCTGGAGAGTGAAAATATTATCACCCCCACTGTGTGCATGGGGAAAGTGAGGTCCAGAGAGGTGAAGTGACTTTTCCAAGATCACACAGCTACTAAGCAACAAAACCAGGACTTGAATCCCTGACCTAGGACTCCAGAGCCAACATTTTTTACTTATGAGAGTGTAGGCACATGCTGCACCACAGGGGGATTGTGAGGAAAGTGATGTACCAATTGTAACATGTATTGGAAAGGTGAGCCTTTATTGTGATCATTGTTATTATTGTCAATAGCTGACATTTATAGAACTATTTAAAGCTTGGGAAGACCTTGACTCTCCTTGTCTTATTGCAGCCTCACAACAACCTTGCCAGGTAGAGACTATAGATGTCAAAACCCCCATTTTATAGGTGAGGAAACTGAGGCTTTGTGATAGTGACTTCTCATTTATCTAGTACCTAGCACATTTTAGAGGTGGAATTTGTAAGCACCTTGGGAACAAAGACTATTTCTTTTCTCTTTCTTTCTTTCTTTCTTCCTTTCTTTTTTTTTAATCTTTCTATCTTGTATCTATCAAAGACCATCACATAGTAGGTACTTAATAAAGTCTTGATTCATTGATCCTAAGTTCTTTACTCTAACTCAGGCCTCTTTGCTTCTGTATTTTAGGAATAGAGTAGGAAATGAAGAAAGGCCCACAGGTGGCAGAGTTTGGGGGGCATATTCAATACTATTGTGCCTGATAATGGAAAGAACATTGACTCTGGAATCAAAGGGCCTAGGTTTGAATTTATACTTGTTACTTGTTGGTGTGTGAACCTGAGAGCAAATCACTTCCCTTTTCTGGGGTATGGTTCTTTCATTTGTAAAAATAGTGGGGGTGGGGGTGGGGGTGGCAGATGACCTGCAGGGTCTTCTTCAGCTAGTTGTAAGTGGTATGTTCCTATGGCCTCAGAGGAATGGGGATTAAAGGAAGGGCCCTGTGGGGAAGGCCTTGGGCTGGCCCCTTACCCTCCAGGCTCTCACTGATACCTGGAGATGGAGTATGGAAAGTGTGTGTGTGTGTGTGTGTGTGTGTGTGTGTGTGTGTGTGTGTGTGTGGTGGAGGGTGGACTGAGGAATAGGGGAAGGGGTTGGAGCCCTCAGCCCAGGGAGAAATCTCCAAAAGCCAATGGGCTTTTCCTTTGGGATCTCCAATGCTTTGCACAGTGCCTTGGACTTAGTAGGTGCTTAATCAGTGTTTATTGCCTATTAACTCTAGCCTCTCCTATTCATACTTCCCCTTCCCTTCCTGGTTCCTGCTCCATCCACATCTGTATCCATGATTCCCCTTTCTTGCCCCTAAATTTGTTCTCAGGAAGGGCTCGTGAGCAGGTGGTCAGAATGCTCAGTTTGAGCTCTTTCTGAGAAAGGAAAACATCTGACCTCTACCCTGTCTTTGCCATCTTTCCCTTACCCCCTGTGCCATTGTCTCTTATATTCCTTTGATGGAGCTATACATTTTAAAACACAGAACAATGCCTTAACATCAAAGAAATGAGGTCCTTATCAAATCACTTAAATTCAATTCAACTCAACCCAACTCATTTCGATTCAACTAGCACATAATAAGACCTACTAAGTATAAGAGGTGCGGTTGAGCACCAAGAGCATTGCAGGCATAGGAGACAGACTATGCAAAGGAATGGAGGTGGGAGATCAAAGGATCACTAACATCATCTATTCTCACCCTCATTTTATGAGGGGAAACCAAGGCTCAGGTAAGCTAGGGCTGCACAGACAGAAGGTGTATTTGAATCCAGGTGTCCCTTGTCTCCAGAGTCAGAGCCCTTCCCACGGGACCAGGCTTCAATGTTGTGTATGGGAACAACACGTGAACCATTTTGGCTGGAGCATGGAGTGTGTGAGGAGCTTTGAGAGAGGTGAGAGGGGAAGATAATTTGGGGTAGGGTGCCTGCCTGTCCACACAAGTGTCTGCCTGCTCTGCCTCTAGATAAGATTCCAGAGAGGCAGATCTTGGCTCTGTAGAAGGAATCATTTCTGCAGGCGGACAGCTGGCTAAAAGCAGGTTGGGCGCTGCCTCAGTAGGTAGCTTAGCCTCATTGGAGGGCTTCACAAGCAGAGAGGAGCCCCACAGCGGCTTGTAGGGGGATGTGGTAATGTAAGGGACTTTTACTTTGGGGTCCTGGGCCCTTGTGGTGGTCTGGTTTGGGTGGTCTTGCTTTTGAAGCCTGCGGACTCACCCCTTCTCAGAATCACGTTTTAAATGCATATAGCAAAATTCAACTGATTATTAGGGGAATCAATTATATTGAAATGCAGGTATCAAAATTAAGGGGAACCCCCCCCGCAAGTTCATGGATTCTAGATTAAGAATCTCTGATGTTTAAAAAAAAAGAATCCCTGATGTTGAGGAAATTTCTATTGAGCTACAAGTTGGACTAAATATCTCTCTCTCTCTCTCCTCTCCAACCCTCCCCATCAGGCTTCTTCCAGTTCCGAGAATCTATAATTCTGTGAAGGTTGGCTCAGAATCCAGAGTGTGTGTGTGTGTGTGTGTAAACATGATGTGGAATAGGGGCAGTATCGAAAACTGGGAACAAGATTTGAGTGACAAGCCCTGGGAAGGGGAATCGGCTTCCTGAAGAATCCCCCAGCCAAGGCTGCTGTGTGTTCACTCTCTGGGCGATGGGGAAGGGAGGTTGGAGACAACTGGAGGGCTCAGCCTCAGTTGGAGCCAGGGCTTCCAAAAGGCAGATCCTTGCCCGAGGCTCCATCTGCTGCTTTGTGCACCTGCTGCCTTCCCTCTGGGGGCCTGGGAAACACAGGAGGGCAGAGGTGGGGGTCATCATGGGGGGGCAGGAAGAAGAAGGGGATGGAGGAACAGCTGTGGGCCCGGGAAAAGAGCACATCTGGTGGGTAAGAGGCAGAGAATTATAGAAGGTTATTCTTGAAAAGGACTTTAGTCCCTTAGAGGTCGTCTGCAATTCATGGGTTTTTACTTTGTGGTCTGTGAATTTTTAAAAAGACGATTTTGATAACTCTCCTTCATATATAAATAGTTTCCCTTATAAGCCTTTGCATTTTATGTATGCATTGAAAGACATGACTCTGAGAAGGGGTCCATAAACTTCCCAGACTGCCCGAGGGGTCCCTGCCACACACACAAAAAGGTTCAGAAACTCTGGGTGTAAACCAACAACCGAGGCCCAGAGAGGGGAATAAACTCAGGGCGAAGGGAAGGGGTGGGGGTGGGGATGAGAGGGCAGTGGGGGGTGGTGTGGAGAGGCATCTGAGCTCATTCCCTTGAACAGTCTACCTCATCCCCAACTCTCAATCACCTGTAATGGTTGTGGGCAAACTAGAGGGACAATATTGGTTCTATTTGCCTGGGAAGGAAGATCTAGTAGCAATGAAAGGAAGTTATGGGGAGTCAAATTTTAGCCAGGTGCAAGGTAGACCTTCCTAAGAATAGAATTGGGACAGTGGATAGAGCACTGGACCTGGAGTCAGGGAGATTCATCCTCTGAGTTCAAATCTGGCCTCAGATACTTCCTAGCTGTGTGACCCGGGGTGGGGGGGTGGGGGGGAGTCCCTTAATCCTGTTGACCTCAGTTTCCTCAGCTGTCAAATGAACTGGAGAAGGAAATGGCAAACCACTCCAGTATCTTTGCTAAGAAAACCCCAAATGGAAGTATGAAGAGTTGAACATGATGGAAAAGTGACTGAACAACAACAACAACAAGAACAACAAAAGTAGAATGAGTTGCCTCATTTGGAGCATTGGCAGTATTCAAGTTGAAGGGAGATGAAAACTTGGGGAAGCTGTGGAAGAGATTTCTATCAAAGACTTGGTCAGATTAGAGCGCCTCTGTGGTCCTTTCTAGCTATAAAATTAGAAGACTTAATAAGACAATCTGCAAACCTCTTTTTTTTATTTGTTTGCTTGTTTGTTTGTTTGTTTTTGCGGGGCAATGGGGGTTAAGTGACTTGCCCAGGGTCACACAGCTAGTAAGTGTCAAGTGTCTGAGGCCGGATTTGAACTCAGGTACTCCTGAATCCAGGGCCAGTGCTTTATCCACTGTGCCACCTAGCTGCCCCTGCAAACCTCTTTTTGTTGTTGTTGAGTCATTTTTCAGTCATGTTCGACTCTTTGTGCCCCCATTTGGGGTTTTCTTGGCAAAGATACTGGCACGATTTGTCATTTCCTTCTGCAGTTCATTTGACAGATGAGGAAACTGAGGCAAACAGGGTGAAGTGACTTGCCCAGGGTCACACAGCTTAGTCAGTGTCTGAGGCTGGATTTGGACTCAGAAGATGAATTTTCCTGACTCCAGGCCCAGCACTCTATCCACTGTACCACCTATAGGAACAGAATGCTGCAAAGGTCTAATGACCAAGCTTGCCTTCAAAGGAAAGATATGAGAGGCCACCTCCCCCTGTTTCTTTGCAGAGGTGGGAGATTATGAGCATGGAACATTGCATTTTTGTCAGATGTTTTTCATAAATTGGTTCGTTTTGCTGAATTGTTTCCTCCCTCTCCCCCTTTTAATTCTTCATTAGAATGGATTATTCTCTGGGAGAGGAAGGGGGAGGAATACATCGGGAAATGGAGGTGACGTTAGAACAAAAGATACCAATAAAATTAATTTTTTTAAAAAGAAAGAAGTCTGTTTTTCCCATTGAGTGCTTTTTCCATACACTCCCCATCACAGAATTTGTAATTTAAATTAGGAGCTGGGATTGGCTTCTGGCTCCGGAGGGGTCCCTGAATGCTGGGTGTGTGTATGTGTGTGTAAGCACAGTGGGATATTATCCCTCAGGGAGATGTCAGCATTTAGGCCCTTTGGTCATTTCCACATGGACATACGTCAGGCTTGTACTGAAAGGCAGTTTAGTGTCTGTTCTTCCAACTCAGGGGAAACCCTTCCACTCATAAACACTGTGAAATTATTTGCCATCTGCAAAATGATGATGTAAGGGAAAGAGGAAGCTTGGCTTGATGGAAGAGGCCTGGGCCAAGAGTGAGGAGCCCTGGGTTCTAGCCCTGCCACTGACTCTCTGTCAAAGTAATCAACAAGTCTTCCTTCCTTCCTTCCTTCCTTCCTTCCTTCCTTCCTTCCTTCCTTCCTTCCTTCCTTCCTTCCTTCCTTCCTTCCTTCCTTCCTTCCTTCCTTCCTTCCTTCCTTCCTTCCTTCCTTCCTTCCTTCCTTCCTTCCTTCCTTCCTTCCTTCCTTCCCTTTCCTCCTTCCTTATTTCCTCCAATGTACTTTGTTGGGCCTAGAGATACAAAGACAAAAAAGCCACCATCACCACAACAACCAAGGAAGTCCTTGCCCTCAGGGAGTACACATTTTTTTTTCAGAGGAAAGACCCTGTGCATAGAAGTTGATTCAAATTATATACATAGACAATGCAGGGTAATTTCAGAGGCTCATAGGTTTAGAGCTAGAAGGGACCTTAGAAGCCAACTAGTCTTTCATTTTGTAGATAAGGAAGCAGAGGACACCCCGGAGGAATAATAATTTTATATCTGATGTTTATGAGGGGAAGGCTTTCCCTTTGTTGGAGGAACAGAGAGGTGAAGGAACTCATCCAAAGTCACACAGATTATATGTGGCAGAACCAGGATGGATAAGGGGGATGAGGGAGAGCAAAGAGTCCAGGGTGACTATGAACTTAGGCATCTGGATGACTGGAAGGATGGTGGCCCCCTCAACAGAAATCATTAAGTTTGGAAGAGGGATGGTTGGGGAGAAGGGTAAAGATGTTGGGACATGTTTTGGACTTGTCACATTCAGTATGAATTGCCCAAAAGATAAATGGTATCACAAGACTGGGGCTCAGGAGAGAGTTTGGATCTGGGTATATTCCTCTGGGAATCATCTGCCTAGAGATGATAATTAAACCCATGGAAGTTGTTGATGAGGTCACCGAATGAGAGTGTGGAGAAAGAGAAGAGGACCCAGCAAAGAGACTTAGAGTGTGTCCACAGATGGGGAGGGGGGTGAGGGATGATAAGCCAGGAATAGAGGTTGAGCATCAGCAGCCACACAGGTAGAAGAGATCAAAGAAAGCAACCTCACAAAAATCAGGAGGGCAGAGAATTTTCAGGAGCATAGAGGGGGCTGTCAATAGCATCAAATGCTGTGGAGACCTAGAAGGATGAGGTCTGAGAAAAGGATGTTGGATTTGGAGATAATCAAAAGAAGGTATTGGAGTAGGTGGTTTCTGAGATGTCATCCAGCTCTGAATAATTCTCTTATTTGCTATATATATATATTTATTATATCTCCATATTTATCCCTATGCTATAACATGGATAACAGCAATAGCCCACTTAACAAAAATAAAATGATGATATAGAAAAACATAAATAAACTCAAGTAGTAAGAGTAGTGAGATGAAAGAGGTAAGAAAATGGGGATTATATATTATATCACAACTCTGTTACATATAGCTGATTTTAAAAAATGTTTATTAAATTTAACGTGGTAGTAGCAACGTAGCCTTCCTTGCTTGTCTGTATCCCCTTCCAAACTCCTTTCTGTTCTCTTGTATGTAATTTTTTTCTTTTTCTTTTTTCTTTCTTTCTTTTTTTTTTTTTGGTGAGGCAATTGGGGTTAAGTGACTTGCCCAGGGTCACACAGCTTCTTTTTTTGTTTGTTTTTGTATTTATTTATTTTATTTTCCATTTACATGTAAGGGTAGTTTTCAACATTCATTTTCATAAGATTTTTAGTTCCAAATTTTTCTCCCTCCCTCCCTCCCTTTCCTCCCCCCTCCACAAGATCTCAATCAGGTTATTTATGTACAATCCACAAGTGTTCTTTTTGTCAGTTCTTTCTATGGGGGTGCATAGTAAGCTTCCTCATTAGTTCCTTGGGATTGTCTTGGATCATTGCACTGCTGAGAGTAGTTAAGTCATTCACAATTGCTCCTTGAACAATACTGCTGTCACTAGACACAGTGTCCTCTCAACTCTGCTCACTTCACTATACATCGATGTTCATTAGTCTTTCAAGGTTTTTCGGGGATCATCCTGTTTGTCATTTCCTGTAGCATAAGACCATTCCACTACAATCATATAGCACAGCTTTTTCCATCATTCCTCAATTGATGGACATTCCTTCAATTCTCAATTCTTAGCCTCCACCAAGAGTTGCTATAAATATTTTTTTGTACAATTTCCCCCCCTTTTCTCTTTTTCATGATTACTATTGTTAACTGTTTCCCTTCCATCCTATTCCCTTCCCCATGATATTTATTCTATTATCCATCTTCTTTCATCCTATCACTCTTCAAAAGGGATTTGCTTCTGTCTGTCCCCTCCCCCACTCTGCCCTTTCTTCTTTTGCCCCTCTCTCTTTATTCCCTTCCCCTCCAATTTTCCCGCAGGGTTAGAGAGATTACTCCACCCAATTGAGTGTGTCCATTATTCCCTCCTTGAGCCAATTCTAATGAGATTGAGGTCTTTGAGCCAATTTTGAGGAGTGTTAGGCTCATTTACTGCCCAGATTAAATAGATTACTCCACCCACTTGGGTATGTGTGTTAGTCCCTCCTTGAGGCAGCTCTGATGAGTTTAAGGTCTTTGAGCCTTTTCTGATGAGTATAAAATTCATTTACTTCCCTGCTCCTCTCCCATCTCTTCCCCCACTCCATAAGTCTTTTCCTGTTACTTTCATGTAGGATTTCACTTCTGCCCTTCTCCCACCCCCAGTGAATTCCTTTCACCCCTCAATTTAACCCTAAAGATGTTATCATCTAGCTAAGTGACACAGTGGACAAATCATCACCCCTGGACCCAGGGGGATCCCAGCCAAAACCTGGCCTCAGACACAAGACAGTAGCCCACTGTATGACCCCAGGTATGTCCCCCAGCTCCAATTTTTTTTTTTTTATGGTTCTCTAGGGTCTTGTATTTGAAAGTCAAATTTGCCATTCAGTTCAGGTCTTTTCATCACAAATATCTGAAAGTCTTCTTTTTCATTAAAGTCCCATCTTTTCCGCTGAAAGATAATGCTGAGTTTTGCTGGGTAGGTGATTCTTGATTGTAATCCCATTTCCTTTGCCCTTTGGAATATCATATTCCATGTGCTCCAGTCCTTTAATGTAGAAGCTGTTAGATCTTGTGCTATCCTGACTGGGGCTCCACAGTACTTGAATTCTTTCTTTTTGGCAGCTTGCAATATTTTCTCCTTGACCTGAGAGCTCTGGAATTTGACTATAATATTCCTAGGAGTTTTCTTTTTGGGATCTCTTTCAGGAGGTGATTGGTGGATTCTTTCAATTTCTATTTTAGCTTCTTCTTCTAGAATTTCAGGGAAATTTTCCCTGAGAATATCTTGGAAGATGGTGTCTAAGCTCTTTCCTTGATCATGGTTTTCAGGTAGACCAATAATTTTCAAATTATCTCTCCTGGACCTATTTTCCAGGTCGGCAGTTTTTCCCAGAAGATATTTCACATTGCCCTCTATGTTTTTATTCATTTGGATTTGCTTTATTGTGTCTTGGTTTCTCATAAAGTCACTGGCTTCCATTTGTTCAATCCTAATTCTTAGGCAATTATTTTCATCAGAGAGCTTTTGTACTTCCTTTTCCATTTGACTTTTCAAGCTGTTGACTTTTTTCTCATGTCTTTCCTGCATCACCCTCATTGCTCTTTCCATTTTTTCCTCTACCTCTCTAACTTTATCTTCAAAGTCCTTTTTGAGCACCTCTATGGCCTGAGACCAATTCGTATTTTTCTTGGAAGCTTTAGATATAGGGGCCCTGATGTCGACATCTTCTTCTGAGGGTGCCCCTTGGTCTTCCTTGTTACTGAAGAAACTTTCTATGGTCCTTACCTTTCTCTGTCGGCTCATCTTGCCTTTCTTTTACTAGACTTTTAGCTCCTTAAAGTGGGGCACTGTTTCCAGGCTGCAGTATCCCAAGCTTAAGAAGTCCCAGGTGGTATGATTTAAGGAGAATCAGGTTCTTCCCTCACCAGGCCTGTTTCCTGGTCCTAGATGACCCCAGACCAATTTGCCAATCAACCAGCTTTGTGTATTGTGGTTGTTAGTTCCTACAAGCCTCTGCCCCTCCCCCACCTGGGCCACTTCTACTGGAGCCTACCACCTGGTTCTCAGTAGGAGTGTAGAATCCAAGTTCTGCCTTAGCACCAGCATAGACCCCTGTAGTCTCTCCCCTGCCCAGGGCTCAGCCCACTCACCAGACTGTGAGCTTAGTTCCAGATGACACTGGTGCTTCAGCTGATTCAGAGGCTCTGGGGGTCTCCTTCTCTGGTGAGGACTTCCTGGAACTGGATCTGTGTCAGAGTGACTGTGGGGTTGGGCCCAACTTCTATATCAGCATAGCAGCTCCCTCCTTCTGACCTTCCAAGCCGTTCTTGGTTAGAAAATGATTTCAGCACATTCTTCTGTGAGTTTTGCTGCTCTGGGCATTTTCCTATGACCTTATTTGGATGTTTTTTGGAGCGATCATGTCCTGAGTTCGGGAGCTCACTCCACGCAGCTTCTTGTATGTAATTTTAAAATGTTTTATTGGCACTCTTTTCTTCACTCTTTTTTTGCATCATTATTACCATTCCTTTGCTCCCCCAATTCTCTCTCTTTAAGTAAAAGCCCTCTCTTGCAACAAAGCATAATAAAAAAAAAAAGTTTTGTTTTGTTTTTCACTTTTGACTTTTTAATTTAAAAAACAGCATATTGACTGTTAGCCATGACTCTAAAGTTAGTACCCTCTTAGTTTAGTTTTGTTTTTAGTGAGGCAATTGGGGTTAAGTGACTTGCCCAGGGTTACACAGCTAGTAAGTGTTAAGTGTCTGTCTGAGGTCGGATTTGAACTCAGGTCCTTCTGACTCCAGGGCTGGTGCTCTATCCACTGCGCCACCTAACTGCCCCTTAGTATTTTTTTTAATTTAAATTTTTTAATTTTTAAAACTTTTATGTATTCATTCATTCATTCATAGTAGTCTCTAAATGTTTGCAGAATTGAATCTAACCTTCACATAGCTATTTATTAATTCAAAACCTTTTATTGTATGCATAATGTGTACCTTGTAGGTTTGGAACCTTCTTCCCCACAAAAAAACCAATAAATACATAGATAGATATACAGATACATAGAAAGATAGATGGATAGATATATAAATGTTTAGACAATAGATAAATGGATAGATAGATGAATAGATATTAGATATGAGGCAGCTAGGTGGCACAGTAGAAAGAGCACCTGGAGTCAGGAAGACCTGAGTTCAAATCCATCTGCAGATTCTTTTTTTTTTTTTTAATTAATTAATTAATTTTTGTGGGGCAATGGGGGTTAAGTTACTTGCCCAGGGTCACACAGCTAGTAAGTGTCAAGTGTCTGAGGTCGGATTTGAACTCAGGTCCTCCTGAATCCAGGGCCGGTGCTTTATCCACTGTGCCACCTAGCTGCCCCATCTGCAGATTCTTACTAGCTGTGTGACCCTGAGCAAGTCACTTAACCTGGTTAGCCTCAGTTACCTTATCTGTAAAATGAGCTAGAGAAGGAACAGGCATTTCAGTATCTTTGCCAAGAAAACCCCAAATGGGGTTACAAAGAGTCAGACACAATTGAAACAACTGAACAAAGATAGATATAGAGAGATAGAGAGACAGAGAACTGTGTGAGGTATAAAACCCAGGCTTGCCATGCAACTCAAGAAGGTCACTTCATGTTCTGAGTCTGAATTTCCTTGGCTACCAAAGAGTGATGAGGTTTACATCTGAGCGCCTTTCTAGGGGATACTCAGTAAATTCTAAAGTAGAAAGAATTTTAAGAGAGATGGACGACTGAGTCTGATTTTCCCTACCCATTCTGCAAACTATCAGGAACTGAGTTATTCTGCATGAGAGCCAGCAGATGGCTCGATTCACTCCCTCTTATTCACTTATTTAAAAATATTTTAATACATGTATTTCAGAGAATTGATTTCCTTTGTAATCCTATGCATTTGGGGGCAGCTAGGTGGCACAGTGGATAAAGCACTGGCCCTGGATTCAGGAGGACCTGAGTTCAAATCTGGCCTCAGACACTTGATGCTTACTAGCTGTGTGACCCTGGACAAGTCACTTAACCCTTATTGCCACCCCCCCCCCCATCCTATGCATTTATTTTAAACAATTAAAAATATCATTCTGAGAGGGTGTCCACGGACTCCCTCCAGACTGCCAGAGGGGTCTATCACACACAAAAGGTTAAGAACCTCTGGTCTAGGCAACCCCTCAAAGCTGAAATTATCCCCCATTCAGAACATGGGATAATACCTTTCATATTCTATATTCAAGAGACATTCATTGAGTCTCCCTGTGTACCTCATTCTGAATCTAGCTATAGTGTGGGAGTGACAGAGATGGAGTTGACTCAGGCCCTCCCTGTCTCCAGGGAAGCCTATAGCTCTGGCTGAGACCCAGACCCTGCTCCCAGAGGGGAGAGAACACACACACACACACACACACACACACACATACACACTCATGAAATGGATATAATGCTAGTAGTGAGGGAAGGTTTCATGGAGAAGGGAGGCCTTGAAGGATGACTAGAATTTGAGTTGAAGTTTGAAGAGAATAGGAAAGAGAGCTTTTCAGGAGGGCCAGGGACAGCGTTGTGGGAGAGAAAAGCAGTGACAGTAGGTCATTTCCCCTCACTGGGTCTCAGTTTCTCTATCCCTTAATTGTGAAGATAATACTAATTCCTATCCTGATTACCTCCCTATGGTGGCTTCTTGGAACATATGAGAGAGTGGTTATAAGAGAGCTTTGGAAAAATGAGTGGCACCCTTCCAAATGCCTGCCTCTGACAGTGGTGTTGTTGGATTCCTGGAACAGCTGGGAAGCTGGGAGCCAGCTGTGGGTCCTGGCTCAGTTGATGCCAGCAGGGACAAAGAGGATTGCTTGTTTCTGACATTTCCTAGATAGGGCTTTTCCTTGCTGCCGGAGGGGGCCGGAGAGCAGACGGGGGTGGTGGTGCAGAATCCCTCCATTGATGGAGGCCTTGTCCCTTGTAGGGCAGTTGTAGGGGATGGGAGAAGCTCCGGATGATCAGTATAATATCTTCAATGGCCCAAACAAGATGGGTGATGAACCCAATGGTGAGACGCCATTTTGAGCATTGGTTCCAGATCTGAGTTCTATGATTTAGGAAGGAAATTGACATGCTGGAGAGCTTCCAGGCTGGGGAGGAGACCAGAGGCCAGGCTATACAAGGTTTGATGGAAGGAACCAGGGATATCTTTAGCCTGGAGAAAAAAAAAGACTTGGAGGGGTGGAGAAACATGCTAAGTATCCTTTAAATATTTGAAGGGAGGTTATGGAAGGGAGGCCATGGGCCCCAGAGAACAGAATAGGACATTGGGGCAAGGGTCAGGGAAGATTACAGGCTCCATAAAAAGAAGGACCTCTTAACAATTAACTCCATTGCCAGGTGGAATGGGATGCCTTGGGAGATGGTGCACTCCTTGCCAGAGAGGGACCGGAGAGGGCCTTGGGAGGCAGGTTAGATTAGACACCCCCTGTTATCTCTGAATGTCGAGGATTCTGTAATTCTCATGATGTTCTCCACACTTGGGAGCTACTTTGTCCTCCTTGGGGAGGTTTTTAGTTTAGGCACTGAATGAGGAAGATGGGAAAAGCAGAGATGAACCTGTGAAAGCCATAAATAATGTTCTAAAACACTTTTGAGTTTACTAAATCATATCTTCACAACCCTCCTGGGAGGCAGGAAGGAGAACAGGGGTCTTAACCTCTGTGTGTGTGTGATCCTGTTGAAGCCTATGTATTCCTTCTCAAAATTGTGTTTCTAAATGTCTAAAATAAAATACACAGGATACAAAAGAAACCAAAGACAAATGAAAATGAAAGCCATTTTTTTCCCACTGAAGTTCAAATCTACCCATAGATCCATTGAGGGTTAAGAACTACTGTAGCAGAGATGTTTTCAACAGTCTGGGTTGGGGTTTTAAGGGACAGGCTCATGGCTCCACTCACCTCTCAGGGAAGGTCTAGGTTTATCGATAAACTGTTAACCCTCTGTGGAACAGTCCCTCACATGAAGTGGATACAAGGAGACATGTGCTTCTGCCTGGCACTGGGAAATGAAGCTACATATGTAACCACAGCCCAGGCGATTGGCAGGAAGAGACAGACAGATGTGGAGTGAACCAAGGAAGATAAAAATGGTGTGGTTTTCTACTGAGAGAGACAAAGGGAACACCGGAATCTCTGAAAAATGCTAGAGGCTGAGATGAGACCCTAAGTATCTCTGAATATACTAATCTTGAGTAGGTTACACAAGGATAAGCATCAGGGAGTCTCAGGGAGATATGGTTGAAAGTGCTAAACTTGGAGTCATGGGACCTGAGTTTGAATCTTAGCTTTGCCACTTTCTGCCCATGTGACTTCAGTCAAAGCATGATCTCTTTGGGTCTCAGTTTCTGAGGAAGTTGGATTTGACAAACTTTGAGGTCCTTTCCAGTGATGATGCTATGACCTTAATTCAGTTCAACATAAAAAGTACTTAGCAAGCCCCTACCATGTGCAGAGACACTGCACTAAACATTGGGGATTCAAAAATGAAAGTCCCTGCCCCAAGGAACCTTGTATTCTCCTGGAAGTTGGTAGAATTCAGGGACTGTACTCATGAATTCATCAGTCATTTTAGTTGTCTTTCTGTGTGTCCCTCTTTTCCCTTCTTCCTTCATCTGGGGGATGGAAACTAGTCCAATTAAACTATAATCCTATGGGATTGCATACAATTGTATACAGATTAGGAAACTGAGGCACACAGAGATAAAATGACTTGCCCAGGGTCATATAGCTAATAAGTTGTGATAGGATTCGAAGCAAAAGAGACCTTGGGAGTCAGCCAGTCGATCTCCCCCTCCCCTAGTTTACAGAGGACAGATTAGAAACCCAGAGAAGGAAACCAGACCTTGAACTTGGGCCTGCTGAGTCCACATCCAGTGCCCTTGACCCCACACCACAGCTGCCTCTGTTTCCTGAACCATCCCCCTTTAAAATTATTCTAGTCTGAGCCTGGCCTTGTTGAGGCAGAGTGGATGGACCTTTTGAAAGGAGGCCCGCGCCTGCCTGTCTGTGGCTCAGTTGTCCTTCCCCTAGGGCCGGGCACTGGCTGTTTCTCCAAGTTTTCAAATGAGGGTGAAATCAGCAGACACCCGCTGGTTTAATGACCAGATCAATAGCCCTTTATACGGCAAAAAGGGCTGGGGGAAGGGAGAGAAAAAGTAGATTTTGTCCGAAGCTGCATGTGCCATGGAACTCAGCCAACTCTTTGGGATGAATAGCCCCTTTAATGTTCATTTCTAGCCAGTGAAATGTATTTTCTGCGGCTTCATTAGGTGCTCTGTACTAAGTCATGTGTGACTCCCTGACAAGAAGGATTGGGGACTTCATCTCTGACATTCTTTGACTTTGGAGTGACTGAACAGGTGCTCCTAAGAGGCCTCTGGGTCACCCAAGGGTGAAGGGAAGCTTCATGTCCGATGGTCAGTTCTTTAGGGCTTCTCCCAAGTCTCACCTCCTCCAGGAAGTCACCCATGACTCTTCTAGTTCCTGGTGATGACTTCAGCCTCTGAACAGCCCTGGCTGTTCACCCCAAATAATCTAACAGGAGATAAGAACTGGCTTCTCTAGCTTCCAGTTATTTAAGTAGTTGCTTTCTCAACTGGCAACTCCCTGAGGGAAGGACATGGATCTTGCTTTTCTTTGTTTGCCCCTCAATGCCTAGCCAGCCCATGGCAGTCAGAGATATTAACAAGTTTTCAGAGTTTGAAGGAACCTAACAGATAATCTGCCAGGCTTTCTTAACCTGGGTCCTCGAACTTAGTTTTAAAATATTTTTATATCTATATAGCAATATAATTGGTTTTCTTTGCAATGCTGTCTTTTTTGGGTGCATAGGCTTTGTTGTTGAGTTGTTTTTCACTTGTGTCCAATTTTTCGTGACCCCATTTGGAGTTTTCTTGACAAAGATATTGGTTTGCCATTTCCTTCTCCAGCTAATTTTACAGAGGAGGAAATTGAGGCAAACAGGGTTAAGTGACTTTTCCAGGGTCATACAGCTAGTAAATGTCTGAGGCCAGATTTGAACTCAGGAAGAGGAGTCTTCTAGACTCCAGGTCCAGCACTCTATCCACTACTCCATCCAGTTGCCTTCAGTTAGACTTTACCAGGTTGCCAAAGGCACCCATGGTGCAAAAGAATTTAAGAACCCTTGATTCTAGCCTAGCCTCGTTTTATGTATAGGAGGAAACTGAGGCCCATAGAGCAGAAGGGACTTGCTCAAAGTCTCACAGTGAGTGAGTGTCAGGCCTGCCATCAGAATTCAGGCTTGCTGACTTCCAGGCCCCGTCACTTCCATCATTCCACGCTGACTCTTTCTCTTAGGTCATCTTTTCCCAGAAGGCAAGCAATTTCACAACCACTGTTTGTGTGTGAAGGGCTTTCCCCAGCTTGGCAACACAAACTTTGACCTGCCTTCTAGGGCAACCCTGACATCCATGTGCGAATGACCAAAGGGTCTAAATGCTGACATCTCCCAGAGGAATAATATCCCACTGTGCTTGCAGACATGTTCAGTGATCATGGACTGACAGCACCAAACTCAAATCCCAGCTCCCCAGTGCAATCACAGATTCATTTGTAGGGTTTTGGATCACTCTCCCAGACTGTTAGTTCTCCGAGGGCAGCCCCTACTGTCTCTTCCTTTCTTCTTTCCCTCATTCCTATAGCTAGTGCAGGGATAGCCACCTCAAGGACTTGTTGTTGAGGGGACCACAGATCACCCTCCCCTTACTCAGCTCCTGGAGGTGGCAAAGGAATATATGTAGCAAACTCCTCAGACCCTCTCCCTCACCTCACTGTTTGAGAAGAGATTGAGAGAGGAAGGAGAGCAAGCCTTGATGTAACCTTGAGTCAAAATTGAACTGGGAAGAGACACTTGCTTAGGAGGCACAAGGAGAGGTGATCGCCCTTGACCTGTGGGAAACTGTGTGTCTTAGACTTGGGTCCATGGAAATCTGCATCATTTATTATTATTATTATTAAATATAACATGATAATGTTAGATAAAATATTTTATAAAATGACATTCTATAGATTATAATGTAAAATGATATGCTAATATTAGTATTTATAATGTTATTTTCATCTTGTTCAATGAAGGTCAGATGGAAACTATCCTTTCTGTTATTCTTTTGTATTTAATATTCTGCAGACTATTGCACAGGCTTGTGTGTACATATATACATACATATATACACATACAAAATGAATCGAAGGGAGTTTAGGGAAATAGGGCATCAGAAGCCCCTGGGCTTAGGAAAGGCTTCACATACAAAGTGGCGCTTAAATGGAATCTTGAAGACAGGCAGGGATTCTAGGAGGTAAACTGAGGAAGAGGCACATTGCAGGCTTGGGGGATGGCCCATAGAAAGGCATCAAGAAGGAAACAAAGAGTTGTGTTTGTAGAAAAAACCAGTGAGCAGATTGATGGGGCTTGACCACAGAGGGTGTATTTAATCAACAAACATTTAATAAACACTTACTATATGCCAGCTGTTGTGGCAAGGGATGGGAATACAAATACAGTGGATGAAAACACCCCTACTCACAAGGAGCTTACATCCTAACAGGGAAAAAGAAGGTGTATAAGCAATACGGGCGACCTAAGTTAAAAGTGATTAAATACAAATATATACAAAGGAGTTAGATAGAAGGTAGTTTGGGAAGACATTGGCACTAGCCTTTGGGGGCACTGGAAAAGGCTCCCTGCAGACGATGGTACTTGAGCTGTTCTGTGAGGGAAGAGAAGATTTTATGAAGTAGAGGTAAAAGTAAAATAAGGGTATTCCATTTAGAAGGGCCAAATTTAGTATGGGGAGAGTTAATTGGGTGGCTGACTGTAATATTGGGGTAAGAAAAGAGATTAACAGCCTCTTTTCCACAAACAAATCAGGTTTTATTAATGGGAAAAAAAAACTACTACACAGGTGAAGTTAATAGAGCTAGGGACAATGAGAAAGGAAATAGACAAACTCACTACCACCTGGAATCTGTATTTCCAAAGAGAATCAGCTGAGCAGTGTCTCTCTGCTAGGTCAGAAAATCCACCACCTCAGCTACTCTCTCTCTCACTCCTGGGTGAAAAAACAAGCGCTCTCCTCCTAGGGCTTCAGTTAGGAGGCTGTTGCAGTAATAGAGGAGAGAGCTGATGGGAGCTTGAGTCAAGATGGCAGGTGTGAGAGAAGAGAAAGGGTTGAATATGAGAACTGTTGGGAAGGTGGTGTAAAGGGGCTAAAATTCTAGCTATACTGTCTAAAATATCTAATGAGCGGTCGCCAATAAATTATAAGCTTTAGCAAGAGTTAGACTTTTAAGCATTTATTAAGGAGAATAAGAATTTGGTAAAGAGAGAGAGAAAGGTCTAGATTCATCTATCTATTAAAGGGAGAGCGCATTTCTAGCTCCTTTCTCCACTAGAGTCCTCGGGGAAAAAGAGTGAGTCAGAGCGCCAGCCTCCCCCTTCTTCCTCCGACAAGCCAACGTCACTTCCTGGCGCCTAAGAAAAACCACATGGTCCTGCCCTCAGAGGCCCTCTCCTCGTGTTGGAGCTTTCCTACAGAAAGTCTCCAGTAGGTGGCATCATTTGAATCGTTACAGTGGGAATGACAAGACTTGGTAAATGATTGAATATGTGGGGTGAGGAGCTGGAGACTGGAAAGATGGTAGTCTCTTTGACAGAAACAGGGATATTTGAAAGGAAGGAGGGGTTTTTTTTGGGGGGGGGAGGTGGGGGGTGGGAAGGTAAATAAAATGAGTTCAGGTCTGGATACATTGTGTTTAAGATGTTCCTGGGCATCCAGTCCAAGATGCCCAAAATGAAGTTGGTGATGCGGGTCTGAAGTGCAAGGGAGAGATTGGGGATGGCTATCTGCATACCTGTGCCTATGTCTGTATCTGTCTGCCCAATGGCACACGTATATTTGGACATATACATGTACATACACACACAGATACATGTGTGTATGTGTATCCAAACTGCTTAAATAACCAGACCCAAAGACTAGTCATTAATGGGTTAACCTGGAAGGATGTCCATAATGGAGTGCCCCAGGTATCTTGGTCCTGTGTTATTTAATATTTGTATCAATGACTTGGATAAAGACATAGACGACATACTTCTCAAATACATGGATAACATGAAGCAGAGAAGGATTGCAGACATCCTGGAATAGAGCATTGGGATCCAGAATGAACCTGGCAATCTAGAAGGGGGCTGAAGTTAATGATTTTCTTTTCTTTTTTTTTTTTTTTAGTGAGGCAATTGGGGTTAAGTGACTTGCCCAGGGTCACACAGCTAGTAAGTGTTAAGTGTCTGTCTGAGGCCAGATTTGAACTCGGGTACTCCTGATTCCAGGGCCGGTGCTTTATCCACTGCGCCACCTAGCTGCCCCTGAAGTTAATGATTTTCAATTCAATTCAACAAGCATTTATTAAAATGCTAACTGTAGGGGCAGCTAGGTGGCACAGTGGATAAAGCACCGGCCCTGGATTCAGGAGGACCTGAGTTCAAATCCAGTATCAGACACTTGACACTTACTAGCTGTATGACCTTGGGCAAGTCAAAATGAATTTTTTTTTGGGGGGGGGGGAAGGGCAGTGAGGGTTAAGTGACTTGCCCAGGGTCACACAGCTAGTAAGTGTCAAGTGTCTGAGGCCGGATTTGAACTCAGGTCCTCCTGAATCCAGGGCCAGTGCTTTATCCACTGTGCCACCTAGCTGCCCCCATATACCAGTGAAATTTAAAAGGGATAAATGTAAGGTTTTACTCTTGGGTCTAAGAAAGCAACTGCGCCTGTAGGGAATAGGGGAGCCATCCTGGGATAGAATGATTGAATGTCAGACATTGGTGAGATTTTAGAAGTTAGACTGTTAGATCTGAAAGACACTTCAGGACACAGAACATAGACTATCCAAGCTGGGGGAGGGAGGACCTTGAAAGCTATCTGAGGATCTTCTCATTTTATAGAGTAGGATATTTGGACCAAGGAGAGTGGAAATTGCTTGCCCAATGTCACATGGAATTAGTGGAAGAATTAGAATAAGGACCCAGTGTCCTGACTCTCAGCATGGGTATCTTTCTTCACTAAACTGCTCTGAAGATTTTGTTTGCTTGCCTGATATTGCCCTGTGTATTTGGTTTAGATTGGGATGGTTGTTTGTTCTATAAGCCGCTTCTTTGGGATAGGATTTGGGGACAGGGGAGGGGACAGGCAGGGTAGAAAGGATTTCCTGGAGCTGAATGAAGATCCTATTCATGACCGAGACATCATGATGTAGCACAAGGGGCCCTGCTTGGAGTTAGGAAACCTGGGTTCTCTTCTTGTCCTTGTCACTGGGCTGTGTGACTGTAGACAAATTCTTTAGCCTCTCTGAATCTCAATTTCCTCATCTGAAAAATAGGAATAATAGTACTTGTATTACTTCACCCAAAGGGTTAATGTAAAGACAGTGCTTTGTAAACTATTAAATACCTATAGGAGTGATTCTTATTATCTGCCCCCCCCCCCCAGGAAGAATTGAAGCAGAATGGGTGGGGTTCCAGGAAGAGAAAGTCCCTTTACTAACAGCCTGACTAGGCAGAATCATGAATGCCCAGGCTTACTATTTAGAGGCCAAACAGTCCTGGATCGGGGCAGGATGAGGCCTCCAGGATATTGGAAAGATACCAAGTAAGTAACATGTCTTAATGGAAGTTGTGCTAGGTTTGGAGTCAGAAATGCTGAGTCTGAGCCCAGGTTCCAGCACTTCCTGGCTATGTACCTATGGGCGTGTCATGATCTATCACTCAATAAATAGCATATCAACGAATGCCCAGGGAACCCCTGTGTCCCAGAAAAAAATGCCCAGACCTAGCATGGATACACAGATTGGCAGGGTAGGGTGGGACAGACTAAGGCAGCTAGGTGACGCCATGGTGCACGGGGCACTGGGCCTGGAATCAGGAAGACCTGTGTTCAAATGAGGCCCCAGACACTTACCGGCTGTTCATGGGCAAGTCGAGTCATTTCACCTCTGACTGCCTCAGTTTCCTTATCTCTAAAATGGGGATAATCGTAGCACCTGCTTTCCCAGGGTCTTTGTGAGATTCAAAGGAGTTAACTTACAGAAAACACTTTGCAAACCTTTAGACGCTATACAAATGCTCCCCATAATTATGTCATGCAGTAAGCGAGTTGGATGTGGTTCAACTTCCCATACGAAGTGTTTATTCCTTTTCTAGGCAGTGCCTGAATCATCTAGTTAAATAACCAGATTCTTTGTATTTTGAAAGAACATAGGCTTTGGTGCCAAAGGGGTTATAATTGAATTCCAGCTCTGTTTCTGACTTGCTTGGCTTGGAGGACAGAGCACTCCCCTTGGAGTCAGAAGACCTGCTTTCCATTTTCACCTCTTATAGGCACTGACTGTGTGACCTTGTGAGTGTGGGACATTTAACCTCTCTTTAAAAAAAAAAAAAGTCCTCTGTTTCCTCATCTGTGAAATGGGGATAATATTATGTGGAGAACTAATCTCACAGGATAGTTGGGAGACTCCAATGAGATAAGGCAGGCAAACCTGCCAACTTCAAGTGGCTATGGGAATGTCAATTACTAACCTCTCAGTTTCCTTGTGGTGAAATCTGCAAGATCTCTAAAATCCCCTCCAGTTTTAATCTCTAATCCTGCTGCTCAGGCTCAGTCTGCCTTTCTCCAGAAGCCTGGATTCATATCGAGACAGTACGGAACAAAGTCAGCCAAGGTTTGGGAACCGCAGCTTTCAGAAAATCAGCGTCTAAAAAGCAGCTTTGGAATATTGGTTTTGTTTGTTTGTTTTGGGCTTTCTTCTTAGACCAGCTTTTATTGCAAACTTGACATCAATGAGCCATTTCAATATATAAGGCAAGATTGTATATGAAAACAAACTTCTATTATTGCAGTTTAAACATATAAAAATATATATTGAATCCCATGGGACAGTAACCAAACTGCCTGTTTATCTATATTCCTTTCTGAACTTCCTTCTGATCACTTCTGTGTATATTTAAAAATGAATTTCCATCAACATTTAGTTTGTTCAGTCATATCCCAGTGTATCCACTCCCCTATTCCTCCCAAGGAACCATCTTTTATGTAAAATAATTTTTTAAAAAGAAAAAGAATGTTTAGTAATATCAATATATTGAAAAAGTCTTGACATTAAATGCAACATTCCCCACGCATGTTCTTTTTCTTTTCTTTCTTCTTTTTTTTTGGCAGGGCAATGAGGGTTAAGTGACTTGCCCAGGGTCACACAGCTAGTAAGTGTCAAGTGTCTGAGGCTGGATTTGAACTCAGGTACTCCTGACTCCAGGGCCAGCGCTTTAACCACTGTGATACCTAGCTGCTCCCCCTGCCCCCCCACACATGTTCTATCTACCTCTGTAAAGAAGGATGTCATATCACTTCTTTGGGGCCAACCTTGGTTGTTATAATTCAGAAGTGTTCATTGTCACTTATTTTGTTGTTTGCTATCTCTACTTCTGTAGTTGTGGTCACTGTTTATATTGTTTTCCTTACTTCACTTTGCATCAATTCATGTAAGTCTTCCTAGGTTTCTCTGCATTCCTTTGTACATCGTGGGACTATTCTATTGCATTTGTATGCTACAACTTGCTTAATCATCTCCTCTTCCCCAGTCTATGAGCATTTACTTTGTTTCCAAGTTCTTTGCCATCACAAAGAGTGTGGCTATAAATATTGTGGTATATTTGGGCCTTTCTTTTTATAAAAGACCTTGCAGCATATGCCTAGCATTGCAATGTGGGTCTATGGGTATGGTCAGTTTAGCCACCTTTCACATAATTCCAGACTGAGGTAGAGCCCAGTCCTTAGACTATGAATAAATGAATGAAAAAGCGTTAATTAGATGCTCACTAAGTGCAAAGCATTGTGGTCAATGCTAGGGATACAAACAGAAAATTATGCCAGTCTCTGAACTCAGGGAACTTAGTTCTAATGGGAGAAATAACATATGGAGAAGACGTCATCCAGAAGGCACCAGGGTGCAGCGGCAAAGTAGATATAAATGCATCTTCTTTCATATAATTTCTTTTCTTTTCTTTTCTTTTTTTTTGGTGAGGCAATTAGGGTTAAGTGACTTGCCCAGGGTCACATAGCTAGTAAGTGTCAAGTGTCTGAGGCAGGATTTGAACTCAATTCCTCCTGAATCCAGGACCTTTGCTTTATCCACTGCGCCACCTAGCTGCCCCTCATAACTTCTATCTGCCTCAGTTTTCTTAATGGCAAAATGGGGATAGTAACAGCACCTACTTCTCAATATTTTTGTGAGGTTAAAGTGAGATAATAATGGTAAAGTGCTTACTTAGCACAGTACGCAGCACATAGTAGGTGCTTGATAAATGCTTCTTCCTGGTTTCCTTCCCTTCTACATAGTCATACTGCTGGCTCTCTACCCAGCCTTGCCCATGGAACTAGGGGAAAGGAGGCTGGGCTTGGAAAACCTGGGTTCCAAATCTGCCCCAGATGTTTACTAGCCATATGATCCTAATCAAATCACTTAAATCAATCACTTACACGTTTCAGAGCCTCAGTTTCCTCATTTGTAAAGTGGGGATAATGACAGTATCCCACTCATAGGATACTTATGAGGATTCAATGAGGAAATGGACCCCCAACATCTTCTGCAAACCTGAGAGTTTCCCAGGATGTCGGCCTCTATCCTTGGTGGTAGGGCACTGGGTTTGAAGCCAGAAGACGTGGGCTTGCATCTTATCTCTCTGACCTTGGGTGACCTCAGTTTCCTCTTCTCTAAAACAAGTGTTGGCCTCAATGACCTCTGTGGCTCTTCTGCTTCTCAGTCCCATGTACAGAAAGCCTCTAGCTTTACAGAACAATACAGCAACTCTGAAGGCATGGGTCAGCTGATTCAGCCAAATGGCCAATTAATAAGTTAACTAATTAATGGGTCTACTAGTTAATTCAATTAGTCACTAATAGTCTTTTATTAGATCATGAGCCCCTTTGGGGTAGGGACCTGTTGCTTTTCATCTTTGCAGTCCCAGGCCAAGCCCAGGGGCCGACACATAATGCGCTTGTTGTATAGGTTTGCTGAATTGAGTTAGTCATCGGTCATTGCAGGCAGCGTTCTATTTATATCAGTGTCTCCTCTGTGGCTTAGCATGTCCCGTTGCACATAGTCAGGGCTTAATAAATACTGGTGGAAGGAAGGAATAGAATTATAGAGTAATGAATGTAAGCGCTGCAGGAGCCTTTAAGACCACTGATCCCAATGCCCTCATTGACCAGAGAAGGGGATGGAGGCCCAGACAGGGAAATGGTCATGCTTTTAGGTTCATCCTGCTAGGTGGTGCTCGGGTACATGCAGGTGCCCCTTAGCGGGACCAGTGAATTTCCCGAAGTGCTCGTATGCACCTGAATTTTCAGTATTTGAAGTTAAAATTATGTAAAAATATGGCAACTGATTCCAGTCCAATGGAAATAGGCAACCTGAATTTGAATAATGTAACCACTTCAGGTCATTCAGCATTTGCATTAATGGAAAGAAGGCTGGCTTTGTAGTTAGAGTTAAAATGGGTTTGAATCCTTCCTCTCTCACTCTCCCGCCCAGGCAGCTCTGGGTTAAGTCGCTTCCCCCTCTCGATCTGTAAAACGAAGGAGTTGGAACAGATGACCTCTAAGTTCCCTTCCAGCTCTGAATCTTATGGTTCTATTTCTAGCCAGAACTAGAACCCAGTAGACATTGAAAGCTGCAAGTCTTTGTAGAGAAGCCCTGGTCTAGGTGTCTTGGGGGAGACAGGAGGAAGAGGAGGAGGATACATGGTTCTTGCCCTCAAGGAGTTCAAAGTCAAATTAGGAAGACACATCAAAAGATAAGCCAAGGGGGCAGCTAGGTGGCACAGTAGATAAAGCACCAGCCCTGGATTCAGGAGGACCTGAGTTCAAATCTGGCCTCAGACATTTGACACTTACTAGCTGTGTGACCCTGGGCAAGTCACTTAACCCCCAATGCCCTACACCAAAAAAAAAAAAAAAAAGATAAGCCAAAAAGCAAAGGATGAGTAACTAAGGAGGTGTGGGGTAGCACCTGCCTTTCCTGCTCACATTCTCATTCTCACAACCTTTCTTTTCATTTTACAGATGAACCCAAGGAAGGGGCTATGATTTGCCTTGGGCCAATAGTAGGAGAACCTCATCTTGGACTTAGGTCTTCCATGTTCCTTTTGCTATAGGACACTGCTTGGTGTTGGATGATGTCACCCTAGCACCTACCTCATAGGAGTGTGACCAGGAATAGAATTCTAGAGCCAGAAGGGACCTCAGCAGCCATCTATTCCTCATTTTATGGATGGAGAAACTGAGGCGCGGAGAGGTTGAGTAACTTGTCCGAGGTCACACAGGTAGTAAATGGCACAGCCAGGATTTGAATTGGACTCTCTGATTTAAGTCCACTGTTGTGGTTTTTGTCCTCCTCCCCACATCATACTATCTTACCATTACCATTATGTAACTTTGCGTGTACGTGAACCTTGATCCTTTAACCAGACTAAGAATTCCCCGCAGAGCCCTTGGATACAATATCCAGGGCCAGATTCACGTAGACATGAGGGAGGCGAGTGCATATTTAGTAGGACAGGAGGCTTCTACCTCAAAGCTATAGGTCCTGGAGCCTTTTCATAGGGGACCCAGCCTTCTATTCCATGACCGGTAGTGCTGCCTTTAGAATCGGGAAACTTGGGTTTACATCTCTGCCTCTGCTATTTACCAGTTGGGTCATCTTGGATAAGTCATACGCCATCTTTAATCCTCAGAAAAGTTAAGGGACCATCAGGTCTCTATGGTTCCTCCCACAGATCAATTGTCTCTGTTCTAAGGTCCATCTCAACCCTCACTTTCTGTGCTTTCTTTTAGAAGATCCCATCCACTTCTGAAATTTTGCATTCTGAAATGCTGATTTCCTCCCCCCTTCCCCCCACCCCCCCTTGTTCCCCATCCTGCCTTCCCAGGGATCCAAGTACTAAAGCTGATTCACATGACTCAAAGTAATCTTCTGGAGCCAACCTACTCACAACAGTTGATTTTAAATTTTCTGCATGAGCATTTATACCTCAGAAATTGGCGGACACTGCATATACATCAGGACTTGATTTATTGTTTCGTTGATTGTCTAGACTTAAGAAAGCGATGGAGAAAATGTTAAAATGTAGGTTAAACTTAAAAGTGTGTTGTGTGTGCTGCCCTCCCCCCGCCCAGAACTAACTGCTTAACATTTACCAGTGCACCCCTCATTAGGCTATAGGTAACTGATCTCTGAGAATTTTTTTTATTCGTTTAAAAACATTAACCTGAAAGAGAGTTCATGAGCTTTACTAGACTTCCAGAAGGCATCATGACACACAAAAGGTCAGGAATACCTGCCCTAGATGCCTCTGAGCTTGTCAATGTCCTTCCTAAAGTGATGTGTCCAGAACTGGGAACACCACTCCACATGTGATGTGATGAGGGAAGGGGACAGTCAGACTATCACCTTCCTTCTTCACCATGGACACTAGCTTTGAATGAATTTGCTGAGCCCAAATGAAAGATGGCCGAAAGGGTCTATGACACTTACAAGGTAAAGAATACCTGAAGGACAATAAGGGTACCACCTCCTTCATGAATGAGGATTCTTAGCCCAAATGCAAGACTTGACCTCTTAAATTTCATCTTATGTTTGGCTCAGATCCTGATTCCAGCATGCAGAGAAGAATCCATCCAGATCCCAATTACTTATACAATAAATTAGCCATCCCTCCCCATCTGCTCCAAGACCCTATCTCCAAAACAGGGAAACCTCTAGCCAAATTGATGCTGACAGTTGAGATCCAGGGGATGTGATGGGTCTTTGTTCCTTCCTGGGAGGCCTGCAAAGCTGTCTCTCATCAAGCTTGGCTGCTGGGCATACCGAGTCCTCTTCCAGACCTCAGAAGCTTAGCATTGTGGGGCTCATCTGTCCCCAGCTTCAAGATGCCCCAATAGACTTCTGGAAATTGGGGAGATGAGGTCATACCCAAGTTGTAGGTCCCTCTGCCCAAGGACAAGGCCTTGATTCAGAGCAAAACCAAATGAGGGTATGAAGAAGAATGACTCATCCTTCCAGCTTCCCTCTGAGCTAGCCCCTCACTGGGGCCTCAGAATCACTTGTTGCATCTCCCCCCAATGCTGGTGACCAGAGGTGTTATTCTACTACTGTCAGCAAGAAGATGTGTGTAGCAAGAGCCAAAGTCAGACAATAGACCCCCTTTCTAAGGTGCCTTAAGAGTTACAAAGAGATTTCCTCATAACAACCTTGTGAGGCAGGTAATGAAAGTATTATCTCTCTCTTGCAGTTAAGGAGACTGAGGCACCAATAGGAGTAGTATGCACAGCACTCAGCTTTCTTGGCATTAAAGCATGGGCAGGGATTTCAATAGAAATGAGAAGTCAGCAAGATTTCTCTTCTCTCAGTCATTCTTTTATGCCCCTTTTCCTCCTCCTTGATATTCCCCCCGCCCCCAGCCCCATCCTGGTTTAAGGAGCCCAGGACTGCCTTGATTCCTCCCTGCTATGCTGGGGCAATTTCCCTGTTTTGGAGTTGGGGTCTTGGGGAAGAGGAATGGCTAATTTATTGTATAAGTAATTGAGATCCAGATGGATGCTTCTCTACATGCTGCAATCATGATCTGAGCCAAACATAAGATGAACTTTAAGAGGTCAAGTCTTGCATTTGGGCTCAGAATCCTCATTCATGAAGGAGGTGGTAGCCTTATTTGTCCTTTAGGTATTCTTTACCTGGTAAGTGTCACAGACCCTTTCAGCCATATTGTGAAGCCCATGAACCCCCTTTCAGACTAACGTTTTTAAATGCCTAAAATAAAATAAGCAGGATTACCAAGGAAATCAACTACACTGAAACTGTTGTTGTTCGGTTGTTTTAAAGTTGTATCTGGCACTTTGTGATGGCCCCATTTGAGGTTTTCTTGGCAAAGATCCTGGAGGGGTTTGCCATTGCCTTCTCCAGCTCATTTTTATAGATGAGGAAACTGAAGCAAACAGTGTTAAATGACTTGCCCAGGGTCACACAGCTAGCAGGTGTCTAAGGCTGGATTTGAACTCATGAAGAGGAATCTTCCTGATTCCCAGTCTGGCACTCTATCCACTGTGCCACCTAGCTGCCATGTTTAAATACAGTTATCAAAATATTTTTAAAAGTCCACGAATGCCAGGGTAAGAACCCATGATCAAGAAGAAGTCAACCAATCGGGGGAGGAGATTGGAAGCTATGCTATGTGAGGATAAGCTGAAGGAACTGAGTTTTAAAAAGAGAAGACTTTGGGTGGGGGCAGACGGTTATTGTCTTTGAATACTGGAGGGGCTGTCATGGGGGAGGAGGGGATCAGACTTGCTCTGCTTGGTCTCACAGGGAAGAGTGGGTGGAATGTATAAGAAGGCAGATTTTGGATCCTGATAAAAGACTTTCTTGTGATCTGAGCGATCTGCTAATGACATGAGCTTCCAATCCCTTGAGGTCTTTAAGCTGAGAATGGATTTCCATTTCCATTTCCCCTGAGGATGCCTGGCCAGATGATCTCCAAGGTTTCTTCCTGATCTGGATCTATGATGTTATGATTTGCCAAAACATGCCAAAAGACCATTATGTTCACTGCCAGAATTATCACGGCAGCTTTTTAGTCATCCCCTCAGAGCCCCAATCAGGACACTGCCTCTTGAATTCTCACCCATCCAATTGAGCCCAATCCAAAAGCCACCACTTCCCAGAAGCCTTTCTGAACTTGGCAGTCTCCTCTCAGAGGTCCCACCGTATTTTCCTCTGCTTGTGCCTCTCTGTCATGGGTGACCTTCGACAAATCACATCTCCTCTCTGAGTCTCAGGTGACTCAGCTCTAAAGTAGGGATAATGATGCTAAGGGAGATTCTATGGAAAGCTCTTTCTTTGTAAACTTTAAAATGTTGGACAGGGTGTCCCAAAAGTCTTAGTGCAGTTTTGGGGTTTAAATGACTTCAGAAGGATAAGAGCTACAAATACATTTAAAAAAACACCATTTGAAAGGTGAATTGTTTATATTTCTTTTATACTTATTCTGTTTTATGAATTTTGAATAACTTTTTTTTTAGTTTAATTTTAACACAATGAGGCACCCTGTTATTAGGCAATATTTTCCTGATGACCTTTTTCTCAGATCATGATATAGGTGGAGGAGCTCTGCTTGCCTGGCCATGGTGTTCACCTGATCTCTAGTAGGCTTTTCTTTTTGGATTGTGTGAAAACTATCTCATGTGTACCAGAACTTCATTCTTTGGATGGCTTTAAGTCTAGGATTAGAAATGCAATCCTTTCAGTTCAGTGAACATTTTTACAAGGTTAAAAAATTGACTAGAGAGTTATATAGCACAAAACTGTGGTTATGTTGAATTTCAGTAAGGCATATGTCAATATTTAAAGAATTTAAATAATTAACCTTTCAAATTTTTTTGGTAAGTATGTAGCATTTATAGTTCTGAAGTTATAACTTAAAATTAAATGAAGACTTTTGGGAAATCCTGTATAAAAGATCAGTTCTCATTAACGTGCCTATTTTTTATATTCATGTCTAATCTTAAATTCAGTCTCAGACACTTAATAGCTGGGTGACCCTGAGCAAGTCACTTGACTCTGTTTACTTCGGTCTCCTCATCTGTAAAATGAGCTGGAGAAGGAAATGGCAAACCACTCCAGTATCTTTGCCAAGAAAATTCCAGATAGTGTCACGAAGAGTTGGACATACTGAAACAACTGAAATGATTGAACAATAACCTTATCTCCTATTTAAATATAAGTATTGAGGCCATGATTCAAACTTGGTATCTACTTCAGTTCCAAGAATAGGGTTCTTTATACAGCAGCTCCTTAATAAATGTTTGTTGAATTGGTTCTCCATAGATTGAACGAGAAGGGAAATTAGGACCATATATCTAGTCCCACCCCTTCCTTTTACAGATGAGGAAACTGAGCTGCCAAGAGGGATGATAGGATTTTGAGCTTCAAAGGACCAAGAACATAAAATATTGGAGCTGGAAAAGACCTTAGAATCTAGAATATCAGAATTGAGAGAGACCTTAGAACCTAGAATGTTGGAGCTGGAAGGAACTTTAGAACATAAAATGTTAGAGCTGGGAGGAACCTTAGAACATAGACCATAGAACATTAGACATGGGAGAAACCTTGGAACCTAGAATGTCAGAGCTGGAAGGGACATTAGAACATAGACCATAAAGAGACCTTGAAACCTAGAACCTAGAATGTTAGAGCTAGAAGGAAGCTTAGAATATATAATGTTAGAACTGGAAGAGACCTTAGAATATCAGAGGTTGATGAGACCTTGGAACCTAGAATGTTGGGTCTGGAAGGAACCTTAGAACATAATACTATAGAAAATCAGAGGTGCATGAGACCTTAGAACATGGAGTGTTGGAGATGGAAGGGTCCTTAGATATTATTCTAGTCCAACCATCTCATATTACAGGGAAATGAGGAAATTGAGGAAAAAGCTCCACCAAGATCCCATGGTCACAGGCATGGAACGCAGGTCTTCTAGATTCCCAGGCTGGGGTCCTTTCAATGATGCAGGCCTGCCTCTCTTCAGCAGGGACCCTCTGGGAAGCCGGAGGCCTTGCTTCAGCCTTTGGGGGCATTGTTTTTCAGGGAGAGCCTGGGGTCTCCTGAGGACACGCAGACTGTGTGTCTGTGGCCTCAGGAGATGCAGTCCCAGCCCTTCCCGGCCAGCCTGGCTTGGTTTCACCCAGCTCTGGCTGAGCATAGTCCCATGGCCTCTCAGAAAAACAGGAACTGGGTAGCAGGAAGCGATCTGTCTTTTCCAGATCAGGAACCCTGTGGTGCTGGTGGGGTGAGGAAGGATGCCAGGCATCTGCGCCAAGGGGTGGAGAGTCCTGCACAATGGCCAGGAAGCAGCCCCGGGCACTCTTGGTCCCTATCTTTAGACCAAGGTCATGGTCGAGAGAATGATCTCATCAGGGCTAATCAGTCAAGTCCATCAGGAGCCCTGGAAACAAGGGCAAGAGGAGCTAGATAAACAAAGGGCTCCAGCAGCTGGGTGGGGGGAAGGTGGGGAGGGGGAGATAGCACTTCCTGCTTCAGATTGGGGAAGGGGGGCAGGAATCCAGGAAGGCTTCCTGGAGGAGTCGGCCTGGCATAGGGGAAAGAGCATTGGATTCAGAGTCAAGAGGGGTGGGCTCTTTATTTCTTATAGGATATGGAACCCTTCCCTTCTCTGCCCTTAGGTTCATCATTAGTAAAAATAAAATGTACACATGGATGATCTTTGAGGCCCCTTCCATATTTGAATCTTCTAATTTTGAGTTAGTGCCTGAGTTGAGCCTTGGGAGATAAGTAGGATTCAACAGGCAAAGGGGGAGAAGGGAAGAGAGGGAGTTCTAGACACGAGAGATAGGGTGAGCAGTGATGCCGAGGCATCAAGTGTGTCTGGGATGGTGTATAGAGGAGACAAGCTGGGGAGAAAATCTATAATTCAATTCAGTCTCATTCAACAAATGTTTCCTGGTCACTTAAAGACCTGTGGTTTATCATCAATAATAGTAATGATGATAATGAGAGGTATAACTTATAAAATCCTTTAAGGTTTGCAAAGTGCTTTACAAATGTAATCCTCACAACAAGCTTGGGAAGTTGGTGGTATTATGAAACCCATTTTGCAGATGTAGAAACTGAGGCAGTTAGAGGTTGCGACTTGCCCAGGGTCATGCAGATGGTGAGCATCTATGGAAGTTTTTAAACTTAGTTCTCTCTGATTTCAAGACCAGAATTTCATTCACTGTGGCACCATCTGCCTCTAGATGTAGGATTTTATTGATATAGAGAACTCCCAGTGAAGAAACTCCCTTCACCCACATAGATTAGCACCTGATCTTCCAGTTATAGTCTTAAAGAGTCTTTAGGGGCACTTAGAAGTTAAGTGATTTGCCCAAAGGTGTGAAGCCAGAATGTGATAAGTGGTAAGATCTGAACCTATCTCCTTTTGACTTCAAGGCTGGCTCTCTAGCCACTCTACCACACTTCCTCAGTCAACAGACATTGAGGACATGCTCACTGGGCACTGAACTCATTTATCAAGGATGGGGAGACACAAAATTCATGAGACCCACAGCCTAGCAGGGAGAAGCACCCACACAGGTGTACTGTAGGGCTCTCCAGGTTGGGGTTGTCGAAGGTGGTGAAAAGCTGGTGATGAGAAGGTGTGGTCCCCATTATGATAGTGTTCAGTGTTTAGAAGGATCCCCGTTTGCTACTGGTGTGATGAGAATCCTAACATCTCAGAGCTGGGAGGGCTGTCCAGAGCAAAAAAGTATAATAGGGACAGGACAATTAGAGCTTTTTTTCTAGGGTGTGGACATTAGGGTGTGTGTGTGTGTGTGTGTGTGTGTGTGTATGTGTGTGTGTATACTTGCTGGGCCTCACTTTCCTCATCTGTAAAACAAGGGACTTGGACCACGTGAGGTCTCTGCCAGCTCTAAAATCCTCTGAGTATCGCCATTGGCAAATCTCAGTCTCCTTTTCTGTAAAGTTGGCATAAAATATCTATGGTAGTTCTTGGAAAGGTAGGTTTCAAAGAAAGCACTTTGTAAACCTTAAAGAGTGATAGAAAATTGTTATTATTATTATTATTATTGTTGTTTTTTGTTTTTTTAGTGAGGCAATTGGGGTTAAGTGACTTACCCAGGGTCACACAGCTAGTAAGTGTTAAGTGTCTGAGGCCGGATTTGAACTCAGGTCCTCCTGAATCCAGGGCTGGTGCTTTATCCACTGTGCCACCTAGCTGCCCCTTTTATTATTATTGTTGATGATGATGGTAGTGGTGGTGAACTCTCCATCTGATCTCTCTGAGTTCCTAGGAATACATTCTGAAACAGTCCACTCTGCTAGACAGTCAAGTACCAGACAGACCCCTTTAGCGGAGCTGATAAACAGAATTCTTTCCTGAGAGCTGCCTAGCAGGTTTCCAAGACCCCATTCATTCCCTGTCCCATAAGCTAAGGGGAGAGGTGAGCACATGCTTGCTCAGGAGAAGGGCCCTGGAGGCCACAGACAGTGTGGGCTGTGAGAGAGTTGCCCTCCTTGCTGCTTTAACTGGTACAGACTTGCTGTGTGACCTTTAGCAAATACTTTGCTTTTCTGTGCCTTTATTCTGATATCTGATGAATGGGTATACTCCACCCTAAAGGAATGCAAAGTGAGTAATGAATAGCTATATAAAATCCCAGATGGTGGCTGGAAGCCAGGTCAGGTGGTCTTATAAAAATATTTAAAAGAATTAAATGTCCCAGCTCATAGGGTGTGACCTTGGGCAAGTCTCTTCCCTGTTCTGGGCCTAATTTTCCTCATCATTAAACTACAGAGACTGGACTGCATGATTTTGAGGTCCTTTCTATCTCCTTCTGGACCTCAGTTTCCCCATCTATAAAATCAGAGGAGGGGCAAGAGGAAGCCTCGGACGAGATGATCTCAAACTTCTCTCCAAGGTCTAACATCCTGTGATTGTTTCTCCCTGTGGGCCTCTGTCCCTGATCCCCTCCGGACTCCCCGTGCCCTTTTAAGAACTTGATTCTATCTGTATCTTTGTGTTACAGAAGCCTCCTCCCTAGCCCAGGGAAAGACAAGGACACAGTCCCCTCGATGAACTCGCCTTAATCCAGAAGTCAAGTTGCAAAATTGGATTAGAATGACTTCCTAACAATTCCTGAGGAATTTTAAGCTCATGAAAAATTCTAAGAGCTGTGTCTGGCACTGCTAGCCAAAAGCCCAGCAGGTCAGCTTGGAGCCAGAAGAGATGGTTGGGTGATGCTCTCATAGCTTGTCAGGATCTCAGAGACGGCGGGATGGTAGGGTAGGCAGTTCACCAGGTCCAGAGGTTCAGGCCCATTGTGTTAGCTTGATTACAGATCAGGGAAATGGTGTTAGCTATGTGACCATGGGCAAGGCATAGGAGTTAGATCTGGACAGGACCTTTGGAGATCACCTAATCATCTCATCTGTAGCCATTGTTTTAATAGAGAAAGTGGAAATGTCCCAAGATACCCAGTATTTTCCCCAGGACCACCTCACTAGTAAGCAACAGAGCCAGTATAGAAGGCTGTCACCTGACTTCTAGTGCTCTCTTCCATTTCACTCAATGAACCTCTTGGAGCCTCAGTTTCTTCATCTGTAAAAAGGGAAGACTAAGACTCTCACGGGGCTCTTGTAAAGAGTTGCTTTCTTAAAAATTCTTGCAAACCCTTCATGCATGATGGAAATATGAGTATTTTATTATTACTGAGTGTTTCCTCCCCATGCTGGTCTGAGACAAGTTTTTACCAGTCCTCAAAACGTTTTTTTGTGTGTGTGTGTGTGAGGCAATTGGGGTTAAGTGACTTGCCCAGGGTCACACAGCTAGTAAGTGTTAAGTGTCTGTCTGAGGTCGGATTTGAACTCAGGTCCTTCTGACTCCAGGGCTGGTGCTCTATCCACTGCACCACCTAGCCGCCCCTCAAAACCTTTTAATACCAAAGGTCCCAACTTCTCAGAATTTTTAAATGTAAAAAATATAGAAAGCAACTTGATTTGTTCTTCTCCCTATATCTTGCTCCTCCCATTCCTCATGGAATAGACCTTCTAGTATGCGGATATGACCCTTGCGTAGACAATTCTGGACTATTTTTCCTTCTTCCTCCACCTCTCCAGCTTCTAGTCCCTACCCTCTGAGCCTGAAGAGCCCAAGATGGAGGCTGTTAAGAAAATGGTGGCATTTTGCCTATCTGTAGTAAAGTTTAGAAGGGTAAATAGTGTGTTAGACTAATCTAATAGAGCTTGGTAGTGCTCGTTTCTTCTTAAATTTTACTGATAGCTTTCAGTTTTATATAATCTTCATTTCCAAATATATGGCTCTCTCTTCTCTCCCCAGAATTTTTCTTCAAAACACAGAATAAAAAAGGGGGGGGCAGTTAGGTGGCACAATGGATAAAGCACCAGCCCTGGATTCAGGAGGACCTGAATTCAAATCCAGCCTCAGATACTTGACACTTACTCGCTGTGTGAGTCACTTAACCCTCATTGCCCTGCCCTTTCCCCCCCAAAAAAAAAGAGAGAGAGAAAAATGAGTTTGGCAAAAACTAGTCAAATATATCAAATGAGTATGCAGTGTTCTGTATACATAGTCCTCCACTTGTGCAAAAAGGAGAAGAAAACAGTGTGTTTTTCTTAGCAAGTTTCAGAGCTGATGCCTCTTGGTGATGGATGGAGCATCATGGTATAGAGGGGGCACTGCTCTTTGAGTTGGGGAACCTGGATTTGAGTCTTAACTCTGCTATGGATTATATTAGCTGTGTAATCTTGGCCTTCTCTGAACTCTAGCTTCTTCATCCCCAATAAGGGTGAGTGTGATGATGATAAAGATGGTGCTTGCCCTCCCTCCCCACCTCACATGATCGTTGTGAGGAGCAAATGAGATAATGGGTGTAAGTAACATGCTTGATAAACCCCCAAAGCAGCACATAAATGTAAGCTATTAAAATCATTTAGTCAAATTCCATCTAATAAGAATAATAATAGCTCACATCTCCACAAAAGCCCTCCTCATTTGATGCCTCATCTTGGCATGGAGGTGACCCAGGCCTTGGGAAAGCCATGCCCAAGAAGTGCAAGCTCTGACAAGTTCTGTTGTATTGGGAAGGGCACAAGTGGGGCCCCTGGCCACACGCTGTCTGTTGTCTGAGAACCAGTGCAGGTGAACGCAGTGAGGTTCATTTCTGACCCATGGTAGGGTGGCTGAGATGCTTTGTCAGATGCTTTTTACCATAGCAACCCTTGAAAAAAAAAGAGAAAGGAATAAAAATGGAGCTCTAAGTTTTGTGCAACCTTCTCTTGCTTCCACAATAATGGTGGCCATGTAGTAACCAGAGGTCCAGAGGGTGTGAAGGTGATGGTCTTTAGACCAAGTGTAGACACTAAACAAGAGGTGTCCTTCCAACAACCACTGGAGGAATTGAGTCACTTTCATCTTGACATTCTCTCTGTCAATGAAACTGGGAGAGGGGAAGTTGTGACTTAATGACAGGATGTTCACAAGTTCCACTTGAAATGAGGCAAACAGAGGCATTGGTGAAACTAGTTTCCTCAAGCAGTTGTGAGGGGTGCATTTTGTGGGAAATTTGGTTATCTTGACTTTCAGGGCCCCAAAAGAGCATAAACCAAAAGACGCTGAGGAGGATGAAGTAGAGAAATTCAGTGAAGAATTTAACACAATCCTCCAAACTAAATCAATGAATACTTCAAATCTTAAGGATATTGACATGAATGTAAGGGAGGATGGTGAAAAAGTATATTGGAAAATATGCTTTGAGATTAAGAAATGAAGGTTTACTAGCTGTGTGATTCTGGGCAAGTCACTTAACCCTCATTGCCCTACCAAAAAAAAAAAAAAAAAGAAGAAAGAAACAAAGAAACAAAGGAGGTCAAAAAGTCTCAACTCGGGGCAGCTAGGTGGCACAGTGGATAGAGCACTGGCCCTGGAGTCAGGAGTACCTGAGTTCAAATCCGGCCTCAGACACTTAACACTTACTTAGCTGTGTGACCCTGGGCAAGTGACTTAACCCCAATTGCCTCACTAAAAAAAAAAAAAAAGTCTCAACTGTAAATTATGAATAAGAATAAAGGCAGAGATGCCATATGTGATTCCCCCACTCCTTAATCAGTTGGTATCTTCTGTTCTTTCAGTTGTCTTGGAAATCAAGTACTCAGTGTTCAGAGGCAACTGTGTGGTGTGGTGGTTAGAGCTCAGGTCTGGGGTAAGGAAGACCTGAATTCACACATGGCCTCAGACACTGACTAGCTGTTTAACTGTTTTTTGGACTAAGACAGGAATCTTACAAAAAAAGAGGGGAGGAACTGAGATGACCCATGTGCCTACTTTCTCATCTATACAAAATCTTTATGTAAATGATTCACATATGTAACCATCATCTCCTTCGTGAAAATGCAAAGAGAGGACAGGGAGGCTTCCCCATAGCAATCATCTACAGCTGACCACATGTTCACAGTCACAAAATGGACTAAAATGATGTAGGAAATTACGATTCCAATTTTTTGTCTGCATATTGTTGTGGTGGTTGTTTTAAAAACATCATTTGGGTTGACAGACCAAATCACAGCCTCCAAGGTGAGTCTGTCTCCCATCTGTAGCAGAGCTGAAATAGCAAAAACAGCCGTCCCAAACACAGCTATGCCCTTTCAAAGGTTTGTCCTTCTCAGTCACGTGTGTGCAGTTCAAATGAACAACTTTCCCTCAAGCATGTGAAGATAATCCCTACTTGGTTCCAGACCAAGAGACTGTGTGAAAAACTCAGGGAGCCTGTTTCTATCCGTGAATGACTGAGGGGGTTGTGCTCTGTGATGGTGAACAGTTTTCTGATTGGCCACAGAGCTGGAAAACTGATGACTTGGGGGTTGCTGAGCAGGAACCCAATGTTCCTACAGGAGGGGTCACCCACCCATCTGTCAGCTTCTTGGCTTTAAAGCTGGAGGGATACTTTGAGGAGCCTCTCCAAGAGCCCCATAGGGGAAGGGTGGTTGTCTCCTTGCCCACCAGGCTATGGTCCTTGGGGGTCCAAGGTCAGCCTTGTCTTTTTGTGTTTCATTGCTCCTGATCTTGGGAGAATGGCTGTTCTCAGATGTAAGTGTCCAGGTGAGTTTGGGAGACTTGGAGGTCCTACCAGGGAGTCTTATCATGAGTCACTGAGGAATGGAAGCAATAATAACATCCATGAGAATGGGTAGCAAGGTCTACTGGTACAGCATATAGTGGATGGGTCTTGTAATCAGCGGCAGACAGATGCATGAAGTGGCAGATCCAGAGTGTGTGATCTCTCCTGGAGGAGGCGAGTGCCAGCTATGGACCTGGATTCTGGGCACCTGTCTGAGTGGCCTGCCTAGCAGAGGGCCACCAAAGGGGAACCTCACAAGGATACCACAAAGGGAAAAAAAAAGGGCTCCTGATAGCAAGAGTTGGGAGGCACCTCTTTGTCACTCATGTGCCTCCTTAGCATTGTACTTTCAGAGCCACTTCCCCACGGAGGAAGTGTAGGAATGAGGCAAGGGAGCGGAGCTCAGGTTTGGGTTGGGGGGATGCTTTGTACCATATGTTCAGATTATACCTTCTCCATAAGCATCTCTGCCTAACTGGTGATGGAGAACACATTGATTGAGACTTAGAAGTGTGAGGGCCAAAATTTGATATATGGAGCATTATTTGGGTGACTTGCCTTAGTATTGGGGTCCTGGAAATATGAGGGACCTTTTAAATTTAACCCTCTCCTCTGAACTGCCCTTTTTAGATATTTCTCCCAGGCTAATAAGAAAGGAGCCTCTAAGCTTTAGTTCACAAAAGGATCAGATTTTATTACTTGGGAATTAATTAAACAACAAAGGTGAAACTAATAAAAATCAAAGATAAGGAAATAGGAAAATAGAAATACAGATAAATGCTCTTAACTCTAAACTTAGCCTATGCAATCCTCAGACGTTTTCTATTAAGCTAATTCAAAGGAATTTAGGGTTTTCCGTCATTAACTCACCAAACACCTGAACAGCCTGCCAGACTGAGAACCAGCACGCATCACCCAGTCAGCAGTTGCCACACCGAGATAGAGCACGAACACACGCCTCCAGCACAAGGGCCCAGAAGGAAAAAGTCCGAGTTCCGGAAGATGCCTAGCCTTCTGGAAGCAGCCTGCCTCCCTTCAGGGAGGTTCAATCTCTCCTCCCCCAAAAGGGGAGGTCCTTCAAAAGCTGCCTTTCTGAGCTCAGTAGCATACGTGACCTTGGGGTGGGCTAGGTGTGGCCCCTCCCAAATGAGTTAGCTAAAAACTGCAATATTAATCTTTACCACAAATAATTTTTACCACAGAAGCAATAGTACTAGAAATATGTCCCCTTAATATTACTATTGCTTCTGTGGGCTTTCTTGCACAAAGAAGATTCCCTAGAAATGGTGAGGCCCTCCAGCTTATTTTGTTTATATATGACATTGTGCTGACAGCACCTAGTCCCACAATACTGAAGGGTCTACTCAGTGAGATGCACAACCACTCATAGGAAATTGGTCTGATGATGGTGAAAAAATAAATGAATAAAGAATGCCCATTGTCCAGACCATGCTGTGAAGTTGGGATGAACAGCCCACCCACTGAATTAGAAGGTCATAACATCATATCTCTATCTCTATCTTGTTATATTGTGTGTATTATATTGCAATTAATTATTATACTATTACTGTAAAATAGTATATTATCTAATACTATCATGTATCTCTCTACCATTATCCATTATTATATGTATATATGCAGTGTTATATGTTGTATATATTCTATGTACACACAGTGTTACATATGATATACTATATCTAAATAACATAATAAATATCTAAATATTGAATACCTCTAAATAGTATATATTCTATATAGTGTATACAATATAGGTATATGATACAGCCTATATAATATACAACATGCACACATATGCACACATAAACACATGCATATATGTATATACATAGGCATGCATGTATGCATATATGCATGCATGTATAACAATGAATTGGTCCAGAATTGAGTGGTAGGAACAGAGTGCTCCATATGGCATTTGGAGAATTTCTCAGCACTTTAAGCAATTCTAAGACATAAAATTCCATCTTTTTTAACTCTAATATTGTCCAGATGGACAATGGGTGAGTCACTTAGCTTTTCAGTATCCTAGATAACATATCAAAGACTTATTAGTTGCAGATAAGATATGACCCTGCATAGGTAGAAGAATTTCCTTCCTGGTAACTCCCAATAGCAATGAAATCCTAGATCTGGTCCAGAAAAAAAATTCTCTTGATGTTGTAAGATGGCTGTGACTCATGATGTCTGAAAGAATTAGTTCTGGGTAACTTGTGGGAAATGGAAGCTATGTATGTGGTGGGTACCAACAGGCTGGCTGTAAGGCATTACCAACAGCGGCTAATGTACAAGAGGAGATTAAAAAGATATCGTCTAGAAAATGTCAAATTGGAAAAGAAGGGGAGGGGGCCAATCAAGTAAGAATTTCCTTCCTGGTAATTCCCTATATCTATTGTCAGGATAATATATGGATGGTCTGAGTGTGACCCTGGTCTCCACAGATGTTCTAAGGTCCAGGGGCAGCCTGTAGTACACTAGCAAATACTCTACAGCAGATGTGAGGGAAGACCTAGACAAGAATTGCCCAGAAGGAGTAGCCACTGATGAGTCGTGATCTGCACCCCAGGAGGGGCTATGTGCATTGATGGAATGGGTGACCAATTGAAGTATTGAGAGGTATATTACTCACATTGATATAATGTTTTATGGCTTATGGAAGGCTTTGTATTCCCTGGATCTTTTGATCTTTATAAGGATGCTGCGGTGTTTGTAGTGTCTGACTTATTCTCTCTTTCTTTTAAATATGGACCAGAGAGGCAGAGAGGTTGACTCACTTCCCAAGGGCACACAGGACATTAGTGTGGGCACCACAATGCAAACGCACTGAATGAGGAACCTGCAGCCTAGCAGGTTGGCCTGGGCTACAAAGGGAGACACCAATCAATCAACAAACATTTGTTCAGCAAAGATCGTTAACCAGGCACTATACCCAGTAGTGGGGAAACAGAAAAGAGGGTCAGTTCTGGCCCTTCCACTTTTTATGGGAAGATGGTCAGAGATAAGTAAATGTCCAACATAAATATAAATTGATTTTGTGTGGGGTGGTTACTAAGAACTGGGGAGTTGGGCAAGGTCTTTTGTAGAAAGTGACAGTTGATGGGGCAGCTAGGTGTTGTAGTGGATAAAGCACCGGCCTTGGGTACAGGAGGACCTGAGTTCAAATCTGGCCTCAGACATTTGACACTTACTAGCTGTGTGACCCTGGGCAAGTCACTTAACCCTCATTGCCCTGCAGAAAGAAAGAAAGAAAGAAAGAAAGAAAGAAAGAAAGAAAGAAAGAAAGAAAGAAAGAAAGAAAGAAAGAAAGAAAGAGACGAGGTGAGCCTTGGGGAGCTAAGGATTCTTAGAAACAGAAGGAAAGAGGGAGAACATTTCAGGCCCTAGGGGACCTGGAATGAAAAAACAGGGCCCATGGGGAGCAAGCAGGCTTGTTTGGCTGCATTGTGAGGCAGAGCATTGCATACCCAACCTGGAAGCATGGGCTTGATGGAGACTGTGAAGGGCTTTCAAGGCCAAACAGAGGAATCTGGATTTGATTGTAAAAGCAGTAGGGAGCCACTGAAGTTCTTGGAGTGAGGAGAGACAAACATGGTCAGCAGCAGAGTCAGAAATCCAGTTCGGGACCTCCGACTTCAGCCCACCACGCTCCCGCCGCATCACCTGCCTTTTCTCCTTTCTCCATGAGTATGTGTTTATAAGGAAAACAGCAGACGAGCGATCCTTACTGGGCCACCTTGTTGAAAGTCACACATATGCCAACCTTGCAGCGAAACTGGGAAGCAGTGGAAGGAGACATATCTTTGCAAATTCAGGCATTAATCACCTTTTCCTTGGCCTTGTTCCAAAATGGTTCACCCCCCTTTTCCCTTCCCATCAGACAATTCCTCCGAGCAGTGAGTAGGTAGAGTAGGTTCAAGGTCAAGTGATGTGGCAACAGGCTGTAGATACCATTTTCTTATGCTTTATGGCTTACAAAGTACTTACAAATATGATCTCATTTGGTCCTTACAACCACCCCAGGAAGTAGGCGCTATTGTTATCACCGTTTTACAGATAAGGAAAATGGGACAGACAGAGGTTAAATGAATTGACTAGGGTCACACGGCTAGCAAATGTTTGAGGATGGATTTGAACTCAGATCTTCCTGACTCTAGGCCCAAAACTCTATCCACTACATATTGTCCCAATATCTACATTTATACGTATATATGAGTGGATAGAATGGATATCTGCTACATGTAAGATCTATATGTACATATCTCTATATTTCATATGTGAAACAGAGCACAGGACCTATATGTGTGTTATAAATGTAGCTATATAATATTGGTTATGGCCTTTGTTATTTAATCAATTAGTTGTGTCTGACTCTTTGTGACCCCATTAGGGGTTTTCTTGACAAAGATACTACAGTGGTTTGCCATTTCCTTCTCCAGCTCATTTGACAGATGAGGAAAGTGAGACCAACAGGGTGAAATGACTAGCCCAGCTAGTAAGTGTCTGAGGCCAGATCTGAACTCAGGTCTTCCTGGCTCCAGGTCCAGCACTCTATCCATTGTATCACCTAGCTGCCTCATCTATATCCTAGCTTCTTTTTTTTTTTTAAGAATTTTATTTTCCAAATTACATGTAAAAGCAAATTTTGACATCAATTTTTTTTTTATTTTAATTTTATTTTATTTTTGGTGGGGCAATGAGGGTTAAGTGACTTGCCCAGGGTCACACAGCAAGTAAGTGTCAAGTGTCTGAGGCCAGATTTGAACTCAGGTCCTCCTGAATCCTGGGCCGGTGCTTTATCCACTATGCTACCTAGCTGCCCTCGACATCAATTTTTAAAAAAAACTTTGTGTTCTAACTTCTCTTCCTCCCTCCCTTCCTACTCCTACCCCAAGAACTCAAACAATTCAATATACATTTTCAGCAAGGCAATGATCTTATATCCTAGCTTCTTAAATTGTGGCTTGTGATCCCATATGGTGTCATGTACTGAATGGGGGGGGGGTCACGAAAAAATTTGGCAACAGTAAAAGGTTATTTTATATAGATATTTTATATACCTACATACCCGGGGCCACACAGTAATTTCTCTGGCATAAGAAGTGGGAAAAGTTTAAGAACCCCTGATCTATATAACATATACCTACATATATATGTATATGTGTTTTGGTACTGGTAATGTTTTACTACCAGCTTTCCAAAAAGAAAAGTGTTCATGACACACTTTAAAATTTAATCTGCCTTAGTAACATTTTCTGAAATCTAGACAATCAACAAGGAAATCAAGCCCCCATTTGTAGCGTTTGCTGATTTCCGAGGTATAAATATGCTGAAAATTTAACAATCATCTCTCGTGGGCCTGTTCAAGGTGGCTCTAGCACACCCAAGTGTGTATACGTACACATATACATACATGTATGTATATGTGTATATACATATGTTTTACCTGGGTAACTATTACACAAAACCCCAGAAGAACTTTGGTTTTTGTCAGTGTGGAGTAACACCCAATGAGTGAATTCTTTCTGCCAAAGGAGAGCTGTTTGTGGGTTCATCTATAATTTAGCAGCTTGGAGGCACACAAAGGTTAAGTGACTTGCTTAGGGCCCCAAAGCTAGTAAGTATTTGTTTGTTTGTTTTAGTGAGGCAATTGGGGTTAAGTGACTTGCCCAGGGTCACACAGCTAGTGTTAAGTGTCTGAGGCCGGATTTGAACTCAGGTACTCCTGACTCCAGGGCTGGTGCTCTATCCACTGTGCCATCTAGCTGCCCCAAAGCTAGTAAGTATTAAATGAGGGATTTGAATTCCTGACTCTCACAGCTCACAGTGTGGTCCAGTCTAAAAGGCTGCCTCTGTTATGTCATACATAATTTATCCTGACCCCCAAAATACCAAAAGCTAAAAATCCATGACCACCCTTGGTAGATGTGATTCTTAATGACTTCAGATGAATGAGCTCATGTATGCAAAACATTTTTTGAACCACAAAGAGCTATTTAAATGTCAGCTATTATTATCCAATGTTTAAAGCATTCAGGACTTCCTCCACTGCACGCGTCCCTCCCTTCCCTCTCCATTCCTTCCCCCAATGTGGACCTTAGCTGCTGTAATAAATGGTCTGTATGAATTGCTGTAGCCCCAGAACACCAGCCAGGTAGTGCAATGGATAGAATTATGGGCTTGGAATCAAGAAGACTCATCTTCCTCATTCAAATCCAGCCTCGGACACTTACTAGTTGTGTGACCCAGGACAAGTCGCTTAACCCTGTTTGCCTCAGTTTCCTCACCTGTCAAATGAGCTGGAGAAGGAAATAGCAAACTCTTCCAGTATCTCTGCCAAGAAAACCCCAAATGGAATCACAGAGAATGGGAAATGACTGACGATGACTTGAACAAAAAGACCCAAATGGGGTCATGAAGAGTTGGACCCAACTAAACACTAACACCACCACCACCACTACCACCACCACCACCAGCAACAACCACCACAACACCAAAACACCAAAACAGAATGACTGCAGCAAAAGTTCCCCCCACCCCCATGGCCAACTGTCTGGTGCTAAGCTTCTTCATTTACCACTTAAGTTGGTCCTCTGATCCCACACAGACCATGGTTGGGCTCATCATCTCAAGTGCCTTAAGAGATTTCTATTCTATATTTTCCAGAAGAGGAAATTCAGTCCAAGAGAAGTTCAGTATTTTGCTCAAAGCCTCATGAGCAGAGCTAGGGTTTGTAGGAAGGTCTTCTCCTTCCAAATTCTGCTATTACATCCTAGCTGCAGTGCCCACCATGCCCCCCAGCCTGGCTGCACCACTGATGGATGGGGAGACTGCAGATGAAAAGGCCCCTTTCAGGGGGAAAAATGGAACTTGGAATCCCATGGGAAGAGGTACCCAGAGATCATCTGGTTCAACTGATGTCTCCTATTTATTCTGGTGCCCAGGACAGACCCCCTTAAAGCAGAGCTCTGAGCAGTTGGGCCCAAAGACTGCAAAAGTCATGCTTCTTTCTCAAGAAATCTGCAGGATTTAGGTTTAAGGGCAAGAGCACATGTGGCTTCCATTCCTCCAGGCCCCTTGGGGTAGCCAAGGGAACAGTGCCCGAGAAAATCTATTTGGGGAAATATTTGAAATTGCCACTGAGATCTTCAGGGGATCCAAAGTCCAGCTGAGGTTCCTATACCCCAAAGGAAAACTTCGGTTTCCAATTCCATCCTTAGGCAAACTCATTGTAGGCTGGGTATGGCTCTGTTTGGATTATGTGTTCTATATTCCCTGCATGAGAGTCGCCTCTCAGCGGGGATTATAAACTTCCTTAAGGCAGGCCCTGCCTTTCTTCTGTCTCCCCCAGACTGGGAGCTCCCCAAGGGCAGGCCCCAGGGCTGGCAATCCCCAACTCTGAGTTCTCAGAAAGAGGGGCTTCAGCCTGCACTTCTTTGGGGTCTCTTTGGGGACTGAGGGGAAGCTTGGTGTGGGCATAGGAATGCTGGGCTCTCGTCCTGATTGGCATGAACTTGTGGTGTGTCTTTGAAAGAAGTTTCCTCCATTCTCTCGGCTGACTCTTCTTCCTCCGTGAACCTAAAGAAGAAAGACAGACATATAGGAACCTATACACACAAAAACACCCCGTGAAGTTTTCTAAAGCTGTCTTTGAAGGCAGAAGCAAAGAAGGGGCAGAACATTTGCTTGGGGGGAGGGGAGGGAAGATGAATGACAGGGGAGAGAGAGAGACAGAGAGAAAGAGACAGAAAGAGGGAGGGAGAGACAGACAGACAAGACACAGAGAGACAGAGAGAGGAAGGGAGGGAGAGAGACAGACAGACAGACAGAGACAGAGAGACAGAGAGAAAGAGACAAAGACAGAGAAAGAGGGAGGGAGAGAGAAAGAGCACAGAGCCACTTGATTCCAACTTGGCTTTTCTTTCCTTTCCTGAGCAGAACAGCCAGAACCAGGATGGCTAGCAGGGAGCTGGTAGCCAAGAAGAGTGAGGAGACAGGACAAGAGCCCCTGGTTGCCCTTGATGAATTCAAGTCACCCTATCCAGATCAAATGCATCCTTGGGCATTGAAAGAACGGACAGGTGGGATTGTTGAGCCCCTGCTGGGGGTATTTGACAGGTCATGGAGAACATGAGGGTGTTATAAGACTGGAGAAGGGCCAATGCCCCAATTTTCCAAAAAAGAAAAAAAATGTATACGGGGAAAGAGTCTGCAAACTATCTATATGCCAATAAACTGACTTCTACTCCTGGGAAAATTCTAAAAGAGGCATCAAAGAAATGGCTGGCAAATACCTAGGAAGCGAAGTGTGGATTACAAAGGGTTTCCTTCAGAACATGTCATGCCAAACTAAGTTTGTTTGCTTCTTTTTTAAATAAAATTTAAGAAAACATCACAAAAAATTTCCCCCAAATTCTTCTCCCTCCCCTTTCCTGGAGAGCCATCCCAAATAACACACACACACACACACACACACACACACACACACGTATATTGGAAGGTAATGAGGTTTAAGTGACTTGCCCAGGGTCACATAGGTAGTATGTGTCTGAGGCCAGATTTGAACTCAGATCCTCCTGACTCCAGGGTTGGTGCTGTATCTACTTTGCTATTTAGCTGCCCCTAAAAAAGTAGTTTTTTTTAAAAAAGGGAAAACCCCCAGAAAAACTGATCAGTATATAGAAAAAGTCTAAAAATATGTGCAACATACCATACCTGTGGACTTACTTCCTCTGCAATGAGGTGGAGTGGTAGTGTCTTCTCATATTTCTTCTTTGAGGCCATGCTTATTCTTAGTGAGTTTGTAAAATTCACTTTTTTTTAATGGTTTTTCTTTCTGTTTATGTTATTGTAGTCATTGTATATGTTGTTTTCTTGGCTCTATTGACCCCTCTGTATCAGTTTATATAGATCTTCTTATGCTTCTCTGTATTCAGCATATTTAAATGTTCTTATAACACAGTAATATTCCACTATATTAATATACTGCAATTTGTTTAGCTATTTTCCGATGAATAGGTATCTACTTTGTTTCTAATTCTTTGCCATCACAAAAAGTGTTGCTGTGAATATTTTGGGTATATATGTGTACTTCTCATTAATAAACTCCTTGGGCATCGATAGTGTAGCAGGACAATCTCTGGTTCAAAGGATAGATAGTTTTGTTTTTTGTTTTTGTTTTGTTTTTGCAGGGCAATGAGGGTTAAGTGACTTGCCCAGGGTCACACAGATAGTGTCAAGTGTCTGAGGCTGGATTTGAACTCAGGTCCTCCTGAATCCAAGGCCAGTGCTTTATCTACTGTGCCACCTAGCTGCCTCTGATAGATAGTTTAATAATTTTTTCATAATTTCAGATTGCTTTCCAAAATAGTTCTGATTCAGACCTCTTCCAACAATGTATTATTGTGCCTAAAACCCCTTTGACATCAATTATTCCTATCTTTGTCATCTTTGCTAATTTGCGGGTTGTTTTGATCTTCAGTTTTATTATTATTATTTGGAGCATTTTTTTCATATGGTTGTTAATAGTTTGCAAGTCTTTTAAGTACTATTTGTTCAGATCCTTGATTAGGAATGGCTTTTGGTTTTCTATATCTATGTTTATCTGCCTATCTTCTCTATATCTATGTCTGTCTATATTTATATCTATAGCTTATCTTTCTCTTTGTATCTTTCTATTTATATATTTTGGATAGCAAATTCTTATCAGAGAAGCTTCACACGCATATATTCATATAATCAAAGTCGTCTATTTTATCTTTTGTAATTGCCTCTATCCCTTGTTTAGTTAAGAATATCATACTTATAAATATGAGAGGTACATGATTTACTTCTCTTCTAAGTGTTAAAAATAACATAATATTAAATATTCAGGTCATGTATCCATTTAGAATGTATTGTGGAATATGGTGTAAGGTGTTGGTCTAAGCCTTATTTCTCCCAGCAGCTTTTATCAAATTATCAAATCTTACTGTTTTCCTAAGAAATTTCTGTTTTCTGGTTTGTTGAACACTGGGTTATTGAGTTCTCATTTCCTTTTTCGACAGGAATGTTGTGTATATAGTTTACCTAGGTTTTTAGCAAAGTTGGATAAAGTACATTATACTATTATTGTGGAGAAGATGGAGAGATTGGGATTAGATGTGAATACAGTCAAATGGATTCAGAGGTGGTTGGATGGTCAGACCCAAAGAGTAATAGTTAATAGTTCAGTGTAGGTTGTTGTTTGTCCTACATTATCGAAGAGGACCATGACATTGGGTGATGTCATGACTTGCACTGAATTGGTTTAAGTGAGGGAGGGCTGTACAAAATCACCAGCCTCACTTTCTCCTCCAGAGCCATCTGGGTCCAGTGGCAAGATGTACATCAGGGTGACTGGAGATGGCCCTGGATGTTTAAGAGAATTGGGGTTAAGTGACTTGTCCTGGGTCACACAGCTAGTAAGGGTCTGAGTTGAGATTTGAACACAGGTCTTCCCAACTTCAGGGCCAGTGCTCTATCAACTGCACCACCTAGCTGCCCTAACAATTTGGGTAGTAGGTTTTCTGTAGAAGACCTTAGGGCGCAGTGCTTGTTTGATGCTGTGTTGTTTAACATGTTTTATGACAACTTGAAGAAAAGCATAGATGACATATTTATCAAATTTACAAATGACACCAAGCTAAGAGGGAGAGCTAATACACAGGAGGACAAAGTCTGAACCCAAAAGGATCTCAACTGGCTTTAGCATTAGGCTGAATCTAATAAGCTGAAATTTAGTAGGGGTAAATGCAAAGTCTTACAACTGGGTACAAGAAATCAACTTTACAAGTACAAGATGGATAAGGAGATAGGTAGGTAGATGGATGGATGGATGGATGGATAGATAGAGCATTTGTTAAGCACTCACTATGTGTCAGACACTGTGTTAATCCCAGGGATATAAAAACAAAACAAAACAAAAAACAAGACAGTCTCTACACTTGAGGGGCTTACATTCTAATGGGGAAGACAAAACATAGAAGGAGGAGCTAGAAATGGGGGGGGGGGGATGCAGGAGGCCAGGAAGCCAGTGTGGAGGCAGAGTAGACCAGAGGATGATTTGGAAGCACAGAATGAGAACAGTATATCTGGGCCATCTCATGACATGGAAGTTCAAGGCAGGGCACTCACCAATCACTGAGTTGGATAGAGTTGTCCCCAGGGGGTCAGGAAGCTGGAATTGAGGTGGAGCAGGTCAGAGGGTGAACCAGAAGTGAAGAGATATGGTTAAGGGAGATAAGGTTAGACACAATAAGATGCTGGTCAATGTTTAACAGCTGGCTTTCTGAAAAAAAAAAAGTACATACAACACACTTTTCAATTTCATATGAATTATTAACATTTTCTCCATCACTTTCTTAGGTCTAAAGAATCCACAAAATAAAACAATCAAGCCTGTTTGTGGTTTGACAATGTCTAAAGTTCAAATGCTCACACTGAAAATTTAACAATTAGCTTGTTGTGACCATTGGAACTGGCTCTAGCACACCCTTGGTTAGTGGGAAATTGTTCTGAGAAAGATCTGGAGGTTTTAGTGGACAGCCAACTCAATATGAGTAAGAAGTGGGATGTGGCAGCCGAAAAAGCTAATATAATCTTGCATAGTTCCTAGGAATATGGAAAATGATTCAGCCCTCATCAAACCTCACCTGGAATGTTTGAGTTCAGTTCTGGGCACCAACCACAATTAAGAAGAACAATGATAAGCTGGGAGAGTGTTCAAATATGGGAGACCAGGGTGGCAGAGGGCCTGTAGGCCCTGTAATGGGATCATTGTTTAAAGAAACAGGCACATGGGGGCAGCTAGGTGGCACAGTGGTTAGAGCACCGGCCCTGGAGTCAGGAGGACCTGAGTTCAAATCCAGCCTCAGACACTTAACACTTACTAGCTGTGTGACCCTGGGCAAGTCACTTAACCCCAATTGCCACACACACACACACACACACACACACACACACACACACACACACACACACACAAAAGAACCAGGCACATTTGACCTGGAGATTGGGGGAGAGGGCGTGGTAGCTGTGTTAGAATATTTGAAGGTCTGTCAAGTGGAGAAGAGGGATCACATTTGTTCTGCACTGCCCTCGATGACAGAACTGAGGAACAATGAGTAGAAGTTGCACAGATGCCAGTTTAGACTGGGCATCAGGATAAGCTTCCTAACAATCACTGCTGGGCAGAAGGGGAGTGGGCACGCCCCAGAGAAGTGGCAGATTCTCCCTCTTTGGAGGTCTGTAAGCAGAGGCTGGACCACCATGTATTGGATGTGTTTGAGTGCTCCTGGATGGGTTGGGCCAAACGTCCTCTGAGATTTCTTCTGGCTCTAAAATTCAGCAGTAATCTGATTCTTCCTATTGTTTCTACAGTCATACCTCAGTTGACTGGCAAGGTTAGACTAGGGGGTTCTGGTTAACAGAGGGCTATCACTGATGGCTAATTTTTCATAATAATTAAATGTGCTTTAAGATAATCTTCTCTGAAGCAATCATCCTGAATTTTCTTATTCATCTTATAGTGCTCTCGAAACTCTTTGCCATCTGTGAGGACAGATCCTAACATTGACCTTCAGAAGGCACTTCGGAATCCTGGAAGAACTCTGGGCCATTATTCTGAATGCCAGGTCTTGTTTTTTTTTTTTTTTTCAGGACTGAAAATAGATTTTTAATGATAAATTACAACTCGGACAAAGGGTGGGTAATGGGACAAGAGCTGGATTGTCTGTGGGTTTGCATTGTGCTGATGGTCTGCTCAGGGGCTGGGGCTCTGGCTGCAGGGCCTTTTTTATTGCAGGGGAAGCAGTAGGGTGACTCTTTTAAACATAGTGTTGTCATTTTTTCTTTTAGAACCAAAGGCTCTCAAGCTTGCAAAGGACCAAGAGATCATTAGGCCCAAACCTCTGGTTTTCCAGGTCAAGAATGTGACACCCAGCTAGGAGAAGGTGACACAAGTGCAGGACCCTGTATAGACCAAGGGCCCTTATTCCTCTAAATCATTTGATCTTCCAAAATTATAAATGTTGTCCTGGAGAAAGATGGGAGGAAGTACTTGATAATGGAGTGTAGCATAATAGAATTAAAGTTGTAATCCTAATGACACATTTTTATCACATTTGCAGATTTACCAAAAAAAAACAAACAAAAACCTTATTCAGAAAAGTTAGTCCAAATCATTGCCATTTTATAGAAGGGAAGACTGAGGTACATAAGTGAAGTGACTCGTCCATGATCTGCCAGAGAGAGTAAACGTCAGAGCTTGGAACAGAACCTCTGTGAGCTAAATCGGTTTGCATTCCCTCCACCCCTGATCCAGGGATGTCATTTGTATTAGTTCTTACACCTTCATTAATGGTTGGCTCGCTATCTATTGCCATCTCAACCAGCTAGTGAAAGAGGTCACATCCTTCCATTTTTGTCCCTCTCTCAACTGGCCTTCTGAGGATGCGGAGAGGGGCCAATCATTTTGGAAAGGAAATACTGGACAATCTGGACTACAGAAACAGAAGTTTGGCATCTGCCAAGTGAATGGAGGGAGACACTTCTAACTGGGCCAGCAGCCATTGCCTAATGAAGGAAAGACCCTGAATGCCCCAGAAGATGTGTAAACCTCCTGGCATTAGCTCTCAGTTCCCTTTGGGCAAGCCTGTCTTACCCAATGGCCGTGAGCTCCCTGAGAATGGGATCTCTTGTCTTCTCCAGATTGTGAGCCTCATGAGGGTCAAGCCTGGGCTTTTCCCTCTATTTCCCATCACAGGCACTGTTCACAAAGCTCATTATGGTTATACAGGTGAATGGAACTATTCACCTGAGTATTTAATGTGAAAGCATATTTAAAAGCCTGAATTAACAAGGTAATTGTCCAATTTCCCCATTTCAATTTGCTTGAGACAAGGATCCCATGGGTTTTTGGGGGCATAAATTTGCATATGGACCCAGTTTCTATTCACAAAGGAACCTAAGGCCATGTTTTTGACATGAAACAAATAAAACATTTCTTCAGTCCCGTCTTCCAAACCAATATTCTGGGCACAGCACATATAAAATACAGAACAGATTTTCCACCCCCAACTTCTAATCATTTCCTGGCTTAGGAGGGACCAAGCTCAACTCAGAGAGCCATAAACAGATATACAGATGTACTGGGATTAAAGAAACCCTACCATATGGGAATTCATGCTCACAGAAACAAGACATGGTGATACTGATAGATTTAACAAATCTCTGAACCCCCATTACACGGATGTAGCATCTGAAATACTTCTCTCTCTCTCTCTCTCTCTCTCTCTCTCTCTCTCTCTCTCTCTCTCTCTTTTTTTTTTGCTCATGGGTCGTCCAGAAAAAAACTGCCCAAGTTTAAGGTGCTTTGTTGTCTGCATTCACTCAAAACCCTGCTCACAGGCCCCCACCAATGTGTTTACTTTTACTAGTTAGCCAGATGCCGCAATTAGTTCACAGCAAAGGAATTTAATGAAATAACAGAGTAAGAAAAGTTGTAATAGAACATTTCCCTCAGAAACCTAGAGCACACTCTCATAAAATCACCCTCACTATCAGAGGAAGTAACAGACATGTATAGGAAGCAAGTAGGAGAGGCACATATGCATGGAACATGTGTGGCCAACACAGAGAAGGACATACACAGAGAAAATAAACATGGCACATGTCTGATGTTTCAGGGTTGCTGATGCTTTCTGGTCATGTCACACTGGGCCTGATTCATACAGGGCACTGTGTCATTGTTGCTCTTGGCTATTCCTGTCAGGTATTTTGTTGGGCTGCTGTTACTGGGCTTTAGCTAATCTCCAAATTAATTACTTACTACTTCTTCCCCATAAGAAGAGGCATTCGTTCTACAACCTATCTTTTAGCTTAGCACCCGGTGGTTAAACTGCAGGTGTTTTAGGAAGGTAGATTCACAAAGTGTTGTTTTTTCCTCTAGAAGTATGGGGAAGTTCCGATTCCACAGTTTTGAATTCTGGGATTTAAACTCCTTTGGCATACAAAATAACCTGTTAGCTTATTGAAGTTCGATGTTATTTAATTCATTTTTGCAATTTAGTTAATTTTCCTACCAGGAATAATGTTTCTTTCCCTAGCTTCTATCTGACTTAGGGTTAGAAAGCCTTTCTAAACCCTGTTTAACTCCCTTATGGTGATTCTGTGCCCCTGCAACCACTTCAGGGAACTCTGCCAATGAAATCTCTAAAGATCTGGGTAGGCCTGAGGCATTTTATTTTCTTTTAGCCTCCCAAGAGCCTTTGGGTATTGCTATGTAAAGGAAATGGTGGGTGGAGGTGCACAAAAAATAGATAAATAAATCTGGTGGGCAGAGCCCATCAAAGTCTTGGTTTTTACATGTAAATGTGGCTGGCAACAACTTCCCTAGGGTTTAAGAAATAGACTCACCCTTAAGAACAAATAATTTACAGAGCATATTAAGCAAACTGTAGATAGTCTATTAAGGCACACAACCTCCCAAAAGGGATATCACTGAGATGGAATGAATATACAATGTTTTGGAGTCTTAAAAGGGAATTTCCCCCTTGTCATAGAATGTCATACCAATGAAGGAACTTAGAACATAGAATGTGAAAGAGATCTGGTCCCTTATTTTAAATAGGCCAAAACTCAGGGACTCTGACCTGGCAGGACTTGTCCAAGGTTCCCACAAGTTAGTGGTAGAGTTATGACAAGAGTCCAGGTCTCTTGATTCTCAAACCTGGGCTCTTTCCATTATGTTGCCTCTTGGGATGAAGGTAGTAAAAATAGGAAGAGAATTCTAAGAGCTGGCTCTGCATTGAGCACAACTCCCTTTCTTATGGAACTAAGCCCCTAAGATCCAGATTTCACTTTGATATTTTCATTTCTAATGATTACTGATATTTTAATCGATAACTAATATTTAATTTTATTTTTGTATTTACCCTAGGTGACTCTTCCACTTCCCCCCTTTTTTCCTCTTCTTCCTCTGCTAGGTGGGTTCTCCTGGTGGTTAGAGCTTAGACTCAGAGTCAGGAGGATATGAGGATTTTTTGTTTGTTTGTTTGTTTGTTTTGTGGAGCAATGAGGGTTAAGTGACTTGCCCAAGGTCACACAGCCAGTAAGTGTCAAGTGTCTTAATCTGGATTTGAACTCAGGTCCTCCTGAATCCAGGGCCAGTGCTTTATCCACTGCGCCACCTAGCTGCCCCTGGAGGATCTGAGTTTTAATCTTCACACAGATTCTTATTAGTGGTGTGATCCTGGGTAAGTTACTTAACCTCTCTATACCTTAGTTTCTTGATCTGTAAAATGGGAGTAATAATAATAGAACTTACCATTCAGGGTTGTTGTGGTAGATCAAATGAAATAACAGGTAGAATACTTTGCTAAGCTTAAAGCATGACATAATAGCAATTATTGTTTTCTTCATTTCTGTCTCCTCTGGACTTAAAGATCTCTAATTTTCTGATGGATAACAACAGAAGTATATATCAATGTCATGTTTTCTGAGGTATATAATGTAGCTTAAGAGGAGGTAAGCTCCCTGAGGGGAGGAATGATCTCACTTTTGTTTCTATATCCTTAGTGAGCAACAAAGGGCCTGGCACATAGTAGGTGCTTAATGAATGATTGTTAGTGGAATGTTAGGTACAGCTGTGGGAAAAGATGAAGAAAGAAGGAGGCAGGACCAGAGAGGGGAGGGGCAGCTTATCACAATCTCAGACAGCCTGAGATCTGACCTGGAGTCATTGTGTCAGAAATTCCAGCTCTAGCGTGACTTCTCCAGGTGAGAATATGAATGGCACACGGAAGGTAGAGATGCGGTTTGTAGTTCCCAGTCAGTGCTGGTTAGTGCCCTGGTCATTGCCAACAAAGGGCTCACATGTGCAAGTAGCATTGTCTGGCCAGCTGAGTGTGTGGGAGAGCAGATGAGCCACAAGTCTGGGATAATGGGTTCCAGAGAAAAATGTTTCCTCAGCTCCTCTGATTTCTTAAATGGCCAGATTCTTCTCTGCCTCTGCCTTCCTGTGTCTGCTTTAGGACAGATTATGGTATAAAGAGATAGCTGGAGAGATGAAAGGAAAGAGAGAGAGGGAGGGGGAGAGAGAAAGAGAGAGGGAGGGAGGGAAGGAGGAGGAGGAGGAGAAGGAGAAGGAGAGGGGGGGGAGAAAGAGAGAGGAAGGGAGGGAGGGAGGAGGAGGAGGAGGAGAAGGAGAGAGAGAGAGAGAGAGAGAGAGAGAGAGAGAGAGAGAGAGAGAGAGAGAGAGAGGGAGGGAGGGAGAGGGGGATATAGAGAGAAAGACAGAGGAACAGAGATAGAGAGATGCAGAGACATAGTGACAGAGATGGAGAGAATGAAAGGAGGAGAGCGAGAGCTCAAAGGGAGGGAGAGGGAAAGAGATAAAACAAAGTATGAAAACACAGGGAGGGAAAGAAAGACTGAGATGTGCAAGGACAGGGAATAAAAATGAACTTCCACTGAACTTGAAGGTAGAAGCCAGATATTTGTTCATTCATTTACATATATATGTATATACATATACACACATATACATACACACATGTATATGTATATATTTATATGTCTGTATATTTATACACATATACGTATACATACACATACATATATACACACATACATATCTATCTATCTATAAATAGATAGATGATAGATCTCTTTCTCTAGGTCCTCTGTCTATCTGATCCTGTGCCTAGATAGCTTTCAGGAAGATTGGAGAAGCAAAGCTCACAGTTTGAGGAAGGCAAGATTCACAACCCAAGATCAATTAAGGACAAGAGAGAATGATGTGAGTTAGTTGCCATGTCAGTCATAGAGACAATAAGTACAACGGGAGCTTTCTTCAGAGGAAGAGGTGATCAAGGCAGACTTCCTGGAGGAGGTTGAGGAGGGAGGCTGCTTTATTCATGCTACAAATGACAGACTATGGTCCCCCTCCAGCAGCACAAGTTTAATTTGCATCATTAGCATTTTCTTCATTGTTTTCTTAAGTCTAGAAATCCACAAAACAACAAACTAAGCCTTGACTCATAGCATTCACCAATGTCTGAGGTGTCGATGCTCATGCTGAAAATTTGACAAAGAGCTCTTGAGAGTGGTTGGAGCTGGCTCCAGCACAAGCAGTTCTGAAGGAAGTTCTGAAGGAAGGAGCTAAGTAATGGAAGGAGGCATGGACGGGCAGTCAAGACCTGGGTTCAAGTCCCACCTCGTCTACAACTCCCTCTGGAATATTGGACAGGTCCCTTTCCCATTCTGGACCTCAGCTTTCTCATTTGTAAGATGAGGAAGTTGGGTTAGATAATCTCCAATTCCCATACATTTCTGGAAAGCCACAATCTAAATCCATCTGGAAGATTGAAGTCTTAGCACAATGCTTGGCATATAGTAGTAGGCTCATAAGAAATGCTTGTGGACTCAACAACTGTTTGACCAAATCATAAAATATTTCAAAAGAAATACAGTTTCATTACTTTAACTTGAGTGAGGCAGCAGAGAGTGTAGTGCAGTGATGTTGAACTTCAATAGAAAAGGGGTCACTATACCTCATGCACAGCTGGATGGAGGTGGCACAGTAGATGGGGTAGCAGGCCTGGAGTCAGGAAAACTCATTTTCCTGAGTTTAAATCTGGCCTCAGACACTTGCTAGCTATGTGACCCTGTCACTTCACTCTGTTTGCCTCAGTTTCCTCATCTGTCAAATGAGCTGGAGAAGGAATGGCAAACCACTCCAGTATCTCTGCGAAGAAAGCCCCAAACAGAGTCACAAAGAGTCAGACACAACTGAGCAACAACAACAAACTTTATGTAAGTATTCCTGTGGGTGCATATTGACTCAGGATACCACATGTTAACATTATTCATTCATTTATTCTTCCATTCATTCGTTTATTTATCTATTATTTATTCATTTGTTTATCTATTTGTTCATTCATTCATTTATCTATCTATCTTTTTCATTCATTCATTCACTCATTTATTTATTTACCTATTTATCTATTTGATTGTTTGTTTTTGCCGGACAATGAGGGTTAAGTGACTTGCCCAGGGTCAAATAGCTAGCAAGTGTCAAGTGTCTGAGGCCAGATTTGAACTCAGGCACTCTTGACTCCAGGGCCGGTGCTCTATCCACTGTGCCACCTAGCTGCCCCTCCCAATGACATTTTAATCTGGTTTTGCTGCAGCACTGGGGAGTGTTTCCTGTTACATGGGTCTCATGTTGGACACCTCTGGTATAGTGAATGGAAAGCTGGTCCCCAAATGAGGAAGACCTGGGTTTACAACCGACCTCTGACACAGACTAACCATATGACCTTGGAGAAGTTACTTAATCTCTGTGTGCTCTAAGGAATTTCTCTAAGTCTATGAGTTTCGAAGAAAACACCAAATCGCATTAGTAGAAGGAATTTCTTCATCCAGGAAATTCCTGATATAATTGAAATCAATAAACCTCCCATTGTCATTGACTGATAGAAGGCTTTTGGGGATCAACTTTAATGAGCAGATAAATATACATCTGGAGTTATAAGGTGACTCCTTTTATATGTGGGGCCCCACAGAAAAATAGACTCCTGGTTCAAGGTACTGACTGGACCTGCAACTGCTCAAAAAACTTTAGCTCATGCATTTCCAGTGACGGATTTACTTTTATTAGTCAGCCAGAGGATACAAATAGTTCAAGGCAAAGGCATTTGATGAAATACCACAGTAAGGAGAGTTTCAAGAGAACATTTCCCTCATAAACTTGGATCACATTCTCCTGCAAATAAACATATCATCAGTGGGAAGAATTGTCATGTCTAGGAAAAACACATCGAGGGACAAACACACAGGGTCCACATGTGGCCGAGGCTCACGTACACAGGGGCAACTCATGCTTCCAATTTAGCAGGGCCAGAGATATCTCCTGATGATGTCACCCCTCTGCTCCATGTGGAGCTAGAATGGAATTGTAGTCTCTGCTAGAGATTACTCACCTGCTGCTGGTCTCATATGGCTGGGGCTGATGGTGCTCCACTAACCTTGTGGTCGCATGTTGGTCTCAGGATTACCAAGCTTCTCCCAGCCACCAACTCATGAGCTTCAACTCTTCAGTGTTCCTATTGACCATTTAAGTTCTCTTGAGAAAGTGCAGTGACAAGAAAGCCCCTTCTAGGTAAAATTGGGCTTAAAATTTTTCAGTCTTAGTTAAGGCCACAAGCCAACACATCTATCAAAGAGCCCAAAGTTAGAGAAGGGTGTTACTAGGCTAAAATTAATTCTGTCTCATGTCATGGATCTGGATGACTCTGGGGGTGGCTCTTTGTATCAGAGTTGTCTGATTTCTACCTTTAGGTTAGAAATTCCTAAGCCCCTGTTTAGCTGGCCATACAAATAAGTTTGAACACAAACAAAAGCCTGGCCAAGGTCATTGTCCCTCACCCACCTGGCCTACGCTGCTGTCTTTATTATATATGTGTCTGTTAGAAAGCTTCTCAGTCTTTGAACATCCCTATATAAGAATGATTAGTAAAAAAAAAAAAAATGATTAGTAACTTATACACATATATATGTAGATATAGAAATTAGTAACCATTCATATAGACATATATAACTATTTATATATGTATTTACTATATATATTATGTATGTGTATATGTGTATGTGTGTATATATTGTGTGTATAGATAGGTAGACAGACAGACAGACTATGGGGCAACTAGGTGGCACAAGGTATAGAGTGCTGGGCCTCGAGTCAGGAAGACTCATTTTCCTGAGTTCAGTTCTAGCCTTGGACACTTACTAGCTGTGTGATCCTGGAAAAATCACTTGACCCTGTTTGCCTCAGTTTCCTCATCTGTAAAATGAGCTGGAGAAGAAAATGGCAAACCCCGCCAGTATTTTTTGCTAAGAAAACCCCAAATGGGGTCATGAAGAGTCAGACATGACTGAAAACAACAAAAAAACAACATATAGACTACATGTGTTTATATAGAGGCTATATATCTATATATCTGGTTTATATCTGTGTGTGTGTGTGTGTGTGTACACACACACACACACACACACACACACACACACACACGAGAATGAGAGGAGAGAGAGAGGATTCTCTTTAGGCTAAGCCACCATTGCTGAGCATGGAGGGGTGATGGTGGCTGTGGTCTCCAGATCACAGTTTGGTACATTTAGAGCTGTAAGGAACTTCAGAGGACATTTAGCCCTTTATTTTATCCATGAGGAAACAGAGACCCAGGGAGGTTAAATGGCTTGGAGAAGGACCCTATCTGGGGAGATACAATTTTTATAGAGTATTTAGATGAGATCAATCCTGGAGAACGGAACTCGTATCCATGTGTCCAACTGGCTCATTTTGCTAGTATTCCCCACGTGGTCTGTGGACTAGAGGGCTATGGGGCCCGGTGGATCCCCAGAGAATGGTACAATTGCTTTGTGACGGTGGCCCAGGGCTCTTTCACATCCTCCTTAGTTGGAGCTTGGCTTTTGCCTCTTCTCCCTTTTCCCCAATGGGTAAGGCAGTCAGTCAGGAGCCTCTATGTGCTGTTTGAATTCTCCCTGTGTTTTGGAGGAGAGCTCGATCGGTTTTTATGCTGCTTTAAAGCCTGGGCAAGGTCTATCAAATAACAGCTCTGAGTTATACTTTCAGGTTCCACAGATCATCGGTCAGTGGAAAGAGAGAGCAAGGGATTTGGAGCCAGAAGACCAGGTTCAAATCCTGGCTCTGACTCTTATTTGACCAAATTATTTCCTCTTTCTGGTTCCCATTTCCTTCTCTATAAGATTTGGAGATTGGATTCAATGACCTTCGAGGTATTTTCTCTCTCTCTATGAGATTCAGGCTAGTCTTACCCTCAGGCGGAGCTCAGTACCCAATCCCTAGGCAGCAAGTACTGGGATGTGGCATGAAGATTCCCTTCCATGTCAACTCCCTTCCTGCTTTTACCCCGAGTCATTTTACTTCCTATTAATTTAATTTTTCTCAACAAATATGATATTTTCTCTATAGAAAAATCCAAGTTCCTTCCCATCTTGGCTTCAGTTTTCTCCACTGTCAAATGAAGGGGTTGGATGAAATGGCCTTTAAAATCCCTTGTGGTTTTTCTTTTCCATGTTCCGTGTTTGGTGACTGGTAAATCACTTCTCTGATTCCATAATTGAGGTCCATGTGTTTATTCATTCCTGAATATCAGGAAAGTGGATTGAACCCAACCCAAATAATCTCTCTAAATGAGGCCTGCATTCCAGAAAGTACATTTGTACTTTGTACATCTGTACTTCTATTTTGACAAAGAATTCATCTACCATGCTCAAGTTGATTATAAAATCCCTCCTTCGCCTGCTATCAGGGTAATTATCCTAATGGCCAAGTCTGACCAGGCCATTCTCCTGCTCACATTCAATTCGATTCAATTTGACTCAATTCAGTTCAGTCCAATCCAGTCCAATTCAATTGAGTTCAACAAACATTTATTATGTGCAAGCTGCTGTGTTAGGTTCTGGGGGTGCAAAGATACAACCAAGAGCCAGTTTCTGTCTTTCAGAGTTTATATTCTATTGCAGGGGCCGACATGTATACAGATAAGTAAATACAAGGTAGTATGAGAAGGGAGGGGGCATTAGCAAACAGAGGGATCAGGAAAAGCCTGACAGAGAAGGTTCCACCTGAACTGAGCTTTGAAGAAAGCTTTGGATTCCAAGAGGTGGAGATAAGGAGGGAATACATTCCAGTCATGGGGGATGGCTTGTGCAAAGGAACAGAGGCAAGCAGTCACCCACTCACTCACCCACCCAATCAATCAACAAGCAGCTGGTGGAATGCAGAGTATGGGAAACTAGGCCAGTTTGCCTGGGATGTAGAGTGAGCAAGAGGGAGCAATGGGAAGTTGTTCTGGGGAGGCGGGCTGGAGGCTTTAATAAATGCTTATTAGCTGATTGACTGACCATCAAACTGAGGAATTTATTTTATCCTGGGAGCAATGGGGAGTCGAAGAAAATTCTTGAGCAGGAAAGTGATAGAGGCAGACTTGTGTCATCAGAAGCTCCATAAACTCTATATTCCACCCAAACTGGGACAATTAGTTAAAAAATTAACTAATTCGTTAATTAGTTAAAAAATTAACTAATAACTGACCTTGCCTTCCCATCCCCCACAGCTCTTGGGACATGCCATCCCTGGAATTAATTTCCTCCTCATCTTGACCACTTGTGGTCCCTGTCTTCCTTTGAATAAGGCACAGCTCATGTAATAGAACCTCCATGAAACTTTCCAGGAGTACCCCAACTGAAAAAGATCACTCCTTCTTCAAAATGTCCTAGAGCAGGCGGCTAGATAGCACAGTGGATAAAGCACCAGCCCTGGATTCAGGAGTACCTGAGTTCAAATCCAGCCTCACACTTGACACTTGCTAGCTGTGTAACCGTGGGCAAGTCACCTAACCCCCATTGCCCTGCAAAAAACCAAAACAAAACAAAATGTCCTAGAGCACTTGAGGAAAAAACCCCAAACCAACAAAAAACATATTTTTATCAATGCCGATTATAATTTATATCACAGATATTCCTTAAAGTCTCCCCTCCCCCAGAGAACAGTCCCTCATTACCCATAATCCTTTACCTCTCTCTACTGAGAGGAGGTAGGCCAGTCTCGTCCTCTGTCTTCTAGAACCAACACTAGATATTGCCTTTAGTAGGACCACTAAGCCACCAAAGCATTATTTTCTTTGAGATTACTGGGATCATTGTATGTTGTATCAGATCATGTTTCTCGGAATTCCTCATATTCATAGTTTCTTGAAGTATAATAATATTCAATTTCATTCACATACTACAGTTTATTCAGCCATGCCTTGATGGCACACTTTTTTTTCCCCTTGGTCCCTCCTCTGTCCTCCTCATATCCCAGCTTATACTTCTTAGGCCATAGGCTGGACTGTTCTTCATCTTTGCATTTCCATTAAGCATCTGGGATACATCATGTTTTCTTTTTAACTGAATCGAAGTGACTTTGCTAAAACCACCTGGTGAATCATCAGTTGCAGAACCTAAAGGACACACCATATTCCCTCCCCAGAGGCAATCATGTAGAGTCACAGAACCACAGAATCTAATTTCAATTCACCAAACACTCATTTTAGAGTTGAGAAGGGACTTAGATTAGCATTTGGTCCAACTGTCTCTTTGGACCAATGGGGAAACTGAGGCACAGAGATTAGAAATTATCATTTGGACCAATGGGGAAAATGAGGCACAGAGATTAGAAATAATTTGCCCAAGCTTTCTCTTGGAGTCTAGGTGGAACTGGGGCTGGAAGTCTGTTCTCTGGCTCCCAGTTTAGTGTTCTTTCTCTCACTCCCCACTGCCTCTGGATGGAATGGTTGAACTAGGGTGTTGGCAGGATGAATTATTTGTACCGAGTACCTTCCCCACTTGGACACCTTCAGCAGCTCCTCATTGCCTAGGCAGTCACAATGTTCAAGGATCAGTGAATTTCCACTTCCTATTTCTATAGTGTTGAAGTTTACGATGTATCCTCATCACGAGAACACTACAAGGTAGGGATGTCTCTGTGGACTTCGTGTTCCTACGTTGCTTGGAGACAAGAGAGAGCATTATTCTTTAGGAAAATCCATTCATGTGCACCCTTCCTCAGAGGGCTCTCAGTGTGCTAGTGCCATAATCTGTTGTCCTTAGCTCGGACCCTGATTCAGGAGGCGTGCTTCCGGCCTGCCCAGTTTAAAAGAGAATGGGAGCGTTGAGGGTGGGTGAAGTCACTGGGAGAGACCACCAAAAACTGTCTAGATTTTAAGTGTGAGAATTGAGAGGCAAGTGACTGAGCAAAGCAGCTTGTAGCTATTTGTCAGGAAGGGATAAGAAGACTTGTTTCCTGATTCAATTTTCTGTTTGCTCTGCTATTCTGTTTTAATTACATGCCTTTTTTGCTTTAAATTGGTGTACTATTGGGTCTGATCTGGCAGAGAGGTTTCTTGGAATGGGGGCTTAGAAGTGTGGATTTGAAGAGATTCTGATCCAGATGGTACCAGGAACCTGGGAACTAGTGGAGAGGTGGTGGTGGTGGGGGATCCGTTAATCACGTTTGTCCTGAAGGACCTTATTGTAAAGGTTATTCTCATCTTACAAATTAGGAAACTGAGGCTCAGGGAGGGGAATGGCTGCCTAAAAATCTCACAGCTACTAAGTGTGAAGAAGTTGTTTCTTTGTGCTGTCTGTGTGGCTCTCCTTCTGCTGAATGACTTCCATTTTCCAAGGAGACGGGCCTGAGGTCTGAAGGTCACTCGGGCCCAGCTGTGCCTGGAGGTTTGCTGGGAGTTCCTTCTCCAAGTCCGACTTTAATCTCAGAAACAGAAACAGTCACCGCACTTTGGGAGCCGGAGAGACTGTTTCCAAAGGTTTAGAATCCAGGCGAATTCCATGGTTGGGAGCCAGACCTTTGGGGTTTGAGTGTTTGGGTTTGACAAAGCGTGACTTCCTGCTTCTAAGAATGAGCTGGGAAAGGGGGAAAAAGTCTTGGAGACATTAAAGAGGCCTTGGACGTCTTTTCGGCCATCGAGCGATTTGCGAAAAGAGGACAAGTTTGATGAGTTCACCGAGAATGAATCTGAAACACAAGGATTAGATTTCCCCTGAAATCCACGGGGGAATTTTGAGCAGGGATTAAATCGATAAACTGACAGGAGAAACGCTTAAGGCAAAAAAGATATTTTGGTTCAGTCCAAACCGGATGCAGCCAAGGCAAGGTTTGAGCAGCTTGAGCATGGATGAAGGCAGCCAGCTCTCTCCCAGAGGCGTGGGAAACGCGATTTGTTTCTGAGGAAGGGGGCAGGGGGGCACAGAATCCCAGGCCCAATGCCATGAGGGAGGGAGAGTTCAGGTCAGGGTTTGAGGAGCTGCTCAGCCCTGGGGGATGATCCAAGCACCCGCTCCAAGGCCCTGGTCCCTGTTAGCCCTGCTGCTAACTTGCTGTGTGACCTTGGGCAAATCTCTACTGCTCTCTGGGCTTCAATTTTCTCATCCCTAAAGTGGGAGATGAGATTGGACTAGATGGTCTCTGAAGTCCCTGAAGTCAGGGAGGTAGGGACTGGAATTAGAGGGAGATCTGGGTGGTCTGAGATCAGCTCCAAAGCTTACCAGCTGTGTGACCTCGAATAAGTTGCTTGACCTCTGTGAGCATCAGTTTCCTCTGAAGTAAAATGGGGTCATAATATTTTTATTGCTTCCCTTACAGAGTTGTTGGGAGGAAAACACTTTCTTTGTAAACCTTGAAGGGCAATAGGAACCATTATTGTCCCTCCTTACTGGCTTCTGGAGCAAGGAGTCTTACTCAGAGGATTTCTATTAAAAATGCCAGGGGGCAGCTAGTTGGCACAGTGGATGGCACAGTGGATAGAGCACCGGCCCTGGAGTCAGGAGAACCTGAGTTCAAATCCGGCCTCAGACACTTAATAGCTGTGTGACCCTGGGCAAGTCACTTAACCCCAATTGCCTCACCAAAAAAAAAAAGAAAAAAGAAAAAAGAAAAAAGAAAAAAAGAAAGAAATGCCAGGGAAGTGGTGAACGTGTGAAGGTGTGAGGTGTGTGACATCTTCTATATTAACCAACTTCTTCCTGTTCAACCCAAGTCCTGAGGTGCCCACTCCAGAAATCCAACCTCATCTACTGGGACTTTTCAAAAATCACTGTCTGTTTCTCTCACATTATTTCCTTTGATTGGAAAAATCTGCTTTCTCCCCAGCCCTGCCTCCTCATCCCTAACCGCTCCCTATTGAAATCCTCCCCATCCTTTAACGATAACTCAGGTGCCTCAACCCCTTTCTTGCATTGGATTGATTTCATCTTAAATTTGACTGGTCTAAATCCAAACCCATTATCTTTCCCCCATCAAAAAAAAAAACCAACAACAACAAAACAACCCCCCAAATGACCCAACAACAACACCACCCCCCTTTCCTAATGTGCCTATGATTGTTGAGGGCACTGCCATCCTCCCCATCACCCCAGCTTGAAACCTGTGTCATCCTTGATGCCTCACTGTCCCACCCCCCATACACAATCGATGGCCAAATTCTGTTATTTCTACCTTTGTAACAACTCTTCTATGCACTCCCCTCCTCTCCTCTGACATTGCCACCATCTTGGCGCTGGCCTTCATCTCTTTATGCCTGAGCTATTGCCATGGCCTGCTGGGTGGGTCGGCTTGCCTCAGAGCCCTCCCCATTCCAATTCATCCTCTACTTGACTGTCAAAGTGATCCTCCATTTAAAATGCAGCTCTGACCATTTCTGTCGACTCCAGTGACTCCCGTCCCCTCCAGGATCAAATATAAGATTCTCTGCTGGGCTTTCGAAGCCCTTTACAGCCTAATCTCCTCCCACCTTTCCAGTCTTCTCCCCCCCTTTTTTTCTTTTTTTTCCCCATTCTTCTTATATCTTATTCCTTTCCACCTCCTATTTGTTTCAGTGACACCGGCTTCCTGGCTGTTCCCTGCATAAGATACTCCATCTCCCAATGCAGAACATTTTCACTTGCTCTTCCCCCGTGCCTGAAACTTCTTCCTTCTCATTTCTGACCCCTGGCTTCCTTGGTTTCCTCCAAGTCTCAGTTGAAGTCCCACCTTGTTAGGCCTGATCCTATGTCTTCCCTTTGAGATGCTCTCCAGCTCATTCTGTACAGATCTTGTTTGTACATAGTTTATAGCTGCCTCCTTCATGAATGTTCTTGGAAGCAGGATTGAGTTTTGCCTCTCTTGTGTCCCTGGGGCACACCACGGTGCCTGCCACATAAAGGTGAATTGATGAAACGACTTTGAATTCCTGCAAACCTTTCTTTGTAAGAGGTGCTAACATTATACTTATTCTTCTGCAATTCTGTTTTACAAACAAAGGTCAGGAGGACCTGTGGGACCTTTTTCTGTACTCATCACTTTCGTATGTATGTATGTATGTATGTGTAATGATTGGAATGATGCCACCTATTGGAGACTTGCTGTGGGAAAGCTCCGCCATGAGGAAAATGCCTCAGAGGGCAAGGCCACGTGGCTTTTCCTTGGCATCAGGAAATGACATTTGCTCATGGGTGCTGTCTATCAAGGCTACCAGCCAATCAACTTGAGGAGTCTCCTATTTTCTGGGAGGAGACAGGAAGGAGGAAAGAGAGCCTGAGCGGAGAGCTCGCTCTTCTTTTTGGGGTTCCTGACTTGATGGTGGTGGTGGGCAGATGACTTCACAGGAAATTTGAGGAAAGATAAGAATGCCAGGCTGTTGGAATTCTGTTCTCAATCTTTTTCTTTCTATTTTTCAATAAACCCTTAAAAACCTAAACTCGTTTTATCAGTGATTTTAGTCAGTTTCCCCCAAAACTGAATCCACATTTAGAATCTTAAATTACACATATGTATGTATATATGTATATATATGACAGTGACTTCTGTCCTAGGACGGAATGTGGATTCAGCACACTGGTATAAATCCTGTGATCTTTCTATGACACTGCACTGCTCAGTATCTAGGGACCTGACCCTTCAGGATGGTGGCAGTGACAGCTGTTGGGCTGTTTGCCCAGCTAGAGACAGCTAGGTGACACATTGAATAAAGTGCTGGCTCTGGAGTCAGGAAAACCTGAGTTCAAATGCAGACTCAGTTACTAGCTTAGGAAAACCACTTAACTTATTTTCCTCAGTTTTCCCATCTGTAAAATAAGAATTATATATATATATATAAAACATACAAACATGTAATATACATTACATAATATATAACATGTAAATATGTAATATACAAATATATAATATATAAAAACCATACATATACATACACACATGTGTGTGTGTGTATATATATATATATATATATATATATATATATATATATATGGTTTTGGGGGGGCAGGGCAATGAGGGTTAAGTGACTTGCCCTGGGTCACACAGCTAGTAAGTGTTAAGTATCTGAGGTCGGATATGAACTCAGGTCCTCCTGAATCCAAGGCCAGTGCTTTATCCACTATACCACCTAGCTGCCCCATAAAAAGAATAATATTAGCACCAACCTCCCATGATTGTTGTGAGGATCACATTTGTAAAATGCTTAACAGTTCTTGGCACATAGTAAGTTTTATATAAATGTGCTTTTATTTTTTATTAATTATTATTAACTTGTATTTCTTCCTCTTCAATTCAATGGATGTGTTAAATTGAATTGAATTCCTCTGATGGGCAAGATGGGTGTCTGGGAGGCTATTTAGGAGGATTTGGGGGGGGGGGCAGGGCAATGAGGGTTAAGTGACTTGCCCAGGGTCTCACAGCTAGTAAGTGTCAAGTGTCTGAGGTTGGATTGCTTTATCCATTGCACCACCTAGCTGCTCCCAGGAGGATATTATAATAATTTGGTCAGGATTGGTGCCTATTAGAATGTTAAGGAATAGACCAATGTAAGCCATATGGTAGATCTTGAATCAAAAAAACAGGACTGGAAAATTGGATGTTAGGTGTGAACTCAGGGAAGAGTCAAGGGTGACTCTGAAGTTACAAATATAGGTAACTGGGTGATTGGGGGGGGTAATTTTCACAATCGAAGAAAAGAATTTTGGAGCAGGAACTGTTTTAGGAAGGAGTGGGGCAGTCGGGTGGGAAATACTCAGCTGGGTTTTGAATGTGTTGATTTTGAGATGCTGATAGAACATCTGGGTGAGATGTCTTGGAAGTAGCTATAGAAAGATTTGGGATGGCTATGTAGATTTGGGAGTCATCTGTGCAGAGATGATAACGGGACCCTTGGGAGCTCCATGAGGTCACTGCAGGAGAGAAGGCAGAAGTAGAAGGGAAAAGGGCTGAGCTTGGAGGGAAGGAGCTGTCTGGCAGGGAGAAGGAGAGTCAGGATGAGTGTCAAGGAAAGCGGAGAGTATTTAAGAGGGACTGTGCCAAAAACTGCAGAGGGGTCAAGGAGGATGGAGTTAGCAGTTACAAAATCCATTGGGTGACCCCGGAGGGAGGAATTTCAGTAGGGTGGTGGGGTCAGAAGCCAGATTGCAAGAAGTCGAGGAGGACTGGGAGGTGGGAGGCCGGGAAGTTCTGTAGAGAAAAGACAACTCTTTCTAAGAATTTGGCAAGGAAATGGAAGCGGGTTAGAGGGTGATGGATTGAGGGGATGGCTGGGTTAGGTGAAAGGTTGGGAGATTTGAGGCATGTTTGTAAGCATCAGGAAAGGAGCCAGTTGATAGGGAGGAGGGATGGAAAACATCCAGTCCCCTCCTCTGGATGCAGGAATACTCTTTGACGCTTCCCTGACTAGAGATCAAGGGCAGGCTCAGCAGGCGTCTCTCCTTCACTAGCATCCAAGAGACACGTGGGCTAGAAAGATAGGCCGGTGGCAAGTTGTGGAAGGCTTTGAATACTAGGCTAAGAACTTGGTTTAGTAGGCAATGGGGAGCTACTGCGGGTTTTTTTTTTTTAATAGTTTGGTAGGACAAAGGGATTCTAGCTTTGTTTCTTGCACAAGATCTCCCAACTCAGTCTTTTCACTGGCTGTGCCCTATAGCTAGAATATTCTCCTTCCACATCTTTTTCCTGGCTTCCTTCAAGTCTCAACTAAAATCCCAACTTCTACAAGAACCCCTTCCCAAAGCCCCATAATGGAAATGCTTCTTTTTCTGTTGTTATCTCCAATTAATCCTGTATATTTCTTATTTTTTTTTAAATTTTCTGTGCATTGTCTCCTGCATTAGACTGAGTTCTTTGTGTTTTTTCGTTTGTTTTGCTTTTTTTTTTTTTTTTTTGCGGGGCAGTGAGAGTTAAGTGACTAGTCCGGGGTTACATAGCTAGTAAGTGTCAAGTGTCTGAGGCCGCATTTGAATTTAGATCCTCCTGAATGCAGGGCCGGGCTTTATCCACTGTGCCACCTAGCTGCCCCTAGATTGAGTTCTTTGAGAGCAGGACTGTCTTACTTTTCTGTGTATCCTCAGTGCTTAGCACAGTGCCCGGAACATAGTAGGCACTTCTTGTTGTTCAGTCATTTCAGTTGCGTCTGACTCTCCATGACCCCATTTTATGTTTTCTTGGTAAAGATATTAGACTGGCTTGCCATTTCCTTCTCCAGCTCATTTGACAGATGAGGAAACTGAGGCAAGCAGAGTGAAGTGACTTGCCCAGGGTCACACAGCTAGGAAGTGTCTGAGGCCGGATTTGAACTCAGGTCTCCCAGACTTCAGTCCAGGTGCTCCATCCAGTGTACCACCTAACTGCCAAAGTGAGAGATGAGGCGTACTAGTGGGTACTTAATAAATGTTTATTTACTGACTGACTTAGAGAGTCAGATGTGACCTTAGTGGCAATTTATTTCAAGCCTTCATTTTGTAAAGCAGGAAACGGAGGCCCTGAGGGGGAAAGTGACTCCCCCAAGGCGATGCAGCTTCTGGAGTAAATGGTAGATTTTTGGATTTTAACTTGATGTACTCTCTCCCTTGTCCCATTTCCCATTCCTCTTCCCATAGCATCCTCCACTTCATTATCCTCTCATACCCTTCACCATCCTGTTTTCTCTCCTCTAGACACTCTCCAATTCATCGAGTTTCTTCTTCTTCTTTTTTTTTTTTCAGGGCAATGAGGGTTAAGTGACTTGCCCAGGGTCACACAGCTAGTTAAGTATCAAGTGTCTGAGGCTGGATTTGAACTCAGGTACTCCTGAATCCAAGGCCAGTGCTTTATCTACTGCGCCACCTAGCTGCCCCCGAGGTTCTTCTTAAATGGTGGTGTCCAGCAGTGAATGAACACTGCTTTGAGCTTTGAGGAGGTCAGGTCACAGTGCGACTCTGTCTTCCCTATTCTTGGAAGTGGTTTCCACAGAACTATCTGGTTGAGTCTGACCTTTGGGACACACCTGACTATCCTTGCATCTTCGGAACTCCCTACCAGGGAAGCCAAAACTGGAGAACAGAAAAGAATCTGGCTTAGCCCAGGCCAGGGTTCAGTATAGAGAATATTAGAATTCTCCCTAAGAAGGCCATAAAACCATGGACTCTTGGCACTGCCAAGGTATCTAGCTCATGACCTGCTTAAAACAAAGGTCACCTTGCAGAGTTCCCTACAAATGTGAAGGCTTATAGTTACAGAAAGCTCACCACCACTAAAGGCAGCCTGATACACTTTGAGACAGCTCTTAGAGAGCTCATATTGGGCAGAAAACCCACTTCTCCTCAACTTCTTCCCATTGTTCATGGCTTTGCCCTCTGGGAAGCCCTTCAAATCTTTGAGGGTAGTATTCATGGCCCCAACACCATCTTCTCTAGGATAGTCATCTCCGTGTCATTTCCCTAATCCTTTTATGGTATCCCTTCAAATGGTAAAGTTGAAAGGGAGCTTTCATCTAATCCAATTCCCTATCCTTCCTGCCCTTATTCCATTTGGTCAGCCTTAGCTGGATGGTCCAATGGCTTGTCTCTCTTTCCTCATCATTCTTGACTTCTCTGTAGTATTTGGCACTGTTGAATATCTTCTCCTCCTGGAAACTCTCTCCTCTCTGGGTTTTTATGATGCTAATCTCTCCTTGTTTTTCTTCTCTCTGTGGGATTACTCCTTCTTAATCTTTGCTTGATCTTCATCTGCATCACACTCACTTACTGTGGGTGCCCCCAAGATTCTATCCCCCCAAGATGAATATCTATTCATCTTTTTTCTCTTTATACTTTGCTCACTTGATGACTTCATCCATTTTCATGGGTTCAATGATCATCTCTGTACAGATGATTCCCAGCCAGTTCTAGTTTCTCTCTCTTGAGTTCCAATCACACACCAGCAACTGCTAATTGGACATTTCCAACTGGATGTCTCATGGGCATCTCAAACACAAGATGTCCAAAACAGAACTCATTTTCTTTCCCACCAAATGCCTCATTCTTCTGAATGTTCCTATTTCTGCCAAGGGCATTTTCCTTGTGAACCCAGGTTGGCAACCTCAGCATCATCCTTGACTCCTCACTCTCATTCTCCCTAGATATCCACTCAGTTGCCAGATCTTGTAATTTCTATCTCCAAATATATTTGTATCTAGGTTTCTACAAATCTGGGCAACATTTGCATAGATAGCCTTTTAAGGCTTTTGAAAAGCACTTTGCAAATATCATCATATTTGATTTTTGTAATAACCTATAAGGTAGGTACTATCATTATTTCCATTTTATAAATAAGGAAACAGGTTGAGTGGTGAAGTGACTTCCTCAGAGCTATATATCAAATAAGTGTGTGGGGCAGGATTTGAACTCAATTCTTCCTGACTTAAAGTTAGGTATTCTAGGCACTATGCCACCTATCTGTCTCACTTGCTCTCTCATTTACACTTGCTGAGCTCTCATTGACCCCATTCTCATTCTTTAAAAATTTTTTCCAATCACATGTAAAAACAATTTTTAATATTCACTTTTAAAAATTTTGGATTGCAAGTTCTCCCTCTCCCTCCCTGCCCTCCCCCATTATTGACAAGGAAAGCAATTTGATATAGGTTATACATGTGCAGACATGTAAAACATTTTCATATTAGTCATGTGTGTGAAAGAAAACAGATTAGGGGCAGCTAGGTGGCGCTGTGGATAGAGCACCGGCTCTGGATTCAGGAATACCTGAGTTCAAATTTGGCCTCAGGCATTTGACACTTACTAGCTGTGTGACCCTGGGCAAGTCACTTAACCCCAACTGCCTCACCAAAAACAAAAAACAAAACAAAACAAAACAAAAGAAAACAGATTAAAAAAAGCAAAGTAAAGAAAGTAAAAAAGTTTCCTTTGCTCTGCATTCAAAAGCATTTTTCATCATAAGTTCCTCAGAACTGTCTTGGATCATTGTATTTTTGAGAATAGCTGGTCATTTACAGTTGATCATCATACAATATTGCTGTTGCAATGTACGATGTTCTCCTGGTTCTGTTCACTTCACTTTGCATCAGTTCATGTTAATCTTTCCAGGTTTTTCTGAAAGGAAGAGCTTTCAATCTAGGAAGTGTCTGAGACCAGATTTGAACACAGGAAGATGAATCATCCCGATTCCAGATGCTGTATGCACTATGGTTCCACCTAGCTGCTCTGTGATGTAGACTGGCTATGTGACCATTGAGAAGTCCCATAATTTTTCTGAGCCTCAGTTTCCTCATCCACAAAATGGGGATAATCACATCTCTAGTAGCTCCCTTATGATACTGTTGTTATTATTTCATGAACTCACTCAATACAAATATTAGCTTTCTTTCAATCCATACCAAGGCCACTTTCCAAACTTCAAATACCATCCAAGGGGAATGACAATGGGGGGATAGGGAAAGAGTTATTGAAAAGTGATGAGAGGGGCAGCTAGGTGGCACAGTGGATAAAGAACTGGCCCTAGATTCAGGAGGACCCGAGTTCAAATCCAGCCTCAGACACTTGACACTTACTAGCTATGTGACCCTGGGCAAGTCACTTAACCCTCATTGCCCCATTAAAAAAAAGTGATGAGAGGGGGCTTAGGGCTGTAAAATTAAAAAACAAAACAAAACATTTAACCCCTCCCCCCACAAAAACAACAAACCACTTGTTCCCGAATCCAGCACTCATATGACCCTGTCAGTTTTCACAATGGGACAGCTGTTTTTTAAGCATCTGGCCAGAGCAGTTCATTCTCTTAATCCTGTGGGTTAGAACTCTTTCTATGAAACCTGTTGTATTTTCAAGTCGCCAACCCTCTCTAATGTAGGCAGGAAATAGGCATCATGCACGCTCAGTTTATCTGGTCAGGCCTGACATCCCCGAGATCCAAGACATCTGCGTGGCCCTCTGCTGCTCACTGCATTTGTCTGGCTCGAGTTCTGCCCTATGCCTTCCAACAGGGCACAAGAATTCTGGCAGAGTGGGATGAGGGATTAAGGTTATAGTGGATACCATATTTCATTTAAAGTCAGGAAGACCTAGTTTCAAATCCTCTCTCTTAAACTTACTTTGGAAGCCTCGATTTCCTCATCTGTAAAACAGAGACCAAAGGACCTACCTCACAGGGTTGTTGTGAGGTTAAAATGAGATAATATAGGCAAAGGACTTTGTGAACCTAAAAGTACAATATGAATGTCAGTTATTATTATAATTCTCCACCCTGCCACCACGCCCTCTTGGCCACATGAGCCTGTTCCTGAGGGTTTATTCATAAGGGACAAGAGAGTAGACAGATTGAGAAATAAAACAACATAGGAAGGTCATTAACTATGTGGGTTGAAAGAAAACTCCCCTGGCCCAGACTGAGTGACTCCTAAGCTTTCTTTTTTTTCCCTTTTCAAGGCAGTGAGGGTTAAGTGACTTGCCCAGGGTCACACAACTAGTAAGTGTCAAGTGTCTGCGGCTGGATTTGAACTTGGGTCCTCCTGAATCCAGGACCGGTGCTTTATACACTGCACCACCTAGCTACCCCCAACTCCTAAGTTTTCTAACCAAATTACCTAGGCTTGAAAATGTTAAGGACCTCAGAGATCTTCTAAGTCCCATTTTACAGGTGGGGAGGCTGAAGCCCAGATTAAGTGACTTGGGACTTGCCCAATTCAAACACAGCAAAACTGGTCAAGATTAAAACAAACAAACAAACCCAAACCAGTGTGCTTCCTACCATGCCACTGGTCCAGAGAGCCTCTCCCTTGCTTAAAAACAAACCAGCATCAAGCCCATTCCTAGGGTATACCCACAGAACCCATCCCCACTAGAAGAATCCCAGTGGGTGGAGAGCTGGAGGGGGCCTCCTGGAGGAGGGCTGTTCTCATTGGCTCAGGGCCAGGCTGGCTCGGGTAAGGAGAGGAGCTCATGTTTAGACAGCACCGAGGCACTTTGCTCACAATGAGAAACTGGAATAACGTCACTTTTCATTTCTATAGAGGACAGAGGGCCTTTCACAGAAAGACAAAACAATTTATCTTTGAAAGGACACCTTTTGGTTGGCCATCATTTTCATTTCTAAATATAATCCCACTAGCCCAACCCAGGGAAACATTCCTTATAACAAACGGCAGAAAGAGGAAAAAACAAACCCTATGAGTCTTTAGAGCTGACCAACATGATGGGATTGAGGTGCATTTCCTCAGTTCTTTTCCAGGGCCACCCTTCTGGGTCATTGTAACTACAAGGCTTTCAAGTTCTTTTTTTTTTTTTTGGTGAGGCAATAGGGGTTAAGTGACTTGCCCAGGGTCACACAGCTAGTAAGTGTTAAGTGTTTGAGACTGAATTTGAACTCAGGTCCTCCTGAATCCAGGGCTGGTTCTTTATTTACTGCGCCACCACTAGGTTCTTTTTTTAAAAATTCTTTCTATTTACATTGTTGTAGCACCCCAGACTCAAATACAAAGCCCTCATTTTGGCAATCGAAACCATATATAACCTGGCTGCCTCCTACCTCCACAGTATCTCATGTTAATCCCCCTACCCTAGATCCAGGGACACTTGGCCTCCTTGCTCTTCCTTAAGCACAATACTCCATCTCGGGCCTATGTGCCCTTTCACTGTCTGTCCTCCAAGCTGGGAATTCACTTTCTTCTCATCTCCACCTCCTGCCTTCTTTGGCTTTCTCCAAGTCCCAGGTAAAATCCATTCTCCATCCTTCTAAATGCTAGCCACCCCTCTTCTGAATATCTCTGCATTACTCTTTTCATATCTCATTGTATGGAATGATTTGCATGTTGTCTCTCCCCATAAGACTGTGAGCTACTTGAAGGCAGGGACTGACATTTTTTTAAACCTTTCGTTGTATCCCCAGCACTGAGCACATAATGCCTGGTACACAGTAGGTGCTTAATCAGTGCTTATTGACTGATTTTAATCCCCTAAACTACCTGAATTACTCTGGCCAAGTCACACAAGCTTTTCCCCAGTCCTCCTTAATCCTTGTGCCTTTCCTCTAAGACTTTCTATAATCTATCCTGTCTATATCTTGTTTGTACATAGTTGGTTGCATGTTGTCTTCCTAATTAGACTCTGAGCTCCTTGAAATCAGGGATTGGTTGAGTGTCTTTTTGTATCCTTACCACTTTAGGGCAGTGCCTGGAATATACTAGGTGCTTAATAAATGCTAGTTGACCTCCTCAGTACAATGAAGGGGTTTCACCAGGTCGCCCCTACCTCTGTGCACGCTATCTTTCATCTGGGTTGTTTGTTTCACCCTGCATCAGTTCTTATGAATCTTCCCAAGTTTCTTGGAATTCTTCATACTGATTGGTGGTTTCTTACAGCAGCACAGTAACATCCCTCTTACATTCATTGTTTCTAATTCTTTGCTACTAGAAAAAAAAAAAAAGCACTATGATGGATCTGTTGGTCCAGATGGGACTTTTCTTCCTGTCTTGGACCTCCCTGCAATATGCAGCTAGGAGGGGGATTTCTGGGTAAAAGGTTATGGTACACTCTTGTCTGTGTGTGTGTGTGTGTGTGTGTGTGTGTGTGTGTGTGTGTGTGTGTGTGTGTGTGTGTGTGTAATTATAAATGCCCATTAACACTTACGGAGTTGCTGGGGGAGTGCAGGGATTATCATTCTCATTGGAGCAGGAAGCTGAATCTCCAAGACTTGCCCCCAAACCATCGGATCATTGGGTTTTGACCTGAAAGGAACCTGCGGGACTACTTAGCCCAACCTCATCATTTGAAAGGGGAAGTGAGCACCCCAAGGCCATGGGGGTAGAAAGTAACAAAGCAGACCCTCTGCCGTCCCATCCAGTCCTTTTCCTGCCGAAACCAGGGTTTTCCTCCTCCAATTCATCCCCATGGTAATGTTCCTAAAACACAGCTCTGACTGTGTCACATCCCCGTTCTAAACCTCCAGTGGCTCCCCACTGCTTAGTAATTAGGTCCAGTTTGTTCATCTGGGCATTTAGGGCTCTCCATTACCTGGCCCTGGCCTCCTTTTCCAGCCTTCTCTCTCCTATACAGCTTGCCATTTGTCAAGCATTTCAGTCTCTGTTCCTCTGCTTGCACCTTCCCTTATACCTGGAATGTCTTCCCCGGCATCTCCCCTTACAGGAATTCCCAGAGTCTTCCAAGGCCCAGCTAAAGTGATACTTCTGCCAGGAAGTGTTCTGGGATTGCTCCCAGACAAAAGTAGTTGTCTAGGGGAGACAGGGGAGAAGGATAGAACCGGGTCCTGCTCTCGGGGAATCCAGTTTAACTGGAGAACAAAAAATAACTTCATGAAGCTAATAGAGAACAACAATTTGAAGCCCATCTGTAGTCCAGACTCTCAGCGTGGGCTGATATAGCAAGGGAAGGATTCTTTTTTTTTTTTTTTTTTTTTTTTGGCGGGGCAATGGGGGTTAAGTGACTTGCCCAGGGTCACACAGCTAGTAAGTGTTAAGTGTCTGAGGCCGGATTTGAACTCAGGTACTCCTGAATCCAGGGCCGGTGCTTTAACCACTGCTCCATCTAGCTGCCCCCAAGGGAAGGATTCTTAGAAGAGATGGGACTAGGTTGAGCCCTGAAGGATGGGGCAGGACTGGAGAGAGGGCAAGGAGGGTGAAGGCACTTAGCCTGGCATTTCCCCCTGGGCTTTCTTGGCTCACAGGCTGAGGACAGAAAGACAGTTTTGTTCAACATCCCTGATAAAGTCAATTCTTTTATTAGCTTTGCAGCAGCTGTTAACAGCTGTGGAGCGGAAATCCTCACCCTTCCCAGAGGCCAATGGACTAGGGCTAGATGGAAAAACATTGGAATGCATTTTGGAACGGGAGTGCCAACTTTTGCTCTTTTAGAGAAACTGAAGGTCTGACCCAAGCATCCTCTCTTCCCCAAGAGATGCCTAGCTCTCCAGAGCTGAGGAGAAAAGCAGTATTGTGCAAAAAAGCCATGGAACTGGAGTCAGAGCACCTGGATTCTAACCCTTGATCCACCCTCCAGCATCATTTTGCCTCTCTGAGACTCAGTTTCCTCCTCTGTAAAATGGGAATAATAATCTTTCTCTAAACTAATTTGTAGAATTATTGGGAGGAATGTGTTTTATAAACCTCATGGTACCATAGAAAAGGGAACTAGAATTATTTGGGCACCAAATCTTTTTTCTAAGTGTAATGATCCCTGAATCTTTCATGTGGATAGGACACATTTCCTACATTTTAAAACAGAGGGCACTGGGGCAGCTAGGTGGCAAAGTGGATAAAGCACCAGCACTGGATTCAGAAGGACTTGAGTTCAAATCCGGCCTCAGACACTTGACACTTACTAGCTGTGTGACCCTGGGAAAGTCACTTAACCCCCATTGCCCCACCAAAAAACCCCAAACCAAAACAGAAGGCACTGATAATAACTCTAATTTCTAAAAAGCCCCTTAAGATTCACAAAGCTTTGTCCTCACAATAGTCCTTCAAGGAAGGCAGTGAGAGTATTACTGCCGCCATTTTGCAAATGGGGAAACTGAGCAAGGGAGAGACACTAAATGCAAGTCATTAGATAGATTAATTTGTCAGCATATCAGAGCAGGGAGAGGCTGGAGGGGAAAGGACCTTTTTGGAGGCTTCACGGGTGAGTCAATAAGGACTTGGGTATGTCCAGATTTACTGAAATTTCCATCTGCTTGAAGATTTCATCCTTAGCCTGAGTACAAGGACCCATGGATCTGATATCACCATTGACAGAGATATCCTTGTACTTCTCAGCAGTAAACTCAACTTTGCTCATGTTAAAGTTCTTCCTGCTGGGAAGTACAGACTTCCAGCAAAAGTTTTTCTTTTAAAGTTATATAAAGGTTAAGGCTGCACCCAGACTTTGGGGACACCCTGTATATTAGAACACTGTAAACCTCCCCAAATCTCAGAGCTGGAAGGCACCTCATCTAATCCAACGTATAGACCGGAAGCAGGAATCTTCTTTACAATTCAAGTGAGTGAACATTTGGTATCTGCTTGAATACTTCTGGGTGACAAGGAATTTCCCACCTCCAGAGGCAGCCTATTCTAATTTTTTTTTGTGTGTGTGGGGCAATGAGGGTTAAGTGACTTGCCCGGGGTCACACAGCTAGTAAGTGTCAAGTGTCTGAATCTGGATTTGAACTCAGGTCCTCCTGAATCCAGGGCTGTGTTTTATCCACTGCACCACCTAGCTGCCCCCATTCTGGTTTTTTTGACAGTCCATAATGGGACATAATCTTCAAGATCTAGTATGATCAAGACAGAGGTCAACAGGACCAATGCTTTGCTCATTCTCTACACTAGACATCTACCCATTGTTTTTGTTCTTCACAGGAACAGATGATGCTTTCTAAAGGAGTTATATAATTTGGGAAAATGGGAAACTTCTTTGGGCCCTCATCTTTCAATGTAGACTCTTAGACCAAGATGGCATATGATATAGGGTTCTACGTACCACATTTGAAGCAAGGCTCTGACAATCTAGAACTTTTCTAGAGGAGGGTTGACCAAGATGGAGGGAGGCCCAGATACCATGCCATATAAGAATTGATTGGAAAAGAGAAGATTTGGGGTGGGGTATGATCTTTAAGTATTTAAAGGACTATCACGTGGGAGAAGGATGAGACCTGTTTAGCTTAATGTCAGAGGGCAGAACAAGGAACAATGGGTGTAAGGTAGAAGGAAGCAGATTTAGGTCTGATTTAAGGAATAACTCCAACTACTCAACAAATATTTCTTAAGTGTCTACTAAGGTCAAGGAAGAGATTAAAGGTGCCCCAAGGTGGAATGGGATGCCTTGGGTGGTAATGGATTCCCCATCATGCTGTAAGGGATACTATAGAGGAAATTCCTACTCAGAATAGACTGAGACATCAGTCTTCTGATCTCCTGTTATTTTGGGACCTATCATCTCTACCTGTGCAGAAAGTATTAGGGACCCACAGGACATGGCAGCAGATAAATCAAATTGATTTGCTCTCTTGTTTGGGTTAGGGTGATGAGGGTCACGGAGATACCTGAAACCCTAATGTTGTTCATCTTTTATTTTTAAAGACCAATGACATCACACACAGGGTGATGTCTTCAAATCCTAATACATCAGGATGAAAAGAAGTTTGGCATAGAGGGTAGAATCCTGAACCAGGATTCAGGAAGATGTGAGCTAAAATCCTTCCTCTGATGCATATTAGTTATGGGACTCCAGGCTGGTTCTTAATCTCTCTCAACCTCAGTTTCCCTATTTGTAAAATGGGCATAATAAAGCACCTACTTCCCAGGGTTGTTGTGAGGATCAAATGGGAGAACAGATGTAAAATCTGGGAAACCTTATAGTGCTTTATAAAGCTAGCTGTTTATTATTATTATTGTTACCTTTATCATTACATTTTGTAAACCCTACAGTACTATAGAAATGTTATCTTCTTTATTATCATCATCACCACCACCAATCATTATTATTTCTGATGGTGAACATGAATAAGCAGCCCTGACAGAACAGGAACTATTTTGGTAACAAGGGCACCCAAAGATGGGAAGGAGGAAGACCAGAGGCTGGACCAAATGAGGCTCAATGGAAGGAAATGGAGTTTAGACAGAAGAAGATAAGAATTAGTGGAGACAAGATGGTGGCCTTCAACTCTCTAAAGGGTTGTCATGTAGCAGAGGAATTAAGACTTGTTCTACTTGGCCCCCGAGGTCAGGAGACAGATAACACAAACTTCTTCATGATTAGAGAAGTCCAAAAGGGAAATGGGCTGGCTTAGGTAACAGTGAGCTCCCTGTCATTGGGCATCTTCCCCTGGGCCCTGGATGGTACCTGCTTCCAGAGGAGTAGAGGAGATTCCTGCTTCACTCCTGGGTCAGACTGGGTCTCCTCTGACGTCTTTCACAGATCCCAGAGTCTAGGGTTCCATACATAGGGCACAGGCAGCTGGTTTCCCAGGAGGGCCATAGGAAGGACTCCAAGCTCATTCTCCAAGGTGGGGGAAGGGCATGAACTTGGAACCAGATCTGGGTTGTTCTGGGTCTGAGCTAAGACACCGAGATGAAGTCAAGCATATTGGAGAGCCGCTCAAGAAAGCAAGACAGGTGGCCCTGGGGCCCATGAATGCCTGGTGGGGAAGAAAAGAGCGTTTGTGTCTAGCACATTGGGGAAATTGTTCCAAAGCCAGCCTTCTGTGAAAGCAGCCTTGAGCACTTGCCAAGGGGAGGGAAACCTTCAGTTATCAGATTTCAGAGTGACTCCAATTGAATTTTTTTTTTTTTTTTGCTCCCTCTCCATTATGTATGACTTTCCCAAGTTTGTGAAATCTGAGTTTCCTCATGTAGGGGAAAGAAAACACATGTTTCCCCCTTGTCGTTTGGCATCAGGATGCCCCATCACATACACAATTCATTTCAGGCATCATCATCAACCTTGTCCCATGGATTGAGTAATCACCAGCATTGCAGTTTCTGAACATGGAAATTCTCTCATTTGACCCTGACAATAGCCTTGTGATGGAGTCAGGGCAGGAGTTGTTTTGTATGTCCATTGGCTAGATGAGGAAACTAAGTTTCAGGAAGGTGAGGTGACTTGGACAGGGTCCCACTGCTCCTTAGCAGCTAAAACTGAAACTAAAATCATAGCCTCCTACATCGATCAAGAAACATGCCAGTAACTACACCAGGTACTGTGGATACAAAGAATAAAACAGTGCCTACTCTCAAAGAGCTTCCATTATTTTTTTCCTCCTTTTAAAAAATATTTTTCCAGTCTGAATTTAACAAACACCAAATAGGACAGGCATTTCCATATGTATGTGTGTATATATGTGTATTTTATACATATACCTGCACACATATATTAAAACAGAATAAGAAGGTTACACTTCAAACTGAAAATCTCTATTATGTATAGCTTGCTTTTCTGTTTAAGTATATAATATATTCAACCTGTAACTTTCAAAGCTGTCCTGCTTGTCTGTGCTTCTTCTGGCCTTCCTTCTGATCTCTTTCTTTTAAAAAAAAAGATTACTCAGTGGACCTTTTGACTTCCTTTTCTTGTCTTTTTTTTTCTTTTTTCTTTTTGCTACTCTATCCCCCCTTGCCCTCCTACATCCCACCATTGGGGGAAAAATAGAAAAACAAAACCATTGTAACAAATACAAGTGGTCAAGCCATATCCAAAAATGTCCAGCTTGTTCTTAATTTTGAGTATTCAGCAAGAGATGAATAAAGACCTTGCATTTTAAATTTGGAAATGACCTTGTCAAAGGTCATCTGACTCCACCTCCTCCCTGCTGGATAAATCTGTCCTGCATCCTTTCTGATGTGGTCCTTCCTAATCTATGTGAAGACTTCCAGTGGTTGAACTCTTGAGTCAGCCCTTATTTTATTGGAAAGCTCTTCTTTATTTTGCATCACAATGTGCCTCCCTGAAGCAACTTAGAGGCAAGCTGACACAAAGGTAAGAATAGTGGCTTTGGAGATAGAGGACACAGGTTCAAATCCCAGACCTGCTGTTTGTGATCTTGGGCATAATTGCTTAAACATTCTGGCCTTCAGTTTCCTCATATGCTTAAAAACAACGAAGGTATTGGACTGGATGATTTCTGAAGTCCCTTCTGGTTTCCAATCTATGATCCCTCATTGGTTTTGGTTCTGCCCTTCAGGAGTTAGGCAGAACAACCCTTATCTCAGGTGTCATGATAAACACAATGTGGAATTTGGCCTTGACATCTGTTACCAGTTACATTAAATTCTTTAATTTCTCATAAAGGCATGAGGATAATTAGGCAGCTGATGCAAAATGTGATGAAACAAAGATAAAAATTCTTTTCTTAATTAATATCACAATTGCCTTCTCAATTTATTCCCCACAGGGGGCTTTACAGTAATATTAAGTTAAAAAATTTTGTTTTTATTATAGCTCTAAAAGATTCTGAATTTCCTTAGACATGTTTTGGAGAACTCTCGTTGTCTGATGTGGTTATTGGCAAAGCTATTTAAAGTTGTGGTAAGATCAATTTTGTAAGAAACTTTCCAGCTGATTGTCAGTATCTCAAATACCTGACTTTCACTCCACGACTGCACCCAGAGGACATCCCAAGAATCATCTGAGAAAAGACTTCAGAAGACTTGAATAGACATTTTCCTGTTTTCCTTTTCCCCATTGCATACATACACTTTTTGTAATATCCACCTACTAAAGGGGAGTGCCCCCTTTAGTTTACTGTCAATGCTTGCTCAATTTCTTTTCTCTCTTTTCATTCCCTTTACATTGTTAGTCATAAGTATCTGTAATGTTATTGCTTCATTAAGGAAATGATTGTTTCTTAACAAGGGGGGGGGAGATGTGAGAAAAAAATAATGGGATTTGGCAGATGCCCAGGGGCCCCACCTGAAGATTGATTTGTAATTGATTGAATTGGGTGAGACAGACTGATTGACTGAGAACCTACTTAAGGCTGATTAAATCAAGACCACACCTGGCTGGCCCTGAGTGGGGTGTTGTTCTCAGAGGCTGTGGACTACAACATCAACAGGAGACCACCCTCAACCAATCAGTTTGAAGGACCTCCCCTTCTAGGGGAGGGGGACATGAAGTAGGTGAGGCTGGCTCCCTGGCTTTGCCCTTTTCATTCCTGGACTTCAGGTTGGTGGCAGAAAGGAAAAGAGATAGGCTTTTCTTGCTTTACTTTCTGTACTCCATGTGCTCTCTTTACTCTTTAATAAATGCTTAATGCCAAAAACTGGTGCTGACGTTTTTAGCTTATAAGTAAACCTTAGCTACTTCTACTCCCACATTGGGGGTAGAAACAAGGCGACCACACATTAGATTTTAGACACCACGATACTTATCTACATATTAGAGTCAGCCAGGTGGTCTAATGAAAAGGGTTAAGAAGACCTGAGTTCAAATCTGACCCCAGACACTTACTATCTGTGTGACTCTGGGCAAGTCACTTAACTTCTGTCTTCCTCAGTTTCCTCATCTGTGAAAAGGGCATAATAATAGCACCTACCTCCCAGGGTTGTTGTGAGAAGAAAAGGAGATATTAGTTGTAAAGTGCTTTACATATAAGTGCTTTTGTATAGAAACACAGCTATTATTATTATTATTAATATTATTATTATATAGAAGGGGCCACATTTAGAACTTTAAATGCCAAACAGAGGACATTACACTTGATCTTAGTAGTAATAGGGATCCACTAGAGTTTATTAAGGAGTACATGTTATTCCTTCACTCCCATTACAGTATAAACTCATTGAGGGTAGGGACTGTTTTCAGTTTCTTTCTTTTTCTTTCTTTTTTTTTTTTTAGTGAGGCAATTAGGGTTAAGTGACTTGCCCGGGGTCACACAGCTAGTAAGTGTTAAGTGTCTGAGGCTGGATTTGAACTCAGGTACTCCTGACTCCAGGGCCAGTGCTATATCCACTGCGCCACCTAGCTGCCCCTGTTTTCAGTTTCTTTTTGTTTCCCCAATGCTTAGTACAGTGACCACAGTACAGTAAGTACTTGATGTATGCTCATAGATTGATTGGTTGGCTCATGGTTCTTAAGCTATCTGAAGACAGTGATCATGTCTTTTCTTAAGTTTTCTCTTTTTTTAAAAAAAGAAATTAAATTATATTTTATTTTCAGATCCACATCTCACCCCCCCACCCCCCCATGAGAAAGCAAGAAAAATAAAATGCTTGTTGCAAACAGGTATAGTCAAGCAAAACAAATCCTGTGTTGGCCATCTCTCAAAAAACATGCCTCAATCTGTCAGAGCTCTGTCTTGAAGATGGGCAACATGATTCATCTTGAGTCTTCTGAAATTGTGGTTGGTCAATGTGTCAATCAGAGTTCCTAAGTCTTTCAAAGTTGTTGGTCTTTATAATATTATTATTATTATTGTATACATTGGTCTCCTGGGTCTGCTTACTTCATCCTGCATCACTTCATCCATGTCTTCCCATGTTTCTCTGAAATCATTCCCTTTGTCATTTCTAACAGAACAATAGCACTTCATTACACTCATATGACACAAATTGTTCAGCTATATCCTGACTGATGGGCACCCCTTCAATTTCCAGTTCTTTGTCAAAACAAAAATAGCTGCTGTAAATACTTCTGCACATATGGGTCATTTTCCTCTTTCTTTGCTCTTCTTGGTGGGTATAGACCTAATGTTGGTATCTCTGGGTCAAAGGGTGTATACAATTTAATAGCTTTGGGGGCAGAGTTCCAAATTACTTTCCAGAATGACTGGCCAGTTTATAATTTTCAGTTTATATTTTTCTTCATTTTCCCCAACAGACCTGATAATAGCTCCTTGAGTGTCTAGATTTCCATTCTCTTTCCCATTCTGGAACCCTATGTTATCCAGGTTACCCATGGTCCACCCAGGACTCCCCCAATCTCTACTAGCTCTATTAATAAAGATGGCTGAGTTTCTCCAGCTGAACCAGACCTTTGAACCCCAAGATCTCTTGATAACTAGGAGTCACATGTCTTATTTATTTATTTATTTTTGAAAGGGCAATGGGGGTTAAGTGACTTGCCCAGGGTCACACAGCCAGTAAGTGTCAAGTGTGAGGCTAGATTTGAACTCAGGTCCTCCTGAATCCAGGGCCGGTGCTTTATCCACTACATCACCTAGCAGGCCCTTGCATGTCCAATAAATGTCACACTTAAATTTCTCCTAAAATATAGAGCTGTGTATTTATTGGGCACACAGAATTGAAGTAAATATACTGGTAATTCTGAGGCAATGTTGATTTTGAAGAATTGAATAGGTTGCTTCTCTGGAGATCTTTTGGAATGGGCTGGATGACCCCTGGATAGAGATGTCAAAGAAGAGGCTCCTGCCTGGTTAGGAGTTGAACTGGGTGATCTCTAGACATGGCAGCATCTGTCCCTGGTCCCTGACACCAGGGAGGCTGAGGCCGGAACATCTTGAGCTCGAGAGTTCTGAGCTGCAGTGGGCTAACCTGATCAGGTGTTGGCAGGAACACTGACATCAATATTGGGGAGTCCTCAATTGGATTGACTTCCTGTCCCCCCTTCCCCTACCCAATAATACTATTTGTCATATGGAATGGCTCTCTAGAAGTGAGAAGAGGAGGGATATATGGGATACTACGCTAATGCAAGAAAGAGAAAATATCAATAAAAACCTTATTTTTTTTTAAAGTATTGATTAAATACTCACTATGTGCCAAGCATCATATGCTAGGCATTGGGGATACCAAGAGGAAGAGGAAGCAATCTCTGCCCTTGAGGAGCTTACATTTTATTTTTATTTATTCATTCATTCATTCATTTATTCATTTATTTATTTTTGGTGAGGCAATTGGGGTTAAGTGACTTGCCCAGGGTCACACAGCTAGCAAGTGTTAAGTGTCTTGAAGTCGGATTTGGACTCAGGTCCTCCTGAATCCAGGGCTGGTGCTCTATGCACTGTGCCACCAAGCTGTCCCAAGGAACTTACATTTTATGAGGAAAACAACATGCATGTGAACAACGCCAACAAAAACATAAATACAATATAATTTTAGAGGGAGCACACCAGTAACTGGGGTCATTGGGGAAGTTTCTATGTAGCAGGTGAGCTTTGAAAGAAATCAGGACTTTCTAAGTGACTCCAGTGAGAAGGGAAAGCATTCCAGGCATGGAATGTAAAAGAAAATAGCCGATAATAATGGCAAATATTTATCTAGCACCTACTATGTGCCACACATTGTGCTAAGTGCTTTTCAAATATTATCTTATTTTATCCTCACAAGAACCCTGGGAGGTAAATGCTCTTATTTTCTCCATTTTATAGATGAGGAAATTGAGGCAAACAGAGTATAAACGACTTGCCCAGGGTCACACAGATGGTATCTGAGGCTGGATCTGAACTCGGGTCTTTCTGGGCCCTATGCTCTAACCATTGTGCAACCTCCCTGACCATCACAGTCATTCTCCAGTGGAATGCATTTCCCTAGCAGGTAACTGCTGCCCATTATTAGGATTCTTCTGGCAGAAGCAGGAGGACAAACTGTCAGGGAAGTTGAAGGGGGGGTGGCCTTTGTTGTTACACTCATGCTTCAAGTACGGCTAGGGCTCCAGGATTTGCAAGGCCCCTTCCAGTTCTCAGTGAAATGATGCTAAGCTCCTTTCTTATTCCTCAAATTCCTAGTTGTTATCCATGGTCCCTGTGACTCCTAAGCAGGCCCAGCCCAGGCGGGCATCCATTCCCCCTGCCTGGTCCCCAGGGCATCATAGATGTGGGTAAGAAGAACTGGCAAGAGGGCGGTGTGGCTCATTTCCCTGCATGGTATTTACAAGTCAAACCCTCTTCTGCTTTCCATGAACTGCTCTGGTATGAGACAAGCCCAGGACCCTCTGAGAGTGTTTATTCTTTACAAGCCCAGTGGTCTTACTGAGTTTTAACTGGGCTTCCTTGCCAATGTCAGGGGAACAGCTGGAACAGCTGCACTTGGGTTGATTCTACCACCCAATGAGGGCACCTGCTGGGGTCAAGGAAGTGGAAGCCACAAAGAGGCAATTTTCTGTTAATGACAATCGTTTAGGCTTGGCCCTTTGCCAGGCAGCCCCATGCTGCTCGGGGATAGGGCTCCCAAGGGGGCCCTTTTCCTCTGCCTTTTCCCCCTACCCTTCTGGATGCTTCAGAAGAAAACACAATGAGGACAGGGAGCAAAATAGGGCTCGGATTTGGCAAGCGGAGCTGTTGTAAGCAGAGTCAGGTGGTGAGACATGGGCGTACCTGGAACGCAGGGCTATGGACGCTGTTGTAATGATCAGTAGGAGGAATGCATTGGCGATCTCTAGCTTGGAGAAAAGACTCGGGGAGCTCTGGGGATGGCTGCCTTCAGCATTCTAAGGGTGTATGGAGATTACTGTCTTCTTTTTTTTGGCACATCACTTTAAGAAGGATACAGACAGGGGGCAGCTAGGTGGCATGGTGGATAGCACACTGGCCTTGGATTCAGGAGGACCTGAGTTCAAATTCGGCCTCAGACACTTGACACTTATTAGCAGTGTGACCCTGGGCAAGTCACTTAACCCTCATTGCCCTGGGGAAAAAAAAAGAAGGATACAGACAAACTGCAGTGAGGTGTAGTGGTTAGAGGGCCAGCCAGCCTCAATCAGCAAGTCCAGGGTTCGAGTCTTGTCTCTGACACAGAGAAGCTGTTTGAGCCTGGAGGGGTTGGGTGGGGGGTCCTTTGACTTCTCATTGCTCCCAAGTAACTCTACAACTAAGAGGGGATGGTCTGTGTCCATGGAAGGAGCTTCTACCTTGTTGACATCAAAGATTGGGACCCCACATAAAAAGCACAAACCAGAGCAAGTCCAAAGGAGAAGGAGCAGGAGGGGAACAGGACATGTGGCTATGTCCTGTGAGACCTGGATGAAGGAATGGGGGGATGTGGAACCTAGATAAAGGGGGAACTTCTGGGTCATCTGATTATGTGGAAGAGGGATGAGCTTGTTTGGCAGGGGCCCAGAAGTAGGAACCCAGACCAAATGGGGAAAATCACTGGCAACAGATCTTGTCTCTGTGTAAGGAAAAGCGCCAGTGTTATCAGTGCTGTCCAGTGTGGAAACGGGCCTTGGGAAGGTTGTGAGTTCCTCATTACTCATCAGGAGGCTGGCTATAGGAAGGATGCGACTGTGTGCCCTCTGGAGCCCTCATTCACCCTGAGATTCTAGCATCTAAAAATGTCAACATCTGCTTTTGTGGGCTGAGTCATTTTGGTCAGCATATTGCCTGCTCATCCTGCTCATCATGGCTTAGCACCATGCCGGGCACTGAGGAGCTTAATAAATGACATTTGATTGACTGATGGATTGTTTCATCCAGGAGACTTAGAAATATGGTGCTCATAGTGGAGACTGGGTTTGGCATCTCATCTTTCCCCTGCACTGTGAGCTCTGTAGAGGCACAGGAGGAGGGGCACTAAAGTGGGAGTCAGGAGACACCGAGGCTCCGGCAGTCCTTCAGATGCTCGTGACGTAAAGTGGGGATGATAGGAGTGACCTCATTTATTCAGGAAGCCTATGGGACAAGGGAGGGAGTAAACACTCAAAGAGAGCCTACTCTGTACCAGGCAAGGTGCTAAGAGCTTTTGACAAATATTACCTCATTTGATCTTCATAGCAGCCCTGAGAGGTAGGGGCTTACTATGAGTCTCATTTTATAGTTGACAAAACTGGGGCAGACAGAGGTGAAGCGACTTGCCCAGTTGGGGTCACACAGCTAATGTGTGAGTCTGAGGCCGGATTTGAACTCAGGTCTTCCTGACTCCAGGCCCAATGCTCCATCTACTGGGCTACCAGCTGCCTCTGGGCTAAGTGCTTGGGATATGAAGATTAAAAAAAGGGAATCCATCGGGGCAGCTAGGTGGCACAGTGGATAGAGCACCGGCCCTGGATTCAGGAGGACCTGAGTTCAAATCTGGCCTCAGACACTTATCACTTACTAGCTGTGTGACCCTAGGCAAGTCACTTAACCCCAATTGCCTCACCAAAACAAAACAAAACAAAACAAAGGGAATCCATCCCTGCCCCCCACATTCTGTTGGAGGGGAGCGAATTATATGCAGACAAATAAATAGAAGATCACTACATAGTAAATGAAGAGGAATCTGAGGGCGGTGGGCTAGAGGATGAGGATAAGCCTGTTCTAGGAGGAGGTGATGAAGGAGAATGTGCAGTGACTTTGGAAAGGCAGGATGGAGCCAGATGGTGACAGGCTTTAAATGCCCAACAGAGTCATGGTGTGAGGGCCTGGGAGGGTACTGTATGTAGAGTGAATCTATGAATCAGAAAGCATTATAACGATGTCAGCAATGAGGTGAGAATCAGAGCCTAAGAGACCTTATCTTTGATTCCAGGCTCTTCATTTTACAGATGAGGAAACCGAGACCCATAAAGGTTAAACGACTTGCCCAAGGACACAAGGCAGTAAAGTGGCACCCCTCCAGGTTCAAATCCAAGTCTCTTTCCTCTGTACCCTGCACAGACCCGATGAGAAAAGGGATAATCTGTTATAGTGGAAAGAGACCCTGTACTGGGAGCCCAGTCATGGATCTGAGTGCTGGCTCAGTGGCTAAGCTAATAATGGCTCCTTGAGAGAGGGACCAAAGTTCTGCGTTTCTTTCCCCATCGATAAAATGGGCATCATAAACCTTGTCCCATCAATAGGGCGGATGGAAGGAATGTGTGAGATAGTACTGGGTGGAAGGAGCCAGCCTCTGGAGTCAGAGGAAATGGGTGGAGATCAGTGCTCTGACACTTATAACCTATGTGACCTTAGGCAAGTCAACTTAATTTCCCTAGGTTTCAATTTCCTTATTTGAAAAATAAGGTGGGGATTGGATGAGATGGTCACTGAGGTGCCAACTTGCCAACATCATGGGTGCCTATGACCTTTGGAAAGCATAAGGCACCATATGAATGTCAGGTTTTATGATTCTCAAAGGGGAGAGCCAGAATATCTAGCCTTAGAAAGGGCTTTGGGCAACACACACACACACACACACACACACACAGCCACCCTTTGAGAGGAGTTCATGCCCTTTCCTTCCCTTAGAATCACAAAATCTACTGTTGAGATGATAGATCTTTTAACTTCTGCGAGCCCTGTGTCTGCATGTGCATCTGTGTGTAGGGGAGGAAGGAAGTCTTTTTCCCCCAAAAAATAACTGATATAAAAACAAAATAAAAGTTATTTTTAATGTTATTCTGCCCTGCAAGGCACAGCATTCCCAGAATTCATAGCACTGGATGTTTTGAAGAGAAACTCTAGGAGGCTGTGCATGTAAGGTGACAGGGACTGGTCCATGATTAAAACCCCAAACTTCATAGCTGAGAGTGGAAATCTGCATCTTTGCAGCTTCCTCTCATTGCTTGTGGCTCTGTCCTCTGGGGTTAGGCTGGAAAAAAAATCTGCCTAGCCTGAAGCATTGAGCTGAATCAAACAAAATGAAATCCGTTAGGTATAAATGTGAAGTTTTCCATTTGGTCTCAATCATCATCATAAGTCCAGGATAGGGGAGGCATGTTTAGATAGAACTTTGTCTGAAAATGATCTGGGGGTTTTAGTGGACTACAAGCTTAATATAAGTCTGCAGTGGGATGTGGCAGCCAGAGAAGCTAATGTGATCTTGGGTTGCTTCATGTGGGGCATGTTTTTATTGTTGTTTAGTCATGCCCAACTCTTTGTGACCCTATTTGGGGTTTTCGTGGCAAAGACACCATAGTGGTTTGTTTTTTCCTTCTCCAGCTGATTTTACAGATGAGGAAATTGAGGCAAACAGGGTGAAGTGACTTGCCCAGGGTCACACAGCCAGGAAGTGTCTGAGGCGGGATTTGAACACAGGAAGATGAGTGTTCCTGACTCTTGGCCCAGATCTATATGCACTTCGAGGCCCAGCGACCCTTGAGGGGCATAGCTTCTAGAAATAGGGAGATGGGAGTTCTACTGTTTTCTGATCTCTTCAGACCACAAAGAGAATGTTGCATTCAGGGACAGCTAGGTGGCGCAGTGGATGGAGCACCGGCCCGGGAGTCAGGAGTGCCTGAGTTCAAATCTGGCCTCAGACACTTAACACTTTACTAGCTGTGTGACCCTGGGCAAGTCACTTAACCCCAATTGCCTCACTAAAAAAAAAAAAAAAAGAATGTTGCATTCAGTTCATTACAATATGTCTCAGTTGGAGTGTGTCCAGAAGAGGCAAGAGCCTGAAGGGCTGGAAGTTCGCATCCTATAAGAGCCAGTAGAAAGAACTGGAGATGTTGAGCCTAGAGAAGATAAGACATGGGGAAGATATGGCAGCTGACTTCAAGTCAAGCTTTCGTCAGGATCCAAGTGGCGGAGATAAGGGATAGGTTAATACTGTTTGGCCCCGGAGGGCCAGGCTGGTAGCAATGGGCAAATTTAGGTTTGATCTTGGGGAAAAAATCTTCCTAAGAAGTAGACCTCCAATGGAATGAATTTTCTTTTTCAAGGGGTGGCGGCTCCTTCTTCCTGGGGGTCTTCAAGGCTGGACAAATGTGTTGGCTACTTCAGCCTGGGGCTACCTTTTGGGGTTTGGGGCTACCGATGGTAGATTCAGTGATTCTGCCCAGTCTAACCCTTCTTCCTTGGGACTGTCCTTTAGCTACTTAAAGGCAACCATCAATTCCCTTGTGACTCTTCTCTTCTCCAAGGGAAACATTCCCATTTCCTTCAACTGATTCTCAAATGGCATAAAACAATGCTCTTCTTTTGTCCTCCTGGGGACACACTCTAAGGTTTCCCGAAGACAGGGTGCCCAGAAATGAGCACAGAGCTCTAGACACCATCTGGCCAGGGCAGGGGACAGTGGGAGCAGCACATTTCTTATCTTGGGCTCTGGGCTTCCATTCAGACAGCCTGGGGAAGAAACAGCCTTTGAGGCTCTCACTTTTTAATCCTCAAGAGTTTCTTTCTGGGGCAGCTAGGTAGAGCAGTGGAAAAAGCACCAGCCCTGGATTCAGGAGAACCTGAGTTCAAATCTGGCCTCAGGCACTTGACACTTACTGGCTGTGTGACCCTGGACAAGTCACTTAACCCTCACTGCCCTGCAAAGGAAATAAAAAGAGTTTCTTTCTTATCTCTCCCTTGAATACCAGCTTCTGCCAGATGGTTACCCAGTCTTCACTTGAAGGCTTCTTTGAAGTTATGGAGAGCTCACTACCTTAACTCATTCCACTTTGGGACAGTTCTAATTGTTTGGAAGCTCCCCCCCCCTTCTTCACAGAACCTACATTTAGCCCCACATCCTAGTTCTGTCTCCTAGGGCTGAGCAGAACAAATCTAATCATTTTTCAGACAAAGGACTTTCACATCTGTAAGCATTGCTGTCCCCATCTTAAAAGTGAAGAAACTGAAGGTCAGAGAGTAGGCCAAGGTCACACAACTTTGAAAGTGGCAGGTCTAGGATATAAACCCAAGGCTCTGGGCTCTAAAAATTCAGGACTTTCCTAAACTGTTTCCTCTCACTCTCTAATTGTGATTCTACCCTTCAATTCCAAGATCATATCAGCTACCTCCTGTCCTTGTTCCCCATTCTGTTGGGTTGGGGTACTCACTGACAATACCTCCCATGAGAAGTTGACCCATATTGGCCCAAACATTCTCCTGGTTCTTTAGTGGCAGGTGGAAATCAGTTCCTTGATTTTTAGGAAGGAGTGTGTGTGTGTGTGTGTGTGTGTGTGTGTGTGTGTGTGTGTGTGTGTGTGTGTGTGTGTGGCCTCTTTGGGCCTCAGTTTCCCCATGTTCAAAATGAAAGAGTTGGACTAGATGACCTCTGGGGTCTCTCTGGACCCCTCATTCTGTTTCACGGTCTGTGGTCCCTTCCAGCTCTGACGTTCTATGAATGATCTAAGGCTTTAAAAGTCTATGACTTTATGAGCTAGAGAGGGAGGAGGGGGAGGGACAAAACAGAAGTTGTCTTCCTCTCTCACTTCACACCCCCCCCCCCCCCGAACCCCCCATCAAAGGTTCTCCTGGCTTACATACAGCCAGAGAGTACATACATTAAGACCCTGGGACTGCAAGCTTGGTAAGGAAAGCGTGACTTGTGCAGCCCCAAATCTGCCACAAGGGGGCAGCCACACTCTGTGCTGTTTGCCAGACACCTCAGGCCTCTTTCCACCCCTCGAAAACTTCCTTAGGCAAACAGGGCTAGCAAGAAGATTGAGAGGCCAAGAAGTCTGCCATTTACCTGATGGCCACTTGGGGGCACCAAAGTTCATCCAACGCCTCTGGTTTTCAAAATTGTGGCTGGGGCAATTCTGGTGTTCTTAGGGACCTTGGAGCTCATTTCATTCAGACCCCTCATTTTTCATAGAGGGAAACTGAGGTCCAGAGAGGGGAAGGGGCTTGTCTAAGGTTACTTGGGTAGTAAATGGCAGAGCTGAAATTCGAACCCAAGCCTCTTGCCCCCAAACCCAGTGACCTTTCTCTACGACACTATGCATTCCATTCAGCATTTATTAAGCAACTATGGGGGTAACTGCTAGGTTCTGAGAAGTACAAAAATGAAAAAAAAAGTCTTAGTTCTTGCCCTATATTGCAAAACATTTAAAAAATGTGGGCTAGTTCTTCATTAAATACTGATTAAGAACCTACTGAGCCGGGGGCAGCTAGATAGCGCAGTGGTAAAGCACCAGCCCTGGATTCAGGAGGACCTGAGTTCAAATCCAGCCTCAGACACTTAACACTTACTAGCTGTGTGACCCTGGGCAAGTCACTTAACCCTCATTGCCCTGCAAAAAAAATACCAAACAAACAAAAACAAACAAACAAAAAAAGAACCTACTGAGTGCAAAGAGCACCGTCTGCAGTCTATTATTATGATTATACGCTCATTGGAACTTTCTGCAGTCATGCAGCACCTGTAAGTGTACAGGAATTGTGCTTAGGGCACAGGAAGCAAAGATGAACTCAGGACAAATCACTCAATCTCCTTGGGCCTCAGTTTCTCTCCTTGCAAAATAAGGAAATTGGACTAAATTATTTCTAAGGTGCTTTCCAGCTCCGGATCCAAGAATTCCACCAGATAGCCCTTATAACCAACAAGAATTTTTTCCATTTTCCTGTGTGATAATAATGTTAGAATTAAGCAACACTACTTGTTTTCATCACCTGCCATGTACAGACCTATATTTGTTGGATGTGTAATTTCTTAAAGTTTGCATACATTTATTATGGTCCAATTTCATTTTTAGGGGGGTCTCCTACAGTGTCTTTCAGAGTCCGCACAGAATAGGTATTCAATGAATACATTATATTTGAATGATTTTACCCTGAATATATCTTTGGATGGTGCATGGGGTGGGGTGGGGAGGATTATTTCCATTATGCAGATGAGGAAGTTAAGGTGAAGAGAGGGAAGTGATTTTCCCAAGGTGGTAGAGTCAGAATTGAACTCCGAGGTCCCTGATTTCTTGCCTGGTCAAAGGACCATAGAGCTGGAAGAGACCTTAAAGGACTTTGAGTCCACCCATGCCCCTCATTTTGCATATGAGAAAAGTGAGGCCCAGAAAGGTTAATGACTTGCCCAAGGTCACACAGGTAGTCTCTTTCAGAGACTCCATGGCCTGACACCTCAGTATTCTCTTTCTATGAATTCTGTCTGAAGCCAATCATCCTTTAGCCTGTTTGCTGACTCCATATATCCTGGTCAGCCCCAATGGAGGAAAATTGCAGGAAAATGGATTAATAGAAGGAAACAGCTCTGTTCAGCTCCCTAGTTTAGCTTCAGAGAGAACTAAGCTTTCTCATGGTCACAGAATACCAAGCGTGGCTGTGGATGTCCCAATCTCTTCTCCAGCAGCCAGAGGTGAATGTCACAGCTGGGTGTGCTCAAGGAGAGAGCGAGGCTGCCAGCTTCATCTCCAAGGCTACCAGCTCTGTGAACTGTAGAATTCCCTTGTCTTCTAACTGCAGCCCCAGGACCAGCTTCAGAGGGTCCCGTGCCCGGCACCAACCTGATCTGTGTTTCCAGCCCCAGGCAGAGCTCTGACCGGGGAATGATGAATTAGATAATGGGACCAAGTCTCAAATCATGTGCAAGGGGAATTTGGGGAAAGGAGAGATCAGTACGATTTGTACTGGTCAGGGAAGGCTTCCTGGCGGAAGGGGGACTTGAGCCATTCCTGACAGAATGTATAGAATTGTATCTGGTTGAAAGGGGCAGGGGGAATGGCTTGGAGGTCAGAGATAGTAAGGAGAATGGTCTGGCAAGAACATAGGGCACATGCTATGGGGCGGTATAAGCAATAGTAAGAAAGTCATTCATATCCAGTTGTTTGTCCTTTATTCTTATTTTATTTTTTTTAATTAATTAATTAATCAATTTATTTATTTATTTATTTTTGGTGAGGCAATTGGGATTAAGTGACTTGCCCAGGGTCATACAGCTAGCAGGTGTCAAGTGTCTGAGGTCAGATTTGAACTCGGGTCCTCCTGAATCCAGGGCTGGTGCTCTATCCACTGTGCCACATAGATGCCCCATTTTTATTTTTATTTTATTTTATTTTATTTTTGTCCTTCATTCTTGAAGAGGATCATGACATCACCTTGAGGGAGGTCTGTACGAGCAAGGTTACCAACCTTACTTTCTCCTCCAGAGCCATCTGGGTCCAGTAGTGATATATATATATATATATATATATAATGTATGAGTGTGTGTGTGTGTGTGTGTGTGTGTGTGTGTGTGTATATATTAGGATGACTGGAGATGGCTGAGGATGTTTAAGGCAATTGGGGTCAAGTGACTTGCACAGGGTAACACAGTTAATAAGTGTCAGAGGAGAGATTTGAATTTAGGTCCTCCTGACTTCAGGGCCAGTACTCTATCCAGGACATCACCTAGCTGTCTCTATCCAGTTAAAAATATTCCTTTGGGGGTTATATTCCCTTGCAGAATATACATTAAAAGTTTTTTGTCTTCATTTCCTCAATACATTCAGGACCTGTGATTTCAATAGCATGGGCCCCCATGGCAGTGGGCACAGTGGAACTGTTCTTGGAAGGAGACAATTTGGGCTTGAAACCTGATGCTTATTAATTATTGGATCCTGGTCAATTCCCCTCTCTTTCCTTAGTTTTGACATCTGTAAAATGGAAATAATAATGCTTTTTCTCCGTGACTCACAAGGCAGATGTGAGAAAAATTCTTTAAAAATTTTTTTTTCAATCTTAATAGTATTTTATTTTTTTCTACTTACACGTAAAGATAGTTTTTATGAAATTTTGGAGAAAAACTCTTTGTAAACCATAAATCCCAGTAGGGATGGGAGCTGTTACTGTTATATATCCCTTGACACAGCCCATAGGCCCTCCAGGCCTCAAGAGACAGTTTTCAGGAGTTGTTGAGGCTGAGAATCTTCATCCCTGAGGTTACCATTTATTTACTTTGTGACTATTTTGAATATATGATATACAGAACTGGTGTCTTGCATGTTAAAAGATACACTCTTAGCCTTTTTATTCTTTGCATTTGCATCTCTAGGGCCTAGCACATAGTAAACACTTAATAAATGCTTGTTGTTTGATTGACTAAATGATTGGTGAAGAGCCTTCTTACCCTAAGTGAGGCTGGTTCTGGACAACAGATGTGCTGTCTGTTACTTGACCTATCCCTGGAGCCCTGGCAGAGCCTGCCCTCCCCTGACATGACCTTTGAGGACTCCCACCACAGTGGCTACCTCCCTACCACAATGAGACAATGGAGCTTGACGTGTCAGGGTGTGTGTGTGTGTGTGTGTGTGTGTGTGTGTGTGTGTAAATTTTGGGAGAACGGACTGTCCTGGGCATCTTTAAAAAGTGTGGCATGGGGGGCAGCTAGGTGGCACAGTGGATAAATCACTGGCCCTGGATTCAGGAGGACCAGAGTTCAAATCTGGCCTCAGACACTTGATACTTACTAGCTGTGTGACCCTGGGCAAGTCACTTAACCTTCATTTTCCTGAAAAAAAAAAAGTGTGGTATGGCATGTTTTCCTGTATGGGGCACAAGAAGGCCCTGTCCTGTCCTACCATTAAGGAACCAAGAGAGAAGAGCTTTTCTTTTAGGCACTGATGATGAACACACCTCTTTTTTATCTCAATGATAACAACCTTTCCTATTTCTATAATAGTAATAGCAATTTCTGGTGTCTTAAGGTTTGCAAAGCATCTTGTTATTGTTCAGTTGAGATCAAGTCCATGGGTTTTTCTTGGCAAAGATACTGGAATGGTTTGCCATTTCCTTCTCCAGTGGGCCCCCATTTTACAGATGTTAAATTGAGACAAATAGGGATTAAGTGACTTGCCCAGGGTCACACAGCTAGTAAGTATCTGAGGCTGGATTTGAATTCAGACCTTCCTGACTCCAGGCCCAGTACTCTATCTACTGCATCACCTACATGTCCCCATAAATCACTTTACATATGTTATCTCATTTTATCCTCACAGCAACCCAGGGAAGTGGATGATATTATTATCCCCATTTTACAGTTTAAGAAACTAATGTATATAAAGGTTAAGTAACTTGCCCAGAGCCACACAGTTACAAGAGTCTGAGGCAGGATTTGAACTCAGGTCTTCCTGATTCCAAGTCCTGTGCTCCATGCACTGTGTCTAGGAGCTGGATCTCCAGCTACAAAGTACCTTCACACTCTTTTGCCTCAACTGAATTTTTCTCTTCGCTAGGAAAGGGCATGATGCTTTGCACATAGTAGGCACTTAAATAATTTGTTTAATGCACCCCGATTTAGGCCTTCAGATTTCCCAAGAATATCTACTGAGAGCAATTTCCAGGGAGATCAGGGACACTTTATAGAACCCATAGACCTCGAAATCACCAGGCTAACTCTTGTATAGAAATATGAGAAGGAGATGAAATACTTGAACCCTGCAAAGCTGAGTGGAGAGAGCACAATCAGGGAGAAGGGCATCTTTGGCTATCTATGTGGTAGGATCACTGAATGGTCAAAGACTCTGGAATCAGAGAGCTTTGATTCAAATCCCTCATCTGATTCCTGCCTCTTATGTGGCAACATTAGTCAGGTCATGTCACCATTCTGGGCCCCCATTTCTCCTTCTATAAAATGGGGAGATTGGAAAAAAGATCTCCTAGGATCCTTCCAGCCCAAACCAGATCCAGTGAGCAATTACTAGCTTAAAAAATGGGGCTTAAACATTGCAACCCTTACAGAGTCCTGACAGGGCTGTTAGATGATAGCACTTGACTTTGAATAGACCCTGGAAAGGCTAGAGCATGAGGCTCTAAGGAAACCATTTGCCTTGGGGACAGTGAATGACTTAACTGAGCATTGCTGGAATAAGCTCCCAGACAAAGTGCCCCAGGGAGTTAATTGCCAGGGCCTACAAGAGGCTCCCAAGAAAGAACCAACAGCAACAATGGCATTAATGATAGTGGCTTAATTTCCAGAGCACTTTAAAGCTGACAAAGCGTTTTCTTCACAGTGAAGATTATTCCCATTTTATAGGGGTGGAAACTGAGATTGGGAGTAGTCATGTGACTTTTTTGGGGCCACAAACCTAGTCAGGTCATGGGGTCCTAGGATTTAGAGCTCAAAATGACCTTAGAAGTCATCTAGCCACACCCTCTCATCTTATAGAGGAGGAAACTGAGGCTTCAAGAGAGGAATGGTCTTGCCCAAGATCTGTGTGTGGGTTGATTGCTTCATTCAACAAGCATTTATTAAGCACCATCTATGGGCAAGCCACTGTGCTAGGCACCAAAAACACAAAGACAGAACGAAAAAGCCAGTACCTGCCTTCCAGTGGCTGACATTCTTGTTCCAAAGCTAATAATAAGAGCTGAGATTCAAGCCCAGGTTCTCTGACTTCAAATCCAGGGTAAGAGTCAGGATGCTCCTGACTGGGACCTTGGTCAAGCTACTTCCTTTCTTTCGGTCCCATGTAAGATGCAGATGGTTAATCCCTGCTCTGTCTCCACCCAGAGTAGGGTTGTGAAAGCGTACTCCCACCACCATCCTTTTCTTTCTGTTCATTCAGGAGTGTTGGGTAGAGGTTTGTCATGGAGGGATACCTTCTTCCCTTCCTTCTTTTATCCCTTCCTTGTTCCCATCTTCCCATAAACATCAAAGTTTGACAGTGTTCAAGGCCACGAGGATACAGAGATAGGATAATAATAAGAATAGGACTGAACCCTGGGATTTCATTGGTTATAAGAAACTCCTAGGTGAGGAAATTCCCTCTACCAGTGCAGGTGAAACATAGTCATAGAGAGTTATCTAGAGCACTGAGAAGTGATTTGCCTGGAATTATGTGGACAGTGTCAGAGGTAGGAATTGAATCCAGATACTCCTGACTCTGAATGTCAGCTCTATGATGCCACACTGCCTTTCATGACAACGACGATGACGACAGCAGTTCCTATTTCTATGATATTTAAAGGTTTACAAAGAATTTTCCTTAAGACAAGGTGGGTGATGTGAATATTTGTCTCCCCAAGAGGTAAAGTGATTTGGTCAGGGGCATATGTTTAATCAGTATCAAAGCTTAGATTAGAAGCCAGACCATCCAGTACTTTCCCCACTATATCATGCTACTTCTCCTACACATACATATGCCATGCTTTCAAGGAGGAGAGAAAACAACAGGGAGGTATAAGGCAGGTCAGCGGGACCACTGTCTCAAGCTCCCATTTCTTTGTTTTGTTTTGTTTTTTCTTTTCTTTTGTTTTGTTTTTGTGAGGCAATTGGGGTTAAGTGACTTGCCCAGGTTCACACAGCCAGTAAGTGTTAAGTGTCTGAGGCTGGATTTGAACTCAGGTACTCCTGACTCCAGGGCTGGTGCTCTATCCACTGCACCATCTAGATGCCCCATAGCTCCTATTTCTTCAAAGTTCACCATGGCAGAAGCTGCTGGATTTGAATCTGACTTTCTGTGGGATTTTGGGCAAGTTCTTTCCTCTCTATGGCCCTCAGTTCTTTGCTCTGTAAAAGGAAGGGGTTGTATTAGATGATCTCTAAGTTCCTTTGCAATTCATGCAGTCATGGGGACAGAGCGACAGATTTCTGGCCCGCGATTATTACATAGCTAGGATACAATGGAGTTGGGTTTACAAGCTCCAGACTCCAAATCCTGTGCTCTCATCACCAAAGTAGACCATGGTTCAGATGCCTCTTGGTACAATGGATAGATGGTATACTGGATTTTCATTCAGCAGCTCTTGGTTAAAATCTTGTCTCTGCCACTTACTAACTGTGTGATCTTGGGAAAGTAATTTTACTACTGTTGGGCTCCATTTCCTTAGATATAAAATGAAGGATGGGAGTAAAGTGATTAAGGTCCTTGCCAGTCCTTAAATCCCTAATTTCAAGAGATCTTCTAACCACCATTTTCTAGGTCAATGTTGCTTCATAGAACCAGGATCTATATTGATGAGGAGAGTTCACAAACTCTATGTAAGTTCTCCTCTCAGGCATGGCCACAAGTATGAAGGATACTTGAAAATCCTTAGAAATCTCAGCTAAGTAGCCCCAAGCAGAGCGGCATTTCTTTGATTCCTTTTGTAGCTGAAAGAAGACAGAATGAAAACCATTCTTCTGTGGATGTCCTTCACATATCAAGCATAGGTGGGTTAGACTGAAAACTCCTTGGGGCCAGACCGTCTATAATCCTTTTGACCTTGACACCTCTATCCCTGAACACAGTGTCTGGCTCACTAACAAATGTGTGTTAAATTAAACTGTTCTTGAGTGAAACAAATTCAATTTAACAAGTATTTTTTATGCCCCTGCTGTGTATTGGGTAAATAAAGTCTTCTGCTTGGTTTTGAGGTAGACACAATGGTGACTAAAACATAGTCCCTGCCTTAATCTTAGTCAAGGGAAATTAGTTCTCTAGCAGGAAAACTAATGAAAGAAAACTCATCCCAACTCTGAATGACAACCCCCTCCTCCCCCATAGCTTAAACCCCACTTCCTCCAGGAAGCCTGTCCTGCAAACACCAGTCCTGGATGACCTCTGGCACTCCTGCATGCCCAGAGCGATTGAGAGCACCTAAAAGTTTGGTGCAAGGATAAGCTGCTGTGGATGTGTTAGAGGGAGGCCGCCATCTTAGAAAAAGTCCTTCTATCAGATATTCCCCCCGAAATTGATCCCGTGATTATTGGAGAAGTAAGCTATGTGATTGTTCAGCACATAAACATCCTCCTTTAAGTGTGTCCATCAATAGACAATTCCCATAAATGATACTAACTATCATCAGAGGGGTAATAATGCCTTTATTGATGGATAAATCTCGAAAGGACGGATCAAATCGAGGTTAACTCGTCATGCATGACATTAGCCGGAATTAGTCTGAGAACAGCCTCGAAGGCATGTTATCTTCCTGGGCCACAGTCAGCCAGGCCTGAGCAGAGAGGCAGCTCAGGGTCAAGATCTACAAGGTCAACCTCTGATCTACTCCGGAGGCTAGCTGGGCAGCAATGTCATGGTCAGCGTCCATTTCTTGTAGCCTGTCCAGAGGGGGATGTGGAGGGGAAGGTCTGTATGCAAAAGAGAATCTCAGTTAGGAGTATTGGAGGGTATATAGTAAGAGGATGATCACTTTAGAGCTAGAAGGGACCCCCCCCAAGATCATCTGGTTAAACAGTCTCATTTTTACAGAGAGGAAACTGAGACCCAGAGAGGCCAAATGACTTACCCAAGGTCACGCAGGTAAGTAGGCAGAACTGGGATGTGAATCTAGGTCCTCTGACTGACCAAGTTCAACTCCTTCCCTTTTTTACCTTGCTACATCACCTCCATCCTCTTTCCTTTCCAACCAAGAACTACAAATACTCAGAGTCAGAAGGCACCTCGGAGGGCATCAAGGTCAATCTATATAGGAAACCCTTCTATAGCATCAGGAAGGGTAGTCATTCATCCTCTGCTTGGAGAGAGCCAGGGAAGGGGAACTCACCCTTTTTCGAGGCAGCCCACCATATAATTGGAAAGTTGTTAAGATTTTTCTTACACCAAACTCAAATTGACATTGTCCTCTCAGTGCTCAAAATTGTGGGTTATTGAGATGAACTAGCACTGGGATAATTTTTAAATCCAATATGTGCTAAGAACAGAAACAAATAGCCAAGAAGATCGGAGAAGAAGAAATGTGGAAGAATACTCCTTTCCCACAAGCCTACCTGGGAATGCCATGCAGAGGACTCCCAGACGTATAGATCCAGCCCTAATCCTGCCTGCATCACCAGTGGGCTGCTGCTGCTTCCTGTTCCACCTGGATGGTCCTGAGCTGCCAAAAATCATCTTCCTAAAGCTTAGGTGTGACTCCAATGCTCACCTGCTCATGAATCTTCCATTGCTCCCTGTTGTCTCTGAGATAAAAAGTGAACTCTTCAGTTTGGCATTTCAAGCTCTCTACTGTCTGACTCCAATGTTCTCTCCCAGTCTTGTCTTACATTCCTTCCTTTCTCTCTTTCAGTCCAACTGGCCTTCTGGATATTTCTTGAACTTCACATCTGTTAGTGCAATGCCATTAATGCGCTTCCTCCTCACCTCTGCATCTCTGAATCCCAGTTGTCCTTCGAGGCTCGATTTTAGCTGCCACCACCTCTGAATGCCTCTTCTGCTCCCCCTGCCCCAGTTGTTGGTAGATTTTCTCTCCTTCCTTAAGTTATTTGTATTTAGTTATTGGGACATAAAAAGTCAATGCACGCATATTGATACGCATGTTGTAGTATTTGCATTTCACCACCCAGTGAAATGCAAATTCCTTAAGTTCAAGGTATGTTTTTTTATGTTTGTCTTTGTAACTCCAGAATTTGGCAGTGAAGCCTAGCTGCCTTCTGATGACACAGCTTCCCTGGTAGTCCTTTCCAGCACTGACTGCCACATGTACGTTCATGAAGTTTGAAATTCCTTTGTTTGTTATAATCAATTGTCTTCCATTTCTCCCCTTGTCTTGAACTCTAAACCCAATTATTTGTCCTTACCATGACCTCTAATCCCTCTGCCTCTTAGTTTTTTCCAAGCCCACCATCCCTGTCCTCATTTTATCCTTCTCCCTTTCCCATCTTGACCCCTTGGAAAAACAGTTCAACTCTACACTGTGCTCTTGTCTTGAGTCCCATTCCCCTTGATCCCATCAAGGACCTTGCCAAACCTTAGAAACTATGCACTATCCTTTCTCCTCCTCACATGCTGCTGAACCAAGATGGAGAAAATCACTGGATCCTCTACACATTATTTGCATGATCTCAACTAGGCCCTTACTACGACAAGTCAGTCCTTTTACAACCTGCCTAGTCAAGTCACTATCTCAGCAGCTTTTTGTCTCTCTTTGTATCCCCAGAGATTAGCTCGGTGCCGGGCACATAGTAGGTGCTTTATAAATGCTAGTTAACTTGACTTGATGAGAGGGAGGCTAAGAGAAATGAAAGGATTTCCCCAGCGTACTATCCCCTCAACCTCTGATGGTGGAAAGAGTGCTGGAGGCCTCGGTTTACGTCTTTGCTCTGACATGTACTAGCATCAGGCCTGCGTCCAAGTCATTTCACCTTTCCAGGCCTCTATTTCCTCCTCTGTGAAAGGAAGATCACAACACCTGCATTTCCTGGCTCACGAGATGTCTTTCCAAAATGTGCTTTGGAAACTCTAAAATGCTCTATCAATGGAAGTGATTAAAGGAATCAGATGAAAGCTTCTTGATATAGTGGGAAAAGCCAAAGCAAACATGGGATTTGGAGGAGTCTGAGAGCCTGGTCTTGAATCCTGCTGGTTACTGTGGAACCTTGGGTAGATCACTTATCCTTTCTGAGCCTGAATTTCCTCATCTGTCAAAGGAGATGTTGGATCTGATGCTATCTCAATCTCTGATCCAGCCGTCCTATGTCCAATGAACACGGGTTGTTCTGTCGGTCCCTCAGAGCTTGGCAGACCAAACTTCTTTGGGGACCAAGGATGGAATTAATCACATAACCTGAAGTCAAAACTCTGTCTCAGTCCTGATGAGCTCCAAGCCTCTCGCCTTGTCACAGGGAGCAGTGTGTGTGACACTGACTCTTCTCACAGTCTCGGGGAAAAGAAGATTGCTTTCCTCGTTGACGGCCTGAATGGACACACTTGGGTATAGCCTTTGATCTCTGGAAAGATATTTCCTTTTCATTCCAGCAATTGTCCCTAGATGACCCACCCTGCCAAGGGAGTGCAATTACCTCATGCCTCAGGAAGCCTTTTAACATCTGGAGAAGGGGGAAAAGGAGACCTCAAAAGAACATTCTTGCCATTCAATTGGATATGCTTTTGTGGCCAGCAGGGCATGATATTGGCATACTTTTTACACCTTAAAACGCTAGAACTCTGGGGCCAGCTAGGTGGTGAAGTGGATAAAGCACTTGGCCTTGGACTCAGGAGGACCTGAGTTCAAGTCCAGCCTCAGACACTTGACACTTAACTAGCTGTGTGACCCTGGGCAAGTCACTTAACCCTCATTGCCCTGCCAAAAAAAAAAAAACAACAAAAAAAACAAAACCCCCAAACACTAGAACTCAAAGGGCCTTGGAGGTCATCTGATCTAATCTGTACCTAAACAAGAATCCCTTCTATAACACCTCCATCAAGCAGGCATTCAATGTCCTCTTATAAACTCCTAGTGATGGGGAGCTCACTACCCCCAAAGCAGTCCATTTTACTTTGAGACAACTCTAATACTTGCGAAATTCTTCTGTTTTTAGAGGTAGAATTTGTTTTTCTGTAACTTCCTCCCATTAATCCTAGTTTTGCCTTCTAGGGCCAAGCAGAATAAGTCTAAACCCTTTTCCCATATCACAGTTCCTCAGTGATTTAAGGATAGTGATTCTGCCCTTCCCCCCAACTCCTCCTCTCCCAAAGTCTTTTTTCAGGCTAAACATCTTCAGCTCTTTCAATTGGCCCTTGTATGGCATGAGTTGGTCACACTCCTTTGGATATTCTCCCCTGATGACATCCTGCTTAAAATATGTTCATCCTTTCCTCACATTGGACTCCAACACTCCAGCTGTGGTCTGGTCTGATGGGGGCCAGGGACTGATATTGACAAGGTCACTTCCCTTGTTCTGGACACAGGCTTCTGGTAGTGCATTTTTTTTTTTTGGTGGGGCAATTGGGGTTAAGTGACTTGCCCAGGGTCACACAGCTAGTAAGTGTTAAGTGTCTGAGGTCAGATTTGAACTCAGGTCCTCCTGAATCCAGGGCCAGTGCTCTATCCACTGCGCCATCTAGCTGCCCCTCTGGTAGTGCATTTCTTCATCAGCATTGGTTAGGAGATGGGCCTGGGCTCTTGGAGACTAGACCAGTGGTATGTACATGCTGGCCTTAAGGATAACCCAAGAGACAGGAAATTATCTGTCTATCATCTAAGGATTAGTTAAGCTAAGTTTGGAGAAGCCCATCACCCAGTTAGCCATAGGCAACTTACAGTAATTTTTAAAGACCAAGGGCGGCAGAAAGAACACTCACTGGCTCTGCAGTTAAAGGACCTGGGTTCAAATCCTGCCTCTGACCTTGGACAAGTCATTTATTCTGCCCTGGCTCTCAGTTTCCCTTTGTAAAATAAGGAGGTTGGACTAGATGACCTCTGAGGTCTTTTCTAGATCTAAAATGGCCACAGATCCATTCTCCATGAACCTGTGATTATCTATTAAGACATAGAGAAGTCCCGATTCCTATCACTGCCAGGGAGGGCTCACATACTGATGAAATCATAGGTCCACTAAATAAACTTGTATTCTTTTTGTCCAAGCCCACTATTTCATTAGTTGTAGAGACATCCCAGTGTGGAAGCTCCCTCTACCAAGACTGGTAGACAAATCATCTATAATTTATAGTCTTGGCTCACCGGGACATTGAGAGGTTAATGACTTGACACTGGTCACACAGCTAGTATGTTTCAGAATTGGGACTTGAACTGAGCTCATTCTGATTCCAAGGCTGGTCCTCTATCTTATCGTATGTATCATATATCTGATATGCTTATCAAAACTGAAAAGCTTGCACCTGTTGTTTCTCTGCACTAGATTTTTGAGTTAGAATAGTGATGGACATAACTCAAATAGACCAGTGGATAGAGAGCTGGCCGCAGAGTCAAGACAATCTGGGTTCAAGTCTTCCCTCTGACATACATTGGTTGTGATTCTCAGTGCCTCCAGGCAACCTGCTAAGGCTGTGAGTTACCAAGCAGGTGCTGGTCTCCAATTGTTTAGAGAGTTTCCTTATCAGGAATTGTCATTTTAAGGTTTGCAAATTCTTATCCTTATGACTTGGCTGCCATATTGCACTGCTAATTCCTAGCACACCTGCGGCCCACCAAAACTGCTTCCAATCCCCACCCTTCCATATCTTGTGCGGCAACATCTGTTATCCTTCCTTGTCTCTTTTAGTCCATATTTTTTTTTTTTTGGTGGGACAATGAGGGTTAAGTGACTTGCCCAGGGTCACACAGCTAGTAATTGTCAAGTGTCTGAGGCCGGATTTGAACTCAGGTCCTCCTGAATCCAGGGCTGGTGTTTTATCCACTGCACCACCTAGCTGCCCCCTTCTAGTTCATATTTTTGAAGCTGATTTTTCAAACCTTGTGCCTTGCATAGGGCTTTGCACATGGTTGTTCAGTTTCAGTTGTGTTCTACTTCATGTCCCCATTTGAGGTTTTCTTGGCAAAGACACTGGAGTGATTTACCATTTCCTTCTTTAGCTCATTTTACAAATGAGGAAACTGAAGCAAACAGGATGAAGTGACTTGCCCAGGATCACACAGTTAGTAAGTGTTTGAGGCCAGATTTAAACTCAGGTCTTTCTGACTCCAGGCCAGGTACACATAGTAGGCACCTGATAAATATTTGTCGAATTGAATTAACAGTGCAGGAATCATTAACTATCACCTCATTAGATTCAACTCAGTGTTTGTCTGTGGAGATCTCTTTGCATTCTGACTCCGCCATCAGGTTACCTCCAAATCTCTCACCTTCATGTCATCTGTAAATTTGATAAACTCCAAACGTCCAAGGCATTGATCAAAAAGTGCAAGAGCCCAGGGACAAGCACTGATTTCTGGGGCATTCTGCTGGAAGCTGCTTTCCGACTGGCATCAGTCCTCTCTCTGGTGTGCCCCATCAGCTTCCCATCCCAGGGAACACTTCTGTTGGGAAGTCTCTGGTCTCCTGGCTGCCGGTCACAGAAATCACAGAATGAATGACAAAGCCAGGAGGGGCAGTAGAAACCACCCAGTCCAACCTGCTCATTTTACACATGAGGAAACTTGGGCACAGAAAGGACATGGGAGTTACTCCAGGTCTCACAGCTAGTGAGTTGGGAAGCTGGGCCTCAAGTGTGGGTCTTGTGACTAAGCCCATGTCTCATTTCACCAGCCTTCCAGATTCCCCCTTTCCCAGGCTGAGCTGCTGTGGGAGGGTTTGATGGGGGTGGGGGAGTGGGAGCCATCTTTCTATAGCACTGCTTACCCACAGGCCCCCTGGCCTCAGCTCGCTGGACTCCTTCGTCCCCTCAGCTCTCAAAGCGTCTGCTATTTGAAATACTCAATTTAAGCTGCACATCCAATGCCTTAGAGCCAATTCCACAAATAATAATTAAGCATCCACTTAGCAGATAAAGCCTTGTTCTTAGCACTGTGGAAGAGACAGGTCCAGATGAGACATGATCCTTTCTTCATAGGGTTCATATTTGAGTCTGGGGAAAAGTGTGGTACTGTGGAAAGAAGAGCACAGGATCTGAAGTCAGTGGATCCAGGTTCAAGTTAGAGATACCAGTGGGACTTTGAACAAATCACTATTTTCTCTGAGCCTCAATTTTCTTATGCATAGAATGAGGGAATTAGACTAGATGATGTCTCAGGGTCCTGGACCTTATGATCCTATGAAGGATGGAGGGGGAATTTTCCCAGGGAAAAGATTACTTTGTCTTGAGGGGAACAGAGAAACCTTCTAGAATGAAGGGGCATTGGAACGATTTGGTTAACTTTCCACAAGTTCGAATGATGCGAATCTTGTCTCCCTATTATCTCCAGTATCAAATACTAATACCAGTGCTCAGCTTTTAATTTTTTTTTGGTGAGGCAACTGGGGTTAAGTGACTTGCCCAGGGTCACAAGCTAGTGAGTGTCAAGTGTGTAAGGCCGGATTTGAACTCAGGTCCTTTTGAATCCAGGGCCGGTGCTCTATCCACTGCGCCACCTAGCTGCCCCTGCTCAGGGCAATGGGGGTTAAGTGACTTGCCCAGGGTCACACAGCTAGTAAGTGTCAAGTGTCTGAGGCTGGATTTGAACTCAGATCCTCCTGAATCCAGGGCCGGTGCTTTATCCACTGCACCACCTAGCTGCCCCCTGTGTACTTCCCTAATAGAGTGCTTTGTCCGTGTGTCTCCTTTGCCATTAGCTCTTTCTACTTTGCATCCTGTTTGTGTATGTGGCATGTCCCCCTCCCCTCCCCAGCTAGACTGGAAGCCCTCTGAGGGCAGAGGCTTTGTTGTTTATCATCTCTATATGTCCAGAATGGAGGACAGGGCCCAGGACCCAGCAGGAGAAGCATCTGATAAATGATTGTTGAATAATTGATCGAAAGAATGAGTATCAGCCAACAGTCACAGTTGATTGAGGATTCAAGACTCCGATTGATCCCCTCAGGACCCAGACACCTCCAGCAATGGAAAGATGTTGTGACATCCAAAGATAGGCCTTAACACTCACTAGCTGTCTGACTTCAGGTGGGCCACTCTACCTGTTTATGGTAAAGGATATTTTTTTAGCGAAATGACGTGTGAACCTTGCATAGAAATGTGTGCTGATATTGTCAGGTAGCCACGGAGTGCTAGGGGCCAAGCTTTCTGTTTTCAAAATGGAACATGGGGAAAAAAACAAGGAAACTCCTTTGAATGGTCTTGCTTTGTCCCTTTAGGGCATAATTTGATGGTGTGTGTGTGTGTGTGTGTGTGTGTGTGTGTGTGTGTGTGTGTTTTACACAGAAGAATATTTTTTACAGACAGGCCTATCCTTCTCCCCAGCATGTTTATGGAGCTGACACACTTTTATGGACATGAGGTAACCTCTGGGACACCAAACACCTTCCTTTCTGGCACCTGGTGTCACAGAGCCGTGCAGTATTAGAACCACAGAATGTCATAGAAGGCCAAAGATGGAAGGGCCTTTAGCACACAGGGTGTACCAAATGAGAGCCAGAAAGGGCTTTAGGTCTGTGATATTTAAAATCTAAATGTGTGGTCGCCTTAAATTAGAAGCTTTAGCACCAGTCTTTGGGCATTAAACATTTATTAAAGCATACCAGGTATTCACATGGAGTTCAGAAAGTTAAGAAAAGGCCTATCTAACCTAGAGTTCCAGCCTGGTTGGGTTCTTCCTTAAGTCCTCAGCCACGAGTCTGCTTCAACCATGAACTCTCTCAAACTGAGTGTGTGGAAGCTTTTTATAGTCCAGAGCATGGGTGGTCCTTACACACTGCTTCAAGCTGGATTGGTTAGTGTCATCTAAAACCATTGGTTCACTGGACTTGAAGGTGGTCTCGAGTTAAGTTTAAAGTCCTTAGCTTCTGAGAACAATAACTTCTTAAGGGCTAGCCAGGTGTGCTTACAATCTAGTTAACTCGAAGTAGGCTAATGAGCAGTCAATCACTCTCACTTAATTCAATCAGTTTAGATTAATCTCCAGGTAGGCCTTTGAGTATCTGCTAAATCCCATTATTTTATCACAGATCATAGAACATGGAATTTCAGAACTGGAGGGAATCTTCGAACACAGAACGTAGAAGGTAAAAGCTGGAAAAGACTTTAGAATATAGAATGTCAGAACTGGAAGGGTCCTGAGAATACAGTGTATAGAAGGCCAGCACTGGGAAGGACTTTAAAACAGAAAATAGGGGATATTAGAGTTAGAAAGACCCTTAGGACGTAGGACATGTAGGCTGGGAGTTAAGCGGGTCTTTTGAAGATGAGAGACTATCATAGAAGGTCAGAGATTATCGGGTCAACTGATACATTTTGCAACTAAGGAAACTGAGGCCCAAAGGGACTTGTTTAGGTCTTGTGAATTAGTGGGAAACCAAGTCTCACTTCCCAGCCCCAGCACTTCTTTGATTATATCACCAATGGTTTTTTTTTTTTTTGGTATCAATATTAGGTCTACATACATATAACCCCTCAAACTTAAAAGACAATTGGTGCTGCCTTTCCTCTCCTCACCATGTTTTCCCCCTTCATTTTTTTTTGTGTGTGTGGGGCAATGAGGGTTAAGTGACTTGTCCAGGGTCACACAGCTAGTAAGTGTCAAGGGTCTGAGGCCAAATTTGAGCTCAGATCCTCCTGAATCCAGGGCTGGTGCTTTATCCACTGCATCACCTAGCTGCCCCCTTCACCTTTTTTTGGGGGGGGCAATGGGGGTTAAGTGACTTGCCCAGGGTCACACAGCTAGTAAGTGTCAAGTGTCTGAGGCCGGATTTGAACTCAGGTACTCCTGACTCCAGGGCCGGTGCTCTATCCACTGCGCCACCTAGCTGCCCCCCCCTTCACTTTTAATGGACATGCTTTTATGGTGGTTTTTTTTTTTCGGGGCAATTGGGGTTAAGTGACTTGCCCAGGGTCACACAGCTAGTAAGTGTTAAGTGTCTGAGGTCGGATTTGAACTCAGGTACTCCTGAATTCAGGGCCAGTGCTCTATCCACTGCGCCATCTAGCTGCCCCTGGACATGCTTTTAAATAAAGTGGTGATGAGTAAGTGAAAATAAAAAAATTTTAAAAGATGGCATGCTCTGAGTGGTGTTCCTCCCCTCTTCCACACCTAAATATTCCTGTCACCATTTACATGTCTGAAGTCCCACCATTTGGACTCTTTAGGGTGAAGCCAAACAGTGCTTCTCTTTTCCCCTCCCTTTTAGAAGATGCAAGTTTATCGAAGTCATAGAAGACACGTAAAGACATCAGCACGGGAGAAGGATGTTGAGTCACTTTCAGGGGAAAGTTGCCTGAAGGTAGGTCTTGGAATTTAGATGAGAATAAATCAGCTTTGGGCTAGGGACACTCAGTGTGGTGGGAAGGCCTGGGAGTAGGTTGCTGGAGGGATCGCCATTCAGAGCACAGTAGGAGTGAAGTATTGCATAGGGATGGGCACCTAGGGCAGAAAGAGAGGGCAGGAAGAGACCATTAAGATTGTCTAATCCCACCTCCACTTTCTGGAAGAAGGTCACCCAGCATCACAGTGGTAGAGCTGGTGCTTGGACCAGAGGACATTAGCTTGCTGTCTGGGGATTTCAGCATGGAGGTGCAGCCAGAATATCTCTAAACACTTTGCAGCTCACTGCCCAAGACATTACTTGCCCCACAAGGACAGGACTTGGGCCAATGGGGGATAATTCCAGAGGGACAGATTTAGACAGATGGAGAAGAATGACATCCTGACAATGAGAGGTACTCAACTATGGGATGAGCCACTTTGGGAAGTAATGAGTTCCCTGTCACTAGAGGTCTCCTTGCTAGATGCCTTGCTGGAAATTGTAGAGGGAGGTTAGGTTGTTCAGATATGGGTTGGCCTGGATGGTCCCTGAGATCCCTCCCAGCAGAGCTGTAATGGGCACCTTTTCTGCCCAGCACAAATATCACAGACCTTGCCAGGGGCAAACATTGGGAAGCTTGCCCTCTGCTGAGCCTTGGTGTGAAGCTCATCTGGGGAAGGTTGCCATGCGGGGCGGAGCTAAGGGGTATTCGACCACCCACTAGTCTTCTTTTTAACCACTTATCCCAGGCTAATGAAGTCCCAAGCTTCCAAAGAACCGCCACTCTTGCTGAGGCCTTCTAAATTTAGCACCCCGGGGCAAAGAGCCGGCTACCCTTTCTTAGTCATGACTTTGCCTTAAAACTCCAAGGGGGTGGGATTCTTGGATTCTTATACAGCATCCCCAGAGGGGATGCAGAGAAGGAGGCTGTGCTCTGGCACTAAATTTGATAAGCCTGCCATCTTTTTCCTTACACAAGGCATTGCTAAAGATGCTGAATAGTCCAGGGCCAAGGACAGATGCCTGGAGTATTCTACCAGACACCTACTTCTAAACTGGCATCAATAATTAATTCAGTATTCCTTTTTGTTGTTGAACCACTTTTCAGCTGTGTCCGACTCTTCATGACCCCATTTGGAGTTTTCTTGGCAAGGAGATTGGAGTGGTTTGCCATTTCTTTCTCTAGTCCATTTTATGGATGAGGAAACTGGGGCAAACAAGGTTAAGTGACTTGATCAGGGTCACACAGCTAGGAAGTATCTGAGACCAGGTCTGAATTCAGGAAGATGGGTCTTCCTGACTTCAGGCCTGCTGCTCCATCCACTGTGTACTAGATAGCCTGGAACTGATTGATACCTCAGACAGCTCATGGTATTAGGAGGAAGATAAATATTTTTATATGTTTGTTATGTGTCTGAGCCTCATTATTACAAAATTAGCCAGCTCATCCATTCATTTTATTTGTTTTGTTTTGGTTTTTTTGGGGGGGGGTTGCGGGGCAATGAGGGTTAAGTGACTTGCCCAGGGTCCCACAGCTAGTAAGTGTCAAATGTCTGAAGCCAGATTTGAACTCAGGTCCTCTCGAATCCAGGGCCTGTGCTTTATCCACTGAGCCACCTAGTTGCCCCCTCATCCATTAATTTTGCACAATGAGCATTTACTGCTATGTCTCTATGACCCAGGGTAAGTCACTTAATTTCTTTCTGCCTCAGTTTCCTTGTCTGTAAAATGAGGGCAATAATAGCACCTAAGTTCCAAGAGTAAAGATAAGTGAGGATAAAATGAGATATTATTTGTAAAGCATTTTGAAAACATTAAAGTGCTACATAAATGATGATGACAATGATAACAATGACGAAAGAGGAGAAGGAGAAGAAGAAAAAAAAAGAAGAGGAGGAGGAGGAGGAGGAGGAGGAAGAAGAATTAGCCAGGGCATCTGGGCTTAAATTCTGGCTTTGCCGGTGCTCTATCCACTGCTCCACCTAGCTGTCCCTCTGCTTTTACCTGTGTGACATTGAACAAGTCACTCATGTTCTCTAGGCTTCTCTTTTCTTATCTGTAAAATGAAGGGAATGGACCAGATGACCTCTAAGGTCCCTTCCTGCTAGTTTAAATCTATGCTCCCAGGATTTCCTGATTCTGACTCAGCTTTGGTTTACACTGGAGGGGGTCATTCAGAATGAATAGGTTAATTGAAGGTGGGCTTAGAGTTTGCTGAAATGAGACTATTTTTAGCTTGAACACATTATTGGAGACAGAGAAGGACAACTCCACTTCCAATTAGGGCTTAAATTGTTCATGTCTGTATGAGAAAATCCAAGGGCTCTCCCCAGAAGAGGAAAGGGAGAGAGGACCCTTTTGGGCTCAGGAGTGGTGATCGATGGGGATTCCTAGCTCCATCTCTGCAGAGGCATCTCCTTGGGAGAGAGATGCAGCTACAACTGGACGCTACAGAAGAAATTAACTGCCATATTTGGGTGTAACAGAATGAGTGAGGATTTGGGAAGCACGAGGCCTTTTGAACTTTGGCTCTGTGCCCCACACTACTTATTTGACCCTGGGCAAGTTCCTTCCCCTTAATGGGCCTCGGTCTCCCCCTTTGTAAAATTAAAGGGTTGGGCAATCCAGTTTTGTTGTTTCCTGGTTCAATAATAGCTTACTTCTCAGAACTGTTTCCTGGCTATAGTCTACTTTAGAGGGGAGCACACTTGGAATATGGAGGCTCTAATCCCAGCCTTGTTATTCACTTGTGACCACAGGCAGGTTCCTTCTCCTGCCTTGTCCCTGGTTTCCTCATCTCTAAAATGAAGGAGTTGTCCCACTGAACTTTGAAGTTTTTCCAACTCTGAAAGCCCATTAATATGAGAGCAGGATGAGAGATTATCCAAGGGAGAGGAACACAAGGATGTGAGTCTGAAATCCGAGGTCAGTCCACAGAACAGAAGAGGTCCAGAATCCAAGATGAGTCTAATAAAGTTCAATGGTTCAAGTCATTCATGGGAGGGGCAACTGATTCCTAGAGGTTTATGATAGCGGTCCTAAGTGTATCTTTTTTATACTAACAGCACCACACATTTAGAGATCAGTTTAAAATTTTCAAACAATTTTTATATCCATTTTAAACCTACAACATCATTTAGAAGTAGCTAGGATAGGCATTCATTTTTAATCTCTGTTTTATTTAGGATTCTACTTGTTGGTGGAATGGGGTTTGTTAGGAGGCAATACTTCCCCTATCATTAGAGAGGCTTTTTTCTTCAGCTTCAGATATTTTATTTTTCAGTTAACAAGCATTTATTTTTCTCTTCCCCCACAACTTAAAAAGAAAAATGAAAACCTCATAACAGATAAACATAATTGAGAAAACAAACCCACATATTATCAATGTTGAAAAATGTCTCATTCTTCATTTTGAATCCATCACATCTCTGGCAGGAGATGAGTATCATGCTTTATCATCAGACCTTTGGAGTCAAGGATGGTCACTGCATTTATTGGCACTCTTAAATCTTTTAAACTTCTCTCTCTTTGTAATGTTATTATTGTATAAATTGCTCCCTTGGTTCTGCTCAATTCACTCTGCATCAGTTCATACACGTCTTCCCAAGTTTCTCTGAAATCAACCTTTTCTTCATTCCTTATGGCACACTAGTATTTCCTTATATCCATATGCAATAATTTGTTCAGCCATCTCCCAATTGATGGAATCCCCCCTCCTACTTTCCAGTTTTCTGCCATTACAGAAAGAGCTGCTATGCGTATTTTTGTACATAAGGGCCGTATTCTTCTTTCTTTGATCTCTTTAGGATCCATACAGATCTCAAAGCACTCTGCCTGGATCTCTCCTTTGCAGTCACCTCACTTTCCCTTATATTATAATTATTTGTGCTCCTTTCTCTTCCCATTATAAACTCTTTGAGAGAATCTGTTTCTCATCTATCTGCGTTTCACTGCCAACCAACCACAAAGTCTTACAACAGAATAAGAAATTAAATGTTTGTTGGATCAATAATGATAGCTGACATTTTATTCATTCATTCATTTTTGTTTTGTTTTTGCGGGGCAATGAGGGTTAAGTGACTTGCCCAGGGTCACACAGCTAACAAGTGTCAAGTGTCTGAGACCAGCTTTGAACTCAGGTCCTCCTGAATCCAGGGCCTATGCTTTATCCACTGTGCCACCTAGCTGCCCCAGATAGCTCACATTTTAATAATGTTGGTTACTCCTCACAACCCTGAAGGCAGCTAGTACAGCTGACTCTTCTCTTCACTTCCAACATTCTCTCACTTGGTGACCTCATCAGCTCTCCTGGGTTTAACTATCATCTCTACACAGATGACTCTCAGATCTAGGTATCCAGTCCAGTGTCTCCCCTTATCTTCAGCTTCACATTACCAGTTGCCCACTGGACATTTCAAAACGGATGTCCTGGAGACATTTCAAACTCAGTGGTTCCAAAACAAAATGTCATATCTTTCCCCAGAAACCTAGCTCTCTTCCAAAGGTGCCACCATTCTTCCAGTCCCTCAGACTCTTAACTTCCCTGTTAGGCTCAGCTCCTCCATCTCTCTCACCTCCACTTAGCCAATCAGTTGCCAAATCTTATTGTTTCTGTCTCTACAACCTCTCTCCCATCTGTCTGCTTTTTACTCCTCAGCCACCATCTTTCTTCAGTTTCATGATCCATTGTGAAAATGTCTTCCTAATCGGTCTTTCTGCCCTAAGCCTTTTCATTAGTCATCCTCCATATTGCTGCCAAACGGATTTTTTTTGGGAGGCAATCAGGGTTAAGTGACTTGCCCAGGGTCACATTGCTAGCAAGTGTCCGAGGCTGGATTTGAACTCAGGTCTTTCAGATTCCAGGGCTAGTACTCTATCCATTGTGCTTTTTCTTAAATGCAGAGCTGACTATGCTACTCACATACTCATTAAACTTTAAATGCTTCCTATGCCTCTAAGAAAAATAGATCTTTTGTTTAGCTTTTAAAGCTCATCACAACCTAGGCCCAAGTTATCTTTTCATCCTCTAGTTCCTCTTCCATTTACTCAGATCCAGCCCAGATGGCCTTCTCTCTGCTCTTTTCATGACACAACATCTCCCATCTCCATTCTTTTGCACTGTCTCCCATGCTTGGAATACACTCTAGCCTTACCTCTGCTTTGTAGAATCCGCTTATTCCTTGCAGACTACTGAATGCTATATGAAAACTTTCCTATTTCTCCAACTGCTGATCAGCAGCTAGATGGCTCAGTGAATAGAGCTCTGGGCCTGGAATCAGGAAGACTTGAGTTCAAATGTGACTGCAGATACTTATTAGCTGTGTGACCCTGGGAAAGTCACTTAACCATGTTTGCCTCAGTTTCCTCTTCTGTAAAATGAGCTGGAGAAGGAATTGGAAAACCACTCCAGTACCTTTGCCAAGAAAACTCCAAACGAAGTCATGAAGAGCTGTACATGAGTGAAAACTGAACAACAATAACAAACATTTTATGTGGGTGTAAATTATGTGACCCTGAGTGAGTCACTTAACCTTTATTTGCTTAGGAGGCAGCTAGGTGGTTCAGTGGATGGAGCTCTGGGCCTGGAGCCAGGAAGACCTGAGTTCAAATCCGGCCTCAGATGCTTAACTAGTTATATGACCCTGGGCAACCTCTGTTTGCCTTAATCCATGGAGAAGGAAATGACAAATGACTCCAGTATCTTTGCCAAGAAAAATTCATGGACAAAAGTCCACAGAGTCGTGAAGAATTGGACATGACTGAACAACTATTGCTGATGTCCTTCCTTCCAAACTGTCTCATAGTTAACTTTGTATTTATTCTCTCTCTCTTGTCTCTCTCTGTACATGTATAATGTGTGTGTGTGTGTGTGTGTGTGTGTGTGTATATATATATATACATATATGTACATATATGGAATCTTTATTTCTATATAAAATATTCTATATTTTTTATATATGTACCTGTCTCCTCTGCTAGAACATAAGATTTTTGCATTTAAAAGGCAGCTAGGTGATTAAGTGGATAGAGAGCTGGGCTTGTAGCTAGGAAGACCTGAGTTCAAATCCAGCCTCAGACATTTACTACCCGTAAGACTCTGGACAAATCACTTAACTCCTGTTTGCCTCGGTCTCTTTATCTGTAAAATGGGGATAATAATAGCTCTCTCATGGTTGTTGTGAGGATCAAATGAGATAAAGCATGCAAAGTTCCTGGCACATAGTAAATGCTATATAAATGTTGTTATTATTCCTATACAATGAACAGCTAACAGACCAGTTTGACTGAAATAGAAAGTGATTGGGAAGACCTTTTTTTAAATATAAAAAATTATCAGATAACAAGATGAAAGTAGTTGTATTATTAATATCTATGGCTTGAGGAAATTCATAGTAACAAAAAGTTACTATGAATTCAGTGAAGCATTGAAATGAATTGATATTTTGTTGAAAATTGTAATCTCCATAATAACTTAGAACTACATGTTTTTGATATTTGCCATTATCTTGTTTAGTCCTCACAACAACCTTTGTGATATAAGTACCCATTTTACCAATGAGGGAGCTGAAACTGAGAGGGGTTTAAAGGGACTTGCCCAGAATCACCCAGTTAGTAAGTGCCAGAGGTTGGATTTGAACCTATATCTTCTTAAGTACACTTATAGTAGTATAACCTATTAAAAATTGAAAAATAGTAATGCAGATTTATGTGTTTGCTTGTTTATAGATTTGAGTGTGGGTTCAAGGAGTTCTCGCAATAATTCTTTCTCTGCTCCTCCTCATCACCCTTCCTCCTTCCCTCCTTGCCCACCCCAGTCCATGGGCCACAGTTTGGGAACTATCAGGTTTGAATGTCTAAAGTGATTTCCTGGCGTTAAGTCCTATGGTCTTGTGATACTGTGTGTGACCTGCGAGGCTTTGTAAAGCAGCACGAGCATCATGCCTGGATGGTGAGATTTTGGAATCTCTCCATTGTTTTCCCAGGTACAACCACCTCCCCTCCTCCCTCCCCCAAGGGAGGCTTTCTATTTCTTGACATCTTGAGAACTGGCTCTTCTGGTGTGATCGATCCCACTCTGCTCTTGATTGACTGATCGCCACCCACCTCTGGGTAATTACAGTGATGAAATGTGTATCCTGAAAGCCCAGGGAGGAATTTGTTTGAAAAAATAGGTTATTAATTACTCAACTTTGAAGGGATTAAGTTTTTCAGGAAATAAATCCATATTCCCTTAATGAGCGATGGGCTTCCTTCCGTCTGCTGGCTTCCTCCTTTAGCTGCCCGGACTGGTCTCTGCTCTGACCTCACACAGCCCTGCCCATCTGGGCTGGAGAAGTGAGACTTAGATCATCTGTGGTCCCCTCTGGTCTCTGACTGTTTCATGGGAATGCGTCGGTCTCCCCAGCGAGACTGGGAGCTTCCAAAGGGAAGGGTGAGGGTCTGCTTTCTTCTCCCTAGGTTTCTTTCACAACTTAGCTGAGTACCAGGCTAAGCACTTGGTTGTTGGGGCTCCCCGCCCCCTCCCCCATCACTGTGCATCTATTTTGTATGTAACTATATATAGCCAAATGTTTACTTTTCTCTGAAAATATTACACTCGCAATGGAATATAAGTTCCTGGCGGGCAGTTTGGCCCAGTTTGCTCTTTGTAAACCTAGCTCTGGGCACAGTGTCAGGAACATGGTAAGCCTTATTTATATATATTTTTTATTTAATAAAATTTTTAAGCCTTATTTATAAATTGAAGGCACCAAACATCATGGTCTTGGAGATGGAAACACTGATCTAAAATTATTTCTCAAGCTCAAGTCTTCGGGTGAAAAATCTAAGGTCTGGTTTACAGGTAATGAGACTTTTCTTTGGATATAGGAGAGACACCTCAGGGACAGAGAAGGGGCAAAAACCAGGTCAGGCGTGAGTCCGGGCGGTGTTGGGGAAATTATGACTGAATTACTCCAAATTAGGGCTAATTAGTAAGCACTGTTGCAAATAGCCAGTACAATGGCCCAAATCACTGTCCGGTTATCAATTTAAATTATACATTTTCTGCAATGGTAAGTTATGGGCGATGTAAAAGCCCCATTGCTTTCTTTTCTTTTCTTTTTTCGGGGCAATGAGGGTTAAGTGACTTGCCTAGGATCACACAGCTAGTAAGTGTCAAGTGTCTGAGGCCAAGTTTGAACTCAGTTCCTTCTGAATCCAGGGCTAGTGCTTTATCCACTTCGACACCTAGCTGCCCCCCCCTCCCATTTCTTTATTTCAATAGATCTTCATTGGAATGATATTAGTGAAGAACTGGGTGGGATTAGATAATGAAGTCAGGTTTGGAGACAGCAAGGAGGCTGTGCTATGTTCCTTCCCATTTTCTTCCAAAATCTTTATTGATCACTAAATCTGGGCTCCCTTCTGCAATTTCTGGTGGTGATGACCTGATTTTGAATTGCCATTGTAAGTCCCTTTCCTGCCCTAAGAAATCTTCATTTAGCCATTTATCTGATACTTCTTTGTAGACGTATCATAGGGTGAATTTGTGTGGATATCACCCATGGAAATCCTTATGATTCCACCCTATTACCCATTTTGTGGGCTCCATCTAGTGGCAAACTGCTTTCAGTTACATTTAATAGTTCTGGCATATACACATTTTCAACCTTTACAATTAACAACAACAATGACAATAAATAGTATTTATGTAATGCCTACTTTGTACCAGACACTATGGTAATCCCTTTACAAACATCATCTCATCTGATCCTTACAATAACCCTGGGAGGTCGGTGCTATTATCATCCCTATTTTCCAGTTGAATAAACTGAGGCAGACATAGATTAAGTGACTTGACCAGGATTACACAGCCAGTAAGTGTCTGAGACTGAATTTGAACTCAAGTTTTCTTGACTCCATGCCTAGTGCTTTATCTCCACTGCACAACCTAACTACCTAGTGAAGTGGTATTTTTGTTCCAAAAATATTTCTATAGCTTTTTGATCTGTTTATCATATATGCTGAGAATGTCAATTGATCTTCCTTTTTTTTTTTTGCCAAGAAAGGGTTGATCTTTAAAAAGAAAGAAAGAAAGAAAGGGTTAACTTTTCTATTACTGTCATAAGGGGCTCTATGTTTTACTTTATGGGTTTTTGTTAGGCTGTTTTCCAAATATGTTATGGTCCATTGTATTGTTCTGGAAGTATATATATTAAGGCTGCTAATGCATAGCTGTTAATTGCTTTAAATATACTCTTCCCATTTAACTTTGATCCCAGGATGCTGAGCAGGATGCAGCTTTCTCCTTAATAGCAAATATACTTGATCTGCCTTGCCTGGATGATACCAAGGTATTTGCATTGCATTTGTCCATTGGTTCCATTTCAGGCTCAAAGGTATATCTTTCCTTGTTATATGTTAAGAATTTTACACTCTATTTGGGGGCAGCTAGGTGGCACAGTGGATAAAGCACCGGCCCTGGATTCAGGAGGACCTGAGTTCAAACCCGGATTCAGACACTTGACACTTACTAGCTGTGTGACCTTGGGCAAGTCACTTAACCCTCATTGCCCTGCAAAAAAAAATAAGAAGAATTTTACACTCTATTTTCAGCAATGCAATGGTCCAAGACAACTCTGAATGACTTATGAAAAATGCAATCCATCTATAGAGAAAGAACTGATGGTATCTGAATACAGATCAAAGTAGAATTTTTTGTTAGTTCCTTTATCTGAAGTTTTTTTTGTCTGTTTTCTTTCACAATCTGACAAATGTGGAAATGTTTTGCATGACTACTCACATATAACTTATATTGAATTGATTGAGTTCTTGGGGGGAGGGTGGGGAGGGAGGGAGGAAGAATTTGGAACAAGAATTTATTTTTAATTAAAAAATTTTTTGGAACAAGAAGTTTTTAAAAATTGATGTCAAAATTTGCTTTTACATGTAATTTGGGAAAATAAAAATTCTAAATTTAAAAAAATTTAAAAAATAATTTTATACTCATCAACTATTAAACTATTAAGTCCAAATGATGTCCATGTGAGATAGGTTTCATGAGATGAAGGAACTGTCCAATGTGCTTTGTGGTAGTCATATTGTTTAGTGTCATCCGAATACACCAAGTGGTTGATAAGATATTTTGTTTTGATTCCTTCTTTAATATGGAAACCAGGCTTAATTCTGTTTAGAAGAGACGATGATGATGGATTTAAAGGTGCAGATCAAACTATTTCCCTGGACAAAACCACATTTTACATCAATTGGCTTTGACATTTTTTGGGTTAGTGGCATGTTTTAAACAGAAAACAATTTTCCACATGGCTGTCTTATACTTATGTTCCTTCTCACTCTATTTCATATATTGGCAGTACACGAATAAGCTATGAGTGCAGAATTGAATCAAAGGCTTTGCAATGCCCAATACAGTCGTAAGTATTATGGCACTTTGGGGCAGCCTTTTCAACAATGACTAAATCTATAACTTGTTGTTCTTTCTATCCCTGGGAGTTGTTGGCACACCCTTTTGTACTTCTCAGTCACTATACTATTTTGCGTTTATTGATTTTATTTTTAATGATACAAGCTGTGAATGCTTTGTATAAAATACACAAAGATACAATCAATTTCAATTAATGGGGCCATTGTTTTTTCATCTTTTGGTAGTAGATGTGTGATGCTTTCAGTTAAGAAAGGAAGTATCAGGCTTACATCTGAGAAGAAGCTGGCAAAGTGGTTTGCTAGCGATGCATGTGGCATTCACTGTGAAGTATTTGAGCCAAGAATTATGGATTTTATCTTACCTCACCACTTTCCTGTTTTGCAGAAAACTAGAGATTTTAGTCACTTCTCTTGACATAATTATTCTGTTGTTCATTGTATCAATGGTGCACGTGTTTAACTGTCATTTTTGTTGCCTTGGATGTCCTGTGGTCACATAGAGCAGGGACTGGGGCACATCAGGAAGGTACTGATCTTTGTGGAAGATTGATTCTTCATCAAGCAAGGTAACCCAAGATGCTTCAGAGTGACTCTGGGACAACATAGCCTACTGGACTTAGCACACTCGGACAGAGGATCCCAGGATTCAGAACTGGAAGGGCTCTAAGACATCATCTATTTCAACCTGCTCATTTTGCAGATGGAAAAACTGAGACCCAGAGAAGGAAATGGACTAGTCCAAGGTCACAAAAGGAGGAAGCAACACAAATTGGGATTTGAAACTGTCCTGGCAGCCCCAATTCAGTGTGCTTACTTACACTCTTGGTTTTGTGTTCAGGGGAAGAATGATGATAATAACAATAATTTTGATAGCAGTTCGTGTTTCCAAAGTACTTTCAGACAAAGACTCAAAGCCAGGAGAGCTGGGTCAGTCTTTGCTCGGTTATCTCCCACCTATGGGAGACTGGACAAGTAATTTCCCCATTTGGGACTTAATTTTCTCTTCTATGCATTGGGAGATTGGAGCTCTAAACCCTGTATCATTTGACTGTGACAGCTAAAAAGCCCCCAGTTTTCATAGAACTTGTGAAGCTTACAAAATATTTCCTGTACAGTAACAGCCCTGTGAGATAGGTGATGATGATATAAAGATTATTGCCCCCACTTTACAGAGAAGGAAACTGAGGTTCCTGAGAGGTGGCATGCTATAATGGAAAGAAGAGGCCTAGGTTCAATCCCCATGTCCAAAAGCTTATTCCCTGGGTAATGTTGGGCAAGTCACCCTGGACCAAAGTTTCCTTAACTGTGAAAAGAAGTGATTGGACTAGCTGGCCTTTGAGATTCCTTCTAGCTAGCACCAGATGTAGCATGCTGTGATTCTGTCTGAATTTTGTTGTTGTCCAGTTGTTTCAGTCCTGTCTGAGTCTTTGTGATTCCATTTGGGATCTTCTTGGCAAAGATACTGGAGTAGTTTGCCATTTCTTTCTCCAGCTCATTTGACAGATGAGGAAATTGAGGCAAATGGGGTTAAAGTGACTTGCCCAGGGTCACACAGCTAGGAAGTGTCTGAGCTTGGATTTGAACTCATGAAGATGAATCTTCCTGTTTCCAAGCCCAGTGCTCCATCCACTGTACCACCTAGCTGTCCTGAATAGTAGTACAAAAATCATTATCCTTAATTTGGGGTGGGGGAAGAAAAACCTGAGACTTCAGAAAGATAACATAGCTTAGTAAAAGAGAAGACCTGGGTTCAGTTCCTGGCTTTGAAACTTACTCAGCTGTGTGACACTGGGAAAGTGGTTTTACCTCTCTGAGCCTCAGACAAAGGAAGTGAGCTGGTATCAAGAGCCATGCACTGAGAGTTAGGATGTCAGGGTTTTTATCCTGCTTCTGACAGACACTAACTCACTGGACAACCTTTGGCAAAGTCCCTTCCTCCCTCTGAATTCCAGTTTCCTCACATCTAAGATGGAGGCATAAAGCCCTGACCTGTCTCTTTACCAAGGATAGTGCCGGTGGATCTGCCTGCCACAAGTCTCTCTCTACTCCACTCCATCCTCCAAGTGATTTTCCAAAAGGGCAGGTCTGACCACATCACTGTCCCCTGAGAGCCTCTCACCCCCCTCTCCCCTACTCAGTAACTGCTGTGGCTCCCTATCACTTTCAGGGTCAAATACAGATGCTTCTGTTTGGCATTCAAGGCCCTTCATGACCTAGTCCCCCTCTCACCTTCGCAGCCTTCTTAATCCTTTAGTCTCCATCACTCAGGCTTTGGCTCAGTGACACTGGCCTTGGGTTTATTGTATGAACCCGACACTCCATCTCATTGAAACGCCTTCCCCCCTCATCTCTGCCTCTTGGCTTCCTTCAAGTCCCAGGTAGTCCACAGGCAGCCTTTGCCAATCCCTCTCAATTCTAGTGCCTTCCTTCTGTTGATCATTTCCTATTTATCCTGACTATATCTTGTTTCTCCACAATGGCTTGCACATTGTCTCCCTCATTATTAGATAGTGAGCTCCTTGAGGGTAGGGGCTGTCTTTTCCCTTTTTTTGGCATCCTGAGCACTTAACATAGTGCCTGGTACATAGCAGGTGCTTAATAAATGCTCATTGACTGACAGAAGCCAGAAGACCTGGGTTTGAGTCATAGCTCTGACATTTACTAGCTAGTGGCACAATGGACAGAGCACTGGACTTGGAATCAGGAAGACTCATCTTCATGAGTTCAAATCTGGCCTCAGACATTTCCTAGCTGTGTGACTCTGAGCAAGTCACTGAACCCTGTTTGCCTCAGTTTCCTCATCTGTAAAATGAGCTCAAGAAAGAAGTAGCAAACCCCTCCAGTATCTCTGCCAAGAAAACCCCAAATGGGGTCATGGAGAGTCAGATACGACTGAAACGACTCAACAACAGAAAATGTTCCTGGATAGGTCATCTCTTCTCTCTGATGTTTATTTATTTCCCATATAAAATGGGGTTATTAATAGTCCCTAACTTACACAGTTTGGGGGAAAGTCCTTCAGAAGCCTTAAGATTATGCATTATTCTTAGCATGAAAAATCCTGGCCCCAAGAGACATGAGGGCTTATAGTGAAGCCTGGTTGATTCTGCACAGTGGAAGGGAAGCCCCTTCTCTCTCCCTGAAGTCCCCACTCTGGAATGATCCTGTTACCCCTGCTGGAGGGGGGGGGAAGGTATGCAGCATACTCTTGGGCACCTCCTCCTCGCCTGCCAACTCCTTTTAAGTGCACCTATCAGCACCCGCCCCTCTCAACTTTTTTTTTCCCTCTCTCTTCCCCTTTCCAATTAATTAATTTAAATTGACCATTAAGTCAGGAGAAGTCTTTGATTGATATTTTCATTAACGGCCCTCTCCAGCAGCCCTGTCCGACACCTCCGAAATGTATGATAATGTCCAATCTGCATGAAGGGTCTGGGCGCCTCTCCCTCCACCTCTCCCTGCTGGTGAGTTATTACCCGGACTGGGCCTGCTGTTTCACCGAGGGTAATTTGAATACAGATGAGCTGCCTCTGTGTGCTGGAGCCTGGCACTGATGGGAGGGGGGCGTCAGGGGGAGGGGTCCGGGCGGGTGCTCCCGAGGACACCTACTGACTGATGGAGCCCTCAGGTTATCTCAAGGTCATCACCTCTGCAGTATCGGACCGGGCCGGCCCGATTTCGGAGGGAAGCCCAGCAAACCTTTCAATAGCAAAATTAAGTCCCGTAAATTAACTTGTCCAATAACTTATTGAATAAATCCTTTCCTAATTAAGGAACCAATACACCTCTTTGTTCTCCCATCTTCTGAGGCTTTATTAAAATCAATGAAGTCATATCAATTCAACAGTATTTTCCCCCCTTAAAGGTGAATTTTAAAAGCCTTAGTCTAATTATACAGCAGTGTTCTCCTAAAGGGAAAAGAGATGAGGAGCGTTAAGGGAAGGGAGGAATACTTGGGGGGGGGTCTTTCCTAAGGCAAATGAGCCCTGGGCACCTTCTCCTGGAGGGATAAGCTCAATTTTCCATAGAAAAAAAGTAAGTGAGACCCCCTAGTGGTATAAGGAGCCCTCAGGGAAGACCAAGTGGCAGAGGGAGGAGGGACCCATGTCAATGCCCTAGCCAGGCTGGGATGCTGGTGGGGAGAAGTGGCCACTAGAATCACCCAGCATCCAATGTGGTCTTTCAAGCATGCATTCATTTGCACATGCCAAGGGAGGAGTGATTTAAAGGCCCTTGTTGCCACTGGCAGTGCAAGGGAGGACTCAATTGGTCCAGATTAGTTTTTGTTGGGGGGGGGGGAGGTGTGGGAGAGGATGGAGAGGAAGAGGAAGAAAGAGAAGAAGATCTGTTAGGTCATGAATGGGACTGTATCTTGTCCTTCATAGGGGTTCCCCTGTGATTTTTTTTTTTTACTGGGCAGCCTAGGGTTTTTCAGATGAACTCATGTCCTCATGATTCCCAGCCCTCAGAATATTTTTCTTGAGAGCTACACATAGCAGTTCTGATGCCCTGGGCAAGCATGGGGTGGGACAAGAATCGAGGAAGGCGTGAACAAAACGAAGTAGAAGGAAACATCCCGGGGCACTGACTCAAGGAGGCAGCCAGGGACCCTAGTGCACTATTAGGCAGCTTCTGGGAAGACTAGGATGGGGGTGGGTGGGTGGTGCAGACCCCTCAGGATCCCATCTCATTTGGGTGTGTGCCGGCCTTTCACTAGGTTCAAATCCAGCCTCAGCCATTTATTATCTGTGTGATCCTGCACAAGTCCCTTCATCTCTGCCTCAGTTTGTTTAACTGTAAAATGTACACCTACCTCCCAGGGGTGTTATAAGGATCAAATGGGATCGATCATACTGAAAAGCACTGAGAAAGGAGCCTGGCATGCTGCGGGTACATAAAAATGCTTCTCTTCTTCTCCATGGTGGGGATCCGGGACCTATATTACAGACCCCCTGCAAACCTGTCGGCCGTCCAATCCAATTCTGCTTGGAGGATGCATTGTCAGTTGTCTTGCCCCCTTTTGTTTTGCTCCTGCTGGGGTGGGTGGTGGGGGTGTAGATGCCTATGTGAAATAAGGCAGCTGGATTATATGACCTCTAAGACCCCTTCCAGCTCGAGTCAATGAAATCCCATAATCTTGTGACTTGCCAAGCTTCTGCAGATGGTACAAATAACTGGTGCCACCTATAAACAACTTGGTATTGTTTTGTGTTTTGTCTCTTCTGCTATGCTGGGCTCCAGGGTGTGTGTGTGTGTGTGTATGTGTGTAGGGGGTAGGGCTACGTCCCAGTCTATCTCCTCCCACCCCCTCTCCCCCACCCCATCTCCCCCTCTCCATACCTAGCAGGTACTCAGGGGATGTTTGTAGCCTTAGCCATACTCTCCCAGGTGGCCTGCCTGATGTTCCCACCATGATGCGCGATTAATTCTCCAAAGGCTTAGAGCTTCCACCTGTGAATTCAGATATATTCGAAGGGGATGCTGAGAATGAGAAGATTCAGGGTCTGTCCGTGGGGAGTTTACTGTCTGAGGGGATTTGTGACTCATCCTCGAAGAATCCTAGAGTCTCTGCATAGGAAGAAGTCTCAGGCCGTGTCTAGTCAGTAGTGTGTTGGAGCCAGCTCTTGAGAGCTGATTGTTGAATTTTCAGTGTGAACATTTACACCCCAGAAACTGGTAAATGCTATGAAACAGGGCTTTAGTCTTTGTTTTATTGATTGTCAAGAATTTAAAAAGTGATGTAGAAAATGTTAATAATGCAGAGTAAGCTTAAAAGTATGTCCTGTATACTCTCCCCCCGACCAAGAGCTGGTTGTTAAACATTTAATATCCTGAGCTGGATTCCCTTCCACAACCGCCCCGGCAATGGTGTCAGGGAACAATGAGTGAAACACCCTGCCACCACCCCCCAACCTCAACACAAAACGGAATCCAGTTTTAAATGATATTTAGCGTCTTAGTATGATAAGTGTTGGATTGTGGCACTAGAGAGAAGAACCAGAGCAATTGGAAGAAACTACAGGAAGACAAATTCTAGTTCAGCAGAAAGATTTTTCTAACAATCAGAGTTGTCCAGTGGTGTCAGAGTCTACCTAAATAGGGGATGAGTTGCCTGTCACTAAAAGTATTCAAACAGAGGCTAGATGACCACTTGTCAGGGATATTGTGAAGGGGGTTTCTTCTCAGGTATAGATGGATCAGATGCCCTTGGTAGTCCTTTCCGGCTCTGGGATTTTATACCCATTTTATAGGTACTTGGAGAATGGAGAGACTGCTATAGCTTAGGGAGGTCAGGGGTGGGATTTCCTAGATGAAAGCTGGGCTGGGCTTTGAAGGACTGGTAAAATTTAGATAGGTGGAGGGACTGTGGGAGTGGCCTTCCAAAGATAATGGCTGGACCTTTTCATATATTGCCATGCCCATCCTTGTTTCCTCCATCCCCTGAGCACCCGTATCACATCATCTTAGCATCTGAGAGCCTGAGGTACCTTATTGATAATTTAGTCTAAACTTAGGGCACCCATGTGGTGAAGTGGATAGAATGATGGGCCTGGAGTCAGGAAGACTCATCTTCCTGAATTCAAATCTGGCTTTGGATACTTACTGGCTGGGTGACCCTGGGCAAGTCACTTCACTCTGTTTGCCTCAGTTTCCTCATCTGTAAAATGAGCTGGAGAAGGAAATGGAAAACTACCCCAGGATCTTTGCCAAAGTAAATGCCAATTGGGGTCATGAAGAGTCAGACATGACTGGACAACAACAGTCTAACCTTCATATTTTAGCAATTATTATTATTACACTATTGTGTGACCCATGTGTCAGAAGTTCCCTTGTTGACAAGAAGTATCCTGGGGGATTTCTTCACTCTCTTGGCTCATCAAAAAAGAAAACTTGGCAAAATGTATGCATGGTAACCTCACTCTCCACCTTACCCAAGTACAGTGAGACTGACATAGCTTACAGTTTGAGAATGAGGTTTTATTAAAAGATTGGAAATTGAAAACCAAAGACAGAGGATGCACAACAGAATTCTTGGAAAATAAAGACACCATTGAATAAGCAACAGTTAATGAAAGATACATAAAGAGTCCTTGGTCACTTGATCTCATAGGTGGGTCCCATTCCTGCTGCTCCAGCTGTCCTTATTCCTCTTTGGTGTTGGTCATTGCTCTCTGGTAGGGCTTCTCTTGTAGTTTCAAAGAGATACCAGCAGATGGCATGAGCCTTGCTTTTGGGCTTGGCCAAAGTCCTCCCTAGTCAATCTTCCTACATCATCAGGGGTTGGGTTCAGTCTTCTCCTGGCATGAGGGAAGACTCAAGATTTCACATCATAGCCAAAGTGATTTAGTGCCAGGTGAGGGGACACTTAATTTCTCCTCTGTTTCTTCTTTTGCTGACCTCTGGCTTCCTAAAAGCTTGACCAGGGAGCAAGACCCTGACATTATCCATTTTCAATGGGGTCGCAGGCATCAATTACAGATTCAGAGTCTGATAGCAAATCTTGTCATCTCTTCCCCCTCGGCACCCTGAGAAAGGTATTCTCCTTTTGAGGGAGCACACCTCACTTGCTTAGGAGCCAAAAAATATTCCACATTTCTCCCAGATCTCTTTGAGATAATTGGGTAGGACTATTCAAGTCACCTTGGACTGAGTGAGAGGGTTTTCCAGCATAGATTCTTTTCAGGAATGTTCTCCTTGGAGTCATGATAATAATACGAGTAGTAGCTAGTTTTTATAAGGCACTTGGAAGATTTTCATTTTCAATTTATAATTGTTATCTTCTTTGGTCCTTACAACACCCCTGAGAGACAGGTGCTATTATTATCCTTATTTGTAGATGAGGAACCTGATGCAGCTGGAGGCTAAGTGACTTGCCCAGGGTCACTCAGCTAGTAGACAGGCTGTCCAAAGCAAGATATGAACTCAGGTCTTTTTGACACTGGGACAAGTGTTCTATCCATTGCACTACAGTAGTGATGCCTAACGTTTTGTTAGCATTCTAGAGTTTACAAAATGCCTTCTCCTCCAGTATCTGATTTGCCTCTGCAGGCAGCTCCAGTATCTATTACTTTACATTGTAGGAAAGAAAATTGATGTATAGAGAGAAAGGACTAGCCTGAGGCTGGACAAGAAGTTAGAGGCCCCATTAAAAGCAGAGTGCAGGGCTTCTGGTTTCAAGTTCAAGGTTCTTGGTAACACCATAGTGTCCTCTCTGCTCTAGAGAATCAACATTGTTACACACAATGAGGATCTGACCATGACCCATCACCCTCCCCCCCTTCAGAAATCTTCAGTGCCTTCCCATTGACTCCAGGATAAAAATATAAAGTACTCATCTTGGTTTTTATAACCCTATTTAGTATGGCTCCAACCTTTCCAGTTTTATTTCATAGTGTGGTATAGTGAATATTGGGTGGGACTGGAGTTAGGAAGACCTGAATTCAAATCCACCTCAGACACCTACAAGCTGTGTGATCCTTGGAAAGTCACTTAACAGCTGTTTGCCTCAGTTTCCTCATCTCTGAAATGGACATAAGACCTCATAGGGGTATTATGAAGTAAAGGCTTTATAAACTGCAAAATGCCATAGAGATGGATGCTGCTATAGATATGGCTTTTAAGTGAGGCAAGTTCTGCTTTAAGTGAGGCATTCTGGGTTGGGTTATGCTATCTCTAGAGTACTCCTCTAGTGCTACATGGTGGTAAGGAGGTGACTGAAAGTTCTCAGTGTCCATGTCCATGAAGCATAAGTTTTTGTTGTTCCCAGTCAAAGATGGGAAGACTTCAAGGGTGGGACCAGCAACTGCTTCTGCCTCTGCTGTTCAAGGACCAGGTTAGCTAAGTCCACGGAAATTTACTACCAGATTGACTCTAGTATCATAGGATTATACTTTTAAAGCTGGAAGGGACCTTTTGTTCTTTGGATTTTACCCCCCTATGTCAGAACATTTTGAAAAGCCAGGAGCTGAGGGATGACTGACCTCCTCCACACTGTCTCCCCCCAATAACAGTAACCACTACCACCACCACCACAACAATGATGACCAACAATAACCCTATTTACAGATTGCAATAGTTAGTGCTAATGCTGATGAAGCAGCTGGGTGGTGCAGAGCTTGGAGTCAAGAAGAATTGAGCTTGAATCTTGCCTCAGACACTTAGGGGGACCAGAGCTGTCAGTGTGAGGATGAAATGAATTAATATTTGTAAAATACTTGGTAAACCTTAAAGCACTATATAAGCATTAGTGATTATATATTTCTTCTTCTTCTTCTTCTTCTTCTTCTTCTTCTTCTTCTTCTACCTCTCCTCCTCCTCTTCCTCTTCCTCCTGCTCCTCCTCTTCTTCCTCCTCCCCCTCCTTCTCCCTTCAACCCCCCCTCCCCTGCTACCACCACCACCACCACTACTACTAGATTATGAATTTGATTTATTTTGTACCTTTTGCTGACATGTACCTATTTAGGCCTGGGTTGTCTTCCCATTAGGGTATAAACTCCCAGAAGGCAGGAATTGTTTAGCATTTTCTTTCCATTTTTAGCGCTTGGCACAGGCCCCTGGCACCTAGTAGATACTTAATAAATGCTAGTTGCTTGATCGACATTCAAGCAGGAGCTGTGTATTCTGTGACCTTCCCGCCTACATCAGCATCCAGCTGATGACAAACCCTAAATCGCTTTTTTTGTTGTCTGGCACTGTCTTGTACTCTCTTCCCAACAGTCCCCTGAGTTAGATCATACAAATATTATTATCCCCATTTAACAGATAGGGAAACTGAGACTTCAGGAAGGAAAATGACTTGTACATGATCTTACTGAGGCAGAGCAGGGATTTGGACTCAGGTGTTCGTTCTCTAAGCCCAGTGTTCTTTCTTCTCAGCTCTTGCTCAATAAACGAATTTGAGTTTATGTAAATCAATTAGCCATCAAAACAATTTGACAAGGTGGGAAAATAGACTCTTCAATTAGATGCTATCTCCCCAATACCCTTCCCATCATTCCTGGTGAGATAACACCTTTGTTATCTCCTGGCAAATCCACCTCTCCTTCTCCAGCCCAAATGATCAGATAGTTATAAAACCCTTGATGTTTGTCCTTGGCCCGAAGAGGCCCACAGAGACATAAAGGTATTAGCCGCCCCCGGATGAAACATTCCTTAGCACCGGGCATTGGAGGGAGATTTTTACAGCCTGGTTAAAGTGAGCGATTCAACCCTTCTCCTCGCCGCTGGTGATTTATTGGCATTCTTATGTCCAGAGCTCCTGGGAGCTCCCACTGACTGTCAGGACAAGGCAGCGGCAGGCACAAGATATGCCAGCACTGGCCTTGGGGGTGGGGAGGAGGCTGCCCGAATTGGGATCCCCTTCTGGCTACTGACCAGGTAGGTGACCTTGGATAAGTCATAAGACCACAGAGTTAGAGCTAGCAGGCACCTGAGAGGTCTAACCCCCTAATTTCAGAGATGTTAAGTTACTTGCCTAAGACTTCACAGGCATAATCAGGAATTGAACACGGGTCTTCTGACTCCAGATTCAGGAATATTTCCACTGTACCATTCTTCCACGCCCCTCCCCTCTCCAGGTCTTTCTCCTTGGTGGCTAATGATAGCTGATATTTATCAAGCACTGTGCTAAGCACTGGGGATGCAGAGAAAGGCAAAAGACAGTCCCTGCCCTCAAGGAGCATCAAGTCTAATGGGAGAATCTGATTTAGTTAATATAAGTTGTGATTTAGAGTTTGTAAAACCTACATACATATACCTCCTTTGATCCTTATAACAACCCGACTCTGATGATCTTTGTTCTGTTCTGAGGAAGGTGCTATTGTAAGCATGATTTTACAGATGAAGAAAGAGCCCTGCCCCATGGTCACATAACTAGTGTCAGAGGTGGGATTTGAACCCAGGTCTCTCAGTTCAATCATTTTTTAGTTGTGTCTGACTCTCTGTGACCCCATTTGGGATTTTCTTGGCAAAGATACTAGAGCAATTTCCCGTTTCTTTCTCCAGCTCATTTGACAGATGAGGAAATTGAGGCAAACAGGTATATGGGACTTACCCAGGGTTACACAGCTAGTAAGGGTCTGAGGCCAGATCTGAACACAGGAAGGTGAGTCTTCCTGACTGCAGACCTGACACTATATCCACTGCTCCACCTAGCTGCCCCAACTACAAAAATTTATGACTTCTTGACTCCAAATTCAGCAGGCCAAGCCACACTGCTTTGCAACAGGTTAAGTTGGTCCTGTCCAGCTCTAAAGCTTATAAACATTTGTGTTCAGAGCTTCAGTTTCCTGCCATATGTAAAAAAGAAATTGGACTTTGTGAGTTCTAAAGTCCTTTTCCAGTGCTAATGGGCTGTGATTTTATGCCCATCTGCCAAAGGGTTCTCAGGAGGGGAAAGAAATAAGTATTTATATAGCAATGCACTATGTGCCAAGCATTTTATTATCTTCTTTCTTTCTTTCTCTTTCTCTTTCTTTCTTTCTTTCTTTCTTTCTTTCTTTCTTTCTTTCTTTCTTTCTTTCTTTCTTTCTTTCTTTCTTTCTTTCTTTCTTCTTCCTTCCTTCCTTCCTTCCTTCCTTCCTTCCTTCCTTCCTTCCTTCCTTCCTTCCTTCCTTCCTTCCTTCCTTCCTTCCTTCCTTCCTTCCTTCCTTCCTTCCTTTCTTCCTTCCTTCCTTCATTCATCTATTCATTCACCTAGTCATCCATCCATCCATTCATCCATCCATCCATCCATCCCTTTATTTGTTTGTTTATTTGTGGGGCAACGAGGGTTAAGTGATTTGCCCAGGGTCACACAGCCAGTGTCAAGTGTCTGAAATTGGATTTGAATTTAGGTCCTCCTGAATCCAGGACTGGTGCTTTATCCACAGCGCCACCTAGCTGCCCCAGTGCCAAGCATTAAAAAAATATGATCACATTTGATCCTCACAATGTTCCTGAGACCTATTATTATTCCTATTTTACAGTGGAGGAAATTGAAGCTAAATGACTTACCCAGGGTAAGTACAGTCAGTAAGTGTCTGGGGCTGGATTTGAACTCAGGTCTTCCTGACTCTGGGGCCAGTACTCTATCCACTCTGCCACCGGCTGCCTGGCAATATAATGCACTACAATAAACATTAAGCACCTCCTAGGTGTCAGGCACTGGCTAAGTGCTGAGGATACAAATAAAAGAAAAGAAAGACCATCCCTGGGGGCAGCTAGGTGGTGCAGTGGATAAAGCACCAGCCCTGGATTCAGGTGGACCTAAGTTCAAATCCGGCCTCAGACACTTGACACTTACCTTGGGCGAGTCACTTAACCCTCATTGCCCCACAAAAAAAAGAAAAAGAAAAAGAAAAAGAAAGACCATCCCTGCCCTCAAGGAGCTTACAATCTATTGAGAGAAGACAATATACCAAAGGGAGCTGAAAAGGTCAGGGTTGGGCAAAGGGTACCCTGCAAAGGGGCATGAGGATGGTAGAGTCAAAACCAAACAACGCAGCTGGTAGGAACTAAAAAGCTGGCTGAGTTTCTGTGCCCTCTTTAAAGGGAGCCTTTGAGGGACAGAGGTAGCTGAGGTTACTGATGAGGTGTGAGTACTAAAGCTGAAGCAATCTCCACGGTGATGAGTTTCCTCATAATGAGCTCAACCTGGAGGAGGAGGAGGTTGGTTGGGATGATGATGGTGGTGAAATCAAAACTAAGTAATGCTGGGAAATGAAGATACCTTTGCTCTCTTACCTCTTTGCCTTTGCGCTTCCCATTCCTTCTGCTTGTAATTCTTTTCTTCTTTCCTATAAACCTATCTCCACCCACTGAAATCCTACCCAACCTTTCATCAGCTCCCCCCAGTGCCACCTCCTCCAGGAAGCCTCTAGCTAGGAACTATGCCTTCCTTCTCTCAACCTTCAGAACCTTCTGTTTGCATCTTTTTTTTGTGAGGCAACTGAATGGCTGTGGATAGAGTGCTGGACTTGGAAGACCTGAGTTCAATCCTTGTCTTGGACCTGTGGGACTCTGGGTAAGTCAGTTACCTTCTCTCAACCTCAGTTTCTTCTTTTGTGAAATGGGGAAAATGAATAGCACCTGCCTCTCAGTGTTATTGGAAGGACAAACTTTGATAGCATGTGAAATGCTTTACAGATCTTTACATGCCATATAAATATGAGCTTCTCCTCCCCCTCCTCCTCTTCTTCCTCCTCCTGATTCTCCTTTTTCACCTCCTTTTCCTCCTTCTGGTTCCCCTTCTCCTCCTCCATCCCTATTTCATATAATATTTGTGCTATTCCTGTTCATGGCTTGCTTCTTTTATCTCCTGGATTGTGAGTTTCAAGGGTAGGAATTAGAGAAGAGAAGATTTTGGGGTGAGGGAGACCATCACCCATGCAACTAATAGTCATGGAGAGGTGGTGGTTGTTCTGGGGAAGCTGTAGAGACAGATCTCAGCTCAATCAAAGCAAGAGTTTCGTAATGATTAGAGCTGACTAAAAGGAGAGTGTGTTCCTGTTGGAGGCTTCAAACAGAGGAATATTGTAGATGGGGTCTGCTCAAGTACAGGTTGGACTAGATGCCCTCTGAGGTTCATTCTAGCTCTGAGTTTTTTTTTTTTGATTCTATGAATCTTAGGAGACCTGGGTTCCAGGATGGAGCATGGAAAATGTGGAGAGAAGGGGGAGAAAAGTGTGTTGAGCTAAAATAGAGAGTCTCACTTCAGCGGCTTTGTAAATGCAATGACTGGACAGGGCCATTTGTTTCTGGTTTGCTCCATATTCCAGCTGTGCCAAGGCTCCAGGGAACAGCTGGACTGTTGGTTTCTCAGCAATGTCCAGTGCAAGGAGCACCCAGCAATATGGCTTCTTTCACCTTCACTGGGGAGACTCCATTATAATCCCATGTTAGTTACCTGGTGTAAATACAGTAAAATCCACATCAGATAAATACAAGCTGCATCAGAAGATTTAAGGCACCTGTTGTGTATTTAAAAGAATTATATCTTGTTTATGGTACAGTATAAAATGCACAAGTGATTTATACAGCAGCTAACCTATTGCTGAGGAAATCTCATTTCAATCATAAATGACAGAAGTTGATTTAAGAATTCATTCTTTAATGGGTCTGCAATGTTCAAATTTAAACTCATTCAATTCATCAGCCAAATATTCAATATGGGCACAGGGAACTCATTTAGGCAAACAGAGACTTTTAATATAAATTTTCCAGGAGATTTCTCCATCGATTCGGCACTTTAGTGCAAAATGATTTGTGCGATACATTCTGGAGGATCAATGCGGGCTGCGTCAATGGCTAATATAAAGCAATCATCTCACCAAGTACAGAGAACGTGTCAATGAACTTTGACTTCACATTGAACTGCTCAGTGGTGGAGGGAATCACTCCTTCTTACCTCTTCCTCGCCTTTCTCTGCTGGGCCATGGGAGTCCACCCCAGGTTTTGGTCAGCCAAGCTGGATTGTGGCCTCAGAGTCTAATGCCCAATTTTACCACTAATTAACTGATGACCTTGGCTGAGTCATCAGCATGGCCTGTGAAAGCAAGGAGGGACTTTAGAGATGTTAGGGTCATAGGGCCTTGTAACAGAGATCATCTTGGCCAAACTGCTCATTTCATAGATGAGGCAACTGACCCATAGGAAGATCAATAGTAACAAAAATAATAATTATGATAATAATCTTTTTAATAGTATTTTTTCCAATTATATGATAAGATAATGTTTAGCATGCATTTTTTTTCTTTTTTTTTTTGTGGGGCAATGGGGGTTAAGTGACTTGCCCAGGGTCACACAGCCAGTAAGTGTCAAATGTCTGAGGCCGGATTTGAACTTAGGAACTCCTGAATCCAGGGCCGGTGCTCTATCCACTGCGCCACCTAGCCGCCCCCTAGCATGCATTTTTGCAAGATTTATTTTTTATTTTTTTTGCAGGGCAATGAGGGTTAAGTGATTTGCCCAGGGTCACACAGCTAGTAAGTATCAAGTGTCTGAGGCTGTATTTGAACTGAGGTCCTCCTGAATCCAGGGCTGGTGCTTTATCCACTGTGCCAACTAGTTGCCCCCTTTACAAGATTTGAGTTCCAAATTTTTCTCCTTCCTCCTTCCCCTCCCCTCTTACTAAAATGGTAAGCAATTTGATATAGGTTTTTTATATATATGATAATAATCTTGATCCATGTAATAGTGTATAGAACATTAAAAGAATAATAATGGGAAATATTGTCCTTGGAGCATTTCCATCTGAACCTTATTGGAAAAGATGAGAAGAATGAGATAATGATGGTGACAACTGACTTTATATAGTGCTTTAAAGTCTACAAAGTAAAGCTTATCTCATTTGATTCTTACAAGCATCTTGTGAGGAAGGTTCTTTTGTTATCCCCATTTTACATATTAGGAAACTGAGGCTGAGCCATTAAATGATTTGCCCAGAGTCACTTAGTTTGCAAGAATCTGAGGTGGAATTTGAACAGCAGGTCTTGATGCCTACTCAGTTCAGTGCTTTTCACCCACTTCTTCATGCTGCCTCTGAAAATGGTGTCCCAAGTAAGCTTTTGCTTCAACCTATGCCTGGATTTCTTCATGGGATTAATTTTTCTTGTTTATAAAATGAGGATCAGAGAATCATAGATTTAGAGCTGGGAGAGACCTTAGAACCCCATCTGGATTCATCTAGCCCACTTAACCCATCTAGTCCAACCTCGAGACTTAACTAAGGTATTACTGGTATTAAGGCCAGAAATGGAACCTGAACCCAGGTCCTCTTCCTTCAAATTTAGCTTTCTTCCCACTGACCATAGACCATCAAGATTTCATTCAATATGCCCTGGAGTTCGAGGTGAGTCAGTGAAGCATACAGTGATGTAAAGAAGGGGAGTTTTCCTGGTAAGATGTAGCTAAGCAAAGATCTAATTGGGTCATCCATACAACCCAATTTTAAACCAATGAGAAGAGCAATTTTATTTTGTTATTGTTCAGTTTAGTTGTGTTCAATTCTTTGTGACCCCATTTGGGGTTTTCTTATCAAAGTTACTAGAGTGGTTTGCCATTTCCTTCTCCAGCTCATTTTATAGATGAGGAAACGGATGCAAAAAGGGTTAAGTGACGTGCCCAGGGTCACCCAGCAAGCATGTGTCAGAGGCCAGATTTGAACACAGAAAGAGTAGTTTTCCTGACTCCAGGTCTAGTACTCTATGCAGCGTGGTGCCATCCAGCTGCCCTGAGAAGAGTGATACCACTCACAAAAGCCTAGAGCTAGGGATGGGAGGCAGCCAGCTTTGTGAGAGTTAAAGAGAACTTGACAGTTACCCAGGTCACATTTAACTGGAGGTGCTCTCAGCAGCTAGAGATTAGTGTCCCTCATCTTTACCATGGAAATAAGGTCAGGAAGTGTTCAACAGTGTCCCTTAGCTGTGACTTTATGTTTGTGATTATTAAATTTCATCTTGTTTGTTTCTGTGCACTGTTTTTTTTTCTGCTCCAAATCTATGATCTTATGACCCTACACGAGTCACTCTTATTAGAGATATACTTCCAGATTGACCTATCTTACTTTATTAATAACTAGTCTCTACATTTTGTTATTTGACCACCTAACTGTAATATCCAGTCTACATTTTTTCATCATTTTCACAAGGATATTGTGAGGGACTTTGCTAAATTGTGTCACACAACTGGAAAAATGAAGCACTTTGCATCCAGATAATTAGTTTTATTGAAGATACTCAAAACCGAAGAGGTTAGATTAGGTGATATCTCTGATATCATCTCTAATTCTTATTCCTAAAAATTATATGAATTCTTCAGATTATTAGTCTCTCCCTTGTAAACAGAATTGGAGGAATGTCTCTGGCGAAGTACCCTTGGGATATGCCTTGGAATAATGCTATTCAGAAAAAATTCTTTTAGTGTTCTGGATGAAAGTAGAGACAACATGATTATAAGGTTTTAGATAACCCCAAACCATGAGGGATAGCTAACATGGTGAATGAAAAAGTCAGGATCCAAAAAAAAAAACAACCAAAACCAAACCCTCAAGAAACTAAGACAGTGGGTTGATTTGAATAAGATGAAATAAGAGATAAATGTAAAGTCTTACACTTGGGTTCAAAAAATCAATTTCACAAATATAAAAGAAGTACTAAGCATGATCAGACAACAGTTTCTATGAAAAGGCAAACCCAATGTGAGTCAAATGCGACATGGCAATACTCAGGCTGAATTCATAAATCTGTAACATCCAGAGCCAGAAAGATATTAGTCTTGTCATCCTATACATTGATCAGACCATAATTGGAGCACAGAGTCCAATTCTAGGTGTCCCATTTTAAGAAGAATGTTGACAAGCTAGTGAATATCCAGCAGAGGATGAACAGCGGAGCACGAATCATGGGAGAGGAAGGAAAAGGGGAAGGTTTAGCTTTGAGAACAGATGACCTGTGTGTGAGGGACTTGATTGTAGTCTTTGTAAATTGTCAAGAGGAAAGAGCTATTAGACTGGGTTTGCTTGGCCCAGAAGGACTGACCGTTTCCTCTCTTGTGTAAAGAAAAACTTCCTAATCATAGGAGTTGTCAAAAAGTGAAATGATGCTTCTCAGCAGGGGGTGAGTTTTCCATCACTGAAGGTCTTTGAGGGGAATCAGGACAATCACTTGGAGATGTTGTTATAAGGAATTCCTGCTCAGTAGGGGGCGGGTCAGAAAACCCAGGAGGTCCTTTCCTTTTCTGAGATTCTCTGCTGCTTGGCTTTAGACAGGGGCTCGTGCCCTGTGCTGGATGAGGTTGTAATAGCGAGACTCAATGCCCATATTGATTTCATTTCCAAATTATTAATCAACTTCACAGCTGAACAGAAATATTGTATTGTTCAGCTCAGGCAGATCCGAATGGTTTTGCCGCTGGCTACAAGAGCAGGGGGCTGATGAAGGACAAAGGTGATAAATGGTGCATGAGCTGGGAGGCTGTGATCTGTGGTTCTCAGTGGGGCACTGGAGCAGGCAGGGCAGAGGGTTTCAGGATAGAGGATGGACATTTCCCTCCCAGTCTGGGTCATTGCTCTTGCAGGCAAGTTCAGACGTATAGAGGGAAATTCCATAACATTCAATGATTCAGTTGAATCAATGATTTCTTAAGTGTCCCTAGAGCCTGGGAACTGTGCTAAGTGCTAGGGATAATAAAGATAACAACAAAACAGCCCTTGCCCTCAAAGAGCTTACTTTCCACTGGGATGGGGTGTGCAGGGGGAGGGTGAAAGGTTCTGGAACTGAGCTAGGGATTCTAGGAAGAAGGGGGTGAGTAGGGAGGGCATTCCAGCTTGGGCAAAGTCACAGAACCAGGACAGGGGATTTCAAGTGTGAGAAGTGTCTAGTAAGCCAGTTCGACTGGCATATAAAGTTTGTGAAGGGGAGTAATGTGAAATGTCTGGAAAGGCAGGGGAGTGCCAGATTGTTTGGGCTTGAAATACCAGGCAGAGGAGTTAATATTTTATCCTAGAAGCTATAAGAAGCTACATTTAAAAAATTTAATCAGGGGAGTGATATAGTCAGACCCGTATCTTAGGGTAACTTGGCAGGTATGTGGAGGATGGGTTGATGAAGGGAGAGTCTGGAAGCAAAGGGAAACTGATTAGGCGATTGCACTCATCCGGGTGGAGAGATGATGAACTATGGTAGGGGGTCCGCTTGAGTGGAGAGAAGAGGACAGGTATGAGAGAGGTAGAAACAAGCAGATTTAGCAACTGATCACAGACCAGGAATGTGAAGGAAAATGAAGAGGCACAGATGAATCCAAAGTTGTGAATCTGGATGACTAGAGGCCTTAGAACAAAAAATAAAGACGTTTGGATGAGGGGCTAGTTTAGGGGGCAAGATGATGAGTTCTGTTTTGGACATGTTGAGTCTGAGATGCCCGAAGAACATTCAGGTAGAGAAGTCCAGCAGGCAGCTGGGGAGGCACCAGTGAGTTCAGGAGAGAGATTTGGGGTGGGTTTGTGGGCAAGAAATCTGTGGGGCAGACCATTGAACCCTCAGGAGCAGATGAAATAACTAAGAGAGAGAAGCTCTAGTGAGGACAGAGAATAGGGCCTAGAACAGATTCTCAGGGGCCCACCCGCATGTCACAGACGCATGATGACCTGGCAAAGGAGGCAAAGAAGGAGAAGGGGGACAGGAGAAAGGAGAACATCAATCAGCTGCAAGAACGAGCGCACCCCAGCTAAAGGAAACCAGGTAGCCCAGTAGATGGAGGCTAGACTTGGTACCAGGAAAACCCAGTCGGAATCTTTCCTCAGGCAGCTGAGTGTGACCCTGGGCAAGGCCCTTCACTTTTCTCACCTTGTTTCCACATCTGTACAATTATAACATTTACCTTGCAAGATCAAATGAAATTGTTTACATGTGTGTATGTATGTATTGGGATGGTTCTCCAGGGGGAGGGGAAGGAAAGTGCAAAGGAGGCAGAAACTCTGAATCTGGACCTGGACTCCCACTCCCGCTCCTATTTCTGGGTCCAATCTTAGTACAGTACTACAAGTGAATCTTTTAGAGGAAGTGAAAATGAGCTCATAGATGGGGGGAGAATGAGTTCTTTGCTTAAGGACCTCAACTGAGTCCCTTCTCTGTTAAACTCCTTTACTAAACCTGTTCTATATTTACTGCTTTGGCAACCTGATGCTTACAAGAGCCTGGGGACTTCTAGAGAGACACGACCCAGATTATGTTGCTCCTGGAAAAGATTTATTGTCGATAGCAACAAACCATAGAGATTATTAGTCACTCAGTCAGTCAATAAACATTTATTGGGCACCTACTGTGTGCCAGGAAGTGTTTTATTACAGAAAACCTGCCAATGTTGAACTGATCTGTCCATCAAAAGGTGGGGAGGATCCTAAGGGCTCCAGTGTTTTTAAACCATAATCTATTTCTTTGTAAATTCCATGCATTGTCCTTAGTTCTGACTTTGAGGCCAAGCAGAATGAAGCGAATCCCCCTTCTAGAAGACAGTACTTTGAATACTTGAAGACCAATAACTTGTACCTCATATGTTTTTTCTTCTCCAGGCTAAACATTCTTTCTGCCAATCCTCATAGCCATTCCCTAGTCCCATTTTGGGATATTGCTCCAAGCGCTAACTCACAGTTCTATATCCTTTAAGGTTACAGAGCAATTTTTTCACAACGATCCCAAAAGGTAAGCCATTCAAATTTTTTCTTACCATGTTACAAATGGAACTGAAGCTTGGAGTTGGGGGTGGGGACCTTGCTCAAGGTCACATAGCTAATGAGTGAGTGGGGGAGCCTGGATTCTCCCTTTTTTTTTTTTTTGATGAGGCAATTGGGGTTAAGTGACTTGCCCAAGGTCACACAGCTAGTAAGTGTCAAATGTCTGAGACCGGATTTGAACTCAGGTCCTCCTGAACCTAGAGCCGGTGCTCTATCCACTGCGCCACCGAGCTGCCCCGGAGCCGGTATTCTAACCCAGTTCTTTGGATACCAAGTACATGGATCTTGGCAGTACTCAGAGTTCCCATTGTAAACAGGGAACCGATACTGATTGAAAACAACTTTATTGCCACTCTTCCAGGTAATGTGGCTCCCAAAAGATTGGCTCTGAATCCTACAATCCGCTGATATATGATTCTAGTCTAGGGTCCCACAGCTATAGGCTTTTTAAAATTTATTAAAATCAAGTCATCCCTCAAACACTGTGATAATTTTTTACTTAAATAAAAGGGGAAGCATCATCTCCAGTCTTCAGGAATGGAACAAACATACCTTTCTTTTTAAAAAAATAGCCCAGGGCAGCTAGATGGCGCAGTAGATAGAACACCAGCCCTGGAGTCAGGAGTACCTGAGTTCAAATCCGGCCTCAGACACTCAGTTTTCTCATCTGTAAAATGAGTGGGTCAGACTCAATGACCTCCAAGATCACTTCCAGTTCTAAACCTGTGATCCTATAAATTGTAGATGAATTGCTGATCTTAATTAGTTGAAGGGGGGGGGAGGTGAAGGAATTCCCCAAATTGATGAGATTACTGGCCCAGATCAAAAATAAGACAAAACTTCTACCCTGGTCAGGCTGCCGCAGGAGCACAGAGTTTGAGCTCCATATTTTAGAAAACATGGACAAAGTTTGAACATGTTCAGAAGGGAGAAAATTGGAGAACATGCTTTATAAAGCTCAGCAGAAGGAGTTTGTGATGTTTAATCTGGGCAACAGATAAGTCAAAGGGCACCGGATAGTGGTTTTCAAGTATTTTAAAAGGCTTTTTTTAAAGAAGGGGAATTAGATTTGGCCCCAGAGGGAAGAACCAGGAAGCAATGGGTAGAAAAGGAAAAAAGGCAAGGTTAGGTTGGGTCTAAGGAGAAACTTCTTAATGGTTAAAACTGTCCAAGTAGGCTACCTTGGGAAAAAGTAAGTCCCTTCTAATTGGAGGTCATCATTGAGTGGTTGAGTGACAACTTACCCACTCAGCTGTCAAATTGATCTTAAAGTTCGAGTCTGACCATGTCACCGCATTATTCAATAAACTCCTATGCCTCCCTATTACCTTCAGGATCAATAGAAAATCTCCTATTTGACCTTTAAAGCTCTTTATAACCTTCCCATTTCCTACCTTTCCAGTCTTTTTACATTTCCCCCTTCCATATACTCTAGGGTTCAGTGATACCAGCTTTCTTGTTCTTCCTCACACAAGACACTCAGTATGTTAACTGTGGGTATTTTCAAGGGGCAGCTAAGTGGTGCAGTGGATGGAGCACCGGCTCTAGGTTCAGGAGGACCTGAGTTCAAATCCAGCCTCAGACACTTGACACTAGCTGTGTGACCCTGGGCAAGTCACTTAACCCCAATTGCCTCACCAAAAAACAAACAAAACAAAACAAACAAAAAAACCCCAAAACTGTGGGTATTTTCATTCACTGTCCCCCATGCCCTTCATCTCTGCTTCTTCAAGTCTCAGCCGGTCTCACCTTCTTCAAGAAACCTTTTCCAGTTCTCCTTAACATCAATATATTTTCTCTGAAATGAACTCAAGCTTATTTCACCGATAGCTTGTTAGTACATCATTATTCGCCTATCCTTTCCACTATTACTATGAGCTTCTTGAGATCAAGGACTCTTTTTTGTTTTTATATTCCCAGCACTCAGCATGGGACCTGGTACATAGTAGGCACTATATAAATGCTATCTATTATTTTTTTGTTTTTTATTTTTTTGCTATCTATTATTATTAATCTTTCCCCAACCAAAGCCCTCTCTTTCCTTTATCTCTGATCTCCAATAAATCTATTTTGGTGTTGTTTTTATGCATTGGGCTCTTCTGTCATAGGGCTGGGTGGTCTTACCAGTCTTCCTCTTAGGTATTCATTTTATGTGCCTGTCTCCCTCCAATTTCTTGAGTTCAGTATCTCTAACTGCCCTCTCAACAGTAGTCACAGTAGCGATAATAGTTCACCCAAATGGGATGCTTCCTCCCTGTGTGACCTCTGACAAATTATTTAACCTCATTATGCCTCGGTTTCTTCATCTGTAAATAGAAAGGGTTGGACTAGATTGCCCCTGAGGTCCTTCCCCATTCTAGATCTATGTTCCTATGGTCCTGTGATTCCATTACCCTTGCTTCTTTCATAAGAAAGCAGGTAGTGAAAGTATGACCCCTTGCAGATGGAGAAACTGAGGTTCAGAGAAGTTTCAATTTCAGTTCAACAAACCTTTATTAAAGATATGGTATGACAACCACAGTAATATCTAACTTTTATATAAAGCCTACCATATGCCAGGCATTGTGCTAAGCACTTTACAAATATTATTCTCACAACAATCCTATTATCCCCATTTTTGTTGTTCAGTTGTTTCAGTCGTGTCTGATTCTTTGTGACTCCTTTTGGGGTGTTCTTAGCAAAGGTACTAGAGTGGTTTGTCATTTTCTTCTCTAGCTCCTTTTACAGATGAAGAAACTGAGGCAAACAGTGTTAAGTGATTTGCCCAGGGACACACAGCTAGTAAATGTCCGAGGCCAGATTTGAACTCAGGTCTTCCTGACTCCAGGCCAACAATCTATCCACTGTGCTGCCTAGCACAGTGGCTTGAAACTAGATGCTGGGCGGGGGGGGGGGGTACAACACAATTCATAGGCTTAAGGTATTTTGGAACTAGAAGAGGTTTCAGAGCTTATCTTGCCTATGGGTTCTTAACCTGTAATGCAGGCTGCCTTAAATTTGTTTTGTTTTTTAAATAAACAAATAAGAATAAATTAAAAAAACATACATACAAATGAATGAATGAATACACACACATATCTTAGATGTATTTCAGTATGATTGGTTTCCTTTATAATCCTCTGTCTATAAAGTGGGAGAGGAGGAGATGGTGAGCAAATACTCTAAACTCAAGGTCCTTCCCAGCTCCAGATCTATGAATTTATGATCCTGGGCAATGAATTCTTGCCTGTCGCATTCTCGTTTGGAAAGAAAATTAATAAAAAGAATCTTGCTTTTTATTTTTCTCCCTGGGAACTTGGCTTAGGTTGGAGAGTTGAGGGTGGTGGCCTTGTTGAAAAATCCAATTAACCAATAATCTCTAATGATGTTGGTGACTTCCCATCCAAGCCTAATGACTATTTGGGGGAAGTGACTGAAGCAATTCCTCAGTGGGAAGAATTTTACATTTCCTATCTTTTTAAAAGATGAGGCAAACCAGCCGGCTAGTCTGTGCCACCTAAGGCCACACATCTAACAGCTAGTGAAGGACAGCAGTGAGATAATCACTTGGCTCTGGAACCGGGGGAAACAGATGTGACCCCTCTAGTGGGCTTCTGTCCTCCTGGTTGGAAGAGGCGAGTGATGAGATGCATTTGCAAGATGACCTTTGGCTTTCCATCTCTGGGCTTCAGCTTCCCTGCCTGTAAAATTTACTCTTTTTCCACCAAGACCAACACCCTCAATTCCCCAAACTGAGCCAAGTCTTCAGAAACAACAATAACAAAAGGTTCTTCTTTTTACTTTCCATAGATTTAGATCTGGAAAGGACCTTGAGTTTAGAGATTATTTTTTCATCATCTCCTCCCCTCCCATATTATAGAGTAACTGGTACTACTGGGATCTAGACCATGGTCCTCTCACTGCAAACCTAGCACACTTTCCATTGTATTGTGCAATTGAACAGTATGAGCTACTCAGCCTTTGAGATTCCTCCCAGGCCTAAGATTCTGTGTTCTTTCTATATCCTCAGGTCTCTTCTGGTTCTACTGCTCTTTCTTGTTTCCCAAGCTCCCTTCAAATTCTGTCTTTCCATGTTCTATTTCCTAAGGTCCCTTCTTGCTCTGACTTTCTGTGTCCTAAGTTTTGGCATTCCATGTTCTATGTTGTTCTATGTTCTACTTAGCTCTGGCACTGTGTTCTATCGTCATTTTAGACTATCACATCCTATGTTCTCTAGTCTCTCCTGGCCCTGACAGTCGACATTTCAAGGTTCCTTCTATCTCTGACTTTGTGATTTCTCTTCTAAGGTCCCTTCCAGACAATCTATGATTCTCTAGAATAATCAGAAACCTCTTTCGACAGCAGAGAACAGCTACATCTGTAATTAGGTCGTTCATACGAAAGGGGAATTCCCCAGGCTGGCTCCTGCTGGCAGACCCCCTCTCTCTGAAGGGGAGGGAGGACAGTGGCCGAAATTCAGATTGATGAAGAAAAATGTAGGGGGAAAGTGGTCCTGGTTCCCCAGCTGCTGGCTGGTTGGCTGGTCTGCTGGTCGGTCAGCCTGTGGGAAATGATGTGTGAGCAGCGCGGATGATGAATTAGGTTTGTTTAAGCGATCATTACATTGTACTTTTTTATGGCCTCAGTATTTATAACACTTAGAGTTGATTGAGTAATGCAGGCTGCCTGGTCTTCCCTGTTGGTCAGTGGGGTTGACGGCTCCTGACAGCCGACATGAAGATATTACTGCTCTCAGACTGGCCCGGGATGTCGGGGTAATCTACGGCAATCTGGTGCCTGCTGTAGTGTGTAATATGCGATGGAAAACTTTCCCTCCCAACGGGAGTGACTGCAGGTAGGAGAGATCGCTGAGATCATGACCGGACACCGGTGTAAGCTTGGTAAATCAAAATCCTCCAGCGAGCTGACTTCTCCGGGCAGGGCTGGGGGAATCTTCCGGGATGGCCTTGATCTGAATCAATATTAATGATCCTTTACATTATTATTTGTAGTATCAACAGCTCAATTCATCTGGTGCCTTATAACTTAAGCCTTTACCACTCATTAATTAATTAAGATAGATAAAGCATTTACTGCATCTTGCTGTGTGCTGGCCACCAGTGCAAGTAGCCTCAGATACAATGACAAGCAAGCAAAACTTGGAGGCATGGGCCCTGAAGGATAATGCAAGAGTTGACCTATTAGAATATAGGGACCCTGGGGTGGATTCTAGGTCACTAGGAGAAAGGAGGTGGAAGTGCTCAGAAAAGATGCACTATGGCTGGGAATTAATTATTGATAGTTTATTTTTACCCCCCCCCCCTTTAAAGTTGATTAGTAATAATAATCAGCATTTATGTGGCCCTTTACAGTTGATTATTAACAGATTGGGTTATTAACATTATATAATACATGTTGTTATTTGTTGTTGTTCAGTTGTGTCTACCTCTTTGTGACCCCATTTGGGGTTTTCTTGGCCAAGATACTGGAGTGGATCTTCACCTCATTTTACAGATGGGGAAACTGAGGCAAACAGGGTTAAGTGACTTGCCCAGGGTTCCACAGCTAGTAAAGTGTCCGAGGCCAAATTTGAACTTGGGTCTTCCCAACCTGATTCTAGGCCCAGTGCTCTATTTTCTGTGCCATATAACAAGCTGCCTCATATAACAATTACATTATATAATATTATTAATAATAACACAAAATAACAACAACAACAATAAGCAATCATGATACAGCAAATAGAGAGCTGACCTTAGTAGGAAGGAGACCTGTATTTAGGTCCTTCCTCTGATACATGCTGACTATGAGACCCAGAACAAGTTATTCTACCTCTCCTTGCTCATGGCAACTTTCTAAGACTCGAAGAGGTAGAGGAGGTGCCATCCTGCACTGGTAGTGGGAGTTTTCTCATCTGGGAAATTCCCTATATTCATGAAATCAGAGCTCTAGTGCCAAGCCCTATGAAGTGATTTGCACCTTTATAATACTTTATAATTTGTTAATAATAGTTGATATTTTCATATCACTTAAAGTCTATTAGTAATAATAATTATTATAATTACTATTAGTAATCAGTAATGATTAGTATTAGTAATTAGTAACAGCAATTAGCAGTTAGTACTAATTAGTAATAGTCATCAGCAACAATAATAATTCACAATTAAATGAATTGAGAGCTGGCCTCAGAGTGAGGAAGAACTGGGTTCGAACCACAGATCTGACCCCATTCATTCTGCTTTTGTGATCCTGAATAAGTCCTAAGTCCTCAGTACCTAAAGGAAACACAAAGTTGTTGAGTGGTTATCTGTATGCTTCAGTGGAGAGAATGTCCTCACCTGGAAGCTCCCTGTGATGATTAAATCACAGGGCCAGGCAAAATCCTTGCCCCCAGATATGATCACAATTACATTGCACCTTATAATTTCTTTTTTCTTTTTTTTGCAGGGCAATGGGGGTTAAGTGACTTGCCCAGGGTCACACAGCTAGTGTCAAGTGTCTGAGGCCGGATTTGAACTCAGGTACTCCTGAATCCAGGGCTGGTGCTTTATCCACTGCGCCACCTAGCCGCCCCCACCTTATAATTTCTTAGCTCACATTTATATAGGACCTCATAGTTATTAATAACAGGAGCTCGATTTACATAGTACTTTAGAGTTTATCATCATCACTACTATTAATTATTCACATTTATATTGTCATTTATTAAATTCCATTCAACAAATACTTTTTTTTTTTTTTACGGGGCAATGGGGATTAAGTGACTTGCCCAGGGTCACACAGCTAGCAAGTGTCAAGAGTCTGAGGCCGGTTTTGAACTCAGGTACTCCTGAATCTGGGGCCGGTGCTTTATCCACTGCGCCACCTAGCTGCCCCGCAACAAATACTTTTTAAGCACTTAATATATTCATGGCATTGTCCTAGGTCTGTTGCTACTAAGCCAAAACCCCACTATTATTCCTCACTGGTCCCTCTTTTTTTCACTGAATCACTGATTTTGAGACTTGGAACAATCCTTGGCAGCCATCTGATCTTGGTTTACTAACGACTGGTGACCTCTGCTTAAAGACTTCCAGCCAGGAGGAAACTACTAACTTTTGAGGAAGCCTGTCTTACTTTTAGGTAGCTCTAAATTACTAGGAATTTGTCTGGTTCGTTTGTTTCCCCAATATCAACCCTAAGTTCATCTCTTTGCTGCTTCTACCCAAGGCCCCTGGTTCTGCCCTTTGGGACCAAACAGGACAAGTTCAATCCCTTTTCCACAGGACAGATTTCAGATTCTTGTAGATGACTATCCCATCCCTTCTAAGTCTTTTCTTCTCTGGCCTAACATTCCCAGTCCCTCTAACCTAGCTTGTGTTGTCGTCTTCCACATTATCCCCAACTTATCAATGTCTTTCTTAGACTGTGACATCTAGAACTGTACACGATACTCCTGTTGGAATGTGATTGGGAGCAGTGTTGAGGAACTATCTCCTCCTTGGTCCTGAAAGTTGTACCTTTTTTAATGAACTACAGGATTCCACTGGCTTTTTTGGCTGCCATACACTGTCAGCACAGAGCAAGCTCGCCACCTTCTAAAACTCTCAAATCTTTGTAAACCTGTTGTCTAACCGTGCCTCTCTCATCCTGTATTTGTAGAGCTGATTTTTTTAACCTGACCGTAAGACTTTACATTTGTCTTTATTGACTTTCATCTTATAAAATTCATCCCAAAGCTCTAGATTGTGAAGATCTTCCTGGATCCTCACTCTGGCATCCAGGCCATTAGTTTGCCTTGCTAGCTTTGTGTTACTTGGAAATTTGATGAGCATACCATCATTGTCATTAACCAAGTCTCTGATAAAAACGATCGACAGCCCAAGGCCAAGCACAGGTCCCCCAGCATTCCTCTGGAGACCAAGTTGATAATAACCATTCTTGGAATCTAGCCATTCAAGTGGTTTCAAATTCACTTTCAGACACTGTATTATCTTCTAATACATATCTTTCTACCTTCTTCGAAAGACTACTATGAGGTACTCTATCAAATGCTTTGCTATAGTCTACCTATACTATATCCACAGCCTTCTTCTCGCCTATTTATTTAGTGGCCCTGCCAAAAAAGGAAGTAGTATTAAGCTGGCATGACCTGATCCTGATAAAACCACTTCTTTGTAATCACTGTTTCTTTGTTCAGATGTTCATTAAGCATCTCTTTAATTATCCTTTCTTGATTTTTCACAGTAATTGAAATAAAAACCACTGGCCTATAATTTGCAGACTCTGATCTGTTCTCTCTCCACCCCGCCACCTTTTTGGGGGAAAATTGGGACATTTTTTCCTCCTCCAGTCTTGAGACACTGCTTCCAATTCTCAATCTTCCAAAGATACTGACTCTATAATTACACCCACTAATTCTTACAGTACTTGGAAGTTGGAGTTCATCTTGGCCAAGTGACTTAAGTTTACTGAGGGGCAGTCAGATGCTCTTTTACTCTCTCCTCACTTTCCTTGGGTATCAATTCCTTGTTAGTTGTTTTCCCTTCAGATAGTTTAAGTTCAAAGGTTATTCTCTGTTGGTAGAGAAAAGAAAAATTAGAATTGAATAGTTCTGATCATGCAATTTCTCGGATAATTGTTTTTATGCTTTTTTTTTGTTCAAGTCATCTTTGGTAATATTCTGTAACCTATTTAAACCCTCCCCCTTCTATCCTCCCTTCTTTGTGCCTCTCCAAGGTCTTTTGGGTGGCCCACAGTTTTAAGTTTGGGGCATTCCATAATTCATAGACTCAGAGAGGCAACAAAAGAATTTTGGTGTTAGAAAGATGAGCCTTCAAGACAGGGAGCATGATGGGATAATTAGGAATACTGAATGATTTCCCAAATGTGATTTAGACAGTTTTGTTCCTCCTGTTTAGTTCAGATCTGTCTGTTGTTCATTTGCAATGTCTAGCCTACACACACACACACACACAACATAGATGCATAGTACACAAATGCTGTTGTTCAGTAATTTCAGTTGTGTTTGACTACATGACCCCATTTGTGTTTTCTTGGCAAAGATACTGGAGTGGTTTGCCATTTCCTTCTCCAGCTCATTTAACAGATGTGGAAACTGAGGCAAACAGGGTTCAGTGACTTGCTCAGGGATACACAATTAATAAATATCTGGGACCAGATTTGAACTCATGATTATGAGTCTTCCTGATTCCAAGTCCAGTGCTCTGTGTACTATGCCTCTTCACTGTCAGTATAAACATATGCATTTGGAGACATACATATATGCATACACAGATACATATATGTGTATACATACTTCTATCTATGTATGTATATTTATATACATACTTGTATACTTGTATACAAAGATATATATATACATGCCTAAATATTGTATATACATGCACACATATATACATATTTGCACACATATTGATCAAAAATTGCAAATGTATGTGTGTATGCATGTGTACATGTATGCATACATAAACATTTAACCAGTGCTTTAAAGTTGATTAGTAATAACCATTTTCATTTATCTGACTCTTTGTGGTTTATTCTTGATATAATATAATAATATAATATTGTTAATAATATGTATCTATACAAACACACATATACATACTGCATAGATATATATTATATATATATACTATATAAATGTATATGCAGTCTCTAATATAATCAGCTCTATGGGATGTCCATTCAACTGTGACATACTCTGGACATTTACCATTCATTTTTTTCCTGTATGGATTGCTAAACTGACTGCTAAGCCATTCTTTTGAATGGCCGTGGGTCTCACTGAGGACCCACAGAATTCTGGGACTGAATAAAATTGGCACAATGTCATCTGCAAACAGGAGTATCTGGAGGACTCACCATCTATAGGAATCACTTTTCCATTTGGACATTCTCCATAATGTTGGCAAGCACTCTGGGTATCTTTTCTTGTTTGTGTCTCTCTTGGCACCAACGACGAGAGAGGATCATTGAACGATGTTGTCTCTGTAGTTGCATCTATCAAGAAATCTTCTATGATTTTGACACGTTCATGGGATGAATCTCTTTGGAGAAGCTTCTCGAAAGTCTTGTTTTGCTCCATTGAGTTAAATAATTAAAAATATAATCATCAACAACAAAAAAATCCTGTGGGATTTTGTTTTCCTTCTACTCTTCAGTCTATTATGTAACTGGGGCAGCTAGGTGGTGCAGTAGATACAGCACTGGCCCTGAAGTTGGGAGGACCTGAGATCAAATCTCACCTCAGACACTTCTGTGTGACCCTGGGCAAGTCACTTAACCCCAATTGTCACAAACATCTGGGGCCATCTCCAGTCATCTTGATATATATCTTGCTACTAGATCCAGATGGCTCTTGAGGAGAGAGTAAGGTTGGTGACCTTGTACAGCCCTCCCCCACTTAAATCCAATCACTGAAAGTCATGACATCACCTCCCAACATCATAGTCTTCTTTGCTAACAAAGGACAAACAACAATTGTGTAACTATGAAGATGCCACGTGCTATAAGAAATTATTGAAGTTCTTTCTAGTTTATTCACTGTGTGTGTGTGTGTGTGTGTGTGTGTGTGTGTGTGTGGCAATTGGGGTTAAGTGACTTGCTTAGGGTCACACAGCTAGTAAGTGTTAAGTGTCTGAGGCCAGATTTGAACTCAGGTCCTCCTGACTTCAGGGCTGGTGCTCTATCCACTGCACCACCTAGCTGCCCCTCTAGTTTATTCACAATAATGATTTTTATTCCCATAATTTCACACTTTGCAATTTGCAATTACTGTTACTACTACTAGTTGCTCACTTGTAATTTCACTGGGTTAGAAATGCCAATACAGAGACTTCCTTTGCCAACATGGATTGGCAACTGCTCTGTAATTTGGAGCCTTAGAGAATTGCCTGGGAACAGTGAGATGTTAAGTGTCTTTCCCATGGTCACAGGGCCAGTCCATGTCAGAGGCAGGATTTTTGTCTAAGTCCTGCTTAGTGCCAATGTCCCTTGAAAGTGGTTCTAATTCACACTTGCATATTTCCTTTGGGCTAGAACAAATGACCAGATTTTACCTAATTATACCTTCAAATAATGCTAATGTGTAACCCCAGATCTTCTTGATCCTGAGGCCAGCTCCCTGTTTTCTATTCTATTCTGTTTTAAAAATATTCATCTTTGTCTAGTGCTTTATAGTTTGTTGTTGACAGATTGATGGAGCTCATATTTATTTGTTTTGTTTTTTCTTTTCTTTTTTGCAGGGCAATGAGGGTTAAGTGACTTGTCCAGGGTCACACAGCTAGTAAGTGTTGAGGGAGCTCATATTTATAAAGGGTATGAGGTTTTACAGAGTTCTTTCCACATAGCACCCTGTTGAGGAAGTAGTACACAGGCTATAATCTCCATTTAACAGATATAGGGAAGGGAAGTGACTTATGCAAAGTGAATTACTCAGAGCTGGGATTTGAACTCAGGTCTTGGGACTCAAAAGTTGGGCTTTTTGCCTCCTAGACTGCAGTGTGCTCTTTACAAAACAAATAAACAAATTACCTAATCAGGTACGTAGTGTCAGGATTGTTTACTTCATTTTATGAATTTGGAGACTGGGTCTTAGAGAAGGGACATGGACTGCATGCTCCCATGCCAAGTCCAATGTTCAGAGGAAGGGCCATGCACTTGGAGTCACATCCTAGGTTAGAGTCCTTGCTCTAATGCCCCTTCTAGCCGTGTGATCCTGGGGGAGTCACTTCCCCTTTATGAGTCTCAGCTTCATTATCTATTTCATCAGTGGGTTAGACTGAATGGTCTTGAAATAGTCTTTTCCAAGCTGAAATCTTATGAAATCAATGAATCCTTTCTTCTGAGGTTGGCTTCTTCAGACAGATCCCCATACAGCCAAGGATGTCACATCATGAGGACCCCTCTTGAATCTGGGGTCACCCATCTACTGAGAACCAATGAAAATATCAATTGAGAATTGTTGTTATTCAGCTGTTTCAATCGTATCTGACTCATTGTGACCCCATTTGGGGTTTTCCTGTCAAAGATCCTGGGGAGATGATATTTGTAAAGCACTTTTCACAGTGCTTATGCGTAGTAGGTGCTTAATAAATGCTTGCTCCCTTCCCTTCCCAATTCTAGTCGACCTCAGTCACTCTGAGGGAATAAGTATTTATAATAGCACACTGTGATAAGTGCTTTTAAAACAAAACAAAACAAAACAAATGTATTCTTATTTCAATAACCCCGAGAGGTAGGTGCTATTATTATCCCCATTTAACAGTTGAGGAAATTGAGGCAAAGAGAGAGGAAAGGAATTGCCCAAGGTCACATAGCTAGTAAGTGTCAAATTTGAACTCAGAGTTTTCTCGACCATTTGAGTGACATCTCTGTTGTATCTGTCTTTGTGTCTCTCGTGCTAAACAGATTGCATACAACATGTTAAATGAGAGTAAAGTAACCACATGTGCACACACATGCACACACATGTACACATACATATATCACCCTCAAGTCTGCCAGGTCAGCTTTTTGTGGTCAGATTTTTTTTTTATCACACTTAGGATCAGAGGGATTGGAATGAAGGGGAACCAATCATGACGCCACCTACTGGAGACTTGCTGTAGAAAGCTCCACCATGAGGAAAATGCCTCAGAGGCATTGTGGCTTTTCCTTGGCGTCATTCCAATCGTTACATTGCCCAGGGTCACACAGCTAGTAAGTGTCGAGTGTCTGAGGCCATATTTGAACTCAGGTCTTCCTGACTCCAGGGCCAGTGCTCTATCCACTGTGCCACCTAGATGCCCTCCCTCATTTCATTTTTCAGATGAGGAAACTGAGGACCCTGAGAGGGGAAAGGGCTTGCTTGAAGTTTCATGATTTCACAGTTTTAGAGATGGAAGGAACCTCCAAGGTCATCTAGTTCCTCCTCATTTTACAAATATAGATGCTGAGGCCAGTGACTTGACTAAGGGCATGCAGAGAGCGAATGGTAGACTTGGCACTGGAAGGCGACTCAGATCTTCTTGGCTAAGCTTGGACCCCATTCTTTCCCATGTTTCCTCTCACACAGGGAGAAGGTTTTTTTTTTCCTCCAGGGCAATGAGGGTTAAGTGACTTGCCCAGGGTCACACAGCTAGTAAGTGTCAAGTGTCTGAGGCTGGATTTGAACTCAGGTCCTCCTGAATCCAGGGCTGGTACTTTCTCCACTGTGCCATCTAGCTGCCCTCTGGGAGAAAGTTTTAGAATTAGGTCTTTGACTCTCACCCACTCAGTCTTCTTCTCAATAAACCATCATGCTTCTTCTCATTATCAAGTCATGATTGACTAATGTTTCCCAGCTTGCTTAAACCCACCGAGCTCCTTTGCATGGTCCACCCAGAGAAATTAAATCTATTTATTATGGACACTTAAAGCTCAACTCTTCTCATTGTCATGCTTCCTAGGGTTTGGGGTTGGGGATGATGTTACTGGTGGGGTTTTTTTCCCAGACCTCCTCAATGGAAGGCTTACAAGGGAAAGGGGGGGGTGTCTCTTGGTTTACTTTTGCATCTCCCCAGATCTGTCTGCTGAAAATAAACTGAGCATCCTGAGATACACAGTGATGGCTTCAACCCAAACAGTTCTGAACCACTACCGCAGCCCCGCCAGACTCCCGGGGAAAGATGATGTGGAATGAATTGATGTGTTCTGACCGGTGAGTCAAAATAATTCACTTTTTTCCCCTCCAGCACCCCCATCACAGCCCCCCTCCCCATCCACGTCCAGTGTTGAACCAAGTCAATTTTTTCAAACCATATTTGATATCGTATTGTTTGTTTTCAGTCAGCAGGCAGCAATTGTGGAGAGCGGCTGGTGATCTACACCTCAGATATCTCTCAGGTCACATGTCATTCAAGAAAGGTCAACGATTCATTTAGAGTTTCATCATTCTTCCTATAAACAGGCAAATACCATTTCATGCACGGGGCTGGGCTTTTGTGTGGGGGGATAGGCCGGCATCCCAGCAGTGCCTCTGGAATCTCATTGTGGAGCCTGAGCAACAGAGAATTGATAGAACCCCCATCACCTTATCACAGGGCTCGTTTCCCTGTCAGGAGTCGGGAATGTGCCTAAACAGAATTGCATTTAGAGTCAATTCCAGAGAGTTTTGGAGCCCCCAGCCCCGTCGCCCTGAACCTTCTCCCGTGGCTGCGGATGTGAAAATAATGCCATCCAATTACCCAGCTCGGGCTCCTTGTTTGGATTTAGCACGAGGGGATATTCAGACAACAGCTGGGGCTACAACCTGGAATTCATATACACATAATTGACAATTGGCTTCTGGCCCCCACCCAAGTGTAAGGACACACCTCATCCCATTTCTCTTAAGTGGTATCGACTCAATGAAATCGCAGGAGAGACCTTTTCTTGCTGGGGGACTTGAGTGCTGACTACACTTAGGACTAATTGAGCTCTAGACCCTGGATAAATCCCTTTAGCCCCCCATTCCTCAGTCTTGCGATCTGCAAATTGGGTGAACGACATCAATAATAATAACAATAATAAGGGAATTCTTACTCCTTAAGTGCTCTCTAAGAGGTAAAAAGCACTTTCTTCCCAGTGGGTCTTTGAGGAAGGCTATGCAAGTGTTTTCATCCTTATTTTACTGGTGAGGACACAAAGGTTCAGAGCCCTTGAAGTGAAAAGCTCAAGATCACATAGGGGCAGAGTGAGAATTAGAATCCAGGTCTCTACACTCCAAGGCAAGTGTTCTTTGCACCATATACCCCTGGTGATGATGCGGACCATGTTTACATGAACCCAGAATACATAAGGGAGAAAGTTTTTTAAAAAATCAGCCATCAGTACAGAAGGTTCATGTGACCACAGTATTTCCATCAGAGTCAGCGGTGTTACAGGAATAATCATACCTCTTAGAAGAGTTGAATATGAGTCTCATTTCCGGCACTTTCTAGCTAGGTAAACTTGATCACTTTACCTTTCAGGATCTCATTTTGTTCCTCTGTAAAATGGTGATATTAATCATACTACATTCCTCATGGGCAGCTAGGTGGTGCCATAGTGCATAGAGCACCAGGGCTGGAGTGGGAATACTCATTTTCCTGAGTTCAAATCCAGCTTCAGACACTTACTAGCTGGTTGACCCTGGGCAAGTCATTTAACCCTGTTTGCCACAGTTTCCTCATCTGTAAAATGAGTTGAAGAAGAAAATGACAAACCACTCCAGGATCTTTGCCAAGAAACCCCCAAATGGGGTCATGAAGAGTCAGACACAACTGAAAAACACCACCACCTTCTTCATAGGTGGGTTGTGAGAGAAAGTTCCCTGTAAACTTTAAAACATGGATTTTTTTTTTACCTTTTTCTTTTGGTGTCATGGGCCCCTTTAGCAATCTGGTGAGGCTCATGGACTCCTTCTCAGAATTATATATATATATATATATATATATATATATATTTTGTGGGGCAATAGGGGTTAAGTGACTTGCCCAGGGTCACACAGCTAGTAAGTGTCGAGTGTCTGAGGCCAGATTTGAACTCAGGTCCTCCTGAATCCAGGCTAGCTGCACCAGAATAATATTTTTAAATGAATAAAATAAAATATAAAGGATTATAAAGGAAGCCAATTATATTGCAGCACAGTTATCATTTTTTTTAAAGTTCATGCTCCCCACGTTCAGAACCTCTCTTTTTTTTTGTAGGGCAATGGGGGTTAAGTGACTTGCCCAGGTTCACAGCTAGTAAGTGTGAAATGTCTGAGGCTGGATTTGAACTCAGGTACTCCTGAATCCAGGGCTGGTGCTTTATGCACTGCATCACCTAGCTGCCCCCCAGAACCTCTCTTAAAGTGTAATGGAAATATGAGCTCTTATTTTCCTTCCTTCCTTCCTTCCTTCCTTCCTTCCTTCCTTCCTTCCTTCCTTCCTTCCTTCCTTCCTTCCTTCCTTCCTTCCTTCCTTCCTTCCTTCCTTCCTTCCTTCCTTCCTTCCTTTCCTCCTCCCCCCTCCATCTTTCTCTTTCATCCATCTAATTTTATCTAATCTATCTAAAATTTATCTCTCTATTACCTAACATTTGTCTAATCTCTCTCTCTCTCTCTCTCTCTTTCTGTTCATCTGTCTCTCTGTCAGTCTATCTATTGGGCTGTATTCATGGATTGTAGTTGGATGAAAATTTCACCTAGACTTTCACCAAGTGAACTATAAGAGACAGACAACTGGACAGACCAAGTCCAGTGGACTTGGTCAGTGTAGATGGACTCAACTATAACAGAACATTATCCCTGTTCCCTACTTCTTTCTGTCCCTTTGGTCATAGAATGAATGAAGTGGTTTATTTCTTAGGGCATCAAGGCAATTCTTTCCAGATAGACAGTACTATGAGAAGACAGCCTGAGCCTGATTTGTAATCTGAGAACCTGGGTTTACATTATGGCTCCATTTGACCTCAAGAAAGTCCCTTTCCCTTCCTAGATCTCTCTTTCCTCAATTGTAAAATGAGAGGAGCTGAAATAATGATCTTCCCACCACCTAGCTGCCCCCTCTATCATGCATTATTAAAAGGGCTGATGAGAAAACATTCTGCAAAGAAAGTGATGCTCGGGGGAGCTAGGTGGCAAAGTGGATAGAGCACTGGCTCTGGATTCAGGAGGACCTGAGTTCAAATGTGACCTCAGACACTTGACACTTACTAACTGTGTGACCCTGGGCAAGTCACTTAACCTTCATTGCCGCCCCCCCCCAACAAAAAGTGATGCTCATAAAAAGTCCACCTGGCTTCATTGAGAGCAATTCACCCCAAGTGGATCTCATTTCCTTTTTCCTCAGGATCACTGGATCCATCATTAGACTGATAATTGATCAGGAGATTCTTGCAGTTAGAGTTTAAGGTGAAGCATGTGGCCAGATCTCTTATGTTCTTCTTGTGCATGTGAGGGAAGGCTGTGTGACATGGAGGCTAGAACAATGAGGTGGGCTGAGAACTAGTTAATGAGATGAAATTAAAGAGTGGTCATTGCCAGTGCAATGTCATTTGGAAAGGTCTCTTATGGAGTGCCCCAGGGCTCTGTGCTAGCCTGATGTGAGCTATTTAAAAATCAAAGTCCTAGATGAAGATGTAGATGACAGACAATGTATTTGTGGATGTCACACATTTGGGAGTGATCCAAAGAGATATTGGCAGGCTTAACTATTTTTTTTTTAGTGAGGCAATTGGGGTTAAGTGACTTGCCCAGGGTCACACAGCTAGTAAGTATTAAGTGTATGAGGCCAGATTTGAACTCAGGTACTCCTGGGCAGGCTTAACTATTGAGCTGAATCTGATCAAGTGAAATTTCATATAGACAAAGGCAAAATTCTTAAACTTGGGTTCAAAGAATCAACTTCACCAGTAGTCAGTCAATAAGTAAACAATTATTAAGTACCTACTGTGTGCCAGGCATCCTGCTATTTGCTGGAGATATAAAGCACAGCTAAGTAGAATTGCCTATCTCAAAGAGCTCACAATCTAAGGGGAGAAGACTGAAATGGAGAAAGGCCCTATGTGGATCAGTTGTACAAACTGTGTGGAGAACACTCAGGCAGACATGACAGCAGTCTTCAAGTATTTGAAGAGATGTGACAAGGAAGAGGCATTAGAACTAACCAGTAATTATATAGGTTTGCAAAGTGCTTTATAAATACGATTTCATTTTATCCTCACAAAACTTCTGGAGGTAGCTACTATCATTATCCTCATTTTACAGTTGAGGGAACTGAGGCAGGCAGAGGTTAAGTTACTTTTCTTAGGGTTACACAACTAGGAAATGTCTGAGACAGGATTTGAACTCAGGTCTTCCTGAATCCAAGTCTTGCTCTCTACCCACTAATTTCTTCTCAACTCCAGAGAGCAGAATTAGGAATAAAGGCTGGAAGTCATAAAGAGGGAAATTTAAGAAGAAAGTTCTTAATAATTAGAGTTATTCAAAAGTAGAATATTCTTTGACTAGAGGCAGTGGGTTCCAACTCCATGCCCACCCTCATCACTTGAAGTTTTTGTTGTTTTTGTTGGTCCTTCATTCTCAAAGAGGATCAATGACATCATGAAGGTAATGTCTTTTTTTTTTTAATTTTTTTTATATTTTAGTGAGGCAATTGGGGTTAAGTGACTTGCCCAGGATCACACAGCTAGTAAATGTTAAGTGTCTGAGGTCAGATTTGAACTCAGGTCCTCCTGACTCCAGGGCTGGTGCTCTATCCACTGCGCCACCTAGCTGCCCCATGAAGGTAATGTCTTGACTTGTACCTGAATTGGATTTAAGTGAGGCAGAGTTACACAAAGCCCTCAGCCTCCCACTCTCTTCCTGAGCCATCGAAGTCCAGTGGCAGGACAAAAATCAAGACAACTGGAGTTAGACTGGGATGCAGTAGATGACCTTGGCTTTTCTAAATGAGGGTTTTTCCCTGACCTTGGTTTGTCTGGTGCAATGCCCATTCAGTAATTAAGTAAGGCTGGGTCAGAGTTGGTCTTTACATGGAGCCGAGATGCCTCTTTTCAGTTAGGTCGTAGAGGGAGATTCTGTTTTACATGGGGGTGGGTTTAAATGCCTTCCAAGATCTCTTCCTGCCCTTCTACAATGTTGATATCTAATGTTTCTTCCAGTTTGAGATCCTAAGATCCTATAATCTCTAGAGCGGGCACAATAATAGTCTGCATTGATTATCTCCTTGTCAACTTTGTCACATTTTGTCAACTTCAGTGTGTTAGAAAAATGGCTGCCGCCATTATTATCCCCTGTCTTCTTGCAGGAAGCCCCAAACGATGCCCCCAATATGTAGCTGGAGACATTTTACAATCTCTCCAGAAATGAATACCCCAGATTTCCCTTCAGTAACAACTGTTGCCCTTTGTCTCTCCTTAGTGCATGTTAATTTTTGTTTCTTCTATTGGGCTATTCATGAAGGTGGTCACTGTCCTGATGTGCTACTGAAGATAATAGGCCTCTTCTTGGATGTCTATGACCCAGGGTTACCTTCTCTAACCTTTCATTGACTTCCAGCCTGTAATCATCTTTTCTTATCTCTTCTGGGCACTTTCTTATTTCTGGCCATTCATGGGTACCATTCATCAGGTCAGGAACATGTGCATAAGGATCCTCCATATGAAACTCTCATGCATGGTGGATAAGAGAAGGTCAGGAAGAAAGAATCCAGCAGGGTATGATCCTGGAACCTTTAATACCTCCCCTCTCATAGTATGCAGTGATCACATGTACATCTATGCATGTACACACACAATGGATATATATGGATACATACATACATACATATATATATATATACACATACACACTTTTATAGCCATGCATGTAAAAGGACAATGAATGGAGCCCATTTGCAGTGAGCTATAGCTCATAGAACATGACCAGAGCCCCATCCTCAGGAAACATCTCAACTGAGTCTAAATATGTATGATACTTAAAGGGGTGGGGCAAAGTGCTAAAAGTGATGACTTTAGAGCCTTAGGTTAGAATCCCAATTCTACCACTTAATAGCTGTGTGACCTTGGGTAAGTCATTTAACTTGCCCAAGCTCCCACAGGTCTTAAGAGTCTCTGTTTCTCCCTCTATGAAACAAGGGGGCTGGATCAGCTGACCTCTAAGGCCCCCTTCACTTTTTTTTGTTTGTTTTTGTGGGGCAATGAGGGTTAAGTGACTTGCCCAGGGTCACACAGCTAGTAGGTGTTAAGTGTCTGTATTTGAACTCAGGTCCTCCTGACTTAAGGGCCAGTGCTCTACTGCACCACCTAGCTGCCCCACCCTTTCACTTTTTTTTTTTTTACGGGGCAATGGGGGTTAAGTGACTTGCCCAGGGTCACACAGCTAGTAAGTGTCAAGTGTCTGAGGCCGGATTTGAACTCAGGTCCTCCTGAATCCAGGGCTGGTGCTTTATCCACTGCGCCACCTAGCCACCCCCACCCTTTCACTTTTAAATCTTTGATCCTGCGATTTTGGAGATATCAATTCTCCTCTCTGAGAATCAGTTCTTTCCTTTGTGAAAACAGAGGGTTGGATTTGATGATCTTTAAAGTTCCTTCTAACTCCAAATACTATGAACCCATAACTCTTCCCCCCCTCCTTTTTTTTGGGGGGGGCAATGAGGGTTAAGTGACTTGCCCAGGGTCACACAGCTAGTAAGTGTCAAATGTCTGAGGCCGTATTTGAACTCAGGTCCTCCTGAATCCAGGGCCAGTGCTTTATCTACTGTGCCACCTAGCTTCCCCCTGAACCTGTAACTCTTAAAAATTCTGTGTTCTTCCTACAACCCCACACAAGTATTTCAGAGTTCTCTGCCCAAGTGTAGGCCTAAAGGCTAGCATCTCCCTGAACAATTTCTCTTTCCTAGGAGCAGGTCTGTATAGTGTTACAGTTATCCTTTTCTACATTGTGATTTTCTCCATTGTGGTGTTGATATATCACAGGGTGGCATAAGAAATCAAATGGGAATTTTGGGGGGAGTTTTGTGGAAGCTGCAGATGACACATGAAGGCCAATAGACAACACAGAAAAAGTTTAGAAATTGGAAATGCATAAAATATATGCACAGTATTGTATAATATCAACATATTTGATCTTTTAATACCATAATAATTCAGACTTCTTCTCTGATACAGAGGGAGGGCCAAAAACATTTTATGCAGATTTTCCACATTGCAGGGGTACTATACCCCTGACCCCTAAGGTGTGGAAGGGATAATTATACATTCATTCTTATCAGAGCAGACATTGCATCAAACTATCAGCAGCCCCCAGATGAAGAAATTAGTACAGTGGAAAGAGAACTCTGGATATGGAATGAGAGATTCCATATTCTAATCCTGACTTTGCTACCTCCTAGCTGTGTCACTCTGAGTAAATACCATTTCCTCTATGAGCCTCAGTTTTTCCTTCTCTATTAAATACGGGGGTTGGATTGGATTGCCTCTGAGGTCTTGCCCAGTTCTAAACCCTTGGGTCCTCTGGCTTTTGGTTGGACCAAATGGAAGATATTGGATCATTTCACTATAACATGGTAGATAATCTTGAAGGTGCCTCCCAGCTGTAAAATTCTGTGACTAAGCTTTGTAATCTCAAGGAGAGATAGAGAGTGCATCACCAGGGGAAAAAAGGAAGCAAACAGGGTGGGGGAGAGAAAATGAAGAAGGGGGTGGGAGGGGAAAAAAAAGACTGCCCTGTGAGCTTACAGCTGATTCCCATGTGAGCCTCAGAAAAGAAAGGAGAAAGATAACTGATGGGTAGTATTTTAAGGCATATTAACCCAATTACAAGTATATTTTTACAATCGCAGCTCCAACATTTATCACACAGCGTTTATTAGACCTCGGAGCTAGGTTATGTCAAATGAAACAGTACAGAACCAGAGCATTTCATTAAAGTGTTCCTGCTAGAGCCCAGTATTCAATCCTACCGCTCTTAAAGCACATGATTTTATCAAAATCTTCGGAAATTGAAGCAATCACTAAAAGGTGTCGGGAAATTAAAATGTTCTGTCTCGGGGAAAGAGATACACTTCTTGTAACATATATCAGTGCCTCCTTCTTCTTCTTCCTTTTTTTTTTTTAAAGACGCATTACTATGCAGGGAGAAGGCATCGATGCCTGCACGGCAGCGGGTTCCAGAACAATCCAGCCGCTGCCATTTTTCATGCTTAAAAATTGTCCTTTAAGGGATGGGGAGCTTAGGCTGCTCCTTCTCTCTGGTTTTCTTTATTTATTTGGGCTTGGTGTGTGGGCATGATAGAACAGCTGCTTAGACGGGAAGAACTGCAAAGCCACCTAGATCTGCTCTTGGTAATAGGGATTGGGTAGGTTGGCACTGGTCTTTGATCCCACAGTTGTACAAATAATTAACTAGCTCATTCATTCACTCACTCATTCACTCACTCATCCATCCATCCATCCATCCATCCATCCATCCATCCATCCATCCATCCATCCATCCATCCATCCATCCATCCATCCATCCATCCAACCAGCCAGCCATCTATCCAGCCATCCAAACATTTGTTGTGATGGATTGGGGATATATTTGAATTGGAAGTCATAGGATTACAGAAATTAGAGCTTGAAGGGCCTCATCTGGTCCAATTCCCTCTTTGACAAATGAAGAAACTGAGTCTCAGAAAAGAAAAGTCCTCGCTCAAGGTCATACAAGTAGTATGTGACAAAGTCACCATGCTTGAATTTAAATCCCAGCTCTCTACCTGACTGCCTGTGTAGCCTTGGACAAGTCACATGACTTCTCTAGGTTTTAATTTTTCTCTTCCTTAAGGAGTGGATTAGATAACCTCCAATGTCTAATATCCCAAGGAAACTGGTATTATGAAAAGACAAATCAATGAAGTGGGAATTGTACAGATGCTGGCCCCATCTCTGCCACTGGTCAGGACCAGATTGTCGATTATAGTAAAAAAGGGAGTTGGGTTCAGTGAGCTCCAAGATGCCCTACAGCTTGAGCACTCTTTGATGCTATGTTTTAGCCAGGCAAGGATGAGCTACTCTGAGCCTCTCGGGGACTTCGCCCTTTTGAGTTGGCAGAGGGAAGAAAGAGGCACATCCATCCTCGCCAAACCCGTGCAGTGCGCTCAAGTCCATGACTTATAATTCAAATAAAATAATGACAAGTGGAAGTTTCCAGGACGCAGGCTGTGCTATGGGTCTGACCTATGAGGTGCTCGCTGAGTGCTCCCTGTATTTTAAACAGAGGTCAGTGAGCTCAGAGTAATTATCAAATTATTGATTTCCTGGGTTTTTACAATTGCTTTAGAGGGTTCATGGGGCCATTTTTCTTCCATATCTCCACTTGATTTTATCCCCCGATGGCCCTGAATAAAATCATGCTGGATGAGAGGCCCCGTGCTCCTGAGTGCCTATAAAATCCAGAGCAACATTTTGGTAAATAAATAAATAGCAATTGTACCGAGTGAGTTATATTCTGGGCCCTCTGTTAACTTAAATATTGATTAAGAAGGGCTTCCCGGGGTCAGCTGGTATCCTCTGAACCCCTTGGGCAAACAAGAATCAAGGGTTTGAATGATTCACCAAAGAAGGAATTTTATTATGATTTTTCTTTAGGAAAAAGGAGATTGTAGAACTAAGACCTGGAAGGGGGCTTCAAAATCATCTCCTCTAGCCCTCTCATTTTTTTTAAATTTTGTTTTATTTTATTTATTTTGGCAAGGCAATTGGGGTTAAGTGACTTACCCAGGGTCACACAGCTGGTAAGTGTCAAGTGTCTGAGGCCAGATTTGAACTCAGGTCCTCCTGAATCCAGGGCTGGTGCTCTATCCACTGTGCCACCTCACGGTCCCAAGTTCTCTCATTTTAGAGAGGAGAAACCTGAGGCCCAGAGAAAGGGAATCACTTATGTAAGTGCACAGAGATAGCAAGCTTCATCTCCAGTATTCGAACTCAACACCATCTTTGGAGAAATCCTGGCTAGTATGACCTTGGGCACACTGCCCCTCTTTGGCCATCTCCTCGCTTATAAAATGGATGTTGTATGGACACTCTCAGCAAGCACTGATCAAAACTGGAAGAAGGAGTTCCTAGCCAGAAACTCCTTATTCTGTTGAAATCACAAATCTGATCCAAGAAAGCAAAAATGTCAAAACAACAAAAACCAACTTTCTATCATGGTCCACAGAGGGTTGTGATGAAGAAAGGGACTTTTCCATTTTATTATTATTCCAGACTTAGCCAGTACCAAATGGAATGGACATTTGCATAAAGATAGTAGAGTGTGTGAGGGTAGGGACCATTTATGTAGTGCTTACTGTGTGCTGAGCACTCTGCTCAATGCTATACAATATTATCTCTGTTGGTCCTCACAGCAACTCTGAGAGATAGGGACTATTATTAACTCTATTTTACAGATGATGAAACTGAGGTAAGTAGGTGAAGTGACTTGTCCTGTGTCTACATAGCTAGTAAATGTCTGAGGCTAGATTTGAACTCAGGTATGTCCTGACTCTGGTGGCACAGGGGGTAGAGTGCTGGTCCTAGAGTCAGGAAGAACTAGTGTCCAGCCTCAGACGTTAGCTGTATTACCCTGAGCAAGTCACTTAACCCTGTTTGCTTCATTTCCTCATCTGTAAGATGAGCTAGAGAAAGAAATGGCAAACCACTCTAGTATCTCTGCCAAGAAAACCCCCAATGGGGTCACAAAAAGTAGAACGTTATTAAGAAATGACCAAACAACAACAAAATGTCTCAACTCCAGTCTCAGCAACCTATATGCTGTGCCACCTAGCTGCCCCAAAATACGTGAAGCTGCAGGTCTCTGTTATGTAAGACTTGCCAAACAAAGAAACAAATGTATATAAACATGAATAGACATAGATTTTAATGTTATATGTTATTGGGGGCACCTAGGTGGCACAGTGGATAAAGCACTAGCCCTGGATTCAGAAGGACCTGAGTTCAAATCCAGACTCATTGCCCTGCCCCCCAAATATTATATATTATGTATGTACATATATGAAGACACATACACATGTATATATGTATAGGTATACACATATGCACACACATATACCAACATATACATACATGTACACATCTCATCCTTTAGCTTTCGAATCTGTCCTAGCTGTCTGGCCTTTTTTCTGGTCTTCTGTCTCTTTCCTTTTCTCCAGGAAATGTTGAGAATGATGAAGAACCACCTTTTTGGTCTTTTTGCACTTGACTCCCTACTTTCACTCTTTCATTGTTTGTTTCATCCTTTTCTTTTTTTGTGGGGCAATGAGGGTTAAGTGACTTGCCCAGGGTCACACAGCTAGTGAGTGTCAAGTGTCTGAGGCTGTATTTGAACTCAGGTCCTCCTGAATCCAGGGCCGGTGCTCTTTCCACTGTGCCACCTAGCTGCCCCTCCTACTTTCACTCTTGGTCCCTTGCTGGTCCTTGAATGAGACAGCCAATCATGTGACTGGCCATTTTCTCTGACTGTCCCCAATACCTGGAATAATCTCTCTCTTCAATTCTGCCTCCTTGAGTCCTTCAGGACTCAGCTCAAATCCTGTCTTCTGCAGAAGCTATTTCTTGCTCTTCCTCACTTTAGGGCCTTCTCTTTGCAATTTATACAGGATCTAATTTTGTATGTACATAGTTACTGTCTTATCTCATTAGACTGTAAACTCCTTGAAGGCGGGCACCATGTATTTGATTTTTTTTTTTTGTATTCCCAGTGTTTAACACAGTGCCTGGAACTAGGAAGTACTTAATGAATCCTTGTTGACTGACTGACAAGTTCTATAGAAATAGGAATTGTCATTGCTACAAAAATGAATTATTCTTATTGCCTCCCTCTGTCTTCTGGAGCTGTGTTGGTGCAGACCTGACTTAAAGTTCAGTCCACACTCAATTCAGTCAATTGTATGTGTGTGTGTGTGTGTGTGTGTGTGTGTATTGATCTAGTCAAATCAGTTGTTTAGTGTAATTTCGACTAAGCAGCTTATTGGTCAAATAATAATGACAGGGGGCAGCTAGGTGGCACAGCAGATAAAGTACCGGCCCTGGATTCAGGAGAACCTAAGTTCAAATCCAGCCTTAGACACTTGACATTTACTAGCTGTATGACCCTGGGAAAGTTACTTAACCCTCATTGCTCAGCAAAAAAAGAGACAATAATAATAATAATAATAGCATTTCTATAGCATCTGATCAAGGTCACAGGTCGGTATGGCCAAAATCAGCTTCATCACCCTCCCAGTCCTGTGTTCTTCTCATTCATTATGACACTATTTTAGTTGATTATACCACTTTTACTTGTTTTGGGGACTTCTTATTCAGATAGCCCCGCCCAAAACAACCTACTACTGAGGAAGAGGAGGTTTTTAAAGTCTGGATTAGCCTCATTGAATGCCTCCATTTTTTGGTAGGGCAATGAGGGTTAAGTGACTTGCCCAGGGTCACACGGCTAGTAAATGTCAAGTGTTTGAGGCCAGATTTGAACTCAGGTTCTTCTGAATTCAGGGCCGGTGCTTTATCCACTGTGCCACCTAGCCGCCCCCAAATGTCTCCATTTTAAAAAAGACCTGCCCATGGTTAATTGTAGCATCTCTGAGATGGTGGGAACCTCAGATGACATCTCTAGCCTTTGCCTGAATAAAGGCCTCCAGGTGTGGGGAACTCCAACTAGGCTGTTAGGTGGAGAAAGGTTCCAGAGTTTGCTGACTTTATCATGAGGTAGCATGGTACTGTGGATGGTGCTGGAGTTAGAAGACCTGGGTTCAAATCTCACTTCTGACACTTACTACCTATGTGCAGTAGGCACTTGGAGTATAAAAAGTAAAATGAGACAATTCCTACCTTTAAATAGTAACTTCCATTTCTATGATATGCTTGGAGGCAGAAAATAGCCCAGTGCTGGGCTAGGAACTAGGCAGATCCAAGTTCAAATCCACCCTCAGACCCTTACTATTAAAGTGACCCTGGGCAAGTCACGTAACCTCTGTCTGCCTCAGTTTCCTCATCTGTAAAATGAGGATGAATAATATTACCTACCTCCCAGGGTTATTGTGAGGATCAAATGAGATGAAAATTGTAAAGTGTTTAGCACAGCACCTCACGTATAATAGGAATCATATAAATGTTAGATATTATTATTATTATTATTATTATTGCAGGGCAGTGAGGGTTAAATGACTTGCCCAGGGTCACACAGCTAGTTAAGTGTCAAGTGTCCGAGGTCGGATTTGAACTCAGGTCCTCCTGAATCCAGGGTTGGTGCTTTATCCACTGCACCACCTAGCTGCTCCCCAATGTTAGCTATTATTATTCAAATCCATACTCAGACATAAGTCACTGCCTCAGTTTCCTCATCTATAAAATGGGGATAAATAATAGCATCTACTTTCCAGGGTATTTGGGAGGATCAGATGAGAGTAAGTTTATAAAGTACTTATCACAATTCCTGTCACATAGTAGGTGCTTAATTTGTATTTACTTACTGATTTTGTATTGATTCAATGTAAGCTCCTCTTATGGAATGTAAAATTCTTGAGGGTGACTGTCTCTTTTTAGTCTTTGGATCTCCGGGACCTGGCATATAGCCAACAATCAATAAATGCTAATTGATTCTTGATTGATTGGTTTAGTTAGGTTTATAAGGATCTTTCTCCACAACCAACCCTGAGAGGTAGGTAGTACAAACATTATTATCATTATTTTATTTATATTATTCCAAATTTAAGAAAGAAAACAAACATTTCCATATAGCCACCTCTAGGGTAGGAGGGGAGTTAAAAAAGGAAAAAAGAAAGTTACATGATAACTTTATTATACAGTAAAAAGATTATTGCCCCTCTTTTATAGAAGAGGATACTGATGGTCAGAGAGGGTCAGTGATACCTACAGGATTCAAACTTAGGTCTCCCAGACCCATTCCAGCGCTCCTGACATTGTGTCACGTGTACAGGGAGTCCCCAGACTAATCTTAGACAGGGCACTTCCACACTAACCCCCTCTTTAGTCCTTTGAAATGGGACTTCTGCCATCATTATACTGCTGAAACCCCCCTCTCAACTTACTAGTGACCTAATCACTAAATTTAATGAGCTTTCTTTAGATCTTCCCTCCCCTGGACCTCCCAACGGTATTTGAGACCCTGTTGACTATCTCTTCCACCTTAACCTTCTCTCCTCCCTTGGCTTCAGAGATACCCATAATCCTCTCCAGTCCACATCCTACCAGACTGTCTATCTGTTCCTTTTCTGTTTCAGCTACTGGATTCTGAGCCTCTTCTCAGCTCCTTAAGGTGAGAAAGTTCCTAGAGAGCTGTCCTTGGTCCTATTTTCTACATTCTTCCCATTGACAACCACATTCACTCAGCTTCATTGACCATAGGGGCAAGAAATTAGAGCTCGCTCATCAAGTCCAACCCCCTCCTTTTTACAAATGAGGAAACTGAGGCCCAGAGAGAGGAAATAACTAGCCTGTGGGCACATAGCTAGAAACTGTGAGGCAAGATTCAAACCCAGTTCTTCCTATCTTCAGAATCCAACAATCCTAATTCTGTCATAAAAGCTAAAGGTATAAGATATAATAGAAGATACGTATTTCAACTCCCCTCCCCCCATTTTTACAGATAAGTATTTTGGAGATTAAATGATTCACAGATAGTAAGCATCAGAGGTAGGATCTGATTCCACACGCAATGTTCTTTCCATGGTACCATCCTCTCTAGAGAATAGCCCAGTCCTGACCTTGTTCTGAGCTCCAGATCTGTATCTCCATTTGCTTCCACCTTGACTCCTGCCATCACCTCACAAACTCAATGTGATTTCTAAGCTCCCTTTCAATCCTGTGATTCTATGAAATTACTTTTTTCCCCTTGAAATCTGCTCTTCTTTCTGACTTCCCTATTTCTGTCCATTTGAAACCATGGGGCTATCTTTCACCATTCAAAGAATTTTAAAAATAACTAGTGATTTTCTTAGAATGAGTCTGCCTGAGAGAGGAGAGGAGTTTGAGTATGATTATCTCTGATTTTTCAGTTGAGGAAACTGAGGTCCAGAAAGGTATTGACTTGCCCTAAGCTCACACAGTGACAGATTCTAGATTTGAACCAAGTCTTCTGTCACTAAGTACAAAGTACTAATCAGGAAAGAACAGTCATTATTAGCTATGATTAGGCCATATTCATTTTCTCTGGTCAGGTCAGGATATTTTAAATATCCATTGATTTTGAAAAAAAGACTTGAGAATTTTCCCCTCCCAAGAACTTCCCTTTCCCTGCTCTTGCTCCCTCCCTAACCCGAAGCCTAGTACAACTAATCTTTGTTTCAATCATCCCTCACCAAACACTCTTTTCTGAGCCGAGTGTTTATAATTCCTATTAGTGGCTGGCAAGGGATCATTTCTGTATTCTCGTGCCTGGTGACAGAAGAGGGGCTATAGTCTGGCCCGGTCTCATTGATTTAATTACCACAGCCGGAATGAATGTAGTCCAACCTAGAACAGCTACTTAAAATGTAAATCAATTCAGTGATGCATAGAAACGGGGCAATGATAACAGCGAGAGAGAGAGAGAGAGAGAGAGAGAGAGAGAGAGAGAGAGAGAGAGAGAGACAGAGACAGAGAGAGAGAGACAGAGAGAGAGACAGAGAGAGACAGAGAGAGACAGAGAGAGACAGAGAGACAGAGAGAGACAGAGACAGACAGAGACAGAGACAGACAGAGACAGACATACAGAGACAGAGACAGACAGACAGAGACACAGAGAGACACACATAGAGAGCCAGAGAAATGGAGAGACAGAGAGAGACAAAACAGAGACAGACACAGAGACAGAGAGGCAGAGACAGACAGACAGAGAGAGACAGAGAGACAGATGGAGATAGAGAGACAGAGAGATAGAGACAGAGACAGAGGGAGACAGAGAGACAGAGACAAAGAGACAGAGGGACAGAGAGATACACACAGAGAGATATACAGAGAGAGCTGGGAAACAAAGGAGAGTGGGGTCTCATGTAACACCCATTCAATTTCCTAGAAGAGCGAGTCCCATAAGTTCTTCCTGAAATCATTGATAAAAGGAGCTTGCTCATGTCCCTTCTTAAGCTGCCTTTGTGAAAAGAATGGCCAATGTACACCAAGAGCTTGGAGGGTAGAAGTCACTAACAGTGGACTTTTTGCAAGTCAGTATGATTCAATTCAACAAACTTTTATGAAGCACCCACTCTGTGTGCCAGGAACTGTACAAACACATACTGTACATTTCTATGATGCTTTAATCTTTGCAGAGCTTTATATCTGTTATCTCTTTAGATTCTCATAAGGTAGGTCTTTATAAGGTAGATACTATTATCACCCCCATTTTGTAGATGATGAAACTGAGGCTGAGAGAGGATAAGAACTTGCTTAAGCAACACATGACCAGGAAGTATCTGAAGCTGGATTTGAACTCAGGGCTTTTTGTCTCCAAGTCCCCCTCTCTATGCACTGCACCACCTACCTGCCACTATAAAGAGACAAATGAAACAATCTCTGTTCTCAAGGAGGTTCACATCTCACCAGAGGATAACAACATGCACACAAATTAGTGAATATAAAGTAATTTTGAGATAGAGTACTAATAATTGGTGGGAGTTAGTGGTTAGGTAAAGCTTCAGATAAAAGGTGGTGCCTGAGATGGTCTGAGAAGGAAGCTAGGAGGCAGATTTCAGGAAAACCTAGAAAGACTTACATGAACTGATACAAGATGAAGTGAGCAGAACCAGGAAAACACTGTACACAGCAACAGAAACAGCAACATTGTGACATGATCAACTGTGAATGGCTTAGATATTCTGAGCAATAAAATGATCCAAGACAATTCCAAAGGACTCATGATGGAAAATGCTATCCACCTCCAGAGAAAGATCTGAAGAATTCTGAATGCAGATCAAAAGATACTTTTTTCATTTTCTTCTGGTCTGTTTCTTCTTTCATAACATGACTAACATGGAAATATGTCTTACATGATTGTATATATATAATCTATATCAAATTGCTAACTGTCTTAGGGAGGGAGCAGTGAGGGATGAAGGGAAAAATTCAGAACCCAAGATTTTTAAAAAAATGAATGTTGGGCAGCTAGGTGGTGCAGTGGATAAAGCACCAGCCCTGGATTCAGGAGGACCTGAGTTCAAATCTGGCCTCAGACACTTGACACTTACTAGCTGTGTGACCCTGGGCAAGTCACTTAACCCTCATTGCCCCAACCAAAAAAAAATGAATGTTAAAAAAAGAATACAAAAAAAGGGGGCAGATAGGTGGTGCAGTGGATAAAGCACCGGCCCTGGATTCAGGAGGACCTGAGTTCAAATCCAGCCTGAGACACTTGACGCTTACTAGCTGTGTAACCCTGGGCAAGTCACTTAACCCTCATTGCCCCACAAAAAAAAATGAATGTTAAAATGTGTCTTTACATGTAATTGAAAAAACCAAAATACTGTGGGTGTAGTGTCATTATCTTCACATTACAGATGTGGAAACTAAGTTTCATATGCCCAGGGTCCTATGACCAGTAAGCCTCAGAATCCTGTTTCTTAATTTCAAAATGGTACCATGGAAAGCATTCTGGATTTGGGGTTAGGCGACATGGGTTGAAGCCCATCTCTGCTGGTTACTCATCTTGTGGCTTTAAGGAACTCACTAAACTTTCCCAGGCCTCAGTTTTCTCATCTGTAATATTAAGCAATTGACTTAGTTGTCCTCTGAGGTCTCACTCATCTAGTTATAAGTCTATGATTCTGTGACCCTATGATTTCTCATGGGTATGGATAACTGAAAAAGATTTGAGTTTTTCTCTAGTTTTTTAAAGGAAAAAAAGTTCTCTGAATGAAATGAAAATTTCAATGAATTAAGTATTCAATGAAAAATTCACTGAGTCAAAAAAGCATAAATATTAACCAAGATCACAATTCACTATAATTTTAAAAAGATGCTGCATAGTTAGAAGAAGATTTCAGGAAGGTAACTATCAAGGGAAAATGAGCTGCCCTTTCAGTGAATCTTCACTAATACTGATTAGTGCTTAATCTAAACCTGGCTTTCTTGGCCCTAAAAGGAACAGAATGCACTTTTCAACTCATCCTGAATCTATACTTTGATTCAAAAGTCTTTGGCTTAGTGTTGAGGCAAGAGCTCTAGAATTTGCTGCTCACTACCAGCATGACTTGGGCCTGTCTCTGCCTTCTTGGACCTCAGTTTTCTCATCTGTAAAATGAAGGGGTTGGACCAAATCAGGGATTCTTAACTTCTTCTGTGTCTCAGACCCCTTTGGCATTCTGGTGAAGTCTATGCACCCTTTCTCAGAATAATATTCTGAAATGCATAAAATAAAATACATGGGACTAAAATAGTAACCAATTATACTGAAATACACATTTATAGAAATATTAAAAAGAAAGTTCATGGATCCCAGGCTTAATGATCTCCAACTCTCTTCAAGTTCTAAATCCTAATGGTCTCTATAGTGGTCCCAAGTTTCACAAGGACTAATAAATAGTAATTAGAGGCACTAATTAAGGGGAGGGGCCAAATCCTCTGCATCTCCACTCTCCACTTTCCCCTGCTTGTCCTTCCAACAATGGAGGTGGAGGAAAATCACAACCTCACAGTCTGCCTTCTCTCCAGCATGGTGGATCTCTGTGCTTGGCCTTTTCCCAATTAGATAAAGGACACTTCACTTCCAAATTCCCTGTTCTCACCTAGGATCACCAATCTCATGGTGTAGCTTCACTAACTTACATACAGTGTCTAGTTGTAAATTCAAGTTCCAAGAAAAGCAGCTTAAAAGGTGTGATGGTGATGGCAATAATAATAGCAGATGCTGAAATAGTGCTTTAGGGTTTATCAAACACTTCATTTTGTTTCATTTTGGTTTTGTGTTGTTGTTTTTTGTGGGGCAATGAAGGTTAAGTGATTTTCCCAGAGTCACTCGGCTAGTGTCAAGTGTCCAAGCCTGGATTTGAACTCAGGTCCTCCTGAATCCAGGGATCCACTGCACCACCTACCTGCCCCCTATCAAACACTTTTCAATCAATCAATCAAACAATCAATCAATCAGACTTTAGTAAGTGATTTTTTTTTTCAGATAGTCTCTCATTGGGTCCTCACAACTGGGTAAGTTAGATATGACAACCAATCTTATTCCCATTTTACAGTTGAGAAAACTGATGTTCAGAGATTCATCTGGAAACACAGAGTTAGTCTGTTCTAGAGATGATATATTCCAAACCAGTTCTCTTTGAGTCCAAGTCCAGCATGTTATTCATTACCCCCAGTCTGCCTGTCAAAGAACACATTTAAATTTTTTTTGAGGGGGTGAGGCAATTGGGGTTAAGTGATTTGCCCAGGCTCACACAGCTAGTAAGTGTCAAGGGTCTGAGACCGGATTTGAACTCAGGTCCTCCTGAATCCAGGGCCAGTGCTCTATCCACTGCTCCACCAGCTTCCCCCACATTTAATATATTTTAAGCAGTGTCATGCTTTCAAGGTTTATACAGAGATTGTGAGTCAATTTAGAAAAGAGAAAGAAGAAAAAAGAAAGAAAGAAGGAATGAAGGAAAGGACAGGGGGGACACAATTGACTAAACCGTTTTTCATTTAGGGTTGCCCTATCCCTTGGATAGTCACAACAACTGAAATATTGACATGAAAGGTTCATTCTTGGAGTTAAGTATTGCCTTCTTTGAGCACCTCTTGCACCTCTTTTAGAAGACGTTTGCCTTCACCGATGGGTCAATAAGCATTTGGCCAGCTCTTCCTTTGTGCCAGGGACTGTGCTAAATTCTGGGAATTCTAATCCACGCAGAATAAAAGATAGTTCCTGACCTCAAGGAACTTATATTGTAATGTCCCTTAGGAAGAAGAACACACTCAGGGACATGATAGTGAAAATCCATTTATCTGGTTGTTTTATATAGGGGAATTCCAATCTATAGGCTTGTGTAAGAAGACATATTGCGTGGAGGATAGGAAAGAATCCTCTTCTGAGGAGCAGTGGGGTGGGATCAGGTGCCTGAGCCATAATCTCAGTGCAGCTACCAGCAACCCATGACCTAGAACAAATAGCTTTTTTTCCTGAGCCTCAGTTTCCTTATTTGTAAAATGAACTAGATAATTTCTGAGGTCCTTTCAAGTTCTGACACCCTTTACAGGGTGTCCCAAAAGTTTCAGAACAGCCTTAAACTATGAAAGCTTACTTTAAACTTTTAAGGTTTAAAACTGAACTGACTTTTGGGACACTGAATGAATAATAATGTTTATTTATTATCTAACAATAATAATATAATTAACATTTATATAGCACCTACTATGTGTCAGACACTGTGCTAAGCATTTTACAATTATTCCATTTAATTCTCAAAGTAATTCTGCAAGGTAGATGTTGTTCTTATCCCTATTTTATAGAAGAGGAAACTGAGTCAAACTGGTTAAATGACTTGTCCACAGTTACAGAGTTAGTGGCTGAGGTTGGATTTCTTTCTTTCTTTCTTTCTTTCTTTTTTTTTTTTTTGCAGGGCAATGAAGGTTAAGTGACTTTCCCAGGGTCACACAGCTAGTAAGTGTGAGGCCAGATTTGAACTCAGGTCCTCCTGAATTCAGGGCCAGTACTTTACCCACTGAGCCACCTAGCTGCCCCTGAGGTTGGATTTGAACTCAGGTCTTCCTGATGCCAAACCTAGCTCTGTCTCTGTCTCTATCTGTCTCTCTTCTTCTTTTTCCTTCCCCATTTTCTCCCTCCCTCCCTCTCTTTCTCTCTCTTTTCTCTCTTTCTCTCTTCTCTCTCTCCCTTCTCTCCTTCTCTTTTCTCTCTTCCTCCCCCTCTGCTTATCTCTATTTATATCTGAATCCCTATCTCTCTGTTATAAGGCTCTTTCCAGTTCTGACTTTCTGACTTACTATTTTCTGTGTTCTAAATGTGTACATTCTAGAACATAGAATGTAGACTTCTATGTCACAAATCTAAGCTCCTTTACTCTCTGACAGTCTATGAGTCTGTGTTCCAATTCCAGGTACCAGTCTTCCTTTCAAAGTTTCTTTCTGCTTTAACATTTTTTTTTGTTTCAAAGCTTATTCTCTGCCTGTCATTTTATAGTCTATATTCTAAGGCTTCTTTGAATTCTGACATTCTATATTCCAAAGCCCCTTCCAACTCTGACATTCTTGGCTTTACTATTATTTCTAGGTCTGGCAGTATATGTTCTGATGTTCCTTCAAGCTTTGATATTGTCTGTTCTGAGGCCCCTTCTACCTCTGATATACAGCACTGGGAATCAGGAAGAGGGAGTCCCTCCAACCCTGGATAAGTCACTTAACCGTTTCCAGTCTCAGTTTTCTCAACTCATAAATTGAGGGAAATAATACGTCCGTGACCAAGCCACAGAGCTTATGAGACTGTACATAAGGAATTTTGTAAGCTATGGTGATACCCACTATGATGGTGATGTTCTTGTTATTCTAAGATCATAGATTTAAGGCTGGAAGAGAAGTCAGAGGTCATCTAGTCCAATCCCCTGCCTTTGGAAGGCAGCATGGCATGGGAAAAGGAGCACTGTGTTCAAATCTTCTTTATGATACTTACTTGGGCTGATCATTTTGCTTCCTGGGGTATCACTTTCCTCATCTGTTAAATGGGAAGGCTGGCCTCATTGATTTCTGATCTCCCTTCCAACTCCCCAGCTGTGAGCCTTCATTTTACTCTCTTCCAATGATAATCCCCAAAAGGTCTTGACTTGAATATTGGACTGAACCTAATAAAATCATAATTAATCAGCATAAATATCATGTCATACCCTTGAGGTCATGAAATCTACTTGGCAAGTACAAGAGGAGGCAGCTGTGACTAGACAGCACTTCATATGAGAAAGAGATGATAAGTTTAATGGACAACAAGCTCAGGATGAGTCAACAGTGTGATCTGAAAACCAAAACAAAGCTACATTAAGAGAGGCATGGTTTCCAGAATACAGGGAGTGATGGTTCATTTGAATTCTTGCCTAGTCAGAGTAATAGTAATAAGTACCATTCATATAGCACTTTAATGTTTGTCAAGCACTTTACAAATATTTAATTTTTATTCTCACATCAACCCTGTGAGGTAGGCACTATTTTTACCTTCATTTTACAGATGAAGAAACTGAGGCAGACAAAGGTTAAGTGACTTGTCCAGGGCCACATAGCTAGGAGGTGTCTGAGGTGGGATTTGAACTCAGGTCTATCCTGGTTCCAGGTCCAATGCTCTATTTACTCCACCAGCTAACTGTTTAGTCCAGGCTGCTACCTTTTAGGAAGAATAGTAAATGGCTTGAGCTTATGGCTTACAAAAGTTGAGTGAAGAAAATGGAAATGTTTAGTCTACAGAAGAGAAGGAATAGAAGGGACATGATAGCTGTCTTGAGGTATCACTGTCACAGGGAAGAAGGATTCAAAGTGTCCTACTTGGAGCCTAAGGATGGAATCAGGAGCATGGATGAAAGTTGAAAAGGTTTGAATTAAGGAGGACCTTCCTAACAATTAGATCTTTTCCAAAGTAGAAGGGGCTTCTTGAGGAGGCAATGGGTTCCCTCTCCCTGGAAGTCATAGGCTCATAGATGGAGAGCTGGAAGGACAGCTTGTAGCATATCTAGTCCAATCCATCATTTGCTAGAGGAGGAAACAGACCCTCAGAGGTTAAGTGACTTGCCCAGAATCACACATTCATTGAAGGGGAGAGGTTGGATTTGATCCTAGGTCCTTTGGCTCTTGAGCCATCCTGCTTTTCACAGTTGTACTTGGCTTCTAGCACAGGCTAGGTGAGCACTTACCCTTTATGTTGTAGAGGGGATTATTCTCTCGATATGGACAGGAGCCCTCTGGGTCTGTTCCATCTCTGGAATTCCATGGCATATATGGCTAACCACTGCTTTATAGATTCATTACTGATTGCCTTGCTCAGAGTCACATGGCTATGAAGATATAGACCCAAGTCTGCTGAAGCTACAGTACCCTTCCCACTCCCCCCACTCAACCTTTCAGAGGTTGCTCGTAAAAATCCTTTCAAGCTTTGAAGACTTGGGAATAGTAGAATTTCATTGAAGAAACAGTAGGGAATATCATGGGGCCAAGGCTCTGGGGTAACCCTACTCTATCTAGCCTTTAGATGGGATTTAGAATAGTCAATCTTTCAATCTAATCAGGACCTTAGAAGTTGTCTTGTCCAATGCCTTCATTCCTTTTATTCAAAAGGACCTTCTGAGATGGGCGGTGGCTTTTGGACTATCTTTATTTTACAGATGAGGAAAATGAGGCTCAGAGAGCGGGAACCAACTTTTCCAGGGTGACCCAGGGAGTTAGTGGCATGTCCAGTACTTGAAGCTGGGTCGGCTCACTCCAAGTCCACCATTCTTTCTATCACATTATACTACCTTCAGTACTAAGGCACTGACTTTGAAGCCAGAGAATGTGGATTTGAATCCTGTGTGACTGGGGGGCAAATTGTTTCCCTTTTCTGGTTTTCATTTTATCCATTTGTAAAATGAGGAAATTGGACTATATGACCCCCAAGGCCCTGTCTAGCTTTAAATCCTGTGAGACTGGGTATTGAAGGCAGTTTGGATGGGGGTTTCTAGAAAGAATATACTATGGAGTTAGGAACCTTGGGATCAGGTCCAGGCTCTGACATTTTTCTAGCTGTGGGCAAGTATCTTGAGTCTCTGTGTCCTCATCTGTAAAGTGGGGATATTAATACTAAAAAAAGATTCCCCTTTAGCCCTTCCCAGTCTTGCTCCCTCCAAGCTGGCCATTGCTTGGGGGCAAGGAATGAGTGGGGTACATGGGGTCTGGGGCATTTCCAAGGATGCTGCATTTGGCAGTGGACTCCCCAAGTTTCTTCATGTGATTCCAGCAGAAAGCCCATTTCCCCCAGGAAGCCGGACATCCTGCATGTTGGCGTCAGAAAGCTTTGCCACACTGGGGTCAAGAGCTATCCTGCCCCGTCTTTTGTGTCCTCCATGTAATTGTTCTCTTCCCTTTTTCTCTTAAAAAGATCAGTAAAAACTGTTAATTTGATCAATACTTAATTTTTTCACCCAGAGCTCTTTTCTTCTGCTGAGCAGTGATAAGCAGTCAAAAGGCCAGTGGGACAAGTGAATTGTCAGAAATTTTTCCACACTCCCCAGGCCATTCCCCCACTTAGAGTGATGTAATTTATACCACAGCAGTCGCTCTCCAATTACCCTGTCTATTGCTGTCGACAGTATCTCACTATCTTTTAAATAGATCCAGCTCCTCTCGTCCAGCCCAGAAAACAGTACAAATGGTGCCATTCTTCATCCTGCAAGTTCTAAAGAGATAAGTTCCTTAAAGAGGGGACCATTTATCAGCTGATACAAGCCGGGTACTTACAAGCTGCCTTCTTTGTTTCGCTCTCTGGCAGGCCTTTCAGATTTCCAAAGCTATTGATCTCCCTGAAGATGGAGCTAAAGTATGAACATCAGAGAGGGTGGGGTCTGGGGAATGGTCCTGGGTGTTGACCCTCCCCCCTGCCCCCCACATCAGGGGATCTCATCCACTCTAAGGCAGAACTGAGAGACTTGAACCCAGATCTTTGGAGATCTGGGGGGTTTCCTCCTCCAGTTGTTTGAAAGCAATGGGAGAAGAGGCTGAGGCACCACCCCCACTGCGCTCACACACCAGCCCCCCTGCCACTGTACATGAGCAAGGCCATCGGAAAAGCTTAGAAATGATGGCCTGGGATGTAAATCTCTCTGGCGGGGCTGACACCCGATAGGTGATGGTGTTCCCTTGTACATGGGTTTAGAAATATATATCAAGGTGCTCGACAGGAAAGGGTATGTGGGAACTTCTGCTGGCAGGTTCTGGGACCAAGGGGGTGAGAAACTTTCTGAGGAAATTCAGAACATTGTGGAAAGAGCACTGAAGACATGGGTTCTGGTCCCAGTTATACCTGGTGACTTTCTCTATGACCTTGTTGTCCACTTGTCTTTGATTTTATTCAACAACAATCATTCCGTTTTGCAGCACTTTTCATTATCTTTCAGTCATGTCTGACTCTTTGGGACCCCATTTGGGTTTTTCTTGGCAGAAATACTGGAGTGGTTTGCCATTTCATTCTCCAGCTCGTTTTACAGATAAGGAAACTGAGGCAAATAGGATGAAGTGACTTGCCTAGGGTCACACAGCTAGTAAGTGTCTGAGACTGGATTTGAACTCAGGTCTTCCTGACTCCAGATCCAGCACTGTGCCATCTGGGCATCCCCACTATGTACCAAACCCTGAGGGACTGTGTAGATAAGTAGAATCATAGGATTTAGAGCAGGGAGGGATATGAGACAGCACACATACTCAATTTACAGATGGGGAAACTGAGGCCTATAGAGGTCAGGTGAATGTTTAATTTTAATCCCACAAGCATTTATACTACTATAAGCAAGACCCTGAACTTGGGTTCAAAGATAGATAGAACATAGACCTTTTCCTCAAGAAGTTAATTCTCTATTAGGGTGTTCTGACATGGACACAGATGAGTGTGATGGGAACAAAGGAGAGATCAGATAAGGTATCCAAGGAAAATGGAGTAAATAATTTTTTTCCTAGGTTGGGGGTGGGTTGGGGCAAAAGGAATCTTGGATTTAGATCTGGAAGGGACCTGAGAGGGCATCTAGTCTAAGCCTGTCTTTTTATAGATGAGAAAACTGAACTTGATTTGTCCATGGTCCCACATGGCAGAGCCAGAATTGGAAACCAGGTCTTCTCCCTCCCTACCCAGAAGCCTTTTCACTGCCCTACCCTCCTCCTGAATCCTTCACAGAGGAGATATTTCCTGACCCGAGTCTAGACATACCATTAGTATTCCTCGATTGAGAAGATATGTGATGACATAAACTACTTTGAATTTGGTAACGCTTTTAAATGGATTTGTATTTTATTAATCACAACATCTACATGCATTTGAGAAAGAGTAATATGTATATATGTGAGACATATTTATTGAGCCTGCAGAAGTTATATTTGCTTATTAATGGATTCCTGTATGGGTCCAAGGATCCCTTCTAAAAGCTTTATGGCTCCCCCAATAGCTTATAGGCTGGAAAACTCTAGTCTGAATGTTCCATTTTACTGATGCAGAAATCAAGACACAGAGACAGGAAGTGACTTGCCTCAGGTTACAAGTGGGTTTCTCTGTGTCTTTGTTCTGGCTCCCCTCTGCTCATGCCCAGAACACATTCCTCCTCCTCCCCCCCCTCCCCACCTTATTATTGTCCATCCTTCCTTTCCTTCAAGGTCTAATTCAGATGCCACTTCCATGAAGCCCTTCATGTCCTTCCCCATCTTACTTCTCTAGCTAGAAGTGGCTATACCACCCCTTTCATATCTCATACCACTTTGCCTAGATGCCATTTCTCCTCTTATCTCATCCTTCCTTGGATTGAAATGTTAGAGTCCAAATACAAACTTGGATCTCCTGACTCCAAGTCCAATGGATTTTCCACTCTAAGACAACATGAGAGGTGATGGTATTTAATGGGAAGAGCCACTGGCTCTGGAATCAGAGAACCTGGATTCAAATCCCCTCTCTGGTGCTTCCCACCTGTGTGACCTTAAATAAGTCACCTAAAACCCCAGGACTCAGTTTCCTCCTCTATAAAATGGGAGGGGGGTTGAACTAGATAGCCTCTGAAGGCCCTTCCAACTCTGGGTTTATGCCCCTATCATGCTAGCCCTCATGGAGCTTACAGTCTAGTATGAGAATGTGATATCTATACATATACACATCCAACAAAGAGTCCAAAAATGTTATGAGATGAAGAATGGTCAGGTCCATCTAAATGGCAGGGTGGATCAGGCTTCATGGAAGAATTAGCACCTCAACTGGGACTTGGAAGATGGCAAGATTTCAACAGATGGAAGGGGGAGTAAGAGAAAAGGGTAAATCTTCTGCAAAATTACAGCCCTCAATCAGATGAGTATGTGATCTGCTTTTGGGCTAGATCCAGGCTTATCTCCCTTACTTCCTTATCAACCCACCAGGACTAATTCTGTAACTGCCAAGCACAGAAATAGAAATAAAGAATAGAAGCTGTGGTACAGGGGAAAGAGGAATGGCTCTTTACTCAGAAGATTTAGGTTCAAACCCCACCTCTGACACTTAATATGTATGACCTTGCACACAGCACAACCTCCCTGTGCCTCAGTTGTTTTTTTTATCTGTAAAATGAGAGACTTGCTTCCAAAGGCTTCTGAAGTTCCTTCCAACTCTAAACTCTAGATCTCTTTACCTTTGATGAGTAGCAGGGAAGGCTTGACATTGGTTTTAATACTTACAATATTCTACTGCATGCCATTCAATTTGGCAAACCCCAAGTTATAGGATGTTGGAGCCCTTAAAGTTTAGCCTGATGGGAAACCAAGAGTAAAAAGGAAGAAGGGACTCACCCAAGATCACAGTGAGTCTCTAGATTCCATGTCTCTTGATTCCCAGGTCAAAGCCTATTCTATGACCCCACATTGACTTGCATATTAACCCTGAGCACCTACCTCCCTTGGATTGCTGCAAAGATCAAATGAATTAAAATGCAGGGAGTGGGGCAGCTAGGTGGTGCAGTGGATAGAGCACCGGCTCTGGAGTCAGGAGGACCTGAGTTCAAATCCGACCTCAGACACTTAACACTTACTAGCTGTGTGACCCTGGGCAAGTCACTTAACCCCAATTACCTCACTAAAAAACAAAACAAAACAAAAATGCAGGGAGTCCCCAAAGTCTTAAAGCTACACTAAGACTTGTCTTGAATGTGAATCGTTTTGCGAACCTTAAATTTAAATTTAAGTTTTATAAATATAAATTTATAATAATAATATCATTATTCTAAAACAAGGAAAACCCTTTCAGCTGGATCATTTATTGAATGTCTACTGTATACAAGGCCACAGATGAAATGCTGCAGACTTTCTGTCCTTACATGTTTTCTATCTGTTGATATTGTTCTCGATCATTATTCCCAAGTTGTTTTAGGCATCTGTAGCTCTTTTCCCCAGTTCCTTAAGGGCCAGGATCATACACTTTGTGAATAATAAAATATAATTACATTTCTCAATCAATAATAATTAATCAACCGATAAACATTTAAACACCTACTATGTGCCAGGCACTGCCACTGCTATCGCACTTTAAAATTTACAAAGTAAATTACAAAGTATTACAAAGTATTCCCTTTTCAAGAATGATGTGAGATGATCACACATTTTATCACAGCTGTCCAAGACTAGAGGTCTTCAACCAAAGCCAGAATGACCCCTTGTTGGGTATCTTATAGAGGGGATTCTTATTCATATTTGGATTGGACTAGATTGACTCCCATCCAACACTATAATCCATTCTGAAAGATAGTTATTTGGCTTCTCCTCAAACACCTACAGAGATGGGGAACTCACCTCTATAAGATGCCCTTTCTACTCTTGAATAGTTCTGAGAGAAAATTCTTCATTATATTGAATTGAAACTTACTTGCCAATAACTTCCACCCGCTGGTCCTTGTCGTGTCTTTTGGGACCTCTGTTAAACAGAATGAGTTTAATCCCTTCTCCCAGCAATAGCTCTTCAGATATTTAAAGTCTGTGCTTCTGTCCTCCTTAGGTCTTCCCCCTTTTCAGGTTAAACATCGTGGATTCTTCCAACTTATCTTAGGGAATGTCTTCAGTGATGTGCTGGCAAATATTTAACAACCATCTTTCTGGGAAAACAAAATGTATGCATGATATTAACATACAGGGATTCCCCAAAAGTCTTAAAACTACACTAAGACTTTCCATGAATGTGAATCACTTTGCAAACCTTAAATGCCAATTTATTATTATAATCATATAACAATAATATTATCATCATTCTAAAATGAGGGAACTTCTCCCAGACATAACATTTACTGAATGTCTACTGTATACAAGTGCCCAGTTAAAATGCTTTTAAGTTCAATCTACATTGTTAACATTTTCTCCATTCACTTCCTTCAGTCTAGTCAATCAACTAAGCAATAATAAACCAAATCCAGATTTGTAGTGTTTGCTGATTTCCTAGGTATCAATGGTCACACCAGAAATTTCATAATCAGTTGTCACAAGCTGGTAAAATCTGGCTCCAGCACACCCCTGAATGGTTTCCAGTCTTTTCACCATCCAGGCTTCTCTGGATATAATGTTTCTACAACATGACAGTCAGTTCTATATAAAGTACTCCAGAACTATTCCGATCACATGTTACAAAACCAAAATTTCAGAGGGAATTTTTAAACTACCCAAGAGCTAACTTATTCTCTATCCCCTGAGTGCGTATTAAATATGCATTTTTGTGCTGGCAATTGGTATGGTCATTAAAAATCACTTTTATCTATTTCTCCAGTTGTTAATGCTCCTCCCATCACTGGATTAAAAAAAACACTCTTACCTATCTAAATATATGTACACACAGTAGTGTTCAAATTAATTGCATGAGTTATAATTTTGGTATTATGATATAAAAATTATGATATAATTTTCACTGACTCTAGACTGATTCTGATCATATAAAAATGACTACTTGGAACAAGATGGAGCTGGTTTCTCCACCTTTGGCCAGTTCTTTGTCAAGCCATACGCATGTTTCATTGCTATCTTTTGTTGTGTTTTTAATTCAGTTTAATTAAAGAAAGTTTAATCCTAAGAATTTATCTTATTCCAAGGAGATGTGTAGAAGTTGTAGGTTTTGATGAGCACATTTCAATGACTATTAAAGATAATGCAGCAGTTGCTGGGGGAACCTATTTCATATTAAAAAAACTTTTAAAGATGAACAAAGTTATATATAATATCAACCAATAAATTTAATTATTTTACTTTCTCCTAGTTAATTCATATACTATTGTGTATATGTGTGTCCATATGGATAGGACAGAAGATAGGGACTGGACCTTTGATTTTATCAGTATAATGAACTCTCAGGTGATGGAACATCGTCATCCTTGAAAATAATTAATTTGGGGCAGCTGGGTGGTGCAGTGGATAAAGCATTGGCCCTGGATTCAGGAGGACCTGAGTTCAAATCCAGCCGCAGGCACTTGACACTTACTAGCTGTGTGACCCTGGGCAAGTCACTTAACCCTCATGGCCCTGCCCCCTCCAAAATAATTAATTTGCTGAAGCAAAAAAATAATGTTAACTAATTATGAATAAAATGTAGATTGTATCTATCTTTCCTCAGTGACCTTGTATTAACTTTGTATATATGTACCTGTTAGAATGTAAGCTTCCTAGGGGCAGGCATTGTTTCACTTTTATTTTTGTATCCCCAGAGCTTAGCATGGTAAATATTAAGCACTGGGCAGCTAAGTGGCCCAGTGGATTGAGTGCAGGGCCTGGAGTCAAGAAAACTCATCTTCCTAAGTTCAGATATGGCCTCAGGCACTTACTAGCTGTGTGGCACTGGGCAAGTCACTTAACCATGTTTGCCTCAGTTTTCTCATCTGTAAAAATGAGCTGGAGAAGGAAATGGCAAACCCCTCCAGTATCTTTACCAAGAAAACATGAAATGGAGCGGGGAGGGGGGAGAGATGTTACAAAGAGTTGACTGAACGACAATATTAAACATTGGTAAGTGATTAATAAATGCTTATTGATTTTTAAATTCTATTGTTTAGCTGTTCTTTCCTTAAAATGTTCTTGTAGATTATTCATAGCTTCCACTGATCTATGGTCCCTGGCACCCTCTAAACGTCCATTCCAGGAAGTTGGCTGAGCCAAGTGACAGTCGGCCTATTTCACATTTGCTGCCCCAGACCACGTGGGACATGAAATTCTGCAACTTGATCTCATTCCGATGGTGTCAGCTCCAGAGCCTTCACTCCAGGTCCTGGGAAATGGATGGGTGCTCCCTGTCGGGCTGGCCTGATTTCCAGCGATACACCTTGGGTCATCTGTTTAGTCTTAATTTTGTAAGCCTGCCTGAGATTATTAGGCAACATTTTTCCCCCTGTGGTGTTTGATGGTATCGGGGGCTCAGAGTTCTGTTTGGCCATTTTATCTCGCTTAGCAAGTTGCATTAATACTTAGGCTCAATGGTCTAGCCGAATTTTAGCACGCACACAGGAACAGCCACACCAAGCAAATAGAAATGATCTTTGCAGCATCTCCATTTAAAAATAGCATCCATTTATCATCCCAACTAGATGGCTCTGAATTTACTCCCCATGGCCTGGGGTATTGACTGTTGGAGTTAAATATCTGCTATCATATTTAATGCCTTTTAAATTTAAAACACATTTTTTCGATTATGGACTCAAAATGGGGGGAGGGGCAGGCCTGACTACAAACCAAATTCTTCCAATCATTTCCTACTGTCTGGTCAGTCCCAAGACTCCCACATCTATGTGGACATTGCCTACAACCATGCAGATCCCAACCCTAGCCTGCCTGCCCACTCTCCCAGTGGAACTCTTATCCATGTCCATTGAACATGATGGGACCTCTTTCATGTCCCATGACACTGAATATACATTATTACTACTTTTACCACCACTAGTAGTAGCAATGACTTCCACCATATGTACTTATTTTAAAGATGATCAGAGCAGCACATTAAACAAACAAACAAACAACCCAGACCTACGATTTCCTTAGTGGCCAGTGTTTGTATAGAAATTTAATGTTTGCAAAGAGCTCTACAAATACTATTTCACTGGACCCTCATAACCCTGGGAGGTAGGTACTATTATCATGCCCATTTCATAGTTGAAATGTCAGAGGTTAAATGATCACCCGAAGTCATATAACTAGCAAGTGCCTGAGGCTGGATTTGAACTCGAGTCATCTTGACTTCAGGTCCAGTGCTTTATCTAATGTGCCACCTACCTGCCTCCAGTTTCTGAGAGTTCTCGGTGAGGAACTACCAATGCAGATCAGCATCTATTCTGAAATATATTATCATAGGAAGGTGCCTGGGGGACTGAAACTTGTCCAAGGTCACAGCCAGTGTCTGTAAGAGACAGAGCTTGCATGAAAGAAGCAAAGATTTAGAGCTGAAAAGAACCCAACAATCCAACTCCTTTATTTTACAGATGAGGAAACTAAGGCTGATGGAAATTTAGAGACTTGTGCAACGTGTGCTTGATTGTCTGAGGCAGAATTTGAACCCAGGTTTATCTCTCTAGCTAGTACACCACTCTGCTTTTCCATATTTATGTTGTACTTTACAATCTACGAAACATTTTTCTCACTACCAGTAAGGCAATCAGAGCAGATATTGTTATCATCATTTTGCTGAGAAAATGCTTCAGCAGGCTAATGGATTTCTCCAAGGTCCTGATGCCTGTTAGTTAAGGATCCTTGGCTATTTTTACTCCTTACACATACTACTTTAGAGCTCACTATGCTTGTCTATCACATCTTGATGAGAGTGTTATCACCCCCATTTTGCAGATAAAGAAAATAAGGCTCAGAATAGTGGCATGACTTTTTGAAGGTCACACAATTATGAGTAGTAGAGCTGGAACTCAAACCCAGGTCTCTTAATGTGTAGCCTGGAGATATTTTTCCATGTTGTAGAAACTATATTTTCCATGTTGAAGGAACTTGTGTAGATTATAGCAGTCCTCTAAGACAATACAATGTTCCTTATTGTCCCTTAGAAGCACAGAACCCCAGAATTTAGAGTTTGAATGTATTCAAGAGATTATCAAACCTTTATTTTGCAGACAAGAAAACTGAAACTCAGGGAGGGGAGATGATTGGCTCAAGGTTACAATGGTAGGAAGGAACAGAGTCAGGATTCAAATCCAATTCCTCTAACTTTAAATTCAGCAATTAAATAAACATTTATTAAGAAACCACTATGTAGGGGGCAGCTAGGTGACACAGTGGATAAAGCACCAGCCCTGGATTCAGGAGTACCTGAGTTCAAATCCGGCCTCAGATACTTGACACTTACTAGCCGTGTGACCCTGGGCAAGTCACTTAACCCCCATTGGCCCACAAAAAAAGAAACCACTATGTAAAGATACTCTGTTAAGCACTGGAGATTCAATGGCAAAATTGAAAAATTCTCTACCCTCAAAAAAGCAGCAAAGTACTCTGGGGGAGAGACATGAGGTGGCCTGCACTAGCCACATCACACTACTGCCACTATCCATGAGACCCTAAGGGAAATAGCCCAGGACTCTGAACCCAAGAGCCTTGAGAATAGTAATCTTCTTTTCCCTTCACCCAAGACACCACTAGCCTTTCTTCCACCTATCATTGAGGGAAGCAATCACTGTAGAGAAGGGGCCATTTTCCCTCTCACAACTGACACCAAATATTGAACAACTCGCCCTAACAAACAGATACTAAGAGCCCTAGGAGTGGCAGTACCATCCAGACCATTGGTCTTACTTCTATCTGAGCCCATGTTGCTATCATCCAAGGAAGCAAGCAGCCATCCCCACCAGTTGCTTACTAATGGTTACCTATGGGTCAGGCAAGCCAGCCTAACTGAAATAGCAAGACGACCTGAGGGAAAGAAAGGAGGCAACATGTGCCAAGCAAGTCAAACCATCTTCATTGTCTTAGCCATCTCCTTCCTTCAGACTCCAATGGACCTTGAACCCTAGAGCCTTGGGAATGGAAATGCTTCTAACAAGACGCCACAGCTGATCTGGGAAGCAACCCCCATGGAGAGTCATCCTGGTAACTTCTTTTGTGTGTGTGTGTGTGGGGGGGATGTAGTCACTGCTACAGAAGACCCAGAAAAGAAAGTTCATTTTACTCATGTCCTTGGCACTGTCAAATGGCTCCACATCAGAAACAGGATTTTATCAGTGAAAATGACAGTCTGCCTGCTGCCTTCTGATGCAGCTACTAAGATTCTGAGTGTGGACCATGTGGCAAAGCATCCAAGGAAGCTAAAAAGATCTGGATCGGCGTTAAGAGACCTAAGGCGATGGTTCTGTCCATGGTTCTGATTAAGCTCCAGCTGTAATACGGTGCTATATTCTGGACATTGCATTTTAAGTGGGGCATTGATAAGCTGGAGTAAGTCCAGAACAGGAAAATTGTAATGGTGATGGGGCTAAGGATAAGGTCCCACAAGTGTCATTCAATAAAACAAAGATTTTTAACTTGGAGAAGAGAAGACAGCCTCCACCTTCTAGTATCTAAAGAGCTGCCACATGGAAGATAGATTCAACTTGTTTCCCTTGACCCAGAGGATATAATAGTAGCAATGAGCAGAAACTTCAGGAGAGAAGACTTTGACAGAATAGAAACAAATACTTCCTTACCATCATAGCTGTTCAAAAATAGAATGGGTTGCCTGCCCCAGGAGGTTGTGAGTTCCTTGTCCCTGAATCAGTGGCTGAATGACCTTCAATTTCTATGACATGTAATGGTGCAGCCTCTCTGGTGAGGGCCTTCTTTGGGACTGTTATAAATGTCAGGAATATTTGGAAGGAGATTATTACTTGGGTAGAGGTGTCCAATTGCCCTCTGAAGTAATTTCTAACTCTAAGATTCTGTAATTCATTTTGTCACTCTGGAGAGCCCTCATGAAGTATGACAAGCTAAATGGCTCTATAACAGGGGTTCTCTTACTTGAAGGGCCAGAATTTAAGAATGCATTGAAGGATCAAGAACATTTTCCCCCATTAATTGACATGCCTGGGAACACAGGGTCTGTGAACTGGTTTCAAAAATATTTTTGACGACCGATTTTACCATAATTGATTTCCTTTGTAAACAAATGTATTTTATTTTGTCCATATAAAACATTCTTAGATGGGATTCACCAAACTGCTAGAAGGCTCCATTATACAAAACTGAGCATCCCTTCTTTAGAGGGAATTCTTTTCAAGATTCAACTGGAGATACTGTGAAAGTCAGAAAGACCTGAGTTTAAATCCTGCCTCATACATATGCTCACTGGGTGACCACAGGTGACTCACTTAACCTCTCAGTGTTCCCTGGTAACTTTGAGACTATAAGTTGCAGATTGGGTGCCATAAAGGGAAATCCTTCACTGGGAACTCCCGACAATGAGGAAATCACAGGTCTGTTAAGTAGCAACAATAACAAAGATTGACCTGCTAAAAGGTCATCCTGGAGATACTGTCCTGTTCATTCTACATGCTGGAGCTAGTATGACCCAGATCTTATAATTTGGAACGCAGTAGTGAGACCCTGCTTCCATTCCTTGAGGTGGGATTGGTCTTCCTTCTGGTGGAAATTATATGACACTCCCCTCCCCATCAGTAGGACCCTTCTGCCAGAATCTGCAATCTAGACATTTGACTCCACAAACAGACCTTTGGTGGAACCCTCTATCTGCATCCGAAGTAGAGATAGGCATGTCTGAGCCAACCTGCAGGGATTGGTGGGAGACATTATCTGTGTTTTGTTGACTGCTGTCTTAAGGTCTCTACCAGAGCATTATACCCAGCACTGATTAGGAAAAGGCCCATATGTGTAAAACTGAGAATTGGGAGAGGCCTCAAAATTAAATTTATCTAGTCTAACCCTACCAACCAGTTCCAGAGGTACCCTTGGATGACTTCATCATTCAAAGTAATCTCCATAGAATCAAGAGGCAGTGTGTTGTAATAGATAGAGAGATGGCCTTGAAGGCAGGGAGTCCTGGGTTAAAATACTTCTGACACAGGCTGGATGTGTGATCCTGGACAAGTCACTTAATCTCTAAAGTGCTCTAGATAGCTCTTAAGTCTATACATGGTGCAGAAGGTGATGATCTGCATTGGTAGTGGGAGTTTCCTATACCAATGAAATCATTGCTATAGTATCTATTCCTATCCATTATGGGGTATTTGGCCAGAAGGGATTGTAAGATGTCAGAGCTGTAAGGTATCTAAGAACATAATATTTCAGAGTCAGAAGACTTTTAAGAGATCATTTAGTCTAATCCCCTCATTTTAAGGAGGAAAATGGTCATTGTGATTACACATTACTCCCCCTCACATACTCTTTGCTCCCATCAAACTGACCTATTGTCATTTCCCATACTTATAGTCTACCTCTTGCCTCCATGCCCTTGTACAAGCTCTCCTCATGCTTATAATATTCTCCTTTTCCACATTAATCTCTTGGAACCCCCCTGTCCCTTCAAAGTTCAGCTTATTTGTAAGTATATACTCGCAACCCCACTAGAAATCACTTTCTCTGACACTTTCCCCAGTGAATGTAAGCTCCTTGAGTGCAGGAATGATACCATTTTTGGTTTTGTACATTGTGCCTAGCCCATGGTGAGCATTTGATAGATACTCATCAAATGGAGAGAATCACTAATGGAGCCACAACTTAAACCCAGTTGTCTTGACTCACTATTTTTGCTTTACAACGCAGTTTTCCAATAGACTAATTTTTTTGTGGGGCAATGAGGGTTAAGTGACTTGCCCAAGGTCACACAGCTAGTAAGTGTCAAGTGTCTGAGGCTGGATTTGAACTCAGGTCCTCCTGAATCCAGGGCCTGTGATTTATCCACTGTGCTACCTAGTTGCCCCTTCCAATAGACTATTTAAGAAATTGTGCAAATTTTGATGCATGGAGATAGATGGCACTATTCTGCTTAACAAGTAGCAACTTCCTCCTCAGGATGTTGTTTCTATTTGTGAAACTAATATGAGCAATACTTATGGTGCTTGTGAGAAAGGAGCATTCAATAATTTCCAAAGTTTATTCAGTGTCTTTGGATGGGGAGAAACAGAGGCAGAGAGAGAATTTATGATAAAAATGTTTGATTTGGACAGAATGTCCAAGGTTCAGCAACATCCTATACACAATCCTTTATCTTGTTTGCTTTGTGACACCTTAGGAAATAGGCTAACCAATATGCATTTCCTATGCATTCCCAAACAGCCCCTGTTATTCACACAGTCAGCTCTGGTTCCAAAGTGAGACCATATTCAGGCCTTAAGACTGGATATACCTTCTCTGAGGTTGCACACCCATTGCTATCAGAAAGGTTTTGTTGTTGTTCAGTCATCGTTTCAGTAGAGTCTGACTCTTTGTGACCCCATTTGGGGTTTTCTTGGCAAAGATACTGGGGTGGTTCTCCTAATAGAACGGACATTCATGCACTTACTGTGACTACATTTCATTAAAGTCATATATATATATATATATATATATATATATATATATATATATATATATAATTGCAGTCCCTCATCACCCACTGCTCTTGGGACATCTCAAAATATATGTCCCAAACACGTCTTGAACTCATGTTTAAAACACAACTCATTATCTTTCCTCCAAATGCTCTTGTCTGAACTTCCCTCTATGTTGATGGTACTAATATCTTGATAACTGTTACAATACATGCAATGAGGCAAGTCAAAATACATAATTAATTTGCCAGTCTTTATTAAGTACCAACTGTATGTTAGCCATTGTGATAGGTACTGGGGCTACAAAGATAATAATGAAACAAAATAAGATACGTCAGCAGAGGATTGGTGGCTGAACAGAGATTTGTAACGAAGGAACTTTAAATATGTACACATTAATTAAAATGTACATATGTATAATATGTATACCTTACTGCCTCAGTTACCTAGTTTGCAACCTGAGATTGGGTACAGAACAATGATTCAATCTAGATTCTTTTGAGGAAGATCTAGATTTTCCTTTTATTTTTGGTGCCTTCCTGGTGGACTGGAAGGCAGGATACCTGGGTTTGAATCCCAGCTGTGTCACTGAATTGCTGGATGACCTTGAGACAAATACATTCTCCATTCTGGGCCTATACCCACAAGTGATTATTATCATCTAGGAGAGTGTTCTACAACCAGCAAGTGCTCGATAAAGATGAATTTGATGATGTAGATAAAACTCTTTATATAAACAAAGTGTTATAAAATTAAATTGCATTATAATTGTGGGTATAATTATCTCTAATTCCCCATCAGCTTTACCTACTTAGGGCATGATTTAGCGACCATTTACAGTGAATACACATTGGATGTGGTGCTGAGACTTTATGCTTATGTTAAAAAATATTACAGAAGCATTGACTGTCAGAGCAGGGGAGGATTTCAGAACATAAAATGTTCATACATAGAACATAGAAAGTCGGATCTGGAAGGGACTTAGATTGTCAGATCTGGAAAGGACTTTAGAATTACAGGCTGGCAGAGCTGGGAGACTCTCAACACATAATATAGAAGATCAGATTTGAAAGTGACCTTAGAACATAATGTGCAAGAAATTCAGGGGACCTGTTATCTAGTGGGACCCTTTCCTTTTATAGTGGTAGATACTGAGGTCCCAATAGGTTATTTATTTCAGTCTTGTCAATAATGATCAATAGATTCATCATGAATAATAAAGTCATTGAGAAAAAAGAAGCTGATTTCTTTGGCTTTATGCCTCCATTCCTTCTCCCCATCCAGCTTAATAGTGATACTTACTAGTAACAACCAGTGCCTCAGTGGGAAGAGTCACTCATCTGTGATTGGGTATTCACTCCCTGGCCCCTCCCTGTCTGAGACCTAGCCCAGGTCCAGGCCACTAACCCCTGTGTGGGAATTGGCACAGATTTCTGTCTCTAATGTGGGGAGCAGAGAACCATGCTTGCAGCTTGAGTCAGAACTGCATCACCAGCTCTGTGTGTCAGGTGCACATGGTCTTTTGAGATGCAACTGTCTCATTAGAATTCTGGATATAATTTTTCAGGTCCCTCTAGAAAACATTGCTTCCCCTGTCTACCATCCTGGGGATGGTGCCCAATTCAACAGCTTCCAGGGAATTTGCCTGAAGCTTTGGGATTTCATCCCACCCCTACACAATTTCATTTCTCTCATGTGATCTGTTTCACACATGCAATGGCTTCTGGTCACCTCCAGTTTGCTATGGTGTCTCAGAGGGAACATAATCCTTCCCCCTTTTTTTCTAGCTTTTAGTAAAATGGTGGCTTCATCTGAATCTGAGGAAATCCCTCCATTGAACCAACAGAGAGCTAAGGGCTGATCCTAACTCTGGTCTTCTGCTTGAGGAATCAAGACCTGGAGAAGAAGTAGGAGTGTAATGGACAAATAGCTGAAATTTTTGTCAGAAAACCTAGGTTCAAGTCCTGCTCTGATACATCAGTATAAGACTGTTCTTGCGAAATCCCTTCACCTTCCACTGCAGCTCTAAGACTCTTAGATGGGATGGCAGATGTCAGATCTACATATTGGTAGAGGAAGCTCCTCATTGAGAGCTCTCAACATTGATGAAATCATAAGCTCACTGAAAAAAGAAACCTAGCAATTTTAGGGGTTTTTTTTGATAACTACTGTGTATGCACAACTGATCAGTTTTTAATCACATTATAAATATAATCTATCTATGGGTCACTCTATAGAGATGGAAAAATGAGAGGGTTGAGGTAGATGATCTCAAAGAACAAGCACAAAATTTGGGGAGAATTGTTTTCTTCTATTTTATTCCAACTTTTGAGGGAAAAAACAGTGACAACATAGGCTTAGAGAGATTTTTTTAAAAGTTTCTTTGCCCTGAATTTTCTCTCTCCTGTGGTTCATCATTATTCTCAAGGTCTTTATTGTCCTGTATAGGCTGAATACTTTTGTTACCTGAACCTATGGACTCTTTTGGGTCATTTCCAGTTCTATGTTTGACATAGACCTTTCTTGGCTGTATGCTGCCAGACGGCAGAAGATGGGTCTCCTTTACCTTTGTGTTCCTAAGGCTTATAGTATCACAGGACATGGAATGTAAGTATTGGGAGGTACTTTGAAGAATACATCTTCTCACAGAGTCATAGATTTTGAGTTGGAAGGAATCTTAGAACAAGCATTCTTTTTTTTTTTTTTTTGGTGAGGCAATTGGGGTTAAGTGACTTGCTCAGGGTCACACAGCTAGTAAGTGTTAAGTGTCTGAGGCTGGATTTGAACTCAGGTATTCCTGACTCCAGGGTCGGTGCTCTATCCACTGTGCTACCTAGCTGCCCCAGAGCAAGGGTTCTTAATCTTTTTTTTGTGATATGGGTGGCTCTGGCACTTTGGTGAAGCCTGTAGATCCATTTCCAATGAATGTTTTTAAATGATTGCAAAATAAATTCATTTGGGGCAGTTAGGTGGCACAGTGTATAGAGCACTGGCCCTGGAGTACCTGAGTTCAAATCTGGCCTCAGACACTTAACACTTACTAGCTGTGTGATTCTGGGCAAGTCACTTAACCCCAATTGCCTCACTAAAAAAAAATCCATTCTATGGAAATAAATATCAAAATATTTTTAAATAACCTACCAGGGGGAGCTAGGTGGCACAGTGGATAGAGCACCGGCCCTGGATTCAAGAGGACCTGAGTTCAAATCCAGCCTCAGGCACTTGACATTTACTAGCTGTGTGACTCTGGGCAAGTCACTTAACCCCAATTGCTTCACCAAAAAGAAAAAAAAAACCACTAAATTCCCAGACCCCAGATCAAGATCTCTTACTTAAAATCTTCTAGTCCAACCTTCTCATTTTACAGATGGGGAAACAGATTCAGAGAACTGAAGGGACTTTTCCGTAATTACACAGTCATTAATGGAGCAGAGATAGTTTGAAATTCAATTTCCTGCCTCCCAGTCCTGTCTTGCCTCCTCCTCCTGGAATGGAACCCTCCACTTATTAGGTACTTAATAGCTGTTTGTTAAATTGATTCAGGTTCTTGTGAATGAATGAATGAATGAATGAATGAATGAATGAATACTGCCTTCCTGGTTTTAATATTTATTTTGATGTCTAGAGCAGTGGACTAGATATCAGGAGATATTGGTTTCAATGATGATCCTGCTACTTACCCGCTGTTTGATCTTAGGCATGCCATTTCCCGCTTTAGGAACTCTTGGTTTCTGTAAACTGGGTATAATGGCTCCTTCCCTCCTCACTTGGCAGAACTGTGGTGATGATCACATTTGATACTACATATAAAGTCTTCTATGAGCGAGTCTTCTTTTGGGAAGAAGAAAGGCAGGAAGGTGTGTTAGGGACATCATCAAACAGGAACACCTGGACTCCCATTCACTGAGTATGTGCTTGAAGAGTAAATCACTTCCCTTTTCCATGTCCCCATTTTCTTATCTGTAAACTTGGGATACTAAGATTTATCCTATACAGGGGCTTGTGAATATCATAGGAGACAATGCATGAATGTTTCGTAATCCTAGCTCTCATTCTTTGTTCTATGTTCTAAGGTCCCTTCCGGCTCTGACATTCTATGTTCTGTGGCCTCAGATTTATTTCAGTTCTGACCTTCTGTGTTCTAAGATCCCTCCCAGATTTGACATTTTTGTATTCTAAGGGCTCCTGGCTCTCACATTCTTTGTTCTATGTTATAAGGACCCTCCTGGCTCTGACATTCTGTGTTTCAAGGACCCTTTCAGCTTTCATATTCTATGATCTTGTGAAATTATTGTCTATAGGTCCAGGGGTAGGGAACAAACAGATCCCCCTGGAGCTAAGGTTGTCAATTTTAAGGATATCTACTTAGCCAAAGTCCCCACATGCTTGGCGCATTTGGTCCAGGAAGGGAAGAGGCAAAAGTTAAGGCAGCTGTGCCCTGAGGGCTTGATTTCGGTGTGTGGATTGTACACAACTAATATAGTGTGGTAATATAGAAACCCTCCTCAGGAAAATCCAGCCCGACCGCCGCCATTCACAGTATATCATCATTGGATGACAGCAGGAATGGTGGGAGTTCATTATAGGGACCATGAATTGTTGGAGGTAATTTAGATTACAATTTAAAGTTTAATTTAAAAATCTATCAACAAATGTGAAAGTACTCGGGGAACATTTTAAAATGCACTTTAATCTCACCAAGCACAAATAGCTTTTCAGGGCCCTAAACATCATCACCTGGAAAAACAGTAAAACTTTATTGCATCTTTAATTAAATTACAAACACAAAGGATAATTAACTTTTTTATTTTTATTTTATTCATGCCATTGTTTTTCTCCCAGAGTCAATATCTCCAAGTTACAGGAACAGGCTGTTATGAGGAAGTTTACAGCTGGCTCTGGCATGTGACTGAGTCTAGTGTCTGATGGGGGTAGGGGAGGGGTGGGGAAGCAGCCTGGGCTGCATGTGCTGATGACACCTACATGGCTGGTGGAAGGGAGACTGGGAGTAGGGCCCAGCTTCAGTCCTCCACTCCGGGCTTGGGTAGAGGGATGGGAAGATCTAGGTTCCTTGTCTGTGAGTGTGCTGGGGGTGGGGGAGAGTAAAAATTGAAATAAATTCCTTTCCTCCTCTAGTCTCTCTTCCACCTTTTGCACATCTCCCCCTCTGCCAGAAATCTACATTGCTTCTTTCCTTCAAAGTCTATCTTTTCTACAAAGTCTTAAGTGACTAGAGAAGGGACCATTGTGTTTTTTCTCTTTGTATCCCAAGCACCTGGGGCAGTCCTTTGAACACAGTGGGTGATAATAATAGCAAGCATTTATATAAGGTTACCAAAGCACTCTACAGATAATATCTTGACTTAATCCTTACAACAACCCTAAGTGGGAAATGATATTATTATTCCCATTTTATAGATGAGAAAACCGAGCACCCAAGAGGTAAAATATGACTTGCCCAATATCATACAGGTATTATAGGGCAGAGATAGGATTTTTTGGGGGGAGGGGGCAGGGCAATGAAGGTTAAGTGACTTTCCCAGGGTCACACAGCTAGTAAGTGTCAAGTGTCTGAGGTCAGATTTGAACTCAGGTCTTCCCGAATCCAGGGCCGGTGCTCTATCCACTGTGCCACCTAGCTGCTCCCCAGAGGTAAGATTTTAATCCAGGTTTCCTAGCACCAAATTTCATTTCAGATATTGGTTGGGTGATTAGACCAAGCTGAGCCTCAGTTTCCCCATCTGTAAAATCTTTAGTGTGGTTGTTATGAAGATCAAATCAGATAATGCATAGGAAGTGCTGGGCACTTTTCAAAGCTTCAGATAGATGTGAGCTATTATTAGCTTCAGTGTTATCATCACTATAATGAATCCACAACAGGAAAAAGTATCACCAAATGCTAGAGAAGGCTATCCCAACTTGGAAAATGTTTAATTAATCATGGAAGTCTTCCTGGAAGAAGTAGAGAGCTTGATTTGGCCCTTGAATGCTAGAAAACATGGGTATATGTGGAGAGAAGCCAAAAGGGCATCTTGGACACACTTTGTGACCCTATTTCTCACCTAATAATTACAATTAATAGCATTGATTATAGAGCTTTAAGCTTTGCAAAGTGATAGATATATGTATATAAGTGCTCTCTCTCTCTCTCTCTCTCTCTCTCTCTATATATATATATATATGTTAATCTCATTTAATGTTCTCACCAACCCTGTGATATTATTATATCCATTATATAGATAAGGAAACTGAGGCAGACAGTGATTAAGTGACTTGGCCAGGGTCACACAGCTAGTAACTGTCTGAGGTAAGATTTAACCTCTGGTCTTCCTGCCTCCAAGTGCATTCTGTCTATGGCACAATTCTCTTCAACTTAATAAAAGACAGGTAAAGCACTACCCATGTACAAAGAAAGCTCCGTGACAGGCATAGGCAGACATAATAAAGCTGATGTTTCTAGACAGTTTCAAGTTATACAAAGAATTTTCTCCACAACAACCCTTTGGAGGTATGGGGTATAGATCTTATTCTTTCTTTTCATGGATCTCAGAGAGGTGAAGTGATTTACCCAATGAGACCAAGCTAATATGGATCAGAGTTGGATTTGAACTCAAGATTCCTGGCCAGTTCCTTTGCATTACAGTTTTAAAAATGAAACAAGGGGGCAACTAGGTGGCCTAGTGGATACAGCACCAGCACTGGAGTCAGGAGGACCTGAGTTCAAATCTAATCTCAGGTGCTTATTAGCAGTGTGATCCTGGGCAAGTCATTTAACCCTGATTGCCTCCCCCTTCCAAAAAAAAAAAAAAAGAAAGAAAAGAAAAGTAAAGAAATAGAACGTAGTCTCTGGCCTCAGTAAGTTTCAAATCTCTTAGAAAGATCTGGAATATACCCAGATAACTTTGATTAACAAAAATTAAGCTATTTTACAAGTTAGAATGTAATCTAAGTATAGGGGAGAAATCCAGCAGAGTAGTGTCCCAAATTTGAGGAGGGAAGGATCAGTTCTGGATGGTCATTAGGAAAAGCTTCATGATGGATGTTGTACCTGAGTTGGTACAACACCACAACAGATGGAGCTGGGGATACTGGTGGGGAGTTGGTCCAACTCTTGGTGATCTCTAACATCACATGACAAGAGAACTATGGGATTTAGAGCTAGAAGGAGTCTTATAGATCATTTAACAGATGAAGGTCCTGAGGTCCAGAAGATTAAGTGATTGAGCTCATGTAACCCAGGTAATAAGTAGCAGAGCCAGGATTTGTGGAAAGACTCCAGCACCCTTTTTTAGAGCCATAACCAGGATGGGCATCTGGAGTTTTGCTCCAGGGTAATAAAATTTAGAAGAGACTATTATGCTATCACTAGTTAGCAAGAATAATTAATCAAATAGGAAGTTACTGTAGGGGATAGGTTCCCATCAAGTGAGCTACCCAACTTCCAACTTGCTTCCCACCTGACTCATAGTGCCCCTCTGTCTTTGACCTCTACCCCCATAGGATGGTATCTCACAGTGTCTCTCCTCACCCTCAAGTGAATTTGTCTTAAAAAGCTGGTGTGGGGCAGCTAGATGGCGCAGTGGTTAAAGCGCTGGCCTTGGATTCAGGAGTACCTGAGTTCAAATCCAGCCTCAGACACTTAACACTTACTAGCTGTGTGACCCTGGGCAAGTCACTTAATCCCCATTGCCCCGCAAAAAAAAAAAACAACCCAAAAAAACAAAGCTGGTGTGAGGGGGAGGAAAGGCAGTGAACTCCCAAACCCATGATAGGATCGCTCCAACAAACATCCAAATAACGCCATAGGAAAATGCCCAGAGCAGCAAAACTCACAGAAGAATGTGCTGAAATCATCTTCTAACCAAGAATGGCTTGGGAGGTCAGAAGGAGGGAGCTGCTGTGCTAATACAGGAGTCGAGCCCAACCCCACAGTCACCCTGACACAGATCCAGTCCCAGGAAGGCCTCACCAGAGAAGGAGACCCCCAGAGCCTCTGAATCAGCTGAAGCACCAGTGTCATCTGGAACTAAGCTCACAGTCTGGTGAGTGGGCTGAGCCCTGGTCAGGGGAGAGACTACAGGGGTCTATGCTGGTGCTAAGGCAGAACTTGGATTCTACACCCCTACTGAGAACCAGGTGGTAGGCTCCAGTAGAAGTGGCCCAGGTGGGGGAGGGGCAGAGGCTCGTAGGAGCTAACAACCACAATACACAAAGCTGGTTGATTGGCAAGTTGGTCTGGGGTCATCTAGGACCAGGAAACAGGCCAGGCAAGTGAAGAACCTGATTCTCCTTAAATCATACCACCTGGGACTTCTTAAGCTTGGGATACTGCAGCCTGGAAACAGTGCCCCACTTTAAGGAGCTAAAAGTCTAGTAAAAGAAAGGCAAGATGAGCCAACAGAGAAAGGTAAGGACCATAGAAAATTTCTTCAGTAACAAGGAAGACCAAGGGGCACCCTCAGAGGAAGATGTCAACATCAGGGCCCCTATATCTAAAGCTTCCAAGAAAAATACGAATTGGTCTCAGGTTGTAGAGATGCTCAAAAAGGACTTTGTTTTTTTGTTTTTTTGGCTTTTTCTAGTGAGGCAATTGGGGTTAAGTGACTTGCCCAGGGTCACACAGCTAGTAAGTGTTAAGTGTCTGAGGCAGGATTTGAACTCAGGTACTCCTGACTCCAGGACCGGTGCTTTATCCACTGTGCCACCTTAGCCGCCCTCAAAAAGGACTTTGAAGATAAAGTTAGAGAGGTAGAGGAAAAAATGGAAAGAGAAATGAGGGTGATGCAGGAAAGACATGAGAAAAAAGTCAACAGCTTGAAAAATCAAATGGAAAAGGAGGTACAAAAGCTCTCTGATGAAAATAATTGCCTAAGAATTAGGATTGAACAAATGGAAGCAAGTGACTTTATGAGAAACCAAGACACAATAAAGCAAATCCAAATGAATAAAAAAATAGAGGGCAATGTGAAATATCTTCTGGGAAAAACTGCCAACCTGGAAAATAGGTCCCGGAGAGACAATTTGAAAATTATTGGTCTACCTGAAAACCATGATCAAGGAAAGAGCTTAGACACCATCTTCCAATATATTCTCAGGGAAAATTTCCCTGAAATTCTAGAAGAAGAAGCTAAAATAGGAATTGAAATAATCTACTGATCACCTCCAGAAAGAGATCCCAAAAAGAAAACTCCTAGGAATATTATAGCCAAATTCCAGAGCTCTCAGGTCAAGGAAAAAATATTGCAAGCTGCCAAAAAGAAAGAATCCAAGTACTGTGGAGCCCCAGTCAGGATAGCACAAGATTTAGTAGCTTCTACATTAAAGGACTGGAGGGCATGGAATATGATATTCCAAAGGGCAAAGGAAATGGGATTACAACCAAGAATCACCTACCCAGAAAAACTCAGCATTATCTTTCAGTGGGAAAACATGGGACTTTAATGAAAAAGAAGACTTTCAGATATTTGTGATGAAAAGACCTGAACTGAATGGCAAATTTGACTTTCAAATATAAGACCCTAGAGAACCATAAAAACAATTGGAGCTGGGGGACATACCTGGGGTCATACAGTGGGCTACTGTCTTGTGTCTGAGGCCAGGTTTTGGCTGGGATCCCCCTGGGTCCAGGGGTGATGATTTGTCCACTGTGTCACTTAGCTAGATGATAACATCTTTAGGGTTAAATTGAGGGGTGAAGGGAATTCACTGGGGGAGGGGGAAGGGCAGAAGTGAAATCCTACATGAAAGTAACAGGAAAAGGCTTATGGAGTGGGGGAAAAGATGGGAGAGGAGCAGGGCAGTAAATGAAAAGGCTCAAAGATCTTAAACTCATCAGAGCTGCCTCAAGGAGGGACTAACAGACACACCCAACTGGGTGGAGTAATCTATTTAATCTGGGCAGTAAAAGAGCCTAACACTTGTCAAAATTAGCTCAAAGACCTCAATCTCATTAGAATTGGCTCAAGGAGGGAATAATGTACACACTCTTTTGGGTGAAGTAATCTCTCTAACCCTGCAGGAAAATAGGAGGGGAAGGGGATAAAGAGAGAGGGGCAAAAGAAGGAAGGGCAGAGTGGGGGAGGGAACAGACAGAAGCAAATGCCTTTTGAAGAGTGATAGGATGAAAGAAGATGGATAATAGAAAAATATCATGGGGAAGGGAATAGGATGGAAGGGAAACAGTTAACAATAGTAATCATGAAAAAGAGAAAAGGGAAAATTGTACAAAAAATATTTATAACAACTCTTGGTGGAGGCTAAGAATTGAGAATCAAGGGAATGCCCATCAATTGAGGAATGATGGAAAAAGCTGTGTTATATGATTGTAGTGGAATGGTCTTGTGCTACGGGAAATGACAAACAGGATGATCCCTGAAAAACCTTGAAAGACTAATGAACATCAATGTATAGTGAAGTGAGCAGAGCTGAGAGGACATTGTGTGTAGTGACAGCAGTATTGTTCAATGAGCAATTGTGAATGACTTAACTACTCTCAGCAGTGCAATGATCCAAGACAATCCCAAGGAACTAATGAGGAAGCTTACTATGTACCCCTATAGAAATAACTGATAAAAAGAACACTTGTGGATTGTACATATATAACCTGATTGAGATCTTGTGGAGGGGGGAGGAAAGGGAGGGAGGGAGGGAGAAAAATTTGGAACTCTAAATCTTATGAAAATGAATGTTGAAAACTACCCTTACATGTAAATGGAAAAAAAAAGCTGGTGTGTGGGCAGGTTTCATGCTGCTTGCCTGGAGTGTATTTGGGTCTTTCTTGGATCCAAAAATTGTTGGTTATGGCTATTTCTTTTCTCCACAAAGGACAAAAGTTCATCATCCTTGAGAAAATTCAAAGGGCCCTTCCCAAAGAGGATTCCAGGCAGGAAATGAGTTCCAACATGCTCATGGGGCTAACTACAGGGACTTACATGGGGCCCTGATTGGGGTAAGAGGGATTTCCCACACAACTATAAGTGGTGGACAAACAATTGGGTTCCCTTATGGTCCCCCTTTTATCTCAGCTATCAGTCATGGGGAAGGAATGGTCTAAGGTTTGGTCTTCTTTTGGGGACCAGTTAAGCCATTTGCTCTACAAAGGAAGTGAGGATGACTCAAAGGGACAGAGCTATGTGAAGTTTTGCTCATGATCTCAAAGTATATACATGCAACTCTCTACTTATAATAGTTAATCTCTCTCTGACCATGATGACCACCACCTATATAACAGCCAGGTTCTTAATTTTTTGTTTGTTTTAAAAATATTTTACTGCTATCTTTTGTTTTTGTAAACCCTTGTTCCAAAGGCCACTGGTAGAGCTAAATGGGAGAATTAGGGGAAAAGAAAAGAGGGAGATGAAGGCCTATTTCTCTTTTTCAGGTAGTCCTCAGTTTTTAGTGCTTAAGATGAAATCTTAGCCATGGATTTCTAGGAGGAAATCTATAGGCAAAGGAAGGCAAAACTGTTCTAAAGAAATGTAAATAAAAGGAAAAAAGAAATGTAAATAAGAGAGAGGGACAGAGAGACGTGCCACAAAACAGAGGTAGGGATATGCTATACATAGTCAGAGAGAGAGGTATGAAAAGAAAAAGAGAGAGACCTAGAGAAACAGGAAGAAAGAGAATAACACACAAATACAGTCATACAGAGAAAGAGAGAGTTAGAAAGATGGACCTATCCATATGGATAGATAGCTAAGTAGATCAATAGAGACAGAGATAGAGATGGAGATGGAGAGATAGAGGGACAGACAACTGGATGGATGGATAGATAGATGGGTGGATATATAGGATATATATTTTTATCTTTCTATATATCTATGAATATATTCATATATAGAGAGTATATATAGAAAGACACATCTATATAGATGTATTTCTATATCTATGTATATATCTATAGATATATCCAAAGTATAGAGACATAGGTAGAGGAATAGATTTATCCAGCTGTCTGTCTATCTATTTATAAATATGTCTATAGGGTAGATATATGGACAGGTAGAGGGATAGATATGTGGGTAGATGTATTGAATGAATAGGCAGATAGATGATAGATAGATAGATGGAAGAGAGCAGAAACCTTTAATTTTTTCCTAATATTTTTAATATCAATGTGAAGAGATATAGAAGAAGGCCCCTAGCCTATTGGGCAAACTTCTTTGGAGGATTTATGAAAAGATATAGGTAAAAGTTACAGTCATACAGGATGAAATGTCTTTGATGGATCATGTTCTCCACCACTGGAGGGACTGTCTGCATTGATGAAATCACATTGCTATAGAAATATTCAAGTAAGATTTCTAATGAACAAGGAGAAAGTAGCCAAATAAGGATATTTAGTTTACTGAAATGTTAATGAAGAGATGTGAATATTCCCCTTTTGTTATTGTTCAGTTGTGTCTTTGTTACCCCATTTAGGGTTTTATTGGCAAAGATGCTGGAGTGGTTTGGCATTTTCTTCTCCAGCTCATTTTACAGATGAGAAAACTGAGGCAAGTAGGGTGAAGTGACTTGCCCAGGGTCACAAAGCTAGCAAGTGTCTGAGGTCCTCCTGACTTCAGGCCTGGTGCTCTATCCACTGAGCCACCTTTATCAGTCTTTCCTTGTTCAATAGTAAACCCCTTGAGGACAGGCATGCTTCTGCTCTCTTTTTTCTTTTCTTCTCTCTCTTTTAAAAGCCATTATGCTGTTTACCATCTTTGTTTCCCCAGTGCCTAACACAGGGCTATGCAGCTAGGTGGTGCAGTAGATAGAGCACTGGCCCTGAAGTTGGGAGAACCTGAGACCAAATCTCACCTCAGACACTTACTAGCTGTGTGACCCTGGGCAAGTCACTTATCCCCAATTGCCTTAAACATCTTATCCCCAATTGCCTTAAACATCTGGGACCATCTCCAGTCTTCCTGATATATATATATATATATATATATATATATATATATATATTTCCAATTTTTATTTATTTATTGGTGGGGCAATGAGGGTTAAGTGACTTGCCCAGGGTCACACAGCTAGTACATGTCAAGTGTCTGAGGCCAGATTTGAACTCAGGTTCTCCTGAATACAGGGCCGGTGCTTTATCCACTTCACCACCTAGCTGCCCCTGATATATATCTTGCCATTGGACTCAGATGACTCTGGAGAGTGAGGCTGCTGACTTTGCACAGTCCTCCCTCCCTCACTTAAATCCAATTCACTGCAAGTCATGACATCAACCCGATGTCATGGTCCTCTTTGAGAATGAATGACAAACAACAACAACAACAAGGGCTCGATATGTTTTTGTTGAATTGTAACTGAACTGAAACTGCTTGGTTTAGAACCCTTTGAAGTCCTTTACATTGGACAAGATAAGGTTATAGGCCTTAGAGCTAGACCTTTGTGACCACAGAGTCTAAGTCTCACATTTGGCCAAAGAGAGAAACTGAGGCCCAGAGAGGAGAAAACGTTTGCCCAAGGTCACATAGTAAATTTGAGACAGATCCCAAATCTCCTGGTACCCAGCTCCATGCTTGACCCAGCCTGACATACTTTGCTGAAGCTGTGCCCAGGAAAGAATCAGCCAGATTCTAGAGAATGGCCCTACTCCCTCCAGTGTCACCGACAAGGGAGGGGGGATGTCAGCCCCTTACTCCCCACCCACCCACCCCTCTCCCCATCAAGAGCAGGAGCTGACTGACATAGCATCATCATCCCTGAGGAGACAATGCTACCCGAGGATGCTAAGCTTTAGTGCTGTGGCTGCTTAATTATTGGTTAATCTAGCAATTTAGCTTGCTTCATTTAATTCTAATTAGGAGAATTAATAGGCAGGGAATAAAGATTTAAATAGACTGGCACCAAACAAAACGCAGGCTTGAACTCAGCTGGGAACAAGGAGCAGGGAGGTTTTCTCCCTGCCTTTCTCACATCTTCAGCCAGGGGACCTTCCCTACCAGGCTGGGCATCTCAAGGAACCATAGGAAGTCTACTCCTCAGCCCCCCATCTTGGATTGGAAAGAGGCATCTTTAAGAGATTCTCTGTTGGAGATCTTGGATACTTTTCTTGAAAGACCATATGGTTTGATGGAAAGAATGTTAGACTCAAAGACTCAAATTGTAGAAATATATAATGTCAGTACCGGAAGAGACCTCAGAGATAACCTTGTTTATTCTCCTATTTTATGGATGGGGAAATTGAGGCCTAGAGAGGAGGAAGAATTTGTCCAAGGTCACGAAGCAAGTGAACGTCAGATTAGGCACCTACAGTGTACCACATTTTTGTGCACCACATTGCCCCCAGAAGATTTGGGAATTAGTCTCAGCTCTACCCCTTGAGGGGCAGTGTGCTGTATAGATGACTTCTGCCCTAGGGGTCAGATGATCTGTGTTTGGTGGCATAATGGAGAAAAAGGGCCTGGGTTCAAAACAGCTCTGTCTATGAGCTAGCCTTCTGCCCTTTCCCTGGGGCCCTATTTTCTCATCTATGAAATAAGTGAATTGGATTAGGGGCCTAAAAGATTCCTTCTCAGTCTAAACCAGTGATCCTGTGATTTCCAGCTCCAGCCTTTACTAACCATGATGATGGGCAACTTTTTAAGCCTCAGTTTTTTCACTTGTAGAACAGGGATAATAACACATACTGGTACCACTAGCCTCACAGTCTTACTGTGGAGGACAGTGCTTTATAAACCTTAAACCTCTATAGAAATGCTCTCGTTGTGACCTTGACAAGGTCATATGGGCTTTCCCACCTTCAATTTCTCCCTGTCTAAAGTGGGGACAATAATCCTTGCCTGTGACCTCATGGGATTGTGGAGATAAAATGGAACCCTGTCCACAACAGAGGGTCTTTGTCAATGGTCAAATTATGGAAAATGGAGGCTCACATGACTTAGGGCTAGAAGAAGTGGTAGAGGTCTCCGAATACAACAGTTTCAATTTACAGGGGAGGCAGTGGCCAAGAAAGATGGCTGGTAAGTGACTTCCCTACCCAAAGCTGTTGTTATTATAATTGCTCATTAATAAGAAAGAGCTATTATTCTTAAGATGGGCAGAATTCCCCCAGCTCTAGCCAGTCCCTTCCCACCAGGGGTCTCTTCCAGAGGCCTTGGGGTGGGATTCAGGAGTGCAGAGGCCTTAGAGGGGGTAGTCGGCTCCAATAGTTTCCTGGTGATGCCTCCAGCCTGCTCTCCAGGAGAGGCAGGCAGCCCTCAGTGCCGGAGCATTGGGAGCCTGGCTTCCTCCTTCAGTCGGATGCCTTCTTTATTCCTCCTTTCTTAGGGAACCTTTCTGGGGATGAAGACATGCTGCTTTCCGCTTCACTAGCTGGCCGCTTTCCATCCTTGCCGCCCCCAAATGTTACAGCCTGATTTGCATGGTGTGTTTGTCTCTGCTAATCAAGCCCGGTTCCCTGACAAGCCCTAGGACATTGGACATGGCTGTTCCTCTAATTAAGGTGCTAATTGAATTAAATGGCTGCGGTAATGAGCAGATGAGCAGCATAAAACGTAAAGAGTCAGATAGGCCAATTAACAAAAGAGCTGAGCATAATTATAACATTTAAAATGCATGCAGCTCTGCACCAATATTGTTAATTGTTACAGGGGAATTTATGATCATTGGCTCAACAACAGGCACGCAGCCTAACCTGAGCCCAAGCTGGTAATTAAAAAAATGATATTCCACACAAATGCAGAGATGGCGTAATTAACACTTGATTTACATACAGCTTGTTTGGAGCCTTGAGACTTGGTCGGTTGTAGGGCAAGCCCAGAGGAGAGGTTGCTTCGAGTGACCTCAGGTAGGTGGGACTGTGTCAGGTGTCCCCCAAGGCCAGGGGGTATTGTGGATGCAAGGCTGTGGGATCAGGCTTCGGTGGGTCCAGTGAGCAGGGCTCTGCAGAGTACGTAGTAATGCCTCCAACAGGGGGTAATAGAGAGACATTCTAATGTGACTTGGAAGGGACCTTGGAGCCCAGAATATAAGATGCAAGAGCTAGATGGATATAGGCTAGATGGATACCAGATCTTGGAGAGACTTTAGGACATCGAATCCAGAACATTAACACTAGAGGGGACCTTAGAACACAAAGCACAGAATTTCAGAACTGGCATAGAACATAGACTGTCAGAGCAGAACATAGAATGCCAGGGCTGAAAACAAAGGAATAATCATCTTATCTACACACCCCCTCATTGGGGATAGGGACACTGAGCAAGAGAGAAGTTTGCTTAAGGTCACCCAGGGAGGCAAGACTAAAAACTTGTGTGGACTCGCTGGACCCCACTCCAGTATAGACTACACGAGAGGACAGTGTCTGGCTAAATGCCCTGTTTGTCCCAAGATTTCCTGGGATTTTGTTCTTATTTTCTTATTTCTCAATCTTGGATTGCTCTGTGACTTCAGATCCTGAACTTGTCCCATAGGTATCACCCTTTTGGCCTCTCCTTGTTTCTCCTTTGTGGTAGGGAGTAGAACCACTCTTCCCATTTTACAGATAGGGAAATTGAGATCCAGAGACAGGAAAGGATTTGTCAAAGGTCACACAAGGGGGCGGCTAAGGTGGCACAGTGGATAAAGCACCGGACCTGGATTCAGGAGTTCCTGAGTTCAAATTCGGCCTCAGACACTTGACACTTACTAGCTGTGTGACCTTGGGCAAGTCACTTAACCCCACTGCCCCGCAAAAAAATACAAAACACAAAGGTCACACAAACAATGCCAAGAACCTCCTCTGTGCTCACCCCAGGAAGATGCAGGGCAAATGACATAAATTTAGGGTTGGAAGATGTGGCTTCAGATATGTGAAAGCCTGTCTCAGGAGAGAGAGAGAACTATGACTATGTGCTCTGACTTTTTCTTGTTAGTGCTATTCTCTTTCCCCACCCCCAATTTTTCACCCCCAATACTATCCGTATTGGAAAATATCTTGCATTCCTCTCAAGAGAACAGAAACTCTCCCACGACAGGGGTCTTTTGGTTTTGGTTTTTGTATTCCTGGTACCTAGCACAAATGCCTTATCCGTAATAAACACTTGGGACATGTTTATTGAATTGTCTTCTTAAGTTCCCATTTACTTCAATAGATTTTTTTTAATGGTGTGGTCTTTATCCTGGTTGTCCTCTTCTGGGATAGGGATATGCTGGTGAATGATGAACAACCAGTTCTATGAAAAAAATGTATACAAAGGTATGATCTTTTAAGGTTAATGTGCACCATTAACCCTTTCTCCATCATTTTCTTAAGTCTAGATGAAACAATAAATCAACAAAACAATAAATCAAGCCCTGATTTGTAGTATTTGCCAATTACACAGAAAATTTAACAATTGTCTCTCTGGAGCTGGTTTGAACTGGATATAGAAAGACAGCTTAGAGCTTGAAAGTATTTGGTGCTATCATCAGCTAAGAGATCAATAAAATCTTTTTTGTTTATTTGAATATTGTGATCTATCATTTCAGTGTTGTAGGCTGCAAAATGCAAAACTGGAACTTTCCTAACCTCTAAGACTCTTCTCATTTTGAGTTTCCATGAATCTTCAATAAAAGACATATATATTAAACAAAACAAAACAAAATATACTCCCGTTTCCTTTTCAGCTTATTATCCTCTGGTATGTGTTAAAGGTTAAGAAGGTGAATGCAAGGCAGAGAGCTTCTGGGAAGATGGTAATTATCTCTAAGCTGTTTGAAATGGTTAGTTATCTCCTAAACTATAAAATAGTATCAGTGTGTTCTTTCTTTCTTTCTTTCTTTCTTTCTTTCTTTCTTTCTTTCTTTCTTTCTTTCTTTCTTTCTTTCTTTCTTTCTTTCTTTCTTTCTTTCTTTCTTTCTTTCTTTCTTTCTTTCTTCCTTCCTTCTTTCCTTCCTCCCTCCCTCCCTCCCTCCCTCCTTCCTTCTTTCCTTCCTTCCTTCCTTCCTTCCTTCCTTCCTTCCTTCCTTCCTTCCTTCCTTCCTTCCTTCCTTCCTTCCTTCCTTCCTTCCTTCCTTCCTTCCTTCCTTCCTTCCTTCCTTCCTTCCTTCCTTCCTTCCTTCCTTCCTTCCTGTCTTTCTCCAGAGAGCATGTGGAAGTGTCTGTGATAGAGTGTGAATCACTCACTCTGAGTGAGTAAAACAAGGTTAAAGAGAAAAAAATACTTGGAGCCATTTGAGTAGAAACAAAATACTGGGAAGTGAATGTGAGGGGGGAAGACTCCGGGGACCAAGCCTTAGGGCCAAGAGGAGTGAATTCTAGGGTTAGGCAAAGTCAAGTGGCTGCTCCCTGGGCAAGTAGATGGGTTGTAGGCTTCCAGTCCCAGTATTGATGCTCATGGATGAGAATAAACATTTGGGGAACTCTGAAGAAGAGTCTATGACTGAAATAAATATCTTATTGCTACAGTTCTTAAGACCCTTGTGGTCTCTGCTCTGGAAAAGATCATTTGGGGAGAAGATGATGGCCTCACAGTCTGGATATAAGACTGTGTATGAAGAGGAATGGTTGGTGGTAGCCACAGATCTCTGTTAGCCTGTGTGAATCTCACCAGACTCATTTCACACCAAGCCACTAATTTTCATATAATAATGATAACTATTGCTATGGTGCATTGGCTGTGGATTGGATCTGTGATTTCATTGAAATAGAAAACTCCCAGGTAAGGAAACTCCTTCCAACAATACAGGTCAGAGCCTTCTCTGCAATTTTTAGTTTTTGTTTGCCTAGGGCATTCAGAGATTAAGTGACTTGCCTATGGTCACACAGGCAGTATATATCAGAGGTGAGATCTAAATTCATGTCTTTTTGCCTTTGAAGCAGCTTTCTATTCATTATTCCACCCTGCCTCTCAAAGTGATGATAATTGTTCTAATAGCTAACACATCTAAAGCAATTTAATGGTCACAAATTTTTTTTGTGAGGCAATTGGGGTTAAGTGACTTGCCCAGGGTCACACAGCTAGTAAGTGTCAAGTGTCTAAGGCCAGATTTGAACTCAGGTCCTCCTGAATCTAGGGCTGGTGCTCTATCCACTTCGCCCACCTAGCTGTCCCGGGGTTACAAAATTCTTAACCAACATTAGTTCATCTTATTCTCAAAATATGATGAAGTAGGAAGTACCTATGCTATTATCTCTGTTTTTCAGAGGAGTATACTGCGATTCAGAGGTATTAAATGGTTTGCCTAAAGTCACATAGCTTTAAAAGCACCTTGCACAGTAAATGGACCATTGCATCTGCACTCAGGAATTCCTGAGTTCAGACACTTATTAGCTGTTTGACTCTGGGCAAGTCACTTAGCCTCAGTTTGCCTCAGTTTTTTCATCTGTGAAATGGTAATAATAATAGCATCTATTTCTCAGTGTAATTGTTTATGCTCCTAGGGAGCAAAAATGAAATGATATTCATAAATCACTTTACAGACCATAAAGCATTAGATAAATGCTAGCTGCTCTTTATTATTATCATCATCACCACCACCACCACCACCATCATCATCATCTATTATTCCTAAAAGTCAGATTTGTTCACTTATTACTAAAGGCAAGATTCAAACTCAAGTTGGGGTAAGTGACTTACCCAAGGTCACAGAGCTAGCAAATGTGTAAGTGCGTTTTTGAATTCAGATCTCCTTGACTTCAGGCCCTCTGTTCTCTCTGGCATCCTCTACCTACTCCCTAAAAACAGGACAGTTCAGCAAAAGTAAGCAACATATCAAGAAAGGATGGTTCATTATTTTAAAAAATCCAAAACAACAACAAAAAAGAAAGGATGACATTATCTACAATTTCCATACCCATAGTCCTCCACCTCTAAGAAGAAAGGAGGTGAGAATCTAGAAAATTTTTAGAAAGCAGAAATCATATCCATCTGTTACCTAAATAAATGAGCATGCCCAGAGGCTCAATCAGGTTGGTCCATTGTCAAAACAGTGAAGAGATCCATTCACTATATCAATGTGGCCCTTAAAATAATGATGCTGGTTTGAGAAAGATAAAATTAATAGTTATAATAATTCTAAAAAATTCCAGATGAGGTAAGCAGAAAATATTTTTAAGGAATAATACACAATTTTTAGATCATAATACACAAAAGAGAAAAAAGGAAAATTAAGGAGACACTGAAAAGCAACACAGTTTTGTTACTATGGTGTTAAATTTAATATGCATTTTTTTAAAAAGCAGAGATACCCAATTTTGGGGCAAGTAGTTGGTGCAGTGGATAGAGTGGCAAGCCTGAAGTCAAGACTCATCTTCCTGAGTTCAAATCTGGCCTCCTTACCAGCAATATGACCCTGGGCACCTCTTGTCTCAGTTTCCTTATCTGCCAAATGAGCTGAAAAAGGAAATGGCACACCACTCTAGTATCTTTGCCAAGAAAACCCCAAATGGGGTCAGGAAGAGTCAGACATGTCTGAAAGGACTGAACAACAACAGAACAAAATTTTATATAACAAAAGTTCACAGTTTCCTTCATGGTCCTCTTTTCACTTCTTTGAATATTGAAATGTTTGTATTTGTTGACATTTGTTAAGTTCATCATTAAAAGGAAAAATTTTCAAAGAGATCACATTAACAGTTCTCATATCACTAGAATTTTAAGGCTGACTGAGAGCTTTCCTCACCACAGACCTGTGATGTAGCTACTAAGAGTGTGGTAATATCCATATTGTTGCTGTGGAGTCATTCTTTTAGTCATTTCTGACTCTACATCACCCCATTTGGGGTTTTCTTAGTTGAGATACTGCAGTTGTTTGCAATTTTCCTTCTCCAGGTCATTTTACAGATGAGGAAATTGAGGCAAGCAGGGTAAAGTGACTTGCCCAGGGTCACGCAGTTAGTAAGTGTCTGAGGCCAGATTTGAACTCAAGATGAGTCTTCTTGACTCTAGGTATACTACATTACTTACTCCTCCCCATATTACAGGGGGGAAAAACATGATAGATGAGAAGGGAAAGAATCTTACCATAATAACAAATAGCAAGTAGAGGAGGCAGGCCCACAAGCACCCAGCACAGGAATTTATGCACAGTAAGAACCCATGTTAGTTAATGGATTCATTGATTGATTTTGGTCTAAATCATCTGGATAATTGCAACAGTATCTTTGGGCTGCCTTCCCCTTAAGGCCAAATCACCAGGAACCAATTCAAACCAGCTCAAGAGGCCTGGGAGTACTTTTGTTTGGACAGGTACCATGATAGTCAATCAGTTGATAACATTTATCAAACGCCTACCATGTGCCAAGCACAGTGTTAAGCCCTGGGGATACAAAGAAAGGCCAAAGACAGCCCCTGCTCTCAAGGAACTTGCAATGTGATGGCAGAAACAACATTCAAACAAATATGTGCGAACAAGCTAAGCCAGGATAAATAGGAAGCGATCGACAGAGGGAAGGGATAAAAAAAAAAAAAGGCTTCTTGGAGAAGGTGGGATTGTCCTTGGAGTTGAGTTTTTACTCTTACCTTTGACAACATATTCTTTCCCTTCTCTGAGACTAAGTTTCTATACGTATATGGTGAAGCATATGCCTTAGCAAGCTCTAAGACCCACTTTGTCTACAAAGCATACACATCTAGAGGTTGGGTTATTCTAGAAGTCTCTTGGTCAATTCTTTTTCTTACAAAATATCACATCTGGAAGGCACTTCAGAGACTGTCTAACCTTGCTCCCTGATTGAACCCAGGCAGAACCTGAGGTCCAGCTAGGGGAAGGGGGAAAGGTCTTTCCCAAGGTCACACAGCCAGTGAATAATTTTCTTGTCATTTAAAACCAGAGTGGTACTTTGGGAAGGTCTGGAACATCAGAGTGGAAAGGACTGTTGTTTTCAGTGTTGAAGCCAGTGGCACTGGGCCGTAGGGGAAGAAAGGCAATAACCCTGCTAAGGGTCACGACCTTTCTTACTTAGAGACTGCTCATTGGCAGCAGATAAAAGTAGGGAGAGCTCACATGGCTAATAAGAAAAGCAGGTGAGATCATTTAAAAATGGCAATGCAGCTCTGGGGACCTAGTCCCTGGTAGCTTCCCAATGTATATCAGTGACTGTGCTGCTGCCCTGTGTTGTGTGTATCTGTGTGGAATTCTTGAGTTCCAGGCAGTGCCAAGAGATGACTGAGATCTTAGGCACAGAGAATACTGGAGGGTTTGGCACTGATAGCAAGGTCAGTGACAACTGCATCTTAACACCAGCTTCTAATCCATTCCCTTTTCTCTTGGGGTGGGGGGGCGGAGTCAGAGGATTCTGACAATTGGCTACAGAGAAACACTGGATACCCAGCCCGTGCTGGCCTGTGACTGATGGCTGGTGGTTACAACTTGGACATTAAGCTCTCAGCTCTAGGAATACTTCAGGCTATTCTCTCCACTCCTCCCCTCCCCCCCTTCCCTGAGGTTATAATGACATTTCACCCTAACTCTGGATTCAGTGTCTCCCTTTGAAAACCAGGGCCCGACTCTGGGGTGGGAGTCGGAGTGGGTGGGTGATGCATTGCCATCCCTTCCAACCTGGTGGAGATGGAGCACAGACCTGCCAGCCCCCTCGCCTCCGCTGGCTTCGCTGCTGCCTCCAGCTAACGACTTCTCTGGGCAGATTTACCATAACGCACTCGGCACAGAAACTATGGCTCATTTACAAATGTAATTTCAATTGAGGATAGTTCTCCAATCTCCTTTCATTTGAGTTCCAATTGAACTCCTTCTCGCGTGCTGATGGCATGATTAGACATCGTGAGCTCTCTAACAGATTAGTCAAGTGCAGAGCAAGTAAATTGGGAGGGATGTTTTATCAGGACACGTCACAATATTTGAAAGCAGCTGGGAGATGCTCTGAGCTGTTCCCTCAAATTACCGGTATGGAATAATTTAGACCCTTTGATTCTCACAGATTAGTGCGTCCACCGATCATGCTGTCAAAATCAAAGTGAGCACTTCATTCCGCCTTTATTCATGCCAGATCTGTTTTGCTTTCGTAATGAGCAGATATTACCCCGCACAAAGAGGATAAAGACGTTCCCGGTGATAGATAGGCACGAGATTAAATAGGATCTTTATGACTTCTGCAGCCATCAGTTTTGACTGGGCGATAAGACGAGTCGAGCCCGGCACTCATTTGCTCTTTATTGGAGCCAATATTAGCATGAGCTCACCAGTGCACAGTTTGATAAAAACCCATTTAAGGTGGAATCACTTTTGCAAGCCCAGGAAGCTACAAGAACTAATCCTGGCTCCAAGATGGAGCCAGGCGGGCAAGCGGCGCCCGGCGCCCAGTGATCCCACGGAGACTGTCTGCACTACGTGTCCTCAGTCCTGGGGGCCCTTTAGCCCTCACCACAAAGATTTTGTAAATAATCATCATAACAACAGTAATAATGACGACGATGATAACCCATTGTACGGAGCACTTTATTAATGATAACAGCTTACATTTCTTCGGAACTTAGAATCACAGTTTTACAGCTTAGAGGTCACAGCGTCCAATCCCTTCATTTTGCATATGAGGAAATTGAGGACCAGAAAATGCAGAGTTAGTAAGTGTCTGAGGCAGGATATGAACACAGGACTTTCTGATTCCAAGTCTATCACTTTATCCACTACACTACACTGACTTACAAGTACTTCTCAGATCAACTTTTCCAGGACTGTGGTGGCAAACCCTCTTGTTACCTAAACAGCTAAGTGGTGCAATGGATAGAGCCCTATAGCAGGAGTTAGGGAGATCTTTAGTCAAATCCAACCTCAGACACTTACTAGTTGTGTAACTGTTCTGGCTGCCTCAGTTTCCTCAACTGTAAAATAGAGGATCATAATAGCACCTAGGATAAAATGAGATATTTAAAAAGCAATTCATATAGTGCCTGGTGCTTAATAAATGTTTGTTTCCCTTACCTCCTCCACCTAGAGATGAGGAAACAGGTTCAGAAAAAAAGAGATAAAAGGCGGGGGGGGGGGGGGGGGGGGGGGGGGGGAACCTGCGTATTCCTGTTCATGTCTGGGTTGGGGCAGACAACTGTCTCTCAAGGTCCCTTCCGACTTTGAGAGTCTGTGCTAATACAAGTCTGTGGTTGACTCAAGGTCACAAGGTAATCACTAGAACCAGGATTGGAACCTGGATCTTTGGACTTCAAGTCTTTTCCTCTTCTTCTCCTTCTATTTTATACTACCCTTAGGAGGTTGGTGGTTGTAAGTATCATTATCCCCATTTTGCAGGTGATGGGGTTGATGATCATAGAGGTTAAGTGGATTCCCAAGGTCACAGAGTAAGTGGAAGTGCTGGGCCTGAATCTTGGTCTCTTGATCCCCATCCAGACCCATGTACCCCACAGGTATGCAGCAACAGATAATAGATATCAGCATAAAAACTGACAACAGAATCCCCAATGACCCGAGAAATCAGAGCAGCATTGGTGATTACATCATTGTGGAGTAACTAAATCTTGGCATAACTGAGTAGGCTGAGATATGCTGTGTGGCTACATAGGGTGGCTGTGGGGCTTCACCTCTCTCATTGTCTTTAGATATCTTTTCTCACTTTCCCACTTGCAGCTGCATCCTCTCTTTGACCGCAGTTTCCACTAATGTACTTTGGCAAGCAAGAATATTAGCCAATTTAGAAATCAAGTGTTGCCAATCTGTTTCATATGAGAGGATGAGTTTTCTAGTGTGCTTGGCAGTCATTAACCTAGGGAGGAGCCCCTGCTTGGGCATGGCTTATGCTGGTATATTATAAGGAGTTCTGGACTAGGAGATGGGTGAAACGAGTTCTAGACCTGGGTCTGCCCTATGATCCCTGTGTGCACTTAGTCAAGTCTCTTTCCCTCTCTGGGTCTCAGTTTCCCCTTCCATAACGTGAGGGGTTAGTAGATTTCAGGGGAGCCATGACCTTGAATGGGGGGATTACATCTTTATTTCAATAGAATTGGTTTCCTTTGTAATCTGATGTATTTTATTTTATGCATTTTAAACCATTCTTCAGAACAGGGTCCACAGGCTTCACCAGACCCCCAAAGGGGTCCATGTAACAAAGAAAAGGTTAAGCTTTGTCTTTGCAATCTCAGACAGTTCTGATGTTTTATGTTGTAAGGAGCTTTTTTTAAAAAACTCTAACTGTCTTGGATATAGGAGGGGCTCAATAAAAGTGTGATGTACTGAAGTGAAAATTAGGGTATTTTGAAGTTCTGACCATTTATTCCTCTTGGGGCTACATGGACTCAGTCTGGCAACACCTGTGAAAGGTATGAGAAATGCCAGGTAAGGTGATGGTCAGGAGGATCCAAGAGTTTCTTTTCAGGGAGGAGCAGGAATAATCCCCAGCCCCTTGAAAAAATCATGAAAATTTAAAAAGTATTTAGAACTAATAATAGCAATGATCCGGGTTCAGTATTGGTGAGGACAAGGCCTAGACTGAACCTTAATAACCCTGAGCACAGTCCATGATTCTAGGTCAGGGTTTTTAATTTCTTCTTCTGTTAAAGACCCATTCTGGGGAAGCCTTTGGATCCCTTCACAGAATGATGCTTTTAAATTCATAAAATAAAATATATCCAATTACAAAAGAAATCAATTCCACTGAAATACAGATATAATGTTTTTTTCAAAATTCACTGACCCCAGGTTATTGCCAAGGCCTGCCACAAGGACCATATTAAGAGTTGGTCCTAGGCCTAGAAATCCCTGACTGGGTGTCACAAAACTAGTCCTGACTCTTGTCTGGATCTGGGCCCTGACACTGGCCCCAGACTGAGCTTTAAATCTATCCACTCTTCTCTGAAATGTGTGCCCGTGCCCCAAGGGGCCAGGGGACCAGAGTGTGAATGTCTGTCTCAGCACACGCTCATCCCTGCCGCTAGAGGAAAAACAACTCAAAGGGCACCTCTCTCTGACCGTATGCCAGGAATATTATCTTTGTACCCAAAGACTGGTTGCATATCCAGCTTGTTCTGTATTCTCCTTCTCTCTACTCCCCCCACCCATTATCCTTAATAGAAACCCATAAATATTCCTAGTTGCTAATTTAAACAAGGGACACGAGGCTGTTTATGAGCATCCAAAGAGTGACATTTATGAGACTGAAGGTAAGTGATTATTGACAACAGACCATGGGAAGGGAAGCATTGACGGGTAGCAAAGCACCATTGGACACGGACTTCTCAGAAATGATAGAAAGAAAGTGTTGCCTTTTCTAATGCTAATCTGTACCTGAACCATATACTAATAGCAGCCAGGAACATTTTCCTCTTCTTTTCATCTTAAATGTCAGGGCCTTGCAAAGGGGTTCTTGAAAAGAAACACGTTTTCCCCTCACTGGTGATAGGCACATTCTTCACGGCAAGGAAAATAGAGGAGTGGGGAAGTTTATTAGGACTCTACAGGCATTGTCAAAGCATTACAGCATTAGGCAGAGAAAAATGTATATTTAAAAGGAGAGAGCTCTCTTACAAAGGAATAATAACCTTTGTCCCATAGTCTCCATTGATTGGCTGATGCATTGGGCAGCTCTCTTTCCCTCTCTGGGCCTCATTTTTTTCTGTTTTCTCCCTCTACCCATCACCCTTCTGTTTAACCCCAAGGACAACTTCCATCGGGGCACGAATGGTGATCCAATATCCAATTCCTTTACGGCTTCCTAGACTCAACAGGGCCAGAAGGGGGAGAGGGAGAGAGACTTTTTTTACAAGAGGTCATCAAGTCAGTCCCCTATCTCAGGTCAGGATCACACAGAATATACAAGCAGATGAGCATTCATTATATTTCCAAGCTTTTTCCATGAGAAGAATTGTGGTTTACTTACAAAATATAACTCCATTTTCAAGGAAGAGATCAGAAATCCTCTTCATTCCAGAACCAACTCTGGTGCTACTATCTTCCTAGGAGACCTTTCCAGTTACCTCCCCCCACCCCCACCAGCTGCCTAATGCAAATGACCTTCCATCCATTCTGGCCTATGCTCTTATAGGTAACTCCAGTACCTTTGCCGAGAAAACCCCATAAGGAATCACGAAGAGTCAGACACAACTGAAAAAGATTCAACAGTAACAAAACCATTTGCATGTTGTCTCTCTCAAATAGAATGTGAAGCTCCTTGGGGGGGTGGCGCATTTTGTGACCTTTCTTTGTATCCCCAGTTCAGACAGTGCCTGGCACACAGTAGGAACTAATTAATGCTTGTTGATTCCCTTTGACTACCTCCAATGGGACCTTCTTTGATCCTTTCCCCCAGACGAGTTCCTTTCCCTCCATCCCCAGGACTCTTACTCTTCTTTCTTGTCCCTCAGCTAGGCATTTTTAAAAAATTGAACTTGCATGTTAGAGGCCAACAAAGTATTTGCAGAAGAGATGACATATCAGGTGTCTGGATGGAGAGATCTCAGAGATTTTCATGGAGGTAATCTGAGGAAGATCAAGTATTTTCATACTTAAAACCAACCCTCTTCCATCTATGGATTGATTTCAGGGGGGAAAGAGAACTAAAATAATTTCAAACTGTACTACATCATGCCTCTTCAACATTTCCCAAGGTGTTGTCAGAATTCTTTGTTTCCCTTCTGGACCCAGGAACCAATTCAAACAGTGGAAGGTCTACAAGGACACAGTACTTAGTAGTTACATTTGACAGACATGATTCTGTGGTGAAAATAGCCCTGAGCAAGAGTCAAGGTCTTGGGCTTTGAGCTCTTGGTTATGCCCCTTCTTGTCTGGGGCAAGATATTCTCCTCCTTGAAACTCCATTTCTTCATTTGCAAAATGAGTATTGTGCTGTATATCTACTATATATATATATATATATATATATATATATATATATACTATGTGTGTGTGTGTGTGTGTGTGTGTGTGTGTGTGTGTGTGTGTGTGTGTGTGTGTGTGTGTGTGTAAATCTGGTCTCAGACACTTACTAGCTGTGTGACCCTGGGCAAGTCACTTAACCTTGTCTGCCTAAGTTCTGTCATCTATAAAATGAGCTGAGACAGCTGAACAACAATGGCAACAAGAAGCCCATTTATTCGATTGTAAGCTCCTTAAGAGCAGGGTCTGCCTTTTTTCTTCTTTCTATCCCTTCTGTCACACACAAATCCCTGAAGAAAACAGATGCTTATGGCTTGTTCTCATTGGATTTTTGGTACTTAAAGACTGCCTGTTGTGGTAGCAAAAGCCCTAGTCTTGCCTTGACCTAGAAGGTTTGCATATGAGTGATGTGAGATAATAAATGAAATATCTATTGTAAAGAATACTCACTGCACTTGGAATAAGGAATAGGTTTGAGTCCTGGCTCTTCCAGTTACTAGTCATGTAACCATGGGCAAGTCACTTCACCTCAGTTTTCTCATCTGTAAAATGGAGGTGATTATATTATTAGCTACCTGACAGAGTTGTTTTAAGGAAAGCCTTTTGTTAGCTTTAAAATGCTCTAAAATGCAAGTTATTATTGAATTGAATGAACTAATTGATTATACATTTTTGTGTAGTTCTGAATTCTCACCTACTCTACTGCTTTCTATACAGCCCAACACACACCCTCTCCTCACCCCACCCTCCCCCTGTCCCAGCATTCTCTGAGATAATGAAAGTGCAGAAGACGAGTTGTGGGAGGATGATGGGGGAATGGAAATCAAGATTTGGACATTCTACTGTCTTCTTGGGCCTGCTTTTCTGGAGTCTCTCAGCCCTCAGGACAGGGCTCATGATTTCCGCTATGACTTCCCAACACCAAGGACAATACCAGCGTTCAGCAAATCAAAATAATATCCGAAGTGTGGCTGTTATCACAGTCTAAAGGATGCAAATTTACATTCACCCAAGCCTGGTTTTTAGCAAAGGATCCAGGAAAAGGGTCATTGTGTCAGGCAAAATTGGGGTTTCTAGGACAGAATCACATGTCTATAATACTCGAACCTAAATGGAGAAAATGACGTGAGATTTTTGAAGAAAGGAAGTAGATGGGTAGGGAGAGTGAAAGAGAGATATAAACTAGGTGGAAAGAGGATAAAAGCAATGGGATAACCTCAAAAAGAACTAACAAAGCTGGAGAGTAATTTCAGAATGATTTTTCAAATATTCGGCTATAATTAATTATTTAATAACACATTTTTTCCATCTAGTATATGCCCCAGATTATATAGGTCCTAAGGGAAGGACCACAGATAACTAATACAGAATCCCAGAATTTCAGAAGGGATCTAGCCAATTTTTCTCTTTCAGAAGGAGTTTCTTGCCACAGCCTTCCATGAAAGGAATTAATCTAGCTTCTGTGACCTCTAATGATTGGGCAGTTACTGTTTTATGAAGTAATCCCTTTCCATTGTTTGCCCTGATTACTAAAATTCTTCATTGTAGTGAGTCAAAATATTTCATGTAACTTTCCCCAATTCTCCCATTGCTCAGATGTAGAAATAAGAACATCAATGATAATATTTTTTTTTCAGTGAGGCAATTGGGGTTAAGTGACTTGCCCAGGGTCACACAGCTAGTAAGTGTTAAGTGTCTGAGGCCGTATTTGAACTCAGGTACTCCTGACTCCAGGGCCGGTGCTCTATCCACTACGCCATCTAGCTGCCCCAATGATAATAATTTAATTTATAAAGCACCTACTATATGCCAGTCACTGTGCTAAGTGCTTTACAGATATTATTGGTTTTTTTATCCTCACATCAACTTTGGGAGGTAGGTGTTATTATTACACTCTTTTTTTGTGGAGCAATGAGGGTTAAATGACTTGCCTAGGGCCATACAGCTAGTGTCAAGTGTCTGAGGTCCTCCTGAATCCAGGGTCAGTGCTTTATCCACTTCACCACCTAGCTGCCCCCTATGGTAGGTGTTATAATAAAATGTAATTTGGTTGGAGGCTAAGAAACTTGTCCAAGGTCACACAGCCAGTAAGTGTCTCAAGCCAAACTTGAATTCAGGTCTTCCTGACTCCAGACCCAGTGTTCTATCCACTGTGCCACCTCTCTGTTCCACCAGATATGTTCTGAACAAGGCAGGGCAAGTAAGAACTCTTTTACTCTAAGATCTCTGCCTCCTTTTATGCAGCCTAAGTTAGCAGAAACTTTCCCAGCTGCTGTTTTACACCATTAAAATCTATTGAGCTCCCATTCCCCCAAAATCCATAAATCTTCACAGAAATTACTGTTTAGCCATGTCCCCTCCATTTTATTTTATGTGGTTGATTTTTTGAGCCCAGATACATGAAAATTTACATTTGGCCTCCCATGAAATATCATCTTATTAGAATCAGTTTATCATTCTCGGCTGTTAAGATCCTGGTTTTCTGATTAGACATATAGCCAATTTTTCTCAGTTTCATGTCATCTATAGATTTAACAAAATAACATATAACATCCCTACTCTACAAAATCACAGAGGACTACTTAAGAGAGAGCAAAAGACATGCAGAAAAAGATAAATAATGGAATTATATTGCTATCATAATGTCTAATAAACAGATGATAAGGGCTATAGGCCCTAAGGGAAGGGAGATAAAGGATATGTGTTGTGGTGGTCAGGAAATACTTCCCCAGTAGAGGGAGAACTGAACTAGGTTTTGTTTTGGTTTTGGTTTGTTTTGTTTTTGTGGGGCAATGAGACTTAAGTGACCTTTCCCCAGGGTCACCACAACTAGTGTCCAGTGTCTGAGGTTGGACTTAAACTCAAGTCCTCCTGAATCCAGGGCCAGTCCTTAATCACTGTGCCACCTAGCTGCCCAAGGAACTGAACTAGGTCTTGAAGAACAGATAGGAGTTAGGTAAGTAGAGTGTCGAGGGGAGAGCTTGATAGAAGATAAGTAAAGTATCAGAAAGAGGAATGCTGATGTCATTATTGGAAACTGTGAGAAGACTGTCTTGCTGGAGCAAAATCCAGCCATCTTGGTCATCTTGGTCTTTGGAGAAGCAGGGAAGGAAACTGAAGAGGTAAGTTGGGATTAGGCTCAGTCTATATAGATCTGGTGTCTAGTAAACATCTTGGATTTGGAATCAGAAGACCTGGGTTAAAATCCTGACTGACATTTGCTACCTTTGTGAACTAGGGCAAAGCACTTCCCTTATCTAAGCTTCAGTTTCTTCACTTGGAAAGACAACGAGGGAGTTCAGCTAGATAGTCTCTAAGGTTCCTTTTGAGTGTAACATAGCCTCAGTTTTCTCATCTGAAAAATGGAGATAATTCTTGCTTTTTCTACTTTACAAAAAGTGCTTTGTAAACTTTAAAGCCTTATAGAAATGACTTCTTGTTGCTACTGTCATTCCTCTATGCTATCTGGCTTGTATTGCATCCCCTCCCCAATGAAATTAGTCCCCTCCACTCCCAGCCAAACTTGAAGGACCTCCTGTCAGGAAGAAAAATGAATGAAAAACATGTATTCAGTACATACTATTTGGAAGCAGATACACATAGAAAAGCTCTCAAGGAGTTCACATTCTGATGGGGGGGCAACACATACAGGAAATTTCAGCTAGAAGTCAGCTGAAAAAGGTCACATGATTCTCAGGGTGCAGCTGCAAAACAGATGGTGATGCATCTTCTTTGATGTAATTTTCATTAATAAAACCATAAAGTTTTCTGATGTTGAACCCTTTGACAGTGCCAAAGACTTTGGTGGTGAGAACTTTCTTTTCTAAGATTTCAGTAGTTTTGGCTGATAAGAAGGTGGAAGATGTAGCATCTGCAAGGGAAGTTGCTAGAATATGACTAAATGGGCTGGGATGGAATCAGGGCCAGGGTGTGTGTGTGTGTGTGTGTGTGTGTGTGTGTGTGTTGCTATTCCAAGGGCTCTCAGGTTTACCTGTCATCAGCAGAAGTGGATCCACATTTTTATTGGTGATAGCAGTGATGGTGAATCCTTTCTCCACAGGAGTTGCTCCCCTTAATGATGGCTTCAAAGGCCAGAATAGAAGCAGGTTAAATATCATAGAAGATGTTTCTATTACCAGGGATCTTGGGCTTAGGATCCTTGCCTGCCTCCAACAGGTCTTGAGGAGACGTTGGTCAAGGTGGTGGAAGTGTTTGATAACAACTGCTTCAATTTCTTTCATACTTCTAAAGTTACAAAGCTCCCTTTGTACCAAGATGTCCTTGACAACAGGGGGAAAGCAAGTATTATTTCCATTATGCAATGCAAAACTTAGATTCAGACATATTGAATGACTCTGCCAAGGTCACACAGCTAGCAAATGCTGGAATCTAGGATTTGAACACAGCTTCTTGACTCAAATAGAGCACTATTTCTTTTTCACATACCTGCCTCTCAAAAAAGGAAAAGCCCCGATAAATAGGTTTTCCCAATGTCAATAAAGAAGTTGCGTTGTAAAAAAGAGCTTTAATGGTGGAATTTTAGGCACTAAGAGAAGCTGGTGGGAGAAATATTTTTGGGATTGGGCATGTAAACTCAAATAATACCTTAAGGGTAACAAACTACTTCACTAAATCCCCAGATTAACCCCAATACCAGGCATGATTGCTGAATATTGGACATGACCCAGGCTGTGAAGTCAGTGGTTTGATTTTGAAAGAAACTCTGGACTGGGAATCTTGTGTCCAGGGTCAGAGAGACTGCCGAACACAAGTGTATCATGGTAATATCTATGGCCATGACACTTGCATTCGAACTAATAATGCATGACAACTTGAATTTTGGTGTCAGAATCAATCAGGAGACTGGTTTGTTTAAAATGAGAAACAGGACCAGTATGCAGAGAGACATCCTGTAAAGAAGAAAAGGGATCAGCACCACGGATAGCGACACGCCAGCACCTATAGGCAGCCTGTCCAGCAGAGGGCTCTCTATCTGCGACAGAGTCCCCTGAGAGATTTCAAGATGTAAAACAATCCTATTACTATAGAGTTTTAAGACTTACAAAGCACTTTTCTTACCATAACCTTGTGACGTAGTAAGGGCAATATTGTACAGAGAAAGTACGGCTCAGAGAGGCTTGAGACTTATCCAAGGTTATACCATTAGCTAATAGTAGATTTGGGTTCCAACTCAGGTCTCTGACTTGAAAGGATTAGATTCATAACATCACAGTATTCAACTTGAAAGGAATCTTAAAAGTCATCTAACCAACATCATGAGTCATTTTTCCAGAGAATTAAACTGAATCCTAGGAAGGGGAAAGGGCTTGCTGAGCCAATATTCAAACCCAAGTCTCCTGTCTCCTCATGCAGTACCCCTTCCAGTTTAACCATGTTGCCATACAATAAAACCATCAGGGAAGAGTATTGCATAGTAGAACAATTCTCACTTCACTCTTGCATGTAATATTTTCTTCATTATCTTCATCACCATCATCTAGTATATTTTCATTGTACTTCAAAATATCCAAAGCATATTCAAACCCACAACTTCATTGAATTCTATATAAAATGTGCAAGGCAAAATATTATTTCCCCTTTTTTACAGATGGGAAAAGTACTTCCTACTTCTACTTACTTTTCCCACTATTTCCTTGTGATGACAGGTCTTATGCCCTCACTGGTATTTTCTGTCTTCATTCCAGTGAAGCACTAAACATTTGTTCAGTGTTTTATGCATGCCAAAGCAATTCATATTTGCTAACACATGTTATTCTCCTAACAGCCCTGGGAGGGAATAAGACAGGGCATGTATTATCATTCCCATTTTACAGATGAGGAAACTATGTTTCAGAGAAGGGAAATAACTTGTCAAAGTCATATCATGATGCTCAAGTTTGAACCCAGGTTTCCTGACTCTGAATCCCATGGCCTTTTAGTTATACTATGGAACTCTACTATTTTACAGCCAGTACTACCCATCACATGACAAAGGAGGAAACTGAGATGTCAGACCTGTGGATCAGAAGAGGCTGGTGAAAATGATGCTATATTTTGGGCTATTCAAGAAACAGGATTAGTCCCATGCCCAAGTACACAAATTAAGTCTTAGTTTTGATAGAAGTTAGTCATTGAAATCAATTACTAGTTAGTAGCCAGTAAGTGACCTTCTAGAGGGGAGAGCATGGCTGGCCAATTCAGACCTGAGTGAGTGTCATGTGTGAGAGAAGGGTGGCATAGTATCTGGAGTCAGAGGACTAGAGAAAGTTTGAGTTCTCTCGGTACTATTTACTAAAGCTGTGACTTTGGATAAGTCTCTTCTCATGTCTGGACCTCTATCTTTTCTTCGGTCAGATGAGAGGATTGGATTAGGTGATCTGTAAGGCTCAGCTCTGACATTCTAAGGGTCTATGATTCTTGTAGTCTTCCTCTTTGAGCCCTGAGTTAGCCTCCCCTCTTTCTCCCTATAGCCCCCTTTTACTTCACAGCAAACTGTCCACAGGAGAAATAATGGTTGAAATGCCACTAAGACTTCAATAAGGCTGTGCAATCAATCTGCATTTGGCAAATTTCGGCTCAATAATTTCTAGAAAACCAGCCCCTTGCCGAAGGCTCCCTGACAGCTCTGAAATGCAGCATGTCTCCAAGCAAACCTGCCTTGGCATCTTTAAGTCAGAGTCTCAGGAAGGTTGTTGGGAACTGTGAGTGCATGATGCCCAGGGAAGGCACAGAGGATTCATGGCAGGCTCTCCCACTTCTAATTCCAATGGGGTGGCTGAAGGCATTCAAAGAGAAGGTACTAAATGTATTAGGCCACTAGAAAATTAAAGGAATCTATTTAGTGTTTGTGCTGCTTCAGGCATTTCTTCTCTTCCATTGCCCTCAAACAGCCACCAAATGGAAATAGGAGGTGGATGAACCATTCTGCAGCAGGGCTGATGACTACCACAAAAATGTTTGCCCCAAATTTTAGCCATGACTTTGGGGAATCACTTGATTTACATGTGTGACTTTGTTCAGCTAGAAAGAGAAGGTTTGGGAGACAGTGGCATTATCTTTCAATCTTGGAAGAACTGCCATGGAGAACAGGGATTACACTTGTCCTACTTGGTCCCAAAGGGCAATTCTAGGAGCATTGGGTGGGGGGTATAGGAGGCTATAAAAGATTTTTGCTCAATATATGGAAAGTTTTTCTCACAAAGACAGCAGCTAAACAATGGAATCATCAGGTTGAGGGGATGGGGAGAGAGCATAATTTCAAATCTGGAAAGGATCTTAGAGGTCATTTAGCTCAACCATGTCATTTCACAGAAACCCAGAGTTTCAATGACTAGGCCAAGGTCATATAGCAAGTGGTGGAGTCAGGATTCAGTTATAATCCTCTGATTTGGTCCAGTGACTCCAAATCTAGCACACTCTCCACTTCTGTTGGATATAGGATTCTATTGGATTATCTATTGGATAATAGGGAGCTCTCCCTCAATGGAAATGACCAAAAGGCCATTCAATAACCACCCTACAGGAATGAAATAGAGGAGGAGATTCTTGTCTGAAATAGAAGGTTAAACTAGACAAGAGTATCTTAACCTGGGGCCCACCCTCCCTCCCACCAAAGGGTTCATAGTTAGGTCCATCAACCTGGGTAGGAAAAATTGTATCTTTATTTTCACTAGCCTTTAATGAAATCTAACATATCTTTTGGTTATGAATTTAAAAACAAATAAAACAAGCAAACATTATTCTGGGGAGTTCACAAACTTCACCAGATTGCCAAAGGGGTCCATAATACAAAAAGGTTAGAATGTGTAGATTAGACAATCCTAAGGTCCTTCTCAGCTTGAAGATGTTGTGACTCCGAGGTTTTAGGAGGATAAATATTGTCCTAGGAACAAGAAGATCTGGATTAAAATCCCAACCTTGCTTCTTCTTCCCAGAGTGAATTTAGGTAAATCTGTTTCTCTCTCTGGGTCTCAGTTTCCTTCTCTAGAAGAAGGGGCTGGGCTAAATGACTTCCAAAGGTCTCTTATAGATCTTAATCCTTTTATTCTAAAGGCTCGAAAATTCTACACTCTTAAGATTCGTTAATGCTAAGATTCCACAATTTGAATTTGATGAATGTGAAGTCAATGGAAAAGTGAATGTGATGTTTGGCATTGGACAGCTCAGAACAAGCCTTACCCATGTCTTGGACCTACAGACCTAGTCAGTCAGGTCCTTAGAAATGTTTTGCCAAAGCTTCCACCTTAAGGAGTAAAAAGCCAATTGCAGGCTGCAGCCGGAAGCCCTTACAATCCTTGTGACAAATACTAATGTATAAATCAGCCGCCCAGGCCCAGCCTGGCCCACTGCTGCAACCGCTCTTTGCTGAAATGTCACCTGTTCCTATCTAACGATTTGCATAATGCAAAGCTTCTCACTCGTAAAATACAGATTAAGAGGGGAAGCAGAGAGTCATTCTGGAACCAGAGAGCCATTTCAAAAGGGAGGAAAAAAAAAGAGAGAGAGAGAGAACACAGTCTTAACTCTTAACCGTCTCACTGCTGGGGAATTTCTTCTGGGATTTGCTCAAGAGAGTGATTTGTTTATGATAATAATAATGCTTATTATCATAATTACTATTACTATGCCCTGCTATGTGTGGGGTCAGTGCTCTGTAGTTTGAAAAGGCCTTTCTTGTTCATTGTCTCACTGCAGTCTCCTAACAACCCTAGTAGGTGGGCAGGACAAGCAACATTTCCATCCTACAAGGGCCTTAGAGAAGGGAGGTGACTTATGGTTCATAGTTTGCTGGATTTCAAGCTGGAAAGGGACCTTAGTGAACATTAAGTCCAATCCTTGTATTTTATAGGAGGGCTGTAGAGGAGAAAGTGGCTTATCTGAGATCCATATGGAAATAAGTGTGTGTGGGGGGAGGTGTCTGGCCTTGATTCCAAGTCTTCCCAACTCCCCATCTAGAGCTCTTTCCACAGCCCAAGGCCATGCCTTTACTCAGATGCCATATTAAAATCATTGCTGTGGGGCAGCTAGGTGGCTCAGTGGATAAAGCACTGGCCCTGGATTCAGGAGTACCTGAGTTCAAATCCGGCCCTCAGACACTTGACACTTACTAGCTGTGTGACCCTGGACAAGTCACTTAACCCCCATTGCCCCATAAAAACAACAAATAAAATAAAATAAAAACATTGCTTACAAGAGGCTATTTGGGACTGGGGAGAGTTCCATGACCCAGTATTACTAACTTTTCTAGCAAGGGGAAAAGCAAGCCAAGTCTTTGTTCAATGGCTCCTGGTTTGAGCTCATTTGTGACTTTTCCCCTTTCAGTGGGTTTCAAGGCATTTCTCTCTGTGTCCTCTGTAGCTGACATTTACACAATACATCAGTTTACAAAGTGTTTTACCTATTTTGTTAAGGAAGCATAGTACAATAACTGAATGCTGGACCTGGAGTTAGGAGAGAACTGGATTCATATGACCCTGGGAACTTTCTGAGCTTCAATTTCCTCATCTATAAAATAGGAATAAAAATACATGTAGTGAGTAAGAGGCAGGGAAGCATAATGGATAGTGAGTTGGCCTTGGAGTCAGGAAGACCTGGGATCAAGTTACTGCCTCTAAAACTTTACTGGCTGTGTGACCATGGGCAAATCACTTAACCCCTTAGTGCCTTGGACAACTCTCTAGGGCTAAAAAGCTGCATGGTTAGAGGGAGGTACTCATGAAATCCACAGGGTTAGTTCAAAAGAAAAATCCTTGCAGGATCTGTGGTCACAATGAAAATCAAATGATAGTTTTAGTTGGCCAACCAGCCGACAAACATTTATTAAATCCCATGTGTCAGGCATGACGCTAAGAACGATGGTACAAAGAAAAGCAAAAGGCAGTTTCTGCCCTCAAGGTGCCCATGGTCTAATGGTAGATAAGTGTATATCAAGAATTCTTGATGTCCTTTGTGAATTTTAGCCATTTCTCACTTCTACTGTTATTATTATTAGCAATTTATATAATCAACATATCTTTTATCCTAAGATGATAAGATGTAGACTGAAGGGACCCTCCAAGCCCAGAATGTCAAAGTAGATGATTTAACCTCTTTGGGCCTCAATTTTTCCACCTGTAAAGCAGAACATATGAGTGGAAGGAACATTGGTCCAGTTCTGTCATTTTACAGATGAGGAAATGTAGGTGCCTAGATGGGTATGTGACTTACTGTAGAATTTTAGAGCAGGAAGGGATCTTTGCAATCATTGGATCCAACAACTCATTCACACACAAGGAAACTGTCTTAGAGAAAATTAGGACATTCCCTGCTAGTAAATGGCAAACTCAGATTCAAACCCAGGTCTTATTATTTTATATCCAAGGTTCTATCCATTTCATTACATGAAGGCTCAGTAAGCTCTTACTATGACTTGTAGACTAGCCACTTGTCTTCATTTATTCAGAACCTCTAGTTCTGACCCTGAGGACAAAGTATAGACTTTGCTTTTAGATTAGCTGCTAGCTTTGGAGACAGTCCCCAGGGCCTGGGTAGCACAGAATACTATCTAGGGTGCTGCAACTGGAGTCAGGAAGACTTAGATTTAAATCTTACCTATGATAATTACTAGCTGTGTAGACATGGGCAAGGTACAATCTCTATGAGCCTGTATTCATCTCTAAGATAGGGATAATGATAACTATCATAATTTAGCTCACTGGGTAGTTGTGAGTTCAAAGGTGATAACTAATGTGAAATACTTTGCAGACATTGGTTTAACTTTTTTTTTATTAGGGCTAAAAGCAAAGACTTAAGTATTTGTAGGAGATCAAAGAAGAACAGACCAGTGTTTGTCAGGATTGTCTAGAAAAGCTTCCCAGAGGAAGTGGGCATGGAGTTGAGCCTGGAAGGAAGGATAGTAAGAGATGATGCAGGGTAAAGTTGCTCATTCACTCAATCCACAAACCATTATTAAATTCTGTTCTACATGACAAGTGCTGGGCCTACAAAGACAAAAGGGAAATAGTCCTTGCTTTCGAAGAGATTAGATTCAATCAGGAGAACATACACATTTGTATTCACACATACACATATACACAAAATATATACAAGGTAATGTGTCTCTGTGTGTGTGTTAGCTTATGGGATTGGATATGGCCTCTTGTAGGTGGTATAAGAGTTGAGCTTTGTACTTGTAGCATAGTGCCTGACCCATAGCAGGTACAGAATAAATACTTGCTAATGGAAGAACCTTGTAACCTAGAGTCATTATTACCTAGACCCCTTAGTGTTCTCTACACCTATAAACCAAGAAAGTTGAGAGCATGGCTCAACACATCAGCCTTTTCTGAAGGCACAAACATCATGGGTGAACACAGACATGCAAGGAAAGCAACCTGTGTAACCAGATTCTCCAGAGCTTCCACTGTTCTGTTCCGAAGAAGTGTCTCTGTCAAACAAAGAATTTTACAAATTTTACATCCACGGTGTAAGGGCCACTGTAGGGAACACTAGTCTATATACCTGGCTTCTCTGTTTTTATCTGCTACCTGATGGCAGCCTCAGCATGGGAGAAAGTCTTCCTTCTCTCAGGCTGTTGGCAATATCTACTGCTTTCTTATCCCATAGTTCATCTGCCCTGCTTCCATGAGTGTGCTAACAGTTAGCTTACTCTTAGACCATGATCATGGGAGAAGTAGCCTGGGACAGAAGAGGCCATGTTTACCTAAACCCAAGGAATCCAAAGAAAACATCTTTGTATTGTATTCTTTACCCTATCCAAGTCCCCATTTCTCTACCTTCATGCATGTATAGAAAAAGTATGTTCTAGAAGTATAGGCTAGCAGATCAAAGAGGAGGTAGATTCCAGGGACAGGGCAGTAAACACCCAGTAGGCAAACATTTGAGGAACTGAATTCCTCAAACAGGTTTAAGGGTTGTTTTGTTTTGTTTTGTTTTGCAAAGAGGAACATTTTCCATTAGATTTGCTTACATAGTGATCTTTAATATTTTAAAAAACATTTTTATTTTGTTAAATATTTCCCAATAACATAAACATTTTTTAACATTCTTTTTTTTTTTGGTGAGGCAATTGGGGTTAAGTGACTTGCCCAAGGTCACACAGCTAGTAAGTGTTAAGTGTCTGAGGCTGGATTTGAACTCACATCCTCCTGACTCCAGGGTCAGTGCTCAATCCACTGCACCACCTAGCTGCCCCTTAACATTCATTTTTTAAAATTTTGAGTTCTAAATTCTCTTCTTCCCTCCCACCCTTCTTCTACCCCTTAAGAAGGCAAACAATAATGATATAGATTATAGATTATATAGTGATTCAACAGCATTCTTCAAAAGCCAGAGGGACTCTTGTAGTTAACTGTGCTCTACCTGATCTTCATAGGAAACTTGAGTGACAAATAGTTCCAAGCCTCCATGAGCATTTTACCACAGGGGAAATAAGTGTGTTGTCCTCGTGGTGGGCAACTTTGTGCCTGGATTGTTTGGTTTAGGATGGAAGAGTCTCAGGAACTCTGGAGAGAGAGCTGGCTAATGCCAGGGAGCTCTATCCAGAAGTTATTCATCCAAACCTCCACCTGCTGGACCTTGAGACACCCTAAATAGATCCTTACTACAGAAGCAATAATGATGATGCTTATGTTCTCTGGGAGGCCACTGCTATTACTGAATAGCATGGGCCATATAATGGTGTGAGAAGCACATCTTCACTGGCGGTGACCTCATTTCAACACCATGGAATTGTTTTAATGGTCATTATGTTGCTTGGTATTGCTCTAAGGTCAGAAGTTTTATTCTCATCAAAGCCACTTTGTAAATGGATAGATTTTTCCCTCTTTGCAGAGCAATCCAGGCATTTGTTCCTCTCATCTATTGGCTGAATGAAAAAGGATATGAGAGAGCCTTTTGAGAGATGCAAATATTTACATCCCTCACCTGACCTCAGGTGTGGCAGTAATGTGGGCAAAATGACCCATACTGCAAATTGAAGTATCCAATGCTGTGACTTGGAAGGATTAGGTTTTTTTCCTCCTAGGAGATATGTACAAGGAACACCGCTCTAAACACAGCTTCATTGGTGTTTTTTTGGAGAATAGACAACTTAGCCCAGTCAACTTAGAGCTAGTTTTTTTCAGCAACAACTTCTAATTTGGTCAGCTGCAATTAAGTCTCTAGGCCCCTCCTACTTCTCACAGGTAGAAGATATATACTAGCACTCATCTTCTGAGGGCTTCTCTACTGACCTGGGAACACAAGATATCCCACCCTAAATAGGCAGGCTCCAAGGAAGCTACCCTGGTTGGACAAATGGGCAAAAGAAGATAGGCTAATAATGCTGTGGGGAAAGACCTCCCCAATTCTCATAGTCCATCAAGATGTACAACTATGGTAAACGCCTCACTGAAGAAACTGTCCCATCAAAGCAGAAAAAAGTCGTCAGACCAAATCACCAGCCTGAGGATTATTGAATTGTTAGCTCACATGTCTCCCGTCACAGCAGTGGGACTACCTTTACTAATTTTTCTGTGGGTGATCCTCAATAATTTGATGATTCCTATCCATTCTGGTGGTGCAGTTTTATTTACATTTATTGCTTTGGACAAGGCCTTCTGGTGGGCACTGGGGATGAAAAATGAAATGACTCCTGTCCTCAAGGTGGTTACAGTATAATGGAGTGTGTGTGTGTGTGTGTGTGTGTGTGTGTGTGTGTGTGAAGGACACGACATGGACACAAATGAGTTTGCTACCAAGTATGATAAGGAAAAGGAGAGATTTAGAGTGCTTTGAGCAAACTTAAAGAAGGAAAGAGGTTACTTTCAGCACTGGGGGAGTGTGGGGGGGGAATTAGAGAAGCATCTGAGCTGGGTCTTGGGATAGCCTGTGCCAATAATAAGGGATAGCCTGTGCCAATATAAGGGAATCCTGAGAATAAAGGGTGAAATCAGAAAATGGCTAATAGACCAGTCTGGCTGAAGCACAAAGATCATAAAGGGAGGTTGCCTGAAATGACACTAAACATTGGTAAGAACCAGACTGCTGAAAGTCTTAGATGCCAAATCTAAGGAGCTTCTGTTATTTCTTGTAAGCAATAGGAAACCATTGAAGGTTGTTGAGCAATGCCATAATTAATTCTGTTCATTAGAGAGATGATTGTGGAAGGTATGTGAAGTATATATGAGAAACAGGAGACAGTAAGGATGCTATTATAGTTTCTAGGTGAGAAATGATGAGGCTAGAATGAAGATGGTAGCAGTGGGAGTGAAAAGGAAGGGATGGATGTAAGAGTTACTGTGAAGGGATATTTTCGCAATAGGAATTTGGCAAAACCCTTATGAATATGTCAGGGATACATGGTAGCCATGCATTCCTGACATTTTGGAGATCTCTCCTTCCACTACTCTACACTGTGTCTGATGAGGTGGGGAGGGGGCAAAGAAGAGGGGGGAAAAGGTGATAATAATTCTTCAATCCAAACCAAATATTTGTTAAATACTTAATGTGTACTAGACCCCCTACTCAGCTCTGGGAATGCCAAAGACAGAATGAAAATGTACTCCCTCTGGGAGGCTGTGTGGAAAGAGCAGAATGAAAAACTGACTTTGAAGTCAGAGGGTATGGTTCAAATCACTGGAGCCCAATGTTTTAATGTTCAGTGGACATATTTCTATCTTAGGAATCAGCAAATTCTCAACTTGATTATTTGTTTGTTGATTGTCTAGATCTGAGCAAGTGATGGAGATAAGTGCTAATAAAGCAGATTCAACTTAAAAGTTGTCCTATGTATAATTTCCCCAGAGAACTGGTCGTTAAACATTTATCAGGACATTCCGGTGTTCAAATCCTTCACCTGCCACTTACTCCCTGTGTGACTCACACAAGTCAGTTTGTGGGCTCCAGTTTCCTCATCCTTAAAATAGGGAGTTGGACCATATGGCCTCTGAGTTTCCTTCCTATATTTTACTTTTCTTTGAATCCTCAGTGTTTAACCGTCGTGCTTGACATACAGTAGATGCTTAATAAATGCTTACTGCTAGCTGCCTGACTTCTAGTTTTAGATCTGTGATCATCAGGGAGTTTCCATTCTATTCTGAGGGCTTGCAGTGAGGGACATATGTGAGAAAATGTATATAAAACACCTGATTATCATAAAGTAATGTGCAAACAGGAGAGGTATCGTGAACTTTACATGTATATTGGGACTCCATTCTCAATAAAGGCCTGTCTTGAGGTCTTGTGTTTAATGCAATGGTCAAAGATCATCCTCTGTTAGCTCCTAGAAAGTACAGCCTGTGTTCTTTTGATCTCCTGCTCCTAGCATAGGGTCTTACCTATATGAGATGCTTGATATATGTATATGTACATGTATATACACATACACATGAAGATGATTTGGTGAAAAAGCAAAATTAAGTAAAACACCAGCTTTAGAGTCAGAGGGCCCAAGACGGCTCCATATTACCTGCACACCCTTGGCCCAAGAGCAATCTTTATGGGCCTCTGTCTCCTCACCTATAAAATAAAGGGATTTCCAGCTCTATCATTCCATGTTCTGTTCTCTTCCAGGTCTGATATTCTGTGGTCTATGTTCCAATCTCTTTTAGCTCTGACAGTCTATGTTCTAAGGTTCCTCCCAGCTAGAATGTCCCATGTTTTAAGGTTCCTCCTAGCTAGAACACTTCATATGTTCTGAGGTACCTCCCAACTCTGACATTCTATATTCTAAGGTCCCTTGAAGCTCCAATATCACATGTACTAATGTTCCCTACACTCTATGTTCTGAGGTCCTTACACTTCTATTACTTGTTCCATACCCTAAATGTCCTTCCAATCCAAACTCAAGGAACAAACTGCATTGTCTAGCTGTTCGGGGGCTGGCCTTGACCCTGGACGTGGGTCTACCGAGGAAGGTGGGCATTTCAGAGAAGGAAGCAAGTGGACCCCCCGTCTTAACCACAGGGAGGAGCCTGAGAGGTCTCACACTCTACTGGCTTTCACTGAACGGGCAGTGACACCTGACTGGGAACTTGGGAAGGGAGTGGGCGGCTTATTAAAGCTCTCGGACCCGTGTGCACTCCACGGCTGCACGCAAGGATTGCTGTGTGCCCCGCGATAACTCGCAGCTGCTGATAAAGTCCCTTGGTAATGGCTTTTGCTAATGAGAAAGGCCGCTGATTATGACAAAATAGCCCTGGACCAACGGCTAAGCAGCTACACGGTCTCCAATTGTCAGTCCGAGGAATTTGTGCATTTCATTATTCTCTCCTGACGGCCCCAGGCCCCTTCTATCCTTAACGTACTCCCCGAGCGCATGTCACAATTTTAATAACACTTCTTTATCTCAATTTTTCCCCCCTCTCTCCTGGGATCGGGAAACAAAAGCTGTAGAAATTATACTTGACCTGCTTCAGCTCTCCCAGCCCCAGGAAGCCCGCGCCCATTGTTCCAGGATTCAGATGGTGGTAAAGAGCCACACAGAGACCGGGCGTCCTCAGGCAGACTGTGTCCGTGTCCTCATTCACTCCCCCACTCCCCCTCTCGCCCACGCTTCCCCCACTAAATCCAGTCATTTAAAGTGCAACGCATATATGTCCGTGTGTGTGCTCAGACAGGTAGTGTGGCCTGCGGATCCAGGAAGGGAATCGCAGCCGATGGACAGATACACCATCTGACTTAAACCCTGGAGGAAATCATGAATACCTTGCGCTTTTTGGCCTGGGTACAAATAGTGGGACAGGAATGACAGAGGAAGGCAATTCCTTGAGGCTATGGACTCTTTAATTCTTTTTATTATATTCCTAATGCCTAATAAATAACAACTAAACTTTAAGACTTGCAAAGTTCTTTACATATTATTTCGTTTGACCCTCACTAGCTCCATGATCCCTGGGGAATTCACTTTATCTCTCTAGCTTCACTTTCCTCATTTGTAAAGAACCCTTGCCAGCTCAAAATCTGTGAAGTTGTAGTTACTGAACAGCTCAGAGAGGGAAGTGTGGTTAACATGCTAAGTGCGATATTTATCCCCATTTTACTGATGAGTCAGCTGAGGCTGCTAAATGACTTGCCCAGAAGTGTCTGAGGAAAACTTTGAATCCACATCTCCGACTCCAAGTTCATTGTTCTGTTCTAGGTGCTTATCGAATGCTCGCTTGTTTAATTGTCTGGTCATAATTCACAATTCGATATCCCTTCCAAGTCTGCTAAGCACTTTTCTCACCCACATCCCTTTTTTGGCCTCACACTTGGCAACTTTAATGGATCCAAATGGATGGGATCTTGTTTGTGACTGATGCTACCCACCAGTGCAGATGTAACTCCTCTATGCATTTTCATTCTGCAACTGTCTTTTTCTGCAAACATTCCATAATAGATCCACTCAAATCAGTGGCGTTTTTCTTGTGTTCTTTTGTAATATTCCAAGGGCACCAGTGCAGTGTCTTATTGCTATATGATCGGCTCACTTATATTTCCATGTCTGCTGGCACCATATCTGAGGATATGACTCTTGAGTAGAGATAGGTTTGCCCGGACACAGTACAGTTATTTCTTGCACATTGCAATTTCCCATCTAAATTTTGATATATCACGGGTTGGCGTAAGAAACTGAATGTGAATTTTGGGGGATCTATAGAAGACACCCAAAGGCCAGCAGATGATACAGAACTTATAACCAAATACTTAACCCAAATTTTACAACAAGGTTGCTGTAAACATCCCATCATAAAGAAAAAGAAAAATCAAATTTCTTCTCTGATGTGAAGGGAGGGCCAAAAGTTTTATGCAAAATTCTTAATGCACAAGGGCACTTGATATGGAAAGGATAACTGTAGTTTAGCTGTTGGGTGGTGAGGTTTTATCTGCCACCATAAAAGAAAACAATTCAGATAAAAAATGAAATGAAAACCCATCGACTCCCCTGGCACAAGGTATAATAACTAGCAACTGGTGGATGGTGACACTGATTTCTGGCACAGACATCAGCCTTCAGTCTTTGGACTCCATGACTCAGGGAAATATGTGAGAGTCCCATCATGCCCTGCCTGATGAGACTCTGATGGGGTGCTATGTTCCAGTTCCAGGTGCCACCTTCTGCGAGGAGCATTTGAATAAGGGAATCTGAGCAGAGCAGGGCAAGCAAGATGGAAATAGAGGCAGGAAACATGTTTCTCTACGTAGATTGGATGAAGAATTTGGGAATGGTTAGCTTACAGTGCAGAAAGCGAGAAAGCTTCTGTCAGATAGTAGAAGGGTTTTTCACAGGGAAAAGAATTTCACCAATTGTTTGGCTTGGCCCCAGGGGTAAAAACTAGGAATAGTGGATAGAAGTTGCAGAAGGGCCGATTAGGGATTTCAATCTCTAGGGAAAAAAAAAGAACTTCCACAAAGTGGAAAGGTGCTCATTTGTGTGTGGTGGGGAAGGGGGACACTGAGAGTTAAGTGACTTGCCCAGGGGCACACAGAGAGTAAGTGTCAAATGTCTGAGGCCGGATTTGAACTCAGGTCCTCCTGAATCAGGGTGGGTGCTTTATCCACTGTACCACCTAGCTGGCCCCAGGATCAATGTATTTAGATGGATCCCATATTGCCCATTATCCTGGTCTTCTTTAGTCATTGAAATCAGCTCCCTGTAGTGACCCTTCCTTATCCTTGTCAGTGTCTGGGCCTATCCACAAAGTCTTAGTCAGAAATGTTTTTCTAAAAATGAACTTTAATTGATGTTCTTTGTTTTTACATACCTGTCATTACCTACATATCCATGTTCCTGCTCCCTCCCAGAGATTCATATCCTTTAATAAAAAATAAGGGAAAGGTTCAGCTAACTAATAACCATATTAAAAACCCTAATGTTATACAAAGTATTCCATAACCATTGTCCCCTACTATGTTAATAGTGAGGACTATTTCTCATTTATCTTTTTTTTGGGGGGGGGAATCAAATTGATCATTATAACTTCTCAGCATTCAGTTTTGTTTGGTTGGTTTTTGTTGCTGATCTTTTCAATTACATCATTGGTGGACAGTTGTATATGTGTTTTCCTGGTTCTGCTTAACTTGTTTTGCATGAGTGCATGTCTTTCTGTTTCTCTGTATTATAGTCATCATGTATATAGCATGGTACTATTCCATTAAACTCATATTCCAAATTTTTTTAACTATTCCCGTGACTGGGCATCTACTTTGTTTCTCGTCCTTTGCTGCAAAATAAAATTCTGTCTTAAATATTTTTGTGTATATGGGGCCTTTATTTTTGTCATTGACTATATGTTTTGCTGTGGAATCTTTATATCAAAGGATAAGAAAATTTTGATCATTCTCTTTGCATAATCCCAAATTACTTTCCAGAATGGTTGGACCAGTTAGCAGCTCCACAACATGCATTAGCATAGCCATCCTTTCCAAAAACACCTCCAACACTATTTCCACATTTATGATCTTTGAAAATTTTAGAGTAATGAAATAAGGCCTTAAACTTGCTTTTAATGGGCATGTTCTCTTATTATTATTATTTTTTGTGGGGCAATGAGGGTTAAGTGACTTGCCCAGGTTCACACAGCTAGTGGGCATCAAGTATCTGAGGCCAGATTTGAACTCAGGTCCTCCTGATTCCAGGGCTGGTGCTTTATCCACTACCACCTAGCTGCCCCCTCTTATTATTTTTATTTTGATTCATTCATATGGTTGTTTATGGTTTGCCATTTCTTTTGACTAGTTGAAAAGTTTTTTAAGCAGCATCATCTTCTGACACGGTGTCCTTATCCTATCCTCTTCTGTGCCTTAAGATGTGAACTGACCCTTCAGCAAGAGGGTCCAGGACTTCTTTGGTGTAAATGGAATAGACTTGGATATAGGGGCAGCTAGTCACAGTTAAGGACTGCATTTTTAGTGGTCAGGACCTGCTGTTCTAAACAGCCAAACTATATTTGAGTTTTTGAAGGACCTAAGTCATCCTGACTCATTTCCTATTTATCTTGAATTTCACTAAGTTGATAAAAACATACAATAGCTGAGCTTTAAGGGACTTTACAACATAGAACATGAACTGTTGGTATTAGAAAGGATCTTAAGGGAGTGGCTGTACAAATTATGGTATTTGAATATAATAACTTACTGTTGTACCATAAGGAATGATGAAAAGGACTGTTTCAGAGAAACCTGGAAAGACTTGTATGAACTGACATAGAATGAAGAGCCAGGGAAAAGGAAGGAAAAGCACAGATCTAGTTTAGTTTTGCCTTTGTGGAAGGTGCTTTTTTTAAAACTAATAGGCCACAAAAAGAGTCTCCTCAATTTAGTTCAGCCTTCAGCCAAGGGAAAGCCTGACACTTTGGGGGACCAGGTCCCATGACCTAGTCTTTTGTGAATCACCATACTCACACACTGTTCATATCTGCTAAAGTCCCACTGTTCACAAAGAAAGCAACATATAGATGAGGAGAAATAAAATTGATTGGCTTCATCTATCTTACAGAATAAATTCAAACTATTTAAAAAGAAATTAGAAATGTAACTTTATAGAAGAGAATAATCTTTGAAATCAGCTTCTGCTCTGATCACTCAAAGTATGAGAGAGGAGAGAGGATACCATACTTTATAGGTACTTATTTTTCCCAAATGGAAGCCAAGCATCCACCATTTTATTTTGGCCACTGACAGTGGAGGCAGCTGAAGCCTCCCTCCAACTTGTCTATGCCTTAGCTGCTGTGCTTCAGAACATACTTCTCCTCAGTCTTTTGTTTCCTGTTCCAGCTGCCATTCTAGCTCCTAGATCATTCAATAAGTGGGTTGCCACTGCTTCTGCTGCCACCAACCCTTCTGGGTTCTGTGGAAATATCACTCTAAAAAGTCTAATGTGGATGAAGTCTGCTGCACCATTCACACTCCTGAGGACAAGCCTGGCTCAGGACTCCAGATAGTTTCAGTTCTACTCAGAGTGAGAAGTAAATATTATTTCTCCAGAACTACATTGCCAGAAACCCATATTGCTAGATTCCTTGTTTCTCCTTGCCTATAGTGGTTCATTTGAAAAGCTAGTTACATAGCCAATGCATTAACCAAGTATGACATTATGTATAGTGTTCTAAGCCCATAGATCCCCACCTTTGCAAAGAAAGGAGGGAGGTGCATATTTATTAGTTTTCTTTAGAGCCAGCATCGATTATTATAATTATACAGCATTGTTTTTATTTTTTTGTTGTTGTTGTTCTTTTTCCTTACATAATGAATATGGTTTTTCCTGGTTCTGCTTACTTCACTTGGCATCAGTTCATATAAGTCTTCTGACTCTCTATAATTCTCTATATTCATACTATTTGATCATGTTCTTGTAACAATTTTTTTAACCATTCCCCATTCAATGGGTATCTATTCTTTCACAAGCATCTACTTAGCACTTACTGTGTGCTAGGTACTAACTAAAATCCTTAAACTCCAAATTCCAAATAGAGAATGTTAATGTTATTAGTCCCATTTTACACTGGAAGAAATTGAGGCTGAGAAAAGGAAAAGGACACAACCAAGTTCATATAGATGGCAAGAAAAACCTGGTCTTCTGACTTCCGGTCCAGTACTTTTATTTTAATATGCCATGCATCCTCCTGCTCTAATAACAGCAAAACTTATAGATCACCAATTCTTTATCATTTCCTATAAGAATTGTGCCATTCTGTGGATGGGGGGTAAATTATTCACAGGATTTCAATATTTTCTACTCCTTTCCCCTCTCCCCAATCCCCTAAATGCCACAGGAATAATGTACGCTGTATTTTCCCAAAGAAAGCATCTTTGCAATCTCTGATTAAGGGTAACACATGAGCCAATAAGCTCAACAAATTTCTCAGTCGTATTCTTCTGCCCCCAATATTGACATTAACAGCTAAATGATTTTGAGAACAATAGAATATTTCCCATTAGAATCAGTGCCAACAAATTTATGTTCAACCTTTTCAAAAACTTAAGTTCAATCAATTTTCCTGCTTAACATGGTTATACCTGTAAAGGATTCGAATTGATTAGGCTTAACATTCAAACAATCAATTACTTAGCACCTGCTCATAAGCAAGTAGCAATGGGAGGAGTCCCCAAATGGGAGTCAGATGACTTAGGTTTGGGCCTAGGCTCCAGCACTTATTGGTACTGTGACCTTAGGCAAGTTACTTTCTCTTTCTGAGCCTCAGTTTCTGAATTTGTAAAATAGAGCCATTTGCATTAGCTGCTTTTTAAAAGGTTGCTATCAGATAAAGCTTTTATCTATAAATATTTCTAATACTTGAAAAGATCCATGATAGTGTTGATTCAAGGGCTTTCTCAGTTGACTGCATAATATCCCCCTCCATGCCTTCACTGATAACACTTCCTGAGTTTCTTCTGGGTAAAAAATTCATCACCTTAAGCTCAACCTTCTAATGATGATCTTCTCTCAAGTGCCAAACCTACAAAAAAGTGAGCTGTCATTCTTATTAATGACAAGGCCATTGGAAGTTTGTGGAGGGATCAGGAAGGATGGCTCCAACCAAGGCTTTGTATCCCCAATGATTAGAACATAGTCAGCCCTTAATAAATGTTTATTGAGTGACTAACATAGAGGACTGGAAGATGAGGAGAATCAGCCATGCAGCAAGGCCCAAGGATGGATAACAGATGGACAACCAGGGGGAGTTACTAGTCACTGTTAATAGTAAGACACATGGAGGAAGGTCTCCAGGGAGTCGAGTGGATAATCTATATGGAAGATTTGTGTAAAAACATGGAATAGAATCAGAAGGCAAGAAGAGAGTGAGGGGTTGGGACTTGCACTGCTGCAGAGAGAATACAGATGGATAACATCTTGGTTTTATTATTGTTAGACCTGGGTCCAAGCCTAGGTCTGACTCTGCCATTAGCTGGCTATGTGACCTTGGGCAAGTCACTTCCTCACTTATAGTCTCTATTTTTCCCTCTATGGAGTCCAGAGGCTCCCTAAGGTCAATTACAGTTCTTCTACATATTCTATGAAAGGTTCTGAAATTCTATGATCTCAATTCTTTGTACAAATAAAGTTCCAATTTATCCAAATGTATCTAATTTTACCCTATTGAGACAATAGAGCTAACTAGGCATGATCAAATTTGGCTCGTGCAGATAGAAGTGAATCACCTACTTTGAATTTTTTCTCCCAAAACATTTAATTCTTAATAGAAGCAAAAGAGATAAGATTCAGAGATGGAAAAAAACCTTATACCTTGCAGGATCATAGCTTCAGACCTGAAAGGAAACTAAAAGTTATTCTAATCCAACCATAACCCATTTTACAGTTGGGGAAAATAAAGTCAAAGGAAGGGAAATGTCTTGCATAAGGTTACCCTGCTAGTAAGTAATAGAGCCAGGATTCAAAACCAGGACTTCTGAACCTAGAGTCTGTGCTCTTTCCACTGTTGTTGTTTAGTCATGTCCAACTTTTCCTGACCCTTCCTGACTGTGCCTCAGTCTCCTCATTTGTTTGTTATTTTTTATTTTTGGTGTGTGGGTGAGGCAATTGGGGTTAAGTGACTTGCCCAGGGTCACACAGCTAGTGTCAAGTGTCTGAGGCCAGATTTGAACTCAGGTCCTCCTGACTCCAAGGCCAGTGCTCTATCCACTGTGCCACCTAGCTGCCCCCAGTATCCTCATTTGTAAAAAGAGGATGAGACTTGTACTACCTACCCCACAAGGCTATTGTGAGGTAAATGCCTTGTAAATAATATAGTGGTTTATAAAAGTGAATTATTATTCTGATGCTTGTTGAATGACTAAATGAATATTCCAGTCTGGGAAAGGAGACTTTACCCCAAATATTCCTTTTTTCCCATTTTTGCTGATGCTTATAATTCTACATGAAATTCTACCAGAAATTCCTGTAGCAGGTCCCACACTAAATTGTTCTCAGTCACTGACACTTCTGTTTTCAGGAGGGATCTGAGAGCAAGTTTGGGTGCAAGGAAAGGGAGCCAAAAGGTTTAAGGGTTGCTTGACCCTTGGTAAAACAAAGAAACTCCCTCAGGGCTCAGAAAAGAGGGTGCTGGGAGACCTGGGGACAAACATCACTAACTGCACAATTTAGTTGAGACCAGAAACTCATTGGCATTCATGGAAGTTCAGAAAATGGCCATCTAGTATTGTCTCGATTATGTGTCTGGGACAGATATCGTCACCAGATGCCAGGCCCTTAGAGATAATTGACTATAAGCCCTTCATCTTACAAAGGAAGCTAAGTGTTCTGAGAAGAAAAGGAAGGGGCTTCACCAAGGTCCTATAATGAATCAATGGCAGACCTGGGCCAAGAGCTCAGTTCTTCTGGCTCCAGCTCATGGGTCTTTCCACTTCCACACACTACTTTTGTAAGTCTTTGACTACCCATTTTTATCCCATATTAAGTCTCTCCTCCCTGCTCATGTCCCCACTTGGTCACCCACTGGTTTTATGATACTAATAACAGGTGACATCTCTGTAATACACTAAATGTTGTGAGGTGATCTTATCACATTCTTTTTTTTTTTGGCAGAGCAATGAGGGTTAAGTGACTTGCCCAGGGTCATACAGCTAGTAAGTGTCAAGTGTCTGAGACAACATTTGAACTCAGGTCCTCCTGAATCCAGGGCCTGTGTTTTATCTACTACACCACCTAGCTACCCCTGATCTCATTATATTATTTTTATTTATTTATTTATTAATTTATAAATTTATTAAATTATTCATTTATTCATTCATTCATTCATTCATTTATTCATTCATTCATTTATTTACTTATTTATTTATTTGTTTGTTTGTTTATTTATTTATTTATAGTGAGGCAATTGGGGTTAAGTGACTTGCCCAGGGTCATACAGCTAGTAAGTGTTAAGTGTCTGAGGCTGGATTTGAACTCAGGTACTCCTGACTCCAGGGCTGGTGCTCTATCTACTTCGCCACCTAGCTGCCCCCTCATTACATTCTTACAACAATCTTGAGAGATTCCAGGTATCTCTCTCTCCACTTTACAGATGAGAAAACCGATCCCCTTGCCACACAATTGGCAAGTATCAGAGGCAGGATTGGAAGCTGGGTCTTTCCTGACTCTGAATTTATCTCTCTTTCCATTCCACAATATCTCTATAATATGAAACCCTTTTAAAAAATACCAGCCAAGGGGCAGCTAGGTGGCGCAGTGGATAAAACACCGGTCATGGATTCAGGAGGACCTGAGTTCAAATGTGGTCTCAGACACTTGACACTTACTAGCTGTGTGACCCCAGGCAAGTCACTTAACCCTCATTGCCCTGCAAAAAAAAATACCAGCCGAAGACTCAGCTTGATAAGGTGAACATTCAAGGAAAGAGTTACTCTGAGTAAAACCCTAAAGTCAAGATGAAATGATTATTTGGTTATTCAATGTTTCATACCATTGATGCTGTCACTTCACCTTCCATTGGAGCAGGTAATCAGAGCTGGCTAATCAGCCTTGCAAATAAGTCAAGAAAATTCATCAGACTATGGAAAAGTTGTAAGCATTTGCTTTCCCCCACAGAAGCTTCATGGCTGGAAATGCATCTTTTCCCTTCCTCATAGGACTGCTGTGGAGAAACTCTTTACAGACCTTGAAGTGCTTTAGAAATTGACATTGTTGTCATTAATAATACCAACCTCAGGGAGCTGGTCCAAATTTAGGATACTGCCAGGACCTTCCCATCATAACTCTTGAACACACTGTGATTCCACCTTTAATCTATCTATCTATCTATCTATCTATCTATCTATCTATCTATCTATCTATCTATCTATCTATCTATCTATCTATCTATCTTCTAAATTTAAATTTAAAAAATTTCTCACTCTAATTTTATTTCATGTATATTTAATATGAGGATACCCTGTTGGAGGTGGTCATAGATATAGTACTATAAGGGATATATAAGAAAGTACCATTTTGTTTAACCCCTTCATTTTACAGATGAGGAAACTGAGTACCAGAGAAGGTAAATTATTTCCTCATAGTCACACAGCTAGTAAACGTCAGTGCTGGGATATGAATCCATGTCCTCTGACTCCAGAACCAGGACCTTCCACATTGCTTCCTTTTAAAGGCCATCCCAAGAAGCCCCAAACTTTCTGTCCTACACAGGGATCCAGGAGACTGGCTATGTGTGATGTTGGATCCAGGTTTTCCTTTTTTTCCTGAGAAAAATGGAACTTGTATGGGCCAGTCCCTTCTGGTAGTCTGATTTATGCCCTAATCAACCATCATCCATGGCAACTACTATGAGGCAAGCATGATTATTTCCACATTTCTGTCCATCCCATCCGTACTGGCTTTGTGCTATTCTTAAGTGTGTGTGTGTGTGTGTGTGTGTGTGTGTGTGCGCGTGTGTGATTGAAGGAGAGAGATACTGGGGGAGACAGGGAAAGAGAAAGACTTAGAGGAGAGGAATGGAGAAAAGGGAGGGAAAGGAGATAAGAGATATGGATGAGAGAGGAAGAGAAGAGATGAAGCAGAAAGCGTGAAAAAGAGGGGTAGAAATTGTGAGAGAAGGAGAAAGAGAAGGGTGGGGAGTAGAGAGAAAGAAAAGTAAGGAGAGAAGAGAGATATAGGGGAGAAAGAAAGAGGGGAGAAAAAAGAGAGAAAAAGAGGTGGTAAAGGAAGGTATAGAGAGGGAGAGGGCAAAAAAGAAAGATAGAGAGAAGAGAGGTGAAAATGAGAAAAAGAGAAGTAGAAGAAAGTAAAAGGGGAGGAAGAAGAGAAAATCATAGTGAGAGAGAGAGAGAGAGAGAGAGAGAGAGAGAGTGTAGGGGGTAAGAAACTCGTAATGGGATTCTCCATGTGGAACCCTCTTATCTAATAGGTGGGAGAATGTAATCCATTATTACTAATTACCATGCCGTTGCAGCTGCCCAGGCCCATGGCTCTTGGGGGGCCAGGTAGGGGCCAGATCCTTCTCTTCATTGTTCTTCCTTTCCTTCCTCCCCCTCTCCCCTTCTCCTGTTCCCTCCCAAGGAGACACTCAGGCCTCCGGCCACTCTGGGAGAAGGGCCCGGGGTCTCCCTATCGTCCTGCAGCAGGAGCTAAACAATATTAGCCAATCATTTTTGATAGATGAAGCCAGGAAATTAGTTCCAGAGTTTAACTGATAACTGAAACCACACAGTTACATTCCATTATGGCAGGCTTAATTGATGAGCTCATTAAACCCATTATTAGAGAAATTGATTTCAAATAGGCACTTAAAACCAGCTGGCAAAGGAAGAAGGTGAGGAGATACCGTACAATGCGAAGGGACTAACCCAAATACATAATGAGGCAAGTAATTTTATAGGTTTGTTTAATGAAAACCTCAAGAGCATATTAGTTGCCATGTGGATTTTAAACACTCATTTTATGTACTAATAAAGCTCTTGACGATCACATCCATTAATGAAAGCTCTGAATGCTGCCCGATCTTTAATGCAGCCCTGCTACTAATTAATTAATTAACCCCAGCTGAAGCAATCAATTAGTTAGTCATGCAGAATCGACACTCTAAAGGTCTATGTAGACTTGGCGGGTGGCAAAGAGAGCAGCAAAGATGGGAAGGCCCAGTACCAATTACTGTTATGATCAATACTTCAATACCTCAAGGACCCATGGTTTAATCCAGGCCGACCCACCCTTCATCTTTGGGTCTCACAGCTCTTCTATATCTTAGTAAATAGTCTTCATACACACACACACACACACACACACACACACACACACACACACACACACACACACACACACACTCTCTCTCTCTCTCTAGCGGCTATCCCTTTGATAGGGAGCCTCTTTCACTTAGAAGTCTGGTCTTTGGATGTTGGGCATACATTCTGTTACTTTGAGCATCTTTAAAGCCATTCTATGTCAGGAGGACATGACGGAATTTGGATTCTTCTTTTGAAAACCCAGGGTCACCTCCCCTGGACTGAAGGAAAAGGAAGAAGGAGACCATAGAACTCTATTGATTTCTTTCTCCTCTACTACTCACATCAGAATAGTTCATAAGACTGTTCCCCAAGTTGTCCTGAATAATTACTTTCCCAAGCCATGGGATATATCCACCTTGGCAATAGTGCATTTTGTTAGCTCTTGTCTTGACAGAGTATGTTCATATTTTTCCCGGAATAGCAAACATAGTTACCTTACATGGGGCAGTGAAACACATCCATCATTTGGGAAACATAGCTAAACAACAACAAACAGAACAAATAAACCTATGTACAATTTTGTCTTTTTTGCAGGATAAATTGTAGCTCTGAAACAAAATCCCAGTCATTTTATGTGTACACAAATATGCACACAAGAGAAGAGCCAGGAGGAAACTCTCCTTTTTATGATGCCTCTATCAGAATGGCTGCATGAGACCTAGGACTCAAAGGGATGGGAACAAAATATCTGGGACTCTTTCTACTTTCTTGAATTTTATTTCCCCCTACTCCCTCCTTTAACTAGCTAAGCTATCCCACTGGCCATTCCTCACATATATGACTCTACCTCTTCTTTCCATGCCTTTTATGATTTTCTCTCCAAGCCTGAGATGCTCTTGGAACCACTGGTTCTTTCAAGGAAGTTTGAAGTTCCTTGAGGGGCAAGAACTATTCCATCTTCTTTTGTATTCCCAAAATTTAGCAGAGTGATTGGCACGTAGTAATTATTTAATAAATGTTTGTTGATTGATTCTACATGTTGCAAACCTGTGAGCCAGGTGAATCCATTTCCATAGGCCCTTAAGCTTAAATAAGTGAATAAGTATTTTTAAGAACCTACTATGTGCCAGGCCCTACCTAAACTTCAGAAATACAAAGAAAGGCCAAAAAAAGAGTCCCTGCTTCCAAGGAGATCACAGTCTGATGTAGTAGACAACATACCAACAGTTATGTACTGACAAGATATATACAGGATAAATTGGAGATAATCAATAGAGGGAAAGCACTAGCACTTACTCTAGCAAACATTATTTGAAGAGGATTCGTGCTGCTGTCTGTTCTACTTCCTTCCACTGGCTCTGGGAAGTAGGGAGTGCAATTATTATTTCCTTTTTGCAGATAAGGGAAAAGAGGCTCAGAATGCATCTTTTACCACCTACTAGGGATGGACATCTTTCCATCACCTCAACATCAGTACATCAAACATTGAACTTGACATCTCCCCAAACCTGCATATTTCCCCAACTTCTCTGTTTCTGTTGATTGCGCCTTCCTCCTCCTAATCAAGTAGGTCCAGTATTGACTTTCCTTCTCCCTAAATCCCCATGGTCAAACACATACTATTCACCTCCCCCAGTATGCTTCACACCCAGCATTTCCTGTTCCTTCTCATGATCATGGCCACCATCCTAGTTCCTACCTATACCATCTCTCACTTGGATTATTGTAATATTTTCCACCTAGTTCCTCACCTCTTATTTCCCTTTTATCCAATTCATTTAATCATCCAATTGCCAAAAAAAAATCTTCCTAACATGTCTGATTCTATAAATTAAAGAGAAAACAAGAAAAATCAACCCTATGATTGCTTCCTGCTGCCCTAAAGCCAAGCTTGAGGTTTGTCTAGTCAGAGTATCTTATTCTATTTTTTTTTTTAGTTTTTTTTTTCTTTTTTAGTGAGGCAATTGGGGTTAAGTGACTTGCCCAGGGTCGCACAGCTAGTAAGTGTGTGTTAAGTGTCTGAGGCCGGATTCGAACTCAGGTACTCCTGACTCCAGGGCCGGTGCTCTATCCACTGCGCCACCTAGCTGCCCCCAGAGTATCTTATTTAAGGGCCTCAGGGATCTGCCCTAGACCCTGTGCTCTTTAACATTTTTCCAATCATTTGTGTGAATGCATAGATGGTGTGATTATGGAATTTGCAAAAGACCCAAGGCTGGGGGTTCATATGGCATATCTAACGTATTAGTCAACAGAAGACAATACAAAAATATCTCAATAAACTAGAATATTGGGTAAATAAGATGAAATTTAATAGGTAAGAATGTAAAGTACTACATTTGGATCAAAAGAACTTTCCAAGGTCAAGCTGGATGACAGTGTGGTACATCAGAAAGAATTTCCCAGGGTTTTGGTTGAAAGCAAGTTGTCTAATATAAATAAACAGTTCTGTCTTGAAAATTCATTTCATGATTCTGTGAAACGATGTACTTCACTGGTGGTAATCAACGACTACAGCTTCTGAAGTTTAATCTGGGGATTTCCAAGCTTCTCAGATTTGATGACTTGTTCAAATGGCTAATGGCACTTTAGGCTGCATTACTAGAGAGATCATGTTAAAAAGAGGGACATGACAGTCCCCCTGGTCAAACCACATCTAGAGCATTGTGTTGAGTTTGGGAAGCACGTTTTAGGAAGGACATTGACAAGCTGGAGATCTCTCAAAGGACTGCAAATAGGATAGTTGAAGGCAGTTGCGAGAGTTCAATTAAGACTAGGTTAACAGATGACAAAGAACTTCAAACTAAGGGGATGGCCATCAGTTGGGGAACAGATGAACATATTATGGTATGTGAATATCATGGAGCATGGAAGGTTAGTGTATTATAAGAAATGAGGAAGGGGGTACTTTCAGAGAAACCTGGGAAGAATAATATGAACTGATGCAGAGTGAAATGAGTGGAACCAGGAGAAGAATTTATGAAATAACAACATTGAAAAGACAGTAAACTTTGAACAACTTAAGAACTCTAATCAATGACCAACCACAATTTGAGAGGACTAATGCTGAAAGATGGTACCCACCTTCTGACAGAGAAAAGAGGACCTCAAGGTATAGAATGAGACATATTCTTAGATAGCCAATGTAGGAATTTATTTTTCTTGATTAAACTATGTATTAAAAGAGGCTTTTTTTCCTAATGGAGGGGGGAGGTAGAGGTGGGAGAGAAAGAAAATAGATTTTTGTTCATCGAAAAAAATTTTTAAAAATTAAGGAATTTGTGTTGTACCTAGTCAGCAGGGTTTGTGACTCCTGTTGGCATTGTGCAATTGCATGAGAGAATGAGAGTGAAATTTGGACAGTGGTGGTGATCCAGGGTTGGGTATTGGCAGGATGTGAATGGTTCAAGAATAAGAGGACAAGGGACTAAACAGATGGAAGGCAATTTATAGTTGAATTGATTAATTATACTGTCAAGATGGTGAAGGAAAAAAGTGAGGCCAGAGCAGGAGTGATAGACTTAGAAAACAGGGAAGCATAGAAAGACTAGAGCCTATTGTGAAGATGAAGAAAAGGTTTTGGAAGTCATAGAAGGAGAGAAGGAAGACAGAATTATGATCAAAGAGAAAGATTGCTGGATTCAAAATCATAGAAGCAGAACAGTTATAGGTGACAGTCAAAGTCAAAAAATGACCAATCTTCTGCATGGCTGAAGTTTAATGAAATTTTAGGCCATAGAAATGAGGAGGCTGATGTCTTGTGAGACCAGGGCATTTGAAGGGGCATTGATGTACTAAGTCTCCCACTATGAGGGCAGGCATTGGGTTGAAGAGAAACACTGTGAGGCAGGTAGTAAGCAAGGAGGAAGAGTGATATGTCCTTCACAAGGCTCTCAATCTCAAGGCTAGAGACAAGATGGCCTGAGCCTCCTAGGAGGAGAACTTCCTGCATAATAGTGCTGTAACGATTGGAATGACGCCACCTGCTGGAGACTTACTGTAGAAGAGTTTCACCCATGAAGCGAAGGTCTTTGAGGGCAAGACCAGGAGTCTTTTCTTTGGCATCACTTCCTGACACGGGCTAGTGGGAGGAGGAAGGAAGAGACTGGCGCTGAGTCTCGCGCTCTTTCCTCTGGACTCTGGTGGAGAAGGGAGCTAGAAATGTGCTCTCCCTTTAATAGATAGGAATCTAGGCCTTTCTCTCTCTCTTTACCAAATTCTTATTCTCCTTAATAAATGCTTAAAAGTCTAACTCTTGCTAAAGCTTATAATTTATTGGCGACCACTCATTAGATATTTTAGACAGTTTAGCTAGAATTTTAACCCTTAACAGTGCTTAGAGGGAGGATCTAGCTGTGGAAGCAAGGAGCAGGATATGTCAGAGGGGAGGAGAGAAGAAGCAACTAGAACTGTAAAAATGTGGCCAAAGATAAAGCATCCTCTCAAAACAGTCAGGTCTCTGGGAGCAAAAGGAAATGGCAAAGTCATGGGGAAAGCAAAGATCTAAGATGAAGGAGAGTTTGTTGATTGCAGAGTGGAGCTTCTCACTAGTTGTGTGACTTTAGGCAAGTCCTTTCCTTTCTTTCTTCCTCCTCTGTAAGAGTAAAGAGAACAAAGAACTTTGACCATATGATCTCCTGAGACATTCTTCATTGAGTTGCTTTGACTGAATGTAGTAATGTGTTGCGTCTGTAGCCAACCTAAAGGTAGTGACCCTTTCATCACCCATGAGTCTAGTCAGTACCTGGATGACATATATATTCCATCCCTGTGCTGGGACCCCAAACCTCTCCAATTTGTAAAGTATAGGACCTTATTTCACCACCAGAACTTTTTTAAAATTATGTTTTATTTTTCCCAATTACACGTAAAGATAATTTTAAATATCCATTTTTTAAAATAGGTGAGTTTCAAATTTTCTCCTTCCTCCTCCCCTTCCTGAAACAGTAAGCAATTTGATATGTCATATATATTCAATCGTGCAGAATGTTTCCATATTAGTAATGTTGTAAAAGAAGACACAGACCAAAAAGAAAAAAAAAAGTGAAAAAAAGTGAAAACGAGTACACTTTGATCTGCATTCAGACCCAGCAGTTCTTTCTCTGGATCTGGATGGCATTTTTCATTAAGAGTCCTTTGTAATTGTTTTGGTTCATTATATTTCGGAGAATAGATTAAGTCCTTAACAATTGATAATTATACGATATTGTTGCTATTGTATACAATGTTCTCTTAGTTCTCCTCACTTCACTTTGCATCAGTTGATGTGAGTCTTTTCAGCTTTTTCGGAAATCAGCCAACTTGTCACTTCTTATAGCACAATAGTATTCCATCACAATTATAGACTACAACTTAAATTTTTTTTTTATTTTAGGGGGAGCTAGATGGCGCAGTGGATAGAGCACTGGCCCTGGAGTCAGGAGGACCTGAGTCCAAGTCCAGCCTCAGACACTTAACACTTACTAGCTGTGTGACCCTGGGCAAGTCAATTGCCTCACTAAAAAAAAAAATTATTAATTTAAAATTTTCAGCTTACAATCATTCATTTTCTTTTCATCCTGCCTCCCCTCCCCCATATTTTTGTTTTGTTTTGTTTTGTTTTGTTGCAGGCTATGGGGGTTAAGTGACTTTCCCAGGGTCACACAGCTAGTAAGTGTCAAGTGTCTGAGGCCGGATTTGAATCCAGGGCCGGTGCTTTAACCACTCTGCCATCTAGCTGCCCCTCCCCTCCCCCATCTTAAAAAAAGAAAACCCTTGTAGACAAATATGCATAGTCAAGAAAATCAAATTTGGTCATGTCCAAAAATGTATGTCTTATTCTCCTCCCTGAGTCCACCACCTCTCTGTTGGTTTCCTTTATCATTAGTCCTCTAGATTCACAATTTGTCATTGCAATGATCAAAGTTCTAAAGTCCTAAAAATTAAAAAAAAATTTTTTTAAAGAAAGAAAATAAAGAAGAAAAAAAGCTCTGAAGTCCTTCAAAATTGTTTGCAATAACATGTGATTGTTATTGAAGAAATTAATCTCCTAGTTCTGATCATTTCATTCATTGCCCTGGTTCTGCTCACTTCCCTCTGTATTAGCCCCTACACATCTTCCTGGGTTTCCCCTTCATTATTCTAATATACTCAGTCCATTGCCATATTCTTAACCTATGTTTATTTAAAGGAGAATGCAAGATCCTAAAGTGTAGGGACTGTTTCCTTTTAATTTTTCTATCCTCAGAGGTAACTAAGCAGCTTTCTATATAAGCAAGTAAGGAACACAGAATGCTGGGCCTCAAATAAAGAAGCCCTGAGTTCAAATCCAGCTTCAGACACTTACTAGTTGTAACCCCTAGGCAAATCACTTAACTTCTCTTTGCATCAGTTTCCTCAAATATCAAGTGGAGATAACAATTGCATCTACCTCCCGGGTCGTTGTGAGGATCAAATGAGATGATAATTGTAAAGTGCTTAGCACAGTGCCTGACACATAGGAAGTGCTTCATTAATGCTTGTTCCCTTCTCCTTCTGTTTTCCTTTCCCCTAGTGCCCAACCCTTCATTGTCACCATTATCATCTTTACTAGTATTTATAGAGCACTTTAAGGTTTCCAAAGCCCTTTCTATAGAGGATCTCATTTGATCTCCACAACAACCATGTAAGGGGGGGCACTGCTATTATCCCCATTTTGCAGATGGAAGTGTCTTGCCCAGAGTCAAACAGCTTTGGTGCCGATTATGCATTTCCCCCCCTGATTATTTAATGAAGGACTAATTTACCTATTGTTCCTCTGTATCAGGGCTGGCAAACATGATGGTTCAATTTAGTCTAAAATCCATCCTGGCCCCATTAATTCCTATTTACCAAATGTTTATAAATTGTCTTTCTTCAGTTCTGGGCATTGCATTTTAGGAAAGACATTGACAAGCCAGTACCTGAAGGAGGACGTGAACTAGAGCTTTCCTAGCCCTAACTCAAGCACTCCATCCATGATGTTCTTTACTTGCTTATATTGGAGGTATTTAACAATAAAAATGTGTGAACTGCAGCTAGTCTCATCCTTAAACTCTTTCCACCCTTATAATACCTGCCAGAACTTGTGTTCTCAGACTTTGGAGATCCCAGGGTCACTTCCATAGCTTGATGAGATATCAGAGGATTTTAGTGGAGGAAACCCCCACCTCCCTGAAATGCTAATTATTTATGTTGAACATAATAGTTTATAATGACTAATTAACAAATGATTTAATGTTCTACCTTTTCAAACAATTTCTGTAGCTAATAACTGTAGTGTTTTTTTTTTGTTCTCAACCAATGAATAAATTCTCTTTCCAGTCTTCAGTTGTGTTGAGGCATTCCATAGTACCCATTTTTGGGGGTCCCCAAAGACCAAAGGTCCCATATGTTTTTTTGGCAGTCTGGTGAAGTCCATGAACCCCTTTTCAGGATAATATTTTTAAATGCTTAAGATAAAATATATAGGATCACAAAGGAAACAAATTACATTGAAATACATTTATCAAAACATTTTAAAAAGCCAAATTCACAACTGTAGATTAATAACACTTTACCGTCTCTACCCACCAATGGCTGAGAGGTAACTCAAAAGCCATAGTGAAAGAGTAAATAAATAATCTATTGGGCCCCTCTGCAACTGAACTCTATCTCAGAGGGAAACACTTGGGTTCAAGTCTCTGCATCACCACCAACCCAAGGGTGACCTCAGGCAAATCACTTTGTCTGAGGAAATAACAGGATTGTTCTAGGGAACCAGGGCACTGGATTAAGAGCAACAGGGAGAAATTCTGGGGCTAATTTGGAGTTTCCTCTTACGTTAAACAAGGAGAGCGATACTTGTTCTGCCTCCGTCCCAGGAGTGTCAAGATGATTGAATGAGGCAACAACAGATGTGAAAGGCTGAGCAAACCACTAAGTGCTAGAAAATCTGTGGGCTGCATATTAAGGATGTAGAGGAGCCGGAGAACCTTTATATGAACTGATGCAAAATGAAGTAAGCAGAAAGATATAATGACTACAATGTCAATAGAACAAAAACAGAAAACAGAATAATGTGTGATTAGAATGATTAAACCTGTCCACAAAGAAGAAATGAGAAAATGCACCTCACTCCTTCTTTGTAGAGATGCGGACTTTGGTTGAAGAATGTTGAATATACTATCAGTCTTCAAAGAAGTATTGGTTGCTGACCTGCTTTTTTTCCTCTTGCATTTAAAATATTTGATATAAGGGGTAGCGCTCTCAGTAGAGGAGCAGGAAGGGATATATTTGGAAATAAAGGTAAAATATAAACAAAAAAGACCAGTAGGAATAAAAAGAAAAGAAAGAAAGAAAGGGTTGCCCCGGGATAGTAAGACTCTGGCCTCCATCCCTGGACATCTACAAGCTGAGGATTTGATAGAAGGAATTCCAGCTGAAGCATAGTTTGGATGCGATACTTTCTGAGGTCCTTTCCAGCTCTGAGTTCCTGGGATGATGTGATTGTCTTGGTCCATTCTGATGTCCTGATATTTCTCTGGTTTCCTGAATTCAATAACCATTGTCATGATCTGGCTCCCTCTGTTTCTGGCCAGCTCAATTGCAAGGAAGACCATTAAAAGTATTCATTTGTGAAGTACTGTGTGCTCTTGCTAAGATTCTCCCCCGTTTATAGTTTTGCAAACACTTGCTGGCCTATAGCCCTTTAAGACCCACTTAGAGACCAATTTCTACAACATTTCTGTTCATAAGATTTGGCTGTCATGCTAATGGACAATTGGATCAATCTGGGTTCCAAGAAGCAACAACTGACCATTCTTAGTGGGCCAACTGTTTCTATCACTGTCTACCACATTCATCAGATGGGATAGAAAATCTCAGCTCCCAATTGTCTCCAGGCTGCTGAAAAAGACGACCCCGAGACAAGTAACTGAAAAGATATTTACAATTTGGCCCATTCGCTTTCCAATTAAAGCCCATGCATTCGTTAATATGCACAGCCAGGAATCTCTCAGCTGAGATAATGTGCTGATAGTTCCATAAAACCCGTCTATGAACAAATAATTTTGCACGAATTTGCAAACAGCACTGGTTTTTAAAATAACCGTCATTTTTCTCAGAGCTTTGGTGCCGATTATGCATTTTCCCCCCTGATTATTTAATGAAGGACTAATTTACCTATTGTTCCTCTGCATTAGGGCTGGCAAACGTGATGGTTCAATTTAGTCTAAAATCCATCCTGGCCCCATTAATTCCTATTTACCAAATGTTTATAAATTGTCTTTCTTCAGTTCTGGGCATTGCATTTTAGGAAAGACATTGACAAGCTGGAGCATGTCCAGGATGGGGAGGGAACTAGAGACTAGACTGTACAAGAATAGAAGATAATAAGGAAGAAACTAGGATGTTTAGCTTGAAGAAAAAGAAACCTTATGGAACTTGAGCTCTGTCTGGAAGTACCTGAAAGGTTGTCATATAGAAGTATTGAATACTTTTGCCCTTACTCCAGAAGGCAGATCTATGATGATTGGATGAAATTTATAGGGAAAGAGATATTGGCACTTTATGAATAACAATGGCTTAACTGGATTCAATTGAACAAATAGCTATTAAGCACCAATTATACACAAAGCACTTTGCTATTTGCTAGGGATTTGCTGTTTAGTCATTCAGTTGTGTCTGACTTTTCATGACCCAGTGGACTATAGTGTCCATGGGTTTTCTTCTCTTTTTCTTTTTCTTTTTTTTCTTTTATTTTGTGGGTCAATGAGGGTTAAGTGACTTGCCCAGAGTCACACAGCTAGTAAGTGTCAAGTATCTGAGGCCAGATCTGAACTCAGGTCCTCCTGAATCCAGGGCCAGTGCTTTATCTACTATGCCACCTAGCTGGCCCTGTCCGTGGGTTTTCTTGGCAAAGATATTAGAGGGGGGCGCAGCTAGGTGGCGCAGTGGAGAAAGCACTGACCCTGGTTTCAGGAGGACCTGAGTTCAGATCTGGCCTCAGACACTTGACACTAGCTGTGTGACTCTGGGCAAGTCACTTAACCTTCATTCACACACACACACACACACACACACACACACACACACACACACACAAAGATATTAGAGTGCTTTGCCATTTTCTTCTCTGGTGGATCAAGACAAACAGAGGATAAGTGACTTGCCTTGGATCACACAGCTAATAAATGTTTGAGGCTATGTTTGAACTCAGGTTTTCCTGATTCTGGGCCCAGGGCTCTATTCACTGAACCACATACATGCCTCCTTTGCTAGGGATACAAAGACCAAACTTTTTTGGGGGGGGGCGGGGCAATGAGGGCCAAGTGACTTGCCCAGGGTCACACAGCTAGTAAGTGTCAAGTGTCTGAGGGCAGATTTGAACTCAGGTCCTCCTGAATCCAGGGCCGGTGCTTTATCTACTGTGCCACCTAGCTGCCCCCAAAGACCAAACATTTTTTAAAAGGATGATATAGTCCCCGACCTCAAGGAACTTACATTCTACTGGTCAGACTTATCTAACAGTAAAATGTTCCTCCTTAGAAAGTAGTGAACTTCTTCTCACTAAGTCTCCTAATGAATGATTACCACCCATATCCTCAACTCATTTAAAAATATAATACAATTACATTGAATATTTACTAAGCATAATTATTTAAGGACAATTTCCTCCATCACCTGGTAGAGCCAGCCTTTTAGAGTAAGGGCAAAATTGAAAACCTCAGAGGACATCCAATCCAACCTGTATCTGAACAATAATGATTTCTCTAATTTTGACAAACAGTTATCTAGACATCTAGCTTCCCCTTGAAAATCTCTAGGAAGGAAACATCCATTGGCTCCCATATATAGCCTTTTCCCTGTTGGATGTTGGACATTAGGAAGTTTGGGGTTTTTTTGTTGTTTTTGTTTTTTTTTACTAATACCAAGATGAAGTTTGTCTCCCTGTAATTTCTACCCATTGATCCCAGTTGTTCCCTCTCTGTCCAGGTTGAACAAAGTACTTGGAAGATTCCAAGTCAGCCTCTCAAACATTTGAAGATCACGGCCATGTCTTTCTCCCTCCATCTAAACACCTTCACCAAGCCTCCTCTTCTCTAGGCTTAACATTCCTGGTTCCTTTAATGGAGCTTCACCTAGCCTGGTCTCCAGGACTTTGCCCTCCCAGTTTGCTCTGCTCCAGTTTGTCAATGTCTTTCTTAAAATGTGACACCCAGACACTATATTCTATCTCAACACAATCTTTGATCAATGCAGAGAGCAATGGGACTATCGCATTCCCCATTCTATTCACACTCTGCTGCACTTAACACAGCCTATGATAGTATTGTGAGAAGGAGAGGTGCCCAGAGGTACCAGAGCTGAACCAGAAAGACCTAGATTTGAGTCTCACCTCTTACAATTCAAAACTATGCCTCAAAAGTCATTTAACTGTGCATATGCTTTGACCCATTGATCCCATTACTGGACCTATACCTCAAGGAGCTAAAAGTAAAAGCAAAAGGACCCTATGTAAAAAATGTTTACAGCAGCTCCTTTTAATAAATAGCAAAAACCTAGAAACTAAGGGGATGCCCATTGATTGGGAAATGCCTGAACTATTAGGGCATGTGAATATAATGTACCCTCAGTGTGCTATAAGAAATGATGAAGGGAGTATTTTCAGGAAAACCTGTTGAAATGATGCAGAGTGAAGTGAATAGAACTAGGAGGAAAATTTATAAATGACAACAAAATTAAATAGAAAAACAACTTTCTAGGTCATTGCAACCGATCAATGCACTGACCAACCATGATTACAGAGGACCAGAGTTGAAGCATGCTACCCAACCTGCTCACAGAGAGGTGATGGACTCAGGGAGTTGAATGAGAACTATTTTTGGACTTGGCCAATGCAGGAATTTGTTTTGCTTGACTATGTGTATGTGTTGTGAAAATTTGCTTTTTTATTTTAAAGTGTTCATTGGGGGAGGGGAGAGAGAAAATAAATGTCACTCAGAAAAAAAACCCAAGAAAATTAAATTGAGAAAAGAGCATATTGTCTGCATTGTCTGCATTGTTTTTGTCAAGGAGAGAGATGTCTGCAGTGTTGTTTCCCCTGAATAGCCTGGTGTATTGAGGGCTTCTAATATCTGGTGTGACTAAGATTCCTCAATTCACTGTATAATGTTTGCTCTGTTCCAGGCTGACAATGTCCTTCTTAAATATGACACCTAGAACTGGACGTAATATTCCAGCTATGGCCTGATCAAGGCAGAGGACAATGGAATTATTCCCTTCCTTGTTCTCTCCATTATGTCCCCTAATACCTGCAATTATGGGGGCTCCTTCATGAGCAGCATGACAGAGGCTGTCTAGTACCAAGCTGAGTGCTGAACATAACTGGAAGTTAGCCCAGATAAAGAAGAAAGTGCCAGGATCAGTCTCCACCTTCCTTTCCTTGTTCTATAATCTATCAGAGAAAGAAAACGAAATCCTGAAGGGTCTGACAGGATGGCTAAGATAAGGATAGAGCTTCCATTTCCTCATTTTTGGTGCTTATTTCAAAGTCAGCAGTGCCACGGAGAAGGAACAGGCTCTTCTGCTTGCCCTATTTCTGAGAGGATTCCTTTCTGCTTATTCTCCCAGGCTGATTAAGCCTTTGTACTGGGCTCCTAGGTTTCTTTATCCATGTGATGCTCTCATAGCTTGTAGGAAATGAAATGTGGATCTGGAAGGCAGAAGATACGATGATGGGCCTCACCTTGGTCCCCTCTCTCTTCTTGTCTTTGGCACAAGTCATCCCGTCTGTCTCAGCTTCAGTTTACACTTCTGTAAAATGGGGATATTAATGTCCCATTAGTCTGGGAAGAACAGTGTTCTGTCAGTCAGAGAAACTGGCTCTAAGTCCCGGCTCTTATTACTTGGGCTGCCCTGGATGAATCAGGGATCCCCTCTTGGAACCTCAGTTTCTTCAGTGGTCAATTGGGGCTAACCCTATTTGTGTTCTCTAGCCTCCAGGGTTGTAATGAAGACAATTTTTTGTAAACCATCATCAAACAGTAGGGAAACAGGAGCTGTCGTTATTAGTATTTGTCACTGGATCCAATGCTCAGACCCTGGCTGACTCCATCAATCACCTCCAAATTTCCAAATGTCCATACCTGCTTGATGAGCTGTTCTTGGACTCAGGTAGCTTTAATCTAACCTGGTGGGTAATGATGCTGCCTATTGCTCAGAAGTAGGAATTCTGGGTTGTGGGCCAGATTTGACAAACTCCATTTCACTGGTGGGACCTTTTAGGTATTTTCAAGCATAAAACACAAAATGGCAGAACTGGGAGGGATCTTAGAACATAGAATGTTAGAGCTAGAAAGGATCTTAAAGACAGGACATGGAATGTCAGGGCAGAAAGGAACTTTATTTTAATTTTTTAAAAACATATTTCTGCATTAGTCAGGTTGTGAAAGAAGAGTCAGAACAAAAGGAAAAAACCTCAAAACAACAACAACAACAACAACCAACCCCAAAGTAGAAACAGAATGGTTCAATCAGCATTCAAAATCCACAGTTCTTTTTTCTGTATGTGGAGAACATTTTCCATCATGATTTCTTTGGAATTGTCCTGGGTCATTGCACTGCTGAGAAGAGCCAAGTCTATCACAGCTGATCATTACACACTGTTGCTGTTACTGTGTACAGTGTTCTACTGGTTCTGCTCACTTCACTCAGCAACAGTTCACTTAAGTCAGAAAGGAACTTTATTATAGAATATAACATGACAGCTGGAATAGGTCTTCTTCTTCTTCTTCTTCTTCTTCTTCTTCTTCTTCTTCTTCTTCTTCTTCTTCTTCTTCTTTTTGGAGGGCAATGAGGATTAAGTAACTTGCCCAGGGTCCCACAGCTAGTAAGTGTCAAATGTCTGAGGCCAGATTTGAACTTAGGTCCTCCTGAATCCAGGGCCGGTGTTTATCTACTGCACCACCTCACTGCCGCTGGAATGGGTCTTCTAACATAAAACACAGAATCAAAGGGAACATAGAATGTTAGAGCTAGAAGGGACCTTATAATATAGTATGTCAGATATGAGTTGGAGGTGGGGCCTTAGAACTCAAAACAAAGAAGTCCAGCTAGAAAGAACCTTAGTTTATTCCTCTCCCCATTTTTTAGATGGGAAAACTGAGGTCCAGAGAAGGAAAGCAACTTGGCTATGGTCACACAGTAAGTCCTTGGTCTAGAATGTGATTTCCAACCCACGGCTCTTTCTACCATGCCACACTGCCTCCCCACTCTGGACCAGGAGAGGTGAGGAGGCGAGGAGGATGGGCTAGTTAAAAATATTTATGGGCTTGTAGATTCCTTCTACTCATCTTCAAGGCTGTCTTAATCCTGTGATGGACGAGGTATATTATGCTATCAATTGTGGGCCTGACCCATCACTAACCGCCTAGCAGGCAAAGCCCTCTCTTGGGAGGGGAACTCGCCCATGTGTAATTGTAATGGTATTATCATTATGGGAGCCCTTTAAAGCAGTCTAGGTATAAACTCTTCAAAATCAGTGGTTATAATAGAAACATTTACATTCGCTCATAACTCTACAGGCAATGCGCCATGGTAATCCCATTCTGTTTTATGCTCCTGACGTATTAAATAATATATCCCATATCTCTTTGGCTTCCCTCCCCCCTAGCCCCGTGTGTTTTTCTCAGGTCGCTGTACACACTTTGCATCCTTTCAATGACAAACACAGAGCAAGGAGCTCTAATAAATTATTCCTTCAATGAATCGTTTTTTTTTTTCCTTGAGCCTACATCTTAGTGATACGGAAGAGTTAATCATTCTCTTTTAAAGCCCCACCTCCGCCTGCTAAAAAGCTGGATTTTTGTCTTCTATTGGGGCTGCTTTTAATCCATAGGAAGTCAATTTTCCACTCATATATTAGTTTATTTTATATTTTCAAATGGATTCTACTATACATTGATTTCCTGTTGTGTGTATTGTGTCCTGAGCTAGGATTATACGTTTAGTAGAAGTGGATATTCCTGGCATAGAAAGGTGACTCCGGCTCCATAGGGCCCTTATCTTCAAAAGGGAGAGTCCAATTTTATTGAAACAGCTAAAATCCCACTTAATTGAATTTTTTTTTCTAAGATGTACAAGCTTAGAGACTTTGGGTTTCCAATTCAACTGCAGCTCCGTGGTGTTTAAATTTCCAAACCCATAAAGACCTTTATGAAAAAGACCTTACAAATATTGTATTTCTGATATGGTGAATTACTGGAGAAGCCCAGGCTAAGAACCAGCAAAATATCAATACTTTGTAGAACATCTTTTGATCGCGCCGGCTTTTCATGGCCTGTTTAACACATTCCTAGGGAAAAAGGCGTCTGTTAGAACCTCCACTCAACAATGTCAGGGCCTGAAAGGGCTGCCCGCTCTCGGGGAATACAATTGGGCTGGCTCACCAGTATGTAAAGGAGACACAAGGAGGGAGCCAGGACAGTTTGAAAACGTCTCTGCCATTGTTGTTATTTTAGTTTCTTGGGGATGGGGTGGTAAGTGGCAGGGGGAGAAAGAAGAATCCTTCTAATGCTCTGTGGATTTATAGGATTTAAAGCTTTAAGGGACCTTAGGAGTTGTCTAGTTCAGTGGTAGACTGGTAAACATTTAACATCCAGCTCTCCAAAAAAAAAAAAAAAGCATACAGAACAAATTCATGTTTAATCTGCATTATTCACATCTTCTTCATCGCTTTAGTTTGTCTAGACAATCCACAAAACAGCAAATTGAGTCCCGATTTATAGAGTTTGCAGATTTTCGAGGTGTAAATGCTCACAATGAAAATTTAACAATTGGCACTCATGAGCCAGTTTGAGCTGGCACACCCTTGATCTGGTCCAACCTCTCATTTTACAGATGGAGAAACAGGCACAGAGAGGTAAAGATGACTTATCCAAAGTCACTCTGATAATAAAAAATCTACATAGGATTCCAATCCAATTCTTCTTAACTTTAAATCCAGGGCTCCTCTCTGTAGACGTAGCATTTCAAGCACTGCTTGCTATAACAGACACAGGACCAGATTTTGGGTGTGAGGATGCATGTCCAAATCCTGGATGACCTTGTTTAAATCATATCCCTTCTTTGGGGTTCACTTTCCTCATTTGTAAAGTTTGGGTGTTTGAATAGATGGTTTTTATTTTTTTCAAGTTTAAAATCATGTGGTTCCTACTTTTCTATGGTTGGAATTAATAAGCACTTGAACTGGTGGGCCCCTCTTCCTTTCAAAGATATCTGAGCCAGAAGAACTCTGCTAGGAAGTACTAGGTTCTTGGTCATTCTTAGTATTTGCTTTCTGGTTGTTATCTCAGAGAACCATCTGGCTGAGTTGCAACCGAAGTAATCCCAAGTCTGTGATTCTGTATTCTGTCTACTGTCGGGCATAGACTGTAACTCAGCCACCTCCAAGAGGCCTTCAAATCATTAGAGTAAGCATCTATTAAGTGTTGACCAGGTACTGGGCTGTGGGCCAGGTGCTAGGAAGACAAAGGGAGATGGGACCTGTTCTCAAGGAGCTTGCAATAAACTGGTCTAATTAGAGGAGAGCCTCTTAGGGCTAATCTTTCTAGGACCACCTCAACTATTATCCCATATGGATAGCAGCCAATATCCAAAAAGGTCTTGATAGAGGTGTCAAACACACCGGCCCAAGCCAGGTTAAAATATAATTGGGAAATAGTTACCCACATAAACAGAAATACAACAGGATATAGATAATGTTACTATGTGGTTTTCTAAGGCAACATGAGCTCCCTGGGATCTTGATGTATGGTTTAGTGGCCAACATTTCTGTTTGAGTTTGGTGCCACTGGTCTAGAGCAGTAGGATGATTCTAAAAAGATGGAACTGGATAGGGATAAATGTAAAGTCTCAAACTTAGGCCAAGAAAAGCCAACTCCATTAAGTACAATATGAAGAAGACTTTATTATGTAAATTGGTCTGTCTGAAAAAGATTTAGGGATTTTCATGGACTGCAAGCTTGACATTAGTTAGCAGTATGATGTGGCATCCAAAGAAGCATAGCTTCTAGGGAAAAAAAAGATGATAATTTTTTTTTGGAGGGGTGGGCATGGGGAGGCAGAAGGATCCTTTTTAAATATATGATTTAAACAAATGTTAACACTTGTTTTTCAAAATTTTGAGTTCCAAATTCTCTCCATCCCTCCCTCTCCCCACCCCCCATTGAAAAGGCAAGCAATTTGATATAGCTTATACATGTTCGGTCATGCAATGCCTATATCTATATGTCATTTTGTGAAAGAAAACACAGACCAAAAATCCCCAAGAAAAATAAAGTTAAAAAATATGTTTCAATATGTATTCAGAGTCTATCAGTTCTTTCACTGGAGATAGATAGTATTTTTCATCATAAGTCCTTTGGGGGCAGCTAGGTGGCACAATAGATAAAGTACCAGCTCTGGATTCAGGAGGACCTGAGTTCAAATCCAGCCTCAGACACTTGACACTAGCTGTGTGACCCTGGGCAAGTCATTTAACCCCAATTGCCACACACACACACACACACACACACACAAATAAGTCTTTTGGAATTGTTTTGGATTATTATGTTGCTGAGAATAGCTAAATCATTCACACTTGATCATTCGGACAATGTTGCTGTTATTGTGTACAGTGTTCCCTTGGTTTTGCTCACTTTGCTCTGTATCAGTTCATGAAAGTCTTTCCAGGTTTTTCTGAAAGCCTCCTGCTCAGAATTTCTTATAGCACAATAGTATTCCATCACAATCATATACCACAACTTGTTTAGGCATTCCCCAATGGTTGGGGAATCCCCTCAATGTCCAATTTTTGCCACAAAAAGACCTTGTTTTGATGATTACCATTTTGTAATACTATTTGATATTGGTATATAGCTAGATCACCTCCCTTCACATTTTGTATCTATTCCCTTGATATTCTTGACCTTTTTCCTTCTGGATGAATTTTGTTATTATTTTTTCTAGCTCTATAAAATAATTTTTGGTAGCTTGATTGGTATGGCACTGAATAAGTAAACTAATTTAGGTATAATTGTTATTTTTATTATATTGCTTCAGCCTACACACGAGTAATCACTATTTTTCCAGTTGTTAAATCTGACTTTATTTGTGTGAAAAGCAGAAGAATCCTTCTAATGGTCTTCGGGGTCATAGGATTTAGGACTTGAAGAAACCTCAGGAATCATCTAGTTCAGTGGTGTGCTATGTTGGTCCACCAGCAACTAGAAAAACATATTCAATACTGGGCAACACAGGTTAAGAAGGGTATTGATGAGCTTATGAGTGTCCAGAGGTGGTTAAAAAGGATGCCCTTGAGTTCATGTCATATTAAGAAGTGTTGAAGACAATCAGGATGATAGGCTAGAGAAGAGAAAACTCTGGAAGGAGCATGATAGCTGTCTTTAGGTTTTTCTCACAAGGAATACCATCTTCTTTCTCTCGTCCATTCTCCCAGATGTCCTTCTCTGTAAGATGAAGAGATTGGACTGGTAGTCTTTAAAATCTCTTTCAGTTCACATCTATGTTCTATGAGTGTAAGACTTTTTGTACCTTCATCATTCACAAAGAAATGTTGATTGATTGAGTAATTGATTGAAAGTCAAACAAACAAGAGAAGAAGCAGCCTGAATGCAAAGGGATCTATATAGTATTTAAATCTCTTTAGCATCTGGCTCTAGCCAGCCTTTCCTGTTTACTATACATTGTTCTCTTCTACAAATTATCCTTTAGCCACACTGGCCCCTTACTGTTCTCTATATCCAATATTCATCTCCCATCTCCATGGTTTTGTAAGGTTATGCCCCCTCCCCAGCCTAGAATGCTCTCCCTCTTTAGCTCCATGTCCCAGAATCCCTAACTTCTTTAAAGGGACAGATCAAATGCCACTTCCTGTGGGAGGCTTTCCCTGAATCGTTAGTGTCTTTCTTCATATATTACTTAATATGTATTCAGTTGTCTGTGTAAATGTTGCTTCACTGATGAATGTAAGCTTTTCAAAGGCAGGGGATATTTCATTACTGTTTTTGTATCTTCAATATCCAGCACAGTGTTTGGTACATTATTTAGATTCATTAGTTAATTAATTAGTTTCAAGCTTAGCAATAAAATACTACTGGAGATAGTAACTAAGATTTTTAAAAAATAGCCCCTAACTTAAGACTGGGGAGCAACAAGTTCTTAGTTTGGGTCCCTTAAATGGAGTTCTAGCTCTATATTATCAACTAACCAATAGCTGATTGACATTCTCTTGAGGCAACAGCCTTCAATTCAAGGACACCAAACAAGAAGTCATTAACAAGCGCTCATTTCATGGACCAGATCCTCATGCCAAGATTAGCTTTGGAAGACACATACCAAAAGGCTGTTTACTACTATACTAGTAAGCAAATACTTTTCTAGGGGAGGAAGGTTAAAAATCTGTGTCAGGTCACTTCAACCCACTATTTTATCACATAAAGAAAGGCGGGGGATGAAGTTTGTTTTGGGATAGAACATTTGTCTGCTTTACTATACTTACTAACTGGGAAACTTTGGGTAAGTTACTTAATTTTTCTGGGCCTCAACTGTAAAATAAGGGAGTTCAACTGGATGATTCCTAAGTTCCCTTCCTGTTTTAGAGTATTCTAGAGTCCTGGACAAAAGCTCCAAAGATGTTTCACAGACTTGGGAATGCATCCATTTCAGAAATGAAATATCAAGTTCCACTTCCTCTAAGAAGTATTCTCCAGCTACCCTAACCCATGAAAATCTCTGAGATCTCAGACACTCACAATTAAGATGTCTCTACTCTTCATTCCAGTCCTCACACACTTCCTGCTCTGGGAAAGAAAAGGTAATTTTTTGGTTGAAGTAAAACAGTTTTAATACTGGGTTCAATTGGCACCTATAGTTGGAAGAAATTACTCATATGGTTTTCATGTTATAATTATGTTTGTATTTGCAAAAGCCTCCAAAGGTAAAAATCAGCAAAATTTGGCAACTGACTGGATGTGGGGAGTGAACGAGGGCGAAGAGTTGAAGATAACTCCAGGATTATGAAATTATACACCTGGAAGAATGGAGGTACAATAGACAGAAACAGGAGAGTTCAGAAGATGGGTAGGTTTGGCAAAAAACCAAATACTTTTTTTTTTTTAGTGAGGCAGTTGGGGTTAAGTGACTTGCCCAGGGTCACACAGCTAGTAAGTGTTAAGTGTCTGAGGCTGGATTTGAACTCAGGTACTCCTGACTCCAGGGCCGGTGCTCTATTCACTGTGCCATCTAGCTGCCCCTACCAAATACTTTTTTGACAATTGAGTTTGAGGTGCCTATAGGATATCCAATTGGAAATACTCAACAGGCAGTTGATGATGAGGGATTGGAGCCCAGGAGAGAGATTGGAGCTGGATATATAGATCTGGGAATTAGCAACATACAAATAATAATGTAACCCAAGGGAGCTGGTGAGACAAATGAGAGGGAGGGGTTTGAGAAAGTTGAGGAGAGAGCTCAGGAGAGAGAGAGCTCTTGGGTACATCCAAAGGGATAGAAGGGGACAGGACAATGATCTCAATCCAACAAAAAAAAAAAAACTGAAAAGAAACAGCCAGACATTTAGGAGGAGAATGAGAAAAGAAGTGCCATGAAAAATAAAAAAAGACATTATTCAAGAGAGGGTGGTCAGCAATGTCAAATGCTTTAAAGAGGTCAAGAAGGATGAGGATTGAGAAAAGACCATTACATTTGGCAACTGAGAGATCATTGGTAACTTTGGCGACAGCAATTTCAGTTAAGTGATGAGGTTAGAAAACAGATTGCAAGAGACTGAGAAATAAGGGAGAAAAGAGAGAGTGAAGCCAGCAACTCCAGATAGCTCAAAAGGGAGGAGAGATATAAAGGACAATGTGTTGGTAAGAGTCAAGTGAAGGTTTTTCAGTTTATGAGGTAGATAGAACTGGGTTTAATTGCCAGAGGCATGGAAGGAGTCAGTATATATGGAGAGATTTAAGTTAAATGGAGGGGTGTGTGTGTGTGTGTGTGTGTGTGTGTGTGTGTGTGTGTGTGTGTGTGTGTGTGTGAATAATTGTGGGGAGGATTTGCTAGAGAATTTGGGAAGAGAGAGGATCAAGGGTACAAGTAGAGGGGCTGGCCCTGGCAAAGAGAAAGGCCACCTCTTCATCAGAGACTGGAGCAGAAGAGAAAATGAGCAGGGTGATGTCAAGAGGTTACAAATTATGGGAAGAGAGGCAAGTGGGAACTATTTTCTCAATAGATATTAAGTGATCTCTTTGTGAGAGAGGAAGAGGGAGAAGGAGAAGGAGGGGGAGAGGGAGAGGGAGAGGAAGTGGTTGTGTGGGAAGCTCAAGGAGAACAAAGAAATTTGGGTAAAGAGTCAGTTAAGGAAGGTGACACAGTGAATAGAGACTCATCTTCCAGAGTTCAAATTCAACCTCAGATGTTTATTAGTTATGTGACCCCTGGGCAAGTCGTTCAACCCTGTTTGCCTCAGTTCCTCATCTGTAAAATGAGCTAGAGAAGGAAATGGCAAATCACTCTAGTATCTTTGCCAAGGAAACCGCAAAATGGGGTCATGAAGAGTCAGACATGACTGAAAAAGTCTGAACCAGAACAAAGAAGGATTACTTTTTTGGCAGTGAGGGCTTAGTTGAGAGTAGATAACATAAATTTGTAGCAGACCTAACCAAATATAGCTGCATAACTTTCTCCAACTCTGTTGAGCAGCATGAGATTGGGAGCAAAAGAAGCACATAACAGGAAATCATTCAGGATTTGGGTTTCATGAGACATGAACAGTGATAGGATGAGGGAGGGAGGGATTGAAGAATAGATGACAATGCAAAGTTGAATTGGATGATTTGAGGTTCAAGATTAGGAAGAAAATAGGGAGGATGACCTAGGAAGAAACTAAGCAGTGTGGGGATTGATGTTTGCAATAAAAATGAAAACTATGTTTAGGAGGCATGGGAAGAGGTGGAATGAGAGGAGGAGGGGAATGATAGTAGAGAATTTCAGATTTTGATCCTGGAAATGGAGTGTTTGTTTCCTTTAGGTCTCAATTCAAATCCAACTTCTGCAGGGTACCTTTCTTCAGATTATTTTTTTTCTTCAGATTATCTTAATCTACTCTGTAGAAATCTTCTATGTACCTAGTTATTTACCATTAATCTCCTCCATTAGAATGTATTCCCTTTGAGGGTAGGGGTTTTATGTATGTATGTATGTGTATATATGTACATATATACACAATGTTTGTTCTGTTTTTTGCCTTTATATCCCCAGTGTTTGGTACATTTCCTGGCATATAATAAGCACTTAATAAGTGTTTATTGACTGACGGATTAATGGTGAAATTAAGGGTATGATGGTCCCTGTCAGTGGTAGAGGAATAGTGAAGGCATAGGTAATGAGAATTGAGGATGTTGATGAACTAGTAGGTCAGCATGTTTGAGGCCACATCAATATGCATGTTGAAGTATAATGAGAGAAGTTAGGGTGGAGAGAATGTGGTCTTTGATTCAGAGACTAAAAGAAAGGAAAATATCTGGGGGCTGAGAGATACTAGAAGGGAGAATGTCCTGGGGCTTCTAGATACCTGCAGTAAGAACCTGGATAGATTGATGTATATGGTTGGTGTGAACCCATGATGACCCCAGGTTGCATTATGTCTGTGAAACATATAAGAATACCAATTTATTCATTTCCTAACTAACCCTAATCAATATCATTTCTGAGATTAGGTACTTACTCTATTCATCAGACTTCCTTTTGAAGGACTGCTAGCTGTTTTCAAAAATCAAATGTGCAAGAGTGAAGATCCTTTGCTACTGGTTCTGAATGGTGTTCCCAAAGAGGAGTTCATATGAGGAAAACCACGTTGTGGTGGGGTTGGGGTGAGACTTTGGTAGGGACAAACAACACTCTGGTAGGTATATGAGATCCAGTTTCTTTGTTAGAAAAACACATCTCTTCCTTTTGTAATTGTGCCTTGTACCAACAGTCAGTCTGTAAAACTCTCTGTAGCCCAAAGCAAGGCAAGGTGTAAGCCTTCTCACCAACACAACCTTCCATCTTCCAAGAGCAGATCTTTGGATTTTTTCCACTCTGATCCACCCTGAGAAGATCATCACAGGGTAGTAAAAAGCTTACTGATTTGAGACTCTTCTCTACCTGTGTGACTTTGGACAAGTCACTTACATGTCTGAGTCCTGGTCTTTTCTCTGAAAATAAGAGGGTTGGAGCAGATCTTGAAGGTCCCTACCACCCCTGAATGCCTCCACCAAGATAGATGTCAGGGGCATTAAGAGAGAGCCACTTAAAAAAAAAGAGAGAGAGAGCCACTTGGCACCATTTCCCATGGCCCCGTAGGAACAGAGAGGCCTGCATCCCTGACTCTACATCATCCTTGTGCCCAAGACACACCCACTGCCTCTCTCCTCCACAGCAGGCAGGATATTTAATTTCTTTGTGTCTCAATTTAATCATCTGTGAAATCAGCATACTAATGCTGCCGAGTGCACAGCCCCTCTCTAGAAGGCCTTCAGACCTCTTAATTGCCTTTCTTACACCCAGGCAGCCCCACTCAGGTGGGTTTGGGGCCTGAGTGAGCATCTCATTTTCTAGTGGAAGGAAATGAGGCCTGGGGAGCTGAGTTTGCTGACCCAAGGTCATGCTGCAAGAAGAAGGGGCAGCTTGACTGATTCACTGTGTGACCTTGGAGGGGGAAGAACACAGGCCTGGACATTTGGGCCTCAGGGAATCCTCTTTGTTCCCTGGGTTCAGCTCAGCCACATTCTATCCCTGATCCCTTTCACCTTTCTTCTGCCTCTGGCACTGTCTCTTAGTGGCCATTTCTAGAAACAACTCTCCACTTTTCCTTCTTTACCGGGCCTCCTTGTGGGCCAGATCACTCAAGAGAGTTTGTAAGGGCTTATTCACAAGGGAAAAGAGCTAGTACAGACTCAGAAATACGCTCAGGAGAGGTTATCAAACATATGCAACAAGAAAACTCCTGGGAAGCACCAGGGTACGGTGGAAAGAACACTGACTATGAACTCAGACAACCTGGGTTCATATCCTACCTTCCTCTGACACTCATCTGTGTGACCTTGAGCAAATCATCTATTTCTCTTAGCCTCAGTCTCTTTATCTGTAAAATGGGAGACAACAGGGTTGGATGAGATGAACTTTTAGGTTCCTTCAAGTCCTGGATCTATGTGGCTAAAGCTAAGGGCCCCTGAGCTTTCACACCTTATAATAGGACTTAGCATGGGAAGGAATATTACGCATGAGGCTGGGGAGTGTGGGCCCCTGAGGGGTATGTGGATAGATTTCAAAACCATTTCCTTCAATTATTTAAAAACCCTCATTTGAGAAGAGGACCATAGACTTCACCAGATGACCCACAAGGGATTACAGACTGGCCGAGAGCAAATAGGGAAGCAGGAATCTCAAACTCAAGCTCCCCAGGCCAAGCTTGCATGTGATCCCAGTCTGCTCTATGTAGGGCCAAGGCCCCTTCCCAATGAAGATGACCACATCACTATCCGGAGAGTCTCCCCACAGTCTTGAGACTCCCTCACTTGGGCCCGAGGTCATTCATCTGTCCTACTGTCTCCATCTCAGACTCAGTCAGCAAACTTTCTGGTGACCAGGCTAGCTTGTGGTTAATTCCCTTCCCAGTTCTTCATACTATTGTGTATTCTATCATTATCTCCTCTCCCTCTGTTGAAGTGAGGTGAAAGGATAATGTCACATTTATAACCACTTTGAAGTTTGCCAGACACTTTACCCACATTATCTCATCTGATTCTTACAACTGTGGGATGTGGATGGTATGATTATGTCCATTCTACAGTTTAGGAAACTGAGGTTCCAATATGTTGAATACCTTGGTCACATGGCTAGTGTTAGAGGTAGGATTCAGATTCAGGTCCTCCTGATGCCAAGTCCAGCACTCTATCCATGGGGCCACATAATCATAGTGCCATTAAACAGGCAAGTTAATTAATCAACAAGCATTTATTAAGGAGCTACCATGTTCCATACACATGGTGGCTGTAAGAGGGCTGCTCTATATAACCAGTGAGGAACTTTGGAAGTAAGCAAAAGGTACCACATACATTTGGAAGATGATGATGGAAAAAGATGAGCCGGTCAGGTGGCAAGGGTGAGGTATGGCAGGTAAACAATGGACCCTCCATTGATCTCTTGGTCATTTCAGGAGACGATGAGGAAAGCTCCCAGCATATTCATGGACTCATCATAGTGATCCCAGACAAGAGTCATGAAGGATGGGTGCACATGAATCGGTTACCCTCTTCATCAATGGAGGAAAGTTCTAAATAAATCAACAGGATCTCAGGCCCATTTGGGAATAGGGATACTGTGAAGTGAATCACCCCTAGTTTTCATAAAAGACAACCCTTTGCTTCTTCTACTTCAGGTCATGAGATCCTAAATTTGGAACCAGAAGTGACCTTAGATGTAGCTCATAACTTCCTAACCATCAGATTGGCCTCAATCTAATTAACGGGTAATTAACACATAGAGTCTTTGCGGTATTGGAGAGTTGTATGGAAGAGCATTTGGTAGACCCTGAAGTGCTATGTCCTTGGGAACTATTATTATTACAGATTAAGAAACTGATGAGTAGACAAGTTAAGTGACTTGCTCATGGTCACATAGAAAATGGCAGAGTTGGAATTTTCACCCAATTCCCCTGCTGGCTGGCACAGTGGATAGAATGCCAGAGCTAGAGTCAGGAAGACCTGAGTTCAAATCTGGACTCAGACACTAGTTGTATGACCCTGAGCAAGTCACTTAACCCTTTTTGTCTCAGTTTCATCATCTGTAAAATGAGCTGGAGAAGGAAATGCCAAACCACTCCAGGATCTCTGCCAAGAAAACTCCCAATGGGGTTATGAAGAGTTTGACATGACTGAAATTACTTGACAACAACCCCTGACTCTAATCTCAGGCTCTCCACTATACCATGATGCCTCCCAAATTTACATCTTTGGGTTTCCATTTTCTCGTTGACAAAATTAGAGTTGGAATCTGTTCTTATTTTAGGAAAATTGAATGATAGAATGCAAAGGGCCCAGATTTGAAGTCCAACCTCCTGGGTTTAAATATCTGTTCTGCTACTTATTTGTCCTGGCCTTGGGCAAACCATAGATTCTCAGAGAGGGAAGGGACCATAGATAATCCCTTCTTATTCAAGTCTTATTTAGTCTAACTTGTCCCAGAGAAGAAGTACCTTCTCTGTTCCTGACAAGTAGTTATCTAACTTCTGTCTGAACTCCTCCAGTGAGGAAGGGGGAAACTCACTACTTTCCGAGGCATATCTGAGGAAGTTCTTAGTTAAACAGCCCAAATTTGCCCTCTACAACTCCCCCTGCCCAGTGGCTTCAACTCCTCTCTTTTGGAACCTATGAGAACAAATCTAATCCCTCTTTCTCTGTGACAGCCTTGGGATAGAGTGGTACAGTGGAAAGAGCATTCCTAATTGTATAGGTGGGGCAGCTAGGTAGCTCAGTGGATAGAGCACCAGGCCTGGAGTCAGGAAGATTCATTTTTCTGAGTTCAAATCTGGCCTTAAATCCTTACCAGCTGTGTGACCCTGGGCAAGTCACTTCACCCTGTTTGCCTCAGTTTCCTCATCTGTAAAGTGATCTGGAGAAGGAAATGGAAAACTACTCCAGTATCTCTGCCAAGAAAACCCCAAATGGGGTCACAGTCAGACATGACTGAACAACAACACATTTTATAGGTCATAAGACTATAGATTTAGAGCTGTTCCACCCCCTTCATTTTACAGATGAGAAAACTGAGGTAATGCCTGTCACACAGACATGCCTGGGACTCAAATCCAGGGCCTCTGACTCCAAGTGCAACAGTCTTTTGACTCATGTTGCCCTCCCCAGGCTCATTTAGGACTATTATTGCCATTGCTGTCATTGCTTGTTACACAAAGTGTTGTGATAGAAATGTTCATGGGTCAGGAGTCAAGAGACCTGGTTTTAGGACTTGCTCGGTCAATACTTGCTTCAACAATCCAATTCAAAGAGTATTCATTAAGCACTTTTATGAAGAGAGGGAGTAGGGTGGAGAGGAAAGAGATCCAGCCTTGACATGGAGAAGACTTTAAGGGTCAAGTCCTGCCCCTGAAATATTAGCTTTGTGGCTGTGGGCAAGTCACTTAATCTCTTTTTGCCTGGTCACCATTGACAACTGTTAAAGACTCTAAGTTATAGAGAAGTTGCTAATTTACATTACAGAAGATGCGTCCATACTAGGAATTCCCTGTACCAATGAAATCATATATTTGTACAATAACCACCACAAAAATGCGCTAGGCAGGTGCTGAATATACACATACAAAACAAGGAATGGTCCCTGTCCTCAAGAAACTCTGGGCCTCGGTTTCCCCATCTATCCAATGAGGGGAATTGACTAGATCAGATTTCCCACAGGGCCACATATTGACATAGAAAACCACAAGCTAATATTATGCATGTTGTATTTTTATTTATTTTGATTAAACCTTCTCCAATTACATTTTAATTTGATTTTGCTGCTGGCCCAGGGTCATGAGTCTGACACCTTTGGGCTAGATAGTCTATAAGTTTACCTTCAGCTCTGATATCCCTTGAGTCTATGAGTCTAATCAGGTTTATTATGGATGTATGATCTGGTGGAAAGAGTCCTAGACAAGGAGGAAAGAGTTTTAAAGAATAAGATCATTGATTTCCAGAGCTTCAAGGGACCTCAGAGTCCATCTTGTCCAGACTCTTTTCGCGTGACAAATGAGGAAACTGAGTCCCAGGGAGGCTTTTTGAAACCTTGCTTGAGCAACTGATTTACTGTGTGACCTTGCGCAAGTCATGTGACTCCTCTGCGCTTCCCTCCCCCTCCCCCCCCATGCTTTTTCAAACGTGGTGGTGGCGTTTAGAATAGACTGTATCTCAGGCCCCTTTCAACTCTTAACAAAATAACTCTAAAACACTTATGGTTTCTCGAAGGACATACCCAGCCTGGCCATTCAGCTCAGTCGGGGTGCATCTCCCTCCTGACCACCTTGCCCCCTGTGTAGTAACTCCACATACGGATGTCTGGCCACTGTGGCAGCCCCTGTCTCTGTTTTCCTCCGGGTTAGGGAGGGGGATCCAGTTCTCTCGGCGAATGCTTCCCCCTTTAATAAAAGCCCTCCCAGCTGCGCCGAGGAATGTGATTTAAGTGCGGTACAGACAGCTATGATTCAACAACTCAGTTCTGCTCCAGCACTGACCGTTATCTGAGGCCTCTTCATGCACAGTTGCACAAACGACACTTTAATGGCTGCCCGTAAAGGCTCGTTATTTTGTATCTCTATCCAACGAAAATACCTAATGGTGATAAGGCAAGGAGGAAACAAAGCAATTGTTCAGATCTCCAGGCGCGGTGGAGGTACTTAGCACCTGCCCAGAGCCCCCCATTAATTATGTCTTCAGCCCATTGGAGCCCTCCAAAATGATTCTGAAAAATCAGCAGCTACACTAAGATGTTGTGTTAACAGGGGACTCGGGAGCAGAAAACGCACATCAGCCCAAAGCGACAGCTCCTTCCCCCTCAGGGAGCCTGTCTAAATGGGTGAGGGATCTGCCCTGTTGTTCCTCCAGATCTCCAGGACTGAGCACCCATAGCTGGGAGGGCAAAGAGATGGAGAAAAGGGGAAGGAAAGATAAAGGGGACCCTAGACAATTACTTGGGAAGTTGTTGGAGGACCATAGGAACCCTAGATTGGAAGGGTGGCTGAAGCATTTTTATCATTTTCACAGGTGAGGACATTGAAGCCCAAAGCAGGAAGAGGATAGTAGAGTCAATCATCAATTTAGAGCTGGAAAGGGACCTCAGAGGTAGGTCCCACCCTTTGCCCAAGGGTCACATAGGCAGGAAGTGTCAAAGTTAGAACTTGAACCTAGGGTTTGAAGTCCAGGGAAGCTGAGCATAAATGAAAAGAGAGAGGAGACTCTGGGTGGCTCCTTTCAGTAACCTCTTGGATACAGTGCAGGCTAGATAAGTAAGGGACTTCTGTAGATATGAGAGGCTATCCAATCATAGGCTCATGGGTTTAGAGGAAGAAGGAACTTTAAAGATCACTGGGATCGGGACAGCTAGGTGGCGCAGTGGATAGAGCATCAGCCCTGGAGTCAGGAATACCTGAGTTCAAATCCGGCCTCAGACACTTAACACTTACTAGCTGTGTAACCCTGGGGAAGTCATTTAACCCCAATTAATTGCCTCATTAAAAAAAAAAAAAAGATCATTGGGTTCAAGCTCCTTATTTTATACAGAAGGGAAAACTGAGGTCCAGCTAGGTTAGTTGATGTCACCTGAGGTCACACAAAGAACAAAAATAGAAATGGATTTGAACCCACATAGTGTCAAGACCAGTGTTCTTTCCAATGCTTCTCTTAAAAAAGTCTTGTATCTATAGTACCCTTAGGTTTCTGTATGACTTGGATGCTCTGGATTCAAACCTAGTATTCTTTCTATTGAATCACACCAATCCACTGATCTATGTGCATTCAAATAACCAGGGACTTTGAGGGAATCAGTTATTCACCAATTTCCTCATATACAAAATAGAGATAATAATTCCCATCCTACCTTCCTCATAGAAGTTCTGTGAGCCCCCCATCAGAAAGGGGCTTGGCCAACTGTCAAGGCCCTGCCAGTGTAAGAACACTAGGTATTACCTTTATGTATGCTTCCTTGTGCTTGCAATACATGAAATGGGCCATTCTTCCCACCTTTGAGAATGTTATTTTTTTAATAACAGTAATACCATGACTTTAAGATTCACAAAGCCTTTTCTGCCTGGCAACCCTGTGAGATAGACAATGAAAGTCTCGTTTTGTCGACTGAAACTTAGATGAGGCCTATGATAGTCCTAGTCACATAATGAGTAATGAGGCATGGAACAGTGGGAAGGGGACCGGAGCTGATGTTAGAAGTTTGTTGTTGTTCAATCATTTCAGTTGTATCTGACTCTCTGTGTCCCCATTTGGAGTTTTCTTGGCAAAGATACAAGAGCAGTTTGTCATTTCCTTCTCTAGCTCATTTTACATATCCAGAAACTGAGCCAGAAAGGGTTAAGTGACTTGCCCAGAGTCACACAACTGGTAAGTGTGTATCCACTGCACCACCTCAGATGTTAGAAGATCTGGGTTCAAATTTTAGCTCTGTTATTCCTTACCTATCTGTCCATGGGAAAGCTACTCCTCCTTTCTGAGCTTGAAGGGACCTTAGTAGGCATCTCGTTCCAACCCCACTATCTCATAGACCAGGTAACTAAAGTTAACTCAGGTAGATAGAGCCAGGATCCAAATCTAGGTCCTCACACACCAAAGCCTTAGAAATATAGGGATCAGATAGTCTATGTTGTTGTTGTTGTTGTTTTTTTAGTGAGGCAGTTGGGGTTAAGTGACTTGCCCAGGGTCACACAGCTAGTAAGTGTTAAGTGTCTGAGGCTGGATTTGAACTCAGGTCCTCCTGACTCCAGGGCCGGTGCTCTATCCACTGCGCCACCTAGCTGCCCCCTGTGTTTTTAATATATATTCCAGCTGCAAATCCCACAAGCGTGAGTGTCACATTTAGAAGGCTCTTTGTACTACATGATCCTAAGGATGGGAGCTGGGTTGGTGATGGTGGAAGGCACCATGTCAACAATGACTGTTCCTTGTCCGATTTGGATTTTAAGCAATTGGCTGGAATCATTGACAATCTGTAGTGGCGGTCCTCAGAGAAAGGAAGAAGACTGCAGATGTCTACAATTAGAAGTAAAAGGTTGTATTCGTTGAAAATGTTAAAAGTCTGGAGCCAGGAGGACAGGTCATCCAATCAGAAATCTCCCCCGGAATCCCACCATGCAGTGTGTGCTTTCTCATGACAGGGAGAACACACCAAATTTATGAGGTTCTCCCTATGGGCACGGCCCAGAGAGGCTATACATCAAAGCCTCCCATCGTCCTCTCTGTCGACGGGCTCTGCAGCAAACACTTTCTTTTAAGGTTAATGTGCCTCCATTACCGACCTCCTGTCACACTCTCTCTTCTTGTCTCTCTGAAAAATCCTCCACGGAGGCTCCCACAGGCCATGGCTGGTGTTGGGGCCAGAGGTGAACTCCATCGGAAAGTTGGACCTCAATCTCTTCTGTCATTTTTGTGGCATGGGCCTGGTGGGGTGGGAGGAATGGGTGGGGGGAGTGAAGAGGAGAGGAAATAATTTCTGTTCCTTCCATTCTTTCTCAAAGACACTTCTTGCCTCACTGATCACTCACTCCAGGGCAGCTGGTCCTCGAACACTGAGCTTTCTGTTTTGGAAAGGGTTTGGGGATTTAAAATTCATTGAAAACTCTTTTAAAACACACACAATTTGGAATCTGAACATATTCCATCTAGCACACTATTAGATTCATAGCCTTGTAGAATATTGGAACTGTGTTGGTCTGCCACCTCTGGAACTTGGCTGTTTCCCATGTGACAAAGGCTTGTGGTGACTGGGAGCTGCCCACAACTGAAACTTTCACAAAAGATTGAGGGAAGAGGATGGGGAAAGGTGGAGAGCCCATTAAACTTAAGCAGCAATGGGTAGGGCTCAAAAGCATTTGAACATATTTCTTATGCTGAGGGAAGCAAATTAAGGACAATGCCCCTTCTATGAGCTCAGATCCTTTGGGGGTTTTGTCTTTGTACCCCAAATACCCAGTAGGATGCCTAGTCCCCTTTTCAAGCTTAGTGGACATGTAGTCTGACTCCCCATTTCACAGATGAGAAAACCGAGGCCCTTAGTAAGTACTTAATAATTGACTTGACTTGAATTAGATTCATTGGGCTTTTTCCTGACCTAAGGCTACACATTCCCTTTTTTGTCTTCTGGATCTTGATGTACCTGGATTTCTGACCTTAATTTCTGTACATTCGGCCTTTGACCTCAGCCTGCTTTCTACTACAATGATAGATAATAGATGCTTCTCTCTCAGCTCACCTTCCACTTACTTCTGGTTCCTTTATATTATGTAGGGCTTCACCCTGTGTTGACTGTCCTGTCAACTCTGCACCTGTAGCTGTTGCACCTAAGACCCACATCTGGTCTTGTTTATAAAATCCAAAGTGCCCAGTGCAGAGGTCTATGGAGGCCAAGCTTAGTGAAAAACCAGAAGCGGTGTTTGAATGGAGATACTCTGGCTTCAAAGCTGTAGTTATCTCTATTGAATTACATGAATCCATGGATCTCTTTGCATTCAAGCAATCAGTGCAATGGGGGGGGGGGATGGGTAAAATGTACTGTTGGGTAGACTCAAATTCAGTCAGGCCCTTTATGTGAAACCAGGTACCAAGGAAGGAGTTGTAACTTCTTCCCAGCAGCGAGAAGGGACGCTTGTATAGTGTGAATAACCCTCACTTTGCAAGGTGGGTGTGATTCTAATAAGGCTGAATAAGTCGTTTTGAACCAAATTGGGAAGTAGGGGGGAAAACAGTCATTTGTCAAACAAACAAAACCCTAATATTATTATTATTAGTAGTAGTAGTAGTAGTATTTTGTTATTGGACCATGAACTGAAATAATGAATTTTTCCAAAGAAACTCTTAGAGAAACAGTTCAAACCAGAACCAACCCTTCATGTTTTCTGAAAATATTGAATCAGAACTAACCCAGAATATCACAATTTTCTCCAAAATGAACCTAAGCAGACATTTAATTCCTTTTAAATTTCTGGTATAAATCATATATTTGTAAATTGAATCCTATTTTAAAAGTGCAAGGGTAGAGCAATCCCATGGTAATCTCTTTTAAAAAAGCAAAGACTTGGGGCAGCTAGGTGGCACAGTGGATAAAGCATTGGCCCTGGATTCAGGAGTACCTGAGTTCAAATCTGGCCTCAGACACTTGACACTTACTAGCTGTGTGACCCTGGGCAAGTCACTTAACCCCCATTGCCCCGAACAACAACAACAAAAAAAGCAAAGACTCCTGTTGTAAAGCAAATGATTGTTGCTTCTACAAAGGTGTTACCCATGCATGTGTTAAGAGTATAGAAGAGGGGGTAGCTAGGTAGCACAGTGTGTAAAGCACTGGCCCTGGATTAAGGAGGACCTAAGTTCAAATCCAGCCTCAGACACTTGACACTTACTAGCTGTGTGAGCCTGGGCTAGTCACTTAACCCTCATTGCCCCACAAAAATAAATAAAACACTGTTTCGGGGCAGCTAGGTGACACAGTGGATAAAGCACTGGCCCTGGATATGTGACCCTAGGCAAGTCACTTAACCCTCATTGCCCTACCAAAAAGAGTATAGAAGACTACATGATAAATTTGTCTATAAGATACCTTTGTTCAACATTCCTTTGATGACTCAAGAGAGTCAGCATGGCATGGTGATAGAGAGTTGGATTCAAAGGTAGGGAGGCCTGGGTTCCAGTCACACTTCTGACATGTACTAGCTGAGTATCACTGGGAAAGTCATCTAATGCTTTGGACAACTCTCTGAATTTAGGGATGATCAAGTTATAAATTGCAAAGAAGGTGTCAACCTGTGTTGGCAAAGTGAATTCCCTCCCCACCAGGTGAATTCATTATACCAAATGAAATTATAGTCTCATCCCTATCCCTACTAATATCAAACAAGCATCAAACAGGGAAATTGTATGATCTATAAAGGTCACCAGGGCCATGGAAGATCGCTTGTACAGAATCCACATGCAAGAGGGATTCTCTATAGGAGAGGTTCTTCAGATGCTACTGTTTGTAGATAACAATGTGCTGAATGCATCAAGTCCTAAAAAGATACAGAATCTCCTCAATGAAATCCTTGGCCTCTTAAGAGATTATTCTGGCTATCCACACAGGACAAACCAGATGGATGAAGAATATATGTTGTCTAGACAATTTCATCCAACTGAAGTGACATCCCAGTGAGTGAGTCTCTATTGAACAAACATTGCAGATGGATAATGAGCTGAGACAAGAATAGAGAAAGAAAAAAAAATGAACAGGTCAGATCTGATGCAAGATGCAATCTTTTGCATTTTTCTCCTTGTGCTACATGGCTGTAAAGCCTGAACCACACTGAGGTTAGAAAAATTAAAATTATGGGAGGGAAATACACATGGTAGGTATAATTAAGTATGAAACATGTCACCAGTGGCCCCTTGTTTAAAAGAAATGACATAAAGGACATGGCACATATGTGGCTGGGAAAGAAAGTGGGCACTCACGTTATAAGAATGAAGTGATAACAAGAGATGGGCAGCTCATTGCTCTAGGATATCCAAGAGCTAGCACAGTGTTATATACAGTAGGTATTTAATAAATACTTGTTGCTGGATTGAAATATTGATCCTCAAAATATCCAAAGAACCATAATAACCACTATATTGAGTGAAACGTCTGTAAGGGATGTATAAGATGTGGACAAGAAACACACAGGACAAAAAGGGTTGGAGCACTTGTGACCAGTATTGAAGGTAGAAGGGCCCATACCAATCAGCTTTTGGATCTATCTGAGTATGGAAGTAGCCTAGATTGTAAACTCCCTAAGGGCAAGGAACATATTTCTTTGCATAGCCCAAAGACTAGCATAGGGTCTTGCATATAGCCAATGTGTAACAAACACATGAATTTGGGTTTTCATATATTGGGATTACTTAAAGTGAAATTTGCTTGTGGTATAGTATCACTTCTATTCAGGACAAGATTAGATACCTCAGAGGGGTTCTGTGAATGGAGCCCTGACAAATTCCAGAAGTCAAGCTTGCCTCCACTAAAGAATCTGACCTGGAACATGTGAAGCTGTATTCACTGACGCCAGTGATAAGGCTCCTCCACGGATTCCTTGGCAGAAATCACTAGGGGACCTGCTGTAGAAGTCTAAGCCCAATGTCCTGCCCACTGATGACATCATTCCCAACCTAAAAGGACCCCTAAACCTTCAAGAATCCTTTTTTTAAAAAACCAGGACTTAGGGGTTCAAAGAGGAGGTGGTGGAACATGGCTTCTCTTTCTTTTCTCATCCAATCAGAACATCAATGTGGGTTGAGATAGCTCCTCTATCCAAAGCAGAGCAGATAAACATAGTTCATCTGTCATTCGTGGCTCATGCAGTGGAGGCCTGAAGGCTTTTGGCGTGTTCCTGCTTTCGCTGAGCTTTGCCCAGGGAGCTGTGGCATAGAGCGATACGGGAGATATCTGCCTCCCTCCTATTACCAACTGAGCCGGCAGCTATCACTGTCTATCTCCCTGTCTATGCTCCTGTTATCACGTTGGAAGGCAATGCGCAGATCGGCCCATGCTAATGTGCTTATTCCAAGCACGGTGCGTTAGACAGCTGTGGAAGTCGGACAGAAAGGGAGAGATGGGATGGACGGATCTGGGGCTGTTGGATCTTCCCAGCTTATCGCTCCCTCTGTAGGGATCGTGAACCCAGTGTGTTTTTGTCTTTTCCCTCTCCGACCTGCCACGTCTCCATTTGTGTCAGAAATCTGAAGGAAGCAGGCAGCTTCCTATGGTCCTGGGAATGGTCAGAGTTTCAGGTGGTGTAAGTTAATGGGATAAATGATAAAGTCTGACCTCTCCTAAAGCCTTCCTTTAACAGCTCTTTGTGGAACCAAAGTGATCCTGAGCAAAACCCAAATTCTGGAAGGTCCAACTAAGATTGAAAATCTGTATCTGTTGTCCAAGGACCAGTTAAATTCTAAGAAGCTTGGCACCAGAGGTTTGACCACCAAGAGATGTGTTTTTTCAGCTCATGAAAGCAACTCATGAAGACCATCAGCCAAAGCCTAGAGAATCTGCGATGAGTGACAGGGAAGGGAAGACCCATACAGATTAAATTATGGATCCTAGAAGGGCTGAATACCATGCCTGCTTTGTCAGATTCCCATCAAAATCTAACTCCAATCTATTTTTCCAGTTGATTACACTATTCCCACACACAAACTCTTGTATTCCATCCAAACTGGCCTTGCTTACTGTCACCTGTGTATGACATTTCATTTCCCATTGCCATATCTTTACATAGGCTGTTCCTGAATTGCATTCCATTATTACCTCTACTTAGAATCTTTAGCCTCCTTCAAAGTTCTACTCAATAGTCCCCTTCTCCAAGAACCTTTCCTGTTCCTTGGCTTTATGTAAGTGGTCCACCTGAAATTATTCTGTATTTATTCTATACATACACACATTCATATATAGGTTTCTCAGTCAGTCAACAAGCATTTATTAAGCACATACTATGTGCCAAGCACTATGCTAAAAACTAGGAATTCAGGCAATAAAGAAAGATAGTCTCTGCCCTTAGTGAACTTACATTCTAATGAGAGAAGTCAATGCATAGAAGGGAACTGAAAAATGTTAGCGGGGTAACAAGGGGGTGATGCCCACGAGTGGTTGTGAAAAGTTCTGAGACTCATAAACAGATCTGGGAGAATGGGTGGTTGACTAAGATGCTTCCTGAAGTAAATTCCGAAGGGCAGAAACTACAGTGACTTGTCAACTGTCCACTAAGTGGGTGCTTAATAAACGCTTATTGAATGAAATTATTTTCTAAAGCACTGACAATGTGCCAAGCATCATGCCAGACACAGGGGGTTCAAAATTATTCCTGCCTCAAGGACTTCACAAGTTGGGTAGACAACAATTACATTTATGTCCATACATAATAAATATGGAGAGAATAATTTTGCAAACTTTACTGTAAGTAAATATGAATTCTGATTATTAGAAAAATGTGCATGATGACCCTGTGAGATCTGCATTAGCTAAGGGGAAGGATGAGGCACCAGAATGTGGAGCTGTCCAGATTCAGCTTTGGGTAAATGCTCACTCAGGCTCCATGTCGTCAGGGATGCCTTCATAGCTCCTCTGCCCTGTTCCTCCAGTTCCCAGCAATGTGTGTCGACATGGAAGAGCTCAGAGTTGATTTTTATCAATCTTCCTTCTTTCCCCCTCAGGTAACCTCGAACTTGGTGACATGCAATTCATAATCTGGGAAGGGAGCAGGCATATGAAGTGTCAAGCCTAAAACTTGTGTTTCTGCATAGCACTGGGCTGGGTCCCAGGTTCAATTAAAGCCATTTCCACTGATAGAATCATATCAGTTTCTGAGGTTGAACCATTTGACATGGGCAGAGAGTCTTGCTGTTCCAAAGGCTTGTGGGTTCAGGGATCTGGACTGTCTCCATCAGGGTCTGAGAGGAGATGGCGGTCAAGATTATGGTGGTGATGGTTTCACTTACTTCGCACATGCTTCCTCTCTCTCCCTCTGAGTGCCTTGCTCTTTCAGAAAGGCTGTTGCCCATTTCGTGAGTTGCAGTTGGTTGGCAGTTGGGGTAGGGATGACTGGCCCCATCTCCACAAGAGTTACTTCCCCAGATGATGGCTAGACTGGAAGCAGTCCTGTTCCAGCTCAGAGGGATACAGCAATTTCATTTCATATCATTCCTGTCTTTGCAGAGCTAAATCTAGGAGGGAGATAATTATTGTCATTCAGCTGTGTCTGACTCTTTGCGACCACATTATAGAGTTTTCTTGGTAAAGATACTGAAGTGGGTTAAGTGACTTCCCCAGGGTCACACAGCTAGTAAGTGTCTGAGGTGTATTTGAATTCAGATCTTCCTAACTCCAGGCCTGGTGCTTTAACCCAGGGCTTCTTAAACTTTTTCCAGGGGTGACTCCTTTTTACCCAAGAAATTTTTACATGACCCAGAGTATACAGGTATATAAAATAGGTATATATAATCTTTTACTGTTGCCAAATTTTGTGACCCCCACATTCAGTTATGCGACCCCGAATGGAGTGATGACCCACAGTTTAAGAAACTTTGCTCTATTCACGATGCCACCTAACTGCCCCTGGTGTTCATTATACTATCTTTCTCCAAAACACCCACCTATGGGTAGTATAGAACCCACTAATCTTCCCGAGTTCAAATCTGGCTTCAGATGCCTACTAGCTATGTGATCCTGGGCAAGTCATTTAACTTTGTTTGTCTCAGTTTCCTCATCTGTAAAATGAGCTGGAGAAGGAAATGGCAAACCACTCCAGTATCTTTGCCAAGAAAACTCCAAATAGAGTCACCAAGGGGGATAATGCATTATTTTAAATGATAAATGCATTCAAGAGGCAGAAATGACTGGGATGATCTAGGAAGCCTTCTTGGAGTAGGTGGCAAGATTCAAAGTGGGAAGTGGAAAGGTAGGACATTCCAGGGATGAGGAATAGCAGGAGCAAAAGCATAAACGTTGGAAAATCTAGGGCACATTTTGGAGAGTCATCTAGTTTGTCTGAAGAACGTTCCCTTACAGACGACTTCCTTCCACACCCTATAGTCCAGCTGAGTTAGCCCTTTTTTTTTTTCACACGTCACCTCAGACAGCTCATTTCATCTCTCTGGAGTTTCTTCATTTGTAAAATGAGGGGGTTGAACTAAATGACCCCTAAGGTCAGTTATATATCTAAATCTGTGATCCCCTGTCCCCCCATCTCTGTGCCTTTGCATTGGTTTTTCCTCATGCCTGGAATGCCTCCGGACTTCTACCTCTTGTACTTCCTTGTCTCCTTCAAGATCCAGCTCAAGTATTTCCTTCTTTATGAGCCTTTCCCCAGTCCTCCAGCTACTCGTGCCTATCCCTTTCAAGGTTGTCTGCTTTATATGTCTTTTCTATATGAATGAGCAAATGAATGAAAACTTTATTAAGTGCTTGCTATGTGTAAAGCATTGTGCTAAGTGCTAGAGATACAAACAGAAAAGTATGACAGCCCCTTCTCTCAGAGAGCTCGCATTCTAATGGGAGACACAACACATATGGAATGTTTCAATCACAAGTCAGATGGAAAGGTCCCATGGGATCCTTAGGGTACAGTGTCATTGTAGATAGGAATGCCTTTTAAAATGCCATTTCCACTGATAAAATCTCATCAGTTTCTGAGGTTGAACCATTTGACATGGGCAGAGAGTCTTGCTGTTCCAAAAGCTTGTGGGTTCAGGGATCTGGGCTGTCTCCATTAGGGTCTAAAAGGAGATGGTGGTCAAGATGGTGATGGTGGTTTGACTTACTTGGCACATGCTTCCTGTCTCTCCCTCAGAATGCTTTGTCCTTTCAGAAAGACTGTTGCCTATTTCATGAGTTGCAGTTGGTTGGCAGTCGGGGTAGGGATGACTGGCCCCATCTCCACAAAAGCTACTTTCCCTGATGATGGCTAGACTAGAAGCAGGAAGAGTCATCCGGGGGTACTGCCACTCTTAGGACTCCTGTGCCTGTTGGTTGGTGGCAGTTATTCAGCAGTTGATGGTGAGGATGAGGAAGGTGGACCCCTTCTCCATAATGGTTTTATACCCACACACATACATACACACACATGCTTGGCACATAATAAGTATTTAATAAATGCTTACTTGTTTGATTATATGGAAGGGACTCAATAAAGCTGGAAAGGTAGAATAGTGCAAATTGTAGAGGACCTTGAATACCTGACACAGGAGCTGGAGGCCAATGAGACTTTTCTCCTTATGCAACTGTAAGAATTCCTTTTAATTTAGGGCTTCATATAGAGGGCTTTACACATACAGTTCAAGGCAAGCTTCATAAATATTTACTGAACTGTATTACCAGCAAGCCTTAGAAGCTCTGATAATGGCTGCACCGTGGCCCTGGAGATGTCAAATGGCATTGCTTACACCAAGGAGGACCATGGTTGCATGACTTTGCAATGGCCCATTTGGCTAATGAAGCCATTTTTGCTAGTGGGAGAATCACCTGGGGCAGCAGTTCTCAAAGGAGGATCCACAGACTTCTAGAAGCTCCTGAGACATTTTCAGCGGGTCATCAAGGCTGAAACTTTTTTTCATAATAATACTCAGAAATTATTTGCCTATGAATATGCTCTTTTTTCCAAGCACATATCTGTTGTGAGGCCAGATGTTTGTCACATACAAGCAAAATAATACATCACAACAGACTGAATACAGTAGCAGACCCTCTTACACATTATTTTAAGGAGAATACATAATTGTCTATGGGGAGAATCTAGCTGTTTTCTATTAAGCTGGATATTAAAAAGATTTGCAAAAAGATATAAAATGCCACTCTTCTGACTATTTTTTGTTTTGGAAAATGTAGGGTTTTTCCACAAAAATATGTTTTTTATGTTAACGTGTAATAGATTTAGCATTGTTATTTTTTTTGATGGAAGTAACTTTATTTTTCAAAATTTTAGAAGGCCCCGATTCCGCGCCCGCCATGGCCGACAAGATGGACACATCCCTGGACGACATCATAAAACTCAACTGGAGTCAGCGGGGCCGTGGCCGGGCTGGGGCCCAGGACGGCCGTGGCGGTGGGGGCGCACAGGCTGCAGCCCGCCCGCGTGAGCTGAGGCCGGGGACCCATCAGGAACAGGCTGGCCATGGCCCGTGGAGGCGCCGGGGGCAGTCGACCAAAACAGCTTCCAGATAAGTGGCAACACGACCTGTTCGACAGCAGCTTTGGAGGCGGGGCCGGCGTCGAAACTGGTGGGAAATTGCTTGTCTCCAATCTGGATTGTGGGGTCTTGGACGCGGATATTCAAGAACTGTTTGCTGAATTTGGAACTCTGAAAAAGGCAGCTGTATATTACGGTCGGTCTGGCCAGAGCTTTGAGAGAAAAGCAGATGCTCAGAAGGCCATGAAACAGTATAGTGGTATCCCTTTGGATGGTCGCCCTATGAATATTCAGCTTGTTACAACACAGGTTGATACACAACGAAGACCTGCACAGAGTGTCAATAGAGGTGGAATGACTAGAAACCGTGGTTCTGGAGGTTTGGGTGGTGGAGGTGGCAGCCGGGGAGGCAGTCATGGAGGCAACCAAGGACGAGGCAGAGGGACTGGAAGAAATTCAAAAGAACAGATTTCTGCAGAAAAACTAGATGCACAATTGGATGCTTATAATGCCAGGATGGATACCAGTTTAAGTAGTCAACATATTTCCTGCATGGGAACAGGATGCAGGAATTGCGTTCTTTACCCTTCTCGATGGAGAGCGGAGAAGAGGACTATGGCTCTGCTATCAATGATGAATTTGTTTCTTTTATGTTTCAAAATAGGATTTAAAACTATGTAAAGGTGTGTTTTTTAATTCTAAAAAAATAAAATTTTAATATATTTTATTTTATTCACTAGTTACATGTTAATTTTCAACATTTTTTTATAAAAGTTTTGAATTTCAATTTCTATTTCTCCCTCCCCCCTCCCCTTCCTGAGATAGTAAATCACCATCAGATATAGGTTATACAGATTTCATTGTTATTTTAAAATGAATTAAGAAATAAATATTTTTAAGTTATCCATTTAAATTTTTAATATGGTAAATGTCAATAGATATAACCCTCATAAAGAAAAACATTTTGGAATCCTCAGTAATTTTTTGTTTGTTTGTTTTTTTAGTGAGGCAATTGGGGTTAAGTGACTTGCCCAGGGTCACACAGCTAGTAAATGTTAAGTGTCTGAGGTCGGATTTGAACTCAGGTACTCCTGAATCCAGGGCCAGTGCTCTATCCACTGTGCCACCTAGCTGCCCCAGTAATTTTTAATAGTGTAAAATTTTGAGAACTACAGTTCTACAGGACAAAAGATAGCCATCTTTCCCAGCAGCTGCTGTTTATAACATTCCACTTGTCTTTGGCAGGACCAAAAAAAGTAGCCCTACCTTTTCTCTCCAACTTTAATCCCTGGGGTATGAGATGGATTCGCCATGGTTAGCTATAAGCTTGTCTGAAAAAGATCCAAAGGTTTTAGTCAACTACAAATTCAAGATATAGCATATGTTGACTCAATGTTATCAACATATGGCAGCCAAAAGAAAAAAAAGTGGATGAGGTCTTGAGCTGCCTCAAAAAAAAAAAAAGGGGGAAAAGATTCCAGAAAGGAGGAAGTGATGGTCCCACTGTGCTTTGACCTGAGCAAACTAAACATGGAGTATTATGTCCCATTCTACACACCATGGTTTCTGATAAACTAGAAAACATGTATAGGAAGCCAACCAGAATGACCAAAGACCTGGCATTCATTCCATATGATGTTCAGCCAAAGGAACCAGAGTTGTTTATCTGGGAGAAGAGAAGATCATAGAGGAGTGTGATAGGTTCCTTCAATTATTTAGAAGGACTGTTCTCTGCAAGGGGTTTTAAAAATATTCTGTCTATCACTGGAGGGTAGAACTAGAAGTAATGGGTGGAAGTTGGAAAAAAAATACAAATTTAGTCTATAAGTGAGGAAAGATCATTGTAATAATTGGAGCTGTCCCAAAGTGGAATAGGCTGCCTTGAGGGGAGGTGGGTTCTTCATCCTTAGAGTCTTCAAGCAGAAAACCTCTTAGGTATGTTATAGTGGGGATTCCTCTTATATAAGGATTGAAGCACATGGCTGCTGAGGTCTCTTCCAACTCTTACTCCAAGTCCAGCACCCTATCTACTACATATGCCTATGCTACTACCTGCCCACTCTCCGATTCTCTAACCCTACCAGAAAAAGTTCTATGCCAGAGCAGGGGCATAAACTGGCCCTCAAAGGACAGGTAGAAGTTGGGTTTGAGGAATGAACACCATCTTAACAACTCTTCTTTGATAGTCCTAAAAACCCCAGTGGTCACAGAATATAGTTGACTGAAAGCCTGACCTGGGCTCAGAATTCAGTGCTGAAATGTGCCAATTATATGATTTGAGACATTTCTATGCTTCTCAGTTTGTTCATCTGTCAAATGGAGACAATGCTTTCCTTCCCTAACTTTAGGGCTATGATGAAGAAAGTGCCCTTCAGACCCTAAGATGATAGAAATGAATGCAAAGTGCTTGCTCCTTCATGGGTTCTATAGGCTTGGAGTTTGAGGTTACCTACATACAAAGAAAGAAAAAGAAGCAACCCTGTCAATGTCTCTTCTTTTGTCTGTGTGCCTCCTTTCCACTCCTTGGCATTAAGGCCAACCACACATCCCAGTGTTCTATCTTCTTGCTGAGACCAGAAGAGTAGACACACTCTGCCAGCCAATTCCCTGCGCCATTTTAATCGCAGAATGTAATTCCTCAGCAGTGGAGAAGTGAAAGTGAGCAGTCTATGAATTATTACAAACCCACTCAATCTCAGCTCGCCATGCAGCAGCGCCCCTGAACTGTAAAAGCTTTTTTTCTTGTGTTTAAGTTACCGTGGAAGATGAAATAGTCACACAGACGCACTGGCCACTCCAAACTGTTATTGCTAGCTGTGTATCTTCTATAAATACTTTTCTGATTTATAACCTCTCTCGACTTTATAAATGAAAAAACCAGGGATGTCTCCAAGAGCAACTTTTTTGACAAGTGTAATATCGGTCCATATATACTCACACATGTGAATGTTAAGCTTGATTTTCTGAAAGGGAAGCATCTTGTGCCCTTGGCGGTGTGGTGTTAGGGAAGGGAATAAAATCTAACTTGCTGTATGACCTTGGGCAATTCCCTTCCATTTCCTAGATTTTAAGTTTCTCCATCTGTCTAAATTGAAAAATTAGGTATAAGGATTTCTAAAGTCTCTTCCAACTCTGACTTTTTGTGTTCCAAGATCCCTCCTGGTTCTGACAGTTTGGGAATCTAAGATACCTTCATTTTCAAAAGATCATATGCTCATGGTTTTAGGACTAGGAGAAACCTTGTAGATCATTTAGTCCAACTCCCCCATTTTAAAGATGAGGAAACAGAGACCCAGAGAGTTGAGTGACTTGTCAAAGGTCACATATGCAGTGACTAAGAGGGTGGGATTTGAAATGAGGTCTTCTGCCTCCAATACAATAGTTCTCCAATTCAAAAAGTGGAATACCACTGCACCATAATGAAAATTCTTATCTCTTATGTGAATTATCTTTGAGACCAATGACCACATTGAGTTGGGCTTCCTATGGGGGCTTGCTTAAAACTAAGTACTGCCTTCTGCAAGGATTCTATGACTAAAGATGCCTTTCTTAGCTTGCTATAGACTTTTTGTGTAAACTATCTACCTGCTGGTAACAGATCCATGTATCCCAGCAGTTTCATATGTAGATGATTTGGGATTTTAATGCATGGTTGAAAAGAAATTCCATAAGTGTAGGAATCATGTATTTGTTTTTAATATCATTCCATCAGAACTTTGCACACAGCAGGTATTTAATAGGTGGTTGCTAAATGAATGTCTTATCTAATTTTGAAATGGACCTAAGGGACTTTGAAAAGGAAAAAAAAAAACACCTATGGCTTCGTCTACACAAGTAACATAATATAGAGGATTGAGGCAATCAATTATTCAGATAATTCAGATAAAACACCCACTTTAGCCTCAATTATCTGGATGGTTCAGGCAAAAGCATTGTGAGAGACCTAAATTATCTGGATAATTGCCTCAATTCCCTACTTCATTGTGCCTGAGTGATTTTAATAATTGCCTGAATCATCTACTTCTTTTTGCCTATGTAGAAATAGCTTTCATTTCTTTTTTTCTCTCAAAGAAAGAAACAAGGTCGATATTTTTTTTTTGCACTGTGTAGAAGGTCATTTGAAAACCTTCCAGGCCTGATACGCTATATATCAGTATCATCTAAGTACAAGTAACCCTGACTTTCCAATTATTGTATTTATGATATTTGATTTTCTTTGAGGCTTCCTGTTAAAGCCTACGCATTAACCACTGTGCCCCGCTCTCCTCCTCCTCCATCCTTCTCTCTTTCAGACCATAGAATCTTAGAATAATCCAATGATTGCAAACCTTAGAATCCTAAAATGATACACCTATAAAATCCTAAGATGAGAGAATCACTGAATTACGGGATTTTAGAATCAGAGTCTTACAATTACAGTCCTTGAGTTAGAGAATCTTAGAATCTTAAAATTAGAAAACCACTGAATTAGTCTTAGAATAAGAATCTTAGAATGACAGACAGAAGCATAAACTTACAGAATCTTAGACTCTCAAAATCATGGACTCACTGAATTATATGATGGCATATAATTCTCTTTAAATGATAGCCATGAAATCACTGAATTAAAGTACCTTAGAATCAATAGAATCTTGGACTAATCCAATCATTGAATTGTGTGATCATAGAATCAAAGGATCTTAGAATGATAGATTGAGTATCTTGGAATTTTAAAATTATAAAAGTTTCTCATCTTAAAATTGTAGAATTTTATTCCTGGTCTCATTGAATTATAGGGTCCCAGAGTAACCGAATCACTGAATTACAGAATCTTTTATTTGGAGAGCTATGGAAACAGTGTCAGAGAACATCAGAAATGGAAAGACCTTAGCCACCATCTAGTCCAATCCCTCATTTATTGGAGGTGGAAATGGAGTACAGAGAGATGATGCTTCTGGCCCCTGTAACCAGTAAACAGAAATCCTCAGGATCAGACCTTCCCTGCATCCCTCTTGCACCCCCACTTTCCATTTCACAGAATCAAACATTAAAACAGGAAGAGACTTCCAAGATGGAGTTCAAACCTTTACACTGAAACTTGTTTGGGGTTAAAAAACAAAGTATTGGGAACGTCATACTTGGCATTGGTTTTGCTCTGTGAATTTTTGAATCATCGGGAGAATATGAGTTTCTTGATGAAAAGTACTATTTTGTGTTATGAACCAGAAAATAATGGCCTATCAGACTCTGGAAAGTGGGTGAAGGCATCTCTCTTTAATCTCCCTGTGTAAGTATTCCAGACACTGTAATTTCCAATAACAATAATGGAATAAATACCTCATTAACCCCTTTAAAACCTCCAGTACCATGACACTCCCTAAATGAACTGCCAGGGGAGCTGGCATCGTTCAGGGAGACAGTCGGCCGGAACCTTCATCTCCAGCTGTCTTCTTAGGCAGGTAACGAGGATCTGTTCCTGTGCTCATCAGCTGAAGGGAAGCCACTTCTCATTCTCCATCCTGTTCAATTCAGTTTAGTTTGTAGGCTAATGATGGGCTCCTAAGATTCACAGGATTTTTAGAGTTAGAAAGTACCTTTAAGAACATCTAGTGCCAACTATTTAAGCTTATGGGAGAGAAAACTAAAGTCCAGAGAGGCCCCCTAAGGCCATATGGCTAATTAGTAGCCAAACTGGTATTAGAACCCAGGTTTACTGATGTCAGATTCAGGGCTCTTCCAATTACACCTAGCAAGACCCTGGACAGTCCATACCTGAAGTGCATGTCTAACTATGTCACTCCTGTCCCCTCCACCATTCAATAAACCATCATCTCTCCCTGGTGCCTCTGGGATCAAATACAAAATCCTCTGGTTTTAAAAGCCCTTTGTAACCTGGCTCCTTCCTACATTTCCAGTCTTTTTACACCTCATACCTGGTACCCCCACATACTCTTCCATCCAGTGACTCCTCAATTTTCTTCACACAAGACACTCCCACATAACTCTGAGTGTTTAACTGGCTGTATCCCATGCATAGAACTCTCTCCCTCCTCATCTCTACCTCCTAGTTTTCCTGGCTGTCTTAAAATCTTACCTAAAGTCCCACTTTTGTAAGAAGCCTTTCCCAATACCCCTAGTGCCTTCCCTCTGAGTCTAGCCACAATTCATCCTTGCTATGTCTTGCATGTACATAGTTTTTTGTATGTTGTCTCACCCATTAGTCTATGATCAACTTAAGAGAAGTGAATCTCTTTTTTTACTTTATTGATATCCTCACTGTTCTTGGCCCATAAAGGCACTTATTAAATGTTAGTTGACACTCCATGGAAGAAACTGTAGATACAAAGATGAAATCAGACAGAACACCCAAGAAAAGACAGGTATACAAAAACCACGACAGAAATTTAACCATTTGGGACAGCTAGGTGGCACAGTAGATAAAGCACACCCTGGATTCAGGAGGACCTGAGTTCAAATCTAGCCTCAGACACTTGACACTTACTAGCTGTGTGACCCTGGGCAAGTCACTTAACCCTCATTGCCCCGAAAAAACAAACAAAATACAAAACAAAAAACAGTGAGTGGAGGAGAGTTAAGGGGAAAAGAAGGAAGTGTTAAGGGGAGGACATATTATGGAAAGCCTCAAATGCTAGGCCAAAGACTTTAGATTTTTTTTTTCTCAACAAACATTTATTTTATTTTCCATTTACATGTAAGGGTAGTTTTCAACATTCATTTTCTTTTTTTTATGAGATATTTTATTTTTTCCGTTACATGTAAAGATAGTTCTCAACTTTTGTTTATACATGCTTTACAATTTCAGATTTTTCTCCCTCCCTCCCCTCCCTCCCCCCTCCCCTAGACAGCAGGTAATCTGATATAGGTTATATCTATATATTAGATTTTACTTGTCAGAGTCATGGACAGTTCTTGAACAGGAGAATGATCTGGTCTGAGTGGAGCTCAAGGAAGATCACTGAGACAGTGAGTGTGAAGGGTGGATGGTAGAGAGAGTGGAGGCCAGAAGACCAGTTAGGAGGCTGTTACAATTGTCCAGGCAAGACAGATCAGAACCTGAATAGAGACAGTGGCAGTGGTTGTGGAAAGCAGGGGAATGCTGTGAGGATTGTTTTAGAGATGGAATCAGCATGACTTGGTAATTGATTGGATGGAAAGACTGGGATGGGGAGGGACAAGAGCCTACATGCCTGGTGCCTAGAAGGACGGCAGCACCATTGATGGAAATCCAGAAATCAGGAGTCTAAAAAAACCATCAAATTAAAAGGCTCCCAAGATCATAAATTGTTTGACCTTTGAAATCAGCTTTAGTAATGAACAAACAAGATAGAACTTAGTAAATTTTACAAGCGGCTGGGAGTTTGGACAGTTTCCCTGGCCAAAGAACTTTAATATTTATGCATTTTTGATCCATACGGCTATTGATATTGCACTATTTTAGCCATAAATTCAGGCTTTGACAGGCTAATACGCACTGCTCTGCTGAACGCCCTGGATATTTATTGAATGGGAAGTAAAAGTGTAATATCTCGTTCCAACAGAATATTCACATAACAATAAAAAGTATAGATTTGGCTTTAGGGAACTATTCATGGGGCTTGAATGCAGCCCTGAGAGAGAGATAGTTGGGGAGGGTGGGTGGATATCAGGGATTTAATTAGGAAGCATGGTAGATGGAATATTGTCTAGGTACAGTGTCAGAAGCTGGGAGTTTTTAAAAAATCATCTCTAGCCCACAAGGACCAGCCCAAATGCCACCTCTTCCATGAAGTTGTTGTTGTTGTTTTGTGGGGCAATGAGGGTTATGTGACTTGCCCAGGCATACATGGCTAGTAAGTGTCAAAGTGTCTGAGGCTAGATCTGAACTCAGGTCCTCCTGAATCCAGGGCTGGTGCTTTATCCACTGCGCCACCTAGTTGCCTCCATGAAGTCCTTCCATGGCTCTTCCCAGTTAGAAATTTCCCTTCTTCCTCTGACTTTACACAGTACTTTGTGCCCTGCCCCATCCCACCCCCCAAACTCTTTCTCTTCCCCCCCACCCAGGGCAATGAGGGTTAAGTGACTTGTCCAGGGTCACACAGCTAGTAAGTGTCAAGTGTCTGAAGCCGGGTTTGAACTCAGGTCCTCCTGAATCCAGGGCTGGTGCTTTATCCACTGCACCATCTAGCTGCCCCCACCCCTACCCCAAACTATCATTCTGTTCTGTTTTGTACCATCTTCTTGTTAGTTATATGACTGACATTAGGCAAAATCTCTGTGGGTCTCAGTTTCCTCATCCTTAAAATAAGAGGGTTAGACTAGCTGGTGTCTTAGGTTCCTTTCACCTCTATCATGCTGTGATTCTTTAGCTATGGTCAGCTTTCTGGTGCTGAGCTTTTCAGTACTTAACTTAGCCAGTCCTTGGATAACAGAAACATGTTCTATTGTTGGATCAAATAATAATCTACTATGTGCCAGATACTGTGTTGAGTGCTTTACAAATATTATCTCATTTGATCCTCACAATCCTTACTACCTGATTATAGCTAGTAAGGGTCTGAGGCTGGATTTGAACTCAGGTCTTCCTGACTCCAGCTCTATCCACTGTGCTACCTAGCTGCTCCAAGTTACCATGGTAGTATTGCTAAAAATTTGTCTTCCATCACTCCTTGCTAGATTATGTGCTCCAGGAGGCCAAAGCTTATGCTTTCATTGCCATTGCATCTCTTCCTGTATATGGTATGGTGCACTGGGGGCATGGGATGGTATGGAAAGTGGACCACATTCAAAGTCAGAAGGCCTGGGTTCAAGTTTTGACTGTGACTTATGAGTAGTTACTTATACTTTTGGGGTCTCAGCTTCTTCATCTGTAAAATGGGGATAATTCAATGACTCAATTCAACAACCATTTATTAAACCACAGAGAGAAACCCCTGCTTGGCAATATGGGAGATGCAAAGTTTAGATGACATAGTTCCTGCTTTCATGGAGCTTCTAGCCAAGTATGGAGATAACACACAATTGCAGATAGCTACAACACACAATAATACAGGCTAAGTGCTTAAGAGAGATGCCAACACAGGACCCTCTGAGGTCCTAGGGAAGAAGAGTTAATATTTGCACTCTCTGAACATTCGTTGTAGCCTTAAATGTTTTAAAGGTGTGAACTCAGGATTATAGGGGGTAGCAGCTAGACTTTACAATTGTATTAGTAGTGGGAACTTCCAGTTGAAGAAGCTCTGCAACTTAGGGTCTTAGAGGGTTGCCGAAAACAGTGAAAGATGAGGTGCCTTTAAAGTCCCATAACCAACGTGTGTCAGAATCAAGACTTTCTGGCTTTGAGATCATCTCTTTATCCACTAAACCACACTGCTTCTCTGTAAGTACCTAATAATGACTATTGAATGAGTGAATGCGATGATGGTGATGATGCTAATAATAACAACAACAACAACAATGTCAATAACTAACATTGATATAGTATTTCCTATGTGCCGGGCACTGTGCAAAGTGCTTTGCAATTATCATTTCATTTGATCCTCACAACAACCCTGAGAGGTAGGTGCTATTATTGTCTTTATAGATGAGGAAACTGAAGCAAACAAGTTAAGTGACTATCCCAGGGTCACTAGACTCCTAAGCATCTGAAGTCAGATTTGAATTCAGGTATTCCTGACTTCAGGTCAAGTACTTTATCTACTGAGTCACACAGTTGCCCTGTGGTGGTGGGGATAATATATTGGGAAATCATCCTGATGTTTTTAAAAAAAGGCATAAATAAGAATGTTAATTGGGATATAAGAAAGGAAAAAGAAGATTAAAAATGAGAGAGAAGGAAGAAAGGAGAAGGAAAATGGAAGGAGGGGAGATAAGGGAAAAGTGGGTACTAGCTTGCACATAGTAGGTGTTTAATAAATAAATATTGAATTAGGTTGCCCAAAGTCACACAAGTAGTTGGTGGAAGAGCCAATTTCCCAAACTAAGTCTTCTCTTTTCATCTATCTCCCTATCCACTCCATATTTTCCATACAGTTAACTCTATAGGGGGAGAATTGAAGGAAAGTTAGATTAGACAACTTGTTCAGTCTGGCCACCTGTGCAAAAACTCCCCAGCCCTGCAGTCCCATACTCTGTGCCATGCAGCAGTTAATGCCGTTTCCTAGAATTATCCCACCATGCCTCACCTATTTCCGAAGGCCGCAGGGAGCTTTAATAGGATCCATTTTAAGCAAATAGCTCTCCTCCCTCATTGCTAACTATTCCACTAATATATTATAAAACTCCAGAGACTAAGCTGGAAATTAAATGGGTTAATAAGATAAACTAGTTGTTTATCCTGCTAATGAACAAACTATTAAGTCAATTCTCTCTTCAGCACATGTATCCACCTCCCCATTACTGCTAATGGGACCTTGGGCATACAGACATCCCAGTGGCCTGGAACCCAATCTGTTGGCACTCATGAGTGGCACCAGCATCCTGCACATGGAAAAATCGCTCCAGAAATGGCCGGTTCCACATTTCTCTAGGCTTCAAGCTCAGTGTCCAGTGGTGCTGGTGGAGCCAAATACTGTGGCCAAGTCAATAAGCAATTAAAATTTTATGACAAGGTGGTAAGTTAATGGAGGTTTGTAGGGACATGCCCTCATGAAGGCTGGGGATAATTTTTATGACTTCGGTAGAACTGTGTGTAACAAACAGAAGTCAATTTTTATGGCCGTAATCATTGTATCCTCTTGATGCCTGGAGGAAATAGCTGTGCTCAAATCAGTTAATTAGCATCCAACTGCACGTGCTCACAGACTGTTCAGCTGTTATAGCAAGTGGCCCCAAGTCTCTTCCAAAGCCCCACTGAGCTTCTCAAGTATCTTCACTGCACGGTCAAAATATTGAGCATAAAGTTCCAGCTTAAAGTGCACTTTAAAAATCTTTTATTATCTCACAATTTCCTAAGTCATTAGTTTCCCAATTGATAATGCAGCACAAAAAAAGGAAAAATGCCGAGTGCTTGCAGCTCTCAGCTGGAGGATTTTAAAAGGGGATCAGGGTTCAGGTGTGATGGGAAGGCCAGGTCTACACTCGCCTACCCACAGGGCAGCTTAGATGACACTTTCCATGACTAGTTAAGATGGTTCCTCTTCTCCAAATCGGTATGTGCTGGGTAGCCACAAAACCACAGAACCATTTCTGGATCATAGGAAAGTGTTGATTTTACCTATGAATGTGTCTACTAGGAGATAAGAGTATCAATGATGACAGTTCACATTTATATATCACTTTAGAGGTCTATAGAGCACTTTCATACACATCACTTCATTGATTCCTCCATCTGAAGGAGACAGAAGGGTTTTGTATCCTCTCTTACAAATGAAGAAAGGGAGGGAATGGATAGATGAATAGCAGGAAGGAAGGAAAAAAGGAAGGAAGGCCATTTTGGAAATGGAAGGGACATTCAACATCCTCTAATTCGACTTTCTAATTTTATAGATGAGGAAATCCATTTGCAAAAACCCAGGGAACACAAGAAACCTGCCACAGTGAACGAACGCCAAGTCCCCTGCCTCCACACCCTTTTCCTACCACATTCCCCTGACACTCTTGTGCCTCAGTATTTTTTCAAACAATCATTATGTGCCAGAGCTCCTTATGGCATAGTTTTTTTCCCCATATCATAGGAACAAAGATTTAAGGCTAGAAGGATCATCTTAATCCAACTTCTTTTTTTATTGATAAGGACCTAAAGCCCAGAGCGTCACTTAAACCCAGAAAGTTTGAGACTTAATCAAAGTCACATAACTAATAAAGTGGCCAAGCTGAGATTCAAGCTCAGATCCTCTGATTCCAAATTCAGTGTTCTCAATGTATTGCACTATCTCCCTATCTAGCATATTATTCTCCAACTTACTAAATATTGTGTTTCCCAAGTCAGTGAGACAGATTTCGTGTGGTTTGCACTTCAGCTCTGCTCTGGGTGGGGTGGGGACCAGCCTCTTGCATCAATTTAAAGTGATGAATGGAATTTAATGATCTTTTTTGTACAGTTCTCTCTAACACTAAACAATGGCTGCCGCCTTCTTTCAGAATCAGTTTTCCGCCTTGTTTTTAATTACTTCCTATCTCGAGGTGGGGTGTGAAAAATGACCCCCCTTGCCTCGGAACATCTCTCTTTTATAAAATGTATGTATAACAAATAAAAGGCTCATCTTCACCAGGGCACTGCCGATTAAGTTAAACGGGCTTAGGGGAAAGAGTGGCAGATCCGTTAACAAACCTCTCATTATTTTAATCTTGCTCAGGCCTGGGCACAGTCAATCAAAAGCACCAGAGATTTATGTCAGACACTAAGCAAATACAGTATAAATAGAGCTATTGAGTCCAATTCACAGAGTCTGTGTTTATTCAGCTCTAAGCCATGAAGTGAAAGTGGAGACCATTTATAACAGAGACATGCATTTGTCCTGTCCAGAAGAGTTAGCATGCTGAGTCGTAAGCCTCAGAGAATATTCACCATTCCTGGAATCAAAGGATATACTTTTGGGGGGAAATCTACAAATAAATAACTTATATAATGATGCCCCTGGTGCCTAATATTTTGACTGAGAAACTTGCAGGATGGATGTGAAATCAATGTAATTTTCAGAGGCAAGGAAGACAGATCTCATTATAATTGGTTGGCAGTTTTAGTGGTCTCTGTACACAAGAAACCAGAGGATGGACTTCTATAGGTTGGAGACATGATGCACAGTGAGGAAAGAAGAACTCTGCTTACCAAAAGGAACTCTCTCAGCACATCCATCATGGTGAAAACCAAGGATGAATTTACATGGAGCCATGGGCATCAGCACTTGGCCCAAAGACAATTTTGTGGAACCAAAAACCCAAGGAAACATTTTGATGGGTAGACCTGGGAGTGAGTGGTCCTGCTTCCTTGGGCTCTGGGGAAGTTGTAAACTCTGATGGGAATAGGTGGGAGTGCTTGAAGGCAAGAATTAGAAGGAATCTCAGGGATCATTTCATCCAAACTATATATGAACAGGAATTCTTTCTATAGCATCCCAGTAAGTTGTTATCCATACAATCACTGAATGATGGAGGATTTCAAGGTTTATCCCTAAACTTTATGTGGTTCTCCAACTACTTTCTTATCAAGAATAACTCTGGTTGGGTTTGCCATACTTGTTAAATCAATTTTACCCACTACCCCAGCATAGAATCATCCAGTATCAAAACTGGGTGAGAACTTAGTTAGAGTCATATATTTTACAAAGAGAGAAATCAAAGGCCAAGGAAGGGAAGTTTTACATGAGTTCACATTGAAATTTATGTCATAACCTGGGCTTGTAACCAAGTCTACTGCCTTACACTCTTTCTACTCTACCACATTGCCTCCCAAAGACAAGAACCTAAGTCAAAGGGAAATCTCTTGATAAAAAAACTGTTTGGCCATCTTAACCTTGTTGACTTCAAGTTGTGCTTCAGCTGAATTTGTCTGGAACATCAGTGTGAACAGAGACACCATGACCATCATTTTTGTCATCAAGTATATCATCAATTTCATTATCTCTACCGCATCACCATCATATACTACAATTACCATCACAAGTAGCATCATTATCATTGTCATAATGACCATCATTATTATAATGAATACAATAATATCATCACCACCACTATCATGATCTTCATCACCACCACCATTATCACAATCACCATCAACTATCGTCATTACCTCATATACCACATTGCCCTTCTCTAATGCACTTAGCAATTTTCACTTTGTATCTCTGAATCCACACCTCCTATCTAGGAGATCAGGGACTATACCTTAGCTAAACTTTCCTAGCATCTAGCTTAGGTCTCTGCATATGGTTGGCACTTAAGAAATGTTTCTTGAATGGATTAAATTGGGTAGAAGTTTCAGAGAGGAAGACTCAAGTTCAACAGAAGGAAAGGTTTAATAGCAATCAGTTACCCTCAAAGTAGAATGCATATGTTTAGGGAGCAACCACACTGGAGCTATTTTTAAAAAGGGCTGTCGGGGCAGCTAGGTGGTTCAGTAGAGCATCGGCCCTGGATTCAGGAGGACCTGAGTTCAAATCCAGCCTCAGACACTTGACACTTACTAGCTGTGTGACCCTGGGCAAGTCACTTAACCCCAATTGCCTCACTAAAAAGAAAGAAAGAAAGAAAATTTTTTTTAAAAATTAAAAAGGGCTGGATGGCCCCATGTTGATGAAGGGTAGGGAGGTGGGATAGTCAATAAATAATGGACTAGGGATCAGGAAGACCTGAATTCAAATCCTCTTTAGATGCTCACTAGCTCTGTGACTCTGTCACACTCAGCCTTGGCTTCCTGACTATAAAATTGGGATAATAATAGCACCTAGTTCACAGGATTGTGTGAACATCCACACTTAGTTGTCAAATTGATCTTCCTAAAATGCAGGTCTAACCACATCACACAGTGCAGACCTTCCTCTTCCCATTCAATAAACTCCAGTAGCTCCCTATTCTTTCTGGGATCAAACAAAATTTTCCATTTCACTTGTCAAACCCTCTATAATTGATCTCCTTCTTACCTTTTCAGTCTTCTTACATATTTCTCCACTCCTAATACTTTGTGATCCAGTGACACTTGACCTTCTTTATGTTCCTTGAAAAAGACCTTCTACCTGCAGATTCTATTTTTATAGGCTGTTCACCATGCCTAGAATTTACTCTCTTCTTGTCTCCCCCTCCTAGATTCCCTGGCTCCCTTTAGTTCTTCGTTAAAGTCCTACCTTCCACAAGAAGCCTTTGCCAGTACTTCTTAATCTTAGTGCTTTCCCTCTGAGTTTACCCCCAGTTTATCCTGTCTCTATTTTGTATGTACATTGCTGTTTGCATATTGCTCCCCTATCATCACCATTAGATTATGAGCTACTCAAGAGCATGGACAGTCTCTTCCCTTCTTTGTATCCTCAACCAGGGCTTATCACAGTGCCTGGCAAATCATGGGTGCTTAATAAATGCTGTTTGACTAACTGACAGATGAGATATGTGAAAAATACTTTACAGACCTTAAACTTTATATAAATGTTGGCTATTGTTATTAAAAGGTTGTAAAGGGGTGCTTAGGTACTGATAGATCCCTTCCTACTCTGAGATATAATTCTTGTAAGTCCTCTCCCTCCAACATGATTAACATATGAACTATGGGTGCCTGTGCTAAATGTGAAGTTAGGGTCACTCTCTCTCTCTGGCTCTCTCTCGTTAATGTCTGGTTTCTTAAGGGTAGAGACTATCATTTTGCACCTCGGACAGTGACTAGCATAATATACGAGTTTAATGTATGCTAGTTGATTAATGGGCAAGCATGGCCAGAGCTTTGCCAGGTACAACAACTGCCATTTTAATAACTTTTGAAGGTTTGCAAAAACACTTTCTACACAACAACATTGGTAGTTGAAAGATTTAGATTGAAAACAAACTTGTGATTTCATTGCTATAGGAAACTCCCAGCAAGGAAATTCCAGTCAGTAGCAGGTAGACACTTTCTCTGAGACTTAGAGTCTGAGGCACTGGCAGCTGAAGTGACTTGTGCAGAGTTACACAGCCAGTAAGTGTCAGAGACAAGACTTGAACTTACTCTAAACCTTACTCCAAGATCTGCCCTCTACAACACTGGACTGCCCACGGGAAAACTATCACCCCCATTTTAATGGATAAGGGGACTGAGGCTCAGAAAAGGTAAGTGACTTGCTGGCTGTAGGTCACAGAGCTAGTAAGTAAAACAATGAAGACTTGAATAGTTCTCTTTGGATTCCAAATCCAAGGAGCTTTCCACTCTCCAGTGCTGACTGTCATTATAATACGGGAGAAGATGGCTTTTTCCTCTCACTCTCAAACTGGCCTCTCTCTCTCTCTCTCTCTCTCTCTCTCTCTCTCTCTCTCTCTCTCTCTCTCTCTCTCTCTCTCTCTCTCTCCTCTGTCTCCCTCTTTCTCTCTCTTCTTCTGTTTGCTGAGGTTTGACCTGTTAGAATAATGCCACCCAGCATTGAAATAATCCTAGGTCTCTGTCAGACCAATCATGGCTCAACCTATTTTGTCTCCGTGACATCAGAAAGTGTGAACTTGCAACCTTGGCCCTAGCTTCCTTAATGGTGCTCTGACAGGGCAGGAATAATTCACCGGTTGAACTAATCAAAGGTGAAAAGGCAGAATCAGTATCCGTCGTCTCCTCTCGCCACTTTCATCAATCCCGCTAACTGAATTTGAGCTAAAGCCCGGCAAATTTTCTGCAAAGGGAAATGAATATGTAAGACATCTGAGGCCTGCTGCCGGCCAGCAAAATTGGAAACTGGCATTATAGCAGGGGCCTCTTATTGAGCCAGGGAATGGCCCCAGCCTGGTAATCAGAGAAGAGCTTCCGCCCATCTCCCAACCTGAGATAGCTGCCTGACCTACCAGGCCCCAAGCTGGAGGAGACATCCACAGCCACCACCCCACTCCCTCTCTTTCTTTTCCAATCTCTCCCCGGAATCGGGAATTTATTCTCGTGCCCACACATGATTGCATCAATTCAATTACCTCAGAAAAGTTGATACATATTCAGGCCATGAAGACACCCAGGATAGAGAGAAAGGGAGAGGAAAGAGACAAAGAAATCCGTATTTACCCAATAATAAGTTTCATTTGGAGGAGGTTTGAAAACAATTCTCCGTCACATTTGTCCCTGTCAGATCACATTATTCACAAATGAAGTTTACAAAATATCAATTCAATTTCAATAAGGGAGCCTGGGTCCCAGCTCACGAGGGCTGAATTTACCAAATCATAACACTTGAGGGGACCCTGGTGGTTTCCAAACATTTTCCAGTCAGAGGTAATCAAAGAGAGGCCACTGAATACTAATACATTCAATTTCACCCCTTTTGTTCGCATCTGTTCCCTTATAATACTATTTTCTACACTTCCAAATCAGTGATGATGGCAGCCTGATAACAAAAAAAAAAAAAAGAAAGGAAAAAAACAGCCCGGGGAGGAGACAGTTGGAGGGCCAGAGGGAAGGAGGTAGTAAGAAAGGAAGGCCAAGCTAGTACTCCAGCCTACAGCTCGGAAAGCTTGCAGGTTTGGCAGGTGGATATTTTCATCAAATGGCTACAAGATCTTACCTTTATAAAATCAGTTGGTTGATGAGCAAATTAGGGAGTGGGGAACCATAAAGGGATATTCTCTTGGATGGTAGACTTTGGTTCCTGGAAGGAACCTCAGAGATTAACTAGTCCAATCCCTTTGATTTTAGAAATGGGGATGCAGAGGCTTATAGAGGTCAGGGACCTTCCCCCAAATCACACAGTAGCATAGACAGAAATGAAACTCACCACCCCAACTCCAAATCCAACGCACTTTTAATGGCTCCTGGGAGCCATTAGGAGGGAATAATGTCAAATTGACAAACTTCTATCAAGGATTCATAGCCAGGGGTCAGGGAACTTATTTTTAAAAAATATTTTAATAACTCTATGTCAATATAAAGTTTCTTTGTAACATTATGTATTTTATGCATTTAAAAACATTTGAGAAAGGGTCCATAGGCTTCATTCACCAAGCTGCCAGAAAGAATATTGTCATAGGGGATTGTAACCAAGATAGCAAGAGAAAGTAAGGAGGTATGATGGAAAAATCACTGACTATAGAGTCAGAGGACCAGAGTTCAGGTCATAATTCTGCCACTTACTGCTCATGAGATCCTGGGCAAGTCACTCAGCTTCTGGGAACTCAGTTTCTTCACTTGTAAAATTAGGGAGGTTGGGGCAGATAACCTAGGCAAAAGCTTCTAGCTTTAGATCTATGAGCCTGTTATTTCATATATGACTGAACAGCATGGCCACATGATGATTAATTGTGTGGGATCTGTGGGAATGTTGAATCTGGAGAGGAGAAGATTTAAGGAAAAGGGATAGTTGTTTCCAAGGATCTGAATGGGATAAGGGAATTTTATTCTATTGGAAAAATTGAGACCATTTGAAGCAGACTCCCCCTTCTCCAATTCTCTTTATCTGAAAATTTCTTGGCATAGGGGGCAGCTAGGTGGCACAGTGCATAAAGCACTGGCCCTGGATTCAGGAGGACCTGAGTTCAAATCCGACCTCAGATACTTGACACTAGCTGTGTGACCCTGGGCAAGTCACTTAATCCTCATTGCCCCGCCCCCCCAAAATCCCTTGGCATCATTTTCTACTCTCTGCTCCTTTTCCCCAATCCTTGACTCTTTTAGATGCCAATGCCAACCTCTATATGTGCATTCTATCTTCTCCTCCCTTCTCCAACAGGAATCAGCCTCAGTCACTGGCATTCTCAAAATCTTCAACGTCTTCCTATCAACTGGTTCCCTTTTGTTTTCAAATATGTTGTCTCCCAGATCCTTAAAAAAAACCTTCAAAAATACCTTCTACCAAAAAAAGAAAAAAGAAAAAAATACCTTCTACCACCCTATGAAGGCATCATCCAACATTTATCCTCTGTTTGTTAGCCAAACTCCTTAAAAAAAAAAAAAACTTTCTACATTTCCTGCTCTCATTTCTCTTCTCACTTTTCAGCTCTTTGGAATCTGACTTCCAGTCTCCTCATTCAACTGAAACTGTTCTCTCAAGAATTACCAATGATCTCTTCACTGTCAAATCTAATGATATTTTCTCAGTCCTAAAATTCTTCATCCTCTCTGTTGTATTTTACATTGCTGACACCCTCTCCTCTTGGATACTCTCTCTCTCCTATGGGTTTTTGTAACACTAATCTCTCCTGTTTAACCTCCTACCTGTATGACCACATTGTGTCAGTCTCCTTTGGGGTACATCATCCATATCAAGCTCCCTAACTTCAGGGTATCCACAAGGTTCTATTCTGGGTGGTCTTCTCTCTCTATGCATACTCTCTCATCAACTATGAACATGAATTATAATTGAAGATTTGTAAATCCACCCTCAGTCTCTCCCCCAGATTTTAGTCTTGCTTCACCAACTGCCTACTGAATGTTTCAAACTGGATATCCTGAAGACATCTTAAACTTGACAATACAAAAATGTCATTCCTCCCAAACCCTCCATTCTTCCAAATTTCACAACTTATGTTGAAGGCATGCCATTCTTCCAGTCTTCCAGGTTTTTTACTTTGGCATTATCCTAAATTTTACATTCTTCCTCAGCACACAAGTTGCCCAGCTTTGTCATTTCTACCTTCACAACATCTCTTGCATCTGACCTCCTTCTCTCCATTCATATAGTCATCACCTTCATTCAGTTCCCTATTACCATTTGCCTAGAGGATTGCAATAACCTCCTAATTGCTCTCCTTGCTTCCAGTCTAACCTATACATTGCTGCTAAGGTAATTTTCTTTAAACACAGATCTGACCGTGTGAATCTCCTACTCAATCAGCTCTAGTGGTTCTTGCCTTTTGAGGATATGATAGCTGAGAAGTGTCTCATTCCTGGTGGCTGTGGGGTTAAGTACATTCCCAGCCGGGGCCCCTTGGACAAGTGGCGAGCCCTCCACTCGTGAAGTGTTGTGCTGTGGCATCGACTTTTCACAGGCTTGTGCCTAAATAAACTAGATAACTGTTTAAAAAATGAAAAATAAAATTAAAAAAATATCAACTCCTGTTTCACTCTGTTAAAGACCTTCCCACCCTGACTCAACCTCTTCTTCCAGCTTCATTGAACATTACTCCCCATCCCGCATTCTTCAGCTTAGCTATACTGGTTTTCTCTTGGTTTCTCACAGATGAAACTCTATGTCCGGTCTCCTTGTCTCTGCCATGGCAATCTTTCATGCCTGGAATGCCTTTCTTCTACTTTGCCTTAGTATCCCTTTCTTCCTTTAAGATGAACCTGAAACACCATTTTTTCATGATCCCCCAAATTCTGGCATCCTCTCGCCCACACTGGCTTGTATTTAGCTACATGGTATATGTTTGTATTTATCCATTTTATGTTTGTGCTGTATATATTTTCATGCCCTTGTTGTCTCCTTGATTAGAATGTAAACTCCTTCGAAGTAGGAACTCTTTCTTCTTTCTTTTCATATCTCCAACAACCAGTACACTGACTGACACAGAGTAAGTATGTAATGAATATTTGTTGTTTGTTCTGATTGGCGACTGAAAGGAAATCAAAGGGCGGAAGTAACTATGAGGCAAATTTAGGCCTGATATGAAGAAAGTTTCCCTAACAATTAAGGTTATGTGGAAATGGAATAGGATGCTTGTGAAGGAGTGGATTACATGTTAAGTGGAGGCTTGAGCACCACCTCTTAGGAGATGGTAGAAGGGATTGTCTATCGGTGTTGGGTTGCACTAGATGCCCTCTAAAGCCCCCTCCAGTTTGAAAATTCTAAGATTTGGGGAGTCACTGTTGGCAGAACTCAGTCCTTGGAAAGTGTGGAATAAAGTGGGCTATACCCTGGGGACTCATCCATGTGCTTTAACATCAGAATCCACCATCTTTTCATCACACCATACTTCCCCATTAGAATTCATTCCTGGTGCGGTCCTGGAACAAGGTCAAGGATTTGGAGTCAGAATGCCTGGCTTCAAATCCTGGTTCTGCTAGTTAGTATCCTGGGTCATCTTAGACAATATATTTCCCTTCTCTCAGTCTCAATGTTTTCCTGTGTAAAGTAAGGCTCTGCTGGTGCCTCCTCCACCCCCAATTACCTTGTGCTTATTTGTGTTTTTATTTATTTTGTGTGCATGCCTAGCATTTCTGCTCCATTGAGTCTCCATGGCAATGTCCCTAAAGGAGGCCTTTGACTTAATTGTTTGCATCTTGGCTTCCCCTATAAAATGTAATCTCCTTGAGGGTAGAGACTTCTCCATTTATGTCTTTGTATCCCCAGTAACTATAATAGTGCCTAGCACATACTTGGTGCTTAATAAATGCTTGTTGAAAAACTCAATCTCAATTCAACGAACACTGAGCTCCTATAATTTGCAAACGTACTGTGAGAGACTGGGAATGCAGAGAGAAACATGGCATAGTTTGTGTTAAGCTCCGCCCTCTCTGGGGAAGGGCCCAGGAATTCAGCTCTGTCAGATTGTATGGGAACATAGGCATTAGGAAGACAGGCAGAGCACTGACAAGTGTCACCTTTATGCCGCTTCTGCCCCTAGAGGACCCCATTTACTTGACCTTGTGTCCCTCTGTAATAATAAGGCAGTCCTGTTCAATTTGTGAGGCTGCCCTGAGCCCTGGTGGCAGAGGGCCCACCTTTCCTAATTGAACTGATAAATACATAGGAGGGCAGAGAATTGTGTGGAGGGGGTGAGGAGGGATATGGGCTCCTGTGGATGGGGAAAGAAACAAGGAATAAGGAAGATAGTGTACCTTCTTTCAGTTCTTACTGTCTGATGGAGAAATATCAATGTATCCAGTGTACAAGTTATAAACATCAAATATCAGAGTTGGAAGGAAGAAAATGTCAGAGCTGGAAAGGACCTTAGAACATAGAATGGTTAGAGTTGGAAGGGTCCTTAGAACATGGAACATCAAAGCTGGAAGGGCCCTTAGAAAATAGAACATCAGGGCTGGAAGGGTCCTTAGAACATGGAACATCAAAGCTGGAAGGGCCCTTAGAACATAGAATATCAGGGCTGGAAGGGCCCTTGGAACAGGGGACTAGCATGTGAACAGCATGCATCAGCAGGTTTGGCTTACACAAATTCCCCATGGGAGATGCTAGGGACTGCTTCCTAGAGACTTGTGAAGCTGTGAGATAGAAGTACATCGTGGAAACTGGATCCTGTGTAGATGTTCTTTATGTAGTCCCAGTCCGCTATAGACAAGGCAAGAAGAAGCTACTTCCATCCCCCTCATCCCGTGAAGCTTCTCCCTTCTCTCAAAGCCCAGTTCAGCTGTCACTTCCTCCATGAAGGCTTCCACCTCTGAAGGTCATCTCTGGCATGGCAAACATCTCATATCTGCCTGGGATCTTCTTTGCCCTAGTCTTATTCTCAACTTCCTATTCGTTGTTGTCTCCTCCAATCAGAGTCTAGGCTCCTTGAGAATAAGAACTGTCTAGCTTTTCTTATTTGTATTTCTTGTGCTTATCACATAGGATCACTTAATAAAAGCCTTTTCATTCACTCACTCACTCACTCTCTCACTCACCCACCTGCCCTCCCTTCCATCCAGCCATCCATTCATCCATCCATTTATTCCTTTGTAGCACTGTTATCTGTGCACCTCTTAATTAGGCTCTAAACTCCTTAAGGGCGTGGTCTATTATTCCCAGTACCGAGCTTAAGCCTTGGCACACATAATGAGCTTAATTAAATATTTGTTTAAGTAATTTACAGTGAAGGAAAGGAGGAGAAAGGGATTTGCCCAAGGTTATTTTGTCATAGGATTTAGAATTATAAAAGACCCTCTCTTTTTTTTTTCTTTTCTTTTTTTTTTGGGGGGGGGGAGGCAATTGGGGTTAAGTGACTTGCCCAGGGTCACACAGCTAGTAAGTGTTAAGTGTCTGAGGCCAGATTTTAACTCAGGTCCTCCTGACTCCAGGGCCAGTACTCTATCCACTGCACTACCTAGCTGCCCCACCCTCTCTTTTCTAACCCTTTCATTTTACAGATGAGGAAACTGAGGTGGAGAGGAGAAAGGACTTAACCAGTGTTGTTGCTCAGTCATGTCTGACTCTTCATGACCCCATTTGGGGCTTTCTTGGCAAAGATACTGGAGGGGTTTGTCATTTCCTTCTCCAGATAGGAACCTGAAGCAAACAGGGTTAAGTGACTTGTCCAGGGTCACACAGCTGGTAAGTGTCTGAGGCCGAATTTGAACTCATAAAAATGAGTTTTCCTGATTCCAAGCCCTAACCACTCCAGCACTATATTCACTGTGCCAACTAGTGGCCTCAGTGTCACACAGTTACTAATTACCAAGAGCTACCCTTAGAACCCAGGTCTTGTGGTTCCAGATCCCATACTCTTTGCCTTCCATAGTAAAGAAACCTGCCTCCCTGGGACTGAGCTATTCCTGGAACATACCACTCCAAGGGCTTGATAAGAATTTCCAGCCATGCTCCTTTTGAGCCCAAGCAGCAGTCACCTTTCCTGGGGCTTGTCTTTTTCTGCCTGGCCTGGCACAGGATTCAGCACTGGCCCCATGCTGCGGTAAAAAAATGGCTTCGTGCTTTGTGGAATTATGCCGGGACAAAGCCAAATCGCTCAGTTTAATTTAACATTCACAGGTCATTGGGAACCATCCCCAGACCACCTGGGAAATACATACACGGTGTATATTGTATTAAAATGGGGGCTAAATCATCCATTTACCCAGCCTGCCCTCTGACAGCCAGCGGGTGCTAGCTGGGTTGAGTGCGGCTGAGACCACATCCTGGGCAGTTGACTATTAAGGACCCCCAGCTCTTTAAGGATTAGGAGGGTGAGAATGTGTAATTGGAAACTAAAGTGAAGACTCCCTGCGTGGGTATTAGATATGGACAGATGCTTGATTAGAGTATTTTGATCCGTTTCTCCACATACACTAACAAGACACTCAGAAGGCATGGTTTTTGCAGCATCTCAGAAATGGGAGAAAAATAAGCATTTAATGGCATTTTGAGAAATTTTAAACCTTCTCATTATGGCCAAGAATTGGCCCTGGTGTTTCTGTCAAACACAAGCTGCTTATGTGGGACTTGCAGAGGAAAGAAAGGGTCATCCAGAAAACCAAGAGTAAAATGTGCAGCAAGGCCTTGATAGTTCATAGATTGGTATCTCCAGGCTCCCAATGGTTGGCCAACACCTGCTCACTTGCTTTAGCATGACACAGGATGGCATGGCAGAATAGAAACCATGCTGACCGTGCAGAGGGAGGCTTTGAGTTTGAATCCAACTCTACAGCTCATCCCCTGGAATGACCTTGAGAAAATCACTTTCTCTTTCTAGGCCTTAATTTCCATCTGAGTTGGCCTAAATAAATGATCCAAAGTCTCCTCCAGCTCAGGGATCCCATGGTTCTGCAAGGAGACCTATAGCAAAAGAGCTGAATTTGGTGTCAAAGGATCTGGATTTATATACCCAACCTTGTCACTAACTTACAGTGGGACTTTGATAAGTCACATCAACTCCCTGGGCCTTAGGCTCTTCATTTGTAACCATTAAGGGATTGGACTAGGTGAGGAGTTATTAACTTTTTATGTATGTGTTATGGACCCCTTTGGCCATCTGGTGAAACTTAATGAATCCCTTCTCAGAATGATGTTTTCAGGGCAGCTAGATGGCACAGTGGATAGGGCACTGGCCCTGGATTTAGGAGGACCTGAGTTCAAATCTAGACTCAGACACTTGATACTTACTAGCTGCGTGACCCTAGGCAAGTCACTTAACCCTCATTGCCCCGCCAAAAACAAACAAACAAAAAGAATGATGTTTTTAAATGCACAAAACAAAAATCCATGAGTACAAAGGAAGTCAACTATATTGAAAAATAGTTATTAACATATTTTTCCATGGATACCTTGAAATTTATCCATTTGGCAGGGGAGAGGAGGAGTCTGGGTCCTAGGCTAAGTGAAGATCCCATAAAATGTCTAAATTAGCTAAAAGGAGCTCCTCTGGAATTCAAAGTCAGTGGAGCTAGGTTGCAGAGAAAACTCAGGGAAACCTAAGCTTCCCGCACAGGTGACTTTGACGTTCCCACCTCTCTGTTCCTAGTGTGTTCACTGGACCAGATAACTAGTGCCTTCTAGAGAAAGACCTCAGGGGTGCACTGGAGAGAGCTCATTAGGACTCTTCCTGGAGCCGATTGTAAAATTTTCAGTGTGAGCATTTATGCTTCAGAAATCTGCAAACACTACCAACTGGGGCCTGATGAATTGTTTTGTTAATTGTCTAGACTTTAAAAAATAATGGAGAAAATATTAATGATGCAAGTTAAACTTAAAAGTGTATCTCGGAGAGCCAAGTGTTAAATACTAGCCAAAGACCACTCCTTCAAACCACATCTGGGGAGAGCTCTCCAGTGTCAGAGCAAAGGCCTCTGACAGAGCTGACCAGCCTCTTTCTGGTCACATCTTTTACAGACAGATTTCAAAAATAAGTCACCAGTGGCCTACCTAGGATAAGTGCTCCCTTCCTGCTTCTATACTACCACTGCCCAGACAAGGAAGTGTGGTGGAAGGCTGCTGGCGCGAAAATGGCTATTAAATCAAGTGGAAAACAAAACTGTCCTAGGGTACAGTGGTTGGAAATTCTGGCCAAATGAAATTGGAGTAGAAGCCAGTGGAGACTCATAGAGACTGGCACATAGTAAGAACTTAATGGATAGGAGCACTAGAAGAAACCAGGTGGTACAGGGCATAGGGCTCTGGACCTGGAGTCAGGAAGACCTCAGTTCAAATCCTGCCTCAGACATCTCTTAGCTGTGTAACTTTGGGCTTAACCTCACTTAACCTCTCTCAGTTTCTGTCTCAGTGGGAATAATTATAGCACCTAAGAGAGTTGTTGTGAGTATAAAATAATATTTGTAAGTGCTTTGCAAACCTTAAAGCACTTTACAAACACTATTTATTAAATGCTCAGTGATTAGTTGAATAGTTCCTCACCCAAGACATGAAGATTCTAGAGAATGCTTCCCGATCATTCATTCAATCGAGAATTATTTCTTGTTTTTTCAAAATTTATTGATGCTCTTTGCTTCTTATACCATGGTTATTTCCTAATATACCTCTACCCTTTTTAGTTTTCTTTCATAACAAAGAAAAACATTTAAGGAAAATTAAATGACAAAATCATCACATCTGAAAACATATATAACATCCTACACCCAGTCCCCCACCTCTCTATCAAAGGAAAAGAAGAGTGTTTCATCATCTGTTTTCTGGGTGTGTTGTTCTTGGGACCAGAAGGAGAACTATGAGCAACCAAAATGACTTGGAGATAGATTTGGCTTTAAGAAGAGGTAAAACCCGACAATTGGAGCTAGCCAACAACAGAATGGGCTGCCTTAGGAGGGAGTGAGTCCTACATCACCAGAATTATTTGAAAAGGGGCTAGACAACTATTTCTCAGGACTACTGCAGAGGGGATTGCTATAGTGATAGGGTCATTGGATTACACAGCCTCTAGGGTTTTATCCCCTAGAGTCAGAGAGGCTAGGTTGGGAGTTATTAAGAGAATCCATTCTAGAAATGATGAGGGAATGGTGGTCATAAGAGTGGACAGAAGGGAATGGCTGGGAGAGATGTCACAGGAATAGAATCAATAGAACTTCATGTACAATAGGATGTGAGGTGGAGAGGTTGAGAGAAAGGGAAGAGTCTAAGACACTCCTGAAATTTTGAGCCTGAGTGGTATACTTAACAGAAAGAAGAAAATCTGGAAGAGAGGCACAGCTAGAGGGGAAGACAAGAAACTCAATTTGATCATGAATATATCAGGGATTTCAGATTTACCTTTCAGAGATGACAACTTATAGAGGGATATGGACCAAATCCCTGTTCATCAGGGAGCAGGATCCATTGGGCAGCCCATAAAACACAATTGGATAGAAATATTACCAGACTTCTAATGGGCTACATCAGAGAGCCTAAGGAGTAAAGCTCAGGACAGGTCTAACTATAGGCAGTAGCAGCATGTAGCAAAAGAGTGGGAAATAATTTCCACTTATGAAGTGCTCTCCTCCCAACAGCCCGAGTGCTGGGCTCTGACACCTACCAGCTGTGTGACTTTAAGGAAATTTCTCCCTCATTGACCACGGGCTTCTTCACTTGAACAATAGAGGTAACAATGTCTACCTCTCAGGGGTGTTGAGAAGAAAGTATTTTGCAGGGGCAGCTAGGTGGTGAAGTGGATAAAGCACTGGCCCTGGATTCAGGAGTACCACCTAAGTTCAAATCTGGTCTCAGAAACTTGACACTAGCTGTGTGACCCTGGGCAAGTCACTTAACCTTCATTGCCCCACAAAAAAGAAAGAAAGAAAGAAAGAAAGAAAGGAAGGAAGGAAGAAAGAAAGAAAGAAAGAAAGAAAGAAAGAAAGAAAGAAAGAAAGAAAGGAAAAGAAAAAAAGGGAAAAAAGTGAAAAAAGAAAGTACTTTGAAAACTCTAGCATTCTATAGAAATTGGGGCTATTAGCCCAGAAATATTAAAAATATCATTGATGTTGAAAAAAATAATTTTATTTCAATATTTATGTCAAATTGCTCAAAATAATCATGTCAGGGGGCAGCTAGGTGGCACAGTGGATAGAGCACCGACCTTGGATTCAGGAGGACCTGAGTTCAAATCCAGCCTCAGACACTTGACACTTACTAGCTGTGTGACCCTGGGCAAGTCACTTAACCCCAATTGCCTCACCAAAAAAAAAAAAAAAAATCATGTCAGGTAACTTTCTAAAACTATACATTATGTACCGGTTAAGCTGAAGAAGGAAATGGCAAACCACTCCAGTATCTTTGCCAAAAACACCCCAAATGGGGTTATGGAGAGTCAGAAACAATTGAAATGACTCAGCAACCACCAGCAGCAGCAGCACCACCACCAGTTGCCTGTCTAGGTCAGTAGAGGGCACCAGTGAAAACACAGATCCAAACCAACCTTCCTCCCTCCCCCAAATCTAACATTTTTAGAGGGTTTAAAGGTTTATAAAGTAAATTAAAGGTTTAACAAGTAAAAAAAGATAATCTACATTATTTCACTCAGTCCTCATACCTCTATAAAGTAGGCTATTACTAGTGTAGCCATTTTACAGACAAGGAAACCAAGGCTCTAAGCCAGGAAGTAACTAGCCCATAGTCACACAGCTCCTCAGTGTTTCTGTCTAGGCCAGTACTTAAACCCCTGCTTCTGACTCTAAACAAATATTCCTTCCATTCCGTTTTAACACTACAAGTGTTCTAAAGCCCAGAGAATACTATTCGAATGTATTTATTCATGATCATTCTGATTCCCAAACAGGCCATATTTGGTTGCTGATTTCCCTCCAGTGGGCTTCCCCTCCTCTGGGCTTTCCTGCCTCTCTGTCTTAGGGGGCTCATTCCACCTAAGAGGCCAGGGAGATGTCAAGCAAATTGGATTTCCAGCAGAGCCTCCCTCAGGACTCTGTAGGCTCAGATCTCCCTTGGGCCTTAACTAGCCTCTCTCCCTGTTCTGTCTGAGGTTGCCTCCTAGACTGTGCTGCTCCTCCTGAAATCTTTCTGTCCAAGGCTGGTAATTGGCACTCCATTCTCTTGATATATTGATCCCAGGACCAAAGCTTGTTGTAAAATGAGATGATCATAATGGGATTTAAAGTTATTACAGGAGAGGCCGTAGTAACATAGAGTAAGTTCTTGGCAGTTCCATTTACCAGTGAAAAATCACAGGGCCACAGCTGAGATACTGAAGAGAAAAAAACCCAGAAAAAAGATCTGCAAGGCCTGGTACCGACATTTTTCTGATGGCCGGGCAGAAATGATTTGTGGCTCCAGTTGGGTTGTCATCCCTTCTTCTACTAATGAAATGGAATTTTTCTAAAACCTGGATGAGCCAAGGACCAGAACAGAACATAGCAAGGCAAGGGGGGCAAGACAATGGGTATGAGCTGCAGTAGTCAGGAGATCTGGGTTCAAACTTGGACTCTGACATATCCTAGCTGTGGGACCTACGACCAGTCATTTAACCCTCTGCCTTCAGTTTTTCCAACTGTATAACGGAGGAGGGGGGAGGGCACAAGAGTGGATCACATGATCTCTAAGATCCCTTCTATTCTATATTCTATGCACTAAAAGTCCTTCCAACTTTAAAATTCAGATGTCCTAATTCCCTTCCAAGTTCTGACATTCTGTGGTCTATCATTTAAGAGCTCCACCAACGTTGGGCACTGAAAAAAGTGCTAGTTTTGGAGAGAATCTTAAACCTCTCTGAAACTTAATTTGTAAAATAAGATGATTAGATTAGATGACTACCAAGGTCCTTTCCAGCACTAAATCTATGCTCCTCTACCAGTTTGTGTTCTAAGATCCATGACATTCTCCCCTGTCCCAGCTCTGACATTCTATAGTCTGTGTTCTGAGGTCTTTGTTATATTCTATGTTCCAAGGCTCATTCCAACTCCCACTTCCTATATTCTATGATTCCCTCCCTGTTCTGATGGTCTATGACTCAATAACTTCATATTCACCAAACCTACAAGGTGACTCCAATAGCCGGTTCATAACTGATAATCTTGCTCAAAAATTCTAAAATCTATCTAATAACACTAAATCAGACCCATATGGTATGTTAAAGTTTAAAAAGAGTTTTCCATTCATTATTGAATTTGATTCTCACAACAGCTCAGTTAGAGAGGCAGAGAAGGGGGATTTACCATTTTCTTTTTTTTTTCTTTTTTCTTTTTTTTTTTTGGTGAGGCAATGAGGGTTAAGTGACTTGCCCAGGGTCACACAGCTAGTAAGTGTCAAGTGTCTGAGGCTGGATTTGAACTCAGGTCTTCCTGAATCCAAGACCAGTGCTTTATCCACTGTGCCATCTAGCTGCCCTGGGATTTACCATTTTACAGATAAGAAAAATCAGTCTCAGAAAAGGTTGGTAGTTACTCCAATAGCATATTACACTTTTGTTGTAGAGCTTGGTGTCAAACCAAGGTTTCTAACTCCCAGTCCAGGAGTATCTCAACATTGACTTCATACCTGCTCTGTGCTAAGCATGGACACCAATTCTCACCATGGAATTGCATTGACAGTCTGACCTTAGAATTTGTCACCAGGGCCCCCCTTACTTGAAGGCATGCTAATAAATTATGATAGTGTGATAAAATTTCAGGCACTGATAAAACACCCATTGCTTCCAAAATAACCCACTGTCCTGCCTGAAATTCTATCATTGGTCCTCAATTCCTTAGATTTCTACCACCTTGGGTTCAGAAGATCATAAGAACTAGGGCCAGTATTAGAGATAATTGAACACATACCCTCAATTTATAGAGAAACTGATACAAAAAGAAGGCAAATTAATTGGACAGGGTCATCCAGTTAGTCATACAACAGAGCCTATATTTGAAACCAGCTTCTCTGACTCCAAATCTGGGAGCCTCCCCATAAATCATGTTTTTGTGAAAAATGTACTTTGAAAACTGAAAAGTCCAATGGGGAAAGCAGTAAGACGGTGGTGGTGATGACAATGACAACAATGATGACGATAAGAAGCAAATTCCAGGGTTAAAAAGAGAAGCTGTTTTCCAATCCATCATCAAAAGTAGGGATAGCTTCTCAGGCTCCTGTGACAGACAAGTCACTTTCTTGACCTAAATCTACATTTTTTTTTCATCTGTAAAATGAAAATAATACTAAGGGTTTCAAAACATCTTAATGTGCTAAAGAAATGTGAGCTATTGTTATTACTAATGTAATTGTTATTCTTTCCACCTCTGACACACTATATTCTGAGTTTTAAGTCTTTTTCATACTTGGCATTTTTTGACCAATGTTCTAAGACCTCTTTCAGCTTTGACATTCTATGTCCTCAAATTGTATTATGCCATGATTGTCTCATATCCTAGAACTGGAATAGACCTCCAGGGTCATTCAGACAAGCAGTTCTCAAAGTGTGGTTTGTGGACCCCTGGGAGACCCTGAGGTCCTTTCAGGGGGTCCCAAAGGTCAAACTGTGTTTATAATAATACTTAAGTTTTATTTGCCTATTAAAGTGTTTCTCCACTTCCCAACTACATATCTGAGTTAGACCAAACTTTCTTCACATACTTCCACTAAAATAATATGTCACAACAGATTGAATACAGAAGCAGATAGGAGGATCCAGCTGTCTGCTATTAAGCCAGAAATGAGAGAGATTTGCAAAAAAGTATGTAAAACAATGCCTTTCCTCACCAAATTGTTTTGTTTTGGAAATGTATATTTTCTAAATATTTTCTAAGTTCAAATGTAATGGATTTATTATTTTTTAAATGAATGAATAAACAAATATTTTAAATTTTAATCACTTTTAATTTCCAATATAGCAAATATCAAAAGATACAATTCACATGTACAAAAGTTCTTAGGGGTCTTCAATAATTTTTATGAGTGTAAAGGGGTCCTGAGACCGAAAGATTTGAGAATTGCTGGTCTAGACCGATCCCTCATTGAAGCATTAATGCCTTCTAGAGTGTCAATCAATCACCAAGCATTCATTAAGCACCTACTATAAGTTAAGGACTCTTCTAGGTACTGGGGCTACAAAACCAAAAATGGAACAGTCTCTACCCTCAATGAGTTTATATTCTGTTGGACGAAAACTACATTTGCATAGAAAATTCAATATAATTCAATGTAATTGAACAAAAGAAAGCTAATTTACAGGCAGGCAGAACTAGAAAGTAAGAGGCTAAAAATCAGCATATACTCCCTGCAGGAGGTTGCAAATGCAAGAGATGGCTAGTTGACAGATTCAGTGCTTCTCTGGCTTCTCCAAAAAGACTTAGAGGAGGATGTTCAACAAGTGAAGTGAGTCCTCTGTGAAGGATTTATGGAAAGACTTGGATGAAAGTTGCACAGGACAAGAAAGCTGCAATCTGCACAAATAAAGGAAATTCACCCATCAAAGAGATTGCAGATTCATTCAAGTATCAGGAAACAGATGAGAAATCAAAGGCTCAGAGATGGACAGTCATTTGCCCAAGGTCACACAACTAAAATCAACAGAGACAGACACGCCCCCAGCATCTTGGGATTTAAAGCTAGAAGCGACTTTGTGCTGGCTCCCTTATTTTGTCCTAGTGTCTGGAATCAGACTACCTGGATGAAGAAAGAGCTAGAGACTGCTACCAATTCTCAATCTCCTCATAACAGAGATTTGCTTTTAGAACACTAGGGTTCTGAATCCCTCCTGACAGTACCAGATCATTTTTCATTGTGTTAGAGTAAGATGGGCACGAGGTCTGGAGTCAGAGAATCCAAGTTTGAATCACAAGCCTACTACTTACTTACTGGGTGGCATTGGGCTAATTGCCCAACCTCTCTGGTCTTCCATTTACCCATAAGTAAAATGAAGGACTTTATCATTCCTTCCAACTTTAGAGCCTATGAATCTTCTGTTTTAACTTCTTTCCAGTTTTTAGAGCAGATTCATCATAACAAGCCTTTGAAGTAGATAAGCAGAGATTATTATCTCTATTTTTTTTCAGATGGGAAAAATGAATCCAGGAGAGAGGAAGTGACTGGTCTATGGCCACAAATACAGCAGTATTAAGGATAGAACTAAAACTAAGACTCAAAACTCACTCCAATACAGAGCTCTTTCCACTATACCAGGAACCTGTTTCTAGCCTCATCTCGTGTGTGTGTGTGTGTGTGTGTGTGTGTGTGTGTGTGTGTGTGTGTATGCCTATGAGTAAAGAGAGTCAGAGCCCTTCTTGACCTGTACTGAATGATTCTTCCCGAGGATCCCCAATGTCTTGGACTAAACCTCCTAGATGTCTCCTTGGCTCCAGCCTCTGGAAGTCCTATCACTTTCCTTACCTCTCTCTCTCTTTTCTGGTCTGTCTGGATGAAGCAAATTCACAGGAGGCCATTAAGGGAAAATACACCTGTAATTTATCTCTCTTGCTGTTATTCAATTCCATTTGATTCAATAAACATTTATTACATCTCTACTGCTGTGGGTGCAGGAGACATAAAGACAAAAAGAAGTACCTGGTGGGGCAGCTAGATGGTGCAGTGATAAAGCACTGGTCCTGGATTCAGAAGGACCTGAGTTTAAATCTGGCCTCAGACACTTGAGACTTACTAGCTATGTGACCCTGGACAAGTCACTTAACCCTCATTGCCCCACCAAAAAAAAAAAAAAAAAAAGAAGTACCTGACCTCAAGGATCTTACATTCTGAGGGGAGGGGGTGAAGGAAAGCAACAAAGGTAAATATAAAACATGCAAAATAAGTTGGAGGAGCACCGACAATGGGGTTGGGAGAGGAATCAAAAAGGGCTTGTTGTAGGAGGTGGCACTTGACTTAAGCCTTGAAGGGAGCCAGGGGTTCCATGAGTCAGAGCTGGGAGATGGGGTGGTGGTGGAGGGAAGCATTACAGTGAGGAAGGACTTCTTATGCAAAGGTGTAGAAGTGGGAGATGGAATTATCTCACTAAGGTCTCTCAAAACAAACACCAAACTGATTAGGCAACTAGTATTCACTGCACCACTATGGCAGACTCTAGAAGTGATGCAAAGTTTTGGTAAGAAATGCTCCCTCTCCTCATGAAATTCACAGTATGGTTGGTGGTTAAGATGTAAATATTATATGGTTAGTGCGTCAGAGGTACAAACCACATTCTGTGAAATCTTTGAGGGGAAAGGCTCTTACCTACAGAAATGTAGGACCAATTCGAAAACAACTGCTATAATCCAAGTGATGAGAGTTGAAACTAGGATGGTGAATGTGGGAGTGGAGTGAAAGGGATGTATACAAGAGACATAAAGGGAGAAATGACAAGGTTTGGCTATGAGAGGGTAGTGAGAGTGAAGAGTCAAGGATGACAGGAAGATGGAAACTTGAGTGACTGGAAGAATGGTAGTACCCTGAACAGTAACAGGAAAGTTTGTAAGAGGGAAAGGTTTGGGAAGAAAGACAATGAATTCAGTTTGAGATGCCTATGGGGCATCCAAGTGGAGATGATCTGGTGATGTGGGAGTATAGTGAAGGAGAGATACCAGGACTAATATATAGAACTTGGAATCATCTGCATAATGATGATAGTTGAATTGAGGTCACCAAGTGAGATAATACATAGGGAAAAGAGAAAAGGACCAAGCACCTTGGAGGACACAGTATTCATGGAATGCTATGAATGAAGAATGAGCAAAGAAAACTAAGAAGTAATGTCCAGACAGTCAAGAGAAGAACCATGAGAGAGAGATTGTTCTCATGAAAAACCGGAGAATATCCAGGCAGAGAAAGTGATCAACAGTGCCAAAGGTTGCAGGCAGGTCAAGAAGCATTGAGGATTGAGAAAAAGTCATTAGACTTGGCAATTATGGGATTGGTAACAGTTTTGGAGACACCAGTTTCAGCTGAATGTTAATGTCAGAAGCCCAATTTCAGATGGTTTTGAAGGGAGTAATAAGAAGTGGAAGCACCAAGTGTAGATGGCTTTCTTAAGGAATTGGACCAATAAGGAAAGATAGAAAAGGGACAATAGTGGGAATGGTAGAATCAATGAGGGTTTTTTTAAAGAACAGAGAAGAAATTTGAACACTTCTTGCAGGTAGAAGAGAAAGATCTAGTAGATAGGAAAATAATTAAAGATGAGAGAGACAGAGAAGAACAGAGCAGAAAAGAAAAGGAAGAGGGAGAATGATAGCAGGGAGCAATCTGCTGGAGAAGATGAGAAGAGATGGGCTCAAAGATAGATGTAGAGGAATGGGCCTTGGCAAAAAGAAGAACCAGATCTTCATTTCACACTGCATTGAAAGAGCAGATAACGGGCATAGATTTCTGAGAGATGCAAGATGATGAGAAAAGGAGAGGAAGCTTTTTTTTTTTTTAGTGAGGCAATTGGGGTTAAGTGACTTGCCCAGGGTCACACAGCCAGTAAGTGTTAAGTGTCTGAGGCCGGATTTGAACTCAGGTACTCCTGAATCCAGGGCCGGTGCTTTACCACTGCGCCATCTAGCTGCCTTGAGGAAGCTTTTTGATGAAGTATGTGATAAGAATCTCAACAGAGAGTTTGGAGGGATGGATGCCATGTGAGACTTGGAAGGAGAAGAGAAGGTTTGGAAGAGCTACTGTGGAGTTTATGACAGTAAATCAATTAAGAAGCACTCAGTGAGGACTGGAAGAGTAAAAGAAGGCTTCCTGGAGGAGGTGGGTTATCAATTGGCCCATAGAAGATGTCAGTCAACAGAAATTGATCAAACTCTTGCTATGTACCAGACACTGTGCTAAATGATGAGGTTGCAAAAATAAGATTTGGATGTGCAGCAAGAAAAATGCAGAACATTATAAATTTTAAAATTAGCAAAGATGTAGTTGGGGCACAGTGAGTCAGTCCTATGCTCAAGGAAGTGGAGTGTGCTATGTTTAGAAATGAATGTCAGGGTTTTGAATGGGTAGGTTTCTTGCCCCAGGATCTCTTTTGAGGAGAGAGTGAGGCTACTGACTTTGCATATCTCTCCCTCACTTAAATCCAATTCACTGCAAGTCATGATAGCGCCTCCCAATGTCACGTCCCTCTTTGAGAATGAAAAACAAACAACAACAATTGGAAATTGACAGGCAGAGATTATTTAATTTTGTTTATTTTGAATGCCTACCACAGTGTCTGGTCCAAAGTAGCTTAATAATACTAATAAACAAACAAATAGATAGATAGATAAATGAACGAATGAATGAATGAATGAATGAATGAATGGATAAATAATATAGCTTGATAAAGTAACTTAACAATAAATAAATCTTAATAAATGCTTGTTGATCAAACTGACTTGCTGATCAAAAAGTTTCTGAACAGAAAGGTCCCTCTAAATCAAGAAATACTCAGTGTTTTCTATCCTATATAAATAGACATAACTTAGAGTTACAAGACCTGAGTTTTAATCCAGGGTCTGTTATTTACCACCTGTGTGACCTTGGGTAAGTCCTATCACTTCTCCAGCCTTTGGTTTGGAGGGGTTTGAAATAGATGACCTCTCAGGTCCCTTTCAGCTCTTAATCTATTATCCCATGATCGAAAGCCTAATTCCTAACCACTCCTTCATTGGAATCCTAGAATTCCAGTATTATCCCATTTTACAAATAAAGAAACTGAGACTTTGCAAGAGCAAGTAACTCACCTAAGAAGGAATGAGCAGCAAGCTGGGACCAGTAGACTGCATCAAACTTGCCATGTTGGCCAAAAGGCCTGTACTCTCAGTTTGCTAGGGCAGCCTGGGGCCAGCTCCAGATGAAGTCTCTGCATTAACTCCAAATTTCCTTGCTCTTTATCTGTCATTTGCACCACAAGCATTTCATGACTTAAACATGAATTGTTTTTCTCTTCTCTCTGGGCCTGAGCAGGCCCAGTGACTGCCAGCTCGTGAATCAATCTGTCATAACCAAGTACCACAGCTAATCTCATCAGAGCCCAAAATGCCGGCAAATCAGGTACCTGTAAGAAGTGGTTATGCGTGTTAAATGTTCACTAATAGTTAAGGTCTGCATCTCTTTATAGCAGTACATCTTTATACTGACTTCCCAGCACCTGCCAGATCCCATAGGCTCTTAGTGCCATATCCTAGAGCTTTAGGGGAGAAAGAACGTTGAACTTCCTGCTCCAGCCCACTTTGGGTGGGCTCTGAGGCCCCTACAAATTGTGTAGGGGTACTAGAATGTATAGAGGTACCTCAGAGCTGAAGGGGATCTTAGAACATAGAATCTGAGAGCTATAATGTGGCTTAGAACAGAGGATGACAGAGATGATTGGGAACCTAGAACATAGAGCAAATGTCAATGTGAGAAGGGAACCTAGAAAAAACACAAGGAATAACTGAGATGGCAGAAACCTTAAAACACCACATTTTAGAATGTAGAATATAGACTGTAAGAGCTAGGAGGGACCTTGGAACACAAAACATAGCCTTATAATTATAAGGAACCTTAGAACAAAGACCACAATGTTAGAATTGGAAGAAAACTTCAGAACATAGATGGTTGAATATTAGAACATAGAAGGAATCTTATTCTTAACAGTTTTGTCTCACAATCCCCTTTGGTGGTCCAGTGAAACTTAATTCTAGTGTGGTTCATTGCCTACATTCATACTTGAAGGAGATGCTGAATTTAAGTGGAAGTTAGTGAAAATGGAGATGTAATATTCTTCCCTGTCCTACTTCAAAGACCCTCTGACATCCATCCATGAATCCCGTTATATACTACCCCAACCTTAACATTTTAAAGACAAGGAAACTGAGGCTTCTTTCCAATGGGGAATTGACTTGCTTGGGGTCTTACAGCAAGTTCTCAATGAAGTCAGGAGCAGAACCTAGCTCCTTCTAAGTTAGACCAAGCCCCCTTCCATTCCACCAGACTGTCCCATTTCTGATGGGAGGCAGGTCCAGGACACCTCAAGCATACCTCTTATTTGCGTGGAAAGTGCAGTCAATGCGAATTGATCAAAACCAAATTAACTGCAATTGGTTCCAATATTTCGCCTGTTTACACATTAGCTTGCTACCTTTAACATAGAGATGTATTGGATTCAGCTTAGCAACCTAGGCATGAATGCACTGGCCTTTAAAGAGAAACTTATCTGTAATTAAAATCATGCACAAGTTTTAGAGAGAGCCTGTTTACAACTGAGGAAGAAAGCTGATTTTAAAAATGAATAGGTTTCCACATACAAGCTGAAGTGTTTAATTCGGAAATAAATCCTCTAAAAATTATGTGGCATGGTTTTCCCCCTTTCTAGTTTTCTTTCTTTTCTTGGGCCCGTCTGGGGGCCTTTGTTGTTGTTGTTGTCTCGCTTATCTCCAACACTGCCACATGATCGACGTGCTGCTGGCTCCCCTGGAGAGGGGAGGAACTTGCCGTGGAAAGGGGGCGCTCAAGCCCATCGGCCATAAATTAGTGTAGTTAAAATCAGCCTGGCAGAGTTATTCAAAGTTTATGTTTCCTTGTAAGCAGACAGTAGTTTCAATATGGGTAAAGTATGGTCCATAAATCACGTGGCACTGAATTTAGGTGACGAGCAATACTGCTCTTAGAATAAGAACGAGAACACAGATAGGGCAGGCGCAATAAGAAAGTGATTTACGCAGGGGATGGGTGGTGGATGGCTTGTGATAATTTAGGAGGGTAATTGCGGTGGCTACGCCAGACTGTTTAATTGCAAGGGTGCATTGATATATAATACGGTGGACGCGGTAATAATGCTCTGGGTTATAAAATGGCATTTGCATAATCTGTACTAGAGTTTATTCTTCTCAGAGCAGATAATATAGCCTCCGACAGGAATCAAATTGTTTTTGAGTGTATTGATTGCAATTAAGGACACAAATATGAGTGCTTAGATAAGGCGGGTGTTCAGGGGAGCACCCGGGAACATTCGCAGAATTAAAGTTTCCGTTATTACCAAGCTGAGATGTGGCTTCTAAGACAGTCATTATGAAGCCAGAGCAGCTGATATTTCTCCAGCAGACCTGGATCCTGGCCAGAGCAATGGTATTTTTGCCCTTAATTACCCCCTCGGAGGCTGACTTGTAGCCTCTTGGGGGAAAGGGGCTGGGAAGGAATAGCTATTGACCGACTATGAGCATGAATCTCAAGACTGGATGGGACCTCCAAGAACATCTAGACCACCCACATTTGAGCAAGAATTCCCTCCAGATGGGGGCAGCTAGGTGGCACAGGGGATAAAGCACTGGCCCTGGATTTAGGAAGACCTGAGTTCAAATCCGGCCTCAGACACTTGACACTTAACTAGCTGTGTGACCCTGGGCAAGTCACTTAACCCCCGTTGCCCCGCCCAAAAAAAAAATCCCTCCAGAACATCAGGGTTATGGTGAAGGAAGTGTTTTATAGACTTTAAATTGTATTATTAGTATAAAAATAGCCGTTTGATGTTCTAAGCTTTCCAAAGTCCACAAACATTTATCTTAATATTTGTATATATATTTAATATATATTTATGTTAATATAAATATATGTCAGACACCATGCTAAGTGTTTAGGATACAAAGAAAGAGAAAAATATAGTCCATGTCCTCAAGAAATTTCTGTTAGGATACAACTATTATTATCTCTATTTTACAGATGAAGAAACTGAGGCTGAGATGTTAGGTGACTTGACTCAGGATCTGCTAGCTAGTAAACATGGTACCTAGTGCTATACTTGATCCTTGATAAAAGGGAGTAGTTATCATTGTTGTCGTTGCCATCCTCATTATTTCTGACAAATGGTCACCCAGCTTCCCTTAAAGAAGAGGCATTCACTCTAAGGACCATGGAACCTTTCCATCTGACCTGTAGCTAAAACTTCCTATTATGTGTTATCTCCCCAATTAGAATGTAAGCTCCTTGAGGCAGGGGCTGTCTTAGTTTTTTTCTTTGTATCCCCCAAACTAAACACAATGCTTTGCACATACTAAGTACTTAATAAAAGTTTATTAGTTCATTGATTCTTTCTTTCTTTCCATTAGAATTCCCAGATCATGGGGACAGCTAGGTGGTACAGTGGATAAGGCACCGGCCCCGGATTCAGAAGTACCTGAGTTCAAATCCGGCCTCAGACACTTGACACTTATTAGCTGTGTGACCCTGGGCAAGTCACTTAACCCCCATTGCCCCACCAAAAAAAAAAAAAAAGAATACCCAGATCAGGAAACTTGGCCTATTCCACTTTCGTATGGCTGTCATTATAAAGAGGTTTCTTCTGCTTGGCCCCAAGGGGCAGAACTAGGAACAATAGATAGAAGTTAGGAGGGAAGAATTCAACTCAATATAAGGACTTCCCAATAAGGGCTATCCCCAGATCCGCTGAGCCACCTTAGGATGAAGTGAGCTCTCACATCACTGGAATTACTCCCACAGAGTCTGAAGATCACTTGTCAAGACTGGGGCAGAAGGGATTCCTGCTCAGCTCTGGGTGACTCTAGATGGTCTTTGAGGCTCCTTCTAGCTCTGAGACTCTCTCCATAGGGGAGGGATTTATTCCCATCATTATTATTAGGAGAAATTGGAAGTAATCTAGTGAAAACCTATGGTGTCTCTCACTGGGCTCCTATCATCTTACCTGACCAGTTACCATCCCAAGGACCAAAGTAGGCAAGTGGGGACCTGTTTCCAGGTAAGTGGCTCCTGCCTAAAATTCCTGAAACACTGAAGGCTCCCATGGAGGTTGGGGGAAATGAAGATAGAGGTGGAAATGTGGCAATGGATGCACAACAAACCAAGCTGGAGTTGGAATTGGAGCTGAAGCCGGAACCAGAGCTGGAGCCAGAGCTTGATGGCAGATTGTTTGTAAGCATGACCTTTTACCAATTCCATTTCTCTGTCATCTTTGAAAGCCTTGTTTTGAGGGGGTCGTGATAAGGGTAGAAAAGCATCAGTATCCCAAATGTCACCCCACTTCTTCAGACAAGGCAGATTGGAAAATTGAAGAAAAATCTTCCTGGGCTGGAGTGGGGAGGGGGCATATAAAAAAAGTGGGAGTGGGGGGATGGGGAGAACAAGAAGGAGTGGAGAGACAGAGAGAGAAGAGGAAGGGAGAGAAGGAAATAGAAAGAGGAGAAAAGTCGAATTTGATTTCCAGTTACTAAAATAGTCTTCTGACAAGAGCCTAAAGAAGAATAAACAACCACACTGAGATAATACTAATTCCTGTGAATTCATCACTTTGTTCTGTAAAAATGTAAGAATCTTTTAGACCCAGCTCAAGCATCACTTTCTAAATGAAGCCTTTACTGATTGATTGCCCCAATGCCTAGTGCCTTCCCTCTCCAACTACCTTGCTTTAGCTTCCTCTTATTGACTTTATATTTATTCTGTTATATATGTACATACATATATAAATATGTGTGTATGTATGTACATACATGCACATATTCATATATGTTAAATACATACATAGATGTAGATGTACCACATCCCCTGTTAGAAAATAAGCTTCTTGAGAATAGGGATTGTTTTCTTCTTTGTATTTGTATTCTTGGTGACTAGCACATAGTAGGTGCTTAATAAATGCTTGTTGATTGAACTTCAGAGAAAAGGGACCTTGGAGACTAAATCCCTTATTTTACAAAGAAAGAAAGTGAGGCCCAAGTTGATTAATAATACTTGACATTTATATAGTCCTATTTGGTTGACACACAATACGCCAAACAACCCCGTGAGGTAAGTAATGCAAGTATTATTATCCCCATTTTACAGATGCAGAAACTGAGGTTTGGTGAGATTAAGTAATTGGTCCCCAGTGTGACTGTAATCTAGTCAGTGGTAGAGCTGGCATTTGAATCAGGGTCCAGTCCTTCCTCTTCTATATCACATCATATTCATATCCTTGTGTCAGGTGGAAACCTCAGGACCATATCCTCAGGATTATATCCTTGTGTCAGGTGGAAACTTCAGGACCATATCCAGGTCCTGGGATGTTACATAGTATTAGCAGAGAAATCACACCAATGTTGGAGTCAGAGGGTTTGGACATGAGTCTTGACTCTTGCTCTTACTTGCTGGGTGACCTGAGACAGAACATTCAACTCTCTCCATTTCAGTTTCCTCATCAGCAAAGTTGCCTAAGGTCTTTAAAATTTTTTTTTTTAATTCTGTAAAATTTTTATTTTTTTCTTTTAGTTCCCTAAGGTCTTATGGAGTTCTGAGACTTCAATACTATTTAGCTTAATTCCAGTGACTTTAAGAAGAGATAAATATGGCTCACTTATCCAACATGTAAGTGACACAGTCCTAAAGAGCTAGCTAACACAATGGGAGACAGCCAAGATTAGCAAAGATCTCCACAGGTTAGAATGTTGAGCTTTCACAACAGGATGATATATAATAGTAATAAATGTAAAGTTCTCTACTGGGATTCATAAAATCACACTCAAATATAGGATGGAGAAGGTGCTATTTAATAAATAGTTTGTGTTTTTTAAACTGGGGGGGGGGGGTCTAGAAGTTTTAGTGACCACAACTTTAATAGAAGTCAACAGGGCAACAAAAAAGTCCTAACCCAGTTCATTCCATCTTAGGCTACATTAATCTAAGTGTATAAATAACCTAATCAGGAAGCCTGGAGGGAATTTAGTGTGGAAATGTAACCATAGAGATATTCCAGTACAACCCCTTCATTTTACAAAAGAAAGAAAGAAAGAAAGAAAGAAAGAAAGAAAGAAAGAAAGAAAGAAAGAAAGAAAGAAAGAAAGAAAGAAAGAAAGAAAGAAACTGAGGCCCACAGAGTAGGGGGTTATATATAGGTAGGATATAGCCATGCCCAGATTGAAACTCAGGCTCTTAACCCTGTTTGCCTCAGTTTCCTCATCTATAAAATGAGCTGGAGAAGGAAATGGTAAAACACTCTAGTATCTTTGCCAATAAAACCCCAAATGGGGACACAAAGAGTCATACACAACTGAAAAATTACTCAACAACTTTCTCTAAATACAGGACTCTTTTGATTCCACCACAGCTGCCTCATGAGCTAGAGAGCATGGATCAAATTAGAGGTGTCAAATGCTTAGCTGGCAAGTCCTATGCAGTCCACAACACTCCCAAGTGCAGCCTGAATCATATCAAAATGTAATTTGGAAATATTTAACAAAATAAATAAAAATATCCTCAAACATAGATAATGTTAATATGAGGTTTTCACAAAATCTCAGAGAGAAGGGACCTCAGAGGCCAAACCCCTTTATGTTAATAAGCTAGTTAGTGGCTCTTCCACTTACTAGCTATATGACTTTTTAAAGAGGTGAAAAAACAGATGACTTTAAAAATAGGAGAGAATCAGATGACTTACTTTTAATAACCCTGACAATGGAGGAGAATTCTTAACCAAACAAGGGATAGAGAAGCTCCTACTATAAAAGACCATATGAAAGACTGCTCCAAATAATAAAAGAAATGCAAACCAAAACAACTTTCGGGTTTCATCTTAAATCCAACAAATTGGCAAAGATGACTAAAGATGGGAATAGTCAAGGTTGGGAAGGTGGTGGAAACACAGACATACTAATGCATTGTTGATGGAGCTGCAACTGAATCCAACCATTCTGAGAAACGATATGGGACTATGCTAAGAGAGTGACTAAATTATCCATACCCTCTGACCCAGAGATTTCACTGCTAGGCAAATACACCAAGGAGGTTAAAGAGAGAAAAAAGTTCTCATGCCAAAAAAAAAAAAAATTTATACCACCATTTTTTTTTGTAGAGCAAAGCACCAGGAACAAAGTAAATGTCTATCAATTAGGGGAATAGTTAAGCAAATTATGGTACTTGAATGTAATGGAATATTACTGTGCCATCAGAAACAATGAAAATGAAGGCTAGAGATAAGTACAGGAGGACTTGTAGGAACTGATTCAAAGGGAAACAATATAAACAGTCACTACAACAATGTAAATGGAAGGAACAACAGTAAAAAGAAATGGCATGATTTATAATAATAATGACCAAGCTTATTCCTGAAGAAGAAAAATAAAAACTCCCCTCCTTTCTTTCTTTGCAAATGTAGGGCACTATGGGTATAGAGCATTGCATATAGTGTCCAGTTCAGCTTATCTATTAATTTAATTCATTTATTTATTGGTTACTTTTGTTCAAGTCTTCTTTTGCCTCTCTTTTTATTCTTTGTGACAAGACATAGTCCTCTGTGGATGGGGAAGGGAAAGGATATGTTTGGAAATGAAGATGACATAAAAACAAGATATCAACAAAATATTTTTAAAAGACACAGAAAAGAATCAGACCAGTTTAAGGAGTGTGAACAGAGTGAGAAGTGGCCTGGGGGAGGGAGGGTCAGATCCACATTGATGACATCACAGATCCATCAAAGTAAAGGAGTGGGTAGTGCCCAGGGCAGGCAATCAACAAATGATCAGAAGATTAGAAAATCCTAGATCAGATCTCAAAGACAATCTAGAATAATCTATTCATTTTTCTAAATGAGGAGCTGAACCCTAGGGAAGTGAAGACACCTCATATCCCACCTAGAGTAAATGATGAGTATGTGAATAGTCTGTCTTCCAGCCATGTCAGTTTCTCTCCCACTTCCACCTTTGCTGCTTCATCTTCCCCCCTCTTAAAATGCCCTGCCTTCAGACAAATGCCTCTCTGCCTCTCCAAATACAACTATTACAATGCCTAGCTCAATGCTCATTCCCTGTAATAGTAAAATTGCAGGTTTATTTTAGATCTAGCAGCTACAGGAATGAGTTTCTGGACTTGGGATGACAAATATCCAGGTTCAGATCTCACCTTTGATGCTTTGCAGCTGCATGACCCTGCAAAATAAATTTAGCCTCATATGCTAAAGCAATTCCTTGGGACTTATCTACAAACTGAGGAGCTTGATCTAGATCTGTACTTAGTAAACTGGAGTCCATGCAATTTTTTTTTTGGTGGGTCAATGGGGGTTAAATGACTTGTCCAGGGTCACACAGCTAGTTAAGTATCAAGTGTCTGCAGTTGGATTTGAACTCAGGTCTTCCTGAATCCAGGGCCAGTGCTTTATCTATTGCACCACCTAGATGACCGCTCCATGCATTTTTTTAAAATCATATTTTGACATCTGTATTTCAATATAATTGATTTCCTTTGCAATCCTATATGATAAATTTAATCTTAAATTTAAATTTAGAAACAGTTCACATCACAGTGCCTGCAACATAATCGGTGCTTAACAAGTGCTTGTTGACTTGACTTAACTTGAAAAACATGATTCTGAGAAAGAGTCTATTGGCTTCACCAGAATAATGGCAAAGGAGGCTGGGACCTCCAGAAAAGGTTAAGAATCTCATACACTAGACGGTTTTCTAAGGTCTTTTATAGTTTAAACTCTATAACATAGCATCTATAGTCTATGAAGTCATATGTGGGTTTGGGAGGAAGGGAATTAGCAGTGTGTGTGGGGGGGGTGGATGGGGGCAGGAATCAGAAAGACCTGGGTTCAGATGTCTTTTCAGATACTTACTAGAGAACAGAAAGTCCCAGAATGAAGGAATCTCAGCTCCTTTACATACTTGAGCTCAGGTCATAGGGCAGAACTAGAAACTAGAACCAATGGATGAATGACAAGGATCTGAAGATTTGGGTTCAATACAAAGAAGTAACCAACCAAACAATGAACATTTATTAAGCACCTACTATGTGCTGCACATTGCATTGTTAGAACTCTGACAATCAGAATTGTAAAACAATTAAATGAAGGGACTGCCTTGGGAGGTGCTAAATTTTGCATCCTGAGAAGTGACCCAGCAAAAGCTGAATGGTAACAAGCCAGAGGGCCTATAGAGGGCATCTCTGCTCTTATAGAGGTTGGATGAGATGCCCTGGGAGACCCCTTCCAGCCCAGATAGTCTATGGATATTAGACAGGACAGCTAAAAGCAGCCAGAACAGGACAGCTGTCCCTCCAATGGAATGCTAGGTGCTTGGACCACCATAAGGCAGAGTATTAAGGTTGAAGGGGGAAAGAGGTGATTTTTTATCCCTGAAGTTTCCCATAAAGGTGATATCACTGAACATGCAGCTTGGGGCTGGTTCATTTTTTACAAACCCATGCTCTGGTAATAGGGGAGAACAATATGAATTGCCTTTCTGTCCTGAACGTGGTCTTGTTCCCAAGGCTGCTCGTGATAACGCACCTCATTTTCTAAGCACTGGGATAGATCAATTTACCGTCTTCATTTCCTAGATGAAGAACACTGGATGAGAGCTTCAAGATCATAACTGAGGTGACTCCATTATATAATTCTGAGAGTGGGGAGGTTCCTTGTGGCCCTTGACACTAACTTATAGATTAAAAGAATCATAAAGCCTTATAAATGTCCCAGGAAGATCCAGAGTAATTACCTGGGTCATCCCCCTGTCTAAAGGAATTCCATTGCCAACTTCCTCGACAGGTAATAATGGACCCAAACACTCCTGTGTTAAGAACTCACAGAATCTCAAAGACCAAAAGGTTTTCAAATGGCATCTAGCCCAACCCAAGCCACCTTTTACAACAACCTTTTGAAAATCTGGGAGAGGCTGCCTCAAAAGGTGTACACACACACACACACACACACACACACACACACACACACACACACACACACACATGTTTGTCCTCCATTCTCAAAGAGGACCATGACATCAGAGTGATCTCATGACTTGCAGTGAATTGGATGAATTTAAGGGAGGCAGGTCTGTGCAAAGTCACCCACTTCACTTTCTCTTCTAGAGCCATCTGGGTCCAGGGGCAAGTTATACATCAGGATGACTGGAAATGGCCCCAGATGCTTAAGGCAATTGAGGTTAAGTGACTTGTCCAGGGTCACACAGCTAGTAAGTGTCTGAGGGGAGATTTTAATTCAGGTTCTCCTGATTTCAGGGCCAGTGCTTTATCTACTGTGCCACCTAGCTGCCCCACCTCAAAAGGTAGTGAGCTCTTCTTTACTGATAGTGTCCAAGCAAAAGATGGATGATTCTTGCTCAGTGAGATTATGGAAGAGGTTGTTGCCTTGGAGGTAGGTTTGACTAAAGTCCATTCTAATTCTGAGTCTGTGATTGTATCATCCCTTAACTATTGAGGACTACTGTTCCCCATGGGTGGGTTGATGCCCTGTCTGATGAATTATCCCTGATGGAAGAGCAGATTGTCCAATCACAAATAATCTCCTCCTAAATGGCTAGCATCAAAAGATGCCAAGACCAACACCTTAATTTTTTCAGCAGAAGAAACTCCTGTTCAAACTAAACTTGTGAGGCAGCCAGTACAAGTATGCTGTGGCACATAGGAGAAAACTGGCATTCAGAGGGGCTGTGTGATTTTTATGGGAGCACACAGTCAGCTGGTATCAAAGGACAGGCTACCTCGCCCCAAACCCAACACTCTTTCCACAACCTCCTGCCTCCTCTTGCACCTTCTTGTCCATTCCTGGGTCATGAACCCCCTGTGTTGTGGCCCAGTTTATGATGATGTTCAGTGGAAGTTGAAGAGCCTGGTTGACCAGTGGAAGGTGGTTATGTGAGGCAGTGTTGCATAGAGGTTAGCATTAGACTTGGAGGCAGGAATCAATCTGTCAACATGTCAGGCACTTGCTATCCTAAGTGCTGGGGATACACACAATATATAGACAAAGAATGAAACAATACTCTCAAGGAGCTTACATTCTAATCAGGAAGACAAGTACATATTTAAATATATATATGAATAAATATAAAGAGAATACATGTAAATAAATACAAAGCAGTTTGCTACAAGATGGTTGGGAGGAAGAATATTAGCAACTGAGAATTATCAGGAACACCTGGGTTTATAACTCTTCTCAGACTTACTAAGTATGGAGATTCTAGTCATTTAACCTCTCTGAGTCTCAGTTTCCTCATCTGGACAATGGGGAAGGTTGTTATGAGTACTTTGCAAAACCTTAAAGCACTATGGAAATACAAGCTTTGTTGTTGTTGTTTCTAACTCTTCTTGACTCCATTTGGGGTTCTCTTGGCAAAGGTGCAGGAGGGGTTTGCCATTTCCTTCTCCAGATTATTTTACAGATGAGGAAACTGAGGCAAACAAGGTGAAGTGACTTGCCCAGGGTCACACAGCTAGTAAGTGTCTGAGGCCAGATTTGAACTCAGGAAGATGAGTCTTTCTAACTCCAGATCCAATATTCTATGTACTGTGTCCCCTAGCTGCCCTCAAATACAAGCCCCATAGAGGTATAAGCAGTATAAGCAAAAGCTTTTTGACTCTCAATGCTGTCCCACAATGGGACAGGCTATTTCAGGAGGTGATAAAGTCATCACTAAAATAATCTGGCCAGTTCAGAATCTTAGCTTTAAGAAGAAAGTGTGGATTTTTGTTTTGTTTTGTTTTGTTTTTGTTTTGTTTACTCTGGGATGAGGATCTGGGAAAGCTCAAGTGAAAATGTTCTGGCCAGGGAAGAATTACTAACTTCCCTAAAATCTATCACAGCCACCCAAAGACAACATCTGGTAAGTTATGGTTTCCTCTTTAAATGATATTGACAAGTCTCTGTGGGATCAATTTTTAAAGGTGGCTCAGAAGCACATATGTGCATGCACACATGCATGTGCATGCACACATGTGCGCGCACGCACACACACACACACACAACTCCACACATGCACAGTCTAACCCACTTCCATAACTTGCTTTCCTTATTTACTGGTGACAAGCTCATGGCAGAGACTACAGAAAGCCAATCAGATCCTTTCCAAACAATGACAACCATTCATTCCCAGAAAGGACCTTATAGCTAACACCCAATGGCATGGATATTATAGGGTCACAGGATATAGAGTTGGAAGGGACCTTAAAGGATATCTCCTCCAACCCTTCCTTTTTACAATGGAGGAAATGAAAATTCAAATAAGGGAAGTGACTTACCCAAGGTCATACAACTACTAAGCAGTATGACCAAGGTTCAGAAACAAAGCAAAGGGCACTCAAGATGGGGATCTGATTCACTACCAGCCTTGCAGACTTTGGAGAAGCTATTCAATGAGGAAGATTAAACATTAGCTGATTACCGACAAGTAATTAACAATGTCAAAGAAATGTAGAAACCGAATTAATAATAATTATATCATCAAGGCGATGCTCATCTTGTCTCGGATCCATGAGAAGAGGAGAGGTTAATTACTCACAGCTGGCAAAACAGCATCAAGTCGACCGAAACTGGGGCTCTGGCTGGGGTTAACTGCCAGACGGATAATTAATTAACATCATAATTGTAATGCGGGCAGCAGTAAAATATTGCAATATTCATCCAGTTCTGTTCTTTAGCAGCCTGAAGTCATCCACGATCTTAGGATTCAGGGCTCCCAAGAAGGTGGGGGCCAAGGCTTGTGCTTACTCCCAGAATACAAGGCACGAGTGCCTCCCCTTTGTTACAGAAAAGAGAAGGTAAATCTGAGCCCATAAATGGATTTCAAAAATCAGGGAACTGGGGCGGCTAGGTGGTGCAGTGGATAAAGCACCGGCCCTGGAGTCAGGAGTACCTGAGTTCAAATCCAGCCTCAGACACTTGACACTTACTAGCTGTGTGACCCTGGGCAAGTCACTTAACCCCCATTGCCCTGCAAAAAAAAATCAGGGAACTGCCCAAATTCCAATGGTATTGGCCAAATGAAGTTGACCCTTTTCGAATCTGTACATGCCACTTGGCCACCTTGTCTTGTAGAACTGGGCAGTGTGTGAAGTAGAGGAAGACAAGATAACAAATTCAAGTCCTATGGGAACCAGTTCCTTGGCCCCAAACTAACAGAACCACAGAATTTAAGAGTTGGAAAGAACCTCAATGGCCATTCAGTCCAACCAACCCATACTTGAAAACAAATCCCCAGTGCAACATATCCAGTAAGCAAGCTTAGCACAGTGCCTGGCATGTAGGAGGCACTTAATACATGTTTACTGACTGCCTGAAAATAAGTGGTTGTCCAACTACTACTCAAGGTTCTCCAACAAACAGAAACCTATCCCAGCTCCCAATGCATCCTCTTCCACTTTCAGACAGCTCTAGTTGCCAGGAAGTTCTTGTATCAAACCTAAATTGTGCTTTTTTACAACCTCCATTCATCGTTCCAGTTTCTTCCCTCTGGGATCAAACAGAACAAGTCCAATTTCTCTTCCATGTCAACCCTCTGAGTATTTAAGAACACCTATCATAACATATCCCTCACTGGTGTACTCTCTTCTTAAAGTGAAATGTCCCGTTACTTGGACCAATTCATGTAGCATGAACCTAAGACCTTCCACCATATTCTTTGCCCTTCTCTGGATGACTTCCAGATTATCCATGCCCTTTCTAAACTGTGGTGTCCAGAATGGAAAACAATGTGCTTGATTTGATATGAATAGGAAAAACTGAACTCTAATTCTCAAACTGGGTTCTTGCTCTCACCATAGGTCTATTCTTCACCCTAGATGCAATATTAATCTTAAACCTTGGCCACAGACTGACCCCTTGTCCTGGTCATATAATGAATTCTATCCTGGTCAAAGATGATTATCCCCTAAGACCCATGGACCAGTGATGCCCAGGTTATCAGAGACCATTGTTCCCTAGAGTACTAAGTGAGAGAATGTGGATGGCTCAGTGTAAACCACCCCCAACTGCTAAAAAACTAATTCCAGGTCAGTATCCTACTGACTTTATGTTGGAATTATCATTTACATGGTATAGAAAATTTTACCAACATCTCGTTTAACCCTCAAAATAACCTAGTTAAGGCAGATGGTGTAAGTATTATTAGCCCTTGCATACAAATAAGGAATCTGAGACTCAGAAATGTCCTGTCCAAGAATTCAGTGGTAGTTAAGTGGCAGAACTGGGACTCAAAATAATATCTTCTGACTCTAGACCTTCCACTACACCCCCATAGCCCTGGTGCTCCCCTCTTAATAGGATGACTGAGGGTGGCCAGCTCTCTTGCTGAAAAGTAACATGTTCAGTGTTGGAAGGGAACTCAGAAGTCATCTGGTCCAACCTATACCTGAACCAAAGTCCTATCTAGAACATTCCCCAGAAGAGGATCCAAGCCTCTATTTAAAGGCCTCTAGTGATGGGGTCTGCTCACCTCCTAAGGTGGTCTAGACCACTTTGGTACAAATCTGATTGTTAAGATGCTCCTTATATTGAGTTAAAATCTGCCTCCCTCCCCACACCCCACACATTGCTCCTATCTCTGTCCTCTAGATTTGAACCCAATTAATCTACTCCTCCCACCTGAGAGCCCTTCAAAGATTTAAAGACAATGATCATACCCAGCCCCCTCTTCTCCTGGCTAATCATTTCCCATTCCTTCAATTCACCGTCATGTGGTGTGATTACTCTTCAAACACTTCTGCTCACCCTCCTCTGGCTGCTCCCCGCACTGAATACACTTCTCCAGATGAGCTCTGATGAGGGCACTGGACAATGGAGCCATCACCTCCCTCATTCTTTTCTTCCTGCTGCCTAAAATCTCATTAGGTTTATTTTCACTACATATGGCTGCCATGCCACATTGTTGGCCCATGTTGAACTTGTAGTTTATTAAAACCCCCAGGACTTTTTCACTTGAATTGTCTAGCCCTGCCTCCTCAATTCTCTACTTATGCCATTAGTGTTTCCCCCCATCTTATTAGACTCAGCCCAAAATTTTGCTCTGACTGGCATTGTGCCTATTAGCTCTTCCTCCCAGCTTTGGGTCATGTGTAAATTTAATGAACATGCCATCTCTGCCCTTACCCAAGTAATTGATAGTCATGTTGAACAATAGATGGCCAAGGACACTGCAGTGTCCAGGATCTGCCTGTCCCTTCTGCCTGATCCTTTACCCTCCATGTTCTCTGATCCAATTTAGTCTGCTTACTGCTAGGCTAATTTCTCTTTAAAAAGTCTCCACTCCATGTTCTCCATTAAAGTTCTCCTCTGACACCTAAGAGAGACAGTGTTGAGTACTAGAGAGAGATCTGGCCTCAGTCAGGAAGACATGGCTTCAAGTATCCTCCCTTGATTTCTTCTGGTATCAGCAAAGTACCAGTGATGTCCCCATGCTATCATTTACCCTTGTCATCCCTTCTCCATGCCATGTGACTGGCCCATCTTCCCTTTCTACTAGATGTTTCCCTGATGACATCTTTTACTGCTTTTCTTTATAAGTTCCTCATTCCCAATTCTTGTCACATAGTAAGTGCTTAAAAATAGAATCTATCAGCCAATCACCTATCGATCTATCTATCTATCATCTATCTATCTCATTGGTTATATGTTACAGTCTGCTTGAAATTCCATGTGCTTCTCTATTTCCCTCTGTGGGATATTAATTTGCAACACTTCATATATCCTCAGCACCTAGCAACAGTTCCCAGGGCATAGAAGATTTTTAATAAAATCTTATTGAAATGTTGAATATAACTTTCCTCAATAATGTTACTAAATGAAAGTTGTGAGTGATCTCACTGGGTTGGAGAAGGACCACTAAGGAAGGGTTTATAAGCACAAGATCTGTTTGGGTCAGCTAGGTGGCACAGTGGATAGAATGCCAGGTCTGGTATCAAGAGACCTGAGTTCAAATACATCCTCAGACACTAGCTGTGTGACCCTGGCTCAGTCAGTTGACTTCTATTTGTCTTAGTTTCTTCATTTGTAAAATGGGGATATTAATAGCAACTTCCTCCTAGGGATGTTGTAAAGATCAAATGAGATAACAATTTTGTCTCTGGCACATAGTACGCACTATATGAATATTATGTGTTGTTTATTATTATTAAGAGGAAAACTTTTTTTTATTATTATTAAGAGGAAAACTTTTGACTCCAATTTGTAGAACATGCCCCTCTTTGAAAGAGATCCAAAGGCTCCTGACCCTATGGAGTGATCATCCCATGAAGGAAAGCCCTTTATTCATTCAACAAACAGTGATTAAATGCCATCTATTTTCAAAGCTCTGTATTCAGTACTAGGAGATGGCAAGATAAACAAGACATGGTTCTTGCCTTCAAGGATCTGGTAAGTAACCAAGGCCAATAAGATAGAGAAGACAAGGGGAGAATTGCCTGATAAATTAAAATTCAGTAAAGGTATAGAAAGGAGTAGGATGTGCAGGCAGACTGGAAGTCAGGGAGATCTCTTCTAGATGGGGTAGTCATGAAAAGCTTCATGGAGGAAGTAACATCTGAGCTGGGTCTTGAAGGATGGAGAGGATCTCAACAGGCAAATATGGTAGGCAAGGTGGCAGAGGGCCATATTCCAAATACTGGGGAACATGAACAAAAACTGAGTAAACAAGAGACTAGTTTGGGGGACAGAGAGTGGTCTAGTTTGGCTGGAACATAGAATATGTTTGGCAGAATCATAAATTTAGAGAAGGAAGAAACTTTACAGGTTATCCAGCTAAACCCTCTCATTTTACATTTGAGGAAACTGAGACCCATAGAGATTAAGCAATTGGACCAAAGTTAACACAGGTGATCAAGTGACAGAGGCAGGTGTAAAGTCAAGTCCTCTGATTCTGCAGTTTTCTTGCAACTTTACCAACCTGGTGCACTAGAGGCAGTCAACCCTAAATGCCCAGTTGAGAAGTTTGGGAGACAATATGCATTCACTAGATATGATTTTCCTCTTTAAAAAAACAATTTAGTTAAAGACTTCTCTATTTTATTATTTTTTTTTCTTTATTTTTTTTCTTTAATTCAATGGTTTTTTTTTAACTTTCAATTTTATCTTTGATTTTCTAAATTTGTAGTGTGATGTTTAATTGGTTTTTAAAAACTTATTTTCTATTTTCTTTTTTGTGGGACAATAAGGGTTAAGTGATTTGCCCAGGGTCACATAGCTAGTAGGTGTCAAGTGTCTGAGGCTGGATTTGAACTCAGGTCCTCCTGAATCCAGGGCCAGTGCTTTATCCACTGCACCACCTAGCTGCCCCTTCTATTTTCTTTTAATTGATTTTAGTTAATTGATCTCTTCTTTCTCTCCTATGTTGATGAAAGTTTGACATTTATAGAGATTTAAATTTCCTCCCTAAGGATTGTTTTAACTGCATCCCCCCAAAATTATCATGTCTCATTTTTGTCATAATCTTTGATGAAATTATCTATTGTTTCTTTAGTTTGTGACATTTAATTTGGAATCAGAAGAGCAAGGCTCAAATACTGGCCATAAAATTTACATTTGGAGCTGGAAGGCATGTTAAAGGTTATCTCATCCAGTCCCCACATTTTGTAAATGAAGCAATTTCCTAGGGATTTGACCTTTCCCCTTTCTAGTCCTTGGTTTCTCCATCTGTTAAATGAGAAGATTGGACTAGATGATTTCTAAAATTCTTTCCAACTTTAAAATTGTGTTTTATATTCTATGTTCTAAGGTCCCACTCATACTTTTTTTGTGCTCAGGTCTTTTCCACTTCCAATATTCTATGCTCTAAAGTACTTTCTTGTTCTAACATTCTATGTTTTATAAGGTCCTTTATAGATTTGACATTCTATGTACTGAGGGCCTTTCTAAGTATAACACTATGTTCTAGAGTACTTTCTTGATCTAACATTCTCTGTTGTACATTGTAGGGCATTGGTGTCAACCTCTAAAAGAAACAAGTCCAGTAGGACATAGAGTGTCTTAAAAAAACACAAAAACTAACATTATCTATGTTATGTTATATTTTGATTTATTTTATTAAACATTTCCCAATTACATTTTAATCTGGTTTGAGCTGTACTTTGGGCCACTTGCAATCCACAGTTGTTGTAACGTCCCTTCCAACTCTGATTTTTTTTGTGCTCCCATGACTAGAACCCAGGCTGTCATGGAGGTCATGCTATTGAAATGACCCCCTATTTCCTCTCCAGTGAGGCAAAGGACAGACAGCCTTATCTATCAACATGTAGGTCTTTCATTTCTGTGTAGTCATGTAGGGGTGAAATGTGAGTTGGTACACTCCAGGGCAGGAAAATGGAAATACCAGTCTCAGTGACATGTTTCAGGCCAGGTTCTCATAGGCCCCTAGTGGCTTGAGACCTAAAAGTGGGGGAAGGAGTGTAGTTGCAGTTCAAACAATGTCAAGGACTAGGGTTTGAGCTGCTAGACAGCCCCGAAACCTGGAAGGCCTGTGTTGGCAGATAGATAATTAAAATTCGAATGCTGGAGATGGCAACAAGATTGCTCATTTAACATAACGAATTGCAAGCCTAATAGGAAAACTTCTAATACCAGCCCTCTTAACATTAACAATTACTGTGATTAACAACGATACTCATGACTCATTTTTCATGGAAGACCATGGTCCGAGATAAGCTTGTTTATATAGACTGGCTTTGGAACCCCAGAGCCATTCATCACTTGGAAGGGCTGTGGAAGGAGGGATGGGCACCCAGGCATTAAAACTGCCAATGTGACCTTGTGACAGTGGAAGCCACGCCCTCTTCACAGCCCACTCAGAGCTTTATTATAAAATCAGGGAGAAGTGCATTTGTTGCTCCGCAAGATGGTGTAAAAAAAACCCTACATCTTTGACTAAAGGTACAAGGGACATCTTCTCCAGGGACCATGAGCCCTAATAGCTATAGAGAAATAACTAGAGGAAAGAGAGAAGACTGAGTTCCAACCCCAGCCCCAACTATCACCAGCTATAGCAACATGAGCAAATCATTTAACCTATCTGAGACTCACCTATAAAATAGAAGTGACAATATTTGTATTACTGAGCTCATAGAGCTCTGGACAACTAGATGCAAACAGCTGTGAAAATGGTTACCTATTGCTAGAAATACTTTCAGTCATCGAGGAGCAGAAGCTTAATGTGAGTCTCTTTCATCATGAAATGCCTCCTTCCTTATCTTGTCTAAACTTTGAGTCTCCCTTGACACTCAGTATAACACTTGGCTTACCAAGTTATTATTGGCTTGAACTACTGAGGGTTCCTTCCAACTCCATGATTCCAAGATTCAACTTACTTACAAGATTCTGTGTCCATGCTTTATTTCTTTTTTTTTTCCCCCGTGGGGCAGTGGGGGTTAAGTGACTTGCCCAGGGTCACACAGCTAATAGATGACAAGTGTCTGAGGTCAGATTTGAACTCAGGTACTCCTGAATCCAGGGCCAGTGCTTTATCCACTGAGCCACCTAGCTGCCCCCCCACCTAGCTGCCCCGGTCCATGCTTTATTTCACTGGTAGTCTGTAGGCTCCAGAAGGGAAGGAACCTGGTCTAATCCAAATTGAGAGAGCCAATTAAAAGTCCTGTCTTTGCTACTAATTGAGCCTGTTACCCTACACAGGTCCCATCACCACTTTATGCTTTAGTTCCCTCATCTGTAAAGGGGAGATAAGACTAGTTGCCGAGGCACTGCCTGGATACACTCCCCAATCCAACAACACTGTTCTCCTTGCTGTTACTCACACATAGCTGAGCCTCATGCCAGGAATGCTCTTTCCTCACCCATGCCTCCTACTTTCTCTAGTTTCCTTTAAGATCCACCTCAGCTCCATCTTCCTAGTCCCCTCAGCTGCTAGTGCCTTCCACTCCAATTCTGTATTTTTCTTGTCTGCACCCAATTATTTATATGTTGTCCCCTCCCCCCATTCAAATGTTAGCAGAGTAAGTGCTTAATAGAGGCTTGTTGACTTGAATTGACTTGAAGCATCAATGATATTGTAAGTATGGAAGGCTGGGGATTGGGGGAACCCATGAAAGAATTTGGACTTGACTAGCAAAACTAGGCAGACAAAACAGCTAGGGGTTACCAGTCACAGTGAGAAAAGACATTTAGAAAGCATTTTAATGGACACAGACTGCCAATTTTTCTATGTGAACCATTTGTGGGGGCGAGGTGGGGTGCAGATCTGTGAGTTTTCTGCTTGGAAGTAGCCTGATCTTATGAAACATAAATTCATAGATTGAGAGATAAGAGGGATCTTAGAAGTCATCTAATCCAATCTCCTCATTTTATAGATGAGGAAACTGAGGCTCTGAAATGTTAAGTGACTTGTTCAGGATCATACAGTTTGTAAGTGTCAGAGGTCAGATTTGAACACAGGTTTTAACTGGCTCCACATACTACTATTATACCCTTCTGTCACTCTTGGTCTGGGGGTTTTGTGAGAAAAAGCAATGTCTGGAGATCAGGATTTGATTGCAAAGGCTTCATGGTGTAGGAAGCTAGAAAGGCAATACCCAGGGGCAGCTAGATGGCACAGTGGATAAAGCACCGGCCCTGGATTCAGGAGGACTTGAGTTCAAATCTGGCCTCAGACACTTGACACTTACTAGCTGTGTGACCCCGGGCAAGTCACTTAACCCCAGTTGCCACACACACACACACAAAAATAAGTCTTTTGGAATTGTTTTGGATTATTATCTTGCTAAGAATAGCAACATAATATGTGGTATGTTATTCCCTCTTTGAGCCAGTTTTGTTGAGAGTAAGGTTTACCCACTCCCCAGCACCTGCCCCATCTCCTCCTCCATTGGATAAGCTTTTTCTTGCTTGTTTTACGTGAGATACTTTACCCCATTCCACCTCTCCCTTTCCCTTTCTCCCAGTACATTTCTCTCTTACCTCTTAATTTCATTTTTTAAAGATACCATTCCTTCATATTCAACTCACTCTTGTGCCCTCTGTCTAAATATACAGCATCTACTTGCCCAAATAATGAGAAAGTTCTTATGAACTACAAATATCAATGGCAGAGGAAAGGCAATAATCTCTCAGAACTCACAACACCATAGCTCCAAAAAAACCTCCAAATAATGCTATAGGACAATTCCTGGAGCAGCAAAACCCACAAAAGAATGGGCTGAGATTATTTTCCAGCCAAAGACAGCTTAGAAGGTCAGATTGAACAAATGGAAGCTAGTGACTTTATGAGAAACCAAGACACAATCCAAATGAATAAAAAAAAATAGAGGGCAATGTGAAATATCTTCTTGGAAAAACTACTGACCTGGAAAATAGATCCAGGAGAGATCATTTGAAAATTATTGGTCTACCTGAAAAACATCATCAAGGAAAGAGCTTAGACATCATCTTCCAAGAAATTTTCAGGGAAAATTGCCCTGATACTCTAGAAGCAGAAGGTAAAATAGAAATTGAAAGAATCCACCCATCACCTCCTGAAAGAGAACCCAAAAAGAAAACTCCCAGGAATATTACAGCAGGGCAGTAAATGAACTTTACACTCATCAGAATAGGCTCAAAGACCTTAATCTCATCGGAGTTGGCCCAAGGAGGGAATAACATACACACTTAATTGGGTGGAGTAATCTCTCTAACCCTGAAGGAAAATAGGAAGGGAAGAGGATAAAGAGAGAGGGACAAAAGAATGGAGGGCAGATTGGGAGAGGGGACAGATAGAAGCATATCCATTTTGAAGAGGAATAGGGTGAAAGAAGATAGATAATAGAGTAAATATCATGGGGAAGGGAATAGGATTGAGGGAAACAGTTAACAATAGTAATCATGAAAAAGAGAAAAGGGGGGGGGAATTATACAAAAAATATTTATAGCAACTCTCTGTGGTGGCTAAGAATTGGGAATCAAGGGAATGTCCATCAATTGGGGAATGACTGAAGAAGCTGTGGTATAGGATTGTAGTGGAATGGTATTGTGCTATAGGAAATGACAAACAGGATGATACCAGAAAAACCTGGAAAAACTCCTGTGAACTTATCTATCTTGAAGTTAGCAGAACTGGGAGGACATTGTGCATAGTGATTGCCGTATTGTTCAATGAACAATTATGAACGACTTAACTACTCTCAGCAATGCAATGATCCAAGACAATCCCAAGGGACTAATGAGGAAGCATACCACCCACTCCCATAGAGAGAACTGATAAAAAGAGCACTTGTGGATTGTACATATATAACCTATATCAGATCGGTTGCTGTCTTGTGGAGGGGGAAGGGAGAAAAATTTGGAACTCTAAATCTTATGAAAATGAATGTTGAAAATTCCAGGCTTGTTGAGAGTTTCAAATTTGTAAAGTGCCTTGCAAGCTTTAAAGCATTATATAAATGCTAGCAATGATTATTAAATGAAGTCAAAGCTATCCAGGTGCCTTGTACTCTCCCCAGCCTCTTATCCTGTCTATATCTTGCTTCTGTGTAGTTGTTTGCATGCTGTCTCCCTGTTAGACTTATTACAAGTGAGCTTCTTGAGGTGAGGAACTGGTTTTGCCTTTCTTTGTTTCTCCAGCACTTAGCACAGTGCCTGTGCAGAGCGGTCCTTAAAAAATACTTGTTGACTTGCATGTGAATGTGAGTGATCAGCATCAGTCCAGCTCTCTGAACCTCCATTCCTTCATCTTTAGGAGGGGGGGGGGGTAAGAATCACATTAGCTACATTCATATGGTGACAGGAGGAAAGTTCAGTGTCTAAACCTCGATGCACTATAGCAGTGCAAGCTGCTATGATTGATGTCATCCTCATGATCATCGCTAAACACAGGGAGACTCTCAAAGCACACAGGCATTCATGGAAGGGCATTGGACTCCCAGGATATCTTCAGAAGCCAATCTTTAGTCTAGCAGATTCCTTGCAGCTTAAAATTTCACCCCACAGGAGTTCTAGGTAGATCCTTCTCCTTTGATTCCCCTCCCAAAGATGTCTTGTATGATATAGAAGTTCTCCATCACTGCCTTCTGAGATGAGATGACCTTGGAATCCCCATCCCTCCACCTCCCTCACAGAGCAGCATCCAGAACTACTCCTAGAGGAAGCCCCATCCCAAATAATCCTTAGAGCAGCCTGCTGACTGAGGCATTGGTGGACAACAAGGCTGCTTTGATTCCCAGGTAACCTAAAGAAAGGGAAGAGGGGTAGAAGAGAGTCAGAGCTAAGCATACAGTTCCCATGGCTACTTCCAGCTAAGTCATAAGAAGCCACTGAATGTCACTGGGCAAGGGGGTTATATTCATTTTGGATTGACTTCTGGATTTTTTCCCTTTTCAAGATGAACTCACCTGCCCCAAAGAAATCAAAGGAAAGAGGGAAAGGAACCATCTGAGAAAAACTGGCCCATGTACAAAAATATGTTTCATTCTGTACCTTAAATCCCTTACCCCTTGGTTAGGAGGTGGGTAGGGTGTTTCATGGTCAATGTGGAAGTTTGTTTTACTTGACTATGCATTTTTCTTACAAGGGTTTGGTTTTTCTTTTTTCTCATTTGGCAGGGGGAGGGGAGAAGGTGAGATGAATAGAAAATAAATTTTTGTTTATTTGAAAAATGTTAAAGAAAGATAAAGAACATTTAACATTTTCTATGACAAAGCAAGCACATTCCTTTTCAATGGGAAGGAAACATTTCTTTGGGAGAAAAAAAGGTACACTTAATACCTAGAATTTGTATCACCATCTGGAATATTTTATCCAATTTTAGGAGAGGCTCTGATAGGCCAGATAGTATCTTGAGAAAAATAGCCTATGGGGAGGGGCCTGGAGATCTTGTCATATAAAGACGGATTGAAGGAATCTGGGATATTTAGCCTGACAAGACTTAGCACGACCTGACTGATGTCTTCAAATCTCTAAAGTGATATCATGAAGAAAAAGGAATTCATCTTGGTTTGTTTTACCCTAGAAGGCAAATCTAGGAACAATAGCGGAAGTTACAAGACTGCAAATGTCAGTATCAATATCAGGAAGAGCTTTCTAAAAATAGTAGCTGTCCAGCAATGGAATCAGCTACTTCAAGCCTTTACGTTTATGATGGTTAAATCACAAACTTGGTAAATTGAGCCCATCCTTCTAGCCTGTTGAGATCTTTTTGGAGCCTGTCACCCAATGAATCGGTTAACTTTTCCAGTTCTGTGTCCTCTTCAAATATAACTGTTCTCCATACACTGCATTTCATCTCCATGCCTTTGCCTAGGTTGTTCCCCATGTCTGGAAGGCTCTTTCTCTTTACCTCTTGTCATATATCCAGCTCCCTTCAAGAGTCAGCTGAAGTGTTGTATGTTTCAAGATGCCTTTTCTAATCTCACCCCACCCCCCTGCCCAGTGTTTAGTGCTCCTCACCAAATTACTCTGCATATATTTTTTAATTTATTTATGTTTCACAATAACAAGAAGTAGCACTTATAAAGGACTTTAAACTTCATGAAATGCTTTACAAATATCTCATTTTATCCTCAACACAACACTAAGAAGTAGGTGCTATCATTATTCTCATTTCAGAGATGAGGAAACTGAAGCAGTCAGAGGTTACATGACTTGTCCAGAGAAATATGGGGCTTGGGAATAAGCATTTTAAAGGTGCTAAGCTCTTTACAAATACTATCGCATTTGCTCCTCATTTGAACTCCAGAAGGTAGGTGTTATTGTGACCCCCATTTAACAATTGAGGAAACTGAGGTAAAAAGAAGTTAAGTGACTTGCCCAGGGTCACACATCTATCCACTGGACCACCCAGCCACCTCGTACATGCTGTTTCTGTCTTCAATAGAATGTAAGCTCCTTCACAACAGCCCTCAACACAGTATCTGGAATATAGCAGGTACTTAGTAGGTGTTTGAATTGTCGTTAAATGGAACTAAAAGTTTAGACAGTGAATCCCTCATCACTGGACATCTGATAATAATGTTTTTGTTTGGTTGTTTCAGTCATGACTGACCTTTCACGACCCCATTTGGGGTGTTCTTGGCAAAGATACTGGCGTGTTTCGCCATTTCCTTCTCCAGCTCATTTTACAGATGAGGAAACTGAGACTAACAGGGTCAAGTGACTTATCCAGAGTCACACAGCTAGTGAGTGTCTAAAACTGGATTTGAACAATAGCTAACATTTATATAGCACTTTAAGGTTTGCAAAGCACTTTACAAATATTATCTCATTTAATTCTCAGAAAAATCCTGGGAGGGAGATACTCATTATTTACAGAGGAAATTGAGTCAAATGGAGCTATTATTATTCTCACTTTACAGATTGGGAAACTGAAGCAGTCAAAGGTTAAGTGACTCACACAGAGTTACACAGCTAGTAAATGTCTGAGGCTGGATTTGAACTCAGGTCTGCTTGTTTCTAGATCCAATGCTCTAACCACTACACCACCCAGCTTAGGACATCATAGGGTACATTCACAGGTCAGGTATGAGTTGAAGTATATGTACTTTTGAGGTCCTTCCTTACTATTTCTGGAAGTTTGACATTCTAAAAGTCTATGCTTTGTAGGACTTAGGGACCCCTTGATGCTAAAACAACCAATTTCACTGAAGTTTTCTTTTTCTTTTTGTTTTTTTGTTTGTTTTTTTTTTTGCAGCCATTTCTACAAATTAATTCCTTGGTCATACTGAGGTAGAGGGGAGGAGATATGATAGGAAGAGACAATGGTTTTTTCCTTATGGTTTTGTAACAAGGTAGTCATATATATGCATATATATACACACATGCACATATGTGTGTGTATAAATATATACATATACATATGTGTGTATATATATACATATATATATATTTTTTTTATTTTATTTATTTATTTTTTTGCGGGCAATAGGGGTTAAGTGACTTGCCCAGGGTCACACAGCTAGTAAGTGTCAAGTGTCTGAGGCCGGGTTTGAACTCAGGAACTCCTGAATTCAGGGCCGGTGCTTTATCCACTGCGCCACCTAGCTGCCCCTTATATATTTTTAACAAGTTCACAGGTTAAGATCCCCTGAACTAGATGATGGCTGAATGCTCTTCCCATTCTAAATCTTCAATTCCCTAACAGATCCCCAATCCCCAGATGCTTGTAATCAGTAATAAAAAGGCCTCCTGTTTTGATAGTACTTTCAGGTTTACAAAGGACTTTTAAAAAGAAAATTATATTTGTCTTTTTTTAAATATCACCATAATTTCCTTCAGTATTCCTCACTCTCCCCTCTCAAAGAGTCATCCTATATAACAAAAAAAGAAAAGAAGAAAATCAGCATAACTTATCTATACATACAAAAAGTCTGAAAATATTTGCAAGGCATATTTATGGACTTCCTGTGTCTGCAAAGGAGTGGAATGAGCTATCTTCTTGTGTTTCTTCTTTCAAGCTAAACTTGCTCTTTGTAACTTTATAATATTCACTTGGGATTTTTATGTTTGTTCTTTCCATTTCCATTGTTGTACTCATTGTGTATAGTGTTTTCTTGGCTCTGCTTACTTTACTTTGCATCAGTTCATACAGATCTTTCTAGGCTTTACTATATCACATTCATCATTTCATAAAGCACAGTAATATTTCATTACAATCCATTTACCACAATTTTCTTAGCTATTCCCCAATCAATGGGGATCTACTTTTGTTTTCAATTCCTTGCTATACAAAAAGTGCTGCTGGAAATATTTTTATGTATCAATGGTCTCCTTATCAATGGTCTCCTTGGGGTATAAGCCCAGTAATGAAATCTCTGAGTCAAAGGGTATGGACAGTTTAGCCACTTTATTTGAATAATTCCAAATTGATTTCCAAAATGGTTATACTGATTTACAGCTTTCTCTCCAATACAGTACTGTGTCTATCTTCCTACAATCTCTCCAACATTGACTATTGTCATGTTCTGACATCTTTGCCAATTTGCAGGGTGTGAGGTGAAACCTCTGGATTGTTTTGAATTGCATTTCTCCTATTATTAGTGATTTGGAACACATTTTTATATGGTTGTTAATAGCGTGCAGCTCTTCTTTTGAAGACCTGTTTACTTCCTTTGACAATTTATCTAAAAGGAATGACTTTTGATGATATATATACATATATTTGTTATGCACATGTGTTAATTGTTTATATCTTTTAGATACCCAATATCTGAGAAATTTGAAACAAAGGTTTTTCCCATTCAACTATTTCCTTTCTCATCCTATATGCATTAATTGTGTCTGTACTGCAAACAATTTTTGTTAGGTGGGTAGTGCAAATACTATTAGCCTCATATTACAAATAAAAAGGGACTTGCCCATGTTCACATAGCTAGTAAATAATAGAGATGAGATTGGAGCACAAATGTTCTCACTCCACTCAGTGCTCTTTTTACCCCATAATGCTACTTAATTTGGGGGTTCTCTGATTCTATATGATCTAACCCCAGAGATCATTTAGCCAAGCTCCCAGAAACTGGTACAAAAATAGCCACTTGACAAAGTGCTCCTCCACTCTTTGGACATCTCTGGTGACATGAATCATAGCCAGGACAAGACAGTTATTTACCATTGACAAGGTCTGAAAATTGTGTAATGTTGTGTGTGCTATTGTCCCTTAGAAGCTTTGAGCCTTCTCATTCCAACACAAGAGACATGACATGACAGAATGTCCCCATGGGCCTTGAAAGCAGGATTTCCCTGGCATTCAGAATACATGCATTCATAAAAAGGATATATTAAAAACTAGTCCCTGAGTGCACCTCTGGGGTCTTTTACCCTAAGCCAGGGCTTCTTAAACTTTTTCTACTCACAACCCCTTTTTGCCAGAGAAACATTTTACATGGGTATAAAGGTATATAAAATAGGGATACATAACCTTTCTCCATTGCCAAAATTTTTGCAACCCCTACATTCTGTTACATGACCCCACATGGGGCTACAACCCACAGTTTAAGAAGCTTTGCCCTAAGCAACTGCCTTCATTGCCTACCCCTAGTTTCATATACTGTGATAAGATGCTTGCTGACTCTTCTTGCTGATTTTAAGAAGTTTATTCTTAAGCCGATCCAAAATCTATGTCTAGGCACCTTCCATAGCTTGCTCCCAGCTCTATTTTCTGGGGCCAAGCAAAATAAACTTAATTCCCCTTGTTTTATGATATTCTTTCAAATCTTGAAGACAGAAACTAGTCTGCAGCTGAATCAAAGTGTTCTCTTATCCAAGTGAAACATCCTTTGTTCCTTCTCCTGACATGCTAGGACAGCTCTAAACCTCGCACAATCCTGATTGCCTCCTATGGACAGGCAGCTTTTGAAAAAAAGAAATTCTTCTGATAGTGATACATCCAGCATTGAACTTAGTATTCTAAATGGGATCTGAGTAAGACAGAGGACATAAGGGTTATTATGCCCCCTCTCCCTCTGGTCACTATCCTTCTCTTAATGTGGCATAAGATCATGTTAACTATTCCAATGACCATATCTCACCTTGAATTCATATTGAGCTTGCAGCCCACTAGGACCCTCAGGTTTTTGCAACATCAACTGGCCATGTCTCCCAACCCTGTAAACAAGTTCCTAAGTCAATAGCTTAAACCTAGAACCACCTCCCCTGAGAACCTTCACTAATTTCTCCCTCTCTGGAATGGGATATTTTTGCTATTAGTATTCTACCCATGTTAACTTTTAATTTAAAGCTTCTCGCCAAAGTACAATGGACTTTTGACATATAAATATTAAAAATTAAATTTCCTGAGTTCATTATCTGATAATTAGAACTAAATAACATCTTAACTGAGAGACAAACCCCACGCAAAGCAAGTCAGTTCCATTTAAGATTCCATTAGAAAAGTGTTTGAGCTGCTAAGTAATGGACCATAAAATTTAATTTGGAAATGATATTACCCAAAATGATGGAGTGATACCAGTCACAAAAGGACGCAGCGTCAGCCCTCATCTTTTCATGTGGTCTGCTGTTCTCCTATTGATTGTGTAGAATTAAAAAGGAATTACTTAATACTTCCCTGAAATAACATATGTAGAGCAGTTTTTTTTTTCCATCTCTCTTTTCTCCAGCCCTGCGGGTATTTAAAAGTCAGAATTGACCAGTGTAGCTCCATGTAATTACAAAGATTTCCTTATCGGACTCTATTTGCTGAAGTCCTAAAGAAAAGGTCCCGTGATCCATTGGCTGTCCTGTATCTCATTTACATTGGTGGTAATCCCCAGTGATCTGGGCGTTTAGGTAATGACTTTGGGATTAAATCACCCCTTCTGTAATTCTTTACTCTCCAATCTCCATTCCCCATCAGCCTGGCCAGGCTGAATGGGCCTGTCAGCAGCAGCTACTGCTGCTGCGAGTGGGACTATGGTTAAGGCCTTGGAGAAAACAACTTTGCTCCTAATAGAACATTAGAAAGAGAAAAATCAGGCTTGGAAATACATCCACTCCCTGTGTCTGCAGTTATTTCCCCTCCTAGCCACCTTACTCTACAAAAGAGACAAAAAGAAAGAGGAGAGGAGAGAGGGAAGGAGAGAGGAAGGAGGGGAGGGAGGGAGGAAGGAAGAAAGGAAGGGAGGGAGGGAGGAAGGAAGGAAGGAAGGAAGGAAGGAAGGAAGGAAGGAAGGAAGGAAGGAAGGAAGGAAGGAAGGGAGGAAGGAAGGGAGGGAGGGAGGGAGGGAGGGAGGAAGGAAGGAAGGAAAGGAGGAAGGAAGGAAGGAAGGAAGGAAGGAAGGAAGGAAGGAAGGAAGGAAGGAAGGAAGGAAGGAAGGAAGGAAGGAAGGAAGGAAGGAAGGAAGGAAGGAAATTCTAGAGATAGGTCAAAGGAAGACTCCAGAGATTACTACCTGGGCATTCTGTGACTAGGGGCATTGGCTGATTTTAGCACATAGCAGTCACAATGAGTGGCATCTAGGCAAAAATCTAGTTTGTATCTTCCAGAAGGCTAGGGGCCTGTGACCAACCCATAGAAATAAGGTTGTTTAAATCATGGAGAGCTGGTGTTGAGGCTCTCTGTCCAAGATGCAATATAATAATGTTCTTATAATGATCTTATCATTAGTCCTTCACTGCTGTGTCCAAGGAGGCCCAGGACAGGGAGTCCGGAGTCACAGAGTCAAGGCCTGGCTTGTCTACTCAGGGTTTCTGCCCTGAGTAGCAAAGAGGTTAGACCACTCTCCCTTCTAGATCTGGTAGTCTGTGTTTTATGTTACAAAGCCCCTCCCCTCTCTAGCATTCTAGGTTCAAAGATTCCTCTCCATTCTGACATTCTATGTTCTATATTTTTAAGTGCCCTTCTACTTCTAACTTGCCATGTTGTAAGGTTCTTCCCAGCTCTGAAATTCTAGAATCTATGGGTTCTATCTATGTCTAGCTCGAATATTCAACATTTTACATTCTAAAAGCACTTCCAGTTCCCAACATTCAATGTTCCAAGAGGATTGTATGGGGAGAAGGGGAAGCATTTCAGACATGGGAGACAGCTATTGCAAAGGTGTGGAGTCAGGAGGTGAGTGTTTTGAATGAGGAATAGAGAAGAGGCTAGTTGACTGAGTTGTAGAGTACCAGAGAACAGTGTCCATTGAGGCTGGAAAGAGATCAGGGCCAGGCAAGCCAAATAGAGGAACTGCTATTTTGCCCTAGACACAAGAGCCAGATAGACAGACAAAACATTTATTAAATACAATATATTAGGCAAATAAACAAGATAGACTCTGCCCTCAAGGAATTTACATTGTGACAGGGGAAGACGATATCAAAAAGGAGTGACGGAAAGCCAATATGAGAAGCTAGGAAAAGGTACTTCTATGCAATGTGAAAGCCAAATTAGATATATGGAGCATTAATCTCCCCCTTTAACTTTCCTTAAGAAAAAGGAGCCACTGAGCTTTAATCTATGATGGATCAGTTTTTTTATTTTATTGCTTGGGAATTAATTAGACAACAAGAGTTGAAACCAATTAGGGAAATAAGGAAGGAGAAATACAAATGAATAATCTTAGATCTAAGATTAGTCTATTCCTTTATAAAACTCACTGAATCCCAAACTGCCCGCCAGACCTCGAAACTCTGAAAAGACCGAACACCAAACCACATGCACTCCTTTCAATCCTGCTCCGTCGCCAGAGAGAGAGAACTTCTGGTCCTGCCCTCACTTTTAAGTCCTTGTACCAGAAGTTCCTCACGTTCTCCTCCCCAAAAAAGGAGGTCCTTCAAAAGCCTTCAAAAGCTTCAGTGGCATGTGCAATCTCTCAAATGATTCAGCTAAAACTTCGATATGTATCTTTACCACAAATAATTTTTACCACAGCAACATGGTGAAAAAATGGGGCAGGAGGAAGTATTCTGAGGTCTGGGCCCCAGAAAGATGAAGGTCATCTGTCAAAGCCAAAGGACTAGGGGGATAGTCCAAATTTGCAATGGGATGGAAATGGTCAATGGGAAGGAGACTGGAGTTTCTTGCATAAATGAATTACATGATCAAATCTATGTTTAAAGAAAAGTTCTTTAGCAGAAATATGGAGGATGATGAGTATATTGTATATATACACTTATTGTTCTTTTTGGTTTAGAAATCTGATTAAAGGGACAGTTAGGTGGTACAGTGGCTAAAGCACTGGCCCTGGATTCAGGAGTACCTGAGTTCAAATCCGGCCTCAGACACTTGACACTTACTAGCTGTGTGACCCTGGGCAAGTCACTTAACTCCCATTGCCCTACAAAAACAATCTGATTAAGATTGTTGTGGTGGTGGCTGTTGTTCAGTTGTTCATTCTCGTCCTGCTTTCTCATGGACCATAGCATGCCAGGTCCTTCTATCTTCCTCTGTCTAAGTTCATTTTCATTGTTGTTAGGATACTGTCTATCTCATCCTCTGCCATCCCGTTTTCCTTTTGCCTTCAGTTTTCCCAACATTGGGATCTTTTCCAATGAGTCCCATTTTCTTTCTATGTGGCCAAAGTATTTAAGCTTCAGCTTTAGTATTTGGCCTTCCAGTGAATAGCCTGAATTTATTTCTTTAAGTACTGACTGATTTGATCTCCTTGATGTCCAAGGGACTCTCAAAGTCTCTTCTAGCACCACAATTCAAAAATGTCAATTCACAGGGGCAGTTAGGTGGCACAGTGGATAAAGCACAGGCCCTGGATTTAGGAGGGCCCAAGTTCAAATCTGCCTCAGGACACTTGACACTTACTAGCTGTGTGACCCTGGGCAAGTCACTTAACCCTCATTGCCCTGCAAAACAAAAACAAACAACAACCAACAACAAAACCACACACACACAACCCCCCCCCCAAAAGTGTTGATTCTGTGGCACCCAGCTTTCTTTATAGTCTAACTCTCAAAGCCATACATCAGTACTGGAAAAAGCCATAGCTTTGACTATTTAGACCTTTGTCAGCAAGGTGATGTCTCTGCTTTTTAGTATGTTGTCCAGAGTTGCCACAGTTTTCCTTCTAAGATTAAAATAGATTTGCAGCTAGCTCAAGAAAGGGATGTTTCCAAGATTCTACATTCTGTCCAACGTCAGAGATGATGCACTGATGTCACTGAACACTACAAGTGGGAATGACTCAGAAGGAGGTGGAGGAAGGGGGGGGTCGTTCCTTCTGGGTGATGAGTAGACTAAATGTGATAAGGCTGTTTTTTGGTGAAGAGACAGCTCAGTGTAATGGAAAGAGTCAAGATTTGGAATGAGAGATAAAGCCTCAAATTCTAGCTCTGCTCCTTAGTACCTAGGTGATGTTGACTAAGCCCCTTCCTCTTTCTGGGCCTCAGTTTCCCTGTCTGTAAAATAAGGGGTTTGAACTAGATAATAATAGCTAAATTTTCTATAGTGTTTTATGGTTTGCAAAGCACTTCACAACTGTTATCTCTTTTTATACTCACAACCTTGGGATGTAAGTGCTATTATTATCTTCATTTCACAGATGAGGAAACTGAGGCAGACAAGTGAAGTGACTTGCAAAGGGTCACACAGCTAGTGGGTATGTGGGTGACAAATTTGAATTCGGGTCTTCATGACACCAGGCCTGGTGTTCTAACCATTGCACCACCTATCTTACAACTAGATGATCTTTTTGTTTATTTGTTTTTGCAGGGCAATGAGGGTTAAGTAACTTGCCCAGGGTCTTGCCCTGTTTGCCTCAGTTCCTCATCTGTAAAATGAGCTGGAGAAGGAAATGGCAAACCCCTCCAGGATCTTTGCCAAGAAAATGCCAAATGGGGTCACGAAGAGTCAGACATGACTGAAACGACTGAACAACAACTGTGCTAAGTGCTGGCAAAGAAATATATAAAATGTATAAATGTATAAAAAACAGTAGTCCCTGCTTCTAAGGAACTCATCGTCTGATAAAAGAGACAACATGTAAACAGCTAGTACAAACAAGATAGAAACAGGATAAATTGGAAATAATTTCAGAGAGGAAAGCACCAGAATTGCCAGTTTGTGAAAGGTAGTAAGTTCTGATCTATACCAGGTCATGTTGTAGTAGATAAATGTTAAATCTTGCAACCTGAAGTCATGTCACACATTTTTATATCATTTCCTTCTATAATCTGTATTGATCACTAAGTTTGGACTACTTAGAGATAATCCTTATATAATTGGTGGTGGGAATATATCTTGAATTCCTATCATTTATCATTTCTATTGTATTTAAATTATTATTAAATAGTAACTTTTCTTTTTATTGTACACCTAATAATTACCATAATTTGTGAATATTTCAGTGTACAAAGAGCAAAAAGGAGCACTATATACATTTATTTATTTATTTTTGCAGGGCAATGAGGGTTAAGTGACTTGCCCAGGGTCATACAACTAGTAAGTGTCAAGTGTCTGAGGCCGGATTTGAACTCAGGTTCTCCTGAATCCAGGGCCGGTGCTTTATCCACTGTGCTGCCTAGCTGCCCCCATGAGAATAATTTTAATAAAGGTTCCCTTTCTCTCTCTCTGTATATATATATATATATATATATATATATATATATATACACATATATATAATATAAATATAATGTGTCTTTTCTCTATCTTCTATTTCTTGATTTGTCTTTTTATCAATCTTCTGTTTCTGTCTTCTGTCTTTCTATCTATCCATCTATCTGTATGTCTGTCTATCTAGTATCTACTCATCAGCTTCCGTGGCTCCCTATTACCCAACAAATAATGTATGAACTCCTGATCCTGACACCAAAGGACATCTGCAATGTGGCTTCCAAAAGCTTGTCCATTCCGACTTCATACTACTCCACTCCTCATGCTGTGCACCCCAGCTAGCTAACACTTTTCTCCATCCTCTGAGCTTGTCTCTGGTTCTAAAGCTTTTAATCCCTGTTCTTGTCTTTCCGTCTCTCATTTCTGCCCCTTTGCTGATGCTACCCCCTCCCCACCACCTTCCATGGCTGACATGTGCTCACCATTGCTATCTTCCATTCCATCTCTTTCAGATGAATTTAGTCTTTTCTTTTCAAAGCCTAAATCAGAGGAAATCTTCCCTGACTACATTGCTACATCCCCACATACTCCCTTGGCCCCTCCTCACCAGGGAAGGCCCCTCCTCCTCCTCCTATTTCTCTTAGTGCTGCCCTAAACTGTTGCCTCCTTGCCCCTTATGTTAGAATAATTTGTATCCATGTTCCCAATTAAATCATAAGCCCATTGAGAGCAGGGATGTGGTTCTTAGTGTGGGTCACAGGGCTTGTTCACAATGGGTGCTTAATAAGCATTTGAGGAATTGAAGTCCACTGAATCAATACTGTCCTGGGAAAAACAATTCCAGCACCATGATTCTGTTCATTTCTGGTATCCTGAAGCCCTCCCAAGGGGCAAAGGGGGCCTTCTCCAAGCACAGCAGCTCTTTGCTGAGGGCAGTCCCTCTGTCTCATTCAGGAGCCACAGCCTGTGCATGACTCTGTGGCTGCCTGGTAATTGGAAGGCCCCAGCCTGGCTGCCAGTCCCCAGGAAGTAGCTAAAATTAATTCTTGTACAATGTATAATGCACACAGCAGAAAGTTGACCCTACCAATTTACATACACTGAGAGGGCCGCTATCACACCACAGCCAGCAAACAGCCCCCGCTTATCTAGAGAGGCCCCTCATTTGTTATTCCGCACTGAATACACCCACTCCCATTATTTCTGTAATTCTTGGCAATAATAGACCTTCCCCTAATGAAACCTGAATTATCAGGAGGTTATAGTCCTGACCCAAAAGAGATTAGCTGTGTACTCCGTTATTGCTACATATGTAATTGTATAATTGATTTTAAAATTTACTTTTGTGTCCCCACATCACAAAGTAAGTAGCCCATTAAGGGCGAGAAATATAATTAATATATCTCTAACCATTTCTACCCTGCTGTGGTCTGATCACAGATATCACGGGTTCCACTCAATGATGGACACAAAAGCTGATGGATATTGATTCACAAGCAGCCCCCCTCTCCTGGATTAGCCAGCACCCTGATGCTTAGAAGGGCCAGGGGTGGGAGCAGTGAGATGGGCAGCCAAACAAGCCCAATGCCAGCTCCCAGAGAGGCTGACCACTAGCCTGAACGGCTGTGGTCCAAATGTCCCCTCGCCCTATCTAGGCAGGCAGGGTCTATGTCAGAGACTACTTTTAAAAGACAAACAATGCCCCAAGCACCCTCTGTGGGCCCCCATGGGAATCTTCCTGATTCAAAATGGATTCCAGCGTTCTCTCTGACTGCTCTAGGCCTATATATAGGTTAGAGTGAGTGAGTCAGACGCATAACTGTGTGATAAGAAGAGTTATGATAGAAGAATATATATAAGGGATGCTGGGAGAGGGTTGGGAGGCTCTGTATTAGAGAGAGAGAAATGGACTGGTGAGCTGAAGAGAGGGAGATGCCTGTCTGTGCAAACTGGGAAAACAGCTAGGCTGCTGTGGAGGGAGCACATCTGTGTTACATAGCAAAGTGAGATGCATAGCTAGCTGGTGGTCTGATGCAAAGAGGCAGCAGGACCAAACATCTCTGATCAAACTGTACCTCTGCTTCTCTGTGGTACTGGGGGAGTCCCGGGGGGGGGGGCGGGGCTGGACTAAATTACTTCGGTGGCCACTTCTAGGCCTGTGTTCCTACAATATCAGAGAGAAAGAGAGAGACAGAGAGAGAAGAGGAAGAGGGGGAGGAGAAACTGAAAGAGACAGAGTGAGAAAGACAGAGAAAGAAGGAGGGGGAAAAGAGGGGTAAAGAGAGAAAGAGACAGAAAGCTAAAAGGTAGGGAGGGAGGGTGAGAGGGGGAGAGAGACAGAAAGAGACACAGAGAGGTGTAATGGGGGGCAGGGAGGAAAAGGAGAGAGAGTCAAAGACAGAGAGAGAGAGAGAGGTAAAAGGGAGGGGAGGAAGAGACAGAAACAGAAAGAGAAAAACACGCAGGGAGAGCAAGAAAGAGAGAGGGAGAGGGAAGCAGAGAGGAAGAAAACGAGAGAGAGAGAAGGAGAGAGGAGGGAGGGGGAGGACTATCAGAGAAAAAGGGATGACAGCAGGAAAGACATAAACATCATGTGAAGTACAGTGAAAGTGTTGGATTGGGAACCCACGGAATCAGAGGTGAATCCTCTCTCTGCCATGCTGTGTGTCTTTGAGCAGCCCACACTTCTCTGAGTCTTAGTTTCTCATCTATGAAATGAGGAAGTTGGGCTATCTGAGTACTCCTCCAACTCTAAATCTAGAGTCCTGTCCAGGGTAGTAGGGAAAGTGCTAGACTCAGAGTCAGACAATCCGAGTGTGAACACCAGCACTCACAGTCACTAACTGTGCGACCCTAGGCAAATCATGTCATTTCCCTGAGACTCACTTTATTCATCTGCAAAATGGGGACAATAGTAAGGAGGGTTGTGAGGAAAGCACTTTGTATACCTTAAAGTGTTAGAGAAATAGGAGCTGGTGTTTTCTATTGTAGCTGTTATTACAGCAAAGGAGACCAAGAGATGTAAGTCTGTATCATCAAAAAGGAGGCATCTCATCATCAAATGAGATAATATTTGTAAAGTTCTTATGGAACACAACAGGAGCTTAACAACTGCTTTTTCCCTTTCCTCTTAAAGCAAGAGTGAGAGATATGTACTTACATTTGTCACAATGAGGGGGGGAAATGTCTGTATTTTAAAGAGCTGCTTAAAGGTATTACAGTGAGAGAAACTCAGTCATGGTGGAAGCAGCTAGGTGGTGCTGCGGATGAAAGCGCTGGGCATGGAGTCAGGGAGACCCAAGTTCAAATTCTGATTTAAATGCTCACTAGCTCTTTGGGTAAGTTACTTAACCTCTATCATCTCAGTTTCCCATCTGTAAAATAGTTATAATAATAGCCCCTATCTTATAGGGTTGTTGTGAGGATCAAATAAGATAATACTAATAATAATAATATATAAAAAATTATACTAAAAAGTCTCTTGCAAAACATTAAAGCAATATTTAATGTTGGCCATAATTATTATTATAGTGAAGGAAACATATTTATAGTGATAGTCACAGTCACATCTACAGCAAAAGAAACAAAATCATGTTTGAGAGATGTACATTGAAATTATAATGAGGTGTTCCTTTTTTCAAACTTAGAATATTTGCTAATTGAAAAAGAATTATTTTCTTTCCCTTCCCTCATTAGAAAAGGAAGAAAAAAAAACCCCTGTAATAAATAAGAATAACCCAGAGTAAAACACATTGTCCTTGTTCAAAAGAAAATCAAGCTTTTGGATCGTTATCTTCAGTCCCACAACTCTGTGTCAGCAAATGGGTAATGTTTCATCATTGGCACTCTGGAACTATTGTTGTCATTGCATTGTCTAAAGGCTTTTAAAAATTATTGGCCTTTTCCAATGCTGTTTTTATCATATAAATTGGTCTCATGGTTCTGCTTCTATCATTTTGCATCAGTTCATGTCTTCTGAGTTTTCTCTGAACTATCCCTTTTTCTCATTCTTACACTGAATAGTATTCTGTTATATTTCTATACCATCATTTGCCCAGTCATTCATTTGACAGGCACCTCCTTTCATTTGCTACCATAAAAAGAGCTCCCTACAAACTGTCTTCTCTAACAGTGGACTAGATTTGTTTGAAACCTGGAAAAGACCCTATGGTTAGTAACCTCTCTTGCTATCACCCAGATGTGTATATTTCACTTGTATTATTGGGCTCAGAGTTATCATCCCTATTTGTGGGGATGCTGGTGTCAATTTGATTCCAACAACTCCTCGATCTTGTGTCATAAGATTTGCAAAAACCTTTGCATCAAATATTTACTGAACACTACTATGTGCTGGGCACTATGAGGGAATGGAAATAAAGAAAACAGGACTTTTTTCCTCATAGAGTTTGCAGTGCAATAAGAGGAAACATGATATGAACACAAAGAACACCAATGTAAAAGCATCTTCTACCTTGGTCAGAATACAACTGGAATAGTATGTCTGCTCCTGGGAACCCACATTTTTAGGAGAGACATTGAAACATCTAGAGATGCCTCAAAGAGTGTCTGAGAACAATGGTGGTAGACTAGAGGCTTTGATAGGAAAGGATCAGCAGAAAGAATTGGAATTCTTATCCTGGAGGAGGAAAAGACTAAGGGGAGGGTAGTATCACTGTCTTCAGTACTCTGGAGGTTTGTCATATCATTTGTTGACTGGCTTAGACTTAGTTGGAAAATGAACTAAATTTGTTCTTGCTTACCCCCTGGAGGACCAGAGCTAATTACATCCAATGGGGAGAAATTAAAGGAAGGAAAATTTTGGCTCAACATAAGAAAAAAAAAAATTCCTAAAACTTAGAATTGTCCGACAATGGAAGGGCCACTTTAGGAGGTGGCAAGTCCCCTGTCCCCAACATTCTTTATGAGGTTTTTTTATTTTTTTCCGTTACATGTAAAGATAGTTCTCAACTTTTGTTTATACATGCTTTACAATTCAGATTTTTCTCCCTCCCTCCCCTCCCTCCCCCCTCCCCTAGACAGCAGGTAATCTGATATAGGTTATATCTATATATCTCTATACATATACATATATATATATATATACACACACACATATATATATACACATAATAACATTAATCCTATTTCCCCAACATCTTTAAATTGAAGCTATATTGACCAAGTGGGTATGTTATAGAAGGGAATTTGTGGTCAGTATAGATCAAACTAGATGCATTCTGAGACTCCTTTCTAGGTATATGATTCTGTGCTTCTTTTCTATGAAAGTAAGATGTGAGTATTCTTAAGAAGAGGTGCTAGGTCAGAGGAAGGAAATATCATTACAATATGGGCAAGATAAGGGTTTCTTGAAGGATGAGGAATTTAAGCTTGGCCTCCAGAGATGTGAGGATTTCAGCTGAAGGGGAAGAATGAGGGATGAAGGGATTCCAGGTACAGGAAATGATTTTGGTGAAGACTAAGAGGCCAGAAAGTGGGATGGGTTCTTTAATAGTGAATAAATACCTGAAGGTGAAGAGTGTGAGATAATCCTGGACAAGGTTGTAAAAGGCCTATAATAACAGGTTAAGGAGTGAGGGATCAGAGCAAACAAGCTTTTATGGAAAGCTTTCTTTCTGTCTCATTCTTCTTTTCCCTGGAGTTGGCAAAACTGAGATCTGTGCTGGGACTTCCAAAATTACCAAGCCCATAGCCTCTATCTAATCTGTTATTAAGATCCCCAAATCTTTAACTGCCAGAAATCCACTACTTCTGACCCAGACCCCCACCCCCCACCCTGGCCAGAATATAAAGAAGGGCTCAAAAAGACGTTGACAAGGATGTCATATTTGTAGATGGGGATTGTCAGGACCTTATTTTTTTATTTTCTTTGCCTGCGACTTCAGGCAATTCACAGCATACAATCCTCATCCATGCAACACAAGGGAACACAGTGCAATCAAGCAGCAAAAGACACCCAAGTAACTAGGCTCCCAGGAGCTGTGCTGTCTTAATGAAGATATTTCACCTGATTCTTGCTCTCTTTTCTTCCTATACACGTAGCTATTGCTGTAGTGTAATGGACCAAATGCCAGCCCAAAGATTCTGGCTCTCCCAGATTTTAAACTGACAGACTCAGACTAGCAGAGAGGCTAGTGGCCTAGAGTATTAGCAACAATGAATACTTTCTTGCCCCTAAGGTCTAGCTGCCCTGCCCCTCTGATTGTGCTAACATCACTAATTCCAACAGGGCCAGGAGGGAAATGCTTGTTTTGTGACTTTGAATAAAGCCAACACACCCATTATTCACTCTGGTAAAGTCAAAAAAATGAGTCATTACAAAATGGAGCTGAGTGCATATCCTGGCAGTTCAGTCACCACATTCCCTTTAATTACCCATCCTAACATGCCAAAATCATTCCACTTCCTTTGACAGTGCTGTCCTGTAAAGGAAACGCGCCTCCTTTCACCACAGCCCATTGATTTCTTGCTTTTGTGAAATAAGCCCTGTTTGCCATAATGAAACTTTTGTTTCTCTGGTCTCCCACATTGTTTTCCTTTAAAAATCCACCATTTACTCCCCTGGACAGAACAAAAAAACCCTTCCCTTAAAATGAGCCCAGGCACAATGCCCTCTATTTCTAAGATCATTAGAATTGACTCCCGGACAATCGATGTGTTAAATGATGTAATTATCCAATGGTCTTTTCCCCATTTAAACCAGTTGGAAAGTTAAAGGTTTGTTTTAGATCAATTCTGGCCACTTTGTGTGCAAATTGCATAGTGGTCTATTCCTTCACTTATCTCAAAATCCAATCCAGCTCAGACATGGCTGCCTCCTTTGGGAATGAGTCATTCTGAGTTCAAACACTAACTCATCTGAAAGTTGGAATATGTTAAAAGCTTGAACCCAGAACCCTCTCTCCCATAAACATGGAATGATTGCTTAGGAAAGGACATGGTACCACTGCTGGGGAAGGGCATGAAATGGAGCCAGCCCATGCCTGCCTGTGGAATACTGTGTAATGGAGAGAGAGCTGAGCTGGGAGTCAAGAGACTTGGGTTCAAAAAGGTCTGATATTTAGTGGTCATTTGAGAAGCAGAAGACCTGTATTCAAATCCTACTTCAGTTGTTCCCTATATCTGTTAGCTTGAGCAAATCATTTACTATTCCTTGGACTCAGTTCCATTTTCTGTTAGAAGAAAGGGTCGAATGAGATAGATTCTGAGGTCCCTCCTGACCCTCAATCCAATACCCTATAAAGAGTGATGGATTGGGATTCATCTAGGACCTGTGTGCAGATCTTACTTCTGCCATTAGTTTGACAATTAAATAACTTCCATGGCCATTTGAGCTCAAATTCCTAGGGGCCCATTGGTCTGGGTCAGAGGTAAAGTGGCACAGATGTGTGCTAGTGAGAAGGGGACATACACACCCATCCTATAGCAAGGTGAAAGTGCTAAGACTGGGAGTCAGAGGAAAATTGTATGTGACTCATCCAGCTCTGACAGTTGCTAACAGTTAAAGTTCCTTTCAATTATAAATCCATGATCCTGTGAACTTTCTCATCTGTAAAATGGGCAGAATCATACTACCTCCTCCAAAGTCCCCATTGTTGGAAAATATGTAATTAAAATTTGGGAGTTAGAGAAAGTCCAAGGTAACTTCTAGCCCTGACATTTACATTTATACAACCCCATAGCCCATTATTCTATGATGGTAAGATCCAATGATTCTCAAGAATCACTGCCCATGCCAGAGGGCCATCACATGTCCCTTTGTTCCTTCTAGACTGTCTTCTGTTTCAGAGTCCACAATGGTTGCAGCTTGGGAGCAGAAGGAAGGACAGTAGAGTGTTGCTGCCCATTGTCACATTTTCTCTTTTTCCATTACCTCGAGGCTTACGGATGCCCCCTCCCCATTCCTGTTTTAGGCAAAAAGAAAAAGAAATGCTTCTGTGGCTGGTCAACAGTGTGACCAGCCACTGCTAGTGAGTGTTACCACTGCAGTCTTTACTCTGAGTCATGTGGGGAGAGCTCAGATCAGGCCAAGAGTCAGAGTTGGTACCAGTGCATGGGACAGAGATGGACTAGGAATCAGCAATGCACAAGAGAGCCCAGACCAGAATGACTCCAGATCTAGTGGCTAACTAGAACAGCTTCTGAAAACCTCAGCTGTGGGGAAGGTTAGAACCTCTGCCAATCATTTCAACCCCAGAGCCCAATCAGGTCCCACCCAGGACACAACCCCATGTTTTTTATCTTTATCAAGACCTGTAGAGGGTGGGGCAGGGATTTCAGAATAGTCAGAATAGTCCTTCCAATATCCTATGAGGGAAAACCAGGAGGAGCTGTAGGATGAGGCTTTTGGAGACAGCATTTGATAACTTCTTTGCCATTTTGTCTGTATTTGATAAACCATAGGATCATAGTACATTGAATATCTGAGTCCTGTGAATGGGAGGAGACAAGTGTGAAAAGAAAAAGAAGAGCCCATATATGGGGTGGGAACATTTTCCTAAAATTCTCCAATAATCTGGAGCCTTATTTCACATTAGTCCTTGATTAATATTGAACCCAGGTCAGCAAGAGTGTCCTTGACCAAACATCTGAAATGTGATGGTCTACATGACAGGATGGACAGCTGGGACAGGCATCCTCATGAGGATCACTGAGCTTAGCATAGTGCCTGGCACATACTAGGTGCTTGATAAGGGTCTTGTTGACTGACTGACTGAGCATAGACAGAGTCTCCCTAACTGGTTAATTCATTCATGAAGGGGCAACCTGATTTTCTCTAGGCTCCCATTCATTTCACAAGTATTTGTTAGAAAACAGAATGTGAATGTCACTGCTGAGACTACACCTCAGGCTTCACCAGAGCACCAAGTTTCTGAAAAATCCTGTAATTCTAAGTTTTCTGGACCTCAGTTTCTTCTGTAAGATAAAGTGGTTGGATGAAGTGATATATCAGAGAGAAAAGGGACTTGGAATCAGGAAGACAAATTCAGATCCTGCCTTAGATATTTACTAGCTCTGTGACTGGGTGTATGGGACAATTGCAAATCACGTCAGTACTATAAGCTTCATTTTCTTCATCTATAAAGAAGAAAACAAGCATTTATTAACCACCTACTATGTGCTTTACAAATATTTTATTTGATCCTAACAGCAGCCCTGGGAAGGGGGTTCTATTATAATTTCCATTTTACAGATGAAAAAACTGAGGCAAACATTAAATTACTTACCCAAGGTCATACAGCTAATTTCTGAGAGCAAATTTGAACTCAGATCATCTTGTTTCCAGGCTCAGGGCTCTGTCCATGGTGCCACCTAGCTGCAGGACTAGGGAGTTGGATTTGACAACCTCTCAGAGCACACCTAGCCCTAAATCTATGATCCCAACGCACTCCCAGTTCTGACAGTTCATTTTCTAAGTCCCCTCAAAGAGCTAACTTTCCTTAGCAGGGATTCTTAACCTCTTCTGTCTCATAGACCTCTTGGCAGTCTGATAAAGCCTGTGGACTCCTCGGAATTATGCTTTTAAATTATTGAAGGAAATGCTAGATTTTCATCAGAGGCTAGTGAGATTAAAGATAATTTTTCCCGTCCAAATTCATTGATCTCCTGAAATCTAGTCTTCAGTCCTTTGGGTGTCAATAGATGCCAGGTTAAGAACCCCCACTCTGCGTTCTAAGGTCCCTCCTGGGGCTGGCATTCTGTGTCTTTGTGACAATCTACAAAACTATAGACTTGACTATTGATGGGCACCTTGGGAGAGGCAGTAAGTGGGGAATGACTAAACCATGCCTTGCCATCACCTTGAAGCTTCTTCCCCCAACCTGTACAGCCACCATCCCTGCTGAAACACTCAATATTCCAAACAATACGGGAAGGAGGCAGGGAGGAGTGGCTGTCAATATTCTAGGGTGGAGGAAGCCCCCAAATTGGTTATTGTCCTAGACCTGGAAATAACTGATGGAGGCCTGGGAAGGCACCATTGCTCATTTTATCAAGTGGAGATGCCCAGACTGTCAGAGCCATTACACCCAATATTATGGGAAGGCGGAAAGACATATATTTGTTTTGAAATTCATCAGATAACTTCAGTAAATCACACATCAAAATATATTTTTTTAAAGTGAGGCTCGCAGGCAGGGAGAGCTCTCCTCACTCAGGTTAAGCCGCCTAAAACAAAATATATGTAATAAACTCTGTCGCTTAATCACAGAGACGGAGAACCACTGGAAAAAAAGATTGTTCTGCCGGAAAAATATGGTTGCGACTTGCAAATATGTTTTTAGAAGCAATTTTATTACAAACTGTCCCATCAGGCGGCGTCTGGGAAATTATGGTGAGCCGTGTTCATTCCTCAGGAAACAAAGACTGAAACTCTGGGGTTGTTAGGAGAAGAATTTATTAAGAGTTGAGCAGGAAGGGATGGGGAGTCAGAGATAGTAGAGGGGGGAGGTTGTTCTATCCACAGTAAAACATCCCCCCTCAACTCCCACTGGGCCTCCACCATTAAAGGCTTACTGATCATCTCCAGGTGGAATTGAACTTTCCATCTGATTTTATGCCCTTTGGAATCTCAGGTTCATGGAGCTGGAGCTAGAAAGGGCTTTAGAGGCCCTTTTAACAGATAAGGAACTGAAGTTCAGAAAAGGTCACGCAGGGAAGAAGTAACACGGAGCCAGGTCCTCTTACTCCAAAACCAACCAACATGCTTTCCTCTACACCATTCAAATCCGAATTATAGTCCTCTGGGTAGTGCTTTGTTCCCTGGTCTGTTTCTAAGCTCCTCAAGTCAGAGAGACTGCGGTCCTAATGCACAGGTGTAACCGTGCCTTTCCTTGGCTCAGACACTTGGACTCCAGCCTTATCTCTCACAGATCTTATTCAAACATATTAACTTCCAACCCAGTTGGACTAATCCCTGGTCTCAGATTTTGGCCTGCATTCTCTAACCTCCATTCCTTCCTACTGGCTTGATGCAGGCAATACTGTTCTTCATTATCTCTACCTTTTAGAATCCTTTTCTTCCTTCAAGGCCAAGTTCTTTGATTTTAACCTGTCTCTGATGCCCAATTGAAAGTTTTCCATTTTTTCTAGATGCTTTGCCAGGATATCCCATTGGCTCCAATTACATTCAATATTGCTTTATATTTATTTGCATGAATATGTCCTCCCATTAGATCAAAAAGGGTCCTTGAGTGCAGGGACTATATATTTTTTTCACCTTTGTATTCCCTGAATAAACCAAAGGACCTGGGCTAAGTTCGATTCAAGTCCTAAATTCTATGAAAGACTTCCATCCTGCCCCTAGACAGGGCTCAGTGAATCAGTGGTGCCAAGTTTGAGCTCAGCTGACCCATCCAGCACAGACAGATGCCAGGGCTGACACGTTCACCTCCACTTCCTTCTGTCTCCCTACAACCCATCTCCTTCCTTTTCCAATCCTCTCTCCTCAGCTTTGGCATTTATCACTGATAAAATGGGCTGGGGAATGGGGATCTGACTCAGCAGAGGAACTAATGTAAAGGCAAGCACATTGTAGTGAGCCAACCTGCTCGTCCAGAATCCCTTTCTGGTTTTCAGATTAAATTGGCCTTTTCATAGATGCCAGGAGAGATAACACTTGGAGGGGAGCAGGTGAGTGGAATGGCAGGGAAGAGAAACAAGTGACAAGTGTAGAGGAAAGAGGATTAGGAATTCAGTCCACAGGGGTCATGTCTGAAGCTTCAACTTGTTGGCGTCAGTGTCATTCAGCCCCAAGGAACAACTTTGGGGAAACTTCGCAGCACCACTGACACCCTCAGGAACCACACTCAGATGGTGTTAACCCACGTGTGCAAGAAAGGCTCATAGCCAATTTTGGTGGCCATAGCCTTGGGAATCTCTGGTCCTTTACCTTCAAAGGTAAAATCTACTCCAGATCTTCTCCATTATCCTCAAGGTTGGCCTTATTCTTATTGATAGTCTAGAGTTTAACTTTTTGGCAACACATGCATTTGAGCATGAATGGATGAACTTGTCCATATGTGTGTAGATGTTTATGTGAGTGGATTTGTCTATTATTTTGTTTGTAATTATACTGTGAATGCATGGTTGGGTGGCAAGCTCCTGTCACTATCAATTGTTAGGTTCCCTCCACTGCTGATTTGTGCCTGTCCAAGAGAATAAGGGAGAAGAAGCCAAGTTGTAGCTAACCTTATGATGTGGATATAGATACGCAAACATACATGCAAGCATGTATACACATGGACACACGTGTGTTGCAAACATGCACTGTGTGCATGTAAATGACCATATGCTTGCTTATATATGTACACATACATATACACATGTGCGTATACAGTTACAGGTATGCATGCACATAAGTATACTGTGTGTTCACATACATGCCGATATGTACATACATATATGTGTGTGCACACACGTGTGTGTATTTAATGGGTGTGGTATATGTGCATGTATATATGTGTGTAATCTGAGTCTCCTTATCTCATGAAAGTGTATGGCCTATTCATGGGCCCAATCCCACTACAGATTGCTATGGGGGCTTTGATCCTATTTTTGGTCCCATTTTGGACCTGGACGGGTGAGTCCCTCCTTACACAGTCCAGGGGTAGCCTTGTTAAAAGTGTTTCATTAATTACCTGCCTAAGACCTCATAGAGTGGCACAGTGGATAGAGCTCCTGGCCTGGGCTCAGGAAGACTCGTATTCCTGAGTTCAAATCTGGCCTTAGACACTTACAATCTGTGTGACCCTGAGCAATTCACTAAACCCTGTTTGTCTCAATTTCCTCATCTACAAATGAACTAGAAAAGGACATGGCAAACCACTCCAGGATCTTTACCAAGAAAATCCAAATGGGATAATGAAAAATTGGATGCAACTGAAACAACTGAATAAAAATAACAAGAAAGATCTTATAGAATAATCCAAGACATGGAATTTTCTCAGGGATAAACACAACACAAAGACATACAGGGAATGCTACTCAGGTAATCAGATTCCCTAGAATGATCCCCAGAGATCTTACATGACTCACAGCATTCTTTCTCAGCTTCCCTTATTCTCCTTCATATCAACATAATCTTTATAGCATAAGTCCTAGTTTAGGAATAGCAACCCAGAAGATGAGGCCTTCTTTACTGTCTACAGACAGACTCAGGTAGCATAATGAATAGAGGGGTAGACCTAGAATCAGGAAGACTCAGGCTCAGATTTTATCTCAGGTAGGTATGTGACCATATAGCCAAAAAGTGGGGTGGGTGAAAGAGGAAATGACTGAGGAAACAAAAGTTTGAGCTTTGAGTATATTGATTTGTTAAGCAATGCCTGTCAATTGCCTAACAGATGGGAACCAGACCTCCTCAGCTTAGGGCTGGACCCAGAATACAGGGGGAGATGGATTTTTATGTATTAAAAACAATTAATCAAATAAGACCAATTAGTTAAAACAAAATAATTAACCAGGATGCAAAATTAGCTAATCTGATTTCTAATTAGAGGCAATATTAGTGACTTACTTGCCAAGTTGGGAGGAGAGAATAAACTTAACATCCAAGGGTCTCAGTTTCTTTATACACAAAATGAGGAGGGTGTACTAGATATTCTCTGAGATCCCTTCCAGCTCTAGGTCCGTGTATCTATGATCTTCTGTGAGTCATTCTTTATTTTCAAAATGGAGGAGATAATAGAAGCTACCTCACAGGATTGTTGTGAGAACCAAATGGAATATTAAATGTAAAGTACTTTGCAAACCTTATGTGTAATTAACAATGGATATTATTATCATTATTATCATGAAAAGACAATTCCCATGTTATGGCTATTGGTAACAGCTGATACCTTCCTGTCCCTACAGCTCAACTACCCTGACTCCTGATAGTGGAAACAATGTGACAGACTACATAGAAAAGTGGATAAGATAGATAGATAGATAGATAGATAGATAGACAGACAGACAGACAGACAGACAGACAGATAGATAGATAGATGGTTCAATGGATGGATGGATGGATAGATGGATGGTTGGGTGGATAGATGGATGGATGGATGGATGGATGGATGGATGGATGGATAGATAAGATAAGCAGATCCACTGAAATCTGGTTTCTAATGCCAATATTAGGCAAAAACTACTCTCTCCAAGGTTGTCAGTGGTATCTTTACTGCTAAATATAATGCTTTTTTCTCAGTCTTCGTCCTCTTTGACTTCTGTGCAGCTTTTGACACAGTTGACAACCTGCTCTTTCTGGAAACTTCTTCTATGGTTTCCAAGACATTACTGTCACCTGAAACTCCTCTGTTGACTGCCCTAGTTGTAGTACCTTTATTTAATCATCTGTCTCCTATCTAAATGTGGATGTCCCCCAAAGATTTTGTCTGAGCTCTCTTCTATCTATCTATAGACCCCCTTGGTCATCTTATCTGTTCCCATGGGTTCAAAGTATCATCTCTATGCAAATAACACCCAAATCTATGTATCCAGCCCTGGCCTCTCTCCTGAACTACAGTTCATCATCATCAAATAATCCTACTTGACATTTCCCTTACAGACTACACATCCCTCAAATAGCAAATTCAATATGTCTAAAACTAGTCAGCTCAGGCCAACAAGGACTTAGGAAGCACTTGTTATGTGCTAACCACCTGACCCCTCCCCTACACTAAACCCACTTCTCCTCCAAACTTCTCTTTTCCTATCCAAGGCCTGTTGAAGGCATGAATCCCAGTCACTCAGGTGCAAAACTTCAGAGTCATCTTTCCTCTTTCATACCCTCATATCCAATTAGTGGCTAAGTCCCGTCAAATATACCTTTACATTATCTCCCCCAGCCATTCCCCTTCTCTTCAGGCACACAGTCACCAACCTGGCTGAGACCCTCACCATCTCCTCATTGCTTCCCAGTCTCTCCCCTCTCCGATCCATCCTTCACACATTTGCTATGTCTGATCTGGTCATTACTTGGTCAAAAACTTTATGAGTACATATCCTTCCTAGGATAAAAAATACATATTTGTCAGTCTGGCACATACCACTTTTCACTATCTAGTTCCCACCTATCTTGCTAACTTATTTCATACTGGGCATTGGAAGTTTACATTCCACCCAAATGGGACTGCTAGCCATTTCTCAAACCCAACACAACATTGATCATCTTTTTACTTTTGCACAGGCTGTCCCTCATGCCTAGAATGCACTCTCCTGTTTTCACATCTTAGGAAGCATGTCTTCCTTCAAGACTCAGCTGAGGTGCCACCTCCTCCATGAAGTCTTCCTGAATTCCCCATCTGTTAGTGCCTACTCCCTCTTTTATTTTCCTTGCCCTATGCTTATTTGTGTATGTGCTGTATCTCGATATTAGAAGGTAAGCTCATGAGGGCAGGAATTCCAACTTTGATTTCTGTGATTCTGAGGTATGAGTCACCTTGCACATAGTAGTGTTTAATAAAGGCTTAGTTTAGTTGGATGGACAGGTAGATAATGGAAAATTAGAAGGAAAGGCAGAGAGAAATATTTGTTCTGAACCTGTAGGTATTTCTGAGTGTTCATGAGTGTTAACATATGTGGCTATGTGTGTATGACAGGATTAATAGAAGACAAAGACAGATGGATAGACAAGAAAGATATAGGAAATTATAAACAGGTAGACTATTTTAGGTATTTCTCTTTACATATTGGTGTGTGACTGTATGGTAGTATAATGAATATGCTGCATAATATAGTGGAAAGAACCTTAGATTCAAACTCAAGGGACCTTAGTTAGAATTCTGATTCTACTTCTAACTTAAACAAGTTAAGAGACTTTAAACAAGTCTCTCCACCCTCCCCAGGTCTCATTTTCCCTCTCTGGAAAAAGAAGGCAGTCAAATTCATTGATCTCTAAGGTCCCTTTCAACACTAAATCCTAAAATTTTTAGTTTAAAAGTCAATCCTGGGGCAGCTAGGTGGCACAGTGGATAGAGCATTGGCCCTGGAGTCAGGAATACCTGAGTTCAGATCGGGCCTCAGACACTTAACACTTACTGGCTGTGTGACCCTGGGCAAGTCACTTAACCCCAATTGCCTCACTAAAAAAAAAAAAGTCAATCCTGGGGCAGCTAGGTGGCACAGTGGATAGAGCAATGACTCTGGAGTCATGAGGACCTGAGTTCAAATCTAGCCACAGACACTTAACACTAGCTGTGTGACCCTGGGCAAGTCACTTAACCCCAATTGCCTCACCAAAAAAAGTCAATCCTAATCAGTGAGTGCACTACCCCCCAGAATCTGGTTTCTCCAGGAAAATTGTTGCTTTTCCACTTAAATATTTTTAAAAGACAACATAATTTTTATTGTCTGTTGGATGCCAAATTAATAAGATAGTCAATGAGCCAACAATTTTGAGAATTGTTGCATATCCCTGAACTTCAACTATCCATGCTTGTACGATTCATGGTTATCATTTGAAGATTACCTCAAAAGATCCCTCCTTCTGGAAACTTTACCTGTCTCCCTGGCTGGAAGTGCTTATCATCTCCTAGAATCAAATTTAATTCAAAAAGTCTTCTATGTGTAAAACTTTGTGCTAGATTCTGGAGGAAACAGAAAAGTGAAAGAATATGGAATGCCTGCCCCATCCCTTCACCTAGTTTGGTAGCACTCTCAAAAGCCCCTGTTTTGTACACATTTATGTACATATTATAATCATCACAATTATATGTATAAATGTCACCTCCCCTATTTGGCTAGACACTCCTCAAGAGCAAGGATTATACCTAATTCTTGGGAAACTTCAAGGTAATATAGTGGCCTGAGTCATGGGAGCTATGTTTCCATGAACAAATCACATAATCCCTCTGAGCCTCAGTTTCTCCTATTTCCTTTTAAACATTATGTTTTGCTATTACAAAGACTTGACTCACATCATCTCATTAGAGCATTGTAACAGTCTGGTAAGATGGACTGATAGGATCCTGGATTCTCAGAGTCAGCAGGACCTTAGAGAGCTCTTAATTCAATGGTCTTTAAATGGAAAGTCCCTCTACCTTTTTTTTTTTTTTTTGGTGCAGTGGAACCCATTTAGCAATCAGGTGAAACCAATAGACTCATTGGAATCAAGCTTTTAAATACATACATTATAGAAGAAAGTGTGAAATTTAAGTTAGATAGAAAAACTAGAGATGAAATTGTTTTCTCATCCAAATTCTTGGACCTCCTGGAACCTGTCCATGTATGCCAGGTTAAGAACCCTAGCTCAACAACATCTCTGACAAGTGGTCAGCCTTGCTAAAATGTCTCCTCTGATTAGTCATTCACTGCTTCTTGAGCTTTTCTATTTCTCTTCAGAACATTTCTCAATTTTAGGATCCTGCCCCCTTATGTTCAGATCTGCTTCTCTGTCACTTCTGGTTCTTTGCCCTGCAAAATGATCTGAATCCCTTTTCAGTACAACCCCTCAAATGCATCAACTCTCTGAATCTCTGTTTGCTCATCTGTAAAATGGAGACAATTGTGCCTGTGCTGCCTACCTCACAACAATGTTGGATGGATCAAATGTGAAAGCATCTGTGGAGTGTTTTGTAAACAGTAAAGTGGCACAGAAATGCCAACTTCTTTTAAATAGTGAGAAGAGAAGGGAGAGCAGAGAGGTGAATTAGATGATTGTTAAGCATTAACAAAACTGCTCAGTTTTCTCCACCAATTATCTAACAATTCCTTTCTACCAGAAACTGTAATTCCAAATACATTAGAATCCAGTGTTCTTTTCACATAGGGTTCTTTCTCAGGGGGTGGATATTGGAGTTCCTAGCTGTCTGACCCCTAGTAAATAAGCAAATAAGTTTACTTGGAGAAGTATTTAATGGGGACTAGCAAAATGATAGCTAACAGAAGAATTTCTTAGCACAGGACAATCACACATATCAATCAAAATGGTACCTATATAATGAAGATTAGAGAGGTCATTATAATGTAATGGAGTCAGGAAAACCTGTCACATACTGGTGACTGCCCTGGGGATCCTGCTGAACCTCTCAGTTCCCTAGTCATCTCTTGGACACTATCATTTGCAGGGCAATTGCTGATCTGCTTTGGTAGAGGTAGTTTCTTTTATTGATTGTATCAACAATATTGGACAAAAAGAGAGAGGTCTGGAATAAAATTCTTAACATATTCCTAATTATATAGAGCTCACAATTATTTCTCAAAGGAAGATGGCAATGGATACCTCTCCTGAGTTTGTTTGGGCATACCTTGACATGAGACTTCCAAGTGACTTCCAAACTTCTAGTAAGGAGAGAGATAATGAAAAAAAAATGAGAAGAAAATTCCAGGTCATTGCCTTGACTTGGAGAAGGGCAACCTTCTCTTCACCATTACCAACAGAAAGGGTGAGGAGATATGGAATTCTCTATTGCTTTATTCTCCAGAGGAAATCAGGGGCAAGACAGAAAGTACAGAGCCTGTCATCTGGGTACACAAGAGACTGGGCCAAGGCAATTTCAAAAGATCTGTCTTCAAGCCCCACTTCCTGCCAACTCAGCTCACATACTTCTTGCTATGATCCTCCATGTTAGAATCTAGCCAAGCTCACTCTTCCCTCTGGAGACCTGGAGGCAATACCTTCTTCATCCCAAGTTCTGCCAGGGCTGAAGATCAGTCAAGAAGCCGTGTTTCCCAAGGAATCAAGGATAAATCAGTGAGTTTATATTAAGCATCTCTTGCTATGTGTGAAGGGTATCTAGGTGATGCTAGGAAGCCAGAAAGACATATTCTTGAGTTCAAATCCAGCTTCAGACACTGACCAGCTGTGTTGACCCTGGGCAAGTCACTTAACCCTGTTTGCATCAGTTTCCTCATCTGTAAAATGAGCTGGAGAAAGAAATGTCAAATCAGTCTAGCATTTTTGTCAAGAAAACCCCAAAGAAGGGTTGGAGATGACTGAAAAGACTGAACAACCACTATGTGTCAGGCATTGTGCTGTGTTCAGGGAAATAAAAGTATAAAAGCAAGAAAGTCTCTACCCTCAAAAAGTTTACATTTTCAGATAGGGAGAGCAAGTAACCAGTTTTTAATCAAGGAGATGCTTTCTTATTCATGATAGACAGTCACAACTTCAGTTTCATCAATATAACTTGTTGTGGACCACAGTTTTGAATCAAGAAGATCCTGCCCTGTTTATAAACAAAAGGTGATGCCTCCTCCATCTGGTAAACTTCAAATGTTGATTTGGCTAAAATGGTCAAGAAACTTCACATTCCACCTCATCCCCATTCCAGTCAATTAGAAAGTAATTTAGTCATAGGAGCACAGATTTAGAGATGGAAAGGACCTTGGATCTAATCCAACTCCCTTATTTTACAGATGAGTAAACCAAGGCCTGCAGAAGTCACTGGCTTAAGGTCATACAGCCAATATATTGTGAAAACCAGGATTTGAACCCAGGTCCTCTGATTCTAAAGCCAATGATCTTTCCACTGTATCATGCTTCTCACTTTTGATATCACCAAGAACAGCTGTGACCAGGCAGGTTCTTAATAAACTTGCCCATCCCCACCCCTTGGCTACTATCAGGCCTGCCCCATCATGGGGGCTAACACAAGGTCCTTTCCTGCTCTATCTCCTGTTGGCCTGTGGTGATGGTGGTGGTGGCGGTGATGATGATTATAACAGCTTCTCTATAGAATTCATTCTTCCCAGAAGATAACTCTGGAAGTGGAGCAAGACTTCCCAGCCCCCACCGACCCCCACAGGGTCATGCCTGGACCTGACACCATTTGTAAAAGTGACTAACAGGGTGTTCCCTTTTTTACCAGGCCATTAATTGATAACACTTAATTAATCTGTGGCCTGGAGAGATCAAATGAAGATTGTGTCCCCCGGACCAGGGACATATATTGACTTTGTTATTCTAATTACGAGCCTGACCAGAAATAGCCCTTTGGTGAGAGACTTAACCTTTGAATTGCTCTCAGCTCTGCACAAGATCAGCTTTGAGAAGCTTGACCTGGAGAGGCCCTTCACGGGGCTGGACAGCTCCACTCACACCCGCATCCAGCCCTGGGGCCCAGGACACCCAGCCCAGTCCCCTTGGCTTTTATAATTACACACGTGTGGTCAACTTCAAGGCCAGATAAGGAGCTGATCATTAGAGGAGCCGCTTGATTGCAATTAACTGCTTTATATTTGTGTATTTTTTCCCTTCTTCTAAGAGCAATTACATTTCAGCCTCTGAGAAAGCAAATTGCTTGGAGCAAGACAATATATAAATCAGGTTCACTACAGTAGTCTTCCAAATCAGCATTTTCTTTCATCTCCCTTTCTCTCTCCCTCTTCCTCCTCCTCCCTCCTTCTCTCTCTCTCTCTCTCTCTCTCTCTCTCTCTCTCTCTCTCTCTCTCTCTCTCTCTCTCCCTCTCTCTCTCTCTCTCCCTTCTCTTCCTCCTCCTCCTCAATCTCTTTCAATCTCTCTATCTTGAATTCTCTCCCTTCCTCCCCCCTCTTCTACCTTCCTCACTCTCCTCCCTCACACACACACACACACACACACACACACACACACACACACACACACACACACCTCTGTTAAACCATCAGTCCCTGATCCCTCTGTCATTTTCTAAGGAGATTTCCTAGAGGGAGACCTTGCTTCAGGCAAATGTTTGGAAGAGATGACCTAGACTCAAGAGTCAAATATTAAAGTACTATAGAAATGTGATTTATCATTATCATTACTATGACTGCTCCCACTGTTCTTATAATTTCACTAACATCCTCCCCCAAGCCTTCATCAGCTAAGAGTAGTGGGGACCCTGGCTTTTGGAAGATCTGCCAGTGGAGTCCAAGCTCTGAGAGCTCCCTTTATCCCCAGTTGTGAGCTGGCTGCAGACCTTCCATTTGTTGTTAGAGGTCCAGCCCAGTCATGTGCAAACAGGTACATCACTAGAATGCTTGCAAGGTGACATATTTTTGGCGACAGTAAGATTGTCTATAAGGGCACAGAGCAGTCCTGCATCTCCTCGAAGATCTCCTATGATTGGCTATTCATCCATTTCTCCTTGGGATGCTCCTCCATTTTATTTTCCTTTGGGGACACCTCTCAATTTTAGCATATTTTTTTCTTATGTCCAACCTGAATTTGCCTTTCTTCCACTTCAATCCACTGCTTCTTGTTCTGCCTTCTGGGGCCAAGCAGAATGAGATGAATCCCTCCTTGGCATGACAGTTCTCCAAATACATGGCCTTTCTGAACCTGTTTCCCCATCTGTAAAATGAAGACAATTGTGCCTGTGTTGCCTACCTCACAACGATGTCAGATGAATCAAATGCCAAGCATCTGTGGAATGCTTTGTAAAGCTGACATAGGAATGCCAGCTTCTGTGAAACTGAGGGAGGTAAATTATGTTATTGCTAAGAATTCATGAGACTGCCCAAATTTTCTCTACCAATTACAAGAATATGTTCAGGGCCAGTGATCCTTTTACCTCAAGAAATTGGTGATATAGACCCATATGATCATATGCCCTGATTTAGAGCCAGAGGAGATAGTAGAGACTATTGAATCCAACTCATCACTTTACAGTTGAGTAAACCAAGGCCCGAAGAGACTTACCCACGGTCACACAGGTAGTGACCTTCTGACTTCAAATACAGTATTCATTGAACTGCACCATGGGTATCAATGTAGAGGGGGCACCATAATATGGGAAATCACAGATCCATAAAGGATTGGAGCTGATAGATCACTCAGTTCAATCTTATTTTCCAAAGGAGATGTATAAGTTCCTTTTGTGTATGTGTTGAACCAGAGGGCCCTTCCAACTTCTCACATCCTGTGATTCTATAATACTGTGAAATAGCTGAAACCCCAAGAGGGAAATGACTTCCAATGGGATCACAAAACAAATTCTAGAAGCCAGATGTCCTGTCTCCCAGTCCAGTGCACTTCCTGTGGAGCCATGTTGAACCCTTTATCGTCTCTTTTAACTCTCTGACTACATGATTCTGAAGTCCTTACTTCCAGAGTATACACCAGGAGATTCAATCCTTCATTTGTTTCTGTTTGAAATTGAGAGTCAACCAGGAAATTTTGATGCCCTGGACTGAAATTTGAGAAACCTGGGTTGTAGTCCCAGCTAAGTAGTACCAACAACTTGCTGAGTGATGTTTGGTTCCTCTCTCTGGGCCTTAGTTTCCTCCTCTGTACAAGGTGACATATGGACTGGGAATTCTATCAGATCCTTTCCAACTCTGACAACCCATAAGATCAATAAATGGATGAATGTTTTGATGAAGAAAAGAGACTAGCTACCTGGGAGCTTATCTTTGAATTGGGAGCTTATCAGAGCCTTGGGGGAACCGATAAATCAGGCCCCAGGCTTCCAAGATAGTGAGCAGAACACAGCTGGAAACAGCTGTCTATGAAGCACATCTGGAAGCAGATGTCTAAGAAACCAAACTCTAATCTTAGGTAAAATGATTGAACCAATACAGAAGACAGAAAGAAAATTGGCTGCCATCTTGGAAGCAGCTGAACAAGGAAAAGGAAAAGGTATCACGTTAGAAAGAAAGATGGGGTAGGCAAAAAGCATAGGATGAAATTTTTTGATATAATTACCACCCCTGGGAGTACAGAGGACTGAGGAGCCTAGAATCTTTGATGCCTGTCTGACAAAAACTCGCTGTGAAAGGTTAGAATGTCAGCCTTCTCCTCTGGGGAATGAAGGTAGCGATAGGAAGCTGTGTGACTGCATCAATCTCCCCCAACCTCAGTTTTCTCATCTGAAATAAAATGAGTGAGCTGAACTAAATGACCACTAAGTTTCTTTCCAGATTAACATTCTGAGTTCCAAGATCCCTCTGGCTCTGATATTCTATTTTCTAAAGTCCATCTCTTCCAGGCTCTGATTCTGAGATTTGTCTGAGGGTCTAGATGGCATGCCAGCCCTCTTGGACTTCTGACTTTCAGCTATGTGTGTCCTTTATTAAAGCTGATAGGTGTTCCCTTTGCCCTCTCTCCTCCTATCTGTTACCTTGAACCTCACATATGGTTGATTCATGCTTTTTCTACCTGGGGTCTTAAGGTATCACTTTTAATGAATCTATATGAGAATTCTCTAAGGCCAATTGTGTGTACAGGAGTGCTTCCTAAGCTCAAAGGAGCTGTTCTTTTCCCCTTATACGGGCTAGATTAGGGACTTCTTAACCTGAGGTCAATGAATAAATTTGAGGTGGTCCATGGACTTGATTGGGAAAAAAGTTATAACCTTATTTTCACTAACTTTTCATTGAAATTTAGTATTTCTTAGGGGCAACTAGGTGGTGCAGTGGATAAAGCACTGGCTCTGGATTCAGGAGGACCTAAGTTTAAATCTGGTCTCAGACACTTGACACTTACTAGCTGTGTGACCCTGGGCAAGTCACTTAACCCTCTTTGTCCCAAAAATTTAAAAAAAAGAAATTTAGCATTTCCTCCAATTATTAATGTAGGTGACCAACATTATTCAGAGAAGGGGTCCATAGGCTTCACACTGTGAAAGGTGCCCATCATGCATACATGTGCATGAGTTGAGAATTCCTGGACTAGAGGATCAAGAGTGTCCAAGAAACACCATGTCAGAGACACACTCACCAACAGTAGCTGCCTCCAGGTGTTTACCACCATCTCATCTGAAGCCATCTAACTACATCTCTTCTCATCCCTGGCTTCCCCCCTCTATCCCTGAGATAAACATAAGAGTGACAAAGGACTTGTTCATCATGAGACACACAGAGATGGAAGTCTTTCTTGGAGCCAGGCTAACAGCTCAGGCCAACAAAGGCACACAAATTAAAAACCAGAAAAGGAATCCCCAGAGAGCTACAGCCTACATGGAGGGGAAAGTTCTTACAGTTCCAGGTTTAATACAAATATGGCGCCTGATAAATGCAAATGCTCATGTGCCCCTGATTGCTAAGCTATCAGCAGAGGTTTTCTTCTACTACTGATTGGGATTTGATTGCACAGAAGGGAAAAGCTAAAGAAAAACCCCTAAAACTGTGGTAGTGCAAGGTTATTAACTACCATGCTTGTTATTTGCCATCTCCCTTCAAACTCACAACTACACTGGCCTCCCATTTACATAGTGTCATAGTTGATGTTACCTGGGGAGGACACCAGCCTTGTCCCTCCTGCTCCTGCTCTGGAGTCTTTTTTTATAATATAAAACTCTTGAAATTACCTTGCTCTCTTAAGCAAAATTCATCTTGAAGCTTTGTTTATGCCCTTATGTTTTTCCCAAACCCTTTCTTCAAAGGGAACGAGAAGGTCAACACCCTGTACATTGTCACAAACTCTGAATTTGGAGGGAAGTTACAGGGAAGAACATTTTGGAGAAATAGAATAATAAACTTCCTAATCATGAAAACTGTCCCACAATAGATTTGGCCTACCTCAATTTTACACTGTAAGCTCTCTGAGAGGAAGAAGCATGAGTTCTTATCTAAATGTCTCTCCCTCCATATTGGTCACAATGTTCTGTACATAGAAGGTGCTTAGTGATGCTTGTTGGATGAAAGAATAAGTAAACAGACAGACAGACAGATAGATGATAGATAGATAGATAAACAGATAAAAGAACAAGTAAATATTTTTGTAAAATAAGGTATCCAGATCCATTACTGGAGAAATTCTACTATACAAACTGAATATTCCATTCATCAGGAGGGCTTAAGAAAGGATTCTTGCTTTGGGCAGGAGACTAGACTGGACTATTTCTGAGTTTATACTTCCAACTCGGAAATTTTCTAATTCTATTAACGATAGCTTCATTTAAACTAAATTAGAAACACAGAATACAGTCTTGGTCTAACTAGCCTCCAGCTCTAACATAGCTTATAATCCCTTCTAACTCTCAAATTCAATGATTCCATGAGCTGGTAGTTCTCACAAATAAGGTTCTCTGTGAAGATCATACACCCCTTTGCCTGACTTCCCTCAGCCTCCTCCTCCCACCTCAAAGCACATCTGTCCCCACCCATCCAAGATAGTATAGTAGCATGCGTGAGGTCCCTTGGTCTTGGAATCTCTAGCCCTCTGTCTAACAGCAAGAACCCCACCACCCACTGCCTGAACGGCTGGAAAATGAGAAGTGTTCAAAGATAAATGAATCTCTGCCCCAGGCTTGTGTGTGTGCTATCAAGCAATAAATACACCGAGGAGGAAGTGCAAAAAGTAATTAAGGTTAAGAAAGAGGCATATGCAAACTATAAAACATTAGGTAGAGAGGAGGACTAGCAAGATTACAGGGGGAAGTTAAGAGGGTGTAAAAAGAGCAATAAGGAGGACGATGGAAGAAGCTGAGGGGAGCCTGAGGGAGAGGGTCACAGGGGAGGGACGGCGACCAAGTTTGTCAAGGAAGAAGAATTCAGAGAGAAAGCAGCCACACCAAGACAAGGAAGAATGCTGCTGCAGAAGGAGGAGGAGAAGGAGGAAGAGGAGGAGGAGGAGGAGGAGAAGAAGAAGAAGAAGAAGAAGAAGAAGAAGAAGAAGAAGAAGAAGAAGAAGAAGAAGAAGAGGAGGAGGAGGAGGAGGAGGGGGAGGAGGGAGAGGAGGAGGAGGAGAAGGAGGAGGAGGAGAAGGAGGAGGAGGAAAGAAGAAGAGGAATAGTTTTTCTGCTTTGCTCATAAGAAACCCCTGAGACAGGTGGCATATTATTATCTGGAGACAGTGTGGCATAGTAGAAAGAGCATGGGATTCAGGGTCAGAGGAACTGGATTAAATCCTGGCTCTGCCATTTACTAGCTGTGTGATCTTATATGAGTCACTTACCCTCTCTCGTCTTCAATTTCCCCCTCTATAAAATTAGGATGTTGGCTCACAATAAGCGCAAAATGGATACTATGGTTAGGGGGAAAATTCATAACCAAAGAAAGAGGATATCACAGAAGATAAAAGCTGTTCATTTAGATTACAGCTTTTGCACAAACAAAATCAATAGTTAGAATAAGAAGGGAACCACTGATTGGGAAGACATCTTTGCATTTATTTCTGGTAAAAATCTGATGGCCGATAGATAGATAGGTAAATAATTAGACAAAGATATGGTTATAGATATAATATATGGTATTGAAACAAATACATAAGACCAAATGCATTTCTCAATGGATCAGTGATCACAGGCTATGAATAAATAACTCATAAAAGAAAATCACAAATTATTAACAATTATAATAAGACTACAAAAATTAAAACTTGTTGAGGTTTTACATTACACCTAGAAAACTAGCAAAAATAGAAAGTCAGGGACTGTGAGAAGATAGCATACCAATGTATTGTTGATGGAGCTGTGAATTGGTCCAACAATTCTGAAAAACAATGTGAAGTTATGTTTCCAAAAGTACAAAAACATTCATAGCCTTGGACTCTGCTCCCACTGCTAGGCATATATCCAAAGGAAATTAATGACAAAAAGAAGAATTCCATACCCAAATACAGAGTTGAGAGCAAAGTGGATAACCAGAGATTTAGGAATGACTAGACAAATTATGTTTCATGAATGTCATGGAATGTTAATGTACTGTAAGTAACAATGGATGCAGAATAGCCTGGGAAGACTTATATGAATAAATCCAGTCTCAGCTATTTACTAGCCATATGACCCTGGGCAAGTCACTTCACCTCGCTCCGTCTCAGTAAAGTGTGAAATGGGAATAATAACATTTCCTAGGGTTGTTGTGAGGATGAAATGAAACAATATTTGCAATGCACTTTGTGTGGTGTTTTTTTTTTTGCGGGGGGAGGCAGTGGGGGTTAAGTGACTTGTCCAGTGTCACACAGCTAGTAAGTGTCAAGTGTCTGAGGCTGGATTTGAACTCAGGTCCTCCTGAATCCAGGGCTGATGCTTTATCCACTGTGCCACCTAGCTGTCCCCTGCAATGCACTTTGAATACTTAAGGCATTATATGAATGCTACCTTATATGCAAAATAAAGTAAGCAGAACCAGAAAAAAGGGTACAATATCTACAATAAAAAGGGAAAGAGCAATAACAGCAAAAACACTTGAAAAGGAATTGACCCCTCTGAAGACACTGTTCCTCTTTTCTTTGCAGAGGTAGAGGCTATGGATATGAGTTATTGTTGTTCAATCATTTCAATCATATTTAACTCTTTGTGACCCCATTTACAGTTTTCTTGACAAAGATGCTAGAATGGTTTGCTATTTTCTTCTCCAGCTCATTTTACAGATGAAGAAACTGAGGCAAATAGGGTTAACACAGCTAGTAAGTGTCTGAGGCCAGATTTGAACTCAGTCTATCCACTGTACCACCAAGGTGACCTTTGAATGTATAGCTACATAAAATGCTATATTTGCTCAGTATATTGGTGATTTTGCTAAATTGTTTTCTCCTGGGGGCAGCTAGGTGGTACAGTGGATAAAGCACTGGCCCTGGATTCAGGAGGACCTGAGTTGAATTCTGGCCACAGATACTTGACACTAGCCATGTGACCCTGGGCAAGTTGCTTAATCTTCATTGCTCCCCCTCCCCAAAAAAAGGTATTGCTCCTGGCAGTTGGAGTTGCGGGAAGTAGTATGGGGTAGGGAAATGCATTGGGGATTTTAAGTGGTGTAAAAACAAAAGACACCAATAAAATTTTATTTTAAAAAAGAAACAATGGACATGAAGAAATCAGAGAATCACAGGAAGATATGTGAACTGATGTAGAGGGAAGAAAGTAGAACTAGGAAAATAATATAGTTTATTTTTCAAATGAATTAACACATCTAAAGTGCTTTGTAGACCTTAAGGAGATAGAACAATAACAACAAACGATATAATTTTAATATATAAGCAGGTCCTGGAGGGGAATTGAGAAAATGTTGTGGAGGAGGAAGGGAAGAAAAAAGGAGAAGGAAGAAAGGAAGGAAGGAAGGAAGGAAGGAAGGAAGGAAGGAAGGAAGGAAGGAAGGAAGGAAGGAAGGAAGGAAGGAAGAAAGGAAGGAAGGACCCTTGCTTGGTGACCAAAGCTCTACCTCTAACTCTGCCACTAAGTCACTGGATTTGTTTCCTCTTCTGTAAAATAGTCATCTCCATCCCACCTCCCTCCATGTACTATTGCAAAAGTCAGAGGAGAGCCTGTCTATGGGAGATGTTTGAGAAGTTTAAAACAGTCTTTGGCAGGGGCAGCTTCCCTTTAATTAGTGGCAGAACTGAAATTAGAACCCAGGACTTCATATTCTCCCAGTCCAGTATTCTTTCATCCAAACCCTGCAGTCACTCCCCCTGCTGTACTGTGGAGGCAAAAAAAGGTAAGTGATTTTCCTTAGCTAATAGGATGGATTCATGTAATGTTAGGAAGGGCTAACTCTACACTTCAAATTTGTCCAACCACAACTATTACCTCTTCTTTGTGTTCCCCTCTGTTTCTCTCTTCCTGTTCATGCTTTTCTGTGTCTGTCTCTCCCCCCTTTCTGTTCCATATTTCTTTTCTCTTTTTTCCATCTATTTCTTCTTTCTACATCTCTGTCTCTATCGTTTTCTTCCTCCTCCTCCTTCCCCTTTCACCCTCCTTTTCTATGTCCATCTCTAGCTCTCTCTCATTATCTTCCCTCCCTCCACACCACCCCCATTCCCTGACCCAGAAATTGCAAACCCACCTCACACCAGAAGCAGTCCGTCTAACCAGAGACATTTAAATTATAGAATCTAAAAAAAACTATAGAATCTCAAGTCAGACTCCACAGAGTACACACACACACACACACACACACACACACACACACACACACCCTCTAGTCTCCCTTCAGGACTTTCTGGAGTGCCTATGTAGCCAGTGAGTTCTAAGGACTGAGACATTGTGGGGAAGTCCTGGTCAACTTCTTGTCCTCCCTCCCTCCCTCCCTCCCTCCCTCCCTCCCTCCCTCCCTCCCTCCCTCCCTCTGAGATCTTACCTTTTCTTCCCAGAGGCTGGCCAACACTGTTGCACCCATTCATCATCACCACCCCCAGCTTTCTGTTTCTAACACTTAACGTTGTTCCAGTACCAGCCCCTAGGAAATGAGACTTCACTAAGATCAAGCACACACACACACACTCCCTGAGTGTGAAAAATTGAAATGACAGGGTTATGTTGATAGCTTGTTGAATGAATGAGTGAATGAACGAAATGAAATTTACATTTATATAGCACCTTTCACCGGGAGTTCACTGTATCACCCGAACCCAGCATCCTGCATCCAAATCATCATAAGGAGGGTGGCTTGCTGGGCTGGGGTGAGGGAGCTCAGCCAACTGGACAGAATAGGATGCTCCCAGGGGCAGCTGGCAGAACTACAAGTGAAGGAATTCAGACCAGCAGAGATGAAGGGAGAGAGCTTAGGGTTTGGCTGCATGGTGTTGTGGAACTACAGAGATCCCAAGTATCTTAACAGCCTGGATTGATGGATTAGTGAGATTTACTGAGGACAAATCATAGTTTATAGGATTGTAGAGCTAGAAGAAGAAATGATGGGTAGGAAGACTAGACCTGGAATCAGGAAAAACTGAGTTCAAATCTCACCTCAGACACTTAACTAGTTGTATGACCCTAGGTAAAATCACTTAACCCCTCTCCACCTCAGTTCTTTCATTGTAAAATAGGATTAATAATAGCACCTACCTCATAGGGTTGTTGTAAGGATCAAATAAGATAACATATAAACTTTAAAACACCATATAGGGGCAGCTAGGTGGCACAGTCAATAGAGCACCCGGCCCTGGATTCAGGAGGACCTGAGTTCAAATCTGACCTCAGACACTTAACAATTACTAGCTGTGTGACCCTAGGTAAATCACTTTACCCCAATTACCTCAACAAAAAATAACAATAATAATAAATTTTTAAATTAAAAAATAAAGACTATTTATAGAAAAACACTGTATAAATGCTAGCTATTATTAATCTCTTGATTATGCAGTTGAGAAAACTGAGGCACAGAGAAGGGGTGTAGGAAGCTAAGTGGTCTGGTGGATGGAGTGCTGAATTTGGAAGGAATAAGGAAGACCTGAATTCAAATATTTCCTCAGACATTTACTACATTGGACTTGAAATTCATAGACCTAAAAAAATTTTTTTTAATTTTAAAAAAAAGGAATTCATAGACCTGCATCTGCCATTCCCCAATTGATAAATGCACCTTAAAGAATATGAACAGGCAGTTTTCAGAGGAAGAAATCCTATCTATTGATAAGCTACAAGAAAAAAATTCCCCAAATAATTAATGATTAGAGAAATGCAAAATAAAAGCAACTGTGAGGTTCCATCTTATACCCATCGGGTTTCCAAGAACCCTAGGAAGCCTTGCATGAACTGATGCAGATAGGAATGAGCAGAATCAGGAAAACAATTTATACAATGACAATAATGTTGTAAAGACAAACAACTTTGAAAGACTTAAGGACTGTGATCAATTCAATGTGCAAGCCCAATTCCAGGAGACTGATGATGACAACATAAGTAATGGCCTCAGAGAGTAGAATGAGACCCATCTTTTTTACATGGCCAATGTGGAAATTAATTTTATTTGACTATGTATATGTGCTACAAAATTTTAAATTTTTTTTCCTAGAGGGTAGAAAAGATGGAAGAAAAATACTTGTTCATTAAAATAATATGTAATGCTTTTATTTTAATGAACAAGTATGTTACTTTAATTAGCTTTTATAGAAGTACATATTCATGTATGTATGAGATGTGGCTCAGACACTGTATGTCCTTTGAATATCACAACTCTGAGTCTCAGTTCCCTCACCTGAAAAATTGGAATAATTATGCTTTCAATGCCTACTCCCACAGAATGATGTAGTGAGTAAAGTACTTTGTATACCTTAAAGCACTATGAAAATGTGAGCTATTATTTATTTCTAAATGGAATGAAAGATAAGTAAGAATAATTAGATTTTCAACCAACTTGGATTTTCCCCCATTAATTAACCTTCACATTGGTAAGCAAAGGTGTTTGTCTTAAGTTTTCAAAGAAGCTCAGACCTCAAGGGGTTACTGAGGCTAGCCCCCTCCCAAAGCTAGATCCTAGAATCCCCAAATCTCTGAGCTACTCCAATCCATACCTGTGAAAGAATTCTCAAGAGGTGATTAACCAGCCTCTACTTCCCCTCCAGTAATAAGGAGCTCCTTACCTCACAAGGAAACTGATTTGAAATTATTTCTGATTGTTAGGAAATTCTTCCTTATTCTCTCTAAGGTGACACAGTGAGGAGGCCACTCTATGTGGAAAGAGCACAGTCTCTGGAGTCATAAGGACCTGGGTTCCAGTCACACATCTGGATTTACTGCCTGCAAAACTTTGAAGTCACTGAACATTACTGAGCTTCAGTTTCTTCGTCTGTAAAATGGGGGTGGGGGTTAGACTAGATCTTAGCTTCTTAAACTGTGGGTCATGACCCCATATGGAGTGGCATAACTGAATGTGGGGGTTGTGAAAAATGTGACAACAGTAAAAGGTTGTGTGCACCTATTTTATATACCTATATACCCAGGGTCACTAAAATTTTCTCAGCTGAAAAGGAGTTGCTAGTGGAAAAAGTTTTTAAAAAGCCCTGGACTACAGGACCTTTCAGGTTTCTTCCACTTGAATGTCTAGGATCCTAATAATTGAGGGCAGGATTCAGACTCAGATCTGGATCTTTTCATTCTACATTCAATTTATCCCATTCTGTAAGCAGTGTCCCCTACAACAAGCTACATCCCACAAAAAGCCTCCCTAGATAGGTATGTCCCTACCAAAGTCGGCAGAGAGATAAAATATAGAATCACAAGTTGGAATCTTCACTTAGTGAATCAAATAAGCAGATTCTTTTATGCCAGAAGCTACAGTTCAGTTACAGAGAAAAACCAGCAATGTGTCTTTGGGATGAATTCACCTGCCTCATACATTAGGAACTCTTTTGTTTATTTGTTTATTTGGGGTTTGGGGGGAAGGTGGAGGAGTAGCAGGAAGGAGACATAGATAAGCTTCCTGTAGGTTTTTTTTAACTAAAATGCATTTTATTTGATTAAATGAGAGAAGGTCCCAACATATTTTCCCAGTGGCAGTCAATTTCTCTGTTGCTTGACTGTCAATTTCACCGTCCCAAGAGGGTCTAGCTGGCATCTATCTATTACCAGCCCTGGCAGGGGTATTTTTCTTGGAAAGCAACCACAAAGGTTTGTCATGTCGATAACAGGAGTGAACACTTGGCATTTACATATTTGATGCCACCTATCCGTCCATCAATGACCTTCCAGTGAGCTGGGAGCTTTACTGATGGGGAAAGGTAAGGAAGTCAGTCAGCTCAGTGGCATCTCTCTTACCAAAACAATCCATCCTATCTTTGCCTTAGTAGGAGCTGCTTTCCTGGAGCCATAGAGCTCAGCAGCTTCCCTCTGTCTCCCACCCCCACCCCCTACCGGAATGGGACTGTATGGCACTAGTAAAATCAACTTGAAGGTTCCTCACACTAGTCCTGTGAGGTAGGGAATGCAAGTATTTTTATCCCCCTTTTATATCTGAGGAAAGTGAGGCTCCAAGAGGGACAAGGATTTTCCAAGAGTCACTTTGTTAGTGGTCTGGACTCAAACTCAGGTCTCTTAATTCCAACAAATGTTTGCTTGCTTGCTTTCTCTCTCTCTCTCTCTCTCTCTCTCTCTCTCTCTCTCTCTCTCTCTCTCTCTCTCTCTCTCTCTCTCTCTCCTTCCTTTCTTAGCAATATCATGCTACTTCTCACTCCTGGGGAAGTGACTTGCTTTAAGAAAATCCAAACCTGCCACGTAGGTGGTCCTTTGCTACATGACTCTTCTTCACTGTGCCTGCAGGTTTCCTTGAATAAGTAAGCTCTACTTAGGGTAGGATTCAATTTAGAAATGTTCAGTATTTGGAGAACACAGCTATTATTGACTGGGCCAATGCTTAGTGTAAAATAACAGAATACTTTGTTCCATGATTCCATTACTAAAAATATGGCCCTAAGGTAGTGATGAAAGAGAAGCTACCGCAGACTTAAAGTTACATGGTCTTGGTCCAAAATCCAAGCTCTGCCACATGTCAGCTGCATGACCTTGGGCAAATCACTTCTGTGCTCTGTGCCTCAGTTTCCCCATCTGTAATGAGGAATATGTATTCGATGGCCTCTAAGTTCTGGCAAACTGTAATTTGTCAAGAAAATGAAAGCATGATCAGCTGTGGGCCATGACCAAATCTAACCTCATCTAGAAACAGAATTAGACATTACTGGTCCAGTGAGATGTGAGGAATTCTGGGAAAGTACCTCCCAAAAATAGCTCCCTTAGAGACTTCAGGTTGTATAGAGTACCTAAAATTACACCACTAGAGATCCAATGGTGGATCCTTCTCTGATGTTTTATTCCTTGCAGACAGGATCCAAGAAAGACTGAGGTTTGGGTGCCAGAGAGAGATAGATCAGAGGGTAGAGAGTCACAAAGAAGAGATGTTTGTGGGTGAGAAAGATAAACCTCGGGGCAGCTAGATGGCACAGTGGTTAAAGCACTGGCCCTGGATTCAGGAGTACCTGAGTTCAAATCCAGCCTCAGACACTTAACACTTACTAGCTGTGTGACCCTGGGAAAGTCACTTAACCCCCATTGCCCCGCCAAAAAAAAAAAAAAAAGAGAAAGAGAAAGATAAACCTCTGAGATGTCAGTTATTCAGAGTTTGGTCTCTTATGCAGGGCTACAACTGCCCCCATCAGTCAGAGTTTGGTCATAGTTCATTCATGGAAACAGACAGAGAAACAAAGAGAGAAGGGTGGGAGGAGTAGAAAAAGGAATGAATGTTGGACCCTGTTATTTCTCATATGAAAAGGACTCAGGACCAAATCTTTAGGATCAGCTTACTCAGCGGGTAATTTTCTGGCCATACACATATACATGAGACAGCTAGGTACTGCAGTTGATAGAGTGCCAGGCCTAGAGTCAAGAAAACTCACCTTCCTGAGCTCAAATCTGGCTTCAAACACTTACTAGCTATGTGACCCTGGGTAAGTCACTTAATTCTGTTTGCCTCCATTTCCTCACCTGTAAAATGACAGATGAGGAAGAAAATGGCAAACTACTCCAGGATCTTTGTTAAGAAAACCCCAAATGGAGTTACGAAGAGTCAGACATGACTGAAAAATGACTGAACAACAACACACATACACACTCATTCATCAAATTCACGAATGGATTATGTGTGTGTGTGTAGACAATCATACCCATACTCATACACATATGTATATACACAGATATATAGATATATCTATATCTCCATATAAACACATAACAAACACACCCACATGCATGCTCACAGTCACATGCTCGTACGCCCTTAATGCTTACACATACTCACACATACACACACATTCACATAGAACATATATATGCAAATACTCACATTCCTACCCACACAAACACATTCATACACACCAGTGCAAAAACACGCACAAACACATATATAGATATTGATATATAGATATATTCATGTGCCTGTGAATCTACATATACATGCATTCACACATACTCATATACACACTAAGATACAAACATCTATCCACTCCAACTCAGGTCTCCTGCATTCAAGATCAAAGTTCTTTGTGCAATTCCCAGTCCAGTTTGGGGGCAGTGGGAGGCAGGCAGCAGACTCACATACTTGGAACTATCAGAGAATGGGACAGTCTATAATGAGCAAAAGTTCACCATGAGATACAGAGAAAACCATCAATGGTATAAGAGCCCCTTGATACCAGAGAAAGGTGGTGGTGGTGGGTGGATGGGCAATGACTAGGTTCTATAGCCACACTACAATGACTGGATGTTTTTTGTTTGGTTTTGTTTTTACAACTTTTGATGAGTTTTTGCTTTGCTTCCTGAACAATGGAGTTCCCTGTTTTTAATCATGAGTTGACATCTCACCACAAAACCCTCTAATCCTAACAACAGTGGAACAATAGAGTAAAACTATGAGTAAGACCCTTCAATGCCTCCAAAGATTTCTCCCACACAGGTGTTCCCTCCACTGATGTAAGTCAAAGTCTCTCCAACTCTTCATTTTTTGAAGTTCAATGACAAACATCATACAGGCACCATAGCTGGCCTTGGGTGCAGCTTCTCTCCCCTCCTCTCTAAGATGGGTCTCAGAAGCCAGAACAGAGCTTTCTATTGGACCCAGACTCAGGAGCTACTAAAACTTATACAAACTGGTCTTGGGTTCACAGGAGATGGACTCTGTATTCGTATTTATATATGGGAATTTATGAGCATATTTGAGCATGTTCAAAAGTACATGTGTGTGTGAGTTGTAAAAATGTACAAGAAACACCTTGAGCTAGGATGAAGGAGACCCAAACTGGAATCCTGACTCTGTCACAAACTCCCTGTGTGATGTTGTGCAAGTAATTTCCCTTCTCCAGGCCTCAGTTTCCCCTTTTGTAAAATGAGAAGGTAAAGCTAAATGAACCCTAAGGTACCTTACAACTTTTGTTCTAGGACATTTTCTGATGTTCCCCAAGGGCTCCCAAGGGCTGTCTCTTTCTTTCTCCAGTCTCTCCCAGAGAGCTGGGCACCTAGGAACACAGAGGGTCTCACTGAGTGCTTTTATTGATTCATGGTTTGATGTTCCTAGTGCCTGAGTGGTGGTTGGGTCCAGGGTTTCTGGTTCTATGGAGGGAAGCCAGACAGAGCAAATGGACACAGCACACTTGGAAGATGGAGCTCAATGCCAAACTATGAACTATTCAAGGTGTGTAACATCATTTAGCTCTCTTTTTCTTTGTCTCACAGCTAGCCTTGCTCTAGCCTCTAAGCCTTTGTTCCCTTCCCAGAGGTTCTTCTCCATTTATCAATTTCTGTCCAAATTCTTTCCATCCTTTAAGGCTTAGCCCAATGCCCACTTTCTCTAGGAATCCTGACCTGCCTATTCCAAATGTGTGCTGAATTTGGAGTCAAAAGATCTGGGTCACATCCTTGAGGAAACAGACTCATGGAGGTTGAGTAACTTTGCCCAAAGTCTTACAGGTTACTCAACCTCCATGAGTCTCAGTTTCCTCATCTGTAAAAAAAAAATCTAGGATACTAGGATCTCTTACTTTCTGACTAACCACCTACAGCACTCACTATTTTATTGTTGTTCATTTGTTTTTCAGTCATGTCCAGCTCTTCATGACCCCATTTGGGTTTTCTTGGCAAAGATAGTGGAGTGTTTTGCCATTTCCTTCTCCAGCTCATTTTACAGATGAGGAAACTGTGGCAAATAGGATAAAGTGACATGTCCAGGGTCACACAGCTAGTAAGTGCCTGAGGTCATATTTGAACTCAGGAAAATGAGTCTTCCTGACACTAGACCCAGCACGCTACCCACTATTTCTCTAGCTGTTCACTATACCCATTATTAATCTGGCACTTATATCCTAACTTGACTTGTACTAATCGGTTTCACAAATAGGTTAGGCTACACCTACCTTAACTGGCATGTGAATTTTTCAAGGATGGAAACTGTGCCTTCAGCTCCATCACCACTAACCCATGTCCTTCTGGCTTTCTCATTTCTGTGAATGGCTCCATCATCCTGTCCTTCATTTAGGTTTAGATTCTGATTCACCTTTGACTCTTCTCCCTCATTCTCCCTACATCCAAACCTGTTGATTCTTTCTGCCTTCTCAAGGTCTTTATACTGTAGACTTAGAACTACAAGGAACTCTAGAGATCATCAAGTCTAGCCCCACTCTTTTTACAGAGGAAGGAAGCAAGACTAAGAGGTTAAATGATTTACCCATAGTCACACAGATTATAGATGGCAAGGCTGGGATTAAAACAAGTCCTCTAACTTTAGAATCAAGATGCTTTTCACTGCATCTGCTTTCCCCTTCTCTCCACTCACCTAACTGACATTCTAGCTGAGTCTCTCATCATCTCCTGCCTCTGGTTCCTCCTACTTCAAACCCTCCTTAACATAGTTTCACATAGTTTTATCTTACTAATACACATATGTGGTCATATTGTGCTACAAACCAAATATCTTCAGTGGCTCCTCATTGCCTACAGGAGAAAGTACAACACTTTAGTATTGATTGAATGAATGACTGAGAAAACTCCATTCTGGCTCAAAAAAACCCACTATGAGTTTGTAATTCTCCCTCTCCCCACCCATCTATCTAAAATGTATCCCAGATAAGGAAGGAATAGTAGAGGTGGGGGATGGGGAGTGCTAATTAGGGGAAAAGAAAGATTATATAAAGCATAGATTTGGTGGCCAGTGTATTTGCAAGTACAGGTCCACATCTCAGAGGGCAGAATTTCCAAAGGGCAAAACTTGAACAAAGTCAGAGGCAATAGGACCCCCAAAGTATAAACACAAAGAAATCTGGCTCCCCCAGAAGCAGATTCCTCTCTTAGGGGATTCTGCCTGTTTTTTGCTCTGCCAGGAAGTTATCAATCTCCTCTCCCTTAAAGACAAATGTCACGTCAGGCCGAAGCCATCAAGTATTCTCTATTTATCACCATTTAATATATATTAAAGGGCTCTTACCTCTGATTGCGAAAACAAACAAAATAAAGGCACATCCATCAGGAAAGAGAGGCAACAGGCATGTGAGGAGACAGACAAACAGAGAGATTGTGGGGAGGAGGAGCCATCAAGGGGAGGGATAGGGATTTTTCTTTCCATTTTTAAATTTTTCCTCCTCTGATGCCTTTGCTCAGTCTGATGGAATTAACCACAGCCATTCATCAGAGCCACCAAAATGGAGAGTCATTCCAGGCATGGGAAATATAGTGACCAACCAACATTCGTTCTCTCAGTCCTGGCAGAGGGTGGGAGCTGCCTAGGCATGGGGAGGTGCTGAAGCAGGGATGTCTTGCATTAAGACATGTCATAAGACACCAACAACTCGAAATTTGATCTGTGGCAAAAACAATCCTTTTATTTTTGTATGGGTTTTACAGTTTATAAAGAAAATATTAGCAGTCATAGAAATGGAAAGGGCCTTAGGACATAAGGAACACATTGTCAGAGCTGAACTGGACCTTCAATTACAGCATGCCTACCAGCGGTATTGCAAGGGTCCTTAGAAAATAAAAATTTAAAGCTGAGAGGAACTTAAACTTAACAGACATTCATAAATTCCTACTATGTGCTAGGCACTGAAGAGTGAATGTCATAAATGGGAAGGCACTTAGAACACAGAACATTAAACATAGACTTTCAGAGCTAGGAGGAATATCAGAGAACATATGGTCCAATCTACTCATTTTACACATGAGGAAACAAATTCAGATTTGGGGAAATGACTTACCCAATGTCACAAAGCTACATCATAACAGAGTAGGGACTAGACTCCAGGTCTTCTGCCTCCCAGGATAGTAACAATTCAACAACAACAACGCAATAACTCCCATTTATTTTATAAGATCCTGTGATTTAGTCCATGGGGATATATCACCCCTAAGTCAGATCAGATCATAGTCTCCTCTGTCACAGTAGACAGTAATGTATTTTTGAGACCAACCTGCTGGTAATGGGATTCTCTAGTTTAACAAAATATAGTAATATCTTACATGTGTATAGGTGGCAATACACCTTAAATGCATTATCTTGTTTAATACTCAAGACAGCCCTTTAAGGCTGGCTGGCAAGGTATATGATAATTCATTCCCATTTTACAGATAAGAAAACTAAGGCACAGAGTGGGCTATTTGGATGCCCAGGGTCACCCAATAAATTAGTCGCAGAGCTCAGATAAGAAACTAAACTTCCTAATTCCTGGTCTAACACATCCCAGGATGCTTTCCCATAGTCTCTCCTCTCTCTCTCTCTCTCTCTCTCTCTCTCTCTCTCTCTCTCTCTCTCTCTCTCTCTCTCTCTCTCTCTCTCTCTCTCTCTCTCTCTCTCCACCCCTGGATCCCATTATAAACTAAGTGCAGTGCTCTTCTGTGGGCTCACCAATGGAAGAGATACTGGGAGTTGCAGGGCCACTGGGAGATGTCAGCCTTCAGAGCTGCTGCTGCCTGGGGACCTGGTATAGGGGGAGGGATGGCGGGAGGGGGGGCTGAGGCCACTAAATCAGTGCACGCTTGTCAACAGCTCCAGCGGCGGGGAATTACTCGAGCGAAAATAACAAATGGCTGTCATTGCGAAGCCAAAAACCTGTGATTATAATTATCACATCCCCAGTGACCTTGCATAAACCTTAATCCCTCTCCAATGGAGCATTTAAATAGGCTGCCGTGGCCGCAGGGACCGTGTCCCCTCTCCCTGGGCTTGCAAAATCCCCAGGCCCAGAGAGGAGCTGGCGACAAAGGAATCCCCCCCAATCAGCCCCCACCCATAGGCAGCCTGTGTCATACATGGTGTAGGAAAGGTTTGGACAGGGGAAATCCTTCTACAGACATCTTTGTGGAGAGGAGGCTAACTATGCTCCAGAAGGCCCAGCAGCTGGGCTGGACAAGAGCCAAGCATAGCTACATCCTCTCAGTGTTAGATAGCCCCTGATATCAGACCAGCCTGGCAGGGTATTTGATGGATCACAGAATCAGAGAACTCAGGATTTCTGAACTTGAAGGAATCTTAGAATTAGAATGTCAGAGGTAGAATGGATTAAGTTCTGAACCCAACCCTATACTGACCCCTGACCCCAGCCCCAGTGTGACCTGACCTTAGCCCCAGACTCAGCCATGACCCTGACCACAAATTGACCTCTGATAATAACCACAAAATGACCTATGACCTGTAACTCCTACTGATCCCTGTCCTCAACCTCTGGCTAAGCACTGACTCCCATCATAGACTAAGCCCTGATTTTAGGTATAGTCTGAGGCATGGTCCTGACAATAGGCTAATATTTGACAATGACTATAGACTGACCTGTAACCCTAACCCTTGAACCTACACTAACCCTTAAAGTTTGTCATAAACTGACATCTGACATTGACCAAAAACTGACCCATGACCAGTCTGACTCCAGAATCCTGATCCTGCTCACATACTGATCTCTAACAATGACCTTAACACTTGACCCCAGACTTAGCCTTGATCCTGTTCCCAGCCTGTGCCCTGACTCTGGTCCCAATCTGCACACTGATTCCCAGTTATAGCCTCAAACTTAGTCACCAATTGAGCACTTGTTGGCCACCATACAAATTTGTTTCATGGGTTTCAAAAATCATAGGTGAATGAGTATGGATAACTCAAAGCAGACTGTTCCTACTGATGGAGATATAGCTCAGAGCACATTTCCATGAGGGTATCTTAGTACCATCTTCAAAATGTATGGAATTCAGCTTGTCATGCTAATTCCAGGCTCAGCATGGGGATCACCACAGTGGTCAAAGTCTGTCTTGTGTTGACCATAGGCCATATTTCCAGGTGATTTAGAAGGGCCATTTCCAATAATAATGATATTAATCATAACACTAAGAGGAGAAGGAGATGATGATAATGATGAAGGAGGAAGAGGAGGAGGAGGAGAAGAAGAAGGAGGAGGAGGAAGAGGAGGAGGAGGAAGAGGAGGAGGAGGAGAAGGAGGAGGAGAAGGAGGAGGAGGAGGAGGAGGAGGAGAAGAAGAAGAAGAAGAAGAAGAAGAAGAAGAAGAAGAAGAAGAAGAAGAAGAAGAAGAAGAAGAAGAAGAAGAAGAAGGTGGTGATGGTGATGGTGATGGTGATGGTGATGGTGATGGTGATGGTGATGGTGATGGTGATGGTGATGGTGATGGCATTTTTTCCTGAAGAAAGGCAAGGCTTCTATCCACCTGTGCAGTAACAAGAACAACTATTGATATTTATATGGTGTTTTATACACTATGTCACTTGAGCCTCACCAAAAAATGTGTGTGATAACTACTAAAGACATTATTATACCCATTCTCTAGAAGGGAATATTGAAATACAGAGAGCTGGGCCTCTCCCTGCTGTACTCCCCCTGTGGGAAATGTTTCTCTACCAGGCCCAGAACCCTAATATTCTGGAGGGAAGGTGCACAAAGGACCCTGTTTTCTTCCTCCTTGCTGAGCTAAGATATAGCACTTTGCACCTTTCCAGGAAACTTTTCTAACTCTATTTAAATGATAGTTATTTGCATCTTAGAACCAGTGACTCATAGCATGCTACAGATAGAAGGGGCTTTAGAATATAGAAATGTTCCAGTTGGAAATGATTTTAGAAAACAGAATTTCAGAGTTGAAACAGACCTTCAAATACAGAATGTCAAAGGAATTAGAAAGCGTTCTAGAACTTCAGAGGTAGAAGAGAGATATTAGAACATAGAACCTCAGAGCTATTGGGGACCTAACATTTTAGCATATAGAAGATCAAAACTGGTAGGGATTTTTAAACATAGAAACCAGAATGTTAGAGCCAGAAGAAAGCCTCGAGATTATCAAGCTCAACCATCCCAATTTACAGAGGCAAAAACTGAGACCCAGAGATGGGACATGTTCTATGCTAAGATTGCTCAGGAAGATCCAGGAAGCCCATCTGAATTATTGATGACTGTGACCACCTGCAGCCATCACCACTAAAGAAATCCCATTCTTGATCCCTTCATGCCCCCACTCAAAGCAACCCAATTGCTTTGTCGCCATAATTATCTTAATAAAAATAAACAGATGCATGGAGGTCTTCTCTGATTGGATTTAATTCAACAAATATTTCCTTCATTAACTACCATGGCTATCATCATGTGCCTGGATCTGTGCCAGAGGAGTCGTGAAGAGGATAAGATCTAATAGCTTCCCTGTGGGACATCACAGCATTTGTAGAGAGCTTTAAGGGCTGGAAAGCATGTCACATGTGTTAACTCATTTGATCCTCACAAAAACCCTGTGAGATAGATGCTATTATTAAACCCATTTTACAAATGAGGAAGTTTAGGTTAAAAGAGAGAGTCACACAACTAGTAAGTGTTGGAAGTAGGATTTGAACCCAAGTCTTCCTAATTCCAAGACCTCCACTCCATCACACCACCTCTCAGAGGAAAGACTCCACTATGATTTCATACCTTTTTGTAATCCCTGAATTGAGTATAATGTCATGTACCTATAGATGCTTTAAAAATATTTGTTAAGGGACAGCAAGGTGGAGCAGTGAATAAAGTACCAGCCCTGGATTCAGGAGGACCTGAGTTCAAATCTGGCCTCAGACTCTTGACACTGACTAGCTGTGTGACCCTGGGAAAGTTGCTTAATCCTCATTTCCCACAAAAAAAATGTTAATTTGAATGGGGTGGAATATAATTTTTAAAGACCTAGGGGTTTGAAATGTCCACAAGTTGATTATGACTTGGAATGGACTTCCTAATGGAGTCCCTATAATGAGAAATTTTCAAGCAGAGGCCAGCCCACCCCCTTTCCAAGATGTTGTAAAGAGAGTTCTTGAATTTAGTAAAGGACTAGACTAGATCACCTCTAAGGTATCTTCCAGCACTGAGAGTTAAAGAGATGGTGGTGATGGTAGTGGTGGTAGTGGTAATGAAAATTATGATTATAGTCATGGTGATATGATTGTCAAAATATAAAGTAAAGAGGACAAATCTATTAGCGCTAAGGGAAAAGAGCAACAAAATTATGTTTAATGGAGATAAACATAAAGGCTAAACTTAGGTTTAGAGACTCAACATCATGGCTATAAGATAGGAGTGTGGCCAAACAGCAACTCAAGTGAAAAAGATCTGAGGGTCTTAACAACGGCTAAAACACAGAATCTCAGAATATATGACATGATAGTCAAAAGACTAGATGACTATTTCTTTGAAATTTTGGAGAAAAGCTCTGATCAGTTACAGTTTGGAACATATGGCCTCTGATCCCTCGAAGTTTTGAAAATTCTAATATACTATGCTTCTGGGTCAAGTAGTCAAAGAAAATGAATAATAAAAAATCACTAATATAATAATAATGCATTAAGTGATTTGTGTTTTGGGCCTCGAAAAAAAGTGGTTTTGTTGGTTTCTATTTTGTGGGAATATGGAAAAAGAAATCTCAAACGGTCTTAAATAGAAGAGGTAAAACAGATAGAGACTAAAAATGTACAGTGAATATTCTAGAGCATCTCTCTACTTCCATACTTAGAAATCCCTACCATCTGAGTCAATTATTTGAGCAAAGTATTGTCTCAATGAACTTATTTGGTCTTTCTGTGACCAAAGGGGAGCCATTTGGAAGACACTTGTTAGGATCATGGTTAGTCAGGGCTAGAAATTCCACTGGGGATAAGAAAACAGTAACACTATACCTGCTCCATAATGAGAATTATATATGTGGTGTTAGCTCCATCTGTACATAGGTTTGGGTACCAGACTAGTATCCAGATGTCCTAACTCTCATTCCAGTGCTCCTTCCCCTATAGCCTACTGGCCATGGGCCAGCACCCACATCTTCTCTCCTGCCAAGGCTCCAGGCATGAACACACACAGATACATGTTCCTGGAACAAACACAGATCTATTCCCATTTGCAAAGAACAGTTTCAATATGGATGTGGACAGCACAAAGACTTCCTCCCCTTTCTGGCATCTGTCTTCATGAGTGCAGGAAGAGAACATTCACGCACAGCCACACATAAGTTATCTCTTCTTTCCCCTCAACCTTCCACCAGGGAAGATGAATGTCAGGCCCAAGAGTTGCTATATGCTGGGGAGAGGAGGTGATGTCACTGGAGTTTTGCTGCTCATAATCCTGCCTTCCCAATCCCTGACTCTCCACAAAGATTAGGGTTCATCGGATGTCATGATCTGGGAATAGCAAGTCACCCAGTTTGAAAAGTATACAGTGGGGGCAGCTAGGTGGCGCAGTGGATAGAGCACTGGCCCTGGATTCAGGAGTACCTGAGTTCAAATCCAGCCTCAGACACTTGACACTAGCTGTGTGACCCTGGGCAAGTCACTTAACCCCCATTGCCCTGAAAAAAAAAAGGAAGAAAAGTATACAGTGATAAAATAGGAGAGTAGGCTGGAACGACAGGTTGGAGACAGACTGAGAAGGCCTCTGAATGCCCGACTAAAGGGTTTTGACTTGTACTGTGGACAATTGGGAGGCATTGAAAGCTGTTAAGCAGAAAAAATAATATGATCAGAATGGCACATTAAGAAGAGAATTCTAGAGGCAGCTGGGTGGCGCAGTGGATAGAGCACCGTCCCTGGAGTCAGGAGTACCTGAGTTCAAATCTGGCCTCAGACATTTGACACTTACTAGCTGTGTGACCCTGGGCAAGTCACTTAACCCCAATTGCCTCACCAAAAAAAAAAAGACAATTCTAGGGAGTGAGCCTACTCAGAAGACTATAACAACATGAATTCATGTAGCACTTTCAGGTTCTCAAAGCATGTTTGGCACAACCCTTTGAGGTATTGCAAGTCTTGTTCTCCCTATTTTATAGAGAATTGAGACTTTAATAAATGCATCCCGGGGCAGCTAGGTGGCGCAGTGGATAGAGCACCGGCCCTGGAGTCAGAAGTACCTGAGTTCAAATCCGGTTTCAGACACTTAACACACACTTACTAGCTGTGTGACCCTGGGCAAGTCACTTAACCCCAATTGCCTCACTAAAAAAAAAAACAAAAAAAATAAATAAATGCACCCCTACCTTCAGGGTATAATATGAATTTTTTAAGTAAGAAGGATAACTATTGGGGGGGCAGCTAGGTGGCACAGTGGATAGAGCACTGGCCCTGGATTCAGGAGGACTTGAGTTCAAATATGGCCTCAGACACTTGATACTTACTAGCTGTGTGACCCTGGGCAAGTCATTTAACCCTCATTTCCCCATACACAAAAAAGAAGGATAACTATGAAGACCACCAAGGATCCAATAAATATCTCTTGTATCTTCTTTATCTGTATCTCATGTATCTTCTTTAGGTCAAGACTAATCAGAGGTAGGGTAAAGCAAGGAGCTTAGCCTAGAGAAGAGAGGATTTGGGGGGTACTAACTTTAAATATCCAAGGTAGCTAACCTGTGGTGGAAAGATTAGGCTTTGCTAAGCTTGACCACAGAGAATGAAACTAGAAGTAATATGTGGGAGTTACATGGAGGTAAATTTCAACTCAATATAAGGAAGAACTTCCTACCATCAATGTCCAACAATAGGACAAGCTTCCCTGGGAGGTAGTGAGTTTTCCAGTACTGAAGGTATTCAAGCAAAGGCAGTATAACCACCTGTTGTAGATGCTCTAGAGGGAACTCTACCATTGTTTGGGATCAGGAGGGAGAAATTATATTAAATGCCCTCTGAAATCTTTCTAGTTGTTGAGAGGCTGTGGTTTTAAAGTAAAGCCAGGCTTCTGGGTGGGTAAGATGAAGTGAAGATCAAGGTCCCTGGAGCTGAGGAGTGTAATACATTGTGAGGCAAGAGTGTGGACCCAGGCTGTGTCTATATATCATCAGAGTGACCTGAGGAAAACAAAGTTCAGAAATTTGGAAATGTCTAGATGCTTAGCATCAGGGAGAGTCAACTAAAATGTTCATTTTTCACTCAGATTGGGGTGAATGCTGATACAATAATTGACTTCTATTGTAGATTCATAGAGCTGGGAAAATGTCTTTGAATCCTCTCCAATAGTTATTAACGTGGAGTCCATGAACTTTTTTTAATAAACATTTTTATTTAAAGTTTTGAGCTCCAAATTCTATCCCTCTCTCCCTCCCTCCCTTCTCCCCTCCCTGAGCTGGTAAGCAATAAGATATAGGTTATACATGTGCAATTATGTAAAATATTTCCATATTAGTCATTTTGTATAAGAAGATTTGAATAAAAGGAAAAATGAAAGTAATAAAGTGGAAAATAGCATCCTTAAGTCTGTGTTCAATCAATATCAGCTCTTTCTTTGGACATGGATAGTATACTTCATCATTAGTCCTTTGGGATTGTCTTGGATCATTGTATTGCTGAGAATAGTTGTCATTCAAAGCTCTTCATCAAACAGTATTGCTGTCACTGTAAACAACATTCTCTTGGTTCTGCTCACTTCACTATACATCAGTTCATTTAAGTCCTTCCATGCCTCTCTGAAATCATCCCGTTTGTCATTTCTTATAGCATAATAATATTCCATTACAATTATATAATACAGTTGTTTAGCTACTCCCCAATTGATGGGCATCCCTTTGGTTTCCAATTCTTAGCCACCATAAAAAGAGCTGCTATAAATATTTTTTAACAAATAGGTCTTTCTCTCTTTGGGGGATATAAACCTAGCAGTGGTATTGCTGGGATCAAAGGGTATGCAGTTTTATAACCCTTTGGGCATAGTTCCAAATTGCTCTCCAGAATGGTTGACTCAGTTTAGAACTCCACCAACCGTGGATTAGCACCCTAGTTTTCCCTCATCCTCTCCAACATCCAATATTTTCCTTTTTTGTTATCATAGCCACTCTGATAGGTGTGAGGTGAAACCTCGGAGTTCTTTTAATTTGCATTTCTCTGATAGTGATTTAGAGAATTTTTTCATATGACTATAGGTAGCTTTGATTTATTTGTCTGAAAACTGCCTGTTCATATCCCTTGACCATTTATCAATGGGGTGATGACTTGAATTTTTTTATAAATTTGACTCAGTTCTCTATATATTTGATAAATGAGGCCTTTATCAGAGATGCTTATTGCAAAATGTTTCCCCAATTTTCTGCTTTCCTCATACTTTTGTTTACGCAAAAGTTTTTTTCATTTTATGTAATAAAAATTATCTGGTTTACATTTTGTAATGATCTCTCTATCTTCTTTGGTCCTATATTCTTCCCCATCCGTAAATCTGACAGAAAAGCTATTCCATGCTCTCTTAATTTATTTATGGTAGCACCCTTTATGCATAAATCATGTACCCATTTTGACCTTATTTTAGCATATGGTGTGAGATATTGGTCTATACCTAGTTTCTGCCAGAGCCCATGAACCTTTTTTTGTTTGTTTGTTTTTGGTGAGGCAATTGGGGTTAAGTGACTTGCCCAGGGTCACACAGCTAGTAAGTGTCAAGGGTCTGAGGTCAGATTTGAACTCAGGTCCTCCTGAATCCAGGGCCAGTGCTCTATCCACCATGACACCTAGCTGTCCCTAGAGTCCATGAACCTTTGAAAAATATTTTGATGACTGTATTTCCAGTTGGGAGGGGGGGATTTTAAAAATAACACTGCTATTCATATTTTAAGAAATCTGGTAGATAGAGAACTGGCCTTGGAGTCAGAGAAACTTGTGTTTAAGCCTTGTCTCTGAATACATAGAGGCAGGTCCTAGACAAGTCACTTATGAACCAGTGTCCTAGGCAACTTGGAGTTGCAGAGCGAATGAGGATGTGTATTGGTAAAGAGTACTTCCTCATTGGGAGTTCCCTATGCCAATGAAATCCCACATCCAGTCTCCCCATATAAGTATACTATATATATAATGTGTGTACATGAATGTGCATGTATACATAAGTGTATATGGATGTGCATATCTGTACATACATATACATATCTGCACATATACATACAAACACAGGATATTCTAAAATTTTAGTGCTGTTTTAAACATTAATAAAATAAAACATCACTAAGACTTTTGGGATACCCTATAATATATACACACAAAGAAAGGCTTTTTGCATCTACATATTGAGAGAGAGAAACAGAGATAAAGACAGAGGCAGAGAGAAAAACAGAGAGGCAGAAAGACAAAGAGAAAAGGAAAGAGAGGTCATATATGTAAATCTTATAGTACTATAAAACATGTTATTAGAACAATAATTTGATTTAATATAAAAGAAGTTTATTTGTTTGTGAAAGGCATAAACTATATACACACATATGTGATGTATGGGTATGTATTTGCATATGTGTTTATATATATACATACATGAACACACATATGAACTTTCTTTTCCTTTGACTTCTTCAGACAAACTCCTCATTATAAGAGACAAGGAAAAAAAATTGAGAGCCAGCGAGAAGAAGGCATTTGTTTTGTGTTTTTTATACTGCATCCACAATAACACCAGCTAATCGCTGCAAAGTTTCATCACATCGCTATTCAAGAAAACATTTCTGAATGCCCTGATTACATTCATTGGTCAACCACTGGGGCACTGAGCACCCTTTAAATTTGCGGAACAGCCAGAAGGCGCTGTCCAGGACCTGAAACTACATATTCCAGAACTACTCCCTTCATAATTCCAAACTGCACTCCACCCCAGCCACTCAGGCTTTCCCCTACCCACCCCCTCCTCTACAGGAGAGCTACAGCTCGTCATATCATTGAGCATAATGGAATCATTCTCTGGTTATTTCTTTTGACTCAAGCCTCCTTCTGAGTTTGCTGGCAGATGAGGCATCCCAGCCCCAGACTGAGGCTATAGAGTCTGTTAGAGGCAGAAGCATCTTAACCATTCCCTTATTTTGACAGAGGAGGAAACTGAAACTTAGAGTAGGGAAGTTCCTTGCTCAAAACCATGCAGCCATTAAGAAGTAAAACTGGGGTTTGAACTCAAGTCTTCTGATCTAGGACATTTTCCACTATTAACTGAGAAGGGGATGCTTGTTGGCAGTTGTTCTGCAGTTTTCACAAGGGCATTGTAAATATTATTTTTACTGCTTTGTGTTTTGTTGTTATGTATTGGCTAATTAATTTTTGAAAGAGAAACATATTAACTTGCTATGTTTCATCTACCATTTATTTTTTAATTTTACAGAGTATGAATTTTTTATTAGAATTATTGAGACATCAAAAATTATGTATCTTTTGGTAACCATTAATTCAATAAGGATAGATATTTTGACTTTATAGAGGTAGCAAGAAGCAAAGCTGGGATTTGAACTCAGGTTTTCTGTGTCCAATTCTAGCGCTGCTGTTCCCTGCTATGGCATAGATCCTCTCCTTGGATGATCACAATAACTCTTTAAAAGAGGTGGGCTGGGGGATACTATCCTCATTTGATAGGCTAGGTACCCTAGGTGATGATTTGCCTAAGGTCACACAATGAGTGGGTATCGAATCAAGGAATGGAAGCCAACATTCTTTCCCCTACAGCCTGCTGCCTATGAGAGGGGTACAGAGAGGATGCAGCAAGCAGTGTGTGTGCATGGTAATGAGGAAAGGAGGAAAGACAGACAAAGACACGGTACTGTGGTCCTCCCCCTAGAGTCCAGGACTTCAATTATAAAGCCGCCCGCCGGCAAGGCCGGAAATGTCAGTGTCGTGTCTCCATCTCGGGCAGCAGCAGTGAGGGCTTCCAAAGTTTGGAAATTAATCAGATGGCAACGCCAATCTTTTTAAGGCAGGCGGACTACAGAGGCCGGGCTTCCCCCTCCCACCCCCAATGAATTACACTGAAATCATATAATTGCTGGCTGACACTCAGTCACCCTTGACCAACAGCACCTCAGAAATTGGCATGTTTCCCTCGGACTCCCCAGCTGCCGAGTAACACACCCAGAGCTATGTGAGCCCAGAAGGGGCTTGGGAAACAGCTTCAAATGTACAGCCTTCAAACAAATGAGAAGAAAAAAAAGGGGGTGGGAGGGGAAAGGGTATATCCTTGCATGTTCCTCTGGAGGTATTTCAAACAAGAAGAGAAAGGGTGAACTAATGCAGGCTTCATGATGTCCACCATAGCACATGGACAGCCACCTCATCACATGCAATTAAAATTTCTCAGACTCCCCTATTGAATAATAAGGACTAAGGAAGATAGCAAGGGGTAGGCGGGCAGAGAGCTGGGGCCTCACCCACTGCTGCCTGAGCCAGCTGATTTATCATGTCTCATTCCAGCAGGCCTCTCTCACCCGTTCATCCCTCATCTCATTACAGGGAAGTTGTAATTGAAGAGGGTGCTCCCACGGAGGAGAGCTCTCGGCCACGACGAGCTAAATTATAAATGTGCTTCTCTTTCTCATCCAGGACCAATTTAAAGGGCCCCGGAGACAGCACAGGATGGGGTGGGGGGGGTCTCATATGGCCCAGGTTTGTGGGCTTAGGACTTAGAACACAAAAAGTGCTCCATAAATTGATTGACTAATGGATCTTTGGTCACAGATCTGTATTCAGTCCACAGATGGATCTGTAATCGATCTATGGGAAGCAGGCCAATCCACCCAGCCCTGTACAATAGCAAAGGGGAGAGAAAAGAAAAAGAACATACCATCCCTGTCCTTGGGGGACTGATGGTTGATTACTTGAGAACCAGAAACAATTAGAAAGTAATGAAATAGCCGGATGTGTGCTTCTTCTAATTGCTATAGGAGTTCAGGATAGAAAGAGATCCATTTGGGCTGGAGTGTTCAAGGAAGGCTTCCTGGAAGAGGTGGGATTTGTGTTGGTACTTGAAAGCCAAGTAGGATTTAGAAAAACAGAGAGAAACCAGGGGAGGTGAGAACAGCAAGAGAGAGGTAAAGATAATAATGATATATAAGAATTATTAGTTGGAAGACCTGGATGAAGTCACTGAATGTCTCTGGATTTCATTTCCTCAATTGTAAAATGGATTGAATGAATGCATGAGCATTTGTTAAATGTTTATGAGTAAACAGAGGCCTACATTCTAATACATGGGCTTTCACATTGTTTGCCTCCAAACTACTTCCTGTCTATATCCTCAAAATGTGGTCTCCAGCTAGGTGGTGCAGTGGATAAATCACTGACCCTGAATTCAGGAGGATCTGAGTTCAAAATTAGTCCACAGACACTTGACACTAACTAGCTGTGTGATCTTTGGCAAGTCACTTAGCCCTCATTCCTGTAAAGTTGCTATCTAGCTATACTGCCTAAAATATCTAATGAGTGGTCGCCAATAAATTAGAAGCCTTAACAAGAGTATTTAAGTATTTATTAAAGAGCATTAGGATCTAATGATCAGAGAGAAAGGTAAAAATCTAAGTATTTCTTTTTTGTTTGTTTGTTTTGGTTTGTTTTGGTTTGGGTTTTTTTTTTTGTGGGGCAATGGGGGTTAAGTGACTTGCCCAGCATCACACAGCTAGTAAGTGTCAAGTGTCTGAGGCTGGATTTGAACTCAGGTACTCCTGAATCCAGGGCAGGTGCTTTATCCACTGTGCCACCTAGCCGCCCCCAAAAATCTAACTATTTCTAAGAGACCCTATCATCAGACCTGCCATGGCAAGGTCAGGAACAACAAAAAAAAGACCCAACCCTTCCTTCTTCCTCCCAGAAGCCTCCTGTGAAACTGGGAACATCCCATCCACATGCACACACAGCTCCGAGTTAATTGGCTGGTAGCTTTGATAGACAGTACCCACGAGCAAATGTCACTTCCTGATGCCAAGGAACCGACCTTCCAAGCTGCATGGCTTGCCCTCAGACGCCTTCTCCTCATGGCAGAACTTTCCTACAGTAATTCTCCATCAGCTGGTGTCAACTCCAATTGTTACATTGCCCCACCAAAGAAAATTTATTCTTATCTAACAAGGGGGACAAAACAAACATAGAGGAATGTTGACCAGGGAGCAATGTTTTGGTTGAAAAGTCACAGGGATGGTGAATGGAGCCATAAGGCTCCATTGACACACCCTTTTACAGTAGCAAGGCTGGCACTGATTCAATGACAGTTCCAGACCTGGAAAGTGGAGGTAAAGGCAAAGAGAGAAGGGTCATGGCAGAAACAAGTTCAAGTCATTCAGAGGATGCAGCGGCAGGCAGCATAGATAGCAGGAAGATGGTTGGGGTGGAATATGACATATGGTTGGAGCTAGCTAGGGATAGTAGACTAGGTGACACTCTCACTAATCAACATATCTGGGTTTGGGGGCATGGTTTCTGGGACTGATCAGACAGAAATAATATTTCCAAACCCTACCTTGCTTTGATTGTTGTGAAGGAAACTCCTTTTTGAGCTATAAAGTACTGTTTTTTTAAAATGAGTTAAACAACAATAATAACAGATGGCCTCAAAGTCAAACTTCCATTTAGGTGTTCAAAAAAAACTAGACCTACCCACACAAAGTCTGTTTCTCTATCATAGAAGGTATTCAAGAAGAAGCTGGATATCCACCAGTCAGGAATGTTTTAAAGGTATAGTGTGGTATGGTGGACAGGGCACTAAACTTAAAGTTAAAAGACCTGAGTTTAGCTACCACCAACTAGGTTGGGTGACTTTGGTTATGTCACAGAATCACAGAAACTCAGAGTTGAAAGGGACCTTGGAAGTCATCTTGTCCAACAGACCTGAGCAAGACTCCCTTATACAATATCCTAATAAATGGTCATCCTGCATCTGCTTGAGGCAATTTCTCCATCAATAATGAATCTACTACTGCCTGAGGGAATACATTCCACTTTGCAACTCTGATTTCAAGGAAATTTTTCCTTATATGGAGTCAAGATCTGCCTCCTTGTGATTTTTACCCATTATTCCTCATTTTACCTTCCAGGGTCAAGAAATACAAATTGAATCCTTCTCTATCACAGCCCTTGGAACACTTGAAGTGTGTTATGGTGTTCCTCCTCCATCCCCAAGCCTTCTAATCTCTAAAATATCACCATTTCCTTCTTTTGATCCTCTTATGGCATGGTCCATTCTCCATCCTGATCACCCCTATCCAGACAGGCATCAGTTCATCAACCAGTCAATAAACATTAAGTGCTTACCACGTGCTAGCCACTGTACTAAGCACTGGTGATACAAAGAATGGCAAAAGACAGTCCTGGTTGTCAAGGTGCTCACAATCTAATTTCTTTTTTTACATGTGGTCCCCAGACCTGTACATCATACTCCAGAGATGCTCTGATCTGGGCAAGACACAATGGCTCTGCCACTCTCCTCATTCTCAACATTAGAACTCAGTGAATATCTGCAATCTCCTCCTATGTCAAAAGGAGATGATAATCTTTGGAATGCCTATGAATATTGGTCAGACAGGCAGTGTTTGGTGGTAGAAGAAGCACAAGAATGAAGTTTGAATCTTTGCTGTGACTCTTTGCCCATGGCACTTGTTACCTACTATCTCTCTCTGGGACTCATTTTTCTGATCTATCAAATAAGGCATTTGGGTTAGATAATCCCTAATATTCCTTCTAGGGCAGTTGGGCAGCGCAATTGGTAGATCACTGGGCTTGGAATCAAGAAGACTCATCTTCCTGAGTTCAAATCCTGGCTCAGATATTTACTAGCTGTGTAACCTGGGGCAAGTAAAAAAAGTCCTATTCTTCATCTATAAAATGAGCTGAAGAAGAAGATGGCCAACAACTCCAGTATCTTTACCAAGAAAACCCCCAAAATGGGGTCATGAAGAGTTGGACAGGACTACACAACAAAAGATCTCTTCTGGATCTAAATCTATGATCTTTGGGAAATGGGTGAGAAAAATTTTTTTGCAAAGTCTTGGGTTTTTTGGGGGGAGGGGAAATGAGGGTTAAGTGACTTGCCCAGGGTCACACAGCTAGTAACTGTCAAGTGTCTGAGGCTGGATTTGAACTCAGGTACTCCTGAATCCAAGGCCAGTGCTTTATCCACTGCGCCATGTAGCTGCCCCATTTTTTGCAAAGTCTTAAAGAAGAATGAGTTCTTGTTATAAGAGCAGGATTTTAGGTGCCATGGAAGAAGTGGGGTGGAGGATAGGGGAGATAATTGGGGACTTAGGAGGACCCTGCCCAGCCCCTCTCCCAATACAAGCCATAGAGGGGCAGCCTATAGGTAAGTTGAGTTCTGGTCTCCCAGTGGATTCTTCACTCCCTTGTCCTAGCTAGTCAATTAAAGGGTCTCTGATAAAGAAAGCCAGCCCTCCCTAGCTTGGCTTAGAGAGCAGACAGGGAGAGCCAGATGTGGAATGAGAAGAGCTTGCAAAGGGGTCAATGGCATTTCCCTTCCTGGCCCCTGGGAAGCCATCTTATCTGAGGGACATGTGGATAAAATTAAGATAACCTTTCACTTATCCATCTCTTCCTCTGTCCTTAGAGTTATTAGGGCCCCATCACAGAATGGCAAAACTCACCAAGTCCCCTTCTCAGCTAATAAGGATGTTTGTCTCTAGATGTTGATAAAAATAATGGCAATCTCTAACTTGTACAGCACTTCACAGTTTACAAAATATTGTCATAACCACTCTCTTGTGTTTAATTCAATTTCACAAATAATTATTTTGCTTCCAGAGCACCATAATGGGTACTGGAGGAGATATAAAATTGAGACAATATGGGGTCTTTGCCCTCATTCTTATCATATCACCACCAGTACCAGTTCTTGCTTTCCAACACTCCTTTATGTGTCTCATTAGAATATAAGCTCCTCGAAGGCAGGAACCATACTTCATGATTTTCTTTAGCACAGTGCCTAGCACATACTAAACAATTTCCTCTCATGGTGCCCACAGTCTAGAAAAGGGATAAAATAACAAAGCATAGAACCATCATGTAGTAATGGAATCTGAGAGGCAGCATGGAGCAGGGGATGGAGAACTGGTCTCTGCATCCAGAGACCTGGGTTCAAATCTTCCCTTGGACACATACTGACTGTAAGACTCTGGGAAAATCATTTAACTTCTCAGCAGCCTTCAGGAAATACTCTAAGACTGTAAGTTAGAGAGAAGTTTTGGGTGAGGGGACTTCAGCATTGGGGCACTCCCTCCAATGATGAAATCACAGTTATGGACAAAATAATGATAACAAATAATAAAGACATAATTGGATTTAGAGTTGGGAGGTCATTCATTTTATCAAATGACTTGCTCAGGGTCACACAAGTAGTAAAGATGAGAGCTGGGATTTGGACTTAGGTGTGTTTGTTTTGTTATTTCAAATCCTGTAGTTCTTCCCCCTATACTCACATCTCAGGATAAGATCACAGGTATAACAAAAGCATTTGGGGAGATCTGGGGGAGAAGAAAACTTTCTGAAGGAGATAGAATTTGATCTGAGCCTGCAATAGGTTAGGTAGGAATTCTCTGGTTGAAGAAGGGGAAGGAAGCCATTTCAAGTACAGAATCATCACAGAAACCCTTTGAGGCAGGCAGAGTAGAAACTGGTGGTGGTGGTGGTTGTTATTTGTTTTGTTCTCAAAAAGGAACTACAACATCAGGAGGTGATGTCATGACTGGCACTGAATTTGATTTTAAGTGAGGGAGGTCTGTGCAAGGTCACCAGCTTCACTCTCTCCTCCAGAACCATCTGGGTCCAGTGGCAAGATATACATCAGGATGACTGGAGATATTCAAGGAAATTGGGGTTAAGTGACTTGCCCAGGGTCACACAGCTAGTAAGTTTCCAAGGTGAGATTTGAACTCAGGTCCTCCCAATTTAAGGGCCAGTACTCTATCCACCGAACCACTTAGCTGCTCCAGAAACTGGTTATACCCATTATATAAATAGAGAAAGCAAGGTTCAGGGAATCCAAATGCCCTGCCCCAAGTTTAAGTAATTCATTACTGTCAGTCAGCTTTTCTTACATAATGTTCAATCTACCCATTTAAAAAACACTGGGCCTAGGGGCATCTAGGTGGTACAGTGGATAAAGCACTGGCCTTGGATTCAGGAGGACCTGAGTTCAAATCCAGTCTCAGACACTTGACACTTAACTAGCTGTGTGACCCTGGGCAAGTCACTTAACCTTCATTGCCCTGCAAAAAAAAAAAAAACATTGGGCCGATGAGCTCTTCTCATTCTTAGTACAATAACCACAGCAATTCCTGGGCTAACTCTATTCAGATCTTCCTCTGTCCATTTGTCACCTTTTCTCCAATATTATAGTCTCATCTCTAGAATATCTCATCACCCACTCAAATTCATTGTGACTCATCTGTATCATCAATCTCTAGACTCTTCTCGTCTTGTCCTTTCTCACCATAATTGTTGGTCAATTTCCAAGTCTTGGTCCCCTGCCAAGGCATCAAATCCAGGTACCCTGATTCCAAGGCTAGGAAATTTTGTGAGCAACTAAGTAGTAACCAGTTTCATTTGGCCTTTCCCCTTCATTTAAGGGGGATCCTACAACACACTGTGCTACCTAAGCCTCCTCACAAGCCCCTTCCCTAATACAGTTCACCCTAGTCATACCCCAGCAAGGATTATTGATCAAGGATTATTGGCAGGAACTAATTCTTTCCTTTGTCCTTCCTGGAGCCAAGCCTAAGTTTGGAAAAGATCTGGTGGAGAGAATCTTGGGACCAACCAAATCAATTAGCATTCATTAAGCTCCTGTGGAATTCTAAAGATATAAAGAAAGTTAAAAGCCAAATAATAATAATAACAACAATTTAAAAATTTTTTAAATAAAGAAAAAAAAGTAAGTAAAAAACCAGTCCCTGCTCTCAAGGAATTCACAGTCTAATGGATTAAGAAAGGAAATTATGGAGCACCTAGGTGACTTAGTGGATAAAGCACCGGCCCTGGATTCAGGAAGACCTGAGTTCAAATCCGACTTCAGCCATTTGACACTTACTATCTGTGTGATCTTGGGCAAGTCACTTAACCCCAATTACCTCACCCCCAAACAAACAAACAAACAAGAAAGGACATTATAAATGTCATATCATCATAAGGTCTCAGATCTGGAGCTAGAAGAGACCTCAGAGACCATCTCAACACCCCCACCCCATTTCACAGCTGAAGCCCTCATTCAACAGAAGGGGAAACAGAGAGTTGGAGCAACCTCCCCAGAATTGCACAAAGGCAGAGTTTAAACCCAAATCTTGTTTGACTCCAAGTCCAATTCTCTCCTTTTAAAACTTCCTTTACGGAAAAAAAAAAACCCTTCCTTTACTGGTATTTTTTGTTTTTACATTACCTGTTTCCTCTCTTCCTTCCCAGAGAGTCACCATCCCTTACAACAAAGTTTTTTCAGATCCCTTTCTACCATATCCTGCTGCTTCTCTGAATCCCTGGCTTCCTTCAAGCCCCAGCTGTTTACAGGGAGACTTTCTTCATTTTCACATCCCCTGCCCCAGTTTCTGCCACATCTTCCAGATGTTAGTTCTCTCTCTCCCCCTGCATTTACTCATGTGTATAGCACATGCTATATCTCTCCCCATCTCACCCTACCCTCCTGTAGAAAATAAACTCCTTGAGGGCTAGAATTTGTTTTCTTTAGAAAGGAGTCTGATTTCCCACAAGTGAAGGGGTTTCCACTTTCCCTTTCCCCCTTCCTTCAATTAAATGAAATCAAATCTATGAGACTAAGTCCCCATCTATACCACAGACCCCCAGTCTAGGGGCAACCTCAACCTCCACTTAGTCCAAGGCTGGTGCCACATTTACCATTCTTCCCCTCAACATGGCCTTCAGCCTGTCACTCATGTGTGAGAATACAGAAGTCTTCCTTATGTTTTTACTCAACTATTTTGAGGGTGGTGGGGGAAGCAGATGATAATCCTGTCTAACCAAGACCCTAAGCTACCGGAGAGGGGGAGGGTGGGGCATAGCCTGGATCTTCTTCCTTCTGTCCCCACAAGGTTGTGAATTCCCTGAGGGTATGAGCCAGATATATCATTCCTTCCTATTAGACTGTAGGCTCTTTGAGACAGACACTACTGTTTTTTTCCTTTCTATTGACCCTAAGCACTCAGCACAGTGCCAGGCACCAGGTAAGCACTTAATAAATGCTTGTTGATTGACTAGCTGTGAACATGAAATTTTGAACTTCCTGGGAACAGATGAAATTTCTATTTGCTCTTCTGTAAAAACTCAGACTGAGGGGTAGGCGGCACAGTGGATAAAGCACCGGTCCTAGATTCAGGAGGACCTAAGTTTAAATCTGGCCTCAGACACTTGACATTTACTAGCTGTGTGACCCTAGGCAAGTCACTTAACTTGCATAGCCCCCAGCCCCTCCCCCCCAAAAAACCCCACAAAACTTTTGACTGAGAACAGGGCTCATCTTTCTTCACGTTCTCTCATGGTATAGCCTAGCACAGGAATGGACATCCACAGGGTATAAACTCTCTGGAACTCCCCAAAGTAGTGAGAGATTACCTTTTTTATTATTGTTTTAGACAATAATCATTCCTAGGTCAGATAAAGGCAAGATTTGGACCCAGTCCATTTTTTAAATTAGTGCTTTTTAGAAAACATGGCCATCACTTCCCAGTGACATCACTCCCATCAGGTATCACCTTGCTTTCAATAGAACCCTTCATGAAATAGAGTATAATTGAACAGAACAAGCCAATATGTTGGCCATGTCTTACAATGTATGCCTCATTCTACAAATGGAGTCTACTAACTCTGTGCTAGGAGGGAGACATGCATCACTGCCAGTTTTTTGAAGTCAAGATTGATTACTGCATTGATCAGATTCTGCTATCTTTCCATTTGTTTTCCTTTACAAAATTGGTCATTGTTTTCATCATTCTGCTTACTTTATTTAGGGGCTGACCTTTAAACTGGTAGGATGTTTAGATGGGGAGTTAAGTCTCCCCAGTGAGACCAGAAATCTGGGAGGTTGTGTCATAAAGAGAGGCCTGGCTCAAGACTCTGAGGAATCAGGTTCAAATCCTTCCCTTGAAGCACACTATCTGTGCGGTGTAAGTCCCGTCTACCCAGGTTTGAGGTTGGACTAGAGGTCGTGTGGATACAGAGAAGGAAGCTAGGAATCTGGAGTCAGAGGACCAGTACTCAAATCTTGGATCAATTACTCACTCATATTTGACCTCAAGTCTAGTGCCCTTTCTACCATACAGCACTGGCCCTCTAAGGTATCACTGGCAGATGTATACCTAGCCTCTTCTTGATTACTTCCCATAATTGGGAACTCACTAACTCCCAAGGCATCCCATTCATTATTGGGCAGCTACAAGTACTTCAAGGTTCTGAAGGTAAGAGGACTTAAGCTGGGCATAGTAGGATAGGGAGGATTTAGGGAGATAGAGAAAGCCCAAGGAGAAGAGAGCACCAAGAGAAGATCAGTAGAATGATGATATATAAGAATTCTATGGACTTTGATTTTTGTAAGCATAATTCTCAGAATTATGGAACCACTGGGCTGGAAGTGTCTCGGAAGTCCAATCTCCTACCTGGTACAGAAATCTTCTCTAAGTATCCCTGAAAGAAAGTTTTCTAGCCTCTGATAGGACATGTCCAAGGAGGAGGATATCACTCCCTTCTGACAATGACATTGTTAAAAATGTATGATTATTAGAAAGCTCTTCCTCATATTGAGCCAAAGTCAGCTTCTCTGTAACTTTCCCCTATTACTTGTAATTCTGCCCTCTGGAGCCATGCTTACCAAGTCTAATCCCTCTTCCATATGACAGTTCTTCAGATACCTAAAGTATCTCTTTCTCCAGGCTAAATTTCTCTAGCCCTTTCAACTGATCCTGAGATGGCTCAGTCCCCATTCCATCCCTCCCCATTGATGTCCTTCAGATAGCTCCAATTTCAGTGTCCTCCCTATAATACTCCCAGATCTGGACAGAATTTTCCAGTTTGGTGTGACTAGATAGAAGACTGAGGGACTCTTCCCTCAAGCATTGCAGGCAAATGCTTCTATTCATGTAGCATCCAATTGCATCAGGCTTTGGGGTTCCCACAGCACACAGCTCACACTGTAGTCCCCTCCTTTTCCTTCATGAGATCTTGGGGAATTGGATAAAATGATTCACAAAGGTCTCTTAAGGAAGTTTCTTCTGTCACACTCTTCCTAATCCTTTCATCTTTTTTTATTGGTCATAGAAAGAGCACTGGACATCAAGGCAGATTTGTATTTGAATATGAGTTCTGCTACTTATTACCTTCAAGCAACTTCTCAGGGCCTCAGTTTTCCCAACTGCCAAATGATCATTCAGGATTAGCTCATCTCTGAGGTTCCTTGTATCTCTAAACCAGTGCTTTACTAGATAATAAATTCCAGGAAGGCAGAAATTATAGCTTGCTTGTATGTAACTCCTCCTGCCTACAAATCCTATGACCCTGCACAAAGCAGGCCCCTTCAAATGTTTTTCGAATGAAAAAGGACACCTAAGGGTCAACTTCATGGGCCCCAAATAAGCTCATGTCTTTTAATGAGAGAGTTTCGGTTTGGGGAACCAAATCTTCTGAAAAAATATTCCCTCATGGAAATGTGGGCTTGAAGTCATTACAGACTGTCATGTAGATATGAATTGAAACCATTTAAAAACACGCATCATTAGACACCCCTTTCAAGTTCCCATAGTCCATCATGGGAATTCATGTTCAGACCAGCCTGAAAGCATCCTCTCTGCAGGTACAAGAAAGGCACACTTTCAACACCTTGGTCCTGAAAATTAAATAAAATGACGGGGGAGGGAAACCTCAAAGAAAGGAGGAAGCTAGAAATTCTCATGGGCAAGTTAGAGCCTTCATCTTTGAGAGAAGAAACTGTAACCCTGCCATTTAGAGGATAATAGAAGCACACAGCGTTAGATCTTAAAGGGTTCTTGGAACACAGAATGTCAGAGCTGGAAGAGATGCTAAAACATAGAGCCCAGAATGTAAGAGCGGAAATTGAACCTTGGGAACTACCCAGTGTAATTTATGGATGAAGAAAGCCAAAGAAAAGGAAGTGACTTGACCAAAGTCACCCAGTAAATGATAGAGATAGGACTTGTTCTCATGCCTCTTGGATGTCAGTAGAGTGGTTTTTGTACCATGGCATGTTTCTTCACCATCTCAGAGCCTTTGCTCACACTGTTACTCCCATCGAAAATGCCCTAGAACCCACTATCTACCCTTATGTCTAACCAAATCATTTTGTCCATAATGCCCAGTTCATAGAAACAGAAAATCAATTCAATTCAATAAACATTTATTAAGCAAATCACTTGCTATATGCAAGATACTGGACTAGACCCTGGGGATACAAAGATGAAAATGAAGTGATCCCTGCTCTCAGGAGATCTATATTCTAATTATAATTATGGAATCATGAAATCTCAGAGTTGGAATGGACCTCAGAGGTCAACTACTCCAAGCCACACCTAAACATTTATGGCATCCTAGAAAAGCCTCCATTTGAAGATTCCAATAATTCCAATATTCCATTAGTGGGGGAATCGCTAACCCCCTTCCCCCTAAAGTAGCCCATTCCACTTCAGGACATCTCTGATCAAGAAAGGTTTTTGGGGGTTTTTTTTCCTTATATAGAGCCTCTCTTCCTAAATTTTCTCCCCATTGTTTCTGGTTTCAATTAAATCCAGTAAGCATTTATTGAGGACCTATTATATGCCAGTCACTGGACTTTCTTTGTGGATACAAAGAAAAAAAATGAAAAAGAACCTTCCCTGAAGGAGCTTACATTCTCCTGGGAGAAATACCAATCCATTCCAATCAATATTTATTAAACACCTACAACACGTGAGGCATTGTGCTAAGTGCTGGGGATACAATGAATAAAAAAAAAAAGATAGTCCCCACCTGCAACAAGTTTACAATCTAAAGGAAAAGATAACACAAAAAAGGAGGCAGGAAATGACAGGAGGTACAGGTGTACTTGGCTGGGGACATCTGGCTCTATGGAGCTGAAACTAAGCAGGGCAGTAGGTGCATAATGGAGTAATCTGAGAGTCCAATTTCCTATAAAGGAAGGCGTTGGGCTTATCCTGGGAGTGACATCTTGCTCTGGAAAATCAAAACTGGGCAGGGCAGCAAATGCAACATAGAGTGCCATGTGCATAGATAAATAATTTTATGTTAAGATAGATAGATAGATAGATAGATAGATAGATAGATAGATAGATAGATAGATGGATGGATGGATGGATGGATGGATGGATGGATGGATGGATGGATGGATGGATGGATGGATGGATGGATGGATGGGTGGATGGATGGATGGGTGGATGGATGGATGGATACACTGCTACATAGTGGATAGAAAGCTGACTTCAGAGCCAGAAGATTTAGGTTCAAGTTACATGTAACAGATACTGGCTGTATGACCCTGGACAAATCACAGTACTCTTTTTTTTACTACTTTACACAATGCTTTAAGACTATGAGTTGTAGAAATGTAGAGATGTTTACGTCCACCAACTCTGGAAGACTTAAGAACTCTGATCATTGCAATGACCAACCATAATTCCAAAGGACTCATAATGAAACCAAATACCAAACTGATGAACTCGCTGGAGGTTGAAGTATATTTCTTCTCTTTCTTTTTTTCTTTTCCTTTTTTTGGAACATGGCTAATATGGGAATTTATTTTGTATGACTATACATATTTTAATAAGTTTTGTTTGTCTTGTCTTCTCAATGGTTGAGGACAGGAGGGAGAGAATTCAAAACTGAGAATAAAATAAATTTTATTTTTAAAAAAAGAAAGAAAACAAACATCCCCAACTCCTTCAACCAGTCAGAATCAAGCTGTCTCCACAAATTCTATGACATTTTGATCACTCTCCTCTCTAGACAAGATCTAGTTCTTCAATGTCCCTTCTACAACATAGTACCAAGGTACTGAACATGGTACTTCAGGCATGGTCTGTCTGACCAAGTCAGAGGAAAGCAGAACTATGATAGTAGTTAGAGCTAAAGGGATCTTAGAGATCAGCTTGTTCAAGCCCTTTACTCTCAGATGGGAAATTGGGGTCCAGAGAGAGGATGAGTGCAGTGGATGAGCCAGAATTTCCACCCAAGTTGTCTGACTCTAGGTCCAACGTTCTGTCGACTGCATCTCTAAGCCTCTTTATATAACATCCTCCATGCTGGACACTTTCTTTCTATTTATGTGGCCTAAGCTTGTTTAACTGACCCAGCAGGCTACTAACTGATATTGAACTTGGAATCTACCCAAAACTCCAATATTTCATTGTCATGGGAAAATACTGGGTTTTTAGTGAGGAAAAACCCATGTTAAAATCCTGGGTATGCCACTAACCAGATTAGTGTGATTGGGTGTCTCATAACCTGTGTAAGCCTCAGTTTACTCATCTGTACAATGGTTATCAATAATTGCACTATCTACTTTATAAGTTTGTTATTAGAAAATTGCTTTTTAAATTGCAAAGTACTATAGAAATAGGTTTGTTATAAGAAAACTGCTTTGTAAGTTGCAAAGTACTATAGAAATGGGAATTATTATTTTTGAGAGAAAATTTTGTCTAACCAAACCTCCTATATGACATATTGTGCAATTGATTTTGGAACCCACGTATAGGATTTTACATTAATCTCTATTAAATTTCATCTTGTTAGATTTGGCTAATCATTCTAGCCTATTGAAATAATGTTTTAACAGGCTCAATGAATAATGGCCCGGACCTGGAGTGAAGACCAGAGTTCAGATCCTACCTCAGATCCTTCCAAGATGTGGGGACTCTGGGCTAGTTACTCAACTGTCGTCTGCCTCAGTTTCCTTATCTATAACATAAGAATAATAATAGCATCTACCTCCTAGGGTTGTTGTAAGGATAAAATTATTATTTGCAAAGTGCTTTGGAGATGCTATAGAAATACTAGCTGTTATTTTTATACCCTGACTGTGCCATCCAAAATGTCAGTTGCCATCTAAAAACATTACCCTGTGAAATTTCATCTTATTGGAAGTCAAGCTTCCTATACAAATTCTATAATTTTGTTAATGATGGAGAAAACCAAGGCACAGTGAAGCCGGGGAGTAGACCTGGAAATGGAAGCAAGGTTTCCTGGCACCTTCCTTACTATTTTATCCCATTTCCTGTGAAGAGTCAAATCCCTCCCTCTAACTGGCTGTGACTTTGAGTGAGCCTTTCTCCTTAAGCTTTTCTTGCTTTCTCCTAGATGGAACGTTACCAGTAGGTGGATTTTAGTTCTGTAGAAGGAAGAGGTGCCCATTGATGAGAGCTGACCTGAAATGGAAGGGCTGCCTTGCAAGGGATGAGTTCCCCTTGAAGTATTTTAATGACCACTTGTAGAGGGGTTTCTTACTCAGATTGGAGTTGGGTTGGATGCTCTCTGTTCCCTTCTGCTTCTGAGAGTCTTTGAGGACCTAGGTTCAAGTATTGTCTCTGACACATATTGGCTATTTGACCCTGAACACGTCATGAAACTCTAAAATGTTCAGACCAATTGCAGAGAAGTTACTGACCTGCATGGATAGAGTGAGTTCACCCACCTGCATGTTCCCCTTGCTAGTGAAATTACAGAACCAATCCCTATTCTTTACTATTTGGACTCGATGTGTTCTCAGGTGCCCTCCGACTCTGCAGCTCTGAGATCCTGATTCTTCTGGGAGGGAGAAAGTCAGTGCGAACTAGAGCAGAGAAAGGAAGTTTGGGATTCAAATAAGGGGCAGGACCATGAATTCCCTCAAAGACACAGGCTCTCCTTACCTTAGGGGCTTCCCTTTCTCTTCCTCCTCTTCCTTCAAGTTTTCTAGGGCTTTTATTATCCCTTTCACTCTCCGTCTGTCTTCATTAGTCTCCTGGCACTTGGCTGGGATTAGTGAGTTCGTTTCCATGGTTTCTTATTTTCGATTTCTATCTCTCCTTGCTTCACTCATTAACTCCCTCATTACTTGCCTGCATTGGACAGGAGACATATTTATCATATTAGTTACACAATCAAGGGATTAGCCAGGGATAGACTTTCCCAGTTTGTATAATCCAAAAGCTCCAGTGAGAATAATGATAGCTGATGTTTATATGGCATTTAACGGTTACATGACACTTTGCCATCATCATCCCACACAATCTTCACAACACTCCCATGAGGCAAATTGAGGGGGTCATTATTACCCCCATTTTACAGGTGAGGAAACTGAAGCTCAGCAAAGGAAATGATTTGCCCAAGGTCACACAGTCAAGTAGATTGAGAATGTGAATGTAGATCTCTTGACTCTTCAGTCCAGGGATTACTCAATTTACATTTGTTGATCATGGAGAAGCACAATTTTCCAACCTAATCACCTTCCATCCTCAGGTTTGTTTATGAACATGTGTAAGAAATATCAACATTGAGATACAATTCCCTTAAATGTCTGCATGAAACCCTTCAAAGAGCATGGCAGTGCAGTTAGCAGACTGGGAGTCAAGAGACCCAGGGTTTTGTCTGGATTCTGTCACTAACGTGTTATTAGGATCTTGGGCAGATCCGCCTACTCTCTGGATCTGTTTCCTCCTTTGTAAAATGAAGAAGGTGGATGACTGTTTTTGTATTAGTCTGTCTCTTCCCCCATCAAAGCAACTAAAAAATTTCTAAAATATATCCATAGTGCAGCAAAACAAATCCCCACATCTGCCAAGTCTACAAAAGAATGTCCACTTCCCCATCTTGAGCTCATCACCTGTCAGGAGGTGAATGTTGTGTTTCATGCTTATTCTTTTGGATTCTTGGCTCACCATTACCTTGATCAGTTGTAGCGTCATTCAAAATTGGTTTTCTCCATGGTGTGATTAAATTAAATTTAAGTTTAAATTTAAATTGTCCTCTTGGTTTGGCTCACTTTGCTCTGCTTCAATTCCTAAAGGCCTACCCGATTCCTTCTGAAAGTGTGCATTTCATCATTTCTTATCCCAGTAATATTCCATTACATTTTTATATCACAATTTGAGTACCAAGCATTTTTGCACTGAACTAGGCACTGGGAGTGCAATGGCAAAGAAGAAAACAATCCCTGCACTCAATTAGCTTAGATTCTATCACTAGGGACATGTATACATACAAAGATGTGTATTGGGGGAGAGGGGCTAGAGTTGCAGCAGGAACAGAACCATTGATTTCATCAGTATAGGGAACTCTCACTGAGCAAATTCCTTCTACCAAATGCAGGGATAGGCACCTGAGAACCAGTTTATAGACTGGATTTTCTGGAGCACAAAAAAGCTAAATGACTTGCCCAGGGTCACACAGCCAAGGTGTTTCAGAGACTCAGGTTTTCTGACTATCTACTACACCACACTTCCTTTTTTCTATATACAAGGTTATGGGGGGAAGGGGACTTGTAGCTGAGGGAATCCGGAAAGCTTTCTTATGAGAAGCACAGTCAGAGTTGAGCTTTGAAAGTAACTAGGGAGGTGAAGAGGTAGGGAGAGGTGAGAAAGGAGTGCATAACAGGAATTGAGGGCGAGAAGGGCAGCCTGTCCTGCATGAAGAACAAGAAGGCTTCTGAGATACACCCCCTCCCCACACTGGAATTCTACAAGTGATCTCCCAAGAGAATCTCAGACATCGCCCAATCTAACTGGTACCTGAGCAGAGATCCCTTTTGTCAGCTTCTCCAACAAGTGAGTATTTTCAAACTCTGCATTCAGTCCAGCTTGGCTTTCTACATTTGCCAAGCAGGTGTACTCCTCGCTGCCTGCCGCCATGACCCCCCCTCCTCCAGGGAAGTGACTGTCCAGCCCCTTTTCTGACTGAGAAGCGCCACAGATCAATGAGGTGCTAATCTTTCAACTCTTCACTTCACTGGGGAAGCCAAGAAGCTTCTGGCACACAGCCCAATCCTCTACCCAGAAAAATCTTCAGGCTGACTTACTACTACTCACTTCCTTGCTAAATCCCTTCCCTATACCTCCCTGAGGAGGAAGGCATTAGAATTAAGAGAGACTGGGAAGGGCGTTTGTAGAAGGTGGGATTTTTAGCTGAGACTTGAAGGGATCTAGGAAAGCCAGGAGGCAGAGATGAGGGGGAAGAGCATTCCAGGCATGGGGGACAGCCAGAGAAAATGCCTGGAGTTGGGAAATCTCCAAGTCTTCATGTCTTATGTAGGCAATGCAACATTCTAGGCACAGTAGTAAGGACTCTGGATACAAATACAAAAAGTAAGACAGTCCTTACCCTCAAGAAGCTTATATTCTAAGAGGAACAGACAACACATAAGAAGAGATTGATGGGCAGGGAAGGGTGTTTTGTCTGGGAAGTCAAGGATAGTGAGCGGAACCTTTGGACAATAGAGACCTTTCCAGAACTGGATCACTGCTCCCAAAGTTAGAGGTAAAGGGGGGAGAGAGAGAAGTAAGGGCATATGGATGGCATATATCATCAGGATGGCCTCAGGGCATGCTGATGGGTCTGAGCCTAAATACAGAGAGCAAGACTGCTGGGGTAGGTGTACCAGGGGCTGATGAGAACTGGTGCTTTCATTCAGCTCAGTAAGAACAGGTCCCCAGCTAGAAATGCATTTACTTTGCCTTAGGTCCAGACACATTTTTGCAAAGTGATACTAGTCACCAAGGGAAGATACACACTTTTTCCTTCCTGGTGATTAAATGTCACATCCATGGTCAAAAGTATCACCATTATCTAAATGAGAAGCAATAACACCCCACAAATAAAATAAAGACATAAATCCATTTTTCCTGCTTGCTGAGAAATGGGAGGTTGGACCTGGCTGTCAGTCTTGACATCCTTCTTATCCCTGCCAGGGGCTTAGATCCCCTCTGGCCCCATCATTACTGTTCTCTTCTTCCCTCAAATCACTTGAGATCTTGCATACCCTTTATACTTTAAGTTCTTTAAAGGCAAGAACAATTTCATCTCAATTTTCATGTCCCCAGCATCAAGCATATACCTGACAACCACTAAATAAATCTTTGTTAAAAATAATAGCTAGTTGGGGCAGCTAGATGGCATAGTGGATAAAGCACCGGCCCTGGATTCAGGAGTACCTGAGTTCAAATCCAGCCTTAGACCCTTCACACTTACTAGCTGTGTGACTCTGGGCAAGTCACTTAACCCCAATTGCCTCACAAAAAAAAAATAATAATAGCTAGCATTTACATAGCCATTTATTTACTCATTCGATCCTTACAAGAACCCTGTGAGGTAGGTGCTACGTTTATGCGTATTTTACAAATGGGGAGACTGAGACTGAAAGAAGTTATGCTACTTGCCCAAGGTCACACAGCTAGTAAGAGTATGAATCAAGATTCAAACTCAGTTCTCCCAGATTCCAAGTCCAGGACTCCATGCACCTGGCTGCTTGAAATTGAAATGGAGGGTGCTTAAGTCAATCATTCAATCAACAAGCATTTGTTAAGCTCCTACTATGTGCTAGGCACTGATGGACAGAAGGAGCTAAATGAAACAGTCCTTCTCCCCTTGAGAAACTGAAAGACCAACTAGTCCCAAGTTTTAACTCTAGAGATCAGGTAAAGATTAGGAAATGAAGAAACTGAGGCTTAGTCACAGCAGAAAAGCAACTTATAGATCACACAGTTAAGTCAGAAACAGAGCCAGGACCAGAAGATCAAGAGTCTTCAGGCAATTAGTAAAGGCTACTGGCTCAAGGGAGAAACCAGAGAAGCAACTGTTGTCCCTATTGGATCACAATGGAAACTGACCCGTACCCAAGCAGCAGGTGCAGTCATTAATCACCACTGGCTCTGTCCTAACGAGTGACTCAGAGAGGAAACCCTAACTGCCCTTGACCTTTAGAGCAACCCTCAGCCCATCAACAAGTACTTACTGAACAAAGGTAGCCTCAGCCTGAGATCAGAAGACCTTCGCAGCTCCTGTCTGCTTCTGACTTGCTGTGAGACCTTCTGTAAGCTGCTTCCTTCTGTTAAGCCTCAGTTTCTTCATCTGTAGAGGGTGTGATTAGGTAACCTGCATTGTTGAATTCACAGACCCAAATTCGGGGGAAGGAAAAAAGGTGGGGAGTGAGGGAGGCCTGGGAAGTCCCATTTCCTAAAAAAGGGGGGAGGCAGATATACTTATAATTCCAAACTCAAGCCTTGCCTTTTACTACGGAGGGTTAAAAGCAAAAGGACAGACAAAACCCAATTGGAGAGGAACTATATAAGCTATCTTCAGCCATTTAAAGGGGAAAGTGCAATCTATATTCAGATAAACATGGCATTTAAATTACCCTAGGAGCAAGGATTTTAGAGGGGGGAGTGTTAACATGGCTTTTGGTGGTGAGCTATAAGGGGTAAGGGAACAAACATTTATTAAGCACCTACTATGTGCCAGGCATTATGCTAAATGCTTTACACATATTATTTCATTTGATCCTCACAACACTGGGAGGTAGACTGAGGCAGGCAGAGGTTAAGTGATTTGCCCAGGATTATAGAGCTAGTGAGTGTCGATACTCCCAGCAGCCCTGGGAGGCAGGTGTCATTATTATTCTCATTTTACATTTTAGGAAACTGAGGTAGACAAAGTTAAGTGGCTTGCCCAGGGTCACAAAGCCAGTAAGTGTCTGAGGCTGGATTTTAATTCATGTCTTCTTCGCTCCAGGTCCACTACTCCATCCACTCTGCCTACTAGTTGCCTCTAGAATATTCGGAGTAACACGCAAAACCAAATCATACCTCAAACTTACAACGCTGAACTTGGACCTGCCTGCTAACTTGTGTCTGTTTGCTGCTGAAAGGAGTTTAAGCGTGGGGGTGGGGGATACATTGGGGAACCTTTTCATAACAAAGTCAAGGGTGAGAGAAAGTGTCTGACTTTATTAAGGTATTTATTACACCTCACTTCATGCTGGGCTTTAAGTCTTAGAGGCCACTAGATGGCACAAGGGATAAGAGGTCTGGAGTTAGGAAGACTGGAGTTCAAATCCAGCCTCAGACAATTACTAGATGTGTGACCTTGGACAAGTCACTTATCCCCTGTCTGCCTCAATTTCCTCAACTGATTAATTGATTATTATTAATAACAATAACAACAACAATAATAATACCTCCCAGGGTTGTTGTGAGGAATAAATGAGATAATATTTGCAAAGCACTTCCTGTAGGGCCTAGCCTATAGTAAGCACCTAATGCTCATTTCCTGCCTTCCTTCCTTCAGGACCACCACCACCACCAGAGACATGGGACTTTTCATGAAGTTTGCCCCAGGCATCACATGTTTGCCAGTGCACATATCTTCTTTTCAAAGCATCTGTTCCAATGATGGTTCCAATGATTAAATCAGAACGCTAAGACCTGGGCCATTCCAAGACCCCATTGAACCTAGGCCATGCTGCTTCTCCTTTCACAGATAATACATCTTATTTTCATACTTTTTTTGCAGGACAATGAGGGTTAAGTGACTTGCCCAGGGTCACACAGCTAGTAAGTGTCAAGTGTCTGAGGCCAAATTTGAAATCAGGTCCTCCTGAATCCAGGGCTGGTGCTTTATCCAGTGTGCTACCTAGCTTCCTCTAGCTAGCTATTTTTAAAGGAAGCCACCAGGATTCATAGGGGGTAGGGCAAAAGCTGGTTGGATTCCAGAAGTGGAGGGAGTTAAGCTTTTCTCTTACTATAACTGTTTCCACCCCAAAATTCCAGGAAAACATCTAAAATAAAGTTTAAGTATGGCTTTTACCTAGGTTATCCCCAAAATGTAGTCACAAAGTCCCCTCCAGAAAAGGTACTTGGTATACAATATAGATAGCAAGACAGAGATTCATCTCTAACCACCGAAAATACATGACCCAAAAGATTCACAGCTCACGTCAGCAAACACAAAGACCTAAATCAATTCATATAGTCCATTGGATCTCATACTGTATCCCACCCCAGCCTCTACCCTCCAAAAAGAAAAAATCCTTTGTGAGACAGCTGGAGAGATACTTCAAATCTGAACCCATCTTGAACATTCATCTTCTAAGGAACTTGTAAGACCCAGATCTCTTGGCCAGCCAGGAGGACTTTCTGTAGTTCTTCAGTCACATGATCCTCCTGGTCATAGTCTTCATCTCCCCTGAAAAGCAAGTTGTTGCAGAATTCCCTTCTAGCTAGTCACCTGGCACCAACACAGCAAATCATAAATTCAAGCTGCCAAAGCTGAGATCATACATTTCCCAGCATACCTAGGCACTGACCTATATACCAAAGGAAAGAAAGAGGAAGAAGAGCAAGGACTTGAGGTCCCATCTCAAAGAAGCACATCCCTACAAGTACATCTTGTACTTATAGCCACCATTGTTGTTGATTCAACTAACTGCATCTAAACTATGCTGAGAGCACAAGTGCAGGTGTAGTCAGCATGGGTGTGGAGACACTGGAAACACGGAGCCAGATGTAGGCATCATGAACCTGGTGTAGATGTCCTGAGGCTCAGGCTGCTGAGAGAACAATACTCACTTGCTGCTCCACCAAGATTCCACAAATGGCCATGCTGAGTATGGTTCACTGAGTACAGACTGACTATTCCTAGGAAAAATACAATAGGGCAATGGTGCCAATTGGTGTGGGATGGGTCCTGGAAGGTTTTCTTAAGGGTTCACAAGAAGGTGAGAGAAACACATTTGGGTTTAAAGAGAAAGAAAACTGGGACACCTGCTCAAAGAGCAAGGATGGGAGAACCTGGTGAAAGTAATAGAGGAAGAAGGAACTAATGCCCCACCATGAGTCTAAGTGGATGGCGTCCTCCTATTCTGTTGGGGAAGTAGGAGAATTGAATGAAGACTTGACTTGCAGTCTCTCCTGGAGTCATGTGAGATGGCAGCCAACCTTGGGCATGGGCACAAAGAACACTCACTTCCTGATTCACTTTCTTGTTATTTCCATATTACAGTATGATTCATTAAGTGATTTTTGCTTTGAATTCATGTGCTATTCACCTGGCAGACATTTATAGGAAGGGGACTCCGAGCATGGATATAAATAAAGAAACAAATACGTTTAGGTAAATGAACCAATTTGAGAAATAAATTCATTTAAGTAAACAAATAAATGTAAATAAATGAGGCACCCAAACGGGTAACAAGAACCTAGATACAACTGAGAATGAAGCTATGAAGGTACTGATGGACTAACCCAACTCAGCAGCCTGCCCATCCAACTGCATGTGACACGAGCAAAATAGCATTTCACCCAAGTTATCATGAAATATGGTATTTTATGTTTATCTCCTTGATATACTGCAAGCTCCAGAAGAGGCTAGAGACTACGTCCTAGCAAAACTTGTTACCCTGCTCACAGTAGGTGCTTCATCAATGTTCAGTAAATATATGTTTGTTAAATGAATGTTTGGTCCCAAAAAGCAAAAGTACAACCTATAAGCAGAAGTTACAAGGAAATAGAAAGACTAAGGATTATAGGATCATAGATCTAAAAAAGTAAGCAACCTCAGAGGTCAGCTAGTCCAATCCTTTCATTTTAGAGGTGAGAAAACTGAGTCCTAGAGAGGCAAATGACTTGCCCAAGGTCAGTCAGGCAATAATAATAATTATAACAGAGCTAAAATGTAGGTAGCACTTTAAAGCTCTTTACAAGGAGATTTACAAATATTATCTCATTTTATTCTCACAGCATCTGGGGAAGTCGGTGTTATCATTGGCCTATTATTTATAGAAGGGAAAACTGAGGTAGATAAAGATTAAGGGATTTCCCCAGAGACACAGAGCTAGTAAGTTTCTGAGGTCAAATTTGAAGCAAGTCTTCCTGCCACTCGATCCAGTGTCAGAGGTAGAATTTGAACCTCTGACTTCAGCACAAATCCTCTTTTCACTGCACCTCCCTACTCCAGTCAGTCCATTAATAAGCATTTATTTGTTAAGTACCTACTTTGGAGGGGCAGGGGGCAGCTAGGTGTCAAAGTAGATAAAGCATGGGTCCTGCATTCAGGAGGACCTGAGTTCAAATCCAGCCACAGACACTTGACACTTACTAGCTGTGTGGCCCTGGGCAAGTCACTTAACCTTCATTGCCCCGCCAAAAAACAACCACCAAAAAAAAAAAAAAACTACTATCAGCTAGGCACTGTGCCAGGCACTGAGGATACAAGAAGAAATAAAAGACAGTCCCTGCCCTCAAGGAGCTCACAATCTTGTGGATTATCTAATGAATACTTGATTCATTTTAAGGAGAAAACCCTCACAACAATGTAACCATCCAATGATGGATCCACCTGCCTTAGAAAGAGGTAAGCACGGATCATTGGAGCTTACATTGCATGGGAGAAAGAAGAGCACACTATGTACACATATAAGTATTAATAAAATATGTACACTAGCTACATATTTGACCCTGGCTAAGTCACTTAACCTCCATGGGCCTCAGTTTTCTCATCAGTAAAATGACAGGGCTGAATTACATGGCCTCTCACATTCCTCCCAGCTCCATATCTATGATTCTACAGCTCCCAGGCCAGCACGCATTCCAGCACGATCTGCCGCCCTGGGCCAAAGTTACATCGCATAATAAATTCAGGGCAAAGCGTTCTAACCCCAATTCACTTGAAGGTGTCTCCTTCTCTAAGAATGTGAGGGTTTATTTATATTAAATTCCATTAACAGCCCGCGTGCCTGAAATCATCCTCCCTCTGCCTTCTGATGACACTTTTCCCATCAGCAAAGTCTATATTCTTTTTAATCTTTGATGAAACGAACAATAATGTCAGAATAATGTGACGTTCAGGCAGTGATTCCCGATAAAAAGAAAAAGGATGGAGCGCCCACCATAAAACATTCAAAATTATAACGGAGGGAAGGATGTGATGGTGTCACCTGATAGCAAAGTCAAATGTCCGCAGGAGAGGTTTGGGCATGGAGGAGTCGGAGCGCTGGAGGGGGCTGGTGGTGCCCTCTCCCTGAAGCTCCCACCGTGCCTGAGTTCTTCCTGCTTTCAGTATCTCCTAAGACGCTGCTGTTCAGGGTTGGCCCTCAGCAGAATGGTGCAGGTGGAGGTAGAGAGAGCCTGCCTCTGTAACCAGAGAACCTTGTTTCTGATGCTTCCTCTGACACTGGCTTCCTGTGTGACCTCAGTTTCCACACCTGTAAAATTAAGAAGCTTGGAATATAGATGGCTCCCGAGGTCCCTCCCAGCTGTAGATCCTAAGGACTTAGGACTCTTGACCTTGTACTTTTCCTGCCCCACGTTTCTCTCAAACACAGAGACCTGTTTGTACAGGTGGTGGTACAGTGGATAGAGTGCTAGACCTGGAGTCGGGAAGACCTGAGTTCAAACTGAACCCCAGACACTAAGTGTAAGCCTGGGCAAGTCACTTAACCTCTGTTTGCCTCAGTCTTTTCCAACCGAAAATTGGGAATAATAGCAGCATCTACCTCCCTGGGTTGTTGTGAGGATGAAATAAGATAAGATTTGTAAAAAAGCACTTACCACAGTGCCCGGCACACACATATTAGGTGTTATATAAGTGCTTATTCCCTTCTCACCCCACCCCTCCCTGTCCTCCCTGCTCCCACTCATGGAGCCACACAGAACAAGTGGGGAAAGGTGGGATGGATGTGGGATCAGAGACCCTGGATGCAAGTGACAACCCCTCTGGGCCTCAGTTTCCTATCTGTGGAATAAAGGTGATACTGAAGGTCACTTCCAGCTCTGAATCCACGATCCTAAAATCTGACCTAAAAGCTGGAATTCTACCTCAGAACACTTAGGTGTTTGACCTCGAGCAAGTCATTTCCTCTCTGGCTGCCTCAGTTTCTTCGCCTATAAAGTGGGTATAATAAGAATAGCACCTCTCTCAGGATTATTGTGAGTACCAAATGAGATAATGCTTGTAAAGCACTTTGCATACCTTAAAAATGTAATGTTAGCTATTATTATTGAAGTTTCAGATGAAAAAAAAAAGATCCTGGAAAAGTTTAGCCTGTGGAAGAGAAGATTTGGGGAAGGGGTGTGTGTGAGTGGCATTTTCAAGTACCTATGGGGCTGTCATGGGGAAAGGGGATAGCACTTAGTAAATGGGCAGCATGGTTTATAGACAAGTGTTGATTTTCTTTTGCATCTCCATCAATAGCTGTGCTCTTGTATTGATAACAGAATTCCAGCTCTCTCATGGCTCCATTGGAATAAAATACCAGTGCTCCCACCCAACTTCCTTCCTCCTGGGCTCCAAGCTCTGCATGGGGAAGGAGTCTGCCATGGGATGGATACACACTTCAAGGCAAGAGTTCCCTTCATGGCTTAGGATGCCCCAGTGGACCAGGGGGAGGCCACAAAAGCTCTGGGTCAGGGGTGGAAAAATGGAGGCAGACAACAGAAGATCTACGCTTCCTGGGAGAATCTAATCTTTCCTGGAGGACACTTTACACCAGCCCTCTCCATCAGAGCAATAACAATTCAAAATTTGGGGCTAAGGCAAATCTGGTTGGGAGTGAAGGGTGACCATTCAGAAGACACCCACTGGAAGGGTGGGCAGCCCAGCGACTTAGCAGAGAATGTCACCATGATCCCCAGAACCTTTGGACTTGAAGAGCCTCTTGGGTGACCCAGGCTCTATGGGGGCAGGCACACCCTCCAATCTCTATTGTTTACTACGTATGGGCTCTTGAGCGAGTCGGTCACCCCTTTGTGCCCTATTTTCCTCCTCTGTGAAATGGGAGCACATTGATTATATGGAAGTCCCTTCCAGCTCTGAATCCTATGATGCTATCACTTCTGGTGATGAGGAATTCACCACATCCGAGGCAGCTTTTTCCACCATGAGACAATTCTGGGTATGAGGAAATCTAAGGTTAAAATCTGCCCTTCCTACTTCCTCTTAAAGCTCCTAACTCTGCTCTCTGGACCAGCCAGAACAAGTTTGTCTAATTCCCTGCAAATATTTGTACAGGAGATCACTTAGAACAGGCTCTCTTCTTCTGTTTGGTATAATTGTCTTTGTTCTCACTTCTGAGGAGAGAGCTGCTTTGTACTCTCACAGATCTCAGCTTAGCAGCTTTGTGCTTTTTCTTCAGTCCACCCTGGGGTCTGTTATAGCCTCCATTTTATAGACGAGAGACTCAAAGAGTGGTGACTTGCCCAAGACACACAGCTGGTAAAGCACTGAGTCGAGACTTAAACACAATCCCCTTGGCTCCAAGTCTAGTGACCATCTTGCTGTTCCACTACACCACACTGCCCAGTGTGATCTTGATTCTCATCATCCTCATGCTCACCATCACTTACATTTATATAGCATTTTTAGGACAAAAGGACCTGGCCAGGAACTTACAACCTCTACCCGAGTCATGGAAGAGACCAGTAAGACAGGGTGATGCCCTTTGAGGCTCTGCTGGTCCAGATACTTAACCCAAACCTATTCAAAGGAATGGAGTTCTAATGGTCAGATTCGACACCGTGACAGTTGAAAGACTTTTCAAGGTGGGCCTGGGGAAGCTGTGCCTCTCTGTTCAAATCATGCCTATTCTCTGCTTAAGGTGAAAGAGCTATTGTCTGCTCCTGTCAGGAGAAAGGATTTGAGCCAAGGAGAGAGAGAGAGAAGCTGGACGTCTCTTGTTTATAACAGCCCTCCTGGGAGGGCCAAGGAGGGAGGGAGCTGGGACAGGTGAGCACCGGAGGGTGTGATTGTACTACTGAGTACCCAGAGCAATGAGGAGCTGACATCGAATAAATCTCTTAATAAAATTACTGTACTCCAGCCCAGCCAACAGGCCATGTGCAATAACACTCCTTACAATGGGCACTGATAAGGGAATGAAACTATTCAGGGAAGAAAAAAAGCAAGCCGCCAACAATGGCTCACACACGCTTGTCCTCACATGGCCACGTGCAAAACATACATGCGCTCTGCATGTACACCAAAGTATGTGCGCGCTCACACTTGTGGAAGGTGCATACACATGCGTGTGATACTAATGCCTCAAGTGCATACAAGTGCTGGGACAATGTCCCCATGCTTCTGGGAAAGGTATATGTACAAATGCCTGAGTGCATACAAGACTTACACATACATTCAGGCAAAGATATGCAGGTAACCCTCGGGTGCTTGTGCGCACGCGCGCACACACGCGCGCGTGCACACACACACACACAAGCATAAGCAACCTCCCCATAGTGATTATCAGACTGTTAAAATAATAACCCGGTGAAACAAATACATCTGCCCCCAAGCAAATTATGTTTCTGCTTTCCTTATGGTGAAGCTTCCCCCACACCTGATAAAGGAATAGACCTGTTAAAGGAATGAATTGACTGTACAAGGAGGTTATCCCCAGATTTACGCTGGCTGCCCGTGATAAAGCTGCTGCAGCATTGGTTCAATAGATCATAGAATCTCTGGTCCTTTCAAACAAGACAGCAGTAAATAGAACCCTGGATAGAGGCAGGAGGAGGGGCTCCCTGGCCACAGAGGCTGGGTCACTGAGTGAGCTCACTGAAGCTCACACAAAACCCTTAACTCTCCTCCCTCAAGCTCTAGACTCCCAAGACTCCCCCAAAGCCACACATCCCACGAACAGCAGCCTGACCTGGCGAGACAAACTCGGAATCTAAAGGTTAGGGATATCTGAGTTCTGGCCTCAACACTGCTCTTACTTACTGTGTTACCCTGGGCAAGTCTTTGTAGACCTCAATGTCTCCTTCATAATGGGGCTAAATCTCTCTCTCTCTCTCTCTCTCTCTCTCTCTCTCTCTCTCTCTCTCTCTCTCTCTCTCTCTCACACACACACACACACACACACACACACACACACACACACACACACACACACCTTGGTGTTTACAGGGAGAGTAGAATGAGCCTAGATGGGAAAGTACTTTGAAAAGCAAGAACACTGCTACCTGTAGTAGTACCCTCTGATCCCATACTACCCACCCAGCAGATGGTCCATGCCTCTAAATCCCCACCAGAAGATCCCATATCCAGGTCCAGATTCCCAGCGCTGTCTTGGATACAGTAGACTTGTTGAGCTTTCTATAGTGAAAAAATTCTAGTTTGAAACTTATTCAGTCAGTCAATATTTATTAAGCAGCTACTGTGTGCTAAGCACTGGAGATACAAAGAGAGGCATAAGACAATCCTTCCCCTCGAGGAACTCAAGGTCTAATGTGGAAGACAACAAGCACACAAATATGTACAAACAAGGTTTATGAAAGGTAAACAGAAAATAATTCCCAGAGGAAAGGCACTAGAATTAAGAGAGATTTGAGGAGACTTCCTATAGAAGGTATGATTTTAGCTGGAATATAAAGGAAGCCAGTATGAGATGAAGAGAGAGAGTATTCCTTACCTGAGGGACTGGGGGACAGCCAGAGAAAATGCCTGGAGCCAAGAGATGGAATGTCTTGTTTGTATAACAACCAGGAGGCCAATGTCACTGTGTGTGGTGGAAAGTAATGTATAAGGAGACTGGAAAGGTGGGAGGGTGGGAGGTTATGAAAGGCTTTGAATGCTGGACATAGGATTTTTAAAATTTGTCCCTGGAGGTGATAGATTCACTGGAGTTTAAACTGGGGATGGAACAGGAAGTGGGGTGACATTGTCAGACCTGTGCTTTAGGAAAATCACTGTGGTGACTGAAGGGAGGAAAGATCGGAGTGAGGAGAGACTTGAGACAGGTAGAGCCTCCAGCAGCTATTGCAATAATCCAGGTATGAGGTGATGAGGGCCTGCACCAAGCTAATGGCAGTGTCTGAGGAGAGAAAGGGGATGTATTGGAGAGATGTTGCAAAGGTGACATCAATAGGCATTGGCGATAGATTGGCTATGGAGGGTGAGAGATAGTGACAAATCCAGAATGACACCTAAGTTTCAAGCCTGAGGGACCAGTACGATGGTGATGCCCTCTACAGCAATAGGAAAGGTAGGAATGGGGAAGGGTTTGGGGGGAAGAGAATGAGTTCCATTTTGGACATGTTGAGGTAAAAATATCTACGGAACATCCAGTTTAAAATGTTTGAAAGACATCGAACCCTAGCATCAAACCCTTACTACCTGTGAGACCTTGGGCAAGTCACTTAACCAGAGGGTCTCAGTTACTTCTCTTAAAAATGGAGGTAGATGGGGACAGCTAGGTGGTGAAGTGGATAAAGTACTGGCCCTGGATTAAGGAGGACCTGAGTTCAAATCCAGACTCAGACACTTGACATTTACTAGCTGTGTGACGCTGGGCAAGTCACTTGACCCTCATTTCCCCACAAAAAAATGGAGGTAGATGAAGAGAATAGACTATGTTTTTAAAGTCTCAGTCTCTGTCACCCCCAAACCTACGATCCCATAATTCTATGGCTTTGGGGGTTCTTGACAGACCTATGGGGATGTTGAAGCACTGCTTGATTTGGGAATACCTAGCTGCAAGTACCTTTCCTCCACCCCAGCCCCATGTCATTTCTAAGAGATTGGGAGAATTTCACATTTTCAGAGCAACCTAAGACGCTCTGTTCTCAGGTTACTGCCCTGGGTGCCCTTGTTGTATTAGAATCTCTTGACAAAGGAGAAGGGGCAGAAGAGCTTTCTCCCAGAGGCCTAAATCTAACTCTGAACTTGGAGTCACAGGACTTGAGTTCAAATCAGAGGTCGGTCTCTCAGTTCCTTGTGACTCAGGGACTTGACCCAGCTCCTTAGCCATTCTAACCTTCCATTAAATGAAGGTATTGGGCTGAATGTCCACTAAGGTGCCTTCTCTTTCTAAATCAATAATCCTTTGATCTTGACTTGCATCTTCCATCATGGCTGGCCAAGACACCAGTCTCCATCAGGTCTATCAGAGATAGTACAAATGCTCATTTAGCCCTTCCCTACTAGACTCATTGGTAGCTCAGCCTGCCAGTGGCATCGGTAAGAAGAGAACACGATTTCCTTCGTGTATCAGCGCTCAATTTTTCTCTTTGCAATTTCCACTCACTGCTCCTAATTCTGCCCTCTGAGGACAAAGTAAATCTAATTGTCCTCTGAAGTGACTGAAGACAGCTAGTTGTGGTGGCACACCTGAAATCCCTGTGATGGGGAACTTTGAGGCTGGTGGATCACTGGAGTTTGGGAGTTCTGAGCAGTAAGAGGGTTAAATCCAATCAGGGGACCACTCTAAGGCTGGCACCAATATGTGAACCCCCCAGGAGCAAGGCAGGGAGGAGTATTGGAGCAGGGAAGAAAGGAGAGGAACAGATTGTCTAAGGAGGGGTGAGCTGACCTAAGTTGGAAACCCTACAGGGTTTCAAACACATGTTATCAAAGTACATGTGCCAATTTGTGGCAGGGTTGGACCAATAAATGACCACTGTACTTTTATCCTAGAAGAGATAGAGAGAACCAGTTTCCAAAGAAAAAATATTCAGAGGTAGTAATTGCATTTCAAAACCCCATATCAGTCCAATTCTTCTCTTTTCTCAGTAACTTCATTCATTGACCCATGGCTTCAGCAACCACTTCTATGCAGATAATTTCCAAATCTCTATCTCCAAGGCTGACTTTTCTCTTGGATCTAGACCAGACACTTACTAGTTGTGTGACCCTGAGAAAGTCAGTCAGTTAACCTCTGTTTGTCTCAGTTTCCTTGATTGTAAAATGAGGAGAATAATAGCATCTACCTCCTAAGATTTGTGAAGACCAAATGAGCACAGAATAGGTGCTCTAAAAATCCTTCTTTCTTCTCCTCCCCCTTCTAAGCCATCCCTACCTGAACATCACATCCATAGCTCAAATCTAATGCAAACCAAGCTTTGTCCCTAAATCTGCTTTTCTTTCACCTATGACCATATCTGCCTGTGGCATCACCATTCACTCAATCTCCCAGCATTCCAAACCTTGGGATTATTTTTGTGTGATAAAATAATGGGTTTTGGCAGATGCTCAAAGGCCCATCTGGAGATTAATCTAAACTGATTGAATTAAGTGAGAGTGATTGACTGCTGATTAGCCTACTTCAAGTTAATTAAATTGTAACCACACCTGGCAGGCCCTTAAGGTGGTATTGTTCTCAGAAGCTAAGGACTTTGAAATCAATTGAGACCACCTTCAAGTCCAGTGAACCAATGGATTTGGATGACACCTACCAATCAGCTTGAGTAGTGTGTAAGGACCGTCTCTGCTCCTGACCTATAAAAAGCTTCCACACTCGGTTTGAGGGGAGTTCGTAGTTGAAGCAGGCTCATGGTGGAGGACTTGAAGAAGAACCTGACCAGGCTGGAACTCTAGGCTAGATAGGCTTTTTCTTAACTTTCTGAACTCCATGTGAATACCTGGTATGCTTTAACAAATGCTTAATGCCCAAAGACTGATGCTAAAGCTTCTAATTTAAAGTGACCACACATTTAGATTTTAAACATTTGACTTCCCCATTCCTTCCTTCTCATATTCGGTTTCTAAGTCCTGTGCATCCTATCTCCATGAAATCTCTTGCCTTAGTCTTCTCCATTCACTGTCACAAGTCCAGTATAGGCCCTCATCACTATAAACCTGGGCAATTGCACTAGCATCCTAAGTGGTCTTTCTACCTCCACTCTCTCTGATACACCCTTCACGTACCTGTCAAAGTTGTCTTCTTTATGCACTCATTGATCTGGTCATGTCACTCTTCTGCTCAGAAATCTTCAATGGCTCTCTATTACCTAGCTAGTGAAGTTCACATTTCTTAGCCTGGCATTCAAGCCACCAGACCACTTTCCCAGGCTTGCGTCTTATTACTCCAGTCAAAATTTAAAACTTCACCCCCCACCCAAACTTGCCCTTCATTTTCCTTCCTCTATGATTTGGTCACACCATTCTCTATCATTGGAATGTCCCTTCTCCCCACCCCTACCCCCAACCCTCCTCTGTATACTTGCCAGATTTCCAGCCCTCCTTTAAAGCCCAATTCAAATGCCATCTCCTCCAGGAAGTCTTGCCTGACTCACTCCCACAGCCCTGCTCCTCTTTGTACTCTCAGACCTCATGTAGCACCTCTCGACTACACTTGTTATCTGTTTTGTGTCTTACCCTAACCCTTTCCTTATGATACGATTCACAAGGGCAGGGTCTGCCTTTTCTTTTTTCTTTCTTTCTTTTTTTTGCAGGACACTGAGGATTAAGTGACTTGCCCAAGGTCACACAGCTAGTAAGTGTCAAGTGTCTGAGGCCAGATTTGAACTCAGGTCCTTCTGAATCCAGGGCTGGTGTTCTATCCACCTAGCTGCCCTGCGGGTCTGCCTTTTCTGACCTGTATATCTACTGTCATTATCTAACACAGTGCTCTTCATGCAGTAGTCACTTAATGAATACTTATACAATTGAGCTAGAAATCAAAGAGGAGGAGGAGAAAGAAGAGAAGAAAAAGGAGGAAGAGAAGGAGGAGGAGAAGAAAAAGGAAGAGGGAAAGAAATCTAGTGAGTAAGAAAAGCATTCAACTTGAAGAGAGTAGATCTGGGTTTGAATCAATTCTGATACAAGCTGTTTGACTGTGGGCAAGTCATTTCAGGCCCTTGAGCTACAGTTTCCTCATCTGTAAAATGGAGATGATAATAATATTTGTACTGATCACCTTTTAGGGTTACTGGGATTGAACTGTTTTGTAAACTTTAAAGGACTATAGAAATGTGATGATGATTTAGGATAGTTAGATAAAGACAAACAGACTGATTTGATTGGTGGGAAGGGTCTGCATCATAGCTATCCTTGTATGTCCAGTGTTAATCACAGGGTTTTGAATGTAGAAGATGCTCTATAAATGCTTGTTGAATTTTATATTGAATAGATATAAATGTATATACATAAATATACATAGATAAGCAAAAACATATGCACAACAGCCTGAAAATAATGATTTTCAAGAAAGGTAGGTGGCGCAATGGATAGAGTATTGGCCCAAGAGTCAAGAAGACCTGAGTTCAAATCTAGCCTCAGACACTTGCTATGTGACCCTGAGTAAACCATTTAATCCCCTGCTTCCTCAGTTTCCTCATCTGTAAAATGGGGTTATTAACAGCACCTACTCTCAGGGGTATTATGAAAATGAAATGAAGTAATAATTGTAAAGCATTTAGTACAGTGCCTAATGCATAGTAGGTGCTATATAAATGTCAGCTATTGCTGTTGCTATTAAGTGTCCTGATTAACTGAGAGAATGCCAAGTGGGACAATGCACAGCTGCCTTAAGTTAATATTTGAGTTAGTTACAGAGATGCTTGGAGAGAAAACCTTCAGGTGAGTTGTCAAGAGGAAGAAACTATTGTATTCCACGAATTTTGGAATGGCAGATGGAAGCCCCCAAAGCTGTGGGCTTGTGTACGGAGTCATCTTCATCTTGTTCCTTCCAGTGCTTTCAACTCTAGAGACCGCTGAGAGAGGACCTCCCTTGGGCAAGATCATTCTCTCTCTCCTTGTTTGAGCTGAGATTTTATTAGGCTCCCAGGTGAAGACTTCATTTACTCTTGTGTATTCTTCCTTCTAGTCTAATCTGTAAAACACTCTAATTTCTGTTTGCTGTTTTGCTTAGATAAATAGGTTTGTTTACTATTCACTATTTGGACTTTTAACTAACACTAAGTGGGAAGGGGCTAAAGCTTGTAAGTATAAACTAAAGGCTACCCTCCCTCCTTAAGGGCCATCAGGAAAATCTCTAAAAAAATAGTACCTTTAGAAGGAAGCTAGGTGATGCAGTGGATAGAGCACCGGCCCTGGATTCAGGAGGACCTGAGTTCAATTCCGACCTCAGACACTTGACACTTACTAGGTGTGTGCCCCTGGGCAAGTCACTTAGCCCTTATGGCCCCCCAAAAAGTACCATTAGATGAAAGATATTGGAGGGGTGATAGGTAGATATGATTCTAGCCGGACACTACTCTTGGAGAACCTCAGTTATCCAAGATCCTGCTTGTTCTCCTCCCTCTCAAGCTAGGATACTTGTGATGCAGACCTTCTCCTACTTTCCATAAAGGTAGATCAGACTTTATACAGTATACAGCATATGTCCATGCCATCCACAAGCAATGTCTATATCAACAACATATATGTGTGTGTACACATGTGTAATATAAACATACATATGCATGTGCATATACAGATGCACATGTACACATATAGACATATGACACACATACCTAGAACTCCAGATACACACACTGACATCATACCCACTCTTAGACCTTCATGCTTTGTCTCCCCTTCATACCTGGGCATTCTCAGAAGCTGCATTGCCTTGGTTTACTAGCTCCCAA